>NC_092339.1:302967500-304325000 GCF_046630445.1 Rutidosis leptorrhynchoides | reverse complement strand
TGAATATAATAACATGTATCATCTGCAGATTGCGGTTGTTGCATGGCTCTATCAACAGAAAAGGTAACACTCTCGTCCTCTATACTTAGGGTCAGTTTCTTACCGAACACGTCTATTATTGCTTTAGCCGTGTTTAAGAATGGTCTTCCTAATATGAGAGGAACTCGAGAATCTTCTTCCATGTCCAGAATAACAAAGTCTACTGGAAATACTAAAGTACCAACTTTAACTAGCATGTTCTCCATTATCCCTCTAGGATATTTTACTGATCGATCGGCTAGTTGTATTCTTATTCGTGTTGGTTTCAATTCTCCAAGGTCTAGTTTAGTGTATAGTGATAACGGCATTAAATTTATACTAGCACCTAAGTCTGCCAATGCTTCTATTGAACTAAGACTACCCAGAAAACATGGAATTGTGAAACTTCCTGGATCTGGTAATTTTTCTGGTACCTTATTCAACAGTACCGTAGAACAATTAGCATTCATTGTAACAGCCGAGAGTTCTTCCACTTTCTTTCTATTTGTGATTAGATCTTTCAAGAATTTGGCATACCTAGGTATTCCTGAAATCACTTCAATGAAAGGAAGAGTGACATTTATTTGTTTAAACATATCCAAGAATTTGGATTGCTCGGCTTCAAGTCTTTATTTTCTCATTTTACTTGGGTAAGGAAGTGGTGGTTGGTATGGTTTAACATAAGGCTTAGCCTTAACTATGTTATCTTCATTAACCTTTTCAGCTATCGGTTCTGTTTCCTTATCTTGCTCAGATTGTGGTTCTTGTGGAATAGGAATAGAGTCATCAGAAATTACAGGCATTTCAGGTGGTTTAAGTATAATACCACTTCTCGTGATAATGGCTTTAGCTGTTTCATTCAGGGGATTAGCATTTGTATCGCTAGGTAGACTCCCTGGTTTTCTTTCACCTATCAACCTTGCTAGGTTACTTACTTCTTGTTCCAGATTTTGGATTGAAGCTTGTTGATTTCTAAATGCTTGAGCATTTTGTTCATTCGTTTGTTTCTGAGATGTGAAAAACTGAGTTTGAGATTCAACTAGCTTCGACATCATGTCTTCTAAATTTGTCTTTTTATCATCGGTTTGTGGTGGTTTATTTGGAAAAATAGGTCTTGGCTGGTTGTAAGTAATTATTGGATACTTGTTGATTGCTAGGACCTTGTTGGTTGTTGTATGGACCATTTCGGTTATAATTCTGATTTTGATTGTAGATTGGTCTTGGCGGTTGATAATTACTTTGATAATTATTTTCAGGCCTTTGGTTCATGTATGAAACATTCTCTCTTTGTTCCATTGTTTGTTCAATACTGAGACAATCTTTTGTCAAATGTGGTCCTCCACACTGCTCACAACTAATTCGTATTGCGTGAATATCCTTAGTCATCTTTTCCATTCGTCTCTCGAAAGCATCTATCTTTGCGGACATGGAATCAAAGTCATGGCTAGAATCGGCTCTAGCCGCTTTAGATGATCTAACGATATCTTTTTCTTGATGCCACTCATGTGAGTGGGAAGCAGTGTTATCAATAATTTTGTAAGCTTCAGTTGCGGTTTTCTTCATAATGGAACCACCAGCTGCTATGTCGATGTCTTTTCATGTTGTAATGTCGCATCCTTGGTAGAATATTTGTACTATTTGATAAGTGTCTAAACTATGTTGCGGATATCCTCTTAACAACTTTCCAAATCTTGTCCACGCTTCATATAGAGTTTCATTTGGCTTTTGTGTGAACGTAAAAATTTATCCTTGAAGTCTCACAGCTTTAGATGCCGGATAGAATTGTATAAGAAAATTTTCAACTAAAACATCCCATGTATCAATCGCCCCTTCAGGTAACGATTCCAACCAATCTTTGGCTTCTCCCTTTAAAGTCCAGGGAAATAACATGAGATATATCTGTTCATCCTCCACTTCTCTTATTTTAAATAGAGTGCAGATCCTATTAAATGTACGAAGATGTTCGTTTGGATCTTCCTTCGGCGCACCACTAAATTGGCATTGATTTGTTACCATGTGTAGGATTTGTCCCTTGATTTCATAATCTGGTGCATTAATGTCAGGTTAAGTAATTGCGTGACCTTGGCCAGTACGTTTAGCTCGCATTCGGTCTTCCAAACTTAGAGGTTCCAGATTTTCCATAATTGAATTTGTTGAATCTGAATCACTAGAGGATTCTGATTTAATGGTTCGTTCCTCAACAATCTCTGTTTGAATGATTGGTGGTTCCGGAGGAAAGATTAATGGTTCAGGATCTATGAATCGTCCCTGAATATTCTCCGGATTCTCAATTGTGAGGTCGGGTTCAAAAAATGGATTATCGGAAATTTGAATTGGAGTACTTGGTCGACTGGATGACGATTCTAAAGAAAAATCAACGGCGACAATATTTGCTAGATGTCTTGATCGAGTTACAGGTGGTGAACGTACAAAAGGTGGTGAACGTTTTGCTCGGTGCATTCACTGAATATCCTATTGGTTTTTAAAAAGGAAGAAAAATTATATAAGTTATCAAATTAATAGACTTTTCTGATTTTGCCCACGTTTCGAATAGCCAAAAGATGCAGCAGAGGGGCATGATTCGTTTGGTCTCAATATAATTGAGTACTGTTTGGCTCCAATAACCCGGTCCACGTACAAATCTAACTATTACTACGAACCAGAAAATTTTGATTTCTATCAATTTAACCACTTAAAATAATTTTTCGTTAAAGTTTAAAGAAATTTAGAGAGAAGAAATAGAAAAATTCTATGTCCTAAAAACTAGAATGTCGAGAAATAAGAAAGAAAAAGAACGCGTCGAAAAAGGTCAAAAAATAAAAGGTCGAAAAATAATAGGCGTCGAAAAATAAAAATAAGAAATTAGCGCGTCGAAACTTAAAAGGCACTAAAAACTAAGAATTAAAAGTTGCGTCTAAAAATATTAAAGCTTAAAAGAAATATTATATCCCAAATGAAAATAACTTAAAAAGGTACTAAAACTTAAAAAGGCGTTGCAAAATTCTAAAGCACCTAAATCTTAGTCTGAAGAAAAAGAACTTAAGGGATTTTACGGCAAAGCCTAAAAATCTAGAAATAAAAATAACTATGGCAAAAACTATATCTTAGAATTAAATACGAGCGAAAAATACAAATATTACGCTAAAACGAATAAAAAGAAATAAAATATAAAAATATACTTAAAGTTATAAAAAGTACAATTTTATAAAAATATTATTTTTATATTATTTATTTTATAAAACTATTAATTTTATAATTTATTAAAACTAATTAAACTAATTAAAACAAATTAATTAAAAACTAAACTAAATTAAAAACTAAAAACCTAATTAGGGTTTATATAATAATAATTATTAATTAATTAAACCCTAAACTCGGCGGCTGAGGTTACCAGTCCTGTCAAATCAGTTCATACGATCGCATGAGCTGAACGTTGTAATACCATGCGATCGCATGGTCTACGAATTCGGGCCAGACTTTGGGCTGCTACAGTACCAGGCCAGATACTTTTATATTTTTTTTTTTCAGTTTTCTGTTTTAAATTTCTGTTTTAAATAAATACAATATATTTAAATAAAATTTATATTTTTACAAACTTAAAAATAAAAATAAAGAAACTTTATAACACTTAAATATTTAACAAACTATTAAAAATATATAATTTTTTTGTTTTTCTTTTTATATTTTTAAATATATTATTTAAAACGTATTTTTACAAAAGCGAATTTTTATAAAAGTAAACTTAAAAATTAATAAAAATCTTTTTTTTATATAGCGCTGCGCTTCCGGCGCCAAAAATACTTGATGTGTGCGAGGTGTACTAGGAAATAGTATTATTTTTATAACGAAATACTATTAAATATGATACAGTTTTACACAAGATATTTATTTATTTATACAATGGATATACCTAAACCTTGCTACAACACTTATAGGCAGTGTACCTAATCTTACAGTAGTGTAGTTTTTAGTAAGTCTGGTTCGTTCCACAGGGATATCTTTTAAACAAGCTTAACGCTATATTAGTTTAACTTATAAAAATACAAATATATATATATATATATATATATATATATATATATATATATATATATATATATATATATATATATATATATATATATATATGTAAGTAATATTATTATTATAAAAAGGGGGTTTTTACCGTTTAATGACCGGTTTGTTGATTTTAAAACTTTAGTCGCAGTTAAACCTAATGTAAAATATTAAAAATAAATATAACTTAATTTAAAGCGTAAAGTAAATAACGATAATGAAATTGCGATAAGTAAAAGTGCGATAAATAAAAATGCAATTAAATACAATGACAATAAATAAAAGAGCGATAATTAGAAGTGCAATTAAATATGAATACACCAGGTTATCGATTGCGTGTAAACCAAGGGTTTACTACTTTGTTAACAATTAAACCAATTACCCTTGAATGTAATCCACCCCTGTTTCAACAAGTCTATTAACTATTAATCCAGTTCCGTGTCCGGTAAAATGAACAATTATTGGTATTTATAGATATCCCACCCACCGTACCCAGTCAAGCGTATGTGGTTATATATAAATACGTCAAATTATAAGTCTATATAATAATTTAACGAGGTATCGTTTAGTTAATATAAAACCCATTAATAGCCCATAGTCTAATTTCCACAAGTGTCGTTCTTTTGTCCAAACCCCAATTATGGTACAAAACCCAATTACCCAATTTTAATATTTTGAAAATTAGGTCTTTGCTGATTGTAAGTATTATTGGATACTTGTTGATTACTTGGACCTTGTTGGTTGTTGTATAGAACATTTTTGCTATAGTTCTGATTTTGATTGTAGATCGGTCTTGGCGGTTGATAATTATTCTGATAATTATTTCCAGGCCTTTGGTTTATGTATGAAACATTCTCTCTTTGTTCCATTGTTAGTTCAATACTGAGACAATCTTTTGTCAAATGTGGTCCTCCACACTGCTCACAACTAATTCGTATTGAGTGAATATCTTTAGTCATCTTTTCCATTCGTCTCTAGACAGCATCTATCTTTGCAGAAATGGAATCTAAGTCATGGCTAGAATCGGCTCTAGCTGCTTTAGATGATCTAACGATATCTTTTTCTTGGTGCCACTCATGTGAGTGGGAAGTAGTGTTATCAATAATTATGTAAGCATCAGTTGCGGTTTTCTTCATAGTGGAACCACCAGCTGCTATATCGATGTCTTTTCTTGTAGTGATGTCGCATCCTTGGTAGAATATTTGTACTATTTGACAAGTGTCTAAACCATGTTGCGGACATCCTCTTAATAACTTTACAAATCTTATCCACGCTTCATATAGAGTTTCATTTGGCTTCTGTGCGAACGTAACAATTTCTCCTTGAAGTCTCACGGCTTTAGATGCCGGAAAGAATTGTTTAAGAAAATTTTCAACTAAAACATCCCATGAGATAGATCTGTTCATCCTCCACTTCTCGGATTTTAAATAGAGTACAGATCCTATTAAAGGTTCGAAGATGTTCATTTGGATCTTCCTTCGGCGCACCACTAAATTGGCATTGATTAGTTACCATGTGTAGGATTTGTCCTTTGATTTCATAATCTGGCGCATTAATGTTTGGTTGAGTAATTGCATGACCTTGGCCAGTGCGTTTAGCCCTCATTCGGTCATCCATACTTAGAGGTTCCAGATTTTCCATGATTGAAATTGTTGAATCTGAATCACTAGAGGATTCTGATATAATGGTTTCTTCCTCGACAATCTCTGGATGAGTGATTTGTGGTTCAGGAGGAATGATTAGTGGTTCAGGATCTCTGAATTGTCCATGAATATCCTCCGGGTCATCAATTGTGAGGTCGGGTTCAAAAAATGGATTATCGAAAATTTGAATTGGATTACTTGGTCGACTAGATGACGATTCTAAAGAAGAGTCAACGGCGACAATATTGGCTAGATATCTTGATCGAGTTACAGGTGGTGAACGTATGAAAGGTGGTGAACGTTTTGCTCGGTGCATTCACTGAATATCCTATTAGTTATAAAAGATAAAAATTATATAAGCTATCAAATTAATAGACTTTTCTGATTTTGCCCACGTTTCGAATAACCAATAGATGCAGCAGATAGCCAGGACCCTTTAAATCGGAAGCCCACAACTCGCCACTAACAAATCCAACTATTACTACGAACCAGAAAATTTTGGATATCTATCAATTTAACCGCTTAAAATAATTTTTCGTCGAAATTTTGAAGAAAAAATCTATGTCCTAAAAACTAGAGCATCGAGAAATAAGAAAGAAAAAGAATGCATCGAAAAAAAAATCGAAAAATAAAAGGTCGAAAAATAAGCGTCGAAAAATAATAAAATGCAGCGTCAAAACTTAAAAGTCTAAAAACTAAATATTAAAAGTTGCGTCTAAAGGAATTAAAACTTAAAGGAATTCTATATCCAAAACAGCAATATCTTAATTAGGCACTAAAATCTATAAAATACTAAAGCGATAAGCAGCGTCGTAGAATTCTAAAGCGCCTAAATCATAATCTAAAGAAAAAGCACTTATGGGATTTTACGGCAAAGCCTAAAAATCTAGAAATATGAAATAACTACGGCAAAAAAAACTAATTTTAAAATTAATTACGAACGAAAAATATACAATTTTACGAATTAAACGATTAAAATATACAATTTATAAAAAGATATAAAAAGTGATAAAATTACTTATTTTTATAAAAATATTATTTTTATATTATTATTTTATAAAAGTATTAATTTATAATTTAATAAAACTAATTAAAACTAAAAATACAAAATTAATTAAAACTTAAAACTAAATATTATTTAACTAAACCCTAATTAGGTTTAATAATAATAATAATTAATAATACTCCGTAATTAATGCTGTACGAGGATCAGACCTGGCGTATCAAACATCACCATGCGGTCGCATGGTTTTGAAGGCTCCGGATCATGCGATCACATGGGCCTGAATTTTGGATCAGGTGGTTGGGCTGCTATAGGACCAGGCCCGATTACTCTTTTAATTTTTTTTTTTGATTTTTAAATTTCTTTTTTTAATTTATAAAAAAGTAATATGTAATAAGAACTTATATAAAAAAAAATTACTTATTAATCTTAATTTTTAACAAAAGAAAAATAAAAATATAAACTTTTTAATATAAATACTTAAAAATATAGAAAGATATATATTTTTTATGTTTTTATATTTTTAAACTTATATAATTTTTTTACAAAATGGATAAAAAACTTAATATTTTTTATAGCGTTTCGCTTTTCGGCGTTGTTGAGTTCCCCGGCAGCGGCGCCAAAAATACTTGATGTTATGCGAGGTGTATACGAAATAGTTACTACCTCCGTCTCATTCCAATAGTCCAGTATTCCATTTTGGGCTGTCCCAAATTAATAGTCCACTTCCATAAATAGAAAGGAAAGAAGATATTTCATTGGTGGATCTGGAGAGAGAAGATATTTTATTGGTAGAGAAATGAAGTTAGTGGGATTTCCTATAACTGCGTGTTTTTTGTCTGTGGACTATTGGAATGAGACGGAGGTAGTATATTTTTATTGCGAAATACTATTAAATACGATACAATTTTACACAAGTTATCTATTTATTTATAGAGTGGATATACCTAAACCTTGCTACAACACTATAGGCAGTGTACCTAATCGTAGAGTAGTGTAGTTTTTAGTAAGTCCGGTTCGTTCCGCAGGGAGCTAACCAAGTTTAACGCTATATTTTTTATTTTAAACTATATATATATATATATATATATATATATATATATATATATATATATATAAGTATTATTATTATTATTATAAAAGGGGGTTTTTACCGTTTAATGACCGGTTTGTCGATTTTATGTCTTAAGTCGCAATTAAAACCTAATGTAAAATATTAAATATAAATGCAACTTAATTTAAAGCGTAAAGTAAATGACGATAAATAAAAGTGCGATAATTAAAAGTACGATAATTGAAAGTGCAATAAATAAAATGACAATAAAAGTGCGATGAGATATAAAATAAAGGATTTATGCTTATTTAAACTTTCGTAATCATGATGTTCGACGTGTTTTCTTTAGTTTATTACCATGGGTTAATTGTCCTTTGTCCTGGATTATTCAATATGTCCATCTGGTTTTTGTCCATAACAGTCCGTCAGTCATAAATATAAAGTGCGAGTGTACTCGTCAAATTATCCTTATACCCGAAGTCAAATATTCCAACTAATTGGGGACTTAAACTGTAATAAGGTTTAATATATTGTTAATGATTACACCAGGTTATCGACTGTGTGCAATCTAAGGTTTTAATACTTTATTATCAATTACACCAAGTGTCCTTGTATGTAATCCACCCCTGTTTTAATGAGTCCATTGACTATTAATCCATCCCCGTGTCCGGTCAAATGAATGATTATTAGTATTTATAAATATCCCGCCCATCGTGTTCGATCGAGTGTATGTGGTTATTTATAGGTACGTCCAATTGTAAATCTTTATATTATATTAACGAACTATCATTCAATTAAACAAATATAAAGCCCATTAATAGCCCATAGTCCAATTTCCACAAGTGTCGGTCTTTTGTCCAAACCCCAATTATGGTACAAAGTCCAATAACCCCGTCTTTAATATTTAATCCAACATCATGATTACTTCGGTATAAATAAGCATAATAATAACTTAGCTACGAGTCATTAATTTAAAAAGGTTGAACATAACCTACAATGAGTATTAATCGCGTAGTGTTACACGAACATAATTTCGACTAACAAACTTAAAACATTCGCCACTATAACCTTATTATTATTAACTTAAAATTAAAATTAAAATTAAAATATAAATATAAATATATATTGAGAGTATGAAGTAGAAAAGGGGGTGCTCAAACTCGGCAGAAAACGTTCCAATTTATAGGACTTGGGCAGCTACAGTGTTCCATGTGACCACATGGATTTAACACTACCTGGCCATGCGATCGCATGGCCACCTGGGACAGTTCACATGCTTTTGTTTTCTTATTTGCCGACGTTTTATTTAATAATATATAATATAATATATATAATTTTATATATATTATATTATATTCTTGTGCATAGTTGACTCGTAATTTTAGGTCCGTTGCGTCGCACGTTGATAGTTGGTTCATGTCCCGGTTCCGGATTTTTGAACGTCCTTTCGTACGATTTAATATCTTGTACTTTGCGTTTCGCGGCTCGTACTCTCGTAACTTTTAGACGTTTCTCATTAATAATTTGAACCACTTTAATTGTACTTTGTACTTTTTAGCTTTTTGGTCGTTTGCTTCTTCAAATCGTTGAATCTGTCTTTTGTCTTCACCTTTTATATTTTAAACGAATATCACTTGTAAATAGAACAATTGCAACCAAAAGCTTGTCTTTCTTGAAGGATAATGCTATGAAATATATGTTCATTTTTAGCATTATCAGATACCCAGAATGTAGGATGAACGAAATTGGTTTGAGTTGGGAGTTCGAAACGGTAAGCAACGGGTCCAATACGCCCCAAGATTTCTAAAGGATCAGAATATTGCGGATTTAGCTCTCTACGTTTCTCGAAATGGATTACACCTTTTCAAGGTACGACTTTTAACATTACGCAGCCACCCACGTGGATTTCGAGAGGTTTACGTCTAACATCGACATAGCTCTTTTGACGACTACGGGCCATCTTGAGCATTTCTTAGGTTATATTCGGGAATGAGTTCGGGTTCGGTGATTTGCTTGTTGCCTACTTCGGCCCAACGAATAGGAGAACGACATTTGTGGCCATATAAAGTTTCGAAAAGTGTGGCGTTAAAACTCGATTGAAAAATTTTGTAGTAAGAGATTTCGGCTAAAGGCAAATAATTTTCTCAAGTAAATTTGAAGTTGATAATACAAACTCGTATTATGGTTTCCAAGGTTCGAATCATACATTTGCTTTGTTCGTCAGTTTGTGGGTGATACACGGTACCCATGTCTAAACGTAGTCCCGAGGCTTTTTGTAAGTCTAGAAGTGAAACGAGCATCTCGATCCGAAACGAGGAATAATTTCTCAAGAAGTTCGCGCCGCAGAAGATTTATCGGTTTCCGAAAACGTTTGTTAGAGCAAGTTTCTTATAGGGTTCTGAAAACGTTCGTTAGGACTATTCACCCTCGTGGCGAATACTAGTATAACGTGAAGAGTCTCTCTCTCTATTGAGAATTTAGATAAAAGATTTCCTTATATGGGGGTACGAGTCTAATGCGAGAGAAATTTCTGCCTCGATGTGAGTATATCAAGCATATTGTAGTTCATCGATAAAACTGTGCGAAACGAGATAGTATACACTTGTAACATATGTTTGAAGTTGAAAGAATTTGTCATTCATTCGGAAGCATAAACATGGATCGGCAATAATCAAAGGTGCGTCCTTGGTATGGTTGTTATCAATATTCTCGGACTTTTCGGATATCCAACAAGAAAAATGAAGTCATGTACATGGCACATGGTGGTGATTAGGTTGATCGAGTCCAATCACCATCACGTGTCATTAGAAATTTGGTATGACTTACCGTAATATAACCACATTGATCGAGTGTCGTTATATTATGCTAACTCATACCTCCATTCCCACATCACTCCATAGATTCAAGTTCGTGTAATAGTGAAGATTTAAAATGAACAAAGTATAGCGACATCACTAACGTGACTCGTATCTAATCAAAAGAATTAGTGCAACTTAGAATAAGCGTTTCCCGAGGGAAATGTATAAATGATGGTTCAAGTCATTGCGGTTCAAGTCAAACAATAATGTCTTTAGGTACGAAAAGAGTAACGAATCATGATAACGAGTAGTACACAACCGTAGTGATAAATAGTAATGACGATACTCATCTAAAGTAGTGGTGTAAATTTTACAACACTTGTGGATAGTAAGCCGGGACGGTGACGAATAACAACCGAGGAGACAGAGTTCCCGAACTAGTGTGACTAATGAAGTTGTCATCATCCTTAAGCGTATGGATCTTGAATTTACATGTGTTACCAGAAAGTGGTAGAATACGGATTCGTATGATGAAAGTTTGGTACCATTAAGAAGTTCACCTAAGAAAGGTTTAAGTATAATCCACAAGTAGTCAAGTAAGTGCTATCTATAGCAAATGCAAGTCAGGATGCAATGATTAACTATCCGGTTGTAGTCCTGATTCACTAATGCGTCCTAACGACTCTGTCAGACACACTAATACATATCCTAGTTCCCTACAACTAACGCTCTGATACCATCTGTAACGACCCGACAAAATCGTCATTGACAGCGCCGTTAACTTAGGTCCCATTACGTGGTCATAGTCTCTATATGAGACGCGTTTGACCAAAATTATGTCGCATTCATTTGAAACGTACAAGACTTGCAAAGTTTGAAGTTACCAAACAGTTCGACAACAAGTTTAAGTTTACAAGAGTGATAAAGTATAAATGAAATAATTTGTGACATAATTAGTTTAAAATCACGGTTGCTATAAATAGCGTAAGTATGTATGTATGCTTGACTCCAAGCAAGTAATCAGAGTGTATGCATGTATGCTTGACCCCAAGCAAGTATGAGTGTACGCAGAAACATGTATCAAGTAGCCAAGTATGAACATGAGAAACATATAGAAAACTGTCAACGAAAAACATTGGTGAAATCATAGGTGTATTTATAAACGTTGTTTTTGAACCACAAGATTTTGTATAGTTGATTATCCAAATCGTATATATTCCAAAGAATGTTGTTTGTATCACGAGCACCCAATTACCAAAGCTTAACTGAATCTTTCCTCTGAATCTTGAATCTATAGTGTTAGAACTTACACTATACCCGATAAAATTATATTTCATTCACTAACGGTAGCGAATCGTCTGAATGAGGGTTCGTCAAACCCGTATGGCCACACAACATAATTACTCGCTTACACTTACACCCTGCAAGTGGAACTAATGATAATAGGATTGAGAACTTTTGTTCTAACTCGTCCGTATCTTTGTATTCGTATTTGTGTTTAAAGTATAAAAGTATAAACCGTATAAAATGTATACAATGTATATGTTTCTCAGCTCACGATTTAAAAGAATAAAAGTTGTTGAAAAGGTGGGACTATGATCTCACCTCGAGTGCACGAGTATAAATGTACTTCACAAAGTAAACGTGTGCATGAAAGTTGCTTAGTCTTAACCTAAACAAGTAAGTTGTATCAATTACCGGTTACGACACAAGGTTGGGCGAAATGTGTTCAATTAGTCCTATGGCTCGTTACGACTGATTAAATAGCATGTGAGTCACGTTGTCAAGTTTCATGCAAGAATCAACTATAAAAGAAGATTAAAATGATTGCATAAGTATTTGTTAAGTTTGAATAAAAGTCAACTTTGGTCAAAGTCAACGAAAAAGTCAACGGAGTCGGGTCGGGTATCCGACAATTTTTCTATGAAAGATAAGCATATATAAGTATGTTGGCCAAGTTTCATGTTGATCGGGGGTGCATAGCATAGTTAGAATTAAACGAAAATGTGCATTTTTGGACAGCCTGGGCCCGGAGCGGCGCTCCAAGACCCTGAGCGTTTCTCACACTGTCTGTTCAGCAAGTCTGGGCAGTTTTTGAACACTCAAGCACGAATCAAACTTCAAACAACCATAACTAATGAACCGTAAACATTCAAAACACTTATCTTATATCGTTGGAAAGGTATTTTGACGAGGAATACAAATAAACACATTTCATTTACCAAAAACATCATTTACAAAAATCAAAATTCTCGTCGAATGATCGTTAAAAGTTCATTATCAAAGTTTCAAGTTCATAAAGTGCATTTCATGATTCGGGAATCCAATTTACACATACGATATGCCGTTTCGAAGGTAATTAAACATACATTGCAACTAAACACTTACTAACAACATCTCATAGCATTCAATGCGTCAAAAATCCATTTTAAAATTCATCAAACCCTAACCAAGAATTATGAATTCAACAATTTTGTAAATGAAGCTTTTCTAAATCAACCTACATACCAAAACGAAGCTAATGATGCTAGTAACATATTTAATACATGAACTTTAACATTTAAACAACATTTAATCATCCAAAATCAAAGATTAAACTAACCCATTTCAAGTGTTCATGCTAGTTACTCCAAAACAACAAATCGAGCAAACAAATCACATATTCATGTTAGACTTGAGCCATAGACACTAACTAACACCATTTCAAGTTCATAAATCAAATTAGAGATATATAGAGTTTTTAGAAACCTTACCCCAAGTAGTGAAATTGGTACCAAAATGAAGAGGATGATGCAAGGATCACAAAAGTACAATTTGTTTTGATGTTTGATTGCTAGATTGGAAATGAACGATGAATCTTTGAAGATGTTAATTGGTGTTCTTGGTGACTAGAGAGAAAAAGGAGGGAAGTAGGAGAAGAAGTGAATAAGTGGATGAGATGGTGGGTTGACTAGTTGACCTAGTCAACTAGTTTACCCACTAGCCAACTTCGGTCCCTCAAGTTTAAAGCGGGTGCGTGAATTAAGCAAACGAATTAATTTAAATACGCGAGAATAAGCGGGAGATGTTATAATCGAATAACGGAAATATTAAGAACGTTAGTTAACAAAAGATACGAATTTAGATAACGAAAGATATTATCTAAAAAAAAGACGGCGTTAAAATAAATTTAACGTAAAAACGCTGGATGTTACAGACCACACTCGAACTAATTCATCCCGCGGTAAGCATCACATACATAATCGATCTCAGGGCAATAACAGTCCCTTAAATCTACCCACAACAAATTGTTTGTCCTCAAGTCACACGAGGACATCGTTACTAAGCAATGCGTTCAATAGTTCACCACCCCATTACATATGGTTTTCTTCTCGGTCCCCATTAAATTCCACCGAACAACGGCTTTCTAGCACTAGTACAGATACTATTCGTGTACTAACAAGCAATTACCAACAAGTTCTCCCCCGTCAACCGTCGCACAACCCGTAATATGCTCACAACACCGGATGAGCCTCTCGCCTTGACCGCCCATTAAGGTAGATCTTGGCATGACCACACATCAAAATCTCACAAATCAAGGTGACACACCCTCGAAAATTAAGTCACAACTGAGCGCTTCTAAGTGAAGCACTTGGAACCGGCATAACACACCCCACGATCACTCGCAAAGCGGAATAATCCACTAGCAAATTTTCGTGAATGAACTTCCCAACCAGGGGAAAATGACGCAATCTCCTCGACACAAAACTCAGAATCGCTTACCACACCATCTGAGATTCACAACCTTTCGGATTTACACCACGGATGCACCCCTTGTGGTATACCCGCACCCCTACCTCAGGACTCTAAGGGTCCCAATGGCCTCACACCACCATCATCACAAACTCCTTCGCACATTCTCTTCAAATCATGACTCGGCGGTCGTAACGCCCAGCCTTGAGTCCCATAGCAATAGCACGTCACTCAACCTCGTTAGGAATTCACATCCTTATTGAGGTCTATAATGTGAAGACCCGTCCTAATCCATCCGGATGAAGTCCATATCGATTATAAACAATTCACAACAGTTGATTACATCGCGAGGTACTTGACCTCTATATGATACATTTTATAAACATTGCATTCGTTTTTGAAAATACAATCTTTCATTACATCGAAAGTTGACAACATGCATACCATTTCGTAATATATCTTACTATAATTGACTTAATAATAATTTTGATGAACTCAACGACTCGAATGCAACGTCTTTTGAAATATGTCATGAATGACTCCAAGTAATATCTCTAAGATGAGCAAATGCACAGTGGAAGATTTCTTTCGTACCTGAGAATAAACATGCTTTAAAGTGTCAACCAAAAGGTTGGTGAGTTCATTAGTTTAACATAAATATCATTTCATAATTTTAATAGACCACAAGATTTCATATTTCCATTTCTCATAAACATACGTCCCATGCATAGAGACAAAAATATCATTCATATGGATTGAACACCTGGTAATCGACATTCACAATATGCATATAAGAATATCCCCATCATTCCGGGATCCTCCTTCGGACATGATATAAATTTTGAAGTACTAAAGCATCCGGTACTTTGGATGGGGCTTGTTGGGCCCGGTAGATCTATCTTTAGAGTTCGCGTCAATTAGGGTGTCTGTTCCCTAATTCTTAGATTACCAGACTAAAAAGGGGCATATTCGGTTTAATAATGCAGCCATAGAATGTAGTTTTATTTACTTGTGTCTATTTTGTAAAAAACAGTTATAAAAAGTTGCGCATGTATTCTCAGCCCAAAAATATAAAGGGTAAAAAGGCAAATGAAACTCACCTAATGTATTTTGTAGTAAAAATACATATGACTATATTGAACAACGGAACAATGCAGGGTTGGCCTCGGATTCACGAACCTATATCATTTGTATATTTATTAATATATACATAATTGTAATCGAATAAATATATATATAATTTATTAGTTATATTCTTTTTATATTAATAATATATAATATGTATATATTTCCTATATTCATTTTGTACATAAAAATATTAAATTTTGTTATGTTATATGTATTAAACATATTTTTATATAAATATCATTTATTTGTTAAAGTAGTATTTTTAAGATAATATTTTAAGTGATATCTATAATAATAATGATAGTACTAATATTAATGATAATAGTATTAATGATTCTATAAATGATAATATTAATGATAGTTTTTATAATAAATCTCATAATAATGATAATAATAGTAGCTTCTAATAAAGTGGATAATTTAATAGCAATGGTAACGAAAAGAATAATTTTTAATAATAATACCTGATACTTAATGATAATAATAATTATTATAACCATCTTATTACTAATGATAATCTTAATAGTAATACTTTTGTTAATAAAAATTCTAAATGTTACTAATACTATTATTCATGATAATTAATGTTTCTAATATTTATAAAGATAGTTATAGTATTTGGAATAATAATATTTGTAATACTAATAACATCAATAATAATAATAATTACAATAATCCTAATTGTAATTATAATACTTATACTAATGTTAACGAATTTGATAATACTCATTACATTTATATTAGTGATAATAACACAATAATACTATTATAATAACTAATACTAACAATAATATCATAATAATAATAATGTTACTAATAATAATACTTATCATGGAGATAATAATAATAATAATAATAATAATAATAATAATAATAATAATAATAATAATAATAATAATAATAATAATAATAATAATAATAATAATAATAATAATAATAATAATAATAAAGGAGATAATAACTACCTCAAAAAGTCTTTAAAAAGAAAGGCAGCTACAACCCTGGAACCCGAGACCTCTAGGTATCAAACTCGATCCCATAACCATTGAACCATTACTGCATATCTGTTTTAATCCCAATCTCATTTATATTTAACCGTTAACACATTTGTTCATCTTCTTCCCTAACTGAACGACTCGATCAGTAACCCAGGATCATAATGATCAATGACAACGAATTAATTAAACAAATTTTAAGATTCTCAGACGATACCTAATATCTAGTAACCATTTATTTTATTTAATAGATACCACAGAAATCAAAAAAAAAAAATGAAAACAAAAGATAAAACTCAAATAAATTCAAACATCAAAGTCAAATTCCATGGTGTTTTAGACTATGATCATAACATGAAAAAGGTTTTAAATGATCTATAGAAACTTTTTGAACTAACAATTTCAACAGAAAGAAATTGCAAAACCTCAATTTAATTCAAGAACAAGTTTTGACTTTTTGAAAAAAAGCGTTGACTCTAAAATTGAGATTCAATAAGAAGATTTGGAAGTTTAGCTTTTGCAGATAGCTTGAATAAGTAATTCCTAACACAACTGCAATTCTAGATTTTTAAGATTATTACAAATTCGAAATTTTGATAAAAAGTTATGAAACAGAGGTATCACGTACAGACTTTTGAAAGTTTATTACAATTTCTATGTTTTGAATTGAATTGCATTTACAGAGTATAATATAGAGGATAGTAGTTAGTATTACAGCTAATGTGACTTGATTAATCTTGTTTTCTAGTTTTGATTTGGCTCCACAAAATTTATTCCATCGGGTACACAATAAAATAAAAAAATTTAAAAAATTAAAAAAATAAAAAGAGTGATCACGACTTATAACAGCTTCTTGTTTGTTTTTAGGATTGAGATTCGATCCATACCACTTTACAGACAGGATAAACCTTTTAATACAGTTTGAAATCGAATGGGAACAGAATATCTAATATATCGACATTTATTAATTTATCTGTTTTTATATTTATATAATTAACCAATTTTGTTATGTTGTGCTTGTTTGGAATCAAATTTGTACAGGTTTTCAGATTGAAATCAATATTATCTATAGTGTGCAAAAGATTAGAAACTGGATACGTACCTTTTCTATATTTATTTTTATTTAAACCGTATGTATATATGCTTATATATGTACTCCTGCATTTATTTAATTTTATATAATCTGAATCGTATATGTGTGTAGATATCCGCTTTATAAATATTTATATACATATAACTGTATTTCACATATGTATATGTATATGTATTGAAAATATATATAAGTGTATTAATAATAATATTAATGCTAATAATAGGTATTTAAATAATAATACAAATAATAATAATAGTAATATCACTGATTCTAATAATTAATAATTAATAGGTAAATAATAATAATACTGATTTTAATACTAATATTAATATACATATTAATGAATGTAATAATAATAACATGTCAAATATATTATAAATTGAAATTTAGCATATATATATATATATATATATATATATATATATATATATATATATATATATATATATATATATATATATATATATGCTTATATATATCAGTAGACATATATGTATTATAATTAGTCTCTTTAGTTATTAAGTATAACTATAATAATAATAATACTTCTTATTATTATAACTAATAATAATAACACTTTGTAATAATGTAATGGTAATAATAATTATATTATTGATAACAATAATATCCATAAGTTTTATAATAATAATATTATTAATAATAATGATAATATTATAATAATTTAAATTTATCATACTTCATATCTATATTTACTACTAATACTTCTTTTAATAATGAGAGTAATATTATTGTTGTATTTTTTTAATATACTAATATTACATGTTATCGTTCATAATTTATATTATGTAATAACTTATATGGGATAGTAATTTTTATATATTATATATATATATATATATATATATATATATATATATATATATATATATATATATATATATATATATATATATATGTATAATAAATATCAATAGAAATATAATATCATGTATCTTATTTTACATATTTATTTCTAATGTTTAAATTAAGTTTTATAATTTCAGTTTATTACATATATTTTCATTTATATATATGTACATATTTATTTTCAACAATTAATAATATATTATTTCAAATAAAATTATATATATCTATTTACAAATTAGTTGTTCGTGAATCGTCGGGTATGGTCGAAGGTCAATTGAATATATGAAATAGTTCAAACTTTTTGAGACTCATCATTATAGACTTTGCTTATCGTATCGAAATCAAATAAGATTCAAGTTTAAATTTGGTCGGAAATTCCTGGGTCATCACAGTACCTACCCGTTAAAGAAATTTCGTCCCGAAATTTGAGTGAGGTAGTCATGGTTAACCATAAAAATGTTTTCATGTCAAATATGACTTGATAAATAGAGTTTTATCATCATTGAGTAATATGGATAAAATGATTCGTTTAATCGAAGCGTATGAATAAAGCTATCACAAAAGATCGAGATGAAGAAATGGAGATTTTCTATAACTTTTATCGTAGTCGTAATTGAATTCCGAAAGAAAATCCTTGATATCTATAAGATCTGATTCTTCGGGATTTAGGGAAATTAAGATCTCTATACTTAAATACGATTATCTGTCTCGATTATTCTGTCGGATACTTCCATTATATATTTACTTCTACCGTTCCATTATGTTCATCACTCCTACATCCAATTCCTAAATTTAAAAGATTGTGAAAATGCTTAATCCAGTTCTAATCCTTGTCCTTATCCTTACTATCTCAACAATCATTCTCCTTTTTCAACTTCCACTGAAGGAATCTGTTTTCTTCTACTTCGCCCTTGGGGTTATAGTGTTTTTAATTCTCTCGTGTCTTTATGTTGCGATAAACATTGACATACACGGTTTGAAATTTTCGGGTTGTTATCGGGCTTTATATCCTCCTTTATGTTTCGGAGCTCCATGCTTTTGTTTTCTCTTCCCGACTTTAAATCAAGCGAATAATGATCTAGAATTCATAAATATGAATTTCGAAATGAACATAGCTAATGTTCTAAGAAAGAGATGGTAATAGCACGATCTTGATTCGTCAAATTACCAGAATATCCGGGAAAGATAGAACTATCAAGAAAATATGTTCTTGATATGTTTATATAGCAGATAAAATGTAAGAGTCGTGTAACATGGCACATGATGACGTTATGATCTGTGAATCATCACGTCCCATTAGAAACTCAGCATGACTTATTGTAATATAATCACGTTGATCAAGTGTCATTATATTATGCTAACTCATGCATCAGTTCCCAACATTACTTCAATAACATTCATATTTTAAACTTGAAAGTTTACAGAATATAGAAACTAACAGTTTCTATATGATGTAATACTGATAGCACGAAGAGATTAATGATTTCAGATAAGAATAGTTATAAAAATATCTCCAGAAATATGGAGGATATTTATAATGAAAGATACGGTAATATCTCGGAATATCTAAGATCAGAGGATGATAGAAACTATTGTCTGCAAGGGTTTAGAGTAAGGAGCAAGATATTCACTAAAGACTTTAGCAGACATTGAATCATTTGGATTCTTTGAAGTCAAACTTATTCTTTGTGATTTTTCAATGGCTTTCTTCCTAGTTTCGCATAATCTGCTTTTCGGTACTAAATTTTCTATTGAATGTTTCCAATATAATGATACACAGGAAGTACGAGGAGGTATATAATTTCGGACGAGAATATTTATGAAAATATCCTCAGAAATATCGAAGATATTGATGATGATATTTTTGGAATTTCTAAGTTCGATGGTTGATGGAGAAAGATTTTTCCGCAAGATTTTAACATGACTTCGGAGCAAGATATTCTCTAAAGATTTCAACGGATCCAAAATTATCTGGATTCTTTGAATATAGGGTATGGTCCTTGTATTTGTTCTTGGTCTCCTTCATGGTTAACTCTATCCGTTTTCCAGTTCCAACGTTTCTGAGCTTTTCCAATATATTATTCTTTATCATCAAACTTCCGACGACTAAGGTCGTTTACGGTTGCCTACAGTTTCTGCTGCTTCATTCAGCTTTTTCAACATTCAGAGTATTGATTTGTAAACTGGGTGCCTTTTCAAAATTTCAGAATTGAAGATCGTAATTCTAGTAGATAATTTTTATATGTATACATATAACTATTGATGTAGAAATGCTACGAGATTCGAAATACTGATTGCTGATTCTCGGTAATTGGTATGGCAATTATTGTTACAGAGTATAGATGAATACAAGATGGGGTTTCAATGAATATAATGATTTTTCGGAAAGTCCAAATTCATTGAAGTTGCTGGTAATTTTACTGCTAATGTGGTGAAATATAAACGGTTCTCCGATAACGATGACGATAGGAAAACTTATATATCGAGGTTATAATAAGACTAATTCGAATGGAAGTTGAAGTTGATTTGTTGAAGCTGTGATAAAATTGGCTAATTTGAAAAAGAGTTGCAATGTTATTTTTGGTAATAACAATGCCAAAGGAGCTATCACAGACACGTTTTAAACTTTTACTTAGGGTCCAGGAGTTTTCAGGTGCATAACTATATGCGTCAATCTTTTCTTCCATAGATGAAGTGCGGTTGGTTTATCTTCTCAGTTGTTTCTTAATTGAGAGGTTTCAAGAATCATGAAAGATTTGAACACATATTGTAATCGTCGAGATACAAATGAAGTTTAAGATGTATTCAAGTGGCAAACTTGAAGAATGTTTAGTTTCATATGTTATAATCAATATTTTAATTCATTTTAATTATCCAATGTTATTAGTCCACAGTCGATAGTCCACAGTAACAGTCCAATAATTCATATATAGTTTAATATACAATATTCGAATTAATTAATACGTGTCGTGACCCGTATACGTCTCAGACTCGATCACAACTCAAATTATATATATTATTGTAGAATCAACCTCAACCCTGTATAGAGAACTCGATTATTACTGCATATAGAGTGTCTATGGTTATTCCAAATAATATATATAAATGCGTCGATATGATATGTCAAAACCTTGTATACGTGTCCCGATATTTAAAGTGCGTAAAATAATTACAGAAATTAAATGACGATAATTAAAATGTGTAAAGTAAATAACAGAAATTAAATAACGATAAATAAAATTGCGAGAATATAAATTGCGATAAATAAATTGCGATAAAATAAAATGTGATACAGAATTAACAGTTAGCTAGGAACAGTTAGATAGGATCTTGTTAGCATGGTTTCTTAACAAAATTTCCTATTGTTAGTTAGTCTGTTTCTAATCAATTTTTATTGTGTCCATTATTTCTTCATTATGCCACTTGTTAGATTCTGATAGGTCAAAATCCAAATATGAAATTGAATGAAATTGGTTTTTCTGCGGTGAACGGATATGTATATCTGTGGATGTAAATAGGATAGTAAATGACTGTTGAATCAGATTCGAAGAATATACAGTGTAACTTATTAATGTGAAATCTAAATATTCCTCGGGTATTACCTACCCGTTAAAATATTTTCATCATTGACATTTTGTACAAAAGAATTTTTAATTACAATCTTTATGAAAACATATATACATATATATTTTCTTCAGAGGTAATCATAGATTTAATGAGTTAACATGATATTGAACTCATTTAGTTTTTTTTTTGGTTGGAACTAGAATAAATAATCTCTAAAACTTTTGAGATTACATATTCGCCATGTCGAACGAAGATAAATGAGGTAGAACGATACGTAGAACGAAGATCATACTTGTAGTACAGATGGTGATATTGAGGCATGGATTGTTGATGGTACTGGTGCTGTTAATGATGGTACTATTGGTGCCGGTGATGTTGCTGAAGCTGATAAATTTTGCACCATATTCTCCAAATTTATTTGTTTTTTCGAGCGCGAAGTTTGTTGACTTCTTTTATTATTCCGGGATGGTTGTCGGTTGGAACGAGCGAATGAATAAGGTTTAGAATCTGAGATATTATGTTATCATGATGAGATATTCAAGAAATGAGGGTGAAAATGATATTTCGGACTGGTTCACCGGTAAGTGCTTCAGGTTCTATGCCAAGAGGTAAATTCGGTTGGTGGAAGGGATCGCCTTTTTTTCGCGTCTCCATTGATTAAGTCGACTACGAACCCATCAGATGAATTGGGGATGACTGATTGGTTAATTCATTTCGGTGACGCTGATAGGTGAAACTCCATATCGGAATAGCTGTCGGAATCCGAGGAATTCGAACTGGTTGAGGGATTCATCTCGTACGATCAGATGAAGGACTTTTCGATAAGAAATAGATTATAGGATGTAGATTAGTACCCTACAATACATAATTTACATATGCATATATAATACTAAAATCCCATAAACTACGGAGGAATCTACGGAAGCTGTCAGGCAGAGGTAACAATAACAGATACGCTAAGATATGGATTTATCTATACACTGTCTATGCAATAGAGGCAGTAAGATGTGTCTAGAATTTAAGGATGATAAGCAATAAATTTTTCGACACTAAATGATAAGCAAAACTTTTGACATGCAGACACGGTCGAAGTCCAGACTCACTAATGCAAGACCTGGTTCGCTAAGACCACCGCTCTGATACCAACTGTGAAGACCCGTCCTAATCCATCCGGACGAAGTCCATATCGATTATAAATGATTCACAACAGTTGATTACATCGCGAGGTACTTGACCTCTATATGATACATTTTACAAACATTGCATTCGTTTTTGAAAAGACAATCTTTCATTACATCGAAAGTTAACAACATGCATACCATTTCATAATATATCTTACTATAATTGACTTAATAATAATTTTGATGAACTCAATGACTCGAATGCAACGTCTTTTGAAATATGTCATGAATGACTCCAAGTAATATCTCTAAGATGAGCAAATGCACAGCGGAAGATTTCTTTCGTACCTGAGAATAAACATGCTTTAAAGTGTCAACCAAAAGGTTGGTGAGTTCATTAGTTTAACATAAATATCATTTCATAATTTTAATAGACCACAAGATTTCATATTTCCATTTCTCATAAACATACGTCCCATGCATAGAGACAAAAATATCATTCATATGGATTGAACACCTGGTAATCGACATTCACAATATGCATATAAGAATATCCCCATCATTCCGGGATCCTCCTTCGGATATGATATAAATTTCGAAGTACTAAAGCATCCGGTACTTTGGATGGGGCTTGTTGGGCCCGATAGATCTATCTTTAGAGTTCGCGTCAATTAGGGTGTCTGTTCCCTAATTCTTAGATTACTAGACTAAAAAGGGGCATATTCGGTTTAATAATCCAGCCATAGAATGTAGTTTTATTTACTTGTGTCTATTTCGTAAAAACAGTTATAAAAAGTTGCGCATGTATTCTCAGCCCAAAAATATAAAGGTAAAAAGGCAAATGAAACTCACCTAATGTATTTTGTAGTAAAAATACATATGACTATATTGAACAATGGAACAATGCAGGGTTGGCCTCGGATTCACGAACCTATATCATTTGTATATTTATTAATATATACATAATTGTAATCGAATAAATATATATATAATTTATTAGTTATATTCTTTTTATATTAATAATATATAATATGTATATATTTCCTATATTCATTTTGTACATAAAAATATTAAATTTTGTTATGTTATATGTATTAAACATATTTTTATATAAATATCATTTATTTGTTAAAGTAGTATTTTTAAGATAATATTTTAAGTGATATCTATAATAATAATGATAGTACTAATATTAATGATAATAGTATTAATTATTCTATAAATGATAATATTAATGATAGTTTTTATAATAAATCTCATAATAATGATAATAATAGTAGCTTCTAATAAAGTGGATAATTTAATAGCAATGGTAACGAAAAGAATAATTTTTAATAATAATACCTGATATTTAATGATAATAATAATTATTATAACCATCTTATTACTAATGATAATCTTAATAGTAATACTTTTGTTAATAAAAATTCTAAATGTTACTAATACTATTATTAATGATAATTAATGTTTCTAATATTTATAAAGATAGTTATAATATTTGTAACAATAATTTTTGTAATACTAATAACATCAATAATAATAATAATAACAATAATCCTAATTGTAATTATAATACTTATACTAATGTTAACGAATTTGATAATACTCATTACATTTATATTAGTGATAATAACACAATAATACTATTATAATAACTAATACTAACAATAATATCATAATAATAATAATGTTACTAATAATAATACTTAGCATGGAGATACTAATAATAATGATAATAATAATAATAATAATAATAATAATAATAATAATAATAATAATAATAATAATAATAATAATAATAATAATAAAGGAGATAATAACTACCTCAAAAAGTCTTTAAAAAGAAAGGCAGCTACAACCCTCGAACCCGAGACCTCTAGGTATCAAACTCGATCCCATAACCATTGAACCATTACTGGATATCTGTTTTAATCCCAATCTCATTTATATTTAACCGTTAACACATTTGTTCATCTTCTTCCCTAACTGAACGACTCGATCAGTAACCCATGATCATAATGATCAATGACAAGGAATTAATTAAACAAATTTTAAGATTCTTAGACGATACCTAATATCTAGTAACCATTTATTTTATTTAATAGATACCACATAAATCAGAAAAAAAAATGAAAACAAAAGATAAAACTCAAATAAATTCAAACGTCAAAGTCGAATTCCATGGTGTTTTAGACTATGATCATAACATGAAAAAGGTTTTAAATGATCTATAGAAACTTTTTGAACTAACAATTTCAACAGAAACAAATTTCAAAACCTCAATTTAATTCAAGAACACAGTTTTGACTTTTTGAAAAAAAAGCTTTGACTCTAAAATTGAGATTCAATAAGAAGATTTGGAAGTTTAGCTTTTGCAGATAGCTTGAATAAGTAATTCCTAACACAACTGCAATTCTATATTTTTAAGATTATTACAAATTCGAAATTTTGATAAAAAGTTATGAAACAGAGGTATCACGTACAGACTTTTGAAAGTTTATTACAATTTCTATGTTTTGAATTGAATTGCATTTACAGAGTATAATATAGAGGATAGTAGTTAGTATTACAGCTAATGTGACTTGATTAATCTTGTTTTCTAGTTTTGATTTGGCTCCACAAAATTTATTCCATCGGGTACACAATAAAATAAAAAAATAAAAAAATAAAAAAAATAAAAAGAGTGATCACGACTTATAACAGCTTCTTGTTTGTTTTTAGGATTGAGATTCGATCCATACCACTTTACAGACAGGATAAACCTTTTTAATACAGTTTGAAATCGAATGGGAACAGAATATCTAATATATCGACATTTATTAATTTATCTGTTTTTATATTTATATAATTAACCAATTTTGTTATGTTGTGCTTGTTTGGAATCAAATTTGTACAGGTTTTCAGATTGAAATCAATATTATCTATAGTGTGCAAAAGATTAGAAACTGGATACGTACCTTTTCTATATTTATTTTTATTTAAACTGTATGTATATATGCTTATATATGTACTCCTGCATTTATTTAATTTTATATAATCTGAATCGTATATGTGTGTAGATATCCGCTTTATAAATATTTATATACATATAACTGTATTTCACATATGTATATGTATATGTATTGAAAATATATATAAGTACATTAATAATAATATTAATGCTAATAATAGGTATTTAAATAATAATACAAATAATAATAATAGTAATATCACTAATTCTAATAATTAATAATTAATAGGTAAATAATAATAATACTGATTTTAATACTAATATTAATATACATATTAATGAATGTAATAATAATAACATGTCAAATATGTTATAAATTGAAATTTAATATATATATATATATATATATATATATATATATATATATATATATATATATATATATATATATATATATATATATATGCTTATATATATATCAGTGGACATATATGTATTATAATTAGTCTCTTTAGTTATTAAGTATAACTATAATAATAATACTTCTTATTATTATAGCTAATAATAATAACACTTTGTAATAATGTAATGGTAATAATAATTATATTATTGATAACAATAATATCCATAAGTTTTATAATAATAATATTATTAATAATAATGATAATATTATAATAATTTAAATTTATCATACTTCATATCTATATTTACTACTAATACTTTTTATAATAATGAGAGTAATATTATTGTTGTATTTTTTTAATATACTAATATTACATGTTATCGTTTATAATTTATATTATGTAATAACTTATATGAGATAGTAATTTTTATATATATTATATATATATATATATATATGTATAATAAATATCAATAGAAATATAATATCATGTATCTTATTTTACATATTTATTTCTAATGTTTAAATTAAGTTTTATAATTTCAGTTTATTACATATATTTTCATTTATATATATGTACATATTTATTTTCAACAATTAATCATATATTATTTCAAATAAAATTATATATATCTATTTACAAATTAGTTGTTCGTGAATCGTAGGGTATGGTCGAAGGTCAACTGAATATATGAAATAGTTCAAACTTTTTGAGACTCATCATTACAGACTTTGCTTATCGTATCGAAATCAAATAAGATTCAAGTTTAAATTTGGTCGGAAATTCCCGGGTCATCAGATATAACATTTCTCTCTGACACTTCTTATCATTCCATACTATCAATATTTCCTCAGGGGATAATATATAAACCACCCCACTTAGGATTCCACTCCATACTCAAGTCGCGAAGATGGTAACACCCCGCGAACTTATCGTTCACCACATACATGACCATCATCATCACTCGTCATATAAACACCGAATTTTCAATAATCAACTTCAAACCCTTGGCTTCACATAACGAAACATCCAGAACGTCATACTTACGATGACATCACACCTTAACTAACTCGAGTCACACCCGTCTCCCTCGGGGTAGACTCTCATAAAATTCCTTCACACATCGCCGAGTCTAGGCATATGCCATCACGCTCCTTCCATCCCACCTGTCGAGTTCACTCGACCCTCCATTCGATTAACAATTTTTATTTCTAACGGACCTTTGCTGACTCTCATGGAGAAGAGGTGACCAATCAGACCCCTACGAATCTGTCGCCCGCATTAAACAACATGTCATCATCAACCGCAACCTAGCAGACTATTATTTCCATGGTCGCCATACCAATCATCACAACCCACCAAGCTCTTAAGAGCAGCAGGATTCACCCATATCGTGAGCTCATCAACACACGCAACTCATCGCCACTCCCAAGTGTACATAGCGATTGACCACAGTGTTCATTCGCCCCACTTCGCTTTACACGAAGTATTCATGACAACCATCACGAGCATCGGCTATTAAAATTTTCGGATCGCGATTGACCGATAATTTCCCCATTGCCATCACCGTTGCACCAAAGGGTCTCTCGATAATACCCTAGCTACGTCATGTCTACACCACATCGGAGTCACACATCACACTAGCAGTTATTAGAGAGGCACCTGACGCAGTGTCAACAACTCCCATTACCCTCTACGAAGTTTAAATCTCGGTCCTTAGGGTTCCATACACCCGACATTGTCCCACGCTCCACTAAATGACCCGTGGTTATACCTACCCGATGACCCTTACGGTTCACTAGACCACCACTCTTCCCAGCGAATACACGCCACAACAGACTCTCCTAAGCTATGCAACATAGCTTAGCTAAATCCTTCACAACACACTTAGGATTGCTTAGTAACACCAAGGCTTACACTCCACCGTATACCGACACAACCATCAATATGGGAAAGATTCCATAAGGAACTTACCCTAATTCCACAAACAACCAACATAAAGCATCAACATGAAGGGTCTCACTCCTGCGAGTTTAACGACCCAAGCACACACCGATACATCATTGTCGTAGACGACCTACAACCAGAATCGCTACCGGATTCACCAACTCCGTTGTTCATATGAGGAAGGACCAATTTGCCCCCACTTAAACCCTTTTTAAAACACAAAAGGGTATCTTGTTCCACGTACAGCCGCGTCGCAGCTCCCCAAGTCCGCGACGCGGTACTAAGTGTAATCTGATATCAGAATATGTGAAAAAAGACCATCAGTTCACGTTGACACCCGCGGCACGGCCCCATTTACCCGCGGCGCGACTCTAAATGTAATTCAATATCAGAATCTTCCAAACCTATTACATCCCAGTTACGGTAAAGCACTACCAAAAGTACACCCACTACTTAGGGTGACCACTTACACATCAATACCATGAGTTCACCTACCCACCTCAACTAACCATACCTACCGTAACACTCTTCAACCGAAGATGAACCAGATGTGACACAAGCACATCACCCGAGACCACCACAATCTAGGAACCAATACACGATTCCTAAATCATCCTGAAACTACCCCAACCATGCCACATTCGTTCGTTCAGTACTCGATACGTCATGTTTGGTGCCAAGATACACGGTTGTAATAATGGTGATTAAGCATTAATACATGTGAGTACCTTACCACTTCCACATGTCCACATAAAGTACTTTACCCGGACTAGTGCAACATTCACACAAAACGAAACACGTGACAACTCCTAGTACACCTGAATGATCAAAGTCCTTACGGTGGAATTGATCACTTAAAACACTAAATAACCGAATCTCTCCAATAGATTAGTCCCTAGGACACCGCACCAAAATTATATATGTATACACAATATAATAATGTATACACATATTTCACAACCGCATGTCATCCTACCACATAAGGATTTATTGTAAAATTAGCCTCCTAGTCGACCTACTACTTTAGGCGAGTATCTATCTAAGGCACAAGTGCAAACGCCAAATCCAGGCCCCACATATACACAAGTCCTTGTTAGTGTACCTATGCTAAGGCACTAACTATCATCCAACCGACCCGTATTACTACAAGTCCACACCATCAAGTCTAAGTCTAGGCACCTATCACAAAGTTACCTAGATCCCTTAGACCATGCTCCGATACCACTTGAAACAACCACAACCCGTTACCGAAAAACGAAAACATATATTTTTTTATCACATGCAAAGGAGTGGAACTGCACTTTTAATTTAATATCCAAATTGTAATTTTCAACATATTACAAATCTTAATGTATCCAAACCCCGCGTATCAAAGTTTACAAAACACACATCAAGTCTTTCAGAGTTTTCAACATCGAAGTCCACAAGACTAAAAGCACTAAGTGATTAACATGACCCGATTACAACAAATCACGAGTAAAGACTCAAAATTCCAACCGGATACCAAGAGCACGATCTCGAGGAATTTACCAATCCCCCACCCAAGTTCAAAGGCTACAAGCCTATCCGCCAAGCACAATCCCTCCTAAGCATCTCGTCTAGCAACTAGATAGCTTCAAGCCAAATGTTTCGGTACCTATAAAAAGGTAAACAACGAGGGAGTAAGAAAAAGCTTAGTGAGTGCAATAATTATATGCATACATACATAACCTACTTCCTTGCACAAACCAACACAATTCCGCATAGTAGCTAGTAAAGCAACCGCATACTAACACAAATCCTCATACAACTTAGCACCACTATCGCAAATAAACACAACCGAGTACAAACTAGCATGTTAATTGCATAAAAAAGAATATAACACGCTACACTACCAATATCCAACATACAAACTCAAAATAGATAACCGTTCCCAAATGTGCTAATCATCACATGAATAGCACCAACAACCCGTGTACACGGCCAATGAAGGCGCCTCCCGAATGGCACCACCATGTATACCCAAATGTGGTCAATGAAAAGTGTGGTCGCAATTGGTAACACTTCCCGCATCCTCACAAGTGGCCAACAAAGAGTGGACATCAAAGTAATCGCAGTCACCACTTTCCCCAAACGCAATGTGGCCAACAAAGAGTAAGTCATTATTAGAGACATCACTCACCACAATGCACCAAGTGGCCATCAAAGAGTGAACCCTCACAACCGAATGTCACTCGCCACATATCATGTGGCCAACAAAGAGTGAATCCTTTCGCCCGGTGTCACTCGCCACTTCACCTACAAGCAAACAACTTATATACATGCACATATAAATACTCGACTCACCTTGGAACGCAAGCACACGCCATGTATATATTACCATTGCCACCGTATCCAAGCAAGAAGTCACCTATATAGATATAGGCACACAAACACATAAACACTTATTCTCTAAAAGAGAATCTAATTCCAACACCCTTAACCAAGGGATTCCACCTTGCTCACTAACACTCGATCATTTAGACATCTAAATGGACATTACCAATCACCACTACCAGTGGTAATTCCGAACCATTCCAACAAGCACAAACTACACTTATGCACTTGAACCTACAAAACCAATCCATAAGTGCAACTCGACCTAAATTGCACTTAACCACCAAAGCAAGTCAAGTTTGACCCACAATCACCATTACTTGTGATTGCGTCATAAAACCACCAATTTAACACTTAACATGAATGTTTGACTTCCAATTGACCAAGGTTAGGTTAAATCAATCTAACCCACTTTGACTAGTCAAATTATACTCAAAACACCCACAATTACCGACAATTAGTGATTGTGTTTTAAAATCATCATTTGACACTAAAAATCTAGAACACTTGACTCCTTTCAGCCCATTTTGACCCAAATGAGGGTTTATACCCAAAAAATTAAGTTAACTCAACACCATAATCATTAGTACACAAGGGTTCTATTGTTTAAACCAACACATGCAAGACCCAAACTTGCAATTTCATCAATTAAAACCCTAGGTCTCCCAATTCGAGTTTACATACATGAATCACCCCCAAAATCACCAATTAAGCAAGGAGTGGGGTTTACAAACCTATCACAAACCCAAACCCTAGACTTCTATCAAAATCCAAGTAATGAAAATTGGAGTTAAGACTTACCATCACTACCCAAACGTAGCTAAGAACTAGAGGAACAACATTAACTTCTGCAACTTTGATCGATTCGCACTTCTTCTTCTTCATGATTTGCCCCTTTCTCTCTTTAAAATGGGGTTTTCTCTTTCTAGAAGGGTGAGAGGTTAGAGATGAAGTGGATGGGGTGAAAATTAGGATAAGGATTAGGTTTGGTCAGTTTTGTGGCCAAAAACCTGGTCACCACGTGAAAGGACCAATTTACCCCTCATTAAACCCTTGATAAACGTGACAAAAGTGCTGGTATCAGGCCACCCGCAGAGCGGCTCCTCCCACCCGTGGCACGGCTCCACGTCTAAATCAAAATCATAATTATTCCATCGTTCATCCTTCAGTACCTGACCTTTTAGTGGCGCTTTCAGGTGCATAAAATTCAGGATGTTACAGTTCCCATAAAGATTCATATGATATAATCAAAATGGCATGGTCTCTCAGGGTAAAGAGTAAGAAGCCGAACTGTATCTTTAGAGACAAAATGAAATATGTCAAAACGGAGCTTCGAAAATGGTACTCCACTTCTCAATGTAAACTAGAAGTAGAAATTGAAGGTTTAACAAAAGAGGTAAACGATGGGGGGAAAAAGCCGAGGTAAGCGATATAAATGAAGAACAAATAAATAAATGGATGGAAGATTGAGCCTCTCTTTTTCAAAAAGAGAAACTATAAAATGAAATGTTAAAGCAAAAGGCGCGATTCAAATGGGCTTTAGAGGGCGATAAAAATTGTAAATTCTTCCATTCGTGCATTCGAAGAAGACAATTAAAGAATGGAATTCATGGAATAAATGCCGCGGGAATTTGTACTACAAACACTTTTGAAATGAAAACTTAAGCATACAGTTATTACAAGGCAATTTTTGAAAAAATGGTTCATGAGACTTTTATGTTTAATGAATGGAAGGGACCAAGGTTAGATCAGAATGTAGCTGAAAGTCTCAAAGTCCAATTTTGTGAAAAAGAAATCCTTGAAGCGATAAAAAGGTACGGTGGTAACAAAGCGTCAGGATCGGACATTTTCAACATCCTTTTCTATATGATGTTTTGGGACATGATCAAGAAATATCTAATGAACGCCATAAATTGGTTCTGGAAATCGGGTGTAATATCAAATGGTTGCAATGCTTCCTTCATCACGCTCATTCTAAAGGTAAAAGATCCCCTTAACTTTTCCAATTATCAACCTATAAGCCTAATCGGGGGCTATTACAAAAAACTTCTTGCAAATAGAATTAGGAAAATTTACCCAAGGCTAATAGGTATCGAGCAAGGTGCCTTCATCTCTGATAGAAATATTTTAGATGGCATTTTAATTGCACTTGAAACAATTGATGACCTTAAAGAAAAAAAAAAACAAAAGAATTTCATTTTTAAAGTAGATTTTGAAAAGGCTTTCGATTGCATTTTGATTGGAACTTCCTCACATCTATAATGGGGTTCATGGGCTTTGGCTCAAAATGGGTCAAATGGATACAAGCTTGTTTATCATTAACCTCAATTTTCATACTTATAAACGGTTCACCTACTGACCAATTTTTTCCTAATTGGGGGGGGGGGGGGGGGGGTTAGGCAAGGGGATCCATTATCCCCGTTCCTTTTCATTATTGCTAGTGAGGGCCTAAATTACCTATTAAATTCATCCGTTAATAAAAATTTAATAAATGGAGTGGACGTGGGGAATGACAAAGTTATTGTTTCTCACCTTCAATACTTGAACGACACGATTATTTTTGGTAAATGGAATAAAAAGGACGTTAGAAACACCTTGAAAATTCTCAAATGTTGTGAAGATATCTCGGGTCTTAAGATTAATTTTAACAAAAGTTGTGTCTATGGAATCAGAACTACCAAATCCGAACTTAATGACCTAGCATCTCCGTTCGGGTGCCAAGAAGGGACTTTTCAAGTTAATTACATTGGTCTCCCAATTAGAGATAATCTTAAATCGAGTAATAATTAGTTACCAATCTTTGAAAAATTTAAAAATTGGTTGGCGAATTGGAAGGCGAGGTCTATCTCCTTTGGTGGTAGGCTAACGTTAATTAAATCAGTCATGAGTAGTCTCCCACTTTACTACTTCTCCTTATTCAAAGCTCCGGTTGGGGTCATAAATCAACTTGAAGGTATGCGTTGTGACTTTTTTTGGGGGTGGTTCATGCGATGTTAAAAATTACCTTGGATTAATTGGAATCAAATACGTTTACCTTATGAATCGGGCGGGTTAAATGTTGGATCTTTAAAACTTAAAAATTACTCTCTTTTAATAAAATGGTGGTGGCGATTTCCCTCAAATAAAAAAGCTTTTTGGGTTAAAATAATTAAAAGTATTTATGGGCAAAACGGTGGGTTGGGTTGGGTTGTATTGCACCCGTACCCGAGAACTCTCTAAAAAAATTCTCGAGTAGAACTTGGTTTAACATTATCAAAATCGAACAAACTTTAAACAAGTTAGGGTGTGATATTTCTAATGCATATGTTAAAGTCTTAGGAAAATGCTCGGGTTCACGCTTTTGGTGCGACAATTGGTGCGGCGATGCCCCTCTAAAGGACACTTTCCCTAGGCTCTTTAGACTAGACTCATACAGAAATTTTATAGTAGCAGATCGAGTTAAATGGGAAGACAACAACATGACACTGGAATGGATTTGGACAACGGAGCCTACGTGGCAGGTGTAAGCTGACCTGATTGTCCTCATGCAAGCATTACAGCAGCTTCACTTTGATGAGACATGACTAGGAACTTCGAAATCAACAGGTTTAACTCATACAAAGGCGGAATTAGTGAATCAAACCCTCTAGTGAATATGAAGATGCTTTTTGGAATTAATTTAGTCAAACCATAACAATGATTGAGTGATTAGATTAACACCTAAAGCTATTATTCATCTTTTGCAAGGATTTGGGTTGAGAGAGAATCAGACAGGTTACCAGATCTGAGTGAATGTGTGTAATGAGAGGCTTAACTTAAAATGAAGAACATAAACACATTATATACCCCTACTGTTGAGTCAACTGCGCGTGTCAGGTCTCACTCGTACGAGTGGACTGGCTCAGCCGTACGGTTGATCACTCACTCTTGTATGTGTAAACAGATTAGGTTTGTAACTCAGCTCAGCACACTCGTGCGTATGAGCTTGTCAGCCATACGAGTGAGGCTTCACTCGTACGTCTGACTGAGTCTAAGATAGTCAAACTTCCATATCGCGTTCCTACAGTACCTATAACCACATTTAAACACAGATAGGATAACAACGAGCGATCATGGTAACCCTGTTGAGTCCTAAAAATAATTAAGGATTTAATTATGACAAAACTGTAATTTATTTACACTAAAATGTTATGTGCAGCCAGCACAAGTTTGTTTATGTATAGACAGCAAATATTGCTATGTCAAGTGTTCAGTATGCTGCCTAGTCTACCAGCACAAGGTAGAGTGTATTCTTTGAATCAGCACAGGATGAGTACTCAGCAATTCAAGAATATCAAGTGACTTAGCATAAGAAGAACCAGTAAACCTGGTAAGCAGCATATAACACAAGACAGCCATGCTCCATTACAAGCATGGTGTGACAACCCGGAAATTTCCAACCAAATTTAAACTTTAATCTTTATATGTTTCCGACACGATAAGCAATATTTGTTAAGTTAAATTTCAAGAATTTTAAACTATGTTCATACATTCATTCAACCTCGACCAAGTTCCAACGATTCACGAACCATTAAACGAATATGATTATATATGTATATGTGTATATATATTATAACTTGAAACGTAAACAAAATATTAGATTAAATACTTTATATGATTGTATCTGTTTCAAAATATTTATCAATGAAATTAGAAGATAAGATCAAATGATTGAATTATTAGATATATTGAATTATGATTACAAGTCTCTGTTGAAAGGCCCGCGTTGATTTGAGAAATCTTTCCATTTTAACAATATTCAGAAAATGGTAAAGTGATTTATAAATAAGAACAAATTGTCAATCATTGAGAACTAGACAAAGGATAGTGGAAGATTGAATCTCATAAAGACTCGATTGATCTATTTAGTTTCAAACGTACAAAAACGTTTTCAGTTTAAAAAGAACTTTATTATTAAAATGTATATAACTTTTATAAATATCTAGAACCACTTTTGACAACTCATTACTTAACTAGTATGATAAAGATAACGATATTTATATTTTATTTTATTAAATATATATAACGATTTAAATTAATATTATATATATTTATACGCGTATTATACGTATATAGTTTTATACTTTTACTATACTTAAACTTTACCTTTACTTTATTTTTACTTTACTTTAACTTTAATAATTCACTTTAATAATTCATACTTTAATAATTCACTTTAATAATTCATACCTTAATAATTCACTTTAATAATTCATACTTTAATAATTCACTTTAATAATTCATACTTTAATAATTCACTTTAATAATTCATACTTTAATAATTCACTTTAATAATTCAAAAATCTATTATAAATAGAATTCAATAGGTTTCATTATTTCATATAAACTTGAAAATATTTTTCTCTAAACTCTCTCAATCGATTTACATATATATATTTACTCCGTATTATTTCAAGATATTATTAGTATACATAAAATATTACGACGGAGTGCTGTCCGAGTGATTTCGAAATTGTTTTTCGAGTAGGATAGGATAAAGGAAATTATGGGTTATAGCTATGGAGGTGATTGAGTATGGTTCATGGGTATGCTCGTGAGGTCAATATAGTGTTTATCATTTCCGTTGCGTCTACGTACCTTTCCTGCAATATTGAATCGCAATATTGATACGTGAGTACTCATAATTTAACTTTTACATACTAATAGTGTATCCCTGACTAGTGCTCGAGTATTTAGGATTATGCATGCTTGTACTTTTGATATTGCCCTTAGACAGGTTAGGTTGAATCTTGAATTAGTTACACTTGCGGTTGAGATAAGGTATAAGATATGCATGTCCTTGGAAAGCTTGCGAAAAATTAAGGACTTTTCCTTTAGATATCGAATGGTTTCGATGAACGGATTAGAAGTTATAATCAATTGAATTTTCTATATTTTTATTAAAAATGATTATTATTATCGTCGTTTTTATCGTCGTTCTAGTTTTATCTTATTATTATCATTATTATTATCTTTATCAATAAAATGGATTTATCATTAAAAATTGTTATTTTTTTTATTATTACTATCGTTATTATCGTTAAAGTTATAATTAGTATTATTATTATTATCCAATTATTATTATTATTATTATTATTATTATTATTATTATTATTATTATTATTATTATTATTATTATTATTATTATTAGTATTATTATTATTATTATTATTATTATTATTATTATTATTATTATTATTATTAGTATTATTATTATTATTATTATCATTATTAATATATATATCATTATTTAAAAATGGTTATTGTTATTTTTATTATTATTATTACTATATTATCATTAAGATAATTATTAGTATTATCGTTAATAATGTTATAGTAACTATCATTATTAATATTAGTGTAATTAAAACAAATATTTGTAACACCTAATTATTTTGATTACTATTATTATCATTATTATGAACACGATATAAAAGACGATTAAAAGCTATTAAACGAAATGATTAGGAAATAATGAGTAAGAGTATCATGATGAAATTAAAATATTATAAGATATTGATTTAGATAAAATTATCGTTCTTATTATTTTTATCATTACTATTATTATTAAAAATATCGTTAGTATTAAAACTATCATTTTAACAAAAATTATCATTTTAATAGAAATGTCATTGTTACTTTAAAATATCATTATTATTATTATTTTAAATAGAATTATTATTTTAAAGATAATATTAAAAATTATCGTAAATATTAAAGTTATCATAATTAGAATTATCGTTTTATCATAATATCATCTTAGTAATTATAAATATTGATATTTTTATAATAATAATTATTATTACAAAATAATACAACTTTTACTTACTATCATTATAGATATTATTTTATCAAATAAATATGTGATACAAACATATTTTACTACGTGTAATAACTTACTTTAATAATACCTATCATATTATCTTTATGATATTGAATGAACCCTATAAAGTTTATTACTTAATATATATAAAAGTATATTATATTATATAAATTTAATATAAAATTTTATTTATTAATAAATAAATTATATTATTTACTCTAATAAATCTTTTAAAAATATTTAAAAATATAAAATGACGATATTTAAACTATATATTAATCATGTATAGATTTTTGGAAATTATTTTGAGTCAAATTTACTTTTGTTGACTTTTTCATATTAGTCTCGAGCATTAGGATTGTGGTACACTATGACTTGGCCTAATTTGTTAGACAAATATTGACCAACACATAATTATATATAATTAATTTAGGTTCGTGAATCCGAGGCCAACCTTGCACTTGTTCAATGACGTTATATGTATTTTTACTACGAAATACAGTATGTGAGTTCATTTGCTCCCTTTTACTCTTTACGTTTTTGGGCTGAGAATACATGCAAATGCTTTATTAACTGTTTTACAATATTTATATGCGTGAGTTATAGTCCCACTTTTAAAATCTAATATTTTTGGGATGAGAATACATGCAGGTTTTATAAATGATTTACAAAATAGACACAAGTACGTGAAACTACATTCTATGGTTGAATTATCGAAATCGAATATGCCTTTTTTTATTAAGTCTGGTAATCTAAGAATTAGGGAACAGACACCCTAATTGACGCGAATCCTAAAGATAGATCTATTGGGCCTAACAAACCCCATCCAAAGTACCGGATGCTTTAGTACTTCGAAATTTATATCATGTCCGAAGGAGGATCCCGAAATGATAGGGGATATTCTTATATGTATCTAGTTAATGTCGGTTACCAGGTGTTCACCATATGAATGATTATTTTTGTCTCTATGCATGGGACGTATATTTATGAGAACTGGAAATGAAATTCTTGTGGTCTATTAAAATGATGGAAATAAATGATTATGATAAACTAATGAACTCACCAACCTTTTGGTTGACACTTTAAAGCATGTTTATTCTCAGGTGTTAAAGAAATCTTCCGCTGTGCATTTGCTCATTTTAAAGATATTACTTGGAGTCTTTCATAGCATATTTCGAAGAACGTTGCATTCGAGTCATTGAGTTCATCAAAGATTATTATTAAATCAATTTATAGTTGGATAGTGGATATTATGAAATGGTATGCATGCCTGTCAATTTTCGATGTAAAGAAATTTTGTCTTTTAAAAACGAATGCAATGTTTGTAAAATGTATCATATAGAGGTCAAATACCTCGCAATGTTATCAATTATTGTGAATCGTTTATAATGTATATGAACGGGTCATTTCAGTTGGTATCAGAGCGGTGGTCTTAGCGAACTAGGTCTGCATTAGTGTGTCTAACTGATAAGTCGTTAGGATGCATTAGTGAGTCTAGACTTCGACCGTGTCTGCATGTCAAAAGTTTTGCTTATCATTTCTAGTCGGAAATCATCTGCTTATCATCCATAGGAAATTACCTGCTTATCATTATTAGTCTAGACACGTCTTGCTACATTAATTGCATGAGTAGTGTATAGACAAACTTCATATCTTAGCATATCTGCTAAATTATATCTTATCGTATCTGTTACTTTAAACTTTACCTGACGTACCCCGCAAATTCCTCCGTAATCTATGAAATATTTTGATCTCTATATATAGATATCCTATGTAAATAGAATACCACCCGATAGCCGAAAAATCATTTTTATATCGAAAATCCTTTATCCAATCGTACGAAATGGAATTTGTCATCAGTTCAAGTCACTCGGATTCCGAAATGGAATCTCACTCAAGCTCTGAAAGCAGTGTGACCGGAATGGATCAACCAATCAGTCATCACCTATTCTGGATGAATTGGGGATGGGTTCGTAGCCTCCTCAATCATTGGAAACAAGAAGAAGGTGATCCTTTCCATCCACCACATTGCCCTCTTGGCGAAGAACCTGAAGCACTTACCGACGAACCTGTTCGAGACACCATTTTCTCTCTCATTTCCAGGGTATCTCGTCACGATTATATACAATATCAAATTCTAGATTTTATTTATCCGCTCGTTCCGATCGACAATCATCCTGGAATAATAGAAGAAGTCAACGAACTTCGCGCTCGGGTAGTGGCTTTGGAGAATATGGTGCAGAGATTACAAACACCAGCAGCAGCACCAGCAGCATAACCAGTACCACCATCATCAACGCCAACAGTACCATTACCACCTCCAACCACAACCGCATTGTAAACCTCAACTTCACAATCTGTCCCACGAGCATCAACGTCATACGCACCATAGATACCAAGGAGTACCAACAACAATAACTGACGAAGTATTAATTCATAACTTCATTGGAGAAACATTCCGCGGCGATTATATAATCTCTAAAGTCTTAGAGATTATCTAATCTAGCCCTAACCATAAATCAGTTAAGCGAACCAAAATGATAGAAGGAAGAGTAGAAACCCTGACAAAAATGGTGTGTGATTAACAAGTTAAACTTGTTTTACCAACAGCATCAACAGTACCGTCAACGTCACCAGCATCGTCAGTACAGTCAACATCAGAATCAACAACACCTATAACATCACAAACTCCGTCAGTTCAAGAATCACTGTGGACATCATTACGAATCAATAACGTGTATATTGTATCAACAAGTTATGAAGAATTAACTCATTCCCTCTGAAGAAATTATATATATATTTTATATATATATATATATATATTTTTTGAAATAAAAAATAAATCTTTCCGTGCTAAGCTATTGTGTGTGAATCTTAACTACTCAGTTAATTCATATTACAAATATGCAATAATGTACGTCCCTCACCCGCGACTTAACCATCGTTAACTACAATCTCTGTCTCAATTCAACAAATTCCAATTCCTAATAAATCAAGTATATATTTGATTTTACACTTCATCATTGATGTAACCGAAACTTTTCAGATAACATCATTCGTACTTTGCGAAGTTCACAAGAATTTAACGAAAACCAACATCACATCTCAACAAATAACGAAGTATTGATTCATAATTTCAATATTATTGAAGAAATACTTATGTAACCTCTAAACCTTCAAGGAATTATTCAATTCTAGTTCCAACCGTAAATCGAATGAGTTTAATTTAGTATTAACTCATTAAAATCTATGTTACATCTGAGGAGAATATATATATATATATTTTCATAAAGACTGTAATAAAATTCTTATGTACAAAATATTAATTGTGAAATTTTTTTAACGGGTAGGTAATACCCGAGAGATATATATAAATTCACAATTAATATGTTACATTCTTCGAATCAGATTAAGCAAATTATCAATTATACTTCCTACTTTCACAATAATATACATTCTTTCATAGAAATCAAAACAACCATACTCATTCAAACCCAATTACGTATTCTGATTTTAAAATCTCAGAATTCAATTCGAGATATAACTGGTACCATTACTTTTAGATTCCTACATCTTTCAAAGCTATACTTTGACTTCAAAAGTGTGTTAGAACATCAAATGTATATAAACGATTACAATCTATGTTCAAACCCTTCAAAAATTTCTGAAGACACTTTGAATGATGAGCAATCGAGATGATGATCCAACCACATGTTACCCACAGTTATGTACCCGAAAAACTCTTGAAACCAAATAAAAGTTTAAACAACGTATCCGCGTCAGATTCTTTGGCATTTATTAGCAAAAATAACTTTGCGACTCCTATTCAAAGTAGCCAGTTTTGTCACAGCTCCAGCAAGTCAACTTCAACTTTTCAGTCAGACTAACCTTATTATAACCTTGAGATATACACCTTCGTTACCAGGGAACCTTTTACATTCCACCACATTATTAGCAGATGTACCAACAACTTCATTACCCTTTGACTTTAGCCTCTCCAAAAAGTCATTATAATTATTCATTGAAACTCCATCATTTACTCATTCGCATCTTGTAATGAGAATTGCCATACGAATCATTGGGAATTAGCAATCAGTATTTTGAAATCTCGCAGGATGTTTACGCCAACAGTTATATGTGTATATATAACGTCTATCTTCTGGACTTAATTTGAATGTGAAGTTTCTGAAAAACACTCCGAACTACGAATTGGTTCTCTGAAAATGGAAAAAAAAATGCTGATGAAGCAGCAAAAACTATAAACGACTTTAAATGGTAAAATCTGGATGATAATGATGAAGTGTGTTGGCAAAGCGCAGAAAAAGAGAAGTTTTGGAACTGGAAAATGGATTGAGCAAAGTAGGAAGGAGGCTGTGGACAAATTACAAAGACTGAACCTGACTTCAAAGGATCCAAATGATTCAGTACCTGCTGAAGTCATTAACGAATACCTTGCTCCTGAATCTAAACCCCTGCGGACAATATTCTTCATCATCCTCTGATATTAGAAATTCTAAAATATCATCATATCTTTCATTATAAATATCCTCCATATTTCTGAAGATATTTTCTTAATTTTTCTTATTTGAAATCATTTACCTCTTCGCGCTATTTGTATTACATCATAAAAGAAACTATTTTAGTTTCAAAATTCTGAAACATTCAAGTTTAAAATAGGAATATTTTGAAGTAATGTTGGGAACTGAAGCATGAATTAGTATAATATAATGACACTTGATCAATGTGATTATATTACAGTAAGTCATGCTGAGTTTCTAAATGGAACGTGATGATTCACAGATCATAACATTATCATGTGCCATGTTATACGACTCTTGTATTCTATTTAACCTCTAAAATATCAAGAAAATATTTCTTGATGATTCGGCCTTTTCCAAGGTATTCTAGTAATTTGACAAGTCAAGATCGTGCCATCACAATTTCCTTCCTAGAACATTAACAATGTTCATTCCGAAAATCATATTTGTGAATTTTGGACCATTACAAGCGGTGCTTAATCGCAAGAAGAAGAAACGAAAGGACAAAACTCCGAAATAGAAATTGGGGTATAAATTGCAGCAAATAAAAGAGAGCATTAACTATGGATGACAATGATTATCGAAGATAGAAACAGAGACTTTGAAATATAAGGGAAGATATAAAGCCCAACAACAAACCAAAAATTATAAACCATATATATCGATGCATATAGCAATATAAAGACACGGGAGAACTAGAAACACTATAAACCCAAGAGTATAGTAGAAGTAAATAGATTCTTCCGACGGTAGATGAAAATGAAGAATGACCGATATGAAAGTTATAAGTATATCGAGAATCAGAACTGGATGGAGCATATTGATGAATACTTTAAAATATGAGTTGAGGGGGAAAGAATAGAAGGTGATGAAACATGACTAGGAACTTAGAAATCAACAGATTTAACTCACACAATGACGGAATAAGTGAATCAAACCCTCTAGTGAATAGGTTAAGCTTTTTGTGATTAATTTAGTCATACCACAACTAAATCAAGTGTGATTAGATCAACACCTAGAGCTATTATTCACCACCTGGGTGATTTGGACTGAGAGAGAATCGGAGGAGCTCACTAGATCTGAGTGTGTGTAACAAATGAGAGGCTTAACCTAAAATGAAGAACATAAGACTTTATATACCCCTGCTGTTGACTCACCCATACGATTCATTCATCACACGTACGAATTGGCTTCATCAGCCGTACGGGTGATCACTCACTCGTGTCTTCTCATTTAGGTTGTAATTGTGACTTAGCTCAGCATCAACCGTGCGTATGAGCCTGTCAGCCGTACTAGTGAGGCTTCACTCGTACGTCTGACTAAGTCTAACATAGTCAAACATCTAAATCTCGTTCCTGCAGTTCCTGTAACCACATACAAACACGGATAGGATAATAACGAGCAATCATGGTGGCCTATAAACTGATGTACCTGCAATGGATGTGGGTAGATGTCTAAGGACTTGCATAAAATGTATCAACAGAAGGTGTGAGTTGTAAGGAAACGAATGAGGTGAATTTATAAGAAAATCTCTGACAGAACAATTAAAATGGACGATCGCATTTAAAGCGGATCCTAATTCCCTTGTTTACCGGAGAGTCAAATCTTATTAAGAAGATTTTCTTCAAATCCCTTGAAATCTGGGAATCAATCATATCTACGTCAAATGATAAGATGAATCTACACTTACTCATTTCACTCTTCTATGTTAGCTTCATTCGTACTCTTCATATAAATGGATTGTTTATCCAAATTATTCGCTGATGATAAAACTCTAATTTTCAGCCCGTATGCATCATGAAAACATACTTATTATCATTCACGACCTTTCCACTCAAATTTCGGGACGAAATTTCTTTAACGGGTAGGTACTGTGACAACCCGGAAATTTCCAACCAAATTTAAACTTTAATCTTTATATGTTTCCGACACGATAAGCAATATTTGTTAAGTTAAATTTCAAGAATTTTAAACTATGTTCATACATTCATTCAACCTCGACCAAGTTCCAACGATTCACGAACCATTAAACGAATATGATTATATATGTATATGTGTATATATATTATAACTTGAAACGTAAACAAAATATTAGATTAAATACTTTATATGATTGTATCTGTTTCAAAATATTTATCAATGAAATTAGAAGATAAGATCAAATGATTGAATTATTAGATATATTGAATTATGATTACAAGTCTCTGTTGAAAGGCCCGCGTTGATTTGAGAAATCTTTCCATTTTAACAATATTCAGAAAATGGTAAAGTGATTTATAAATAAGAACAAATTGTCAATCATTGAGAACTAGACAAAGGATAGTGGAAGATTGAATCTCATAAAGACTCGATTGATCTATTTAGTTTCAAACGTACAAAAACGTTTTCAGTTTAAAAAGAACTTTATTATTAAAATGTATATAACTTTTATAAATATCTAGAACCACTTTTGACAACTCATTACTTAACTAGTATGATAAAGATAACGATATTTATATTTTATTTTATTAAATATATATAACGATTTAAATTAATATTATATATATTTATACGCGTATTATACGTATATAGTTTTATACTTTTACTATACTTAAACTTTACCTTTACTTTATTTTTACTTTACTTTAACTTTAATAATTCACTTTAATAATTCATACTTTAATAATTCACTTTAATAATTCATACTTTAATAATTCACTTTAATAATTCATACTTTAATAATTCACTTTAATAATTCAAAAATCTATTATAAATAGAATTCAATAGGTTTCATTATTTCATATAAACTTGAAAATATTTTTCTCTAAACTCTCTCAATCGATTTACATATATATATTTACTCCGTATTATTTCAAGATATTATTACTATACATAAAATATTACGACGGAGTACTGTCTGAGTGATTTCGAAATTGTTTTTCGAGTAGGATAGGATTAAGGAAATTATGGGTTATAGCTATGGAGGTGATTGAGTATGGTTCATGGGTATGCTCGTGAGGTCAATATAGTGTTTATCATTTCCGTTGCGTCTACGTACCTTTCCTGCAATATTGAATCTCAATATTGATACGTGAGTACTCATAATTTAACTTTTACATACTAATAGTGTATCCCTGACTAGTGCTCGAGTATTTAGGATTATGCATGCTTGTACTTTTGATATTGCCCTTAGACAGGTTAGGTTGAATCTTGAATTAGTTACACTTGCGGTTGAGATAAGGTATAAGATATGCATGTCCTTGGAAAGCTAGCGAAAAATTAAGGACTTTTCCTTTAGATATCGAATGGTTTCGATGAACGGATTAGAAGTTATAATCAATTGAATTTTCTATATTTTTATTAAAAATGATTATTATTATCGTCGTTTTTATCGTCGTTCTAGTTTTATCTTATTATTATCATTATTATTATCTTTATCAATAAAATGGATTTATCATTAAAAATTGTTATTTTTTTTATTATTACTATCGTTATTATCGTTAAAGTTATAATTAGTATTATTATTATTATCCAATTATTATTATTATTATTATTATTATTATTATTATTATTATTATTATTATTATTATTATTATTATTATTATTATTAGTATTATTATTATTATTATTATTATCATTATTAATATATATATCATTATTTAAAAATGGTTATTGTTATTTTTATTATTATTATTACTATATTATCGTTAAGATAATTATTAGTATTATCGTTAATAATGTTATAGTAACTATCATTATTAATATTAGTGTAATTAAAACAAATATTTGTAACACCTAATTATTTTGATTACTATTATTATCATTATTATGAACACGATATAAAAGACGATTAAAAGCTATTAAACGAAATGATTAGGTAATAATGAGTAAGAGGATCATGATGAAATTAAAATATTATAAGATATTGATTTAGATAAAATTATCGTTCTTATTATTTTTATCATTACTATTATTATTAAAAATATCGTTAGTATTAAAACTATCATTTTAACAAAAATTATCATTTTAATAGAAATGTCATTGTTACTTTAAAATATCATTATTATTATTATTTTAAATAGAATTATTATTTTAAAGATAATATTAAAAATTATCGTAAATATTAAAGTTATCATAATTAGAATTATCGTTTTATCATAATATCATCTTAGTAATTATAAATATTGATATTTTTATAATAATAATTATTATTACAAAATAATACAACTTTTACTTACTATCATTATAGATATTATTTAATCAAATAAATATGTGATACAAACATATTTTACTACGTGTAATAACTTACTTTAATAATACCTATCATATTATCTTTATGATATTGAATGAACCCTATAAAGTTTATTACTTAATATATATAAAAGTATATTATATTATATAAATTTAATATAAAATTTTATTTATTAATAAATAAATTATATTATTTACTCTAATAAATCTTTTAAAAATATTTAAAAATATAAAACGACGATATTTAAACTATATATTAATCATGTATAGATTTTTGGAAATTATTTTGAGTCAAATTTACTTTTGTTGACTTTTTCATATTAGTCTCGAGCATTAGGATTGTGGTACACTATGACTTGGCCTAATTTGTTAGACAAATATTGACCAACACATAATTATATATAATTAATTTAGGTTCATGAATCCGAGGCCAACCTTGCACTTGTTCAATGACGTTATATGTATTTTTACTACGAAATACAGTATGTGAGTTCATTTGCTCCCTTTTACTCTTTACGTTTTTGGGCTGAGAATACATGCAAATGCTTTATTAACTGTTTTACAATATTTATATGCGTGAGTTATAGTCCCACTTTTAAAATCTAATATTTTTGGGATGAGAATACATGCAGGTTTTATAAATGATTTACAAAATAGACACAAGTACGTGAAACTACATTCTATGGTTGAATTATCGAAATCGAATATGCCTTTTTTTATTAAGTCTGGTAATCTAAGAATTAGGGAACAGACACCCTAATTGACGCGAATCCTAAAGATAGATCTATTGGGCCTAACAAACCCCATCCAACGTACCGGATGCTTTAGTACTTCGAAATTTATATCATGTCCGAAGGAGGATCCCGGAATGATAGGGGATATTCTTATATGTATCTAGTTAATGTCGGTTACCAGGTGTTCACCATATGAATGATTATTTTTGTCTCTATGCATGGGACGTATATTTATGAGAACTGGAAATGAAATTCTTGTGGTCTATTAAAATAATGGAAATAAATGATTATGATAAACTAATGAACTCACCAACCTTTTGGTTGACACTTTAAAGCATGTTTATTCTCAAGTGTTAAAGAAATCTTCCGCTGTGCATTTGCTCATTTTAAAGATATTACTTGGAGTCTTTCATAGCATATTTCGAAGAACGTTGCATTCGAGTCATTGAGTTCATCAAAGATTATTATTAAATCAATTTATAGTTGGATAGTGGATATTATGAAATGGTATGCATGCCTGTCAATTTTTGATGTAAAGAAATTTTGTCTTTTAAAAACGAATGCAATGTTTGTAAAATGTATCATATAGAGGTCAAATACCTCGCAATGTTATCAATTATTGTGAATCGTTTATAATGTATATGAACGGGTCATTTCACATGGTGGTTTCCCGAGTGGTCTACATCAATTGTACTATTCAACAGAAGTCAAAGACAAAGTTGAACAGGAAAGGACACGCGTCGGCGGTTGACAAGTGACCTTATAAGACCACATGGGAATGCAGAGGTTTAACGCATTTGCAGACATGTGCTATACTTTGTCAATGCCTAGGGGACACAACATTCTATTTGTTTAAATGAATAGTGGTGCCAAACCAAATTGGGGTGTTCCTGCAAATAGCTACCAAAGAGGAAAGAGGAGAGCACGCTCTCTAATACAGTTGTCCCCACAAGTACAGACATCCTATGTACCTGTGGACAATAGAACCATTACACAGTTAATAGGACTACTATAAATTGTTGTATCCACTATTGTAACAACTAGTGGTGTGGGTTTATTTATTTAGAGTCCAAAACGTGTAATAGCTTTAAGTTTATCCTCTTAGCTACACTTAGGTAAATCTGTATCAACCAACTATTATTCCGCCAAGGATAGTTGAAATTCTTTGTGATTTAATCAATAAAGAATAACAGTTGAAAAATTACCTTTAACTCTATTTACATTACATGCTTGAATACTAAACTGTGCTTAATTGGTTAGTTAAATATAAGAAATTGTATTCACCCCCCTCTACAATACTCCTGTTGTTTATCAAGGGACCAACAACTGGTATCAGAGCTTCAGTCTTGATAATTTAATATCTTGGATCTGAATTCTCTCATGGCTGCATACTCAAATACAGCTTACCTTGAAAATGGCTCATCTAATAGACCACCCAAATTTGATGAAGATGAGTATGAAACCTGGAAGGCAAGGTTCATGCTTCACTTGGAATCTATTGACCCAATTATGCCTGGTATTGCCATAGATGGTCCATTTGTCCCAACTGAGACTATTGATAGCATCCCAGCTACTGCTGACACTCCTACCGCTCCTGGCAGAGAGGTTATTCTCACTCCAGCCAGATGGGATGCTGAGGACAAACGTCGTGTTGGACTTGAACCTAAGATCAGAACTCTGTTAGCTATAACTTTACCTAACCACCTGTTCAAACTAATTAAGGGAAAGCTGAATGCTAAGCTTATGTTAGACTATTTAGATGTCACTTATGAAGGCATGGATAAGGTTAGGCAGAACAAGATTATTGCTTTGAAAAGAGAGTATGAAATGTTCTTTGCCTATAAGAATGAAACCCTTAAGCAAACCTTCATTAGGTTTAACTCCCTAGTTGCTGACCTGCTTACTTTAAAAATCATATATACTGATTTTGAACAAGTAAACAAATTCATTGACTCACTGCCTAGTAAATGAAAACCTGTCACTGACCCCTTAAGAACCACCCAGACCTTAAAGAACTTTAACATGTCCTCTCTTTATGGTAGACTTTGGAACCATGAAAAGGCAGAAGCTAAACTTGAACTGAATTTAAAAGAAAACTTTAAGTCTGCCCCCACCACCTCAAAATCCTCAAAAACTGATGATACCGCTCTTATTGCTGCTACTAAAAAGAAAGCTCAAAAAGCTTTACTGGTTCAAAAGTTGATGGTAGAAGATGAGTCAGCTGAAGATGAGATGGATAGTGGTACTGGGTCTGAAGAAAGCAGTGATGATAAAAATGATGTGGAAGGGTTTGCTAAAGGTATGGCTTTGCTGGCTAGGCAGTTCAAAAGGTTCAATCGTAATAGAACCAACAAGCCATACAAAGGGAGTAAGAAATCAAGTGCTAGGTATATCAGCAAATCAGTCAAGGGTCCTAAATCCGAGTGTTACAATTGTGGGAAGGTTGGACATTTTGCTACTGAATGCATGTCCAGGAAACCTTCAACATCACATGCTAACTCCTTCTCAAAAGCTGATAAGTACAAGAACAAGTACAAAGCTATGAAGGCTCAGATGAAGGAAAGTGAAAAGGCTGATAAGAAGGGAAAGAAGCCAGAAAAGGTTCTAGTTGTTGAGCATCATGATTGGGATGAAACCAGCTCTTCTTCATCTTCTGATAGTGATACTGATGATGATGATGCTGGTTATGCTTCTGGTAAAAAGCTATGTTTGATGGCCAAGGAGGTCGAGGAGTCTGATGAGGATGACAATGGTAGTATGTTTTTGGCTGATATGAGGGAAGCTGATAGGGAAAAACGATTCACCTCAATGGAAATCTGAAATGCTGTATAAGGTTGATAATTTTTGAACTTATACTGATGATGAAAAAGCTGAAATGTTTGACTACCTAAGAGATGATTTATGTAGAGGCAGTAAACGTGAAGAAGTTTTGAAAAATGATAACAAATCTTTAAATGATAAACTTAAAAGCAAAACTGATGAAATTAAGATCTTGAAGAATGAAATTTCAAAACTTGAAAAATAAAATTTTGCTTTAAAGTCTCTTCACGTTGAGGCAGCAGATGTTAAGAACCAGCTAAACGACCTCAAGAAGGTTGTTGCTTCATGGTGTACATCTGTTCAACGCACAGCTAAGTATGTAAATGAGCAGGTGCCTGCCCAAGTTGAAGCTTTCTTTGCTGGTGACTATGCTGCTACTGCTGCTCTTGCAGAAGTTACTTACATGGACCCCATTCTTGAAACAGATCCTGAAGCTGTCTTGCCAAATACCTTTGCCAAGATAGTTAAGGGTAAAAAGGTCTTAACAAATAAGTTTGTCAGACCTATTGTGACCCCACCACCATCCATGAAAAAAAATTTGGAGGATGAAGTAAAAGCCAAGGAAACTAGTACTTCAATTGATGAAACTACTGATCCCTCTAGCATTTACTATATGACTCCAAAGGAAAGACGCATTAAAAGGGAAATCACTTAAAACAATCAAAGAAAGTTAAAATCAATTGATTCCCCTTCGTGTTCAAATTCCACCAATGATGAGCCAGCTGATGAAAATTGTATTGGTAAACCAGTAGCTAATGATAAGCCAGCAAAACGCAATACTGACAAGTCAAATGCAGCAATCAAGATTCACAAGAATCGACCAGCATCAGCTGACTGGTCAGTAACTTTCCACACCGATTCTTTAAACAAAGGCAAAGCAGTATACCATGATTATGGTACTGATTCTAAAAGGAAAGCTGCCCTTAAGGGAAAAGCTAAAGTAAACCAAATTGTGGAATCAAGTGCTGGGTCATCTATCACTGAGATAATGACTGTCAAGTTTGACCAGCTCATAGCTGCCTTATCTGAAAGAAGACCCGATCTTACTGCACCCATTTACTCTGTGTATGACCAGTCACCGAAACCAAATGTGAGAAAATGCTACAAATGTGGCAGCAAGTTTCACTTAGCCAACCGGTGTACTCTAACCCTAACCCCATCTGCTGCTGCCTCTTCAAGAAAACTAGCAGACAAGAAGAGATCATCAAAGATGACCCTTCCAGAACTCATCCTTGGATGGGTTCCCAAAAAGAACTAATCTCTTAGCTACTGTGCAGGGCATTCAAAACAAGCAAATCTGGTATCTCGATAGTGGTTGTTCGAGACATATGACCGGATGTAAGTCCCTACTGATGGACTATCAAGAAAAGGATAGTCCAGTTGTATCATATGGAGATAATTCATTGGGTTACACAAAGGGTTTTGGTACTTTAACAAATGGGAATGTTACTTTTTCAAATGTAGCATATGTCGTTGGGCTTAAACACAATCTACTTAGCATAAGCCAACTGACAAGCAAAAGTAAGATAGTCCAGTTCAGAAGAAAGATTGCCACTATTTTTGATAAGACAGGGAAGTCACTGCTGACAGCAACAAGACATGAGAAATGTATCAAATTGACATGAACACAGCAGTCACAACAACTGATACCTGTTTTTATTCAAAGGCAGTAGACAATCTCAAGTGGTTATGGCACAAGAGACTCTCACATCTCAACTTCAAAGATATTCATAAGTTATCTAGTAAAAGTTTGGTGTCTGGGCTACCCACAATTTCTTATGTGAAGGACAGATTATGTCCTAGATGTGAAAAAGGGAAGCATCACCATGCCTCATTCAAATCAAATCAGATTTCATCTATTGAGAAACCATTTCACCTTCTTCATATGGATCTTTTTGGTCCTGTAAATATAGCCAGCTGTAGTGGGAAGAAGTTTACACTGGTGATTGTTGATGAATATTCCAGATATACTTGGGTGTTCTTTTTGAAGCAAAAGAGTGAAGCTGCTGATGAAATTATCAATTTTATCAAAAGAATGGAACTACTGAATGGGCAATTGGTGAAGCAGCTTAGAAGTGATCATGGTACAGAATTCAGAAATGCAACATTGGAAGAATTTTGTGCTGACAAAGGTATTTCACAGAACTTTTCTGCTGTGAGAACACCTCAACAGAATGGTGTTGTAGAAAGAAGAAACAGAACTCTCATTTAAGCAGCAAGATCTATGTTGGCTGAGTCTGGGCTGAAAAATTCATATTGAGCAGAAGCTGTGAACAGTGCTTGTTTTACCCATAATAGATCTTTAATAGTGAAAAGACATCAGAAAACTGCTTATGAAGTTCTCAAAGGCAGAAGACCCTCAATTTCATTTCTTCATGTATTTGGCACTCCCTGTTTCATTCTAAACAATAGGGATCAGCTAGGCAAGTTTGATGATAAGGCTGATGAAGGTATATTTTTAGGATATTCCAACATGTCAAAGGCATACAGGGTTTTCAATAAAAGAAGGGGCTGTTTTGAACAATCCATTAATGTTACATTTGATGAAACTGCCCCTACTTCATCTTCTGGTTAAAAAGATGAGGAGTTACTGTTTGAAGAGTCAACTCAGCAAGCTCTTGATGATGAAGAAGAACCAGCAGCAAATCCCTCACCAATCCATGTTGCTGGGTTCTCTGATGATGAGATGGAACACTCTGTTCCATCTGTGTTTAAACCATGTGGACCTACTGGCTCTACTAAAGTTTTACAATTGGAGCATAGGTCTACTGGTTCTAAAGGATCTCAAGCTGGTACTGGTTACACTCATAATGAACAGCTGTCTCCCACTGCTGCTCATTCCTCTGAGCTAGCTGATGATCAAGATGCTGTGTGTTCCACAACAAGCTCACCTGTTCATAACACTAGATGGAAAAAGGAGCATCCAATTGAACAAGTTATGGGTAATATGTCAAGTGGTGTTAAAACAAGAAGACATGCAACCATCAATTTTTGTATGCATGTAAACTTTGTGTCTACCATTGAACCTACATGTCCTGATGAAGCAATCAAAGATCTAAGCTAGGTAGGAGCTATGCAAGAAGAGATCTCCTAGTTTGATAGGAATAAGGTTTGGACATTGGTACCTAAACCTGATGATGAAACTAAGAAGATCATTGGTACCAAATGGGTTTTCAAAAACAAGATGGATGAAGATGGGATTGTAATTAGAAACAAAGCTAGATTAGTAGCTCAGGGTTTCAGACAGGAAGAAGGATTGGATTATGGAGAGACATATGCTCCAGTGGCTAGGATGGAAACTATCAAATTGTTCTTGGCATATGCTGCTAAGATGAACTTTAGGGTATTCCAGATGGATGTTAAATCTGCATTTCTAAATGGGAAGCTGCAAGAAGTTTATGTCAAACAGCCTCTTGGTTTTGTAAGCAGTAAATATCCAGACCATGTCTACAAGCTAGACAAAGCCCTTTATGGCCTCAAATAGGCACCAAGAGCATGGTATGAGACACTTCATGTGTATCTCACTGGTATAGGTTTTAAAGTTGGAACAATTGATACCACTCAGTTCTCAAAAGAGATAGATGATGATCTCTTGCTGGTACAGATATATGTGGATGATATTATTTATGGATCTAAAAATGAGAAACATTGTCAAGATTTTTCTAAACTTATGTCAAAGACATATGAAATGAGCTTACAAAGAGATTTGCAATACTTTCTAGGATTGCAAATTAAACAACTTGATGATGGAATTTTTATAAATCAGGATAAAAATATCAAAGATATGTTAAAGAAATTTGGTCTGACCTGTTTAAAAGATATAGAGACCCCAATGGAAGCATCTATTAAAATAGATGCTGATCCCATTGGTGAACCAGTCAATATCACTGAATATAGAGGTATGATTGGATCTCTACTTTATCTTACAGCCAGCAGACCAAATATTATGTTTGCCACATATCTCTGTGCCAGATATCAAGCTGATCCTAAAGAGTCACACTTGCTAGCAGTAAAAAGGATATTTAGGTATCTGAAAAGTACTGCCAAACGTGGTCTTTGGTTCCCAAAGACTAGGAATTTGAGCTAATTGGGTATTCAGATACTGACTTTGCAGAGTGTAAAATAGACAGGAAAAGTACTACTGGTGGTTTCCAGTTACTGGGTGGTAGGCTAGTCAGCTGGACGAGCAAAAAGCAAAATACTATGTCCACATCTACTGCTGAGGCAGAATATGTTTCTGCTGGTATTTGTACTACTCAAGTACTATGGATGAAAAGCCAGCTGAAGGACTATAGTGTTCATGTTACAAAGTGCTATTGCTATTACCAACAATCCTGTGATGCATTCAAGAACTAAGCACATTGACGTTCGATATCATTTCATAAGGGATCATGTTCAAAAAGGAGATGTGGAGCTACATTTTATTCCAATAGACCAGCAGTTAGCAGATCTTTTCACAAAGCCCTTAGATGAGAAATGTTTTAACTATCTCATCTCTGAGCTGGGTATGCTTGAACTTTAAAATAAAAGGCAATTTTGTTGGTGTGCTGGCTCTACAACATGTAGGGCAAACCAGTAAGTCAAAATTTCTTTCACTTACTGCCTACATGTCAAACAATCAGCACAACAAGGTCTTTTATATCATGGTTATTTAATGTTCAAAACGATATAATAAATAGCTCACAATACTTAAATGATACCTTAAATCCGAAACTCATTTACTCTCAATGATTTAAAATTAAATTCATCACATATTAAATGTCACAAAGAATTTTTGTATTTAATACAAAATTTATCTTATGGTTTTTAACTTCAATTTGAATTGAAAACTGCTGCATTTAATGCTCAATGGGAGGTATGAGTGTTCAAGCCAATTAAACGTCATGTTAACAGTCTGTATCCCCTCGAAAACGTGCCAGTCTGTCACATCTACCCACGCGCCTGCAGATGACAGTTGCCACTTTCTCTCTCCAGCACCTTTTTCACCAATCCGAAAGGTTAAATAAGGCGATCAATTCTACATAATAACCTTCGGTTATTAACTCTTTGATTTACCTTTCAAATACACTCTTCTCTAAAAAAAATCCCAAATCTTCAAATACTTCATACATTCATCTTCAACATCTCATCAATGGCAGAACAACAACACCAATCACCACCTACTGAGAATTAGCCAGAGGAACAACAAAAGCAACAACAACAGGTGGAACAACAACAACAGCAACCACACCCTCCTCCGGTCATTGAGGAACAAGCTGTACAGGGTCTACTGTTCAATCTTCACCCTAACCTGATTAAGGCCAATAATGCACCAGACCATGCACTGATTTGCCTTTCTAGAGGCAATGCAGCACACGCTCTCTCTATTCCCAAGCATAAAGCCAACATTGGCTATGAGGCTTTGATCGACTACATCAGGCGATGTACCTTGGCGAGATCCATCACCGGAGTTCCTTCTCGCCTCTATCCGGCCTGTTTAGCAAGATTTTGGTATACTGCTACCATGGCCACCACTCAACAGAATGCTCCTTGTATTCGTGGCATGGTGACTGAAACCTTAAACTGCTCGATCACTGTTGATACCCTCCGACGTGCCCTTAAATTACCCGGTGGTCCATTTGTTAATTCACCGACGAGCAATGATTTGAGGAGGGAAGTGCTTGAAACGATTGGATATGCTAGTCCAATTGCTCATACACCACTAAGGAAGAACATGCCACCGCTATGGTATTACTTCTTTAGACTGCTGACCCAGTGGATCAGCCAAAAGTCTGGTAGCTTTGATCAGTGCTCAGATTTTGAGCTCAAAATTGGTCATGGTTTGCTGTTCAACAGGAACATTGACTACGCAGCTGAGATCTACCTCAGGTTAAGGGAAATGGTGCTTACACCCAACAGAACACATCTAATCCCCTTTCCAAGGTTCTTGAGCCTTGTTTTTGAAAATGAGCTGGGTGAAGCTTACCAGCAGATTGCTGATCAATCATTCGACCTGCCTCCAAAACAAGGGGGAATGCCAAAAGATGCTCCTGCTGCTCCATATACTAGTTTAACACCAGGCATGCTCGAGTATCTTGTTGCTCGAGGTGGAGTAAACCCAACGACTGCCTCTAGTGTTGCACCAGCTGAGGGGGAGGGACCTCAGCGAAAGCCAGCTATGAAAAGGAAGAAACCAACTACCTCAACTAGTACAACCACCATCTCACATACTGGTAAAGCAGTAGTTATATTAGAATCTAGTGCTCTCTGATTATAAAAAACAGCCATAGTCTTATATACTGACTACCCACTTCTAGTATTGGAATCCGTTGCTTAACTATTTCTTGGTAATAGGCAAATCCAAACGAGCTAAAGCTGGCTCCAAGTAAACCACAGGAGGGATTGCCCCAGTCTCAACTACTGCTATGGAACCTGGTGCATCTCTAGACCAAACATCAGAAATCTCTAACCTAATTAAAAATCTTTTCATTGCTGACTTGAAAAATGAAAATGGAGTTAAAGGCACAACCTTTACTCCCAAGCTGACTGGTTTTAAAACTAGTGTTAAGAAGAGTAGCAACCCATACTCTTCTAACCAGGCACTTCCACATTTTTCTAAAATGAACATCATGTAATATACTCTGCTGACAGTACAACCAGCAGAGAACATAACTGACCCCAAAACAGTCTTGAGCTAGTTCCTCATCGTGTTGAATCAGCTCAGGCCACTGTACAGCCTAAATGTTATTTGGATCATGCTAAGAGTCTCACTCCTACATCATTACCAGCTAAAACTCTTGCACTATCTGGGTCAACATGTGTTGCCAATGAGTCAGCAGAGTCACAGCTGTACTTACAGACACCTAACTCTGTCTCAATCGAAGGGCTGACTAAATCACCAGTCTGTCCCCAGAGACCAACAACAGATGCAATTGTTGAGTCAAATTTATTTGGTTCTACGGTTGTTAACATAAAATGTACTTTTGTTTCAGTTCTTAGCAGGGTAGATGAACAGGCAGAGGGGGAGCAAGAAAAGGATGTTATTGTTTCTACTGATGAGCTCTCCGTTTCTGCTACTAGTGTTGGTGCTACTGATTTGTCTACTAGTGATATTGCTACTGGTACGGTTGATTCTACTGCTGCTGGCTCTACTGGAGATAATGTGATTGCTGGTTCCACTGTTTTTACTGATAATGAGGAGTTAGCTACTGCTGATATTTCTGCTACTCCTGCTACTGTCTCTGGTATTGCTGCTTCAACCACTGATTCTGTAGTGGTTGAGGAGATGATAATGGAACCTCTTCCTGCACTTGAAAAGGTCTTTGGTAATATTGTTAAGGAGGTTCTTGATTTTATATTTCTGGCACTACCACTGTTACTTCTCCAACTGCTTCTATTGAGGAGATTATCACAGGTAGTGACCAAGATGACGTGGTGCTTACTGATGAACTTATCGCAGCAAATGCTGCCTATTCTGCACATGTCACTGGTTCTACGGAACTAAATATGGATGATGGTACCTCTGCTACTGCCACCACTGATTCTTCTCAGGCTACTGCTTCTGCTGAGAAGAAACCAAATGTGTGCCAGGTACCAGATCCTGATGAAGTTGTACCTAACTTCGTCTATAGGGGATCATCCATCACTCCCATAGTTGCCTTGCTGGTGGATCAGCTGACTATTGATCCCCAAAGTGCTATAGTCTCAGCCAGCAAATTACCAGAAGAGGAGCCGACTGAGCTACTATCTCAGCTGGATCGACCAGCAAGAGAAGAGATATATGAGAGGTTGGCCTCGCTACAACAAATTAATGAGCAACCATACTATCACTACTTTGGTATGGCTCCAGCTGCTTCTCCATGGCCTGGTACATGGAGGCCTCTCAAGTTCATCATAGATCCAGCGACTGGTAAATGTGTTATGAAAAATGTCCCTGATTCGCTAGTACCTTCTGATTCATCAGCTTCTTCCTCATCATCTTCTTCATCTGATGGTGATGCTGACAAAGGTAATGGTAAGGGCGGACCAGTCACTCATGATAATGTGACTGGTTCCAAAGACAAACTAGTGGATCTAACTGATGATGCCGGCAATGATGCTGACAAGAATACCAGTGGTTCTAAACCTTCGGGTGAAGGTAAAAATGATGGTGATCATGGTGACGAGTCAGATTCTGACCTTCCACCTCCACCACCCCACGGAGGTACTTCTACATTTGCTGCTAGTGATCGCCCCTCAACCAGCTGTTTTAATGTTGATGAGGTGGCTGCCATCTCCACTCTGGATTTCTATAAGACATTAACCGAAGTTACACCAGATCTACAAAGTACCATTCGCTCTGCTATTGTTGATAGAATGACTGAAGCCATACGCAGAGCTGGGGAGGTTACCACTTCTACCATTGAAAACCAGCTCAAACAAGTATGTGCTTTTGCTGATCTAGCGGTGGATGCTATTGTCAAACAATTTGAAGAAGAGGAGGATCTCAAGAGGTGAATCATCTCTCATAATGAATATGCTGATCATATTTCCCGTCTTCAAACTGATCTTGATGCTGCTAATCGAAGGAATCTTTTTCTTAATGAAGAGAATCGGGTATTGACAGAGACGTTGGATTCGCAGGAGCAGCAAATGGCTAATATGGTTCATGTCTCTGCTTATCTTCAATTGGTGGAGACTATGCAACAAATGGCTGCCCTACAAGCAGATGTTAGGGCCACTATTAATCAAATGGCCATGGGTGTTGCAAGAAATGAAGTTAGAGCTTCAAATCCGTGTCTCCGACAATATGGTGTAGATCCTGGTGCCCATCTTTCTCCTACTGATGCTGACTGGAACAACTTTGCATTTTCAGCTCCTGAATCAGATAGTGACCTTGATGCACATGTTTCCCCTGATCACCCTTCTGCCCCTGCTGATGACAAAAAGGGGGAGAAGAAGTCTAAAAAGAAGTTTTAAAAGAGAAAATAATTTGAGGGGGAGCATGAGCATGAAAAGGCTCCTAAACAGCAAAGGAGAGATGGTGATGATGATGGTACTGGTACTGATCAAGGTGCTAGCACTAAGCCCATCAACGCTCATACTGAAGCTGGTGTACAGGCAGCTGGTGAATCTCAACCCAGTGTGTCTATCACATCAGTAGATGATATTGGTTCTGGCAGCAAGCCCAGTGATGTTTCTAAGCTGGCTGTTGCTGAATCTTTTGTTGTCTCTCAAACGATTGAAAGAAAAATGAAAAGAAAACTGGAGAGACATCAGAAGAGATAGCAAGATTTAAATGATGCCTTTAATGCCAAATGGGAGGCTTATGTTGCTCGTAAGCATCACAGAATTGAATATAGAAAAAGCCTGGACCCAGACAAGTTGGATATTAATGATAAACTAATCAGCATTAAAATGTACAAAAGAGATGCTCGTAAAAGAAATGCTAAGTTCATGGTTAAGTATGACAAGAAAAGGGCAAAGCTGTATGCTGAGCGAGCAGACAAGATCAAAAGAATGACTCCTAAAGAAATAAAAGATTATCTGCAATCTACTGGGTCAGGAGGAGTAACAGCTGACGTATTCATGAAATGGCTAGATGCAATATTGGAAACTAGCTCATCTTCTCGATCAGAATCTTCTGCTCAGCTAGCTACACAACAACAGCCAGCAGAAATAATAGACCTTGATGTTGATGATGTTAAGGGGGAACATCTTGCTATATTTCCCTATCTGCCTCCAGCTGATACTAATCAGTCAGCTGGTACTGAAGACACAGCAAGGAGGGCTGTGATAGAAGACCCAGCCAGTAGTGTGCTGCTGGGTGAAACAAGTGTTGAAGACCCAGCCAAGGTAGCTGAGATGTGTGTTAAACAATATGATGATACTATTGGTCCTGCTGACTTCAAAGTCTGGGGTAGAGGAGATCACTTATTTGTTCAATCACCTATCTCTCCCCGGACTCTTACTTATTTTAACAGAACATAGGATGAACATATCAGTTTTCTGTGAGTTCTTCGGGCATATCAAAATCAATCATGTATCCTCCATCTTCCCCAAAGCCACATGGTAAACACACAACTTGGGAAGATGATTCAGTTGCCCGTGGTGAGCCAAATCTATTAAAAATGAATCCAGATGAAAGAGAGGCTTACATGCTGGAGATCACTATACCTGAATTGCTTGAGCAAAGACAAGCAGCTATTTCTAAAAGGATACGCCAAGTTAGATTGCTGCATCATCCTCTTGATCAGCTATTCTACATCACTGCCTTAACTTATGGCATTGAAATTGGCGTGTATCTAAATAACAGTGGTCAAAGGCTACATACTGATGAAGAGAAAGCTCAATTTCATGAGGCTCGGCTACTGGGTATGGATCTAAGGCAGTATCGTGATGCCCTTAGAACTGAAGAGGGAAGGAAAATGATTGAAACAGCAAAGTCCCTGAATATTACTGCTGATGATTATCTTTTGGGCTTAGAAGTTGAAAGGTAAAGAAGGAAGGATGTTGATTCTGAATATGCTGAAAGGGTAAGGCTCTAGGAAGTAGAAGCTAAATTGGCTGCTAATAGAAAGCAAGAGGCTGAGTCCCTCAAGCTAGCCAAAGCTATTGTTAAGGAACAAGATAAAGCTCTTGATGAACTGGAAGCTGCTGAGAAAGCACCTGCTACTGCTCCTATAGAAACTGAACGAACAATTGAGCTATCTGATCACTATTATAGGAGTAAGTATGGTGATGTACTGACCAGGAGATCAAATCCCAGCAAGATCATCAAAGTGCACAGAGGTACAAAAAGAGCTTTCAGTATCAGCAGGGAAGATAACATTCAAGAGAGGGTAGACTACACTGATTTGAGAACCTTCGGATTCAGTGAATGGATGGAGATATTGGAGTACTTCATTGGTAAAGCTGAAAGTGGTATTAAAAAGACATTGAAGCCAGAACTCCAAGAGCTCTTCAACAAAGCAACAAAATTTGGGAATGCACCAGTAGTAAACGTAGAAGAAGTACTTTCTCAAAAGCTTAAAGGAAAGAAATCTACTGGTGAAGGCCCAAACAGAAGAGATCCCATCATTCTACCTCCTCATGTTCCAGTTTATGACCCTGCTGAGCTGCCTTACTTGTTTCCTGAAGCCTGGGCTGCCTGGAAAGTAAAAGAAGAAGAGCTATCTGGTGATGAACTAGAAAAGGATAAAGATAAAGACAGATAGCCTTCTAGTGCTTAAATTGTATCTTTTGTTACTTCATTTTTCATTATGATGTTTTGTAATTACTGTATATACTCTATTGTAATGAAGATGAAATGAGTTAATCTTCAAAATCATATCAAGTTACAAGATATAGATAACTCAGCAAAAGATCCCAAAAACAAACTTAAAAGGGATAAATTTTCTGCCTATTTTTCATTAGGTCCCTCTATGCTGGCTTTAGTGTTTTCTCTAAATGTCATAAGTTTTGTCATCATCAAATAGAGGGAGATTGTTGACTCCCCAAAATAATTAAGGATTTAATTATGACAAAACTGTAATTTATTTACACTAAAATGTTATGTGCAGCCAGCACAAGTTTGTTTATGTATAGACAACAAATATTGATGTGTCAAGTGTTCAGTATGCTGTCTAGTCTACCAGCACAAGGTAGAGTGTATTCTTTGAATCAGCACATGACGAGTACTCAGCAATTCAAGAATATCAAGTGACTCAGCATAAGAAGAACCAGTAAACCTGGTAATCAGCATACAACACAAGACAGCCATGCTCCATTAAAAGCATGGTGGTTTCCCGAGTGGTCTACATCAATTGTACTATTCAACAGAAGTCAAAGACAAAGTTGAACAGGAAAGGACACGCGGTGGCGGCTGACAAGCAACCTTACAAGACCACATGGGAATGCAGAGGTTTAACGCATGTGAAGACATGTGCTATACTTTGTCAATGCCTAGGGAACACAACATTCTTTGTGTTTAAACGAATAGTGGTGCCAAACCAATTTGGGGTGTTCCTGCAAATAGCTACCAAAGAGGAAAGAAGAGAGCACGCTCTCTGATGCAGTTGTCCCCACAAGTACCGACATCCTATATACCTGTGGACAATAGAACCATTACACGGTTAATAGGACTACTATAAATTGTTGTATCCACTATAGTAACAACTAGTGGTGTGGGTTTATTTATTTAAAGTCCAAAACGTGTAATAGCTTTAAGTTTATCCTGTTAGCTATACTTAGTTAAATCTATATCAACTAACTATCATTCCGCCAAGGATAGTTGAAATTCTTTGTGATTTAATCAATAAAGAATAACAGTTGAAAAATTACTTTTGACTCTATTTACATTACATGCTTGAATACTAAATTGTGCTTAATTGGTAAGTTAAATATAAGAAATTGTATTCACCCCCCTCTACAATACTCCTGTTGTTTATCAAGGGACCAACAAACCCACAAACTGAAGTACTAATCACAAACCTGCAGTAGATGTCTAGGGACTTACATAAAATGCATCAACAACTCCCCCTAGGACCTAGAACATCGGTTATAATAAAGTAAACATTCGTGAAATACATATAAGGTTAAGAGTAACATCAGTTTAACATCAATACAAATCCAGATTCTCTCTCTCACATAATAACATCAAAAACAAAATACAAACTAGCAACACAGTATCCGACAAGATTCAATTGGCCTGAGCTTGGTTCGAGCTTTGAGCATCACTTTCTCTGTTGAGGTAGGCATGGTAGACATTGATCACACGCTGATATCTCTTAGCTTCCTCTTTCCTATCTTTTCTGAATGTAATGTGATGGCGGTGAAGTGTCTCCACATCAAATCTCGATAAGTTCCTCAGCCACATAGGATCCAAAATCCTCACATTGTCAAACTGTATGCTTCCATCATCTTTCTCAATTGCAGTAAACTGCTTCTTCCGATAATTCGTCATAGAACCACCATCTGATGTTTTTGCAAATGTCCTTGGGTAATGGCATCAAGGGAGATTGTTTCATATACTTAGCTGGACGGAACTTAACAACATGAACAGGTCCACCTTTAGAATTCAGCTTTGTCGGGTGCATGGAAAACCTGTGGCTGTTGACTTGAAGATATCTCACTTTCCTGTTTTATACTCAATTCTCAGTTTTCTTTGAAACCATCTGGAACGGTCACTATCTTCAGCGTTCAACATCTTCAGCTTCGCAAGTTGCATGATCTCAAAGTAAGGTAGAGTTTTGAAGTGACTCGGTCTTGCCATATAATCAACTCCTCCTACTCTTTTGATCGCAAAACAATTGATCTCCTTGAAGTAACCCCAGCTCAATATTTTACTCTTGGCATACTTCTTGGTTCTCTTCCCTTTTTCATAAAAACCAATAAACTTTGGCTCGAGTTCTGGCTTATTCATCTGATCAGGGTTAACAACGTTAAGTTTCCACCAGCTTTGAGGAATCTTGTCTTCTTCAACGTTTCTATTCACCTTAACCCTATCACGTTCGAACCATTTCTTAATCTCATTCCATCCCTCAGCCTTAGCTTGCTCGACTCGGAGTTTCTTCTTCTTTATCTCAATCTTATTCCTTTCTTTCTCAACGAGCAGTTTTTCATGTCGGATTCTCTTATTCCTTTCCATCAAAACATCAACTTCCTTAATTTGCTCCTTGTATACCTTCCTCGCCTTTTCTAAATCAATTAAATTCTTTTATTTCACTTCACTACTCAAATTGAAGAAATCACTTAATGCATTGAGTGATGGATTTGAGTATGGCTCAAGCGAAGGCATAACAATTTATACTTCTTCTTCTTCTTCTTCTTCTTCTTCTTCTTCTTCTTCTTCTTCTTCTTCTTCTTCTTCTTCTTCTTCTTCATTCTCAGATTTTGTTTCCAGTTCATCCTCAGACTCAATAATCACGTCTTCTTTCACACTACCTTCACCAACAGAATCTTGACTCTTTTCATCTTCAAACAAATTATCAAAATCACTTAAATCGATATTTTGGATTGTTTCAGGAGGGACTTCAGCAACTGGCTCTTTCTGTGGAGCCTTGTTTTCAGCTTCAACTGTCTCTGCATCCTCTGTATCATTATCATTGTCATATGCCAGAGTAGCAATCTGTTCCATTGGAAAATCACTTTGCGGAACGTCCCCCTTTTCTGCATCATTAAAAACATTTGAATAATTCATATAATATTCAGCAGTAAACACCTCACCATATTCATTGAAAATTTGAATAGGTATCATTAACGGATATTCAAAAGATGGTCCTCCAGTTCCAGTGCCAGCATCTTCTTCATCTTTTTCATTGTCACCACCCAAATAAGAGGAATACGCTTCTCCTTCATCCATTATCAACTTAGTTTTCCCAGAAGTGAGTTGTTTGATTTTATCATTCAATTCTTTCAGCTTGATTTCATTCTCATTCTTAACTGTCACAATCTGTTTCTTCATCTTCTCAGACTTCTCCTTCTCACGGTTAACATGTCTCCACAACTTTTTGTTGTCCTCCTCTAACAATTCAATCTTAACAACATTAGCCTTCTTCTCCTCAATGGCTTGATTTTCAAGATTCGTTATTTTAGTGATCAACGACAACAGGAGGTTTTGTTGTGTCTTGAACTCAGACGGAGTAACCTCAGGTGATGTCACGGCAGCTCTAGGTGATGTAACGGCGGCTCTAGCATCCTTCATGAAACTGGAAGGTTGGCGTTGAGTCTGTTGCCTTGAACCTCCGTGAGATGATCTCTATGGTGAGTCATTATGGTGTTTGGTTCTCCTCTCCTTCTTTTTAGGTTGCACAGATGACATGGGTTCCTTTCCTTTTCTCTTCCTTTGAGCCAAACTAGTATCTTCCTCAGTTGCTTCATCATCATCACCATCATTGTCATCATCATTGTTTCCTCCTTGAGCTTCACCAGTAGCTTTCTGATTATCACCTTCTCCCTCTTCTTCATCGGTAACTTCATAGTTTGAATCGGAATCATCGTTTCTCCAAGCATTACCAGATGGACATCTATAATTCTCCTTGATAAGATGGCAAACAAGCTTTCTTTTGAAATCAGGTTTCAGTTCCTCATTTCGAGTTTGCTCCATTCTTTGAAAAGTCATAATATTCATTGGACGTAGCGGAATGATGTCATGTTCAAGTTTCGGTAAGCTTGGTGCAGCATCATCAATAATCAACTGAAGAAAACGGGCGTAGATGAGATACCTCTATGTGGTACTGAAGTAATTTGCTTTGAAGTAATGGAAAACAAATCCAGAAAAATCATACGGAGCCTTTAGAACCAGTGCAACAAACATTCTTTGCACTTTCTTAGTAAGCTTATCAAAACCAGCTTTTCGTCCACTCAAACAATGCATGAACACATGAGCAAGATATTGATACTGTGGAGGCAGAAGAGTCTTCATTAGCTCAGGATTACCAGCTAGGTAACCAGAGTATCCACATCTCTTAAAGCATCCGTGGATTTTTTCCCTATTGATAGTCATGTGGGAGCAGTTCTCATCATTGAAGCCTAGAATCTTTCTAATCACTGTCTTAGAAACAACAACCTCATTCCCTTGAACGGTACTAACCAACTTTGCTTCAACCTCTGACACATCTAGCACTACATTCTTCCAGAATTCCCTTTGGTGGCTATAGTAGGCTGTACACTGAGTAGAAATGGCAGTATGGATCCTTGATCGCTTAAGAAAATCAACAATCTCTACAAAGTGATCTCCTTTCTCAAGAGTAGTATCATAGAGAGCAACCTGATTGTTTTGGTCACCCATTTCTAGGACAACTTCAGGTTGAACAGGTGGGTTAACAGGATTAACCGGAGGATTCTGTACTTGCTCCCCCTGAGCTTCTTGATTAACAATTGGAACAATAACTTATGGTTCTGCCATTGGTAGTACCTTAACAAACTGAAACATGAACAGAAAATTTAGAACCAGAAACCATATATCATAAATCATCAAAGCATTTGCAAAAAGGTGTCATAAACTCATTAACAGGATAAATGTACGAGTAACACTGTCACACGTGCGGATGAGATATCAGTCGTGCGAGTAACATGGTCACTCGTGTCACTGTTGACACGTTTGGGAAAGAATATGGTTTCAGACAAGGTACACGGTTGAGGCAACATGTATAAGCGATTGACAGTCAATCGTGTGGTGACTCGTGCGGTTAAGTACACGTGTTAGCTCAGTCATACGAGTGAGCAACAAAAATAAACACAAGTAAAGTCAAACGAGTGGGCTCAGGTGTTCACACGGTTAAGCCATAACCGTGTACTGACTCGTGTGAGTCATGTCCCACGCGTGCCAGTGAGGGTCACTCGTGCATGTCTGATGAAACCATATTAAATGCTATTTTTAAATTAACAGGATTACATGTTTGTGTGTTTTACGACCCGATTTACATCAAGATATCAAGTGTAGATACCGTTTAACACAAAACAACATCAAACAACAATCAAAACACATTGCAATTGCACAAAATTCGACTTAATACCCACTGAGGTTTCGACACATTCAAACAACAAATTAACTAGGTAAAACATGATGAAATCATACCTAATGAGTGGCGTTGTTATCGGCTTAGGATGCATAACAGGTTCTACGGTGGAAATCGTAAATGATGATGATCGAATTTTGAGAGTAAAAATGAGTGTGGGGTGTAAGTGTGAACAACTGTGCTCAACACTCCCTATTTATACTCTCGTGCTCAAACGTACAGTTAAGCACACTATTCACCTTCCAACCGCGTGCTTCACATTCACTCGTGTGATTGACCTAGAAAACTATGGACAAGTCTAGAACATGGTCACCCTTACGGTTAACCTCAGTTGTGTGGTAACTCGTACGGTTCACACTTCAAACATGCGAGTGAGCCACTTTGACAATTTTAAATTTTCACAAACTTAGGATTTCGACTCATTTGGCAAACTTAGAATTAACTAGCACCTTCAATTTGAGTCATAAATCACTAATCCATCAAGAAATGATCATTAACACTTAGGTAATCCAAACATCTTAAACCAAAATGAGGTTATTACTCCAAACAATATGTTTCAGAAGGTTAAATCCTACATTGTAATGTCATCTTAAGGTCACTAACACCTTAAATCATTAAAAATCCTTCAAACAATCGCAAGCTATACAAACTTCTATCTCATGGATTTGTTGGCCAAAAATATCTTGATCTCAACAAGGTTCTTTCAGATGTCATTGTGCATTTAGAGGATAATCAGAAAACAAAGGAAAGATAAAATCTTTATGAATTTTCTTAGATATAATGTCATGCAACTAAAAATATGCAAAGGAAAGACATTCTATCATGAAATGCAATAACATGCAAACCAAAATCTTTTTGCTGTTTGATAGTGCTCCAAATGAACATATATTTAGGCGCAATATCCTTCCAATATGTAAAGTTTTCAGTTGCAATTGTTCTATTTCAAGTAATATTCGTTTATATTAAATAAGTGCGAAGACAAAAGGCGAAAACGAAGATTTGAAGACGCAAACGTCCAAAAAACTCAAATGTACAAGATACAATCCAAGTGGTTCAATTTATTGATGAGAAACATCTAAAAATGACAAGAGTACAAGTTGCGAAACGCAAAGTACAAGATATTAAATTATACGAAAGGACGTTCGAAAATCCGGAACCGGGACCTGAGCCAACTATCAACACGCGACGCAATGGGCCTAAAATTACAAGTCAACTATGCACAAGAATATAATATAATATTTAAATAATTATATAAATTATTTATATATTATATATATATAATAAATATGTCGACAAAGCTAGGATCCAAAATTTGGTAAGCTGGATTCAGTAACTCCGCACTCGCGGAGCTATGAAGGCTTAAACCTCCGCACTCGAGGAGAAGCCAAAATCATAAATGTCCTATAAATACAACGAGCTTCTGCTGAGTTTAAAAAAACAAAATAATAATAATAATACTCCTCTGTAATAATAATAAAATATATATATATATATATATATATATATATATATATATATATATATAGTGTAGTTTTATATTAGATTAGTTTGGGTTATGTAAAGGTTATTTTACGGTCTCTAAAGTCGAAGTTCTGTCCGTGTAACACTACGCGCTAAATACTCAATGTAAGTTATGTTCTCCTTTTTAAAATTAATGTCTCGTAACTAAGTTATTATTATGCTTATTTGAACCGAAGTAATTATGATATTGGGCTAAATATTAAAGATTGGGGTTATTGGGCTTTGTACCATAATTGGGGTTTGGACAAAAGAAAGACACTTGCGGAAATTAGACTATGGGCTATTAATGGGCTTTATATTAAATTAATGATACCTCGTTAATTTAATATAAAGGTTATGATTTGACGTATCTATATATAACCACATACGCTTAATCGGACACGATGGGCGGAATATTTATAAGTATGAATTATTGTTCATTTGACCGGACACGGGGATGGATTAATAGTCAATGGACTCATCAAAACAGGGGTGGATTATATTCAAGGGTAATTGGTGTAATTGTTAACAAAGTATTAAAACCTTGGTTTACACACAGTCGATAACCTGGTGTATTCATTAAGCAAAGTATTAAGACCTTGTTATAGTTGGAATCCCCCGTTAGTTGGAATATTTGACTTCGGGTATAAGGTTAAATTTGCCGAGCAGTTTATAATTATGACCGATGAACTATTATGGACAAAAACTAGATAGGTTTCAAATACATCTAGTACAAAGGACAATTAACCCAGGACAATAAATTAAAATCAAAATGTCAAACATCATGGTTACGGAAGTTTAAATAAGCATAATATATTTTATTTCATATTTCCTCGTACTTTAATTTATTGTCATTTTAATTATTGTTATTTATTTTATATTGTTAGTTAAATATCGTCATTTACTTTAAGCTTCGCTTAAAATATAAAATCGACAAACCGGTCATTAAACGGTAAACCCCCCTTTTATATATTAGTATATATAATTATATATATTTTGTACAAATATAGTTAATTAAAATATAGTGTGAAATAAGCCAGCTCCCTGTGGAACGAACCGGACTTACTAAAAACTATACTACTCTACGATTAGGTACACTACCTATAGTGTTGTAGCAAGGTTTAGGTATATCCCATCTGTAAATAAATAATTAAAACTTGTGTAATTTGTAACGTATTTCGTAGTAAAAATAATACTATTTCGTACCCCACCTCGCACACATCAAGTTTTTGGCGCCGCTGTCGGGGAACTCGGCGAAACGCTATATTTTTAATTTATATTTTTATAAATATATTTATATATAATTTTTAGAAAAACAATATAAAAGTAAAAAAATATATATAAAAAAGAACCAGTTTGATCCTGCATTAATCCGCACTCACGGAGCTTTTTGGGCTGTAGTTATCCGCACTCACGGAGCTGCTCTGACAGCTGCAACCTTGTACGTAATAATTACACAATTAGGGTTAATTAATATATTATTATTACTTAAACCTAATTAGCATTTTATTTAATAATATATTTTTATATCTAGTTATATTAATTTGTAATTTTAAGTATTATTATTATAGATTAATAATTTTATATAATATATAATATATAATATATAATAATAATATAAAAATAATATTTTTATTAAAATTGTAATTTTGCCATTTTTAGTTTCTTTTTATAAATTGTATTTTTTTATCGTTTAATTCGTAATTTTTATTGTCGTTCGTATTTAGTTTTAAGTTAGTATTTTGGCATAGTTCTTTTAGTATTTTTAGATTTTAGGCTTTGCCGTAAAATCCCTTAAGTGCTTTTTCTTTAGACTAAGATTTAGGTGCTTTAGAATTTTGCGACGCCGTTTTAATATTTTAGTACCTTTTTAAGTAATTGCCGTTTTGGATATAGAATTTCTTTTAAGCTTTAATACCTTTAGACGCAACCTTTAATTCTTAGTTTTAGACTTTTAAGTTTCGACATGCTACGTTCTTTTTATTATTTTTTGACCTTTTATTTTAGACGTTTTCCAATGCGATCTTTTTCTTTCTTATTTCTCGACAATCTAGTTTTTAGGACATAGAATTTTCTATTTTTTTCTCTAAAATTTCAAAAACGAAAAATTATTTTAAGCAGTTAAATTGATAGACATCCAAATTTTCTGGTTCGTAGTAATAGTTGGATTTGTTAGTGGCTGAGTTGTGAGCTTCCGATTTAAAGGGTTCTGGCTCCCTGCTGCATCTATTGGCTATTCGAAACATCGGCAAAATCAGAAAAGTCTATTAATTTGATAACTTATATAATTTTTAGTTTTATAACAAATAGGATAATTAGTAAATGCACCACATTGTAGCTAAAATTTGGTAATAAGCGCATTATGAAAAATCTCGAGAATATTTTGGAAACTCTTTATGACATCCGAAATCAATTTAATCAATACTCTCAAACAGGTGTTGATGACAATTCGTTCGGTCAATCTTGGATCATGAATGACGAAACAATAACTGGTTGTGAAATCTGTGGAAATTATCACTCAACATGGGAATGTTATTATTACGTTCCTATGGAAAATTATGCACCCATGGAACCTGAGTGGAATGATTATGAGGAATACGATTCTAATTAGGATTATTACCAAGAATATATCCAAACTCAACAACCAGAAGACGAGGAAAATTATGTGTCTGAAAATTCTTTAGATTATATGAAAATCAAACTCGAAGAACTCGATGCTCAAAATGAACAAATGAGAGAGTTTGTAAATAGGCAAGCTGAAACTCTATCAGATTACACACCTGTTGATCTGAGGAATATTGTGCAAGAAAATCTCATATCATCGAATTTTGATGAATTCGAGAGCTCCGAAATCACCAACTATCCCGATGATACTTTTTATTCAGTCTTACCAATTTCACAACATATCGACACATTAGCCTCTACCGACGAAATCATCGATCCATCAATGGATGAAGAAGAAGTAAGGGTGACAAATTGGTACTCTTGGGAAAACGATAACGTTGAAAATTTTACCCCCGAGACCAAAGTGGTGGGACCGATAAGTACCGTTAATGAAAAAGAATCTACTTCGATCCCGAAATTCACCATTCCACAACCTTCCAACCCAATATTCTCAATAGACGAGTCATCTACCGAAGATGAACTACGAGCTGTAATAGATAATGACACCTCATATTTCACCCAATTGGGTAATAGAGGTGAAAACTTTGATCCAGAGAATAAACGGAAGGAAATGTTAGGAATTGTCCACCCTATAGAAATATGTATATCGGTGTATATCAATCCATTTGACCAAGAACCAGAAAAGAGACATTTCTATTTACTAAAAGCTACACTTAAAAAAGAATTAAGTAGTGATGATCGGGTGGTTCTAAACTTTAAACCCATTAATATATTATACACCACCCGAGATGTAAATAACTGGCTCACTATTCTAATTCGTGGAACTTATTCTACCGACTTCACATATCGTCAGCTAAGTGTGGGGAAGTCTAACCCCACTTAACGTTAAATTAGGGGTTCGGGTTAGTGCATAACTCGTTAATAAAAATGCACGATTAGGGTAAAAGACGCATTTTCAAAAATTAGCAAACAGTTCAGAAAAGCAACCGTTTTTGAAGAAAAATATGTGTGATAAAACAAGAAGGAATGAACGATTAGGTGCGCCATCTATCATTCGATGAGCTTTGTAATTATAAACTGGGTATTTTCAATCACTTTTCTACACTAATCACCCTCATGAATTTATAATTAGAGTCTGATTTCATGCAAATGAGGGCATTGCATGATCTCAAGTGTGGGGAAGGGTTATAAATTCTCTCGGGTTTATACTTGGCTTATTTTCTAAATATTGTGAAAATTTTAAAATTTTTCAGCTAAATGAATTCAAAATCATGTTTATACATATTTATGAACGATAAAACTAGGTGTTAATGCCGAAATTATTGTTACCTCGGAAAGGACATAAATTGAGAAACAACTAAAACGCTTGAATTTATTTATTAGGATATAAAAAGACGCATGAAAAAAGCCAAGTGTGGGGAGAATGTACCAAGTTATTCAATTAAAAACTATCTATCATATGTTTCTGTAAAGTTTAATGCATGTGCTTTTGTTTTGGACTAAATTAACTGTTTTACCCAATTTATTGTAATATTTTTGAAAGAAAAGATGGATCTGCACGATGAATCAATTCCATCATTAAAAGGAAGTAAAGTCTTCCGAAAAAGACACGCAATTCTTGATTTAGGTCAGGAAGTTGTCGTCCAGACCAGCTGTAGGTTGACGAAAAATCTAGAAAAGTCATCTCTAAAATCAGCAGGAAATCCACGGACCTCAGCATCAAACAGGGTCGCCAAGTGGTCAGACTTATCCTAACCATGAGAGGATCTGTCTCGTAAAATGGGGAGGGCGCCATGCAAATTAGCTTGATAAGACTAATGAATCAGACCCCCAGAAAGGATAATCTCCTTAAAGATTAAAAATCAGCTTTTAAGCCTGATATTACTCAATCCTTGAGATTGACCTTAAAGATTGAGAATTACAAACTCATGGAATTCAATGATATCTAAACTCGAGCTTGAACGAGAAAGTATTTTGATCAAAATTACAAACCGATTTGTTTTCTGAAAACCTATTTTCAATGCGTTCATTACCATTGAACGTAAAATCCTAGGAATTCACCTGGAATTCATTAGGTCACCTGAACCAAATCGGGTGTCAACCGTAAGAACGGTGGTTGCATAGCATGGTCGCAGACAGGACGTTGTGCCAGACCGAAAAACTATAGGATGATCTTTACTATTGCTCATACAAAGGATAGTACTAGCATCCGACACGATATAGACCATAATCAAAAGCATGTCACGGGACATTGCCTTAACAGTTGCTTGTTCAACGCTTTCCTTTACAGCCAGACGGTAGTTTACCGAAAGGTAATATACGGAGCAAGTATACTGGATGTGTTGCTTTCCTAAAACAAGGTTAGCAAGTGGGTGACACAAAACCATAAGTTTTGAGCTAAAATTTTCAAATCTGAAACCCACAAAAAAATTTTTGCAACACCGGTGAAGGGTTATTCCGAAAAACTTATCTAGGGTAAAAGCTAGATTGAATTTTCAAAAGATCAAATGTTTTCATAAAGATCCAATTTCCTTAAAGGATCTAAATTTTCATAGTTATGTGGGACTGTAAACCACATCGTTACTATCATTGTTCATACCGCCATCAAAATCACTGATGTACAAAGTGTGAAGAATAAAGAAGTGATTTATGTGATTTAATTTCAAGTTCTGTATTGCTTGAGGACAAGCAACGTTCAAGTGTGGGGATATTTGATAGTGCTCCAAATGAACATATATTTAGGCGCAATATCCTTCCAATATGTAAAGTTTTCAGTTGCAATTGTTCTATTTCAAGTAATATTCGTTTATATTAAATAAGTGCGAAGACAAAAGGCGAAAACGAAGATTTGAAGACGCAAACGTCCAAAAAAATCAAATGTACAAAATACAATCCAAGTGGTTCAATTTATTGATGAGAAACGTCTAAAAATGACAAGAGTACAAGTTGCGAAACGCAAAGTACAAGATATTAAATTATACGAAAGGACGTTCGAAAATCCGGAACCGGGACCTGAGCCAACTATCAACGCGCGACGCAACGGGCCTAAAATTACAAGTCAACTATGCACAAGAATATAATATAGTATTTAAATAATTATATAAATTATTTATATATTATATATATATATATAATAAATATGTCGACAAAGCTAGGATCCAAAATTTGGTGAGCTGGATTCAGTAAATCCACACTCGCGGAGCTATGAAGGCTTAAACCTCCGCACTCGCGGAGCTATGAAGGCTTAAACCTCCGCACTCGCGGAGAAGCCAAAATCAGAAATGTCCTATAAATACAACGAGCTTCTGCCGAGTTTTAAAAAACAAAATAATAATAATAATACTCCTCTGTAATAATAATAAATATATATATAGTGTAGTTTTATATTAGATTAGTTTGGGTTATGTAAAGGTTATTTTATGGGCTCTAAAGTCGAAGTTCTGTCCGTGTAACACTACACGATAAATACTCAATGTAAGTTATGTTCTCCTTTTTAAAATTAATGTCTCGTAACTAAGTTATTATTATGCTTATTTGAGCCGAAGTAATTATGATGTTGGGCTAAATATTAAAGATTGGGGTTATTGGGCTTTGTACCATAATTGGGGTTTGGACAAAAGAAAGACACTTGTGGAAATTAGACTATGAGCTATTAATGGGCTTTATATTAAATTAACAATACCTCGTTAATTTAATATAAAGGTTATGATTTAACGTATCTATATATAACCACATACGCTTAATCGGACACGATGGGCGGGATATTTATAAGTACGAATTATTGTTCATTTGACCGGACACGGGGATGGATTAATAGTCAATGGACTCATCAAAACAGGGGTGGATTATATTCAAGGGTAATTGGTCTAATTGTTAACAAAGTATTAAAACCTTGGTTTACACACAGTCGATATCTGGTGTATTCATTAAGCAAAGTATTAAGACCTTGTTACAGTTGGAATCCCCAGTTAGTTGGAATATTTGACTTCGGGTATAAGGTTAAATTTGTCGAGCAGTTTATAATTATGACCGATGAACTATTATGGACAAAAACCAGATAGGTTTCAAATACATCCAGGACAAAGGACAATTAACCCAGGACAATAAATTAAAATCAAAACGTCAAACATCATGGTTACGGAAGTTTAAATAAGCATAATATATTTTATTTCATATTTCCTCGTAATTTTATTTATTGTCATTTTAATTATTGTTATTTATTTTATATTGTTAGTTAAATATCGTCATTTACTTTACGCTTCGCTTAAAATATAAAATCGACAAACCGGTCATTAAACGGTAAACCCCCCTTTTATATATTATTATATATAATTATATATATTTTGTACAAATATAGTTAATTAAAATATAGTGTGAAATAAGCCAGCTCCCTGTGGAATGAACCGGACTTACTAAAAACTATACTACTCTACGATTAGGTACACTGCCTATAGTGTTGTAGCAAGGTTTAGGTATATCCCATCTGTAAATAAATAATTAAAACTTGTGTAATTTGTAACGTATTTCGTAGTAAAAATAATACTATTTCGTACCCCACATCGCACACATCACTGTTTTACAGTTTTCAATGCAAACTATTTAACAAACAGATAGGCAAAACATACAAATCCACATTCTTTTTGTGAGCAAGATGATTAACAATTTTTAAAAATGGATCAGAACTGACATATTGAATCAACTTCTGTTGTTCATTCCTAATTGTCCAGTCTATGTCTATTATCATGCTATTACTGATATCAATCCTCATTAAACATGAACATATTCCTTCCGGACACTTTGACAATCAAGTTGGCATTGATTGCTTGAACATTAAAGAGAATTGATTTTTGAGATCACGCTAAGTTCATTAATCCTTGATTCTTTCATCACTTATGATTGTGCGTTTTTATTAGGTTGTCAATTCATTACATGTAACTTTCCGTTATCTCTATCCATGTACTTCATTCAAATTGAACAGGATGGTTCTCACGGCGTTTTGAATAACCCTGTCAGCCTTTGGCTTCTACCAATGTGTTGACAATCTTCAATCTAGTTGGTCGGCAGATCTCAAAATATATTGGATTATCTTAATAGGCGCATTATTTACCACGTGGAATGGTCTACAGTTAACGCAGACTTGCCTGATGACCAGTCGTCACACGAAATAAATCTCAAGGCCCTTAACTTCTTTATGTTCAAGTTGACATGGAAAACGGAATCTAAAGATAAACTTTCATATTTTTGTATTTAGAGTATATCTAGGTAAGTATCTTCCTAACTTACAGCCTTAATGGGTATAACTCTAAATTACAGAAGACAAGAAACTTGATAGTTCGGTGAGAACGTCGTGATTAAACAATTCAAACTGCGCTGGGGCGTCACACTAAGAATGATCCGAGTTCTTTATGAGCTCTTCATGAATCAACATTCCTCATTCTTTCAACTTTCAGGACTTTGCCATCTTGATACGCCAATTATTTTTGACTTTGATTTTCTTTTGATATTTCTTTTTCAGCATATCATTGTCTTTTTGATATATTGATTTTGAGCTGCATCATGAATGTATTTTCCATATTTATGCTTGAACTCATGTTTCTTTATTGTGTGCTCAGATCACTCGAAGGTATTCTCCCTTAAATGCTTGATCGGTCCGCAATAAAGAATTATACTTTTTGACCTTAAGCGAGAAAGGACACTTACTTCGACATAAACTAATTTTCTCTGATATTTTCGGGGTTTAGTTTCGATTATTAAGTCTTAGGTCCGTGACAACATGGTATGCACCAGCCAAACAGATAATCCTCAACCTTAAATTCACCCCCAACCTTTTCTAATGATTATCAATTATGATCGGGGATACCCTCAACCGACTATTGAGTTCCTCAACAATTATCATTTCATACTAATTCAGAGATAATTAGGTGATTACCTTCAAACGCTACAGATCGTCCATGACTTCTGAATCTTAGATGATTGTTATTCTTAGTATGATTGTCTAATGCCAAGAATTCATAAGTCACATCTATCAGTACATCACACAACAGATAAATATAAACGTTCAAATCAGTCCTTACTAATCAAATATATCAATTCTCAGTACAGTAATTTCTTCATTTCCAACATATTAATCAAAACAAGCCCATTTTCAGAATTTTCAACTTTTTAGGATTTTCTGATGAGGCATTTTACACTTTTTAGGTATTTTCTGTTGTAACAAATACTCCCCCTAAAATACTAAAACATAAAATCTTTTTTTCTTTTAGCATTTTAACAAACAGAAAATATTTACAGACTTGCATGCAAACATGAAAGAAATCATGCAAGGAAATGCAGACAGCAAGCAAAAATAAGCAGTACATATAATATAACTAAGATCTATATGTCATGAATCCTACATGCAAAGTCTAAAACTTGATTAATCCTCACAATCAACATCTGAAATTACTTTGTCTCGATGAACAATGCCATTTATCTCTAATAGTAGCAAGAACCTAGGTTTATCAAAAGCCTTAGTGAAAAGATCAGCCCTCTGGTCCTTAGTACCAATTCTCTTAACCTCAATTATCTTTTTCTCATGGCAATCCCTAAGAAAGTGATAGTTAACACCTATGTGCTTAGTCTTAGAATGTTGAACAGGATTCTTAGTAATAGCAATAGCTGCAGTATTATCAATATAAAGAGGAGAGAAAGAGATTCTTAGTCTGTAATCGCGAAGTTGTTGTTGAATCCAAAAAACTTGCCAACAGCAACTAGCAGTAGCAATATATTTAGCTTCACATGTGCAAAGAGCAACTACAGTTTTTTTCTTGCATTGCCAGGTCACCAACCTTTCACCTAGAAATTGACATCCTCCTGATGTAAACTTGTTGTTGATTTTATAACCTGCATAGTCTAAATCATTGTATGCTACAAGATTAAACTTGTCTTCATTCAAATACCAGATGCCGAGATTTGGAGAATGTAACAGATAACATAGAATTCTTTTGGCAGCTGTAAGATGAACTGTATTAGGATTAACTTAATAGCGTGCACACAGACATGTTGCAAACATAATATTCGGCCTAGATGCAGTGAGATACATGAGCGATCTGATGATTGCTCGATAGTATGTAGGATCAACATGTTCCCCTTCACACTCTAACGAAATACCGTGATTCACAGCTAACGGGGTCGACACAGGACGTTCTTGAGTCATACCGAAATGTTCGAGTATATCATTCACATATTTTGCTTGGTGAAGAAAAATTCCATTTTCAGTTTGCTCGACTTGCACACAGACATTTTCGTGCACGAGACCCAATTTGCTCATCTCGAATTCGTCCTTCATAACCTGCTCAAACTCGTCAACGAGTTCCTGCTTAGTAGCTCCAAAAATAATGTCATCTACATAAATCTGGACTAAGATAATATCATCATCTTTAACTTTCGTGAACAGAGTACAATCTATCGTACCCATTTGATAACCTTTTTCGATAAGATAACTTGACAAACGTCCATACCAAGCTCTTGGGGCTTGATGTAATCCATAAAGGGCTCTTCGTAAATGGCAAACTTTGTCAGGATGAAGATGATATTCAAAACTCAGTGGTCGACTGATGTATACTCTTTCATTAAGCATGCCATAAAGAAATGCACTCTTGACATCCATTTGATACACTTAGAACTTCATAAATGAGGCGAAATTCAAGAAAATGTGAATAGCTTCCAATCTAGAAACAGGAGCAAAAACTTCATCGTAATCGAATTCAGGATCTTGCTGATAACCTTTAGCAACTAATCTTGCTTTGTTGCGGATAACATTGCCATCTTCATCAAATTTGCACTTCCAAACTCACTTGAGATCAATTACTTTAGCTCCATGTGGTTTAGTAACTAACTTCCAAATATCTAAATGATTAAATTGCTGAATCTTTTCTTGCATGGACATGACCCAGTCAACATGCTTTAATGCTTCTTTTGTTGTCTTTGGCTCTATTCTGGAAATATGACACGAGTAATCGTAGTAAGCAGCAGCAACTGTCATATGAGAATAAACTTAACCATCAAACTGAACTTGTCTTCTCGTTCTAACACATGCATTTGGATCTCCAATAATATTCTCTCTAGGATGAGCAACTGTAGTTCTGGGAACTGGTTGTGCAGGAACCGGTATCTCGTGATGTAGATTCGTGGTATCTCCAATATCTTCAGGATTGTCGAAACTTTCACTTGAAATATTAGATCCGCATGTATCATACACTGGAACAACATCTTGTTCTGAATCTTGAACTAGCTCATTGACTGTCGGTAAAGGAGTTGGAGTTGGAGTAGGTGCAGACACTTCAGGTTCATTCTGTAAATCAAACAACATTTGTAACTTTACTTCATTCTCCGTCTGATCTGGAGCAAGATTGAATGAGTCAATCAGCTCATCATAGTTATAAATCCAAGGATGACTCTTAGGAGCACTCTTCGTTTGATTCCATTGGACGTCAACTTCAGACCATTCTTCAACACATCTCGTTTCATTGTTGAAAACTCGCTTGTTAGGAGAACTATACCCAAGAAAAACTCCAGTAACCACTTTAGAATCAAACTTACTTCCTAATTTTCTTTTCAATATGGTACACGGTGCACCAAATGGTTCTAGATGCTTCAAAGATGGTTTTCTCCCATGCAATAACTCATAGCAAGTTTTACCCAGTCGTTTAACAGTCACAACTCGATTCATAGTGTAACAAGCATTTGCAACAGCTTCTCCCCAAAGATGAACATGTAACGATGAATCTGCCAGCATTGTTCTAGCTGTCTCAATCAATACCCTATTCTTTATTTCAGCAACATCATTCATCTGAGGAGCGTATGCAGAACTGAACTGCATATTGATACCTTTTTCAATACAGAAACCTGCGAGATACTGATTCTTGAATTCTGTGCCGTTATCACAACGAATCTTTCTTACCTTTAGATTAAAACCTGTCTCTAATCAATTGATTAGCACTTTCAAATTCTCAAAAGTATCAGACTTCTCTTTCAAAAACATTACCTAAGAAAATCTTGAATAATCATCAGTTACAACCAGATAGTACTTACTTCCATCAATGCTTTCAAAACGAATTGGACCAAAAAGATCCATATGTAACAATTCAAGTGGAGCAGAGATTGGATTGTACTTCACCAGCTTATGAGCTTTCTTGCTCTGCTTACCCTTCTTGCACGGAACACATGTTCCTAGAATCTGAAAAGATCGAAGATCAACACCTTCTACAAGATTATTGTGAAGAAGGTGATTCATTTTCTGAAAACTTAAATGACCCATGCGTTTGTGCCATGTCATAGAGTCTTGTTCAGTCGTTTTAGAAACAAAAGCTTGATGATGTTCAGCAGTTGAAGTAGCAACATTCATATCCATCATGTATAATGTGACGCCCCGTACCAAATTAACGTGTACGGATCATCAACAACAGGATCATTACAAGGTCAAACACTATATGCTGTTTTAAAATAAGTTTGCATTCATAAGAAAGGGTGAAGTCATAATCAACATCAAAAGTTTTACAAACGATAGTAGACTTCTACGAATAGAAGCAATTAACATAAGTACGAGACCCAATGGTCATTACAAATTCATTGTTTCAAAAGTAACATAGTTTGTTAATGCAAGGTAAACGTTTCATGCAGAGACATCTCTAACAAAAGCAGCGGGAGTCTACACAGCAAGACTACAGAGGAAGCATCAAACCTCTAAGCACCTGAGAAAACATGCTTAAAAATGTCAACACGAATGTTGGTGAGCTATAGTTTAAATTGTAATAGTAATGTAAGGTAGGCCACGAGATTTCGTATTTCAAAACAGTATGAAAAGTATATGTTCAACCGTGGGCACTTGGTAACTAACTTAACGTAAATAACATCCCCTAAAAGTACACTTGGCGAGTGCGTAAGTTTATGAAGTATTAAACACCCGTTAGATGCTAGCGCGACTAGCCCGAGTGGGGATGTCAAACCCTATGGATCCATATCTATGATTCGCGTTCACCGGTTCAAAAACCAATGACTAACGTTATCGAGCTAAGGGAAAGTTTACGCCGTTATATAACCCACACATATATAAAGTTTAAGTACTCGTGCCTAGTATGTAAAACATAAAAAGCGCATGTATTCTCAGTTCCCAAAATAGTTAAAGTAAAAAAGGGATGCTATAACTCATAGTGAAAAGTAGTAAAGTCGGTACGAGATAAGTAAGCAAGTATTTGGTCCGAAAGGTCCTCAACCTAAGTCAAAAGTTACTAAGTCAGTAAATCGTTCCAAAAGGTTTAAAAGTATGTAAATTAGGTCTTAAGTATCATCATCATTCATCATCAATCAAAAAGAGTAAAGTAAGTTTCAATCAAGAATAGAGACCGAAACAATGGCTGAGATCCTAAAGCTTATGAATTTTAGATCTTTATAATATTTTAAGTGTAGAACCATAAGCTAACAAGCTTAGATCCTTGTTCTTGGTTCCTCATCAAACAAAGGATGGAAGAAGCAAGATTACATGAAGATACAAACTAGAAAGCTTGATCTTTAACAACAAACAACAAACAAGTGAAATGATGATGATACTTAGCGAATTCAAAGGAAGGAAGAAGAAAGAAAAAAAATATATTACTTACAAGTTAGAGAGAAAAGTTTAGAGAAAGAGTGGTGTAAGTATGATGTGTGTGGAATGAAGTTCAAACTAGCATATAAGTAACAAAAAAAAGAAAAATGGAACTCACTCCCCATGCCTACTAGGCCGACGGTTTTGGCTCCAAAAATGGGGTAGTCAACTTGATCTTTCATGTGTGGGAGAGTGGTGTTTGCTAGGAAGAGGTATAAAGTTAAATACATGGGAAAGATGGTCATGCATGCTTGAAACATCTTTGTCTCCTCACTTAATTAATCTTGTTTAATCTTAATGAATCACTAGCATAATGATGGGCTCACTAATTAGTCCATTAAGTGGTGTAGGGTGGGCCTTGATAGTCCAAGTCCAATAACAAAAGCCCATGTATAAGTATGCAACAAATTAGTAAAAGCCCAAGTAATTAACTACTTACATTAGTTAATTAGAAATAATTAATAATAATTAATTATGAACGTAAATAATATTTGAAATATTATTCGTGAAAAGCGCGCGTCGAAAAGACGAGTCGGGACATGGAAGGTCAATTACGGTGACAAGGAAAATGTATAAGAATACATTTATTAACACGCAAGTATTAATAATAAATATTAATAATATAAGTTGGAAAATTCTGGGTCGTTACATTACCCACCTGTTAAAGAAAATTTTGTCCCGAAATTTTAAGCTGAGGTAGATGGAGAAGTTGGGAAAAGGTGAGGATACTTCTGCATCATTTTATCCTCTCGTTCTCAGGTAAACTCGGGTCCTCGTTTGGCATTCCATCGAACTCGAACGATCGGAATCTTGTTGCATTTCAAAGTTTTGACCTCACGGTCCATAATTTCAGCAGGTTCTTCCACGAAGTGGAGTTTGTCATCAATCGTAAGTTTCTCCAGTGGTATGACAAGTTCCGGTTCAGCAGGACACTTCTTCAAATTCGATACGTGGAACGTAGGATGAACTGAGCTCAATTGAGTCAGAAGATCCAAACGGTAAGCAACGGGTCCACCACGCTCCAAGATTTCAAAAGGACCAATGTATCGTGGGTTGAGCTTCCCACGTTTCCAAAACGGATTACACCTTTCCAAGGTGCGACCTTCAACATTACACGGTCACCCACATTGAATTAGAAGTCTTTACATTTAAGGTCGGCATAACTCTTTTGGCGATTACGGGCCGTCTTGAGTCTCGCTTGAATTTGGACAATCGTCTCGGTTGTTTCATGGACTAACTCGGGTCCGGTGATTTGCTTTTCACCTACTACAGCCCAACAATTAGGAGAACGACATTTGCGGCCATACAATGCTTCGAAAGGTGCGGCATTAATACTCGAATGGTAACTGTTGTTGCAAGAGAATTCGGCTAGCGGCAAATGCCTTTCCCAAGCCTTTCGAAATCAATAACACAAGCACGCAACATGTCCTCCAAAGTTTGAATCATGCGTTCGCTTTGTCCGTCGGTCTGTGGGTGATACGCAGTACTCATGTCGAGACGTGTCCCCAGGGCTTCTTGCAAAGAACACCAAAATCTAGAAGCAAAATGGGCATCTCGGTCTGAAATAATCGATAAGGGCACACCATGACGAGATACAATCTCTTTTATGTATAGTTGATCGAGTTTCTCCATCGTATCTGTTTCCTTCATGGCTAAGAAGTGTGCAGATTTGGTAAGACGGTCAACGATAACCCAGATGGTATCGTATCCACCAACCGTCTTTGGTAGTTTCGTGATGAAGTCCATCGTTGTCCTTTCCCACTTCCATTGTGGGATTTCTGGTTTCTGGAGTAACCCAGATGGCCTTTGATGTTCGGCCTTAACCTTCGAGCAAGTCAAACACTTCCCAACATAAGTTGCAACGTCCTTCTTAAGATTAGGCCACCAATACCGTTCCTTGAGATCGTGGTGCATCTTACTAGCTCCGGGATGAATCGAATATCTTGACTTGTGGGCTTCGTCTAGAATGAGGCTTCGTAAATCCCCATAACTAGGCACCCAAATTCTTCCAGTGAAGTATCGGAGTCCAGTCTCCTTAACCTCGAATCGAGAGACGAGAATGTTCAAGTGTTCATGAGAAATATTCTCCTCTTTGATAGCCTCATCTTGGGCTACTCGGATCTGGCTATTGAGGTTCGAATGAATGGTGATGTTCAAGGCTCGGAAACGAAGAGGTGCCATCCTCTCCTTTCGGCTCAAAGCGTCGGCTACAACATATGCCTTGCCAGGATGGTAACGAAGTTCACAATCATAGTCGTTCAGCGTCTCGATCCATCGTCGCTATCTCATGTTCAGTTGTTTCTGATCGAATATGTGTTGGAGGCTTTTGAAGATAGTACTTTTAGTTCCATAAAGATAGTGTCTCTACAATTTGAGCGCAAAGACAACGGCTCCAAGTTCGAGATCGTGAGTAGTGTAGTTTCGCTCGTGAATCTTCAGTTGATGAGAAGCATAAGCAATGACCTTCGTTCTTTGCATCAATACACAACCAAAACCATTTTTCGAGGCATCGCAATATACGACGAAATCGTTACTGCCTTCAGGAAGTGATAAGATAGGCGCGGTGGTTAACTTCTGCTTAAAGGTTTGAAATGCTAATTTGTGTTTGGTTTCCCAAACGAACTTCTTTCCTTTGTGAGTCAGCGCGGTCAAAGGACGCGTAATCAGAGAGAATCCTTCAATAAATCTTCGGTAGTAACCGGCGAGACCTAAAAATTGGCGGATATGAGTCGGAGTAGTGGGAGTTTCCCACTTGCTGATAGCTTCGATCTTTGTGGGATCAACTTTGATACCTTGATTGCTCACAATATGACCCAAGAATTGGACTTCTTTCAACCAAAACTCGCACTTGGAGAATTTGGCATAAAGTTGCTCTTGTCTCAAGAGTTCAAGCACTAGTCGAAGGTGTTGCTCATGTTCTTCTTCGCTTTTGGAGTAGATGAGGATATCATCTATGAATACGATAACGAACTTATCCAGGTATGGCTTGTATACACGATTCATGAAATCCATAAACAAGGCAGGTGCGTTGGTTAAACCGAATGGCATCACGAGAAACTCATAGTGACCATAACAGGTTCTGAACGCAGTTTTCATCACATCACTCTCCTTCACCCTCAGTTGGTGATAACCTGATCGCAAATCGATCTTAGAGTAAACGCTTGATCCTTGCAGTTGATCGAAAAGATCGTCAATTCTGGGAAGGGGATACCGATTCTTGATCGTCAACTTGTTGAGTTCGCGGTAGTCGATACACATGCAGAAAGATCTGTCCTTCTTCTTCACAAACAAAACAGGTGCGCCCCAAGGCGAGGAGCTTGGTTGGATAAATCCACGGTCTAGCAGTTCTTGTAGTTGGCTCTGCAACTCTTGCATTTCGGAAGGTGCGAGTCGATAAGGTGTGTGAGCTACAGGTGCAGCTCCTGGCACTAAATCGATCTGAAACTCCACTGCTTTCGTTGGCGGTAATCCAAGCACTTCTTCTGGAAAGACATCGGGAAATTCGTTCACAATTCGTACATCATCCACGCTCTTCACCTCGGTTTCTAATGTTCTCACATGTGCTAAAACAGCAAGATGTCCTTTCTTCATGATCTTTTGTGCTTTCATGCAACTAATGAGGTTCAGCTTCGGGTTACATCTCTCTTCGTAAATAATCAGTGGCTCACCATCTCCGTGTGGTATACGAATAGCTTTATCTCCACAGATAATGTCGGCCCTTACCTTGGTCAACCAGTCCATACCGACAATCACATCAAAACTTCCCAATTTGATGGGTATCAAGTCAATCTTGAAATCCACACCAGCTATATTGATAATACCTCCTCGGCTAATTTGGTCAACTTTCTCAAGTTTTTCATTGGCTACCTCAACAAGCATACTCTCCTTTAAAGGAACTAACGACCAATTTATCTTAGAGCAAAAGTGTCTACATACATAACTCCTATAGGCACCAGTATCAAATAGGACAGAAGGTAATAGATTGTTGATAGTGAATATACCTGTAACCAAGTTGGGGATCTCACGGGCATCCCTTGCATTTACGTTGAAAGCTCTTCCAAGCGCTGGCCCGCCATCCTTTCTTTTGTTGGGACATTCATTCCTGAAGTGGCCCTGTTGTCCGAACTCATACCACTTCCTTAGTCCAGTAGGGTTTGTCTTCACAGTTGGGGTGGTGATCTTGCAGTCTTTGCCAATATGCCCAGTCCTTTTACACTTTTCACAAACCACATTGCAGTATCCCGTATAATTCTTGTAGCATCTCTTGCACTGCGGGAGACTACCTTTGTAACTAAGGTTCGGGTTGGGGTTCCTCCCGTCGTTGTTTCCCTTGAAACTCTCATGCCTCTTAGCTGGCTTTTGATCAAAGACCCTTCCCTTGTTACTGTCCCACTTACGTTTCTCATTACTAGCTCCCGATTCTGATTTTGCCTTTTCTGGTTCTTTGCTGGTAATTTGGTTCATCAGGGTGTGCGCCATGCGCATAGCTTCCGGGACATCAGCTGGTTTTGAAGAGGTGACATTTTCCTGAATAGACTTGGGAAGTCCTCACAAATACCGTTCCATTCGCTTAAATTCCGGGGTAACCATCGTGGGGCACATCAGAGCTAATTCCAGGTATCTTCAGTTATAACCATCAAGATCGGTTCCCACAACCTTCAACTCCCAAAACTCAGCTTCCATTTTCTGAATCTCCGTTCTGGGGCAGTACTCCTCAATCATAGCCCCCTTAAATTCCTCCCACGGTGTAGCATAAGCCTCGTCAATACACTTAGCCTGAGCAAGTGTGTTCCACCAGGTTAAATCACCGTCCGACAGTGTACAGGAGGCATACTTAGTTTTGTTCATTTCTGAGCAGTTGCTCACACGGAACACAGCTTCCAATTTCTCAAACCATCTCGTCAGTCCAACTGGCCCCTCAGTACCACTAAAATTGTGGGGCTTGCAGCTTTGGAATTCCTTATAGGTGCACCCGTTATGATTGTGTTGGTTAACCAGTGGAGCTTGGGGGTTGATATCCGCTATAGCTACGGCTACTCGTTCGGCTATCATCTCCTCAATCTGTGCTGCTGTGGGCGATTCCCTTGGAATTCTTGAACCGTTTGCCATTGATCTTTTAAACAAAAATTTTGACTTAAGTTAAAATCCAGCATTCAATAAATAGTAATACGGTATAAGGTAACCAACATGGAATCAACACAACACATGCTAATTAAGTATTGCAACTAGATACAGATACCACAAAATCATCATACCGTAACGTAAATAGAACACCGTACAAAAATTAAACAACACTAAGTTTCATTCATTAATAAAAAAGTTGCATACATCCGCATACGGTTCGTATAATACATGAGTAAAACATGAAACTACAAACGGGATTACATAATGAAATCTAATACAATAGCCCTATGGTGACGGTGGGTAAAGGATGTCCATTATGTGGGACACCTGGTCCTCGAGCTCAGTTACCCGAGCACTGAGGATATGCACTTCCCTCGTCAGTTCCTCGACGACAGGAGATGCTGGTGGGGCAGGCGGTGCAGGTGATGCTGGTGGAGCTGGTGGTGCAGATGGTCTAGCACTAGAAGTAGATGGTGCATAACAGGAAGCCTTACGCATGAATGGATCGGCAGGGTAAGGCACAACCTGCTTACGGGCAGTAACCCTAACCAACTGTCCACGTGCGTCCACGAATGGTCTACCTCCGTTAACCCCTGGAATAACAGTACCATCAAAACGATACCGCTTCTTCGGCGGGGTAGAGGGCAGCTGCACGGGCGCCTCCTGAAGGTCCTCGTCGGAATCCTCCTCGCTAGAGTCATCGAATGATGAGTCATCTGAATCATCTGAGGGTGGATCTGCTCGACCGGTGGTCATAAGTTGATATCTGCTAGGCGGGATTGGCTCGACACGACCATCAGCAAGGCGTCTGACCCAATGTCCTCGCTCATTACGAAAAGGACCGTCCTCATTTTCCCCAAGAATCACAGCACCACCGGAATGGTGCTGTGGCTCCGGGAGTCATGGGCTAGGTGGAGCTGGAATCTCCTCTGGGTCCCCGTCTCCATCTGAGATGATCATCAGGTCAGGTGCGTGGCTACTGTCCCCAGAGGACGAATCGCCAGAGTCACTGGAGGGTAGTGATGACGGGATCTGTGAGTCGGCAGCAGTAGCAGGCGAGGCGGCAGATGAATCTGAGTCGCTCTCCAAGTCAATGATAATGGGCGGGATATCCGACATCTGAACAAGGAAAAATAACTTTTTCCATGTCAGTAAGTCATATAGCAAGCACGTATTAGACAAAGTAACTACGACAGTCTAGATCATCTATAGCGGTAAATAGCATGGCAATAATAACAAACCCTACAGAAGTATCATGCAATCAAAAGCATATAGTAGCATGCAATAGTGAAAACAAGTAGCAGTATATGACATATAGCAGTAAAAGTAAACAGCAGCATGCAGCAAGTTCCGCAGAAACAAGTAAACTAGCAAGTTGTAGATTAGTCCTATTAGTGAATCCTACTCGGTTCGTTCTAGACTCACTAATGCAACATAATTCCCTACAACAAATGCTCTGATACCAAATGTGACGCCCCATACAAAACTAACGTGCACGGATCATCAACAACAGGATGATTACAAGGTCAAACACTATATGCTGTTTTAAAATAAGTTTGCATTCATAAGAAAGGGTGACGTCATAATCAACATCAAAAGTTTTACAAACGATAGTAGGCTTCTACGAATAGAAGCAATTAACATAAGTACGAGACCCAATGGTCATTACAAATTCATTGTTTCAAAAGTAACATAGTTTGTTAATGCAAGGTAAACGTTTCATGCAGAGACATCTCTAACAAAAGCAGTGGGAGTCTACACAGCAAGACTACTACAGCGGAAGCACAAACCTCTAAGCACCTGAGAAAAAATGCTTAAAAATTTCAACACGAATGTTGGTGAGCTATAGTTTAAATTATAACAGTAATGTAAGGTAGGCCACGAGATTTCGTATTTCAAAACAGTATGAAAAGTATATGTTCAACCGTGGGCACTTGGTAACTAACTTAATGTAAATAACACCCCCTAAAAGTAGCTTCAAGTGGCTATGGCTCCGTATGTGAGTCCTCCAACCACTGACCAATTTTCAGAACCAAACTCGTCTTCGTTTGACCGTGGTGATGGTTTAAGTGCGAGTAGGTCAGAAATTTCAGCACAACGTTACAAAGGTGTAGTGACTTTCGGAAGGCTATAAATCGTAAACCGTAAATCGGATTAAGACGAGTCCTAAACGAAAAGTCATCTACTCGAACCGAACAATCTGGAAATTAACTTTTCCAATAGCCCAGGTGACTGATCAGACCTCAAAAACAGTAAACAAAGTGCTCTGGTGGGTTCTTGGTGCTTGATGTTCATCACGGTTCTCATCCTTGATGCTTGTAGCTTCAAGTGTACAACTCGTTGATATGTTTGCATCACCTTAACCAAGTTTTGACCATCATGACACTAGTGTATGTCTAAGATAGATAGCACAACTCATTTAAGGGTTGTAAGAAGGTTGATGAACCAAAGTTACATCAAGATCTTAGATCCAACACATACATGAGTTCTAATAGTAATATTAAGCTATAAACTTGAATGTAAACTAAATAAACATAATCTTTAGTTGTAGAACTTAGATCTTAGTTAGATCTTGAAATCCTAGACTAAAAAGTCTAGATCTAGTGTTCTTAAGTTAAACCCTAAGTTATGAAACTTGGATCTTTACTTTAACATAAGCCATGAAACATAGATTTTTATCTTGTAGAATGTATATAAGCTTATAAGCTTTTGATTTAGACAAAATTGGAAGACCATAAGCTATAGAAACTTAGATCCAAAATAAGTGTATAAAGTTATAACTAGAAATTTAACTTCCATGTTCTTGAACTTACAAAGTTTAAGCTTTAGTTTCAAGAAAAATGAGATCAAGTTTAACTAGTAATACTTGACCAAAATAATACATCACAAAAATAAATAAATAAAATGAAGAAATAAACTAAAGTTACAAGTAACAAGTTCATGTTTGTTTCATACTTAAGGAGATTCAAGTCAAAGCTTGGATCTTAAGACAATAAACCTTAAGTTTCCAAAACATGAACACAAGTAAGATCTTAAAGCTTATGAACTTTAGATCTTTATAATATTTCAAGTGTAGAACCATAAGCTAACAAGCTTAGATCCTTGTTCTTGGTTCCTCATCAAACAAAGGATGGAAGAAGCAAGATTACATGAAGATACAAACTAGGAAGCTTGATCTTTAACAACAAACAACAAATAAGTGAAATGATGATGATACTTGGTGAATTCAAAGGAAGGAAGAAGAAAGAAAAAAAATATATTACTTACAAGTTAGAGAGAAAAGTTTAGAGAAAGAGTGGTGTAAGTATGATGTGTGTGGAATGAAGTTCAAACTAGCATATAAGTAACAAAAAGAAAAAAGAAAAATGGAACTCACTCCCCATGCCTACTAAGTCGACAGTTTTGGCTCCAAAAATGGGGTAGTCAACTTGATCTTTCATGTGTGGGAGAGTGGTGTTTGCTAGGAAGAGGTATAAAGATAAATACATGGGAAAGATGGTCATGCATGCTTGAAACATCTTTGCCTCCTCACTTAATTAATCTTGTTTAATCTTAATGAATCACTAGCATAATGATGGGCTCACTAATAAGTCCATTAAGTGGTGTAGGGTGGGCCTTCATAGTCCAAGTCTAATAACAAAAGCCCATGTATAAGTATGCAACAAATTAGTAAAATCGTAAGTAATTAACTACTTACATTAGTTAATTAGAAATAATTAATAATAATTAATTATGAATGTAAATAATATTTGAAATATTATTCGTGAAAAGCGCGTCGAAAAGACGAGTCGGGACATGGAAGGTCAATTACGGTGACAAGGAAAATGTATAAGAATACATTTATAACATGCAAGTATTAATAATAAATATTAATAATATAAGTTGAAAAATTTAGGGTCGTTACATATAAGTCAGCTTGTCTAGGAGCCATCATCAAAATCATTTCTGGAGGAATCACAAACTCTGGTTTCAAAATATAGCTGAATTCGTCATCAAACGTAACCTTGAATGATTTTTCACAGATTTGTGAAACCGACAACAAATTAATTGCAAGCTCTTGACAATAGTTCACTTTGTCAAAACTAACTTTCTCATTCTTCAATAAACCTTGAACTGAAATGTGACCTCTTTTATCTCCAGCAAATGCAACATAACCTCCCTTAATTGGGTGTACATCCGAAAGAAGAGATAGTTGTCCAGTCATATGCCTCGAAGCACCACTATCCACTATCCAGGTGTTATTTATAGGTACCCTGGTTACCTACATATCACATTAAGAGAATTAATTGATAATGGGAACCCACGCCCAGACGGCAGTAGGTTGTCCATTAACACCCATAGCTTAAAATTTCATCCATTTCTCGTTTGAGTCAGGAGGAATCTCATCATTTGAAACCATAAACTTAGTAAATTTGGAAGGAGAGGTGTCACACTTTTGGTAGCTGACATTCCTCTCTGAATCTGAGATATTCATTCGTGGTTTGATTCGTGAAAAATATTTCCTACGACTTGCTTTTTGTGAGGGCGACCTCATCTTTGGTTCAAAAGGTTTTTCTTGATCACAAAACCCGGTTACATTTGCCTCAAAACTTCTTTTTGGAATTTTACCTTTTATAGGTGAAACAGATCTATTGAAATTATTTCTCTTAGAATCTCCATAAACAACATTTGTCTTAAACCTCTTATCACGACTTTCATTACTTAGAGGTGAACTTGTTCTATGAACATAAGATGATCTAAAATTATCATGTGTCAAGTCAATCTTATGTCTAGTGGAACGAACTCTTCTAGGATAATAAGCAGCAATGTGTCCAAAGATAGCACAATTAAAACATTGACAAAACTCCCTATATCCTCTAAATTGATACACATTATTAGAGTTTGAAGATGAAGGGTCTTGTGTCCTTACGAACATAGGAGAATCATTTGATTTTTCTCTTGGAACAGGCTTAGGGGTAACAGGAGGAACATGTCTGTCAGCAAATCTAGGATTTTTTAAAATTTTAACAAGACCTTTTGGTGTCATTACCCTACTTCTCTTAGAATTATCTCCTAAACCAGTTTTCCTATCTTCCTCATGATCTAAAGCACCTTCAGCAGTATCATCAGAAGTTGTATTCTTAGTTGAGCTACATTTTTTATTCTTTTCAACATAATCTTCATAACTAGGAGGAATACAGTCTTCTGGTCGACCATCAACTATGTTTTCATTAACAAATGTGTTCTGAAAAGGAGGAGATGCAAACTTATATCCAATACCCTTGCCCTTGGTGTCATTAATTTCCACCATTAATGCATTCCATTGTGATGCACTTGCCCAACATTTCATTTTAATTGAAATAGCTTTCAAATCAGCTTTAACACATTCATTTTCTTTCTTTAGCTCATTAATTGTGTCAACACATTTAATTAAAGCTTGATTTATGTCAAAGTTATAACATTTAAGATCGTGAAGTTGCTTTTTATAAACTTTAATCTGCTCTTTCAACTCGTTTTCAACCTTAGTGGTCACAAGGTTTGCTTGACATTTATCTTTCATCTCCGCATAAGCCTTGGTTAAATTATCTATTGTTATTTTAGATTCAGCACATTTAACACATTCATTATCAGTAGATGGATCAGAAGATACATGTTGAGCATTATTTGATGAAGAAGTCTCATCCATAAATGCAAAGTAATTTATCTTCTTTCCATCATCGAACTCATCTTCTGATTCTGATGAATCTGTAAGAAACTCTGATGTATCAGCATATTTTCCCAAATGAATCTGTTCAAGTCTGTCTCAAATATCTTTAGCTCTTGTTAACCCAGAAACTTTCTCAAGATCACTTTTGATAAGCACATCTTTAGTAAATCTACTGCTTGCTTGTTCAATGCTTTAAAATCTGTTTGATCAAGTCCAGTATGATCAGCTTTATCTTCAACCTCTGAGTCTGACTTTTTGTCTGAATCATCATCTTCTGAATTTACACTCTCAAGATCTGAACCTTCACCCATAAGAACTAACATTTCCAACTCTACGGCAATCATTCTATCCCATTCGTCTAGTTCCTTGTTAGCATCAAATAAGGTTTCTTCATGTTGATCAGCTTCTAGTCTGTCTTCAAACACTAAGGTATCACCATATTTACTCTTCCAACTGTTGAAGTAGTAGTCCACTGACGATGTTGGTGAAACTCTTCCAAATTCAGGTGTACGAGGAACTGAATCACATGCCTTCTTGAATTTGTCTTTAACCTGTTTCTGAATTTTCTCCTTCCGAATGGTTCGAGATAACTCTTCAGCTCTTTCAGCATAAGCAGTCAGCTTCTCAATTAAACTTTGATCAGTGACACAGTCTTCTTCTACTTTAGTGATCTTTGCCATGTTAGCTTTAGGTTGTTGATCATCTACATTCAATTTGATAGACCAATCATCATCATCTCCATGAATGATAACCAAAGCTTTGTTAGGATTCTCAGTTGTTTCTGCTTCATTTACTTTATCATTAATGTAGATCTCACGCTTTGTTGTTTGACTCTGAGAATTATAGTTCTGTTTCTTGAAAGGATTTCGATTACCCTACTTCTTATGTTTTGTACACTGTCTTGAAAAATGACCTAATTCTACACAGTTGTAACAAGTAACAATATTCATATCAAATCCTAGTTGTATCTTTGGTCATACTAATCAGTTTTCCAGTTCGCTCTTCGTAATCTCTAGCTCTTCTCACAAGATTTGCCATACCCCACATGATATCCATCTTTCTTGCTTCGTCCTTATAAAGTTGATGATAATCTTCAGTTGTTAGATAAATGTTACCCACACGACCATTAAGATAACTATCATAAGAATTAACAAGGCTTGATAGTAAAGCTATATCTTCACTAATTTTTTCTTTCCCGGCTTTCCTTATGTTCTCGATCTTAAGGGCAGATAGAACATCTGATGCAGTCAGTGTAGATGACTCTGTAGTATTGGAAGTAGGCTGTGATTGAGCGTTGAGTGAACATGGTGAAACTTGTGGTGGATTGGAAGGTTGTTGAATAGGTGCACTGCTGACATTCAAACCATACATATTCTGATTGTTCGTAGCAAAAGCAATTTGAAATGGTGCATGAGCTGATTTAGGAGGTGTATAACCATTTGGACAATACATTTTGGTGTCTTGAACTTGTTTAGACCTCTTAACTTTGTTTAACAATTCTAATTCTTCTTCCTGAAGTCTTGCAATAAACGAGTTCACTGTAGCAGTAGCAAGTTCTCCACTGGTTTTCATAGTTAGAACGAAACCATTCCATTCTAATGGTAATACTCTAGCTAGACATGTCACTTTATCTTTCTCAGTAATGGTTACATCATGCTTATGTATTTCAGCTAGTAAATGACGATATCTTTCGACCAATTCTGTAATAGATTCTCCAACTTGCCAGTGAAAACGATCAAACTCAGCTTTCAACTCTAAACCTTTTCTAGTTTTGTAAGATGTATTTCCTTCATTGAAAGGAGTAATCGTGTCCTTTTCAGTTTCAAATTCCTAACAAGTGGTATCAAGAGCTTAAAGGTTACGAGTTCGGGCACGATGGCAAATTGAAAGCAAGTTTTTTTTTCTATAATGGTTAATGGATCAGTTTTTTTTCATCATGGTTGCTAAACGACGGGCTTAAGGGATTTATCTTGTAACATGTATCGAGACTAGGTGACTTAGTTGTTTGCGGTAATCTTGGGGTAGTCTATGTATCCATAAAGATTAATCACACCAAGGTTAGTCTGATCTTGACTTTTATGATGCAATTAGTCGACGAATTGTATTATGATAGTGATGGTTCGCGAAGGGTTACGGAGTCAGAGGTCGGGTCGATGGGTTTATTGCGGAGAGATTTTTTGGGAGATCCGGGTGACGGATCTAAGTTCTCGCTCTTCGCGATCCCGTGCAAAAGAATGTTTGAATTTTCAAATTCGGAGTTCCGGGAGCTATTGTAGCATAAAATTTGTAGCGGGTTCGTTAACTGTTGGATTAACTTGATTTATTGGTAATGGATAGTAGACACACTGATCTAGACATGGTACAAATTTGAGGCCGATCTGACTATTGGATCGTGAGATATGATTTTTTGAATCTGGGCAGTTTTCAGGATGAATTTTTCAACTTTGATGACACGAGCGCGAGATGGTTTTGTCTCAAAAACTTTGAGCAATACGAGCTATGTTTTCGAAGATGTGGGTTTGTAACTGCAGCTCAGTAGGGTGGTTTAACTCATATTTGGGCGGTGTTGTAACGGACAAGATACATCGGTTTGAAAGTTGATAGTGGGAGTATCGGGGAAGTTTGGAGCTTGCGGTTTGAAAACGGGATGACCAAGGGTGTTTGGTCAATATTTTAGTGCTAATGGAATATGAAGGCGGATTAGAGCTTCTTTTCACCAAGGCTAATTGGTTATCGAAGGGTGTCGGATAGAATGCATTCGACGGTTGCTAGGGTTTGGTTGATCTTTCAACAAAAGGAGCTGTTCCTCTTCGAAGGTGATCAATTTGAAGTCTTTAGGTGATGGAGGGAGCGGATAATCATGTATGTCCCGGAACTTAAGCTTTCTAGGATTGTTAAGGGTGTCGAGGAACTCGGTTGAGTTTGGTAACCGACGGAAGTTATCGAGCTAGTGGGAGTTAGTCAACTAGTAGAGTTATGGAGATGTTTATGCGACGTTATTCTCCAATGTTCTCAAGATTAGTGTGATGATTCCGAGTAACACTAGGGCTTTGAGTACTTTCTTTACTCTCCGATGGAAAAGAAATTTGTGACTGACTGGTGGTACGAACTAAGTTTCTTCTCGAGTAGCCGCGGTTTTATTTCTTACTCATACAGTGGGAGCGTGCTTGGGATGAGAAGATGGGTTTGTGAAATTCATATATATAAGGAGGTCAGTGAAACAGCGAGAAAGCGGAAAGTTAAAAAGGTGGTAGATTTCAAAGTTGTGACTGTGTTCTCACTGGAGCTTTGATGAAGAGTCTACGAGGGCATCTGTTGGATTTTCTGATGGCATAGACAGTGAAATCCTGTACGAGGGTAATCGTTGACATGTGAGTTCGGGATTGGACGTGTCTAGATCGATGTGTGAGGCATTGTTGTCTCATGAAGAATCCTATAATTGAAGTGTCGCATACTTCAATTGGTCTTCTAGTGTAAGAAGATGATCGTCTATGAAGATGGTGGCGAAAGAACCTAGATGGCCCAAGCTAGTAATTAAGAGATTGGATTATCGCTCAACGGTATTTTTTGGTGTCGAAAGACTTCATTTACTCGTGGGTTAACGAGTGAAATACGACGTGATTCGGGTGTCTCATTTGGCGGTATCAAAAGGAGCTGTTAATCGGCTAATATGGGGTTGCTATGGGTTTTTTTAAATACGATTGACAGGTGTGATGGATTTTCTGTTGAAGATCGGTATTGGGATTTATTCAAAGTCTCCAAGTGGGAGATTGTTGAGTATGGAGAATGTTGAACAAAAAGGAAGAAACGTGGAACCAGCATAATGTCACTCCTGGTGACATATTGTCACCATTGGTGACATGAAGTGGTAAAACGTGAGAATTGTGGTCGAGCTTTTTGGGCTGATGGAACAAGGATATCACATTTGGTGACATAATGTCACCAATGGTAAGGTGCAGGTCGGCCATGAATATTCTTGAACATCTTGACTTGTCCAACAAGTTGTCTCTTTGTTTGTTTTATCCTATAAATATAACCCCATCTAACCTGTACAATGTGTGCACGAAAATAATAAAGAAAAATCTTTGGTTTGATGGATTAATGATTGTATCAAATGTGAAATCGCAAGCCTATTTATAGGCCCTTCAGCCCTGGGTAGGCCGTGCACACGGCTTGTGCACACCTGGGTGGCCGTGTACCCTGGCTGTGTGGGATAGCCGTGTGATTGCCATGCCCGGGTGAAGCAGCCGTGTAAGGGATCAATGGCCAAGCCTTGTGGTCTTTGGGCAAGCCATGTGACAGCCATTTGGGCAGGCTATGTGGCTTGTCTTCCTTGGTCGTTTTTATGTTTTCTTTGATCGTAACTTGGTTTTCGGGGTCGTAATTTGATTTTCACCGTTTTCGCTCTAGATTCTTCATTTTAAGCCCGTTTTCTTCGATTATTCTTGCATCAGCTTTTTAATTACTAAATCTACAAATTGAAGCCAATAAATTCTTAATTTGGCGATAAGGTTTGTAACTTTATTGTTTTTGGGTATAATATCAAGGCTAAAAACGCGGCTTTTTAGACTATTTCAAATTATCTCACACTTACGCTTTGCTTGTCCTCAAGAAAAATGATGGAAGCATTAGGTAATACTAGATTCATATCCCATCGAGATCCTTTTATTATGTTAAAATAATCGGAGATTTAAAGACATTTTTTGAAAGTATTAGAAAAAGGTTCTGACTTTAAGCTTTTACCCCCGAATATTATTCGTTTCTTGGTTTAAAGGCGTACTTCTCAATCTTCAGCTGTAAGATATACATGACCATGATTCTCACAATTGGATCACTCATATCACTCAAGTGTTTAAGGTGTTCTATTCTAATTGTACTGTCGCTCAGAAACCAGTCGTGTAACGGTTATTGTCATAGGCTTGATCGAGAATCAATATCTCCACCGGCTAGAGTAGTACGACACTTATCATTTCCTTAGTCATCCATTCGAGAGGAAGAACGGGTTAAGAGGTTGGTTGGCAGAGAAGTAGGAAGGTCTTTCATTTTTATCTAAAAGGGGATTTCTCGACCCTTTAGAAATCTTTCGAGAGACTTGATAGTTTTGAGTTAGAATATCCTTCTTTTCTGATAAATGGGATGGTATTCTTATTTTTGCGAAGAGTTTCTTCGGAGGATATGAATTTTCTTGAGAGGAGCTCATCTCGCTGGCCATTTCTTCTGTAATTTTCTCATGGGTCACACTTCATTTTTCTCGGGGATTCGATGCCTTATTTAGAGGTTTTGTTATTTCTTTCTTTTTTTAAGCATATCCCTTCTTCATAACCTTTGTCTTTTTCTTTTTGTGCCTAGAAAGAGAGGTATTTCACTAGAAATAGATCTTTTATGGACTTATCAAAAACAATCTAGGAATTTAAAAATTTCTGACAAATATTTTGAGGAAAACTTTAGTCATTCTATCTCTTCGAATTTCTTCAGTTTTCGGAAATGAGGAAAGGATTGAAGGTGGAAAGAGTAACGTTTTTTATAGTGATTTTGGGGTGAGTATTTTCTAATTCATCAACTCTTTTGATATGAGCTGGTCAGTTTAAATGCGTGGAGTGAAAATGGAAACGGATGGTTTTTGTTCTCTTCTATCCAGAATGTTTTCAGGAAAAGGATCGCACCTACACTACGTGGCGCTTACTAGTCATTGGTCTTAAAATGAATATCAGGAGCAAGTTCTAACTTTAACCCTACACCGGCACACTCTTCAAATGAAAATATCAAAGTATTGTAGATTGTATTGTTCATACAAAAATTTTGGCCCCAAGTTACCTCACTATTTATTGGTGGGGTCGTGCTTGGTCATGTGTAGCCTTTTTTACACAATCATTCGAAAAAATTGTTGATAAAATCATAAGTCTTAGCTTATTCGTTCCGTTCTAATAAATGCTTAAAACTGACTCTCTCACAATTTTATAGAAACTTTTGGTATAACGGAATAGAATTTTTCTAATTTACCCAATATTCTTGCCATTTCTTTTGAGAACTAACAGAATCCTTGAAATCTTTAAACACAAACGGTTACTTTTGTACTTATTTGCCCAACCCTATACTACCATCCCACACTTAGAAAAACATTGTCCCTAATGTTCTTTATATATATTATTTTGAAAATTTTATAAATTAGGGATAATATTTCCTAGTATCTTTAAGTAGGTTGCGGGATATAATCCCACACTTAGAAATTTTAGTAGTGGTAATATGTAAAAAAGGGTATTCTAGAGTCAAATTACTCCCCTATGGTATGTTATTGGAGATAATTCAGATATAGTGCTTAGATCTTTTGCATGTGATTCTAAAAAAACAGTAAACCAAAAAGAGAAACTCCACTATGCCATATTTTTAGAACATCGATTTCCTCAAAATAAACTAAATAAAGTAAAATAAACTAAAAGGGCTATGATAACTTATCTTGTTTGCACAGAGTATGCTGATCTAAGTAAAAAAGAGCTCTGCATCAAGGTCATCAAGCTTGGTTAAATCCTCCCATCCATGCCCAATGGGTGTCTCTGATATCATAAGTGCGTCAAGACAGAGGTCTGATGGCATCGATAGTTCGGGGAAATCAAATGGGTCATCCAGTTCTGGAATGGATGAAATCTCAAAAAGCTGAGCAGCAGGAGCAGATGATGGAATAATCAACTCTATAGTAATGGGAACAACGACTAGATGAAGGTCAGTAGGAGTCTCATGAATGGGGTCGGGGACAACCATCTGAATGTCTAAATCAGGAGTCTCCACAGCGGGGGTGGCTGGTGTGATGATAGGTACTTTGGGTACTGTATAGAGGTACTCATTCCTTTTCGGACTACTCTTGCAACTATGTAGTTCGCTATGTCAGCGCACCAAGGGGTACCGCTAAACTGTGATCCTATTTTGGCTTGTCCATTGCTGGGTTTTCTAGGCGACTGAGATGATCTGCTGCGACATTTTCTGCACCTTTATTGTATTTAATTTCGATATCGAATTCTTCAAGGAGTAGGATCCATCTTAGGAGCCTTGGTTTTGCGTCTTGCTTGTTGAACTTATATTTAAGGCTGAATAATCTGTGTAAACTGTAGTTTTTGACAAGACCATATATGGCTGAAATTTATTGAAAGTGAATACTATTGCTAGTAACTCCTTCTCTATAGTGGTATAATTCTGTCATGCTCCGGTTAGGGTTTTACTAGCATAGTAGAGCGGATGAAAGTGCTTTTCCCTTCTTTGTCCTAGCACTGCTCGAACTGCAAAATCATTAGCGGCACACATGATCTCAAATGGTAGACTCCAATCAGGAGCTATCATTATTGGTGCACGTGTTAGATGATCTTTTAGATAGTTGAAGGGTTTAACACATTCGTCGGTGAAGACGAACGGAACTTCTTTTCCTTATAGATGGTTGATAGGTCGAGTGATTTTTGAGAAATCTTTTATTCGGTAGAATCCTGCACTTCCTAGAGAACCTTTAACAGCTTTTACAGTGGTAGGTTCGGGAAGTTCAAATATGGTTTCTATTTTGGCTTTGCCGACATCTATTCCTGATTTCGATACCTTGTGTCCTAAAACTATCCCTTCTTTGACCATGAAGTAACAGTTTTCCCAATTTAGAACGAGGTTTGATTCTTCACACCGAGTGAGCATCTTGTCGAGGTTGGAAAGGCACGAGGCAAAGGTACTTTCGAAATCTGAGAAGTCATCCATGAAGACTTCCATGTATCGTTAGATCATGTCGTGGAAAATTTCCACCATGCATCGCTGGAATGTAGCTGGTGCATTACACAGCCCAAAGGGCATGCGTCGGTAGGCAAATGTTCCATAAGGATAGGTGAACGTTGTCTTTCTTGGTCCTTTGGGTCGAGAGGGATCTGAAAGTAGCCAGAAAAACTGTCGAGAAAACAATAGAACTCGTTTCATGATAATATTTCTAACATTTGATCTATGAAGGGTATTAGGAAATGATCTTTTCGGGTCGCGTAATATAATTTGCGATAATCAATAAAAACCCTCCAACCAGTAACTTCACGAGTTTGTAAGAGATCATTATTTTCATTTATAACCACGGTCATCCTTTCTTTCTTTGGGACAACCTGTACAAGACTAACCCATGGCGAGTCGGAATTTGGATAGATCAGACCGACGTCCAGAAGTTTGATTACTTCTTTCTCGAAGACTTCTTAAATCATGGGGTTTACTCTCTGCTGCCTCTAAACTGATGGTTTAAAGTCATCTTCCATGAAGATCTTGTGAGTGCAATAGTTACGGCTAATTCCCTTGATATCGGAGATTTTTCAGGCTATCTCTTTCTTGTGTGTCTTCAACATTTATATGAGTTTGGATTTTTCTTGTGGTGCAAGTTCTTTAGAGATGATTACAGGGAGTTGCGATTCTCTTCCATATGCTTGGGCAACTCCTTCAACTCTAGCTGCGGTGGCTCTTCGGTAGATGGTTTCATTCTAGAAATTTCCCCTCATCTAACGAGTCGTAGCCCTCTTGGAACTTTAATTCCTCTTCTGCTTTTATAACGGTAACTGATGCTATTTATTCTTTCATTCTGAAAATTGTCCTTCGTGGTAATTCTTCTTCCGAAACTTCTTCTTTTGTTTCGAAGGATGGTTCAAGAATTTCTTTGCAGCTTTCTGCTACCTGTGGTTTCTGAAATACCGAGATGAAGTATGTTTCTTCATGCGGTCTTCTCCTTAGAGGTAGTGGAATGCCTTCTCCTGGTGGTGCTATGATTGTGGTCATGCCTGTGGGTGTACTTTCAGATATTGGAGATGTTTTCGGATCAGGTTGTGTGTTGGTGTTTTCTTCAGAAAGTGATGAACACATTTTCCAGTAGCTTGTCCTTGGCTACACATGGCCATAACTTCTTCCAAATATTCTTTGACGAATTCTTGTACAATGTCTATCAATCCGACATCTTCTTCCTTGGGACGTCTCATGAGTTGGTCCACATTAAATGTCACTTCCTCAGATCCGACTCTTAGTTTCAAATATTTTTCATGTACGTCGATCTCGGCCTTGGCGGTATTTAAGAATGGTATACCAAGTATGAGTGGGACCATGTCGTCTTCCTCAATTTACATGATGATGAAATCTACAAGGAATGCAAACTTATCCACTCTAACTAGGACATCCTCAGCAATTCCACGGGGAAGCTTGACAGATCTGTCTGCGAGCTGGATAGTCATTATGGGTTAAAATCCTTGAGTTCTAAATTAATAAATAGAGAGTAGGTCATTAAGTTTAAACTGGCTCTCAAGTCTGCCAAAGCGTTACTGATTTGGACATCTTGCAAGTAGCGAGGTACAGTAAATCTTCCTGTATCTCCTAGCTTTGGGGTAATACCATGTTGTAATACTAACGAACACACTTCACTTAAGGGAAAACTAACTATATCTCTTAATCACTCTTTATTTAAAAGCAGTTCTTTGAAAAATTTAGCGCAATTCAGCATTTCGTCCAGAGTATCAACTAGTCGTACATTCAAATGTAGGTTCTTGATAATAAGCACATACTTTGCAAACCGGAAAGGGTATACGTTCTCGCGGAATAATTTTCGGAGTTTTAGAAGGTACGGGGTCTGGTGGATTGACATCGTTGTCAATTGACATAGGCTCAGAAAGGGTTGGTGTGGGAGTCTCCTCTTTATTTGCGGGAATATTAACGGATGTTTCTTTCCATCCTCTAGTTATGACTAGAGCATCAAACACTTCATTCTCTATTTCAATTTTAGCCCATTAACTAGTCTAAGAGTAAGCTGGAAATTGGTTATTAGTTCTTCAAAAGTTTTTATCAAAACATCAAACTTATTCTGGCATTCTATGACTTGAAGATTTTTAATGTATTGCTTGGTCATAAAAATTGGCAAAAATCTTCTTAGAGTATGCAGGTTTATGCAATGGGAAAATGATATGGCAGTCTGAGATGTTATGCTATTTGTAGGCCCATCTAGGGTAAGGATACCTTAGATTGGTTCTAGTAGCTTCTTAACTTGGTACAGGTATTCATAAGTTTTGAAGTTCTAGATTGAGATCTTCTAACCTGGATTCTAGTACTTTTAGGGTTTGAGTGTTGTCCTCCTTAGCGGCTTCATTACACCAGTCTTCCCGTTGTTTTGCAAGTTTCTCTAGGAGATCCCATGCTTTATTTTTTGTATGCATCACAAAATTCACTTGCGAGGCCATATCAAGAATGAATTTGTTGTTTTTAGATAAACCATTGTAAAATGTGAAGGTTAAATATGTTTTGCTCATTGAATGATTCAGACATCTTTTAAGCATCATCTTGAACCTATCACAGGCTAAGCATAGTGATTCGTCATCCTTTTTATGGAAATTAACGATCTCATTCTTCAGAGTGGTTTGCAGGGAGAGCGGATAGAATATGGCTAAAAACTTTAGTGCTAAATCTTCCCATGAATGGATTGAATTGGACTAAAGTCCATCAAACCATGCTAAAGCATGCGTAGATAAATAATATCGAAAAATATGAAGTTTTAAAATATTTTTCTCGGATTGATCATGGTTATTGAAGTATATCAGACTTGTTCAGATGATAATTTGGGTCTTCAATTGGAAGGCCGTGAAACTTATAGAATGAATTGATCATTTTGATTATTTGTGAGTTTATGATTGGGGCTTCTTCCGTTGAAAAATTGATTGGTCCTCATATCCCTTTTAAACATAGTATTTGCGTAGAAGTGAGAGTAACACGATTTTCCATTTTTATAGTTTTCTAAAAGACTTTCTGAAATAAAAAACAATAAGATTAACTTTCGGACAATGTTATTATCCGGAAGGATCGAAAATTTTAATAGAACAATTATATTTGAATTTCGGTCGCTAACCTTATCGATAATTTGATTAATACGGTTTCTCATGGATTACTTCATACCCAGGTGGCCAGATCAACTACGGAGAGGCAAGATCCTTTTGGTTCCAATATAATTGGAGACTATTTGGAAAAACCAACAACCAAGTCCGTGTATGATTGTCTTTCTTAGACACCACCAAATAGTACTGGTAATTTGGTTAAAACTTTCTTGATCAAAAATATTCGATTCCTCAGCAGCAGCGCCAAAAATTAGGTTATACCTATGATATATCCAGAAAAGTCGGTTACGTTTTTCGCGGAACGAGGTCGACTGAATGCGTCTCAGTATGGATTTCCTGTGTAATTTATTTATTCATGCGGGGCCTAAATCTTCTTTTGTCTTTCTCGGGTAAAAAGTGTAAGATAACCTAGGGTCGTGTTTTTGAATGGATTAATGAATTGAAGATCAAGGGTATAATTGTCTTCAAATAAATTGCCTAGATAACGTGATGGTAGTAGGATTTTTATCTAACAGTCCTAGATGCGAGAAAGTAAAAAGGTTGGAGAGATACCCGAAGTATGCAGATCAAGGAAATGCTGACCAAGATATACACTTAGGCTAGCGGAAGGTAGTTATGTTATAAATAAATCTTTAATTAGGATAATAATGGACTGATCGTATGAGCCGATTGTGTAAACCTACCAGTCTTTGACCTCTCGGAGTTCTCTTTGAGTAAAGGCGAGTATGTCACAGAGGTTACACGTTCACAATGATGAAATTTCGGAGGTTATCCTTGGTTAAACACTAGGTGCTATCAAAAGTTAGGCTCTAATCCTAACCCTCGTTATCCGTCAGAGACAGATTAACTACATGCCGTGTTGAAAGAACACAATCACAACAGGAGAAGCCTGTCGGGTTAAATTGACAAAATAGATATTGGGACTAATAAACCTATCATCATACTACGCAAAATCAAACTATCCTAATCATTATACAGCATTGCAGTGTTAAGTTGACAGCAAAACATATAGAAACATACTAGAATCATACAATGGACAGTGTGATTAATCCTAAGGCAGCAATCAAACAAGAACATGCAATTGGGTCAAATCATATAATTGGGTGCAACTAGGTAGGTCACAACAGCTCCTAAGAGGTCTCCTCAAGCCAATTATCAAGTATACTAGGTCATTCATGGCTTTATTCCTAAGTTCCGTGTCCTATAAGTAAAATAAATGCCTCTTAGGTTCACAGCCATACCACGTTCATAAAATTCTTCAGGTATAGTATAAATGAGGGTCTTGATCCTATGAAGTAGCAAATTTCATATAGTTTGACAAGTCTCGATCACAATAATAGGTTGGTCAGTCCTCAAGATAGTAGCATACAAGCCTATCGGGTTCACAAATTCAACATAACATAGTAATCGTACTATATTTACATAACTACACTAGCCTAAGTTTCTATCAATGCAATATACAAATGATTTACGCTAGCATAATAATATCAAAATGCAGATAATAATAATCATTATTTAAACAAAGCGGTTTAGATTAAAATCTGAAAAGGTGTAACGTACAAAGCATTCGCCCGAGATTGCAGGGACTCTTGGGGTATTCTCCGAAAAAATTAACTACTACTAAAAACTACTTACTAAACTATACTGAATTAACATGTTTGATGGATTGATGATTGCTTCAAATGGGAAATCACAAGCCTATTTATAGGCCCTTCAGCCCTGGGTAGGCCGTGCACACGACTTATGCACACCTGGGCAGGTCGTGTGCCCTGGCTATTGAAAGGACCCGTTCATACCGATTATAAATGATTCACAATAGTTGATTTCATTGTGAGGTATCTGACCTCTATATGATACATTTTACAAACATTGCATTCGTTTTTAAAAGACAAACTTTCATTACATCAAAAGTTGACAGGCATGCATACCTTTTCATAATATATCCAAACTATAATTGACTTAATAATAATCTTGATGAACTCAACGACTCGAATGCAACGTCTTTTAAAATATGTCATGAATGACTCCAAGTAATATCTTTAAAATGAGCAAATGCACAGCGGAATGTTTCTTTCATACCTGAGAATAAACATGCTTAAAAGTGTAAACCAAAAGGTTGGTGAGTTCATTAGTTTATCATAATCAATCATTTCCCATTTATATAATAGACCACAAGATTCTCATTTTTCCATAAATCTCATTACACTCGCAAGTGCAAAAAAATCATTCATATGAAGGACACCTGATAACCAACATTAACATAACGCATATAGAATATCCCCCGCATACTCGCAAGTATGCCATAAATATTGGCAATCGCAATCACCATTTAAATCGAAGTACTAAAGCATTCCAAATTCCAGAATGGGGTTTGTTAGGCCCATAGATCTATCATTAGGATTCGCATCAATTAGGGGCCATTTCCTTAATTCTTAGGTTACCAGACTTGAAGGGCGATATTCGATTTCGATAATCCAACCATATAATGTAGTTTTCGATTACTTGTGTCTATTTCGTCAAACATTTATAAAACAGCGCATGTATTCTCAGTCCCAAAAATATATATTGCAAAAGCATTTAAATAGTGAGCAAATGAAACTCACAATACTGTATTTTGTGGTAAAAATACATATGACGATATTGAACAATGCAGGGTTGGCCTTGGATTCACGAACCTCTCCAAAGCTTTAAAAAAAATAGCTGCCCACACCCGGGCTTGAACCCGTGACCTCTCGCCCACACGGTAACACTCTTAACCATACAACCAAATCTGATTTTCTGAAATATATGTGACCCGTTTATTATTTATTCGATTTCTGATAACCTTCTTCTTCTTCCATCTAAACTAGTTGACCAGATTACCATGTCTATAAAACGAATTCCAAATAAAGATATAAGACTTGAAATTTAATTAAAATGACCTGTGTTTGGAAAATTAATTCAACAGACACAAAATAAAAAAAAAATTAATAAAGAGCTGTTGCTTCTGCTTCGTGATAAAAACATTGAAACTCAAACCTTGAAATCAAATTCTTGAGCGTTTTAGGTTACGATTCCTACATAAAAAGGATCCTAAATCACTCCAGGAAACTCTTGAAATCATCAATTGGACTTGAATCATAACATATAACTTGAATTTTATCGAAGAACATTGGTTGACTTTTTAAAATCGAAACTTTGAATCTAAAATTAACGATCGATAGGAGGAATTGGAACCTCAATTTTTGCAGATAGTTTGAGTAAAAGATTGTTAACAAAACTGCATTATTACTTTTTGAAATTGAATTCAAATTTGGGCTGTTGTAATTCGAGTTCAAGAACAGAGATAAAAGTTTTATTTTTCTGTATTTTTTCTCTATTTAAATCATTAAAATTTAAAATTGATGATAAATGTGGAGCTGATTGTTTTATAGTGAAACTTGATCAACCTCAATAATCGTGGTGGATAGGAAGACAAAATCAAAAGAAGAAAAAAATAAAAAATAGAACCCGTTAAAATAGTTTAACAAAATTGTACGATTGATATAGATGTCTAACCATTTTTTATTTGTATTGAGGACAGAGTCACAATCAGGTTAAAAGCATATCGCTGAATTCGATTTTTATCTGTATTATTATATTTGGCATTATTAATTAACAATTATAAATATATTACTAATAATAAAAACACTAATAATAATAATAATAGAATTAATAATAATATTGATAATAATAATAATAATAATAATAATAATAATAATAATAATAATAATAATAATAATAATAATAATAATAATAATAATAATAATAATAATAATAATCTTAAGATAATACTAATAATAATAATAATTATCTTAAAATCATAACTACAATAATGGTAGTGATAGTAATGACAATATTACTAATAAATGATAGTTTTTAATAATAACAATAATAATAACTAATATATTTAAATTATAATTATAATTTGAATCATTCTTATAATAATATTTATATTTAAAATTTTTATTATGACAATCATAACCTTAAAATTATAATTATAACAATAATTGTAAAAACTTTTAATAATCTCAGTAATAACAATAATGTTATTAATTTTATTAATACTGATATTTAAATATGTCAAATTTTATATCTATATATATTGAATATATTAATACCACTAATACTAATTTTAACATTAGTGTTAATACTGAAGTAATAATAATATTACTATGACAACTATATTTTCAACTTGTAATTACATTTAATATATTAATATTACAATTTATTATTTGTATCATATTTACTAAATATATAATATATATCATATAAAAACATATATTGAATATTTAATATTTATTTATTTTAATACAATATACAGATGATTATTGATTGTGTATAGAAATCATATATATTCAATATTCCTAAACATGTTTTAAGTACACGTTGCGAGTTATTTATATATTTACTAATTAATATTCCAACCTATTGTATATTTTCAAAAACATTTTAATAATCAAATTCTATTGAATCGAAAAACGTTTTCGCATGTTTGAAACTAAATCAATTGAATGTTATGAAATTTAGTTCTCCACTATATTTTGTTCAACTTTCATTACTTGACACTTTGTTCCTACTTGTAGATCACTTTACCATTTATTCCGAATATTGTTAAAAAGGAACGATTCCTCAAATCAACGTGGACCTCACAACAGAGACCCATAACAATATCTTAATCCTTAAAGGACTTGATAAATATCTTTTAATTCAATCGTCTGACATTATCTTTCAACTTGGATAGTTCAATATATCAAATAGATATGGGAACAAATAAGTTTAATGTACGGTATCATACACGCACTACTTTATTAATGTTTTCAATTAATATAACTATATATTATATATATATATATATATATATATATATATATATATATATATATATATATATATATATATATATATATATACATATCTATATACACATAAATGTTCGTGAATCGTTGAGCATAGTCAAAGGGTAATTGATTACATGAACACAGTTCAAAGTTTTTGAGATTTCAACATTACAGACTTTGCTTATCGTGTTGGAAACATTAAATCATATAAAGATAAAGTTTAAATTTGTTCAGAAATTTCCGGGTTGTCACAATACCTACCCGTTAAAGAAATTTCGTCCCGAAATTTGATTGGGATGTTCATGGCTGACAATAAGTATGTTTTCATGACTCATATGAGTTGATAAATAGAGTTTTATCATCATTGAATAGATAAAACGTTTCGATTATGTGAAGCGTACGAGTGAAGTTATCAAAAAAGATTGAGATAGTGATTTAACTTTTAATGTAGTCATGGTGGATTTTCGGAATTCAAAGAATTTAGAGATAATCTTCGAAATCTATATAAGATTCAGTTCTTCGGTGAATAAGGAAATTAAGATCTCCATAATTAAATACGGTGATCTGCCTCGATTACACTGTCTGATATTTCCATTATAAATTAAGCTCTTTCGTTCCATTATTCTCACCATTTCTATACTTTCTTTCTTAGTTCATACATCCAAAAGATTGTGAAAATGCTCAATCCCATTCTATTCCTTGATATTTTTTTAATTATCATTTCTGTCATCCTTCTTTTCAATCTTCCACCAGAAAAATCTGTTTACTTCTACTATTACCTTGGGGTGATACAATTATTAATTATACCGTGTCTTTATATTTCTAGTCATATTAATATCCACGGTTTGTAATTTCGGCGTTGTTGTTGGGCTTTATATTTTCCTTTACATTTCGAAGTCCCATCTTCTGTCTTCCATATTCATTGTCATCCACAGTTAAAGCTCTCTTTTATTTACTGTGATTTATACTCCCATTTTTATTTCAGAGTTCCTTTCTTTTGCTTTCTCTCCGCAAGTAGTGGTCCGGAATTCATAGGTATGGAGTTTCGAATGAACATGACTAATGTTCTAAGAAAGAAACGGTAATAGCACAATTTAACTTGTGAAATTACCAGAATTCAAGGGAAAAGATAGAACTATCAGGAAGATATGTTTTCAATATGTTTGGAGATTAAGTAGAATGCAAGAGTCGTGTAACATGGCACATGATGACGTTATGGTCTGTGAATCATCATGTTTCATTAGAAACTCAGCATGACTTACTGTAATATAATCACGTTGATCAAGTGTCATTATATTATACTAACTCATGCATCAATTTCCAACACTACTTCAAAAACATTCTTATTTTAAATTCGAATTTTTCAGTTGCGGATAAGTATATGATAAGGTTTCAATGAATATAATGATTTTTCTGAAATCAAAGATCAACACAGTTGTTGGTAAGTTTACTGCTAATGTGGTGAGATATAAAAGGTTCCCCGGTAACGATGACGAAAGACAAACTTATATATCAAAGTTATAATAAGGCAAATCCGAATGAAAGTCGAAGTTGATTTGCTGGAGCTATGACAAAATTGGCTAATTTGAAAAAGAATTGAAATGTTATTTTCGGTAATAAAAATGCCAAAGAAGCTAGCACACATACGTGTTAAATATTTACTCAGGTTCCGAGTGTTTTCAGGTGCATAAATATATGTATCAATCTTTTCTTTCATAGATGAAATGCGGTTGGTTCATTCTCTCGATTGAGGTGTTTTCAAGAATCATGAAAGGTTTGAACGCAGATTGTAATCGACCAGATACAAATGAGGTTTAAGATGAAATCAAGTGGCAAACTTGAAGAAATGTTTAGTTTCATATGTTATAATCAATATTTTAATTCATTTTAATTGTCTAATATTAGTAGTTCACTGTTAGTAGTCCATAGTTAGAAATTCAATAATTCATATGTAGTTTAATATATAATATTCGAATTAATTAATACGTGTCGTGACCCATTGTATACACGTCTCAGACTCGATCACAACTCAAGGTATATATATTATTTTAGAATCAACCTCAACCCTGTATAGCAACTCGAACATTACCGCATATAGAGTGTCTATGGTTATTCCAAATAATATATATAGATGACGTCGATATGATATGTCAAAACATTGTATACGTGTCCCGACGATATTTAAAGTGCGTAAAATAAATAACAGAAATTAAATGACAATAAATAGAATTGCGAGAATTAAAATTTCGATAAATAAATTGTGATAAATAAAATATAATAAGGAATTAACAGTTAGCTAGGAACATTTAGCTAGGATTTTGTTAGCGTGGTTTCTTAACAAAATTTCTCATAGTTAATTTGTTTGTTTCTAATAAATTTTATTTTTGTCCAATGTTTTCTTCATTATGCCACTTGTTGGATTCTGATAAGTCAAAATCCAAATATGAAATTGAATGAAAATGGTTATTCTGTGGTGAACGGATTCGTATATCTGTGGATGTAAGTAGGATAGTAGATGACTGTTGAATCAGATTCTAAGAATGTAAAGTGTAACTTATTAATGTGAAATCTAAATATTCCTCGGGTATTACCTACCCGTTAAAATATTTTCACCATTAACAGTTTGTACAAAAGAATTTTCAATTACAATCTTTATGAAAATATATATACATATATATTTTCTTCAGATGAAATCATGGATTTAATGAGTCAATATGATATTAAACTCATCTGGTTTACCGTTAGAACTAGAATACATAATTTCTAAAACATTAGAGATTACACAATTGCCATGTAGAACGAAGATAAATGATGTAGAACGGTACGTAGAACGAAGATCATGCTTGGGTTATAGATTGTTATATTGTGGCGTGTAGTGTTGATGGTACGGGTGTTGTTGCTGGTGGTTCTGTTGGTGTCGGTGATGTTGCTGAAGCTGGTAAGTTTTGCACCATATTCTCCAAATTGATTAATCGAGCGCGAAGTTCGTTTACTTCTTCTATTATTCCAGAATGATTGTCAGTTGGAACGAGCGGATGAATAAGATTTAGGATTGTGGATAATATATAATAGTTACGAGATATTCTGGAAATGAGGGTGAAAATGGTGTTTCGGATTGGTTCACCGGTGAGTGCTTCAGGTTCATCGCCAAGAAGGAAATTAGGTTGGTGGAAAGGAATTGCCTTATTCTCATCTCCGTTGATTAAGTCGACTACAAAATCATCCCCAATTCATCCAGAACTGAATATGACAAATTGGTTAATCCATTCCGATTACACTGCTTTCGGAGTTCAAGTTGAAATCCATATCGGAATAGCTGTCGGAATCTAAGTAATTTGAACTAGTTGCGAGTTCCATCTTGTACGGTTAGATAAAGGGTTTTCGATATGAAATGATTTTCGGATGTCGGATGATATTCTAACTACATAGAATACTTATCTGTAGTACAGAAGATCCCGTGGATTACGGAGGAAATCAAGGAATATATCAGGCAAAGTTTACAGTAACAGATACGCTAAGATATGAATTAGCAGATACGCTAAGATATGAATTTTGTCTATACACTATTCATGCAATCAATGCAGTAAGATGTGTCTAGACTAAGAATGATAAGCATGTAATTTTCGACAAGAAAATGATAAGAAAAACTTTTTGACATACAGACCAGGTTCAAGTCCAGACTTATTAATGTAACTTAACAACTACTAGGCCGAAGTCCAGACTTATTAATGCATCCTAACAACTTCTAGTTAGACACACTAATGCAAGACCTGGTTCGCTACGACCACCGCTTTGATACCAACTGAAAGGACCCGTTCATACCGATTATAAACGATTCACAATAGTTGATTTCATTGCGAGATATTTGACCTCTATATGATACATTTTACAAACATTGCAGTCGTTTTTAAAAGACAAACTTTCATTACATCTAAAGTTGACAGGCATGCATAACCTTTCATAATATATCCAAACTATAATTTACTTAATAATAATCTTGATGAACTCAACGACTCGAATGCAACGTCTTTTGAAATATGTCATGAATGACTCCAAGTAATATCTTTAAAATGAGCAAATGCACAGCGGAAGGTTTCTTTCATACCTGAGAATAAACATGCTTAAAAGTGTCAACCAAAAGGTTGGTGAGTTCATTAGTTTAACATAATCAATCATTTCCCATTTATATAATAGACCACAAGATTCTCATTTTTCCATAAATCTCATTACACTCGCAAGTGCATAAAAATCATTCATATGATGGACACCTGATAACCGACGTTAACATAACGCATATAGAATATCCCCCGCATACTCGCAAGTATGCCATAAATATTGGCAATCGCAATCACCATTTAAATCGAAGTACTAAAGCATTCCGAATTCCGGAATGGGGTTTGTTAGGCCCATAGATCTATCTTTAGGATTCGCGTCAATTAGGGGCCATTTCCCTAATTCTTAGGTTACTAGACTTGAAGGGCGATATTCGATTTTGATAATCCAACCATATAATTTAGTTTTCGATTACTTGTATCTATTTCGTCAAACATTTATAAAACAGCGCATGTATTCTCAGTCCTAAAAATATATATTGCAAAAGCATTTAAAAAGTGAGCAAATGAAACTCACAATACTGTATTTTGTGGTAAAAATACATATGACGGTATTGAACAATGCAGGGTTGGCCTTGGATTCACGAATCTCTCCAAAGATTTAAAAAAAATAGCTGCCCACGCCCGGGCTCGAACCCGTGACCTCTCGCCCACCCGGTAACACTCTTAACCATATCACCAAATCTGTTTTTCTGAAATATATGTGACCCGTTTATTATTTATTCGATTTCTGATAACCTTCTTCTTCTTCCATCTAAACTAGTCGACCAGATTACCATATCTATAAAACGAATTCCAAATAAAGATATAAGACTTGAAATTTAATTAAAACGACATGTGTTTGGAAAATTAATTCAACAGACACAAAACAAAACAAAAAAATTAATAAAGAGCTGTTGCTTCTGGTTCGTGATAAAAACATTGAAACTCAAACCTTGAAATCAAATTCTTGAGCGTTTTAGGTTACGATTCCTACATAAAAAAGATCCTAAATCACTCCAGGAAACTCTTGAAATCATCAGTTGGACTTGAATCATAACATATAACTCGAATTTTATCGAAGAACATTGGTTGACTTTTTCAAATCGATACTTTGACTCTAAAATTAACGATCGATAGGAGGAATTGGAACCTCAATTTTTGCAGATAGTTTGAGTAAAAGATTGTTAACAAAACTGCATTATTACTTTTTGAAATTGAATTCAAATTTGGGCTGTTGTAATTCGAGTTCAAGAACTGAGATAAAAGTTTTATTTTTATGTATTTTTTCTCTATTTAAATCATTAAAATTTATAATTGATGATAAATGTGGACAACTGTCTGATATTATTATTATGATATAGCTAATTGTTTTATAGTGAAACTTGATCAACCTCAATAATCGTGGTGGACAGGAAGACAAAATCAAAAGAAGAAAAAAATAAAAAAATAGAACCTGTTAAAATACTTTAATAAAATTGTACGATTGATATAGATGTCTAACCGTTTTTTATTTGTATTGAGGACATAATCACAATCAGGTTAAAAGCATATCGCTGAATTCGATTTTTATCTGTATTATTATATTTAGCATTATTAATTAATAAATATAAATATATTACTAATAATAAAAGCACTAATAATAATAATAATAATAATAGAATTAATAATAATATTGATAATAATAATAATAATCTTAAGATAATACTAATAATAATAATAATTATCTTAAAATCATAACTACAATAATGGTAGTGATAGTTTTGACAATATTACTAATAAATGATAGTTTTTAATAATAATAATAATAATAACTAATAATATTTAAATTATAATTATAATTTGAATCATTCTTATAATAATATTTATATTTACAAATTTTATTATGACAATCATAACCTTAAAATTATAATTATAACAATAATTCTAAAAACTTTTAATAATCTCAGTAAGAACAATAATGATATTAATTTTATTAATACTGATATTTAAATATGTCAAATTTTATATCTATATATATTGAATATATTAATACAACTAATACTAATTTTAACATTAGCGTTAATACTGAAGTAATAATAATATTACTATGACAACTATATTTTCAACTTGTAATTACATTTAATATATTAATATTACAATTTATTAGTTGTATCATATTTACTAAATATATAATATATATCATATAAAAACATATATTGAATATTTAATATTTATTTATTTTAATACAATATACAGATGATTATTGATTGTGTATAGAAATCATATATATTAAATATTCCTAAATATGTTTTAAGTACACGTTGCGAGTTATTTATATATTTACTAATTAATATTCCAACCTATTGTATATTTTCAAAAACATTTTAATAATAAAATTCTATTGAATCGAAAAACGTTTTCGCATGTTTGAAACTAAATCAATTGAATGTTATGAAATTTAGTTCTCCACTATATTTTGTTCAACTTTCGTTACTTGACACTTTGTTCCTACTTGTAGATCACTTTACCATTTATTCCGAATATTGTTAAAAAGGAACGATTCCTCAAATCAACTTGGACCTCACAACAGAGACCCATAACAATATCTTAATCCTTAAAGGACTTGATAAATATCTTTTAATTCAATCGTCTGACATTATCTTTCAACTTGGATAGTTCAATATATCAAATAGATATGGGAACCAATAAGTTTAATGTACGGTATCATACACGCACTACTTTGTTAATGTTTTCAATTAATATAACTATATATTATATATATACATATCTATATACACATAAATGTTCGTGAATCGTTGAGCATAGTTAAAGGGTAATTGATTACATGAACACAGTTCAAAGTTTTTGAGATTTCAACATTACAGACTTTGCTTATCGTGTTGGAAACATTAAATCATATAAAGATAAAGTTTAAATATTTCGGAAATTTCCGGGTTGTCACAGCTGTGTGGGACAACCGTGTGGCAGCTATGCCCGGGTGAAGCAGCCGTGTAAGGGATCAATGGTCAAGCCGCGTGCTCTTTGGGCAAGCCGTGTGGTAGCCATTTGGGCAGGCTGTGTGGCTTGTCTTCATTTGTCGTCTTTGCTATTTTCTTGGATCGTAACTTGATTTCCGGGGACTTAATTTGATTTTCACCGTTTTCACTCTAGATTCTTCATTTTAAGCCCGTTTTCTTCGATTCTTCTTGCATCGCCTTGGTAATTACTAAATCTACAAAATGAAGAAAATACATGCTTAATTTGGCAATAAAGTTTGTAACTTTATTGTTTTTAGGTATGATATCAATGCTAAAAACGCGACTTTTTTAGACTTATATCATGGAGTTACGTGGGGCTTCCAAATTGTAAGCGAAAAAAAAAAAAAAAACTTATCATGTGTTTATCACGTTGTAAAATTAATTGGAGGGGAGTGATATGCATAACCATCTTTTATATATACAGAACCAAATATGTTTTAAAGTGTTGTATAATACAACATTGTAAAACATGATCAGTTGTGTACATTTGTAAAATAGTTGTGTATATATCATCGCCCTTAATTGGATGGTTTTAACACTCAGTTAAATCTGGGATCATACGTCTACTTTGCTTAAAACTTGAGACAAACAATGATTGATTTAAACTATAGGTCTCAATCTGATTTTTTTACAAACTTTGGAACAAACCATGAAATGTTTTCCGATATTTTTTCTTGTTAAAGAACGAACCCTCTCTGTATGTATGTAAAGTCAATGCAAAGCATTATAATTTTGTACAAATTTATGAATTATAATTTGTTGCTTTCAGTCAGCATGCTATATAACTTTCTAAATATTCTAGTTACTGTTGGAAAATAAACTTGATTTTGGGCTATGTGTTTTGGATTTGGGCTTGCAAGTATCAAGTCTTTTGGATCAAGATCATAATCCATTATGTAGAAACTTCTTGTAAAATGTAGTAGACAAAGTGTGTAGAAAGTGTGTAGAATGATCTTATAAAATATCTAGGTCTAGAAGTATCATAATACTAAGAAATATCTAGATGCTAGTAGATTGTGAAGTATTCTAGACTAATCCATTGAGTAGTATAAATAGAGGGCTTCACCCCTCATTTGTAATCAAGCAATCAAGCAATTTAATAAGCAATAAAAGAAAAGCTTTTAATATCAATCAAACTTCTAAATCATCAATCCTCTTTTCCACAAATAATATACATAACCTCCTATTTCCAACAAATTGGTATCAAGAGCTTGGTTCGACAAGATGATGGCCAACAATGTCATCACATTTCCTAGCCTCACAAAGGATAATTATGATTGATGGAGCATCCAAATGAAGACCTTCCTAGGTGGACAAGACTTATGGGAGATTGTGGAGGAAGGCTATGAGGAACCTGTAGAAAAAGCTCCTCTCGGCAAGGAGAAAAAATTAATGAAGACGAACGATCAAAAGGCTCTTTCCATCATCCAACAAAGTGTAGATGATGGAGCTTTTGAGAAAATTGCAAGTGCAACCTCCGCCAAAAAAGCATGGGAGATCTTGGAGAATTCTTATAAGGGAGTTGATAAGGAGAAAAAGGTTCGACTACAAACACTACGAGGTGAGTTCGAATCCTTAAATAAAAAAGACTCATAATCAATTTCTGATTATTTTACAAGAGTCTTGGCGGTTGTCAATCAATTAAAGAGGAATGGTGAAACTCTAAGTGATGTAAGAGTCATTGAGAAGATTCTTAGATCACTAGATTCAAAATTCGACTATATAATCGTAGCCATCGAAGAATCTAAAGATCTAGAATCAATGACTATCGATGAACTCATGGGTTCACTACAAGCCTATGAAGAGAGGTTCAATAAGAAAAATAAGGAGCCTTTGGAGCAAGCTTTACAAGCAAAACTCTCTTTCAAGGAAGAGAGCAGTGAAAAGACTCATCAAACGAGTCAACGAGGTCGTGATCAAGTACGTGGCCGAGGACGAGGACAAGGATATATCAAACGTGGAGGTTATAGTTCTTACAGAAATGAAGAAATAAGTCAAAATTTTCACCCGACAAGAGGTCGCGGGAGAGGCTACACAAGTAGAAGGCCAAGGTATGACAATTCTCAAACCAAATGCTATAATTGTCATAAATTTGGCCACTATGCTTCGAAATGCGAGAAGTCAAACAATTACGTGCAAGAAAGAGCAAATTTAGTGCAAGAAGATACCAAAGCCGTGAAAAACACTTTGTTACTAGCATGCAAAGGTGAAGATAACGGAGAATCAAATTTGAGGTATCTTGACACGATTGCAAGCAACTATATGTGCAGTGACAAAAACATGTTTGTGGAGTTAGACGAGGTAATTAGTGGAAATATCACCTTCGGAGATTCCTCTAAAGTCCCGGTTAAAGGCAAAGGTAAGATTCTCATCCGCTTAAAAAATGGAAGGCATCAATTTATCTCTAACGTGTATTATGTGCCCAATATGAAGATGAATATACTGAGTATTGGACAACTCTTAGAGAAAGGCTATGATATTCACATGATAAATCGTACCCTTTCTTTAAAAGACCAAAAAGGAGGTTTGATTGCTAAGGTGCCAATGTCAACGAATAGGATGTTCATGCTAAATATTCAACATGACATTCCAAGATGTTTAAAAGCATGTTTCAAAGATAATTCTTGGCTTTGGCACATGAGATACGGGCACTTAAATTTTGGAGGCTTGAAATTATTATCAAGTAAAGGAATGGTGAAGGGTTTACCTCCAATTAATCATCCGGATCAAATATGTGAGGGATGCCTTCTAGGAAAGCACTTCCGAAATAGTTTTTCAACAGAAGCTCCTAGTAGAGCGAAGAAACCTCTAGAACTTATTCACACGGATGTGTGTGGACCCATAAGCCCACCGTCTTTTGGTAAAAATAGATATTTTCTTCTATTCATTGATGATTTTAGTCGAAAGACATGGGTCTATTTTCTAAAAGAGAAGTCGGAAGCTTTTGAAATGTTCAAGAAGTTTAAAGCATTTGTGGAGAATCAAAGTGGTCTCACCATAAAGGCGATGAGATCTGATCGTGGAGGAGAGTTCACATCCAAGGAATTCAAGGAATTTTGCGACAACAATGGGTTACGACGTCCTCTAACTCTTCCGTATTCACCTCAACAAAATGGTGTTGCGGGAAAAAAAAATAGGACCATTCTTGATATGGCCCGGAGTATGTTAAAGAGCAAAAGGATGCCTAAGGAATTTTGGGCTAAGGCAGTAGACTGTGCGATATATCTTGGAAATCGCTCGCCCACTAGAAGCGTCAAGAACAAAACGCCCATTGAAGCTTGAAGTGGAAGGAAGCCCGGCATCTCACACCTTCGAGTGTTTGGAAGTGTGGCATATGCTCATGTGCCAGATCAGAAGAGGACGAAGCTCGATGATAAAAGCGAGAAACTCATATTCGTGGGCTATGACTCAAGTTCGAAGGGTTACAAGTTATACAATCCCAAGACTGGTAAAGTAATCTCAAGTCGAGATGTGGTGTTCGATGAAGAAGCAACATGGGATTGAAATGTTCCCAAAGAGGAGAACTACGACTTTCTCCCTTATCCATTGGAAAGTACTGCAAGGAATGAAGAATATCTAAAAGTTCAAGAACCTTCTAGTACAACATCTCTGCACTCTCCACGTACTCCAACCACTACACCTAATGAAGTGACACCAACATCAGGAGGAGAATCAAGTAGGCTATAACATCACACAAGGAGCAATAGGGAGTTGTACGAGGTAACCCAGCCTATGGAGGATCTATCATCATTTTGCCTTCTTGCCGATTGTGAGCCAATAAGTTATGAAGATGCAGCAAAAATCCAAAAGTGGAAACGTGCTATGGACGAAGAGATTTAATCAATCGAGAAGAATAATACGTGGGATCTTGCCACACTACCAAAGGGACATAAGGCTATTGGTGTAAAATGGGTGTACAAGGCCAAGAAGAATTCCAAAGGTGAAGTTGAAAGATATAAGTCAAGGTTGGTGGCGAAGGGATATAGTCAACGAGCCGACATAGACTATGACGAGGTATTTGCTCCCGTCGCTCGTCTAGAAACTATAAGATTGATAATCTCACTTGCGGCTCAACATAATTGGAAGATTTATTAAATGGATGTCAAATCCGCGTTTCTTAATGGCCACTTAGAAGAAGAAGTCTATATAGAACAACCTTTGGGATACATCATGAAAGGCTAAGAGAATAAGGTGCTAAAATTGAAAAAGGCCTTATACGGGTTGAAGCAAGCGCATCGGGGATGGAATAGCAGGATAGACAAGTATTTCCCACAGAATAACTTTACGAAATGCCCCCATGAGCATGCCCTCTACACCAAAGTTAGCAATGATGGAGATGTTATGATTGTGTGCCTATACGTAGATGACTTGATATTTACCGGTAGTAATCCCAAAATGTTTGAGGAGTTCAAGAAAGCAATGGTTCGGGAGTTCGAGATGACGGACATTGGACTTATGGCTTACTATCTTGGGATCGAGGTAAAACAAAAGAAAGAAGGAATATTCATATCCCAAGAAGGTTATGCGAATGAGGTGCTCAAGAAGTTTAAGATGAATGACTGCAAGTCAATGAACACAACGGTGGATTGCAATCTCAAATTGTCAAAAGATGATGAAGGATACTTGTTGGACCTAACACAATACAAGAGTTTGGTTGGAAGTCTGAGGTACCTAACCTGCACGAGGCCAGATATTCTCTACGGAGTTGGACTAGTAAGTCGATACATGAAAGCACCTATAATAAATCACTTGAAGGCGGCCAAGAGGATACTTCACTACATCAAAGGTACGATTGACTATGGCATGTTTTATTCGCCTTCTGAGCACTTCAAGCTAGTTGGATACAGTGATAGTGATTGGGTTGGAGACATAGATGATCGTAAGAGTATGAGTGGTTTCGTGTTCTATATGGGAGATACGACGTTCACATGGAGCTCGAAGAAGCAACCCATTGTGACTCTATCAACGTGCGAAGCCGAGTTTGTAGCAGCAACATCGTGCACTTGTCATGCAATATGGCTCTGGAAGTTACTAAATAAGCTTAAGTTTTTTCAAAAGGAACCTACAGAGATATATGTGGATAACAAGTATGCGATTGCTCTAGCAAAGAATCCAGTCTTCCATGATCGAAGCAAACACATCGATACAAAATACCATTACATAAGGGAGTGTGTTACAAATAAAGAGGTGCAGATAAAGTACGCAAAGTCACTTGACCAAGTTGCTGATATTTTCACAAAGCCTCTAAAACACGAGACGTTTCAGAGATTACGGAATATGCTCGGAGTAACGAAATCAAGTTTAAGGGGGGCTGTTGGAAAATAAACTTGATTTTGGGCTATATGTTTTGGATTTGGGCTTGCAAGTATCAAGTCTTTTGGATCAAGATCATAATCCATTATGTAGAAACTTCTTGTAAAATGTAGTAGACAAAGTGTGTAGAAAGTGTGTAGAATGATCTTATAAAATATCTAGGTCTAGAAGTATCATAATACTAAGAAATATCTAGATGCTAGTAGATTGTGAAGTATTCTAGACTACTCCATTGAGTAGTATAAATAAAGGGCTTCACCCCTCATTTGTAATCAAGCAATTTAATAAGCAATAAAAGAAAAGCTTTCAATATCAATCAAACTTCTAAATCATCAATCCTCTCTTCCACAAATAATATACATAACCTCCTATATCCAACAGTCACGTCAACGTCTTGAACAAATCAGCAAAAAAGACTGAAACATAACAAGATAAATATTCTTCCTTTTAGATAGTCAAAAGAATGAAAGTTTCATCCGTTTTTACGCATTTAGTGTTGGGCTGCATAAATTAAATACAAGCGATGGTTGACAAAAAAAAATTAGCAAAAAAACATCAAGAGACTTATAATTATAAAACTTCGAGATCTTCATAAAAAATAAAAAAATAAAATAAGACTCGAATTAAAGTTACACACAAAGGTAACGAGGCTCATAAACACAAACTAACTTCTAAAAAGCAACATCCAACATATCGAAACAAACCAAAATTAAGAGACTTAACGTGTAGTGACCCGAACTTTTCCATGTTTATATATATATTAAATGAAATTTTTATTTACATGATTAAGTGTTTCCAACATGTTAAGCAATCAAACTTGTTAAGACTTGATTAATTGAAATAGGTTTCATATAGACAATTGACTACACAAGTTGACCGGTGATTCACGAACGTTAAAACTTGTAAAAACTATACGATGACATATATATGGTTATATATATAGTTAACATGATTTTATTATAAGTATGTATCTCATTAGGTATTTTAACAATGAGTTATATACATAAAAATGAGACTATTAATTTAAGAAACTCGAAAACGATATATATAACGATTATCGTTATAACAACGTCTTACTAGGTACATATGAATCATATTAAGATATTGATACACTTGGTTAATTATGTTAAATTATAAGTAAATATATTATTAAGTGTATTAACAATGAAATACATATGTAAAAATAAGACTACTAACTTAATGATTTCGAAACGAGACATATATGTAACGATTATCGTTGTAACGACATTTAACTGTATATATATCATACTAAGATATATTATATATCATAATATCATGATAATATAACAATTTAACATCTCATTTGTTATAATAAATAATGGGTTAACAACATTCAACAAGATCATTAACCTAAAGGTTTCAAAACAACATTTACATGTAACGACTAACGATGACTTAACGACTCAGTTAAAATGTATATACATGTAGTGTTTTAATATGTATTCATACACTTTTTAAAGACTTTAAGACACTTATCAAAATACTTCTACTTAACAAAAATGCTTACAATTACATCCTCGTTCAGTTTCATCAACAATTCTACTCGTATGCACCCGTATTCGTACTCGTACAATACACAGCTTTTAGATGTATATACTATTGGTATATACACTCCAATGATCAGCTCTTAGCAGCCCATGTGAGTCACCTAACACATGTGGGAACCATCATTTGGCAACTAGAATAAAATATCTCATAAAATTACAAAAATATGAGTAATCATTCATGACTTATTTACATGAAAACAAAATTACATATCCTTTGTATCTAATCCATACGCCAAAGACCAAAAACACCTACAAACACTTTCATTCTTCAATTTTCTTCATCTAATTGATCTCTCTCAAGTTCTATCTTCAAGTTCTAAGTATTCTTCATAAATTCCAAAAGTTCTAGTTTCATAAAATCAAGAATACTTCCAAGATTGCAAGTTTACTTCCAAGTTTTCTAAATCCATTCCAAGTAATCATCCAAGATCAAGAAAACTTTGTTACTTACAGTAGGTTATCTTTCTAATACAAGGTAATAATCATATTCAAACTTTAATTCAATTTCTATAACTATAACAATCTTATTTCGAGTGGAAATCTTACTTGAAATTGTTTTCGTGTCATGATTCTACTTCAAGAACTTTCAAGCCATCCAAGGATCCTTTGAAGCTAGATCTATTTTTCTCATTTCCAGTAGCTTTATCCAAGGAACTTGAGGTAGTAATGATGTTCATAACATCATTCTATTCATACATATAAAGCTATCTTATTCGAAGGTTTAAACTTGTAATCACTAGAACATAGTTTAGTTAATTCTAAACTTGTTCGCAAATAAAAGTTAATCCTTCTAACTTGACTTTTAAAATCAACTAAACACATGTTCTATATCTATATGATATGCTAACTTAATGATTTAAAACCTGAAAACACGAAAAACACCGTAAAATCGGATTTACGCCGTCGTAGTAACACCGCGGGCTGTTTTGGGTTAGTTAATTGAAAACTATGATAAACTTTGATTTAAAAATTGTTATTCTGGGAAAATGATTTTTATTATGAACATGAAACTATATCCAAAAATTATGGTTAAACTCAAAGTGGAAGTATGTTTTCTAAAATGGTCATCTAGACGTCGTTCTTTTGACTGAAATGACTACCTTTACAAAAATGACTTGTAACTTATTTTTCCGACTATAAACCTATACTTTTTCTGTTTAGATTCATAAAATAGAGTTCAATATGAAACCATAGCAATTTGATTCACTCAAAACGGATTTAAAATGAAGAAGTTATGGGTAAAACAGGATTGGATAATTTTTCTCATTTTAGCTACGTGAAAATTGGTAACAAATCTATTCCAACCATAACTTAATCAACTTGTATTGTATATTATGTAATCTTGAGATACCATAGACACGTATACAATGTTTCGACCTATCATGTCGACACATCTATATATATTTCGGAACAACCATAGACACTCTATATGTGAATGTTGGAGTTAGCTATACAGGGTTGAGGTTGATTCCAAAATATATATAGTTTGAGTTGTGATCAATACTGAGATACGTATACACTGGGTCGTGGATTGATTCAAGATAATATTTATCGATTTATTTCTGTACATCTAACTGTGGACAACTAGTTGTAGGTTACTAACGAGGACAGCTGACTTAATAAACTTAAAACATCAAAATATATTAAAAGTGTTGTAAATATATTTTGAACATACTTTGATATATATGTATATATTGTTATAGGTTCGTGAATCAACCAGTGGCCAAGTCTTACTTCCCGACGAAGTAAAAATCTGTGAAAGTGAGTTATAGTCCCACTTTTAATATCTAATATTTTTGGGATGAGAATACATGCAGGTTTTATAAATGATTTACAAAATAGACACAAGTACGTGAAACTACATTCTATGGTTGAATTATCGAAATCGAATATGCCCCTTTTTATTAAGTCTGGTAATCTAAGAATTAGGGAACAGACACCCTAATTGACGTGAATCCTAAAGATAGATCTATTGGGCCTAACAAACCCCATCCAAAGTACCGGATGCTTTAGTACTTCGAAATTTATATCATATCCAAAGGGTGTCTCGGAATGATGGGGATATTCTTAATATGCATCTTGTTAATGTCGGTTACCAGGTGTTCACCATATGAATGATTTTTATCTCTATGTATGGGATGTGTATTGAAATATGAAATCTTGTGGTCTATTGTTACGATTTGATATATATAGGTTAAACCTATAACTCACCAACATTTTTGTTGACGTTTAAAGCATGTTTATTCTCAGGTGAATACTAAGAGCTTCCGCTGTTGCATACTAAAATAAGGACAAGATTTGGAGTCCATGTTTGTATGATATTGTGTAAAAACTGCATTCAAGAAACTGATTTCGATGTAACATATTTGTATTGTAAACCATTATGTAATGGTCGTGTGTAAACATGATATTTTAGATTATCATTATTTGATAATCTATGTAAAGCTTTTTAAACCTTTATTTATGAAATAAAGGTTATGGTTTGTTTTAAAAATGAATGCAGTCTTTGAATAACGTCTCATATAAAGGTCAAAACCTCGCAACGAAATCAATTAATATTGAACGTTTTTAATCAATAAGAACGGGACATTTCATAACGAACGATCACATGAAAATAAAGTCGATAATCATACAAACCAAAAAAACGTAGGAAACGAAATGAAGACTTCACAAACCTTTAGTGCTAACCTTTCGTGACACATCCCCGTGAACTTTCATCGCTCTAGATCTCTTACTTTCTTTTTGCTTCGAGAGCGTCCTCGAACCAATCAATTTACCTTCCACCCTAATACATCCTTCAAGATCTTTTGTCACCTCCTCAAAAAATCTAGAAGATTTACCCGAAGGATTACCTTCACCTAGGACCAAATCAGACACAGGCCCAGGCCTATAAAAACTTCCACGGCTCACAACTACCTCACTGCCCATCTTCAATCCCTCTCTTCTTTGACCCAAATCGACCCGAGAAACATCAATGTTAGCCATCACGTTACTAACAGGTTGGTCAACAGGACCACTGATAGTGCTCTAAATGAACATATATTTAGTATCAATATCCTTGCAATATGTAACGCTTTTAGTTACTATTGTTTTATTTTTATGTAATAATCGTTTAAATGTATAAGTGCAAAGACAAAAGAAGAAAACAACGATTTGAAGACGCAAATGACCAAAAAGCTCAAATGTACAAGATACAATCCAAGTGGTTCCATTTATTGATAAGAAACATCTAAAAATTACAAGAGTACAAGTCGCGGAATGCAAAGTACAAGATATCTAAGCATACGAAAAGGCGTTCGAAAATTCGGAACTGAGACATGAACCAACTATCAACGTACGACTCAACGGAGCTAAAATTACAAGTCAACTATGCACAAGAATATAATATAATATATATATATAATTCATAATAATAATAATAATAATAATAATAATAATAATAATAATAATAATAATAATAATAATAATAATAATATAATAATAATAATAATAATAATAATAATAATAATATATAATAATATCTCAATTTGCAAATTGAGAATTAGCCATCGGAACGTGCAAAATGAACAAGTTGATTTATTCAACTTCACCAAATTTCAACATCAACACAGTACTTTCATTTGCCTATAAAAGCAGGCACAAAGCAATGAAGAAAACACACCACAATCATATTACTCTCCCTCTGTATAACATATAATATAATATATATATATATATATATATATATATATATATATATATATATATATATATATATATATATATATAATAGTTTAGTTTTATATTAGTTAGTTTGGATAATGTAAAGGTTATTTTACGGGTTTTAAAGTCGAAGTTCTATCCGTGTAACGCTACACGATAAATAATCATTGTAAGTTATGTTCTCCCTTTTTAAATTAATGTCTCGTAACTAAGTTATTATTATGCTTATTTGAGCCGAAGTAATCGTGATGTTGGACTAAATATTAAGATGGGGTTATTGAACTTTGGACCATAATTGGGGTTTGGACAAAAGACCGACACATGTGGAAATTGAACTATGAGCTATTAATTGGCTTTATATTTGATTAACTAAATGATATCTTGTTAATTTAATATAGAGATTTATAATTTGACGTATATATATATAACCACATACGCTTGATCAGGTACGGTAGGCGGGATATCTATAAATACTAATAATTGTTCATTTGACCGGACACGGGGATGGATTAATAGTCAATGGACTCATTAAAACAGGGGTGGATTACATTCAATGGTAATTGGTGTAATTGTTAATAAATATTAAAACCTTGGATTACACGCAGTCGATAACCTGGTGTAATCATTAACAAAGTATTAAAACCTTATTACAGTTTAAATCCCCAATTAGTTGGAATATTTGACTTCGGGTATAAGGTTAATTTGGCGAAGACTTTCGCACTTTATAATTATGACCGATGGACTATTATGGACAAAACCAGATGGACATATCAAATAATCCAGGACAAAGGATAATTAACCCAGGGTAATAAATTAAAATCAAAACGTCAAACATCAGGAGTACGGAAGTTTAAATAAGCATAGTATATTTTATTTTATATTTCCTCTTACTTTTATTTATTGTCATTTTAATTATTATTATTTATTTTATCATCATTTAAATATTGTTATTTACTTTACGCACTTTAATTATCGTCATTTATCTTTACGCTTAAAATATAAAATCGACAAACCAGTCATTAAACGGTAAAACCCCCTTTTTATAATAATAATAGTTGTAATATATATTTTTTGTACAAATATAGTTGTTTAAAATATAGTGTAAAATAAGCCGTCTCCCTGTGGAACGAACCGGACTTACTAAAAACTATACTACTCTACGATTAGGTACACTGCCTATAGTGTTGTAGCAGAGTTTAGGTATATCCCATTTGTACATAAATAATTAAAACTTGTATCATATTTCGTAATAAAAATAATAGTATTTCGTACCCCTCCGCTCGCACATCAAGTTTTTGGCGCCGCTGCAGGGGACGCGCGAAACACCATATTTTTAATATATATTTGTAAAAATATAATTATATATAAGTTTTTTTTTTTAAAAAATACATAAAAATATATATATTTCGTACAACATAGTAGCATTCAAATTTTGTAAGGTGCAATTTCAGTGTTACACAAGCAATTTCGGATTTGAACCTGCAATTTCAGAATTTACACTTGCAATTTCGGATTTCAACAGGCAATTTCAGATTTTAAACATGCAATTTCAGATTTTAAACATGCAATTCCAGTTTTAAACACGCAATTTCAGATTTTCAACACGCAATTTCGGATTTTTGACACGCAATTTCAGTTTTGAACATGCAATTTCGGATTTTACACACGCAATTCCAGTTCTGAACACGCAATTTCGGATTTTCAACACGCAATTTCGGATTTTCGACACACAATTTCAGATTTTCAACACGCAATATCGGTTTTGAACATGCAATTCCAAATTTTAAAATAAAAAATAAATTAAATCGAAAAAAAATAAAATAAATAAATTTATCACTTTCTTTTAAAATTTTCTCTAAAATTTTAGACGCTAAATTTCTTAGTTATAGTTTTTAGTTTTTCAACTTTAGCTTTTCGACAAGTTTTTATATTTTGTACAAGCGATTAAATTAATAGACGCCAATTTTCTGGTTCGTAGTAATAGTTGATTTGTTAGTGGCGAGTTGTGGGCTTCCGATTTAAAGGGTCCTGGCTACCTGCTGCATCTATTGGCTATTCGAAACGTGGGCAAAAGCAGAAAAATCTATTAATTTGATAACTTATATAATTTTTAGTTTTATAACTAATAAGATAATTAGTAAATGCACCACATTGTAGCTAAAATTTGGTAATAAGTGTATTATAGAAAATTTAGAGAATATGTTGGAAACTCTTTCTGACATGCGAAATCAATTAAATCAATACTCTCAAACGAGTGTTGATGAAAATTCATTCGGTCAATCTTGGATCACGAATGATGAAACAATAACTAGTTGTGAAATCTGTGAAGATTATCACTCAATATGGGAATGTTATTATTACGTTCCTATGGTAAATTATGCACCCATGGAACCTGAATGGAATGATTATGAGGAATACAATTCAAATTGAGATTATTCCCAAGAATATATCCAAACTCAACAACCAGAGGACGAGGAAAATTATGTGTCTGAAATTTTTTTAGATTATATGAAAATCAAACTCGAAGAATTTGACACTCAAAATGAACAGATAAGAGAGTTTGCAAATTGGCAGGCTGAAACTCTATCAGACTACACACCTGTTGATCTGAGGAGTCATGTACAAGAAAATCTCATATCATCGAATTTTGATGAATTCGAGAGCTTCGAAATCACCAATTATCCCAATGATACTTTATATTCAGTTTTACCAATTTCACAACATATCAACACATTAGCTTCTACCGACGAAATCATCGATCCATCCATGGATGAAGAAGAAGTAAGGGTGACAAATTGGTACTCTTAGGAAAATGATAACGTTGAAAATTTTACCCCCGAGACCAAAGTGGTGGGACCGATAAGAACCGTTAATGAAGAAGAATTTGCTTCGATCCCGAAATTCACCATTCCACAACTTTCCAACCCAATATTCTCAATAGACGAGTCATCTACCGAAGATGAACTACTAGCTGTAATAGATATCGACACCTCAGATTTCACCCAATTGGGTAATAGAGGTGAAACCTTTGATCCCGAGAATGAACGGAAAGAAATGTTAGGAATTGTCCACCCTATAGAAATATGTATGTCGGTGTATAACGATCCATTTGACCAAGAACCAGAAAAGAGACATATCCATTTACTGAAAGCTACACTTAAAAAAGAATTAAGTAGTGACGATCTGGTGGGTCTAAACTTTAAACCCATTGATATATTATACACCACCCGAGATGTAAATAACTGGCTCACTATTTTAATTCGTGGAACTTATTCTACCGACTTCACATGTCGTCAGCTAAGTGTGGGGAAGTGTAACCCCACTTAACGTTAAATTAGAGGTTCGGGTTAGTGCATAACTCGTTAATAAACATGCATGATGAGTAAGGGTAAAAGACGCATTTTTAAAGATTAGCAAACAGTTCGGAAAAGCAACCGTTTTTGAAGAAAAAAATGTGTGATAAAACAACAAAAAGAATGAACGATGAGGCGCGCCATCTATCATTCGAAGAACTTTGTAATTACAAACTGAGTATTTTTAATCACTTTTCTACACTTATCACCCTCATGAATTTATAATTATAGTCTGATTTCATGCAAATGAGGGGATTGCATGATCTCAAGTATGGGGAAGGGTTATAAATTCTCTCGGGTTTGCACTTGGTCTATTTGCCAAATTTTGTGAAACTTTAAAAAAATTTCAACTAAATGAACTCAAAATCATGTTCATACATATTTATGAACGATAAAACTAGGTTATAATACCGAAATTATCGTTACCTCGAAAAGGACATAAATTGAGAAACAACCTAAAATGCTTGAATTCATTTAAAATGGAAAAGAGGAGAATAAAAAGGCAAAGAAAGAAACAAATAAAAGCTAAGTGTGGGGAGAATGTACCAAGTTATTCAATTAAAAACTATCTATCACATGTTTCTGTAAAGTTATTGCAGGTGCTTCGGTTTTGGACTAAATTAACTGTTTTACCCGTTTATTGTAATTTATTTAAAAGAAAAGATGGATCTACACGATGAATCAATTCCATCATTAAAAGGAAGTAAAGTCTTCCGAGAAAGAAATGCGCTTCTTGATTTAGGTCAGGAAGTTATCATCCAGACCGGTTGTAGAGTCTACGAAAAACCTTGAAAAGTTTTCTCGAAAATCAACTGGAAATCCACGGACCTCAGCATCAAACAGGGTTACCAAGTGGTTAGACTTATCCTATCTATAAGGGGATCTGTCTCTTAAAATGGGGAGGGCGCAGTGCAAATTAGCTTGATAAGACTAATGAATCAGACCTCCAGAAAGGATAATCTCCTTAAAGATCAAAAATCAGCTTTTAAGCCTGATATTACTCAATCCTTGAGATTGACTTTAAAGATTGAGAATTACAAACTCATGGAATTCGATGATATCTAAACTCGAGCTTGAACGAGAAAATATTTTGATCAAAATTAAAACCGAATTGTTTTTTGAAAAACCTATTTTCAATGCGTTCATTACCATTGAACGTAAAATCATAAGAATTCACTTGGAATTCATTAGGTCACCTGAACCAAATCGGGTGTCAACCGTAGAAACGGTGGTTGCATAGCATGGTCGAAGACAGGACCTTGTGCCAGACCGAAAAATTATAGGGTGATCTTTAATATTGCTCCTACAAAGGATAGTAATTGCAGCCGACACGTTGTGGACCATGAACATCTGCATGTCATTAGACATTGCCTTAACAGTTGCTTGTTCAACGCTTTCCTTTACAACCGGACGGTAGTTTACCGAAAGGTAATATACGGAGCAAGTATACTGGACGTGTTGCTTTCCTAATACAAGGTTAGCAAGTGGGTGACACAAAACAGCAAGTTTTGAGCTAAAAAATTGAAAATATGAAACCCACAAAAACATTTTGCAACATCGGTGAAGGGTTATTCCGGAAAACTTGTCTAGGATAAAATCTAGCTTGAATTTTCAAAAGATCAAATGTTTTCATAAAGATCCAATTTTCTTAAAGGATCTAAATTTTCATAGTCATGTGGGACTGTAAACCACATCATTACTATCATTGTTTATACCGCCGTATCAAAATCACTGATGTATAAAGTGTGAGACTAAAAAAGTGATTCGAGTGAAGTGTGATTTAATTTCAAGTTTTGTATTGCTTGAGGACAAGCAAAGTTCAAGTGTGGGGATATTTGATAGTGCTCTAAATGAACATATATTTAGTATCAATATCCTTCCAATATGTAAAGCTTTTAGTTACTATTGTTTTATTTTTATGTAATAATCGTTTAAATAAATAAGTGCGAAGACAAAAGAAGAAAACAACGATTTGAAGATGCAAATGACCAAAAAGCTCAAATGTACAAGATACAATCCAAGTGGTTCCATTTATTGATAAGAAACGTCTAAAATTACAAGAGTACAAGTCGCGAAACGCAAAGTACAAGATATCTAAGCATACAAAAAGGTGTTCGAAAATCCGGAACTGAGACATGAACCAACTATCAACGTACGACTCAATGGAGCTAAAATTACAAGTCAACTATACACAAGAATATAATATAATATATATAATTCATAATAATAATAATAATAATATAATAATAATAATAATATATAATGATATCTCAATTTGCAAATTGAGAATTAGCCATCGAAACGTGCAAAATGAACAAGTTGATTTATTCAACTTCACCAAATTTCAACTTCAACACAGTACTTTCATTTGCCTATAAAAGCAGGCACGGAGCAATGAAGAAAACACACCACAATCATATTACTCTCCCTCTGTATAATATAATATAATATAATATATATATATATATATATATATATATATATATATATATATATATATATAATAGTTTAGTTTTATATTAGTTAGTTTGGATTATGTAAAGGTTATTTTACTGGTTTTAAAGTCGAAGTTCTGTCCGTGTAACGCTACACGATAAATAATCATTGTAAGTTATGTTATCCCTTTTTAAATTAATGTCTCGTAACTAAGTTATTATTATACTTATTTGAGCCGAAGTAATCATGATGTTGGACTAAATATTAAGAGGGGTTTATTGAACTTTGGACCATAATTGGGGTTTGGACAAAAGACCGACACTTGTGAAAATTGGACTATGGGCTATTAATGGGCTTTATATATGATTAACTAAATGATATCTTGTTAATTTAATACATAGATTTATAATTTGACGTATTTATATATAGCCACATATGCTTGATCGGGTACGGTAGGCGGGATATCTATAAATACTAATAATTGTTCATTTGACCGGACACGGGGATGGATTAATAGTCAATGGACTCATTAAAACAGGGGTGGATTACATTCAAGCGTAATTGGTGTAATTGTTAATAAAGTATTAAAACCTTGGATTACACGCAGTCGATAACCTGGTGTAATCATTAACAAAGTATTAAAATCTTATTACAGTTTAAATCCCCAATTAGTTGGAATATTTGATTTCGGGTATAAGGTTAATTTGGCGAAGACTTTCGCACTTTATAATTATGACCGATGGACTATTATGGACAAAACCAGATGGACATATCAAATAATCCAGGACAAAGGACAATTAACCCAGGGTAATAAATTAAAATCAAAACGTCAAACATCATGAGTACGGAAGTTTAAATAAGCATAATATATTTTATTTTATATTTCCTCGTACTTTTATTTATTGTCATTTTAATTATTGTTATTTATTTTATAGTCATTTAAATATCGTTATTTACTTTACGCACTTTAATTATCGTCATTTATCTTTACGCTTAAAATATAAAATCGACAAACCAGTCATTAAACGGTGAAACCCCCCTTTTATAATAATAATAATTGTAATATATATATTTTGTACAAATATAGTTGTTTAAAATATAGTGTAAAATAATCCGTCTCCCTGTGGAACGAACCGGACTTACTAAAAACTATACTACTCTACGATTAGGTACACTGCCTATAGTGTTGTAGCAGAGTTTAGGTATATCCCATTTGTACATAAATAATTAAAACTTGTATCATATTTCGTCGTATTTCGTAATAAAAAAAAAATAGTATTTCGTACCCCTCCGCTCGCACATCAACCACCCTTAGCTGCCGCTAAATCAGACATTTGATCCGAACCACACACCCCATTAAGCTTCTTGTACTCCACTGAACCCACAACATCGTCACATGAACTTAAACAACGAGCCTGTTTGAGTTTGCGGAAGCCTTGAGAATCTAGAGCCGCTTGAACCTTATCTAAAGAAAATGTAACCGAAGGTGACCTATCAAAACCCAAACCAGCTTTAACAGAAGAATTATAATGACCACCTGCCTTTTGACCCGTATTTACAGGAGAAGAAAAACCAACAACAAAATCTCCATCAGCAAAACCGCCATCACCTCGAGTACAGTGCTTGACCCGTAACCCAGGGATCAATGAAGCAAACGTATCCGTCATAGCATTTGTATCACCAATTCGATCATCACCACCAAAAACAGAGGGTCCAAAATGATCATCCAAATCATTAGGACAACCACCTGAAAGAACCTCCTTCAAAACAGAATCATTAGAATCCTGCACAAAGCTACAACAAAACGAAATAGCCTGCAATCTCTCCATAACCAACACGTCTGAAATTTCGTTGACCCAAATATGTCCATTAACAAGTGCGTCAACGACACCAGAACAAGCTCATGAATATATTTAACGCATGTAGTTTCAACAAAAGCAAATAAAGTAGCAATGCTTAACAAATCATACGAAGGTTGAGTCACCTTCACCACCACACCCACCCTACCAGCAATACTCCTAATGTTCACGTCGGAAATAAACTTGGTCGAAAAACCTCGTAATTCCACCTAAATAAACTTGAAAAACTCTCCTTCCTTTGGAGAAAAAGCACCACCATGATGAAACCGGACCCCGAACCCCTCGCAAGAATGTTGGAATAAGAATCCAAATTGTCACATTCAATCACCCCAGCTAACACACCCATTGTAATAGACTATTTTTCCCTTAGGTTTATATGATTACTTATATTACTTTATTTTAGAGAAGTTTTTAGTGTTATTTCATTGTTTGGTTGAGACCAGTTTGTGACAAGTGTCATACCCCATCCTAATCCAGCTGGACGAAGTCATCAACATCTGGTCCCATTGCAATGATCGACTCCAAATAATGTCTTTAAAATGAGCTAATGCACAGCGGAAGGTTTCTTTCATACCTGAGAATAAACATGCTTTCAAGTGTCATCCAAAAGGTTGGTGAGTTCATAAGTTTATCATAAAATAATAAAATTCATCATTTTGATAGACCACAAGTTTTAAATGTTGCATGGTATAAATGGGCCCGAATCCTATACCCACCTGTAATGTACATGAGATATCTTTTAAATACAGTACACATTTCTCGTGTATGAAATCCATTTTTCATAAATCATAGTAACCGTACACATATTCCGTGCACAAAAATAACATACACATAACCTGTGTATAAAATCATTCTCTCAATTCATAACATTCACTTTACTTTCATTGCTTGGCTTGGTAACCGACCTTAACATATAATGCGCATAATAATATCCCCAAAACAGAACATCTCGTCTGTATAATAATCATATAAACTTCGAAGTACTAAACACCATGCCCATTAGCCCTTCCGTCTAGTGAACATTCTGGGTGGGGGTGTTAAACCCGGTAGCAACCTTTAGGATTCGCGTCAATTAGGCGTGCACTAATTCTCAAAATTAGTGATTTTCCCTAATTCTTAGATTACCAAGCAATAATAATCAGGGAAAAAATATTCATATCAATTGTGGCAATTATCACGTCCACATAATTCAATGGTGGCAATTATCACGTCCACATAATTCATTCGAGGAATGTTTTGCTTGTGTCTATCTCGTCAAACATTTATAAAAGCATTTCATGTATTCGCAGTTCAAAATGTATTTCAAAAGCATTTAATAAAGCAGTTGTAAAAGTAGCCCATGTATTCTCAGTCCCAAAAATATAAAGAGTAAAAGGGAGCAAATGAACTCACACATATAAATATTGTAAAACAGTTAATAAAGCATTTTGCATGTATTCTCAACCCAAAAATGTAATGAGTAAAAAGGGAGCGAATGAACTCACTTTACTGTATTTTGTAGTAAAAATATATACGACGATATTGAACAAATGCAGGGTTGACCTCGGATTCACGAACCTATATCAAGTATGCATATTAACACATATAATAATATTCAAATAAATATATATTTTTATATTAGTAATATACTTGTGATATTAAATGTAATATTTATAGTTACTTAAATATTTCTATTTTATATATTTCATTAGATTATGATAATAATATATTATATACTTTATTTATATATTTAGAATAAATACTTAGTATTTATATTTTTAAATACTCATAATTTTTAATATGATTATATTTTTAATAAATTCGAGTTATATTATAACGTATTTGAACAAAAAGTATTTTATTAATAAAAGTAGTATACTTATTATATATACTTCTATATATCTAATGTTTGTATCAAACTTATAATATCTATCTTTTGAGATCATAAAAATATAGTTATATTGTATATACAAGTTACATTTAAAACTAAAGTTATAGTTAGTAATAATAATAATAATAATGATATTAGTAGTAAAAGAATAATGATAATGATAATAACATATATATTAGTAATAATAATACTTATATTAATAATACTTATAATAATAATAATAATAATAATAATAATAATAATCATAATAATAATAATAATAATAATAATAATAATAATAATAATAATAATAATAATAATAATAATAATAATAATAATAATAATAATAATAATAAATAGAAATGAATTACTACCTTAAAAGGGTTTTAAAAAGGCTTTCAAAAAGGTATACCACTGCTTAGATTCGAACCTTCAACCTCTCATTAACCCAACACAGCATCAAACCATCCCTCTGTTTCATCATTTCTATATTACTTTCCGACTTATATTTATTTATCCCTTTATACATGGATATAAAATCTGCAAGTCCAACAGAAGATAAGGGATCGGCCCAACAAGAGTATACTCTCGGCCTAACAACTAATAATTTTGGACACGGCCCAAAGCAAAAAAAGAAAATAGATCGTGCAGGAGGAACACAAGCCGGAGGTTTCTTTTTTTTATCAACGATTTATTATCATTATTGTTTTTTGTTATCACCTTTCTCCATTATTCACCTTCGAAATTTCTTAAATACAGAAACGGGATTCTGCAATAGTAGTAGATACAAATAGTTGCAGGTGTTGTTTGTTTTACTAGTTGTCGGCCAAAGGAAAAAAAATGGCAACCACACTTTTTAAGTTTAAATAATCAAGTGAGTAATTCGAAAAGCATGCTTGTACCTAGGATTCGGTATAGAAGATAAAAAAAAACCGTCCCTTTTCTTAGTCCCATTTTGGTAGGCCATGTGACCACTCCCACCATAGTCTTGTCATCATTGTGGTTATAGTTTACACCGAAGCAGGAAAAATATGTAACTCGGCCCACTTTATTAACAAGTGTTCGACCACAATAAAAAAAACAGATGGTCCAAACATTTCACTAAATTGGTTTACTTTTACCTTTATGAATTAGGTGGGGTTATCCACATGTAATTGTCGGCCAATACAAGAAATAAAGTGGTAATATCTAGTATAATAGGTGTTTTGGGTAATGTTTGGACAAGAAACAACATGGTTTCGATGTAGGTTGAAGTTGCTAAACTCAGAAACATTCACGTAGCTGAGCTACAGTTATGAAGATGAAAGTTTTAGTGATTGGAGGTGGGTTGGTATTGAACCGAACAAGAAAACAGAAGGGTGGTGAAGATGGTGGATTGGTGGAATCATGGGGACGGGTTATCATGGTTGTAGGTGTTGGGTCACCTTTAGAGAAAAGAAACAGAAAACTTCGCGTAGTAGTAATCAAGGAATCGTTTTATGTTGGTGGTGATCCGGTGGTGGTCTATGTGACTTGCTCTCGGACATAGACAGCAGCAAGCAAACGCACGAAGAAGAAAAAGAAGAGAAAAATTATGATGGTGGTGGTGTATGTGATCGGTGGTTTCACAAAAAAAATTATAAATAAAAGAAGTAAACGTAATGAAGCACAAACAGGGAGTCGGCATGTTCTAGGATATTTTTGATAATTGGGATTGTAATAATCCTGTAATGAGTATTGGTAATGAAAGAGGTGTATGAGGTAATTCATATCATTGTACAATTCGTTTGTTTTTAAATGAAGAAGTCGTCGACAGAATATTTTCGCAAGGACAGAAATTAAATAAAAAAAATGAGGAAGAAAGATACCTCTAACAGAATTTGTTTGATAGTTGATTTGGATTTCGAATCTAGAGCAGTAGTAGTACAAATTATGAGCAGGAAAGTAAATTAAATTGATTGTGATAGATAAACCTTACGCTATATACTGAATCATAATATATCTGTATTTATAAAATTGTATTTATTTATTATTTGTTATATATAGTTATCAGTATAGGTATGGAATGTAAGTTCGTTCAGTATCTAGTATGTATATATGTATCCGTATTTGCTTGAAATTTGTATTACTAAATATATATGTATTAATAATAATATTAGTGCTAATAATAAATATATAAATAATTATAATACAATTTATAATAATGATAAAACTATCAATAATCTTATATATGAAAAAAATAGTAATAATAATAATAGTATTAATAATAATTATGTCTAATAATAATAATAGTTGTACTAATAATAATAATTATAAAAATCATATATCTATGTATATATTTATTTTAATTATAACTTAATTCACATATTTAATTTTAATGTTCCATTTATATTTTATAATTTCAAATTAATTACATGTACTTACATATATATATATATATATATATATATATATATATATATATATATATATATATATATACACACATATTTATTTACAATCAATTGTTCGTGAATCGTTTGGATTGGTCGAAGTCAAATGAATGTACCAAAATAGTTCCAAAAATTTTGAGACTCGGTTTAATAGACTTTTGCTCATTGTGTCAAAATCATAATAAGATTAGGTTTAAATTTGCTCGAAAATTTCCGGGTCGTCACAGTACCTACCCGTTAAAGAAATTTTGTCCCGAAATTTGAGTGTGGTTGTCATGGTTAACCATAAATATGTTTTTATGATGAATAAGAGTTGATAAATAGAGTTTTATCATCATTGAGTAATATAGATAAAACAATTCGATTATCCGAAGAGTACAAATGAAGCTATCACGAAAGAGCGAATTGAAGGAATAAAGTTTCGTCTTAACTTTTGACGTTGTCTTGATTGAATTTCGGGATTCAAGGGATTTAAAGAAAATCTTCGAAATTTGAATAAGAATTGATTCTTCTATAATTAAGGAAATTAGGATCTCTTTAATTAAATGCGATGATCTACCTCGATTGTTCTGTCTGATATTTCACTATAAATCCACCCTCGTTGTTTCCTTTATATTTTTGAGTTCCATCCTTTTTGTTTTCTCTTCCCGACTTTAAGTCAAGCGAATAATGGTCCAGAATTCATAGATATGAAATTTCGAATGAACATAACTAATGTCCTAAGAAAGATTGTAATACCACGATATTGATTGGTTAAATTACCAGAATTCAAGAGAAAAGATAGAACTATCAGGAAGATATATTCTTGATATGTTTGGAGATTAGATAGAATATAAGAGTCGTGTAACATGGCACATGATGACGTTACGATCTGTGAATCATCACGTTCCATTAGAAACTAAGCATGACTTACTATAATATAATCACGTTGATCAAGTGTCATTATATTATACTAACTCATGCATCAGTCCCCAACACTACTTCAAAATTTCATTCATAGATTATACTTAGATTTTACAGAAATTTCCAATATAATGAATTACAGATAGCACGCAGAGGTATATAATTTGGGACGAGAATATTTATGAAAATATCCTCAGAAATATTGAAGATATTTATGATGATATTTTGGAATTTCTAAGTTCGATGGTTGATGAAGAAAGATTTTCCACAAGATTTTTAGCATGACCTCGGAGCAAGATATTCTCTAAAGATTTCATCGGATCCAGAATTACCTGGATCCTTTGAATATAGGGTTTAGTCCTTGTATTTGTCCTTGGTCTCCTTCATGGTTAGCTAAATCTGTTTTTTGGTACCAAATTTTCTATCGAGCGTTCCCAACATTCCATTCTTTTATCATCACTTTTGGCCATTAAGACCATTTACTACATGCTGCTTCGTCAGCATTTTCAAAGTTAACGGGTCTGGATCATTTGTTATCAACCCGAGGGGTTTCAAGAGAATTATGTTTTTAGATGATTAAATACTTATTTCTGGTAATATGGTGGAATATAAAGGGTTCTCTGGTAACAATAAAAGAGCACACATATATATATCAAAGTGATAATAAGGTTGTTTCGAACGAAAAGTCAAAGTTGACTTGTTGGAGCTGTGACAAAATTTGCTACTTTGAAAAAGGGATTGCAAAGTGATTTTATGGTAATAATAACGCTAAAGGAATTTGCACAGCTACGCGTTAAACGTTTACTCAGTTTTCGAGAGTTTTCAGGTGCATAACTATATGTATCAATCTTTTCTTCCGTAGATGAAGTGCTGTTGGGTCACCCTCTCGAATGAGGTGTTTTCAAGAATTATGAAATATTTGAACGCAGATTGGAATCGTCAAGATCAAATGAGGTTTAAGATGAAATCAAGTGGCAAACTTGAAGAATTATTTAGTTTCATATGTTATAATCAGTATTTTAATTCATTTTAATTGTCCAATTTTATTCGTCCACAGTCGATAGTCTACAGTTAACAGTTCAATAATTCATATATAATTTAATATATAATATTTGAATTAATTAATACGTATCGTGACCCGTATTCGTCTCAGACTCGATCACAACTCAAACTATATATATTATTGTAGAATCAACCTCAACCCTGTATAGCTAACTCCAGCATTACTGCATATAGAGTGTCTATGGTTATTCCAAATAATATATATAGATGCATCGATATGATATGTCAAAACCTTGTATACGTGTCCCGATATTTAAAGTCCGTAAAATAAATAACAGAAATTAAATGACGATAAATAAAATTGCGAGAATTAAAATTGCGATAAAAAAATGCGATAAATAAATTGCGATAAATAAAAGGTAATACAGAATTAACAGTTAGCTACGAACAGTTAGCGTGGATTCTTAACAAAATTTCTCATAATTAATTTGTTTGTTTCTAACAAATTTTATTTTGTCCAATGTTTTCTTCATTATGCCACTTGTTGGATTCTGAGAAGTCAAAATCCAAATATGAAATTGGATAAAAATAGTTATTCTGCAGTGAACGGATTCGTATATCGGTGGTTGTAAGTAGGATAGTAGATGACTGTTGAATCAGCTTCGACGAATGTACAGTGTAACTTATTAAGGTGAAATCTAAATATTCCTCGGTTATTACATACCCGTTAAAATATTTTCACCATTAACAGTTTGTACGAAAGAATTTTTAATTACAATCTTTATGAAAATATACTTACATATATATTTTCTTCAGATGTAATCAAAGATTTAATGAGTTAATATGATATTAAACTCATTTGATTTTCCGTTAAAACAAGAATATATAATCTCTAATACATTAGAGATTACATAATTGTCATATCGAATGAAGATAACCGATGTAGGACATCATATAGTATGATAATTATGCTGGAGGTACAGGCTGTGAGTTTGAGACGTGTAGTGTTGACGCTTGTGCTGCGAATGTTGTTGTTGGTGGTACTGGTGTTGCTGGTGCTGTTGCTGAAGCTGGTAGGTTTTGCACCATATTCTCCAAATTTATTTCTCGAGCGCGAAGTTCGTTGACTTCTTCTATTATTCTGAAATGATTGTCGGTCGGAACGAGCGAATGAATAAGGTTTAGAATTTTAGATAGTATATAATCGTGGCGAGATATTTGGAAAATGAGTGTGAAAATGGTGTTTCTAATGGATTCGCCGGTAAATGCTTCAGGTGCTTTGCCAAGAGTGCAAGTTGGTGGGTGGAAAGGATTGCCTTCTTCTCGTCTCCATCAGTTAAGTCGACTACGAACCCATCAGATGAATTGGAGATGGCTGATTGGTTGATTCATTCTGGTGACGCTGCTTCCGGAGTTTAGGTGAACATCCATGTTGGAATAGCTGTCGAAATCTGAGGGACTTGAACTAATGGCGAGTTCCATTTCATACGACTGAGTAAAGGGTTTTTCAATATAAAATGATTTTCGGATATCGGATGATATTCTAATTACATAGAATAACTATACATAGTACAAAAGATCCCGTAGATTACGGAGGGAATTACGGGAACGTGTCAGATAAAGTCTATAGTAACAGATACGCTAAGATATGGATTTGTCTATACTATTCATGCAATCAATGCAGTAAGATGTGTCTAGACTAAGAATGATAAGCATGTAATTTCCTAAGGATGATAAGCAGATGATTTCCAACTAGAAATGATAAGCAAAACTTTTGACATGCAGACACGGTCGAAGTCCAGACTCACTAATGCATCTAAGCAACTATTAGTTAGACATACTAATGCAAGACCTGGTTCGCTAAGACCACCGCTCTGATACCACATGCCATACCCCATCCTAATCTATCTGGACGAAGTCACCAACATCTGGTCCCATTGCGATGATCGACTTCAAATAATGTCTTTAAAATGAGCTAATGCATAGCGGAAGGTTTCTTTCATACCTGAGAATAAACATGCTTTCAAGTGTCAACCAAAAGGTTGGTGAGTTCATTAGTATATCATAAAATAATAAAATTTATCATTTTGATAGACCACAAATTTTAAATGCTGCATGGTACAAATGGGCCCGAATCCGATACCCACCTGTAATGTACATGTGATATCTTTTAAATACAGTACACATTTCTCGTGTACGAAATCCATTTTTCATAAATCATAGTAACCGTACACATATTCCGTGCACAAAAATAACATACATATAACCTGTGTATAAAATCATTCTCTCGATACATAACATTCACTTTACTTTCATTGCTTGGCTTGGTAACCGACCTTAAAATATAATGCGCATAATAATATCCCTAAAACAGAACATCTCGTCTGTATAATAATCATATAAACTTCGAAGTACTAAACACCATGCCCACTAGCCCTTCCGTCTAGTGAACATTCTGGGTGGGGGTGTTAAACCCGGTAGCTACCTTTAGGATTCGCGTCAATTAGACGTGCACTAATTCTCAAAATTAGTGATGTTCCCTAATTCTTAGATTACCAAGCAATAATAATCAGGGGAGAAATATTCATATCAATTGTGGCAATTATCACGTCCACATAATTCAATGGTGGCAATTATCACGTCCACATAATTCATTCGATGAATGTTTTGCTTGTGTCTATCTCGTCAAACATTTATAAAAGCATTTCATGTATTCGCAGTTCAAAATGTATTTCAAAAGCATTTAATAAAGCAGTTGTAAAAGTAGCGCATGTATTCTCAGTCCCAAAAATATAAAGAGTAAAAGGGAGCAAATGAACTCACGCATATAAATATTGTAAAACAGTTAATAAAGTATTTTGCATGTATTCTCAGCCCAAAAATGTAATGAGTAAAAAGGGAGCGAATGAACTCACTTTACTGTATTTTGTAGTAAAAATACATACGAGGATATTGAACAAATGCAGGGTTGACCTCGGATTCATGAACCTATATCAAGTATGCATATTAACACATATAATAATATTCAAATAAATATATATTTTTATATTAGTAATATACTGGTGATATTAAGTGTAATATTTATAGTTACTTAAATATTTCTATTTTATATATATTTCATTAGATTATGATAATAATATATTATATACTTTATTTATATATTTAGAATAAATACTTAGTATTTATATTTTTAAATACTCATAATTTTTAATATGATAATATTTTTAATAAATTCGAGTTATATTATAACGTATATGAACAAAAAGTATTTTATTAATAAAAATAGTATACTTATTATATATGCTTCTATATATCTAATGTTTGTATCAAACTTATAATATCTATCTTTTGAGATCATAAAAATATAGTTATATTGTATATACAAGTTACATTTAAAACTAAAGTTATAGTTAGTAGTAATAATAATAATAATAATGATATTAGTAGTAAAAGAATAATGATAATGATAATAACATATATATTAGTAATAATAATACTTATATTAATAATACTTATAATAATAATAATAATAATAATAATAATAATAATAATAATAATAATAATAATAATTACAAAAATAATAATAATAATAATAATAATAATAATAATAATAATAAATAGAAATGAATTACTACCTTAAAAGGGTTTTAAAAAGGCTTTCAAAAAGGTATACCACTGCTTAGATTCGAACCTTCAACCTCTCATTAACCCAACTCAGCATCAAACCGTCCCTCTGTTTCATCATTTCTATATTACTTTCCGACTTATATTTATTTATCCCTTTATACGTGGATATAAAATCTACAAGTCCAACAGAAGATAAGGGATCGGCCCAACAGGAGTATACTCTCGGCCCAACAACTAATAATTTTGGACACGGCCCAAAGCAAGAAAAGAAGATAGATCGTGCAGGAGGAAAACAAGCTGGAGGTTTCGTTTTTTTTTTATCAACGATTTATTATCATTATTGTTTTTTGTTATCACCTTTCTCCGTTATTCACCTTCGAAATTTCTTAAATACAGAAACGGGATTCTGCAATAGTAGTAGATACAAATAGTTGCAGGTGGTTGTTTGTTTTACTAGTTGTCGGCCAAAGGAAGAAAAAAAAATGGCAACCACACTTTTTAAGTTTAAATAATCAAGTGAATAATTCGAAAAGCATGCTTGTACCTAGGATTCGGTATAGAAGATAAAAAAACCGTCCCTTTTCTTAGTCCCATTTTGGTAGGCCATGTGACCACTCCCACCATAGTCTTGTCATCATTGTGGTTATAGTTTACACTGAAGCAGGAAAAATATGTAACTTGGCCCACTTTATTAACAAGTGTTCGACCACAATCAAAAAGAAACAGATGGTCCAAACATTTCACTAAATTGGTTTACTTTTACCTTTATGAATTAGGTGGGGTTATCCACATGTAATTGTCGGCCAATGCAAGAAATAAAGTGGTAATATCTAGTATAATAGGTGTTTTGGGTAATGTTTGGACAAGAAACAACATGGTTTGATGTAGGTTGAAGTTGCTAAACTCAGAAACATTCACGTAGCTGAGCTACAGTTATGAAGATGAAAGTTTTAGTGATTGGAGGTGGGTTGGTATTGAACCAAACAAGAAAACAGAAGGGTGGTGAAGATGGTGGATTGGTGGAATCATGGGGACGGGTTATCATGGTTGTAGGTGTTGGGTCGCCTTTACAGAAAAGAAACAGAAAATTTCGCGTAGTAGTAATCAAGGGATTGTTTTATGTTCGTGGTGATCTGGTGGTGGTCTATGTAACTTGCTATCGAACATAGACAGCAGCAAGCAAATGAACGAAGAAGAAAAAGAAGAGAAAAATTATGATGGTGGTGGTGTATGTGATCGGTGGTTTCACAGAAAAATTATAAATAAAAGAAGTAAACGTAATGAAGCACAAACAGGGCAGTCGGCATGTTCTTTGATATTTTTGATAATTGGGATTGTAATAAGGCTGTAATGAGTATTGGTAATGAAAGAGGTGTATGAGGTAATTCATATCATTGTACAATTTGTTTGTTTTTAAATGAAGAAGTCGTCGACAGAATATTTTCGCAAGGACAGAAATTAAATAAAAAAAAATGAGGAAGAAAGATACCTCTAACAGAATTTGTTTGATAGTTGATTTGGATTTCGAATCTAGAGCAGTAGTAGTACAAATTATGAGCAGGAAAGTAAATTAAATTGATTGTGATAGATAAACCTTACGCTATATACTGAATCATAATATATCTGTATTTATAAAACTGTATTTATTTATTATTTGTTATATATAGTTATCTGTATAGGTATGGAATGTAAGTTCATTCAGTATCTAGTATGTATATATGTATCCGTATTTGCTTGAAATTTGTATTACTAAATATATACATGTATTAATAATAATATTAGTGCTAATAATAAATATATAAATAATTATAATACAATTTATAATAATGATAAAACTAGCAATAATCTTATATATGAAAAAAATAGTAATAATAATAATATTAATAATAATTATGTCTAATAATAATAATAATAGTTGTACTAATAATAATAATTATAAAAATCATATATCTATGTATATATTTATTTTAATTATAACTTAATTCACATATTTAATTTTAATGTTCCATTTATAGTTTATAATTTCAAATTAATTACATGTACTTACATATATATATATATATATATATATATATATATATATATATATATATATATATATATATATACACACACGTATTTATTTACAATTAATTGTTCGTGAATCGTTGGGATTGGTCGAAGTCAAATGAATGTACCAAAATAGTTCCAAAAATTTTGAGACTCGGTTTAATAGACTTTTGCTCATTGTGTCGAAATCATAATAAGATTAGGTTTAAATTTGATCGAAAATTTTCAGGTCGTCACAACAAGGGTCACAAAATAGGTTTGTTTATTTAATTTGGATTCAATTAGGGTCTCCTAACGAGGTACGATAGATATCGGATAACTGGTAAATACCATATGTCGTGAGGTATTGTGTTTAACTCGTATGAGTTGGTGACCAGCTGCCACTTTCTCATTTCTTTCTTTCCTTTCTTCTCTCGCTCTCACTCACCTAACCTCTCCACCACTTTGATCCATAATCCCAAATGTAGCAACCCGACAAAATTGTCATTGACGGCGCCGTCTACTTAGGTCCCGTTACGTGGTCATAAGTCTTTAAAATAACGTTTGACCGAAAACATGTCGCATTCATTTCAAACGTAAAGATTGTTTCAAAGTTTACAAGAATAGTTCAACCACTAGTTACGTTACAATGTTATAAGTACAAATGAAACCTATGCGACACAGTTTTAAATAAAGTCAAAAGACGCTCCATGTATGCATATATACTCGACATCCAATGCAAGTATCAAAATAATGAGCGGAAGCATGTATCACATATCGTTCAAAGACCTGAGAAAAACATAGAAATCTGTCAACGAAAACGTTGGTGAAATCATAGGTTTAAGTAAGTAAGTGAGTAAATAAGTAAGTTGAATCACAAGATTTGCAACATTGAAATAATAGTAATACGTTCTAAAAGTTAATATCACGAGCACCCAATTATCAAGGCTTAACTTTCCATCCAAGAATCCCATCACAATAGTGTTAGAACATACACGGTTTCTCAAAAATATATTTCATCCGTAGAACGGTAGCGAACAGTCCGAATGAGGGTTTGTCAAACCCATATGGCCATACAACATAAGTTCTAGCTTACACCCGGCAAGTGTAACTAATGATAATCGAATTGAGGATTTTGTTCTAACTCGTATGAAGAATGTTTGTTTTCGTACTTGTGTTCACTTTGTAAAATGAAACGTTTATGTTTTCTCATCCCAAATGTAAGTTTAAAAGGGTAAAAGTAGGACTATGATCTCACCTTTAGTGCAAGAGTAAATAAAGTACTTCACAAAGTAACGTGTGCAAGAACGAGTGCTAGTCTTGACCTAAACAAGTAGGTTGTATCAATAACGGTAAACACGGTTGGTCAAAGTTGTTCAATTAGTCCTATGGCTCATTACGACTCGATTATATAGCATGTGAAGCAAGTTGTCAAGTTTCATGCAAGAATCAAGTATACAAGAAGATTAGAACGGTTTAGATAAGTATTGGTTAAGTTTGGTCAAAAGTCAACTTTGGTCAAGTCAAAGTCAACAAAAAAGTCAACACGTTCGGGTCGGGTCTCGAACTATTTTTCTGAGGTTTTTAATCATATATAAGCATGTTGGCCAAGTTTCATGTTGATTGGGGGTGTGTAGCATAGTTAGAATTAAATAAAAATGTGCGTTTTTGGACAGCCGGGGCCTGGAGCGGCGCTCCAGGACCTTGAGCGGCGCTCAGATGGTCTGTTCAGCAAGTCTGGCAGTTTTAAACACTTAAACGAATCCAACTTCAAACAACCATAACTTATGAACCGTAAACATTTAAAACACGTATCTTATATCGTTGGAAAGGTAATTTAACAAGAAATACAACTAAACACATTTTATCAATTAAATCCATCATTAACAATAATGAAAACCTCAATAAATGATCATTATTTAACGTTTCAAGCTCAAAACTGCAAACGGTGATTCGAGAATCCAATTTACGCATACGATACGTAATTTCAAAGGTAATTAAACTTACATTGCAACTAAACACTTACTAACAACATGTCATAGCACTCAATGTATCAAAAGTTCATTTCAAAGTTCATCAAACCCTAACCAAAATCAAGAATTCAATCATTTTGTAAATGGAGCTTTTCTAAATCAACCTACACATCAAAATGAAGCTAATGATGCTAGTAACACATTTAACACATGAACTTTAACATGTAAACAACATTTAATCATCCAAAATTCAAGATTAAGCACACCCATTTTTCATATTCAAGCTAGTTACTCAAAACAACATATCAAGCAAACCAAACACATATTCATGTTAGACTTGAACCATAGATACTAATTAACACTTTTCTAAGTCAAAAACATCAAGAACATGAAATCTAGTGTTTTTAGAAAGTTACCCAAATGAGATGAAATTTGTATCAAAACGTAGAGGATGAAGAGAGGATCACGAATATGTAGTCGAATTTGTTGTGAGCTTCCTAGATCCGAATTAGATGATGATTGAGTGATTTGGTGAGTTGAGAGCAAAAATGGAAGTAGGAGGAAGAGAGAAAAGATGAATGAATGAATGAGTGGTGGTGAAGTGGTTGACTAGTCAACCACTAGTCACCTCTTTAGTCAAGTGGCAAAACTAGTCCCTCGAATTCGGATGCGAGTGCGTGAATTAACCAAAAGAATTATTTTGAAATACACAAGAGTAAACGGGAGATGTTATAATCCAATAACGAAAATATTAAGAACGTTAGCTAACGGAGGATACGAATCTAGGTATGAAAGATAATATAAAAAAAAGGACGGGCATTAAAATAATTTAACGAAAAAATGCGGGATGTTACATTACCCACACCTTAAAAGAAATTTTGTCCCGAAATTTAGTTGGAAGTAGTAGTCGATGTCTCTTCCTCGAGACCTTGTGTTATATATTCTACGAATGAGTGAAGGTACTCCCTTGGGCATTACAACGAACTTGACAATCGGGATCTTTACGTTTTTTTATTGTTTGGCTTCACGATTCGCAATTTCAACTGGTCCTCCTAGGAAGTGTAGTGTGACATCGATAGTAAGTTCATCGTAAGGAATAACAAGTTCTTGTTCGGTAAAACATTTCTATAAGTTTGATACATGGAATGTAGGATAAACGGAAACTTAATTGAGTTGGAAGATCTAAACGGTAAGTAGCGGGTCCAATACAACCCAAGATTTCAAAAGGATCAATATCGCGGATATAACTTTCCTCGATTTCCCGAAACGGATTACACCTTTCCAAGGTGCGGTTTTTCAATATTACGCGGTTACTCACTTGGAATTCGAGAGGTTTACATCTAACATCGGCATAGCTCTTTTGGCGACTACAGGCCGTCTTGAGCCCTTCTCGGACTTGAACGATCTTAACGGTTATTTCTTGCATGAGTTCGGATCCGGTGATTTGCTTGTCACCTACTTCGGTCCAACGAATGGGAGAGCAACATTTGCGGTCATATAAGGTTTCGAAAAGTGCGGCGTTAATACACGAGTGGTAACTACTGTTGTAAGAGGAAACAACTAAAGGCAACAATACAAGTTTGTAACATGTCTTCCCAAGATTTGAATCGTACGTTTGCTTGGTCTGTCAGTTTGTAGATGATACACGGTACTCATGTTTAAACGTGTTCCTAAGGCTTATTATAAAACTAGAAGTGAAACGAGTATTTCGATCCGGGATAAGGGACCATGGTACACCGTGTTGGAATAGAATTCTTTAAGATATGTTTGAACAAGTTAGTTAGGGCTCGAATACATTTGTTGGAACAAGTTTCTTATCGGCTACTGAAAACGTTCATTAGGGCTACTCACCCTCGTGGTGAATACTAGTAATATGTTAAGAGTCTCTCTCTCCATTGAGAATTTAGATAAAAGGTTTCCTTATATGGAAGTACGAGCAAAAAAGATAGGAGTGAAATGAGAATTTAGAATAGGATGAGTTTTCACCTCGATGTAGCCATATCGCGCATCTCGTGGCCAAATGTTGAGACTTGGTGGGAACGAGATAGTATACGTAGTTGTATAGTTCGGAGTTGAGTAGTAGTTGGCCGTATATCAGAAGCATAAGGACGATAAGTCGAAGAAGAAAGAGGTATCCTTGGGTTGTGTATTATCTTGGGTCCCAGTAATATCAGACGGTAATAGTGAAATAACAAAGTTATGTAACGTGGTACGTGGTGATGACAAAAATTGATCGGGTCCATATTTAAGTATTCAAATTCTTCGTACAAAGTAACGAATTTCAGTTTCCTCTATTTCGAGTCGAGAGAGTATGCCTTTCAGGCGTTCACGTAGAAATATTTCCATATTTAAGTTCCATCTTGTGCTACAAGAATTTAGCTAGTCAGGTTGGTGTGGATAATCACGTTCGAGGTTCGGACATGGAGAGATTTAAGGACGAAAGATACGGGGAAAGTCGAATATGAATCTTCGGTAATAACTGGCAAGATCCAAGATTTTACGAATACAAGTCGGAGTAGTGAGGGTTTCTCGATTTCGTGTGACTTTGATTTTAACGAGATCTACTTGAATACCTTGACCACTAACAACAAGGTTTAGAATTTGGACTTCGTTTAACCAAAATTCTCACTTGGAGAATTTGGCATAGAGTTGTTCTTTTCTCATGAGTTCGAGCGTAAGACGGAGATGTTGTTCATTTTTCTTCTTTACTTGAATTGAATAGGTTAGGACATCACTTATGGATATGTTGACGGATTTTCCTAGATAAGTTTACATACGTGATTCATAAGGCCCATGAATATGGACGGAGCCTTAGTTAGACTGAACGACACTAAAAGAAATTCATAACTATCGTAACGAGTTCGGAAAGTAGTTTTAGAGACATCTTCTCCCTTGACCCTCAATTGTTGATAACCGGAATGGAGGTCGATTTTGGAATACATACGGAATCCTTATAATTGATCAAGAGGTCAACAATACGGGGAAGAGGATATCGGTTCTTACCCGGAAGTTATTTAGTTCACGATAATCCGTACACCTTCGTAGGGAACAGTTTTCTTCTTAACGAATAGGTTTTAAGCTCCCTAGTTTTATAGGTTTTAAGTCAATTTCAAACTTCTTACCCCAAAAAGTCTAACGTACACCCTCCGATAAAATTTGTCGGCACGCAATAGTTTTCCGTTGGTCACTTGAATGGCATAAGTAGTCTTTAAGGAAAATGGTGGAGTGCAAGGAGTAGGAGTCAAAGCCTTGGATACAAAACATTCATCGGCACCCGAATTGAATAAACAAGAAATATAAGAGTTGTTGGGAAGAAACGTACCCGTGACTAGTCCATTGTCATCTCGGGAATCCTTGGCGTTAGTGTTGAAAGCTCAACGGCGTGCGTTGGTTTTAGCTTTATTCCTTGGACATGCATTTCTAAAATGACCCGGTTGGACACATTTATAACAAACACCCGTTTTCATTACATTGGGCCCCTTTTGAGCGACGGGGCGGTACTTTTACAAACATGGGCCACATGGCCAATTCTTTTACACTTGATGCAAAATGGCTTGCCACATACACCATAATGATGTTTGTGGCACTTGTTACAATAAGGTAGGTATCCGGCATAACATTTTTTGCCGTCGAAGGTGAAGGGCTTCTTGGTGAAGTTGTTGTTGTAGTTTCTCGATTGGAGGGCTTCCCATTTTCTTTTGTTGCCACCCGATCGATCCTCGGTCGTTGGTGCCGGCGCTTCAAATCCATCCACCGTTTCTATAAATTGGCGGGCCATCGTTAAAGCCTCTTGTAGGTTGGCGGGTCTTGATGACATTACCCCGTGTGGAATACTCTTAGGGAGGCCATCCATGTAAAATTTAACTCCTTGGGGTCCGGTGAGTCATGAGGTTTGGACACATTAAGGCTAGTTCGGCAAACCGTTGATTATAAACTTCGAGGTCATTCCAGGTCATTTTTAAGTTCCCTAGCCCCTGTTCGAGCCTTCGAGTCTCTTCGCACGGGAAGTATTCGGTGATCATTCTTTCTCTTAATTCGGTCCAAGAGAGTGTGTAGGCTTCATCGATACCCACCGATTGTACATACTTGTTCCACCATGAGAGAGCAATACCCCCGAAAGTAAGGGTGGAAAACTTGACCTTATCTTGGTCCCGACAACCGCTTATGCTAAAAATGGCTTCCGTTTGTTCGAACCATCAGGTGAGAGCAACCAGTCCCCCGGTTCCATCGAAAGTGGGAGGTTTGTACCCCATGAAGTTCTTGTAGGAGCACCCCTCGTTTGGATTTTCGGCTCTACGATTGTTGTTGTGTTGTTGTTGTTGTTAGAGGAGGAGTGACCGGCCATGTCCGCATCTACGGCGGTGGTTATCATTCGTTGAAGAGCTCGTTCGAGAGTTTCAAGAGGAGTATTGTGTTGACCTTGGCGAGCCATTGTTCCTTGAAAACACAAGAATATCGTTGATTAGTATTCTCAATAATACTAACTGTGATATGGAATAAGGATAGAGAGAAAATTTTCCTTGACTCGTCTTAAATTCTTTATGTCATAAAGTCAGAACGTTCATATGAGTCACCGTAATATAATCCCGGCAGTTATATTACCCTAATTCATATGTGTATTCAACATTATTTCATTAAGTCAAGGTGGCGTGTTAATAAATTTTAAACAACGTGGGATTAAGATGGAATAAGAGTTAGATATGAATAGAAGAGTTCGAGTATAAATGCACAAGTAGTCAAGTAATTCCTACTTCAAGTCTATATGCCGGTTGTAGTCTAGACTCACTAATGTACCCTATGACTCGGGGTTGACACCAATGAACTCTAAATCCCTACAACCAATGCTCTGATACCATCTGTAGCGACCCGACAAAATCTTCATTGACGGCGCCATCTACTTAAGTCCCGTTACATGGTCATAAGTCTTTAAAATAATGTTTTACCGAAAACATGTCGCATTCATTTCAAACGTAAAGATTGTTTCAAAGTTTACAAGAATAATTCAACCACTAGTTACGTTACAATGTTATAAGTACAAATAAAACCTACGCGACACAATTTTAAATAAAGTCAAAATACGCTCCATGTATGCATATATACTCGACATCCAATGCAAGTATCAAAATAATAAGCGGAAGCATGTATCACATATCGTTCAAAGACCTGAGAAAAACATATAAATCTGTCAACGAAAACGTTGGTGAGATCATAGGTTTAAGTAAGTAAGTGAGTAAATAAGTAAGTTGAATCACAAGATTTGCAACATTGAAATAATAGTAATACATTCTAAAAGTTAATATCACGAGCACCCAATTATCAAGGCTTAACTTTCCATCCAAGAACCCCATCACAATAGTGTTAGAATATATACTGTTTCTCAAAAATATATTTCATCCGTAGAACGGTAGCGAACCGTCCGAATGAGGGTTTGTCAAACCCATATGGCCATACAACATAAGTTCTCGCTTACACCCACCAAGTGTAACTAATGATAATCGAATTAAGGATTTTGTTCTAACTCGTATGTAAAATGTTTGTTTTCGTACTTGTGTTCACTTTGTAAAATGAAACGTTTATGTTTTCTCATCCCAAATGTAAGTTTAAAAGGGTAAAAGTGGGACTATGATCTCATCTTGAGTGCACGAGTAAATAAAGTACTTCATAAAGTAACATGTGCAAGAACGAGTGCTAGTCTTGACCTAAACAAGTAGGTTGTATCAATAACGGTAAACACGGTTGGTCAAAGTTGTTCAATTATTCCTATGGCTCATTATGACTCGATTATATAGCATGTGAAGCAAGTTGTCAAGTTTCATGCAAGAATCAAGTATACAAGAAGATTAGAACGGTTTAGACAAGTATTGGTTAAGTTTGGTCAAAAGTCAACTTTGGTCAAGTCAAAGTCAACGAAAAAGTCAACACGTTCGGTTCGGGTCTCGAACTATTTTTCTGAGGTTTTTAATCATATATAAGCATGTTGACCAAGTTTCATGTTGATCGGGGGTGCGTAGCATAGTTATAATTAAATGAAAATGTGCATTTTTGGACAGCGCTCAGATGGTCTGTTCAGGAAGTCTGGCAGTTTTGAACACTTAAACGAATCCAACTTCAAACAACCATAATTTATGAACCGTAAATATTCAAAACACGTATCTTATATCCTTGGAAAGGTAATTTAACGAGGAATATAACTAAACACATTTCAACAATTAAATCCATCATTAACAATAATGAAAATCTCAATAAATGATCATTATTTAACGTTTCAAGCTCAAAAATGCAAACGGTGATTCGGGAATCCAATTTGCGCATACGATACGCCATTTCAAAGGTAATTAAATATACATTGCAACTAAACACTTACTAACAACATGTCATAGCATTCAATGTATCAAAAGTTTATTTCAAAGTTCATCAAACCCTAACCAAAATCAAGAATTCAATCATTTTGAAAATGGAGCTTTTCTAAATCAACCTACACATCAAAATGAAGCTAATGATGCTAGTAACATATTTAACACATGAACTTTAATATTTAAATAACATTTAATCATCCAAAATTCAAGATTAAGCACACTCATTTTTCATATTCAAGCTAGTTACTCAAAACAACAAATCGAGCAAACCAAACACATATTCATGTTAGACTTGAGCCATAGAAACTAATTAACACTTTTATAAGTCAAAAACATCAAGAACAAGAAATCTAGTGTTTTTAGAAAGTTACCCAAATGAGATGAAATTTGTTTCAAAACGTAGAGGATGAAGAGAGGATCACGAATATGTAGCCGGATTTGTTGTGAGCTTCCTATATCCGAATTAGATAATGATTGAGTGATTTGGTGAGTTGTGAGCAAAAATGGAAGTAGGAGGAAGAGAGAAAAGATGAATGAATGAATGGGTGGTGGTGAAGTGGTTGACTAATCAACCACTAGTCACCTCTTTAGTCAAGTGGCAAAACTAGTCCCTCGAATTCGGATGCGAGTGCGTGAATTAACCAAACGAATGATTTTGAAATACACGAGAGTAAACGGGAGATGTTATAATCCAATAATGAAAATATTAAGAACGTTAGCTAACAGAGGATACAAATCTAGATACGAAAGATAATATAAAAAAAAGACGGGTGTTAAAATAATTTAACGGAAAAATGCAGGATGTTACACCAAATCTTGTCATTTGAAATAGATTTTGGTTGCAATTTGTGTCTTGTGATTTCAGGTGTTTAATCAAGGTAAAATCGTTTGATTTTGTGCTTAAATCGGTGTAAAAATGGGTATTTAGTTAGGTTTTCTCAAAGTGTATTTTTGTGTCAAATTTTTGCAATTTGATGTTGTTTGAGCTTTAAATTCGAGGGTTTATGTCTCAAAATGTTTTGTGTACAATATGTGCTTGGTTTTGAGGTCAAAAACAAGTCCAGGATCGAGATTTGGTGATTTTTGGGCGAAACCCGTAAGTTTGCTGTTGCTGCTGCAGCTCAAGAACACACTCGACCGAGTGTCTTAAGACACTCAACTGTGTGTCTTTTCTGGTGGGTCATGTGTCTACTCAGTGGACCATGTGTCTTTTGAAAGACAGTAGGTAGCGTGTCTCTACTCCGTTTGTCGTGTGTCTAGACACTCGACCGCCTTTCTAAAGACCGACTACTGAGTTTGGGCAGTGTGTCTTTTTGGGAAAGTTTTATGAAAAGAATCTGTTTTTAGCCGTTATGCTGCCCGTGTATCTAATTTTTGATTAGAGCACTATACTAACTTGGTTTATATTATTCTCAGGCGATAAGAACAAGGAAGAAGCTCAGAGTTAGATAACTGAGCTATTGCTGGTAATTGGTAAGTGGGTCTATCTTCGGATAGATTTAAGTAGCATGTCATGCTACTGTGATTGAATCTTTCACCATGCTTTGATTTGGTGATATTACCATGTTTGGATAATGGTTGTCATGTTATTTAGATGATTGCATGCTTGCTGTGATTATGTGATATTATGTGCGCATTGTGTTTGACACCAGCCAGGCCAAAGGAGACTGGGGACTCGTAACCATGCCCGAGGAGGTTAGAGTCCGTATGAGGTCAACCAGGCCCGAGGATGTTGGGTCCAGGTGCTACTGATTGTGGAGTATAATTTTGAGTGACGCATCCCTTGTGTCCGAATGACTATACTTTGAACCGAGTAGTAAGAACTATCGGTAGACTCTAGTGCGATCAGATAGGAGTCGTGTGCTCGAAGCCTCCGATCCTTGTTTTGTCTTTAGTTGTATGCTAGTTGGTTGTTAGTATGTTAGGGTGCGTTTGATAAAACTGAATAATTTAGCGCTGAATGATTCATATCTTGAATGGTTCAAAGACTCTGAATGACTTTTGGTTTTGAATAGAAAATTAGTGTTGGATAACTATTCTGTATGGAAAATCTGAATAACACAAATTACCGTTTTGACCTTACACTTTAAGATAATCTAAGATGATACATACAAATGAATTCTGTGATTTTATCATATTTTAATTTACTATTTACTACTTTAATTAACAAAAATCCTAAGAAAACAATATAGGTGTAATATGAAATAAGGATCATATATTGTATTATATGTTTAAATATTTATATGATATATATTATACTAATACTAATATTATTCAACACCACTGTTTGACTTTAGATTCCAAAGAGCTACTCAATTATCTTTTTTACTTAGTTGAAGAACCCGTGAAATTACGGGTTAGTTTAAGAAAAATTGTGAATGCTATATCATATTTGACAAATGTTATTAAACCTAATCATTAATGTGTGTGTGTGTATATATATATATATATATATATATATATATATATATATATATATATATATATATATATATATATATATATATATAAGTAACTAAATACATGAATTACATACTATAACTTTTTAATCTAGAACTCTAGTTCTACAAATATATTGATGTACTTTGAATATAATAAATGAACTACATTTATTCTTCCACCACCCTCTTCCAATTTTTATCACAATTACTATTTTTCTTGTCATAAAAACCTATATTACAACATTTTATTGAGACATGTACTTAGAATGCATATGTAACGTAGTTAATCCCGTAAAAAACCTATATTTGAATAAAAATAATAATAATTACGATTATAATAATATGTAATTATAATAAAGTTTTCTTAAAGTTTGAATATTTATATTGTTAATAATAATTATTAGTAATAACAAAATCTTTCTTGCATTTCTTTTAAAAATTAAAATACAGTTATTATATGAAGGTTGTACAATATCTTTAAAATTTGTATTGTATATGTGTTCATGTGGTGTTTTGTAAAGGATTGTATAATTTGTTTTAAAAAATATACATATAGTCATGAGAGTGTTTTATCATAAAGTTATACATAATGCTTCAAATATTGTACATATGGTTATAAAGTTGTTTTATCATAAAGTTGTACATAATGCTTCAAATATTGTACATATGATCATGGATGTGTTTTACTATAAAGTTGTACATAATCTTTTTCATAATGTACATTTGTTTAACATGTTTTAATTTTTATTAAATATAAATAATTATTTTAATGATATCATCATAAATGTCTTAAAAAATTTCTTTTTCTTTTTGAATTTTTGTTAAGCTTGAAAAATGTTTATTTATGACATCATCATTATAGAGATTTAATAGAATTTATAAATACGCACTTCATTTATCCCTTTATCATCAATAACTATCCATGTATCAACGGAAAATCGATCATCATAGTTTAATCAAGTTGATTTTTTTTTTTTTGGCTTTTCGTGAAAAGACCCGTCCTAATCCATAAGAAAGAATACAATAACATTTGGTTACATCGCGAGGTACTTGACCTCTATATGATACATTTTACAAACATTGCATTCGTTTTTAAAAGACAACCTTTCATTTACATTGAATGTTGACGGCATGCATACCATTTCATAATATATCCAACTATAATTGACTTAATAATAATCTTGATGAACTCAACGACTCGAATGCAACGTCTTTCGAAATATGCCATGAATGACTTCAAGTAATATCCTTAAAATGAGCTAATGCACAGCGGAATATTTCTTTCATACCTGAGAATAAACATGCTTTAAAGTGTCAACCAAAAGGTTGGTGAGTTCATTAGTTTATCATAAACGATCATTTTCATAATTTTAATAGACCACAAGAATTTCATTTCCAGTTCTCATAAATATACGTCCCATGCATAGAGACAAAAATCATTCATATGGATTGAACTCTTGGTAACCGACATTAACAAGATGCATATAAGAATATCCCCTATCATTCTGGGAAATCCTTCGGACATGATAAAAAACGAATTCGAAATACTAAAGCATCCGCTACAACGGATGGGGTTCGTTAGGCCCAATAGATCTATCTTTAGGATTCGCGTCAATTAGTAGATCGGTATACTAATTCTTAGGTTACCAAGCAAAAGGGGCATATTCGGCTTCGATCATTCAACCATATAATGTAGTTTCGATTACTTGTATCTATTTCGTAAAATATTTTTAAAAATTGTGCATGTATTCTCAGCCCAAAAATATAAAGGGTAAAAAGGCAAATGAAACTTACCTTACTGTATTTTATAGTAAAAATACATATGACGATATTGAACAATGCAGGGTTGGCCTCGGATTCACGAACCTATACCATTTATATATATATTTATATTTATATATATATATATATATATATATATATATATATATATATATATATATATATATATATATATATATATATATATATATATATATATATATATATATATATATATATATTAAAACATATATTTGTAATTGGACAATTTTCATATTTATATCTTTTTTATCTTTTGTATATACATATATATGTGTTCAATTTGTATATATTCAAATTTCTTATTATCTATATAGTTACATTAATATATATATACATATATATCTGATTAGTATTATATATAAAATAGATATTAATTTGTTGTATATGTATATTTATGTAAAAGTCATTACTATCATCAGTACATACTTATATGTATTGTTACTTATAAATGTTTTTATATACATAAAGTTTATTTGGTAGAATAATATTAATAATAGTAATGAAAATTGTATCTGATTATAATGATAATATCAATAATAACCATACTAACAATAATAATATTTATAGCAAATTTCATTACTAATAATAGTTAGGATAATAATTTTTAATAATGTAATAATGATACTCATAATATTGATAATAATGATAATAATAATAATAATAATAATAATACATAATAATAATAATAATAATAATAATAATAATAATAATAATAATAATAATAATAATAATAATACATAATGATAATACTAATACCTATAGAATGTTACTATACTAATATTTATGAAAACTATAATAACTTATATTAATAATACCTATAAAAATATACGAATAATGATTATCATTATAATACTAATAACAATTATAATACTAATAATAACAATAATAATAATAATACTAAATGTTAATACTTTGTAATAATAATATTAATAATATTAGGAGTAATTTACTTACTTAGTCATAATAATATTAATATGTGTTACATGATACTACTAGTAATTATAATACAACTTATAATAATAATACAAATACAAATAATAATAATAATAACAATAATAATCATAATAACAATAATAATGATTTTTAATATGTAAAACTACCTTAGAATCCCATGTTAAACAAATGCGCCAAGCAGGGATCGATCCCAAGACCACTTGCTAACCCGCACACCATCTAAACTATCGAACCAGTTATGATTTTCTAATATAAACCCATTTTATTTAATTATAACCCTTATTAGTTATCTCATCTTCTTCTTTTCCCTTGATAGGTCAGAACCCATTTTAAAATCCATCAGAGATCAAAATTAAATAATCGAGGAGTTACTAAATCTACTTAGGTTTTTAAAATCTAAAATACAGATAATCATTTGTATTATTTTGAATTAACAAAAAATAAAATAAAAGCTGTTATACAGCTCCTGAAAACCACGATGAACACAGAATTACATTTGAATTTTTAGTACGTTTCAGATTATAATTATAACATGAAAGAGGTTTTAAATCATGTTTAGAAACTTTATAAAGTATCAATTTTATTTGAAACCTCAAAACGAAATCCAATTTCCTCAAGAACAAATCAGTTGACTTTTAGGAATAAATGTTTGACTCGAAAATTAAAGCTTGTTAAGATGAATTGGAATGTGATATTTTGCAGAAAGTTTGAGAAAAAGGATATTAACAAGACACCATTAACACAATTTGAAATGTAATTGGAATTTGAGACTTTGGAATAATAGTACAAGAACAGGGTAAACGACATGGGTTTTCTTCAATATATTTTGTTTAATTCGAAAAATTAAGAGTTGCTAAAGGGTTCAGTGATTTGAAAGTGATTATGTGAAGTTGTATGATATCTATTTACAGCTGGAACGATTTTATGTATTGCAAAATTGTCGACAACAGAATCATTCAGCAGAGAAAAAAATTAAATAAATAAATAAATAAAAAATAAAGGAAGACAATGACTCTCAACTGAATTTGGCGTGATTATATGATTTGATTCGATTTGGAATTCATTTAAGAGATAGAAACAAAGATTCAGTATAGTTTGATGTTTACATGTACCAAACCGTACGAATTTCTTGATTTTCATATATAGTTTATATAATTAATAAATATATTAGTAATAATAATAATTGTATTAATAATAAAAAATAATAATAATGATACTAATAATAATAAGATGATAATAATATTATTAATGTTCATAAATTGTATTATTTCCTAATAATAATAATAATTTACATTTACAATAATACTAATAATAGTAATAAAATTGATATTAATAATAACAATATCGCTAATACTAATAAATGATAATAATTATAATAATAATTATAAATATAGCAATGATCATAATATTAATAATAAAATTAATAATTTTTAATGATAATACTTGATAATACAAGTAATAACAAGTTTCATGTTTCCTTTTTCATATCCATATAATAATACATATTATAATAATATTAATAATACAATTAATAATATTACAATTAATATTATTAATAATAATGAGGGTAATAATAATATTGATATAAATATATCACTATATCTAAACTTGAAGTTTTATTTAATTTATTAATATTACATATGTCATTTAATATATTTTTTTACATTTTATATATTATGATATACATACAACATTAATTTTGTACCGAATCGTATATGTATAGATATTCGTTTTAATAGCAATTTAATTATTTTTTTATGCTGTTTTTCATAATTAACTCTAATAATTATATTGTATTTTTATTATTTCAATTTAATATATTTACTTATTTTTATACCAATATACATATATATATATATATATATATATATATATATATATATATATATATATATATATATATATATATATATATATATATATATATATATTTACACAAATATTCGTGAATCGTCGGGAATAGTCAAAAGGGTAACTGAATATATGAAATAGTTCAAAACTTTTGAGACCCAACATTACAGACTTTGCTTATCGTGTCGGAAACATTTAAAGATTAAGTTTAAATTTGGTCAAAAATTTCCGGGTCGTCACAGTACCTACCCGTTAAATAAATTTCGTCCCGAAATTTGATTAGGATGGTCATGGTTGACAATAAGTATGTTTTCATGACGTATACGAGTTGTGAATTAGAGTTTTATCACCATTGAGTAATATGAATAAGACAATTCGATTACTCGAAGATTACGAATGAAGCTATCACTAAATAGTGAAATGAGAAAGACAAGTTTCATCATAACTTTTGACTAGTCATGGTTGAATATAGAAAATAAGATGCGTCTTAACTTTTGATGTTGTCTTGGTTGAATTTCGGAATTCAAGGGATTTGAAGATAATTTTCGAAATCTAAAAGATTTGTTTCTTCGGCGAATAAGGAAATTAGAATCTTTCTAATTAAATGCGGAGATCTATCTTGATTTTACTATCAAATCTTTCACTATAAATTAACTTCTTCCATTCTGTTACTTTTACCATTCCTATACTTAATTCCCAAATTCAAAAGATTATGAAAATGCTTAATCCAGTTCTAATCCTTGTCCCTATCCTTACTATCATAATAATTATTCTCCTTTTCCAACTTCCACCAGAGGAATCTACTTACTTCTACTTTGCCCTTGGGGTTATAGTACTTATAATTCTCCCGTGTCTTTATGTTGCGATAAATATTGATATACACGGTTTGTAATTTATGTGTTGTTATCGGGCTTTATATTTTCCTTTATATTTTAATGTCCCTATTCCTGTCTCCAATAATCACTGTTATCCACAGTTAATACTCCCTCCTATTTTCTGCGATTTATACTCCAATTTCTATTTCGGAGCTTTGTCTCTTCGTTTCTTCTTCTTGCGATTGGGCATCTCTTGTAATGGTCCAGAATTCACAGATATAAGTTTCAGAATGAACATTGTTAATGTTTTAAGAAAGAAATGGTTTTAGCACAATTTGACTTGTCAAATTACCAGAATTCAAGGAAAAAGAGAAGACTATCAAAAAATATGTTCTTGATATATTTATAGATTAGACAGAACGTAAGAGTCGTGTAACATGGCACATGATGACGTTATGATCTGTGAATCATAACGTTTCATTTAGAAACTCAGCATGACTTACTGTAATATAATTACGTTGATCAAGTGTCATTATATTATACTAACTCATGCATCAGTTTCCAACACTACTTCAAAAACATTCATATTTTAAATTCGAAGGTTTCAGAATTTAGAAACTAAAATAGTTTCATTTATGATATTATACAGATACCGCGAAGAAATAAATAATTTCGGACGATAATATTTATGAAAATATCCTCAGAAATATCGAAGATATTTATGATGATATTTTGGAATTTCTAAGTTCGATGGTTGATGAAGAAAGATTTTCCGCAAGATGTTAACATGACTTCGGAGCAAGATATTCTCTAAAGATTTCAACGGATCCAGAATTACCTGGATTCTTTGAATATAGGGTATGGTCCTTGTATTTGTTCTTGGTCTCCTTCTTGGTTAGCTCAATCCGTTTTCCAGTTCCAACTTTTCTGAGCTTTTCCAACATACTATTCTTTATTATCAAACTTTCGACTATTAAGGTCATTTACGATTGTCTACAGTTTCTGCTACTTTATTGAGCTTTTTCAAAGTTCAATGTATTGATTCGTAGGCTGGGTGCTTTTCAGAATTGAAGATCGTACTTCTAGGGGATAAATATTATACGTATACATATAACTGTTGATGTAGAAATGCTGCGAGATTTCAAAATACTGATTGCTGATTCTCGGTATTGGGTACGGCAATTCTCGTTATCAGATGCAGATAGGGTTTCGATAAATATAATGATCTTTCGGAAATCAAAGATCAGCGAAGTTGTTGGTAAATTTACTGCTAATGTGGTGAGATATAAATGGTTCTTCGGTATCGATGATGAAAGGCAACTTATATATCAGAGTTATAATAAACTAATCCAAGTGAAAAGTCGAAGTTAACTTGTTGGAGCTGTGACAAAATTGGCTAATTTGGAAAGGGGTTGCAAAGTTATTTTGGGTAATAATAACACTAAAGGAATTAACACAGCTATGTGTTAAACGTTTACTCAGTTTCTGAGAGTTTTCAGGTGCATAACTATATGCATCAATCCTTTCTTTCGTAGATGAATTGCGGATGGTTCATCCTCTCGATTGAGGTGTTTTCAAGAATCATGAAAGGTTTGAACGCATATTGTAATTATCAAGATACAAATGAGGTTTAAGATGAAATCAAGTGGCAACTTGAAGAATTGTTTAGTTTCATAAGTTATAATCAATATTTTAATTCATTTTAATTGTCCAATGTTTTTAGTCCATAGTCGATAGTCCACAATTGACAGTCCAATAATTCATATACAGTTTAATATATAATATTCGAATTACTTAATACGTATCGTGACGCGTGTACATGTCTCAGACTCGATCACAACTCAAACTATATATATTATTGTAGAATCAACCTCAACCCTGTATAGATAACTCTAGCATTACTGTATATAGAGTGTATATGGTTATTCCAAATAATATATATAGATGCGTCGATATGATATGTCAAAATCTTGTATACGTGTCCCGATATTTAAAGTGCGTAAAATAAATAACAGAAATTAAATGATGATAAATAAATTTGCGAGAATTAAAATTGCGATAAATAAAATGCGATAAATAAATTACGATAAATAAATTGCGATAAATAAAAGGTAATACGAAATTAACAGTTAGCTAGGAACAGTTAGCTAGGAACAGTTAGCGTGGATTCTTAACAAAATTTCTCATAGTTAATTTGTTTGTTTCTAAAAAATTTTATTTTGTCCAATGTTTTCCTCATTATGCCACTTGTTAGATTCTGATAAATCAAAATCCAAATATGAATTTGAATAAAAAGGGTTATTCTGCGGTGAACGGATACATATATCTGTGGATATAAGTAGGATACTAAATGACTGTTGAATCAGATTTGAAGAATGTACAATGTAACTTATTAATGTGAAATCTAAATATTCCTCGGGTATTACCTACCCGTTAAAATATTTTCACCATTAACAATTTGTACGAAAGAATTTTTAATTACAATCTTTATGAAAATATACTTACATATATATTTTCTTCAGATGTAATCATAGATTCAATGAGTTAATATAATATTAATCTCATTTGATTTACCGTTATAACTAGAATACATAATCTCTAAAACATTAGAGATTACATAATCGCCATGAAGAACGAAGATAATTTATGTAGAATGATACGTAGAACGATGATTGTACTCGAGGTACTGAATGGGATGTTGAGGCATGGATTGTTGATGATACTGGTGCTGTTACTGAAGCTGGTAGGTTTTGCACCACGTTTTCCAAATTGATTACTCGAGCGCGGAGTTCGTCGACTTCTTATATTATTCCTGGATGATTGTCGATCGGAACGAGCGGATGAATAAGGTTTAGAATTTTAGATAGAATATAATCGTGACGAGCAACCCTAAAAATGAGGCTGAAAATGGTGTTTCGGATAGGTTCGCGGGTAAGTGCTTCAGGTTCTTTGCCAAGAGGACAATATGGTGGATGGAAGGGATCGCCTTCTTCGCGTCTCCATTAAGTAAGTCGACTACGAATCCATCAGATGAATTGGGGATGGCTGATTTGGTTGATTCATTCTGGTGACGCTGCTTTCGGAGCTCGAGTGAAACTCCATATCGGAATCCGAGGGACTGGAACTAGTGGCGATTTCCATTTCGTACGATTGATTAAAGGATTTTTCGATATGAAATGATTTTCGGCTATCGAATGGTATTCTAATTACATGGAATATCCATATATATAGAACAAAAGATTTCGTAGATTACGGGGAATTTACGGAATATACTAGGCAAAGTTTACAGTAACAGATACGCTAAGATATGAATTAGCAGATACACTAAGATATGAATTTTGTCTATACACTACTCATGCAGTCAATGCAGTAAGATGTGTCTAGACTAAGAGTGATAAGCAAGTGATTCCCTAAGAACGATAAGTAGGTAATTTTCGACACAAAATGATAAGTAAAACTTTTTGACATGCAGACACGGTCGAAGTCCAGACTCACTAATGCATCCTAATGACTATCAGTTAGACACACTAATGCAGACCTGGTTCTCTAAGACCACCGCTCTGATACCAACTGAAAAGACCCGTCCGAATCCATAAGAACGAATACAATAACATTTGGTTACATCGCGAGGTACTTGACCACTATATGATACATTTTACAAACATTGCATTCATTTTTAAAAGACAAACTTTCATTTACATCAAATGTTGACGGCATGCATACCATTTCATAATATATTCAACTATAATTGACTTAATAATAATCTTGATGAACTCAACGACTCGAATGCAACATCTTTCGAAATATGCCATGAATGACTTCAAGTAATATCCTTAAAATGAGCTAATGCACAGCGGAAGATTTCTTTCATACCTGAGAATAAACATGCTTTAAAGTGTCAACCAAAAGGTTGGTGAGTTCATTAGTTTATCATAAACGATCATTTTCATAATTTTAATAGACCACAAGAATTTCATTTCCAGTTCTCATAAATATACGTCCCATGCATAGAGACAAAAATCATTCATATAGATTGAACACCTGGTAACTGACATTAACAAGATGCATATAAGAATATCCCCTATCATTCCGGGAAATCCTTCGGACATGATAAAAAATGAATTCGAAGTACTAAAGCATCCGTTACAACGGATGGGGTTCGTTAGGCCCAATAGATCTATCTTTAGGATTCGTGTCAATTAGTAGATCGGTTTACTAATTCTTAGGTTACCAAGCAAAAGGGGCATATTCGGCTTCGATCATTCAACCATATAATGTAGTTTCGATTACTTGTGTCTATTTCGTAAAACATTTATAAAAATTGTGCATGTATTCTCAGCCCAAAAATATAAAGGGTAAAAAGGCAAATGAAACTCACCTTACTGTATTTTATAGTAAAAATACATATGACGATATTGAACAATGCAGGGTTGACCTCGGATTCACGAACCTATACCATTATATATATATATATATATATATATATATATATATATATATATATATATATATATATATATATATATATATATATATATATATATATATATTAAAACATATATTTGTAATTGGACAATTTTCATATTTATATCTTATTTATCTTTTGTATATACATATATATGTGTTCAATTTGTATATATTCAAATTTCTTATTATCTATATAGTTACATTAATATATATATATATATATATATACATATATATATACATATATATATATACATATATATATATATACATATATATATATATACATATATATATATACATATATATATATATATATATATACATATATATATATATATACATATATATATATATATACATATATATATATATATATATATATATATATATATATATATATATATATATATATATATATATATATCTGATTAGTATTATATATAAAATAGATATTAATTTGTTGTATATGTATATTTATGTAAAAGTCATTACTATCATCAGTACATACTTATATGTATTGTTACTTATAAATGTTTTTATATACATAAAGTTTATTTGGTAGAATAATATTAATAATAGTAATGAAAATTGTATCTGAATATAATGATAATATCAATAATTACCATACTAACAATAATAATATTTATAGCAAATTTCATTACTAATAATAGTTAGGATAATAATTTTTAATAATGTAATAATGATACTCATAATATTGATAATAATAATAATAATAATAATAATAATAATAATAATAATAATAATAATAATAATAATAATAATAATAATAATAATAATAATAATAATACATAATGATAATACTAATACCTATAGAATGTTACTATACTAATATTCATGAAAACTATAATAACTTATATTAATAATACCTATAAAAATATACGAATAATGATTATCATTATAATAATAATAACAATTATAATACTAATAATAACAATAATAATAATAATACTAAATGTTAATACTTTGTAATAATAAAATTAATATTAGTAATATTAGGAGTAATTTACTTACTTAGTCATAATAATATTAATATGTGTTACATAATACTACTAGTAATTATAATACTACTTATAATAATAATATGAATAATAATAATAACAATAATAATCATAATAACAATAATAATGATTTTTAATATGTAAAACTACCTTAGAATCCCATGTTTAAAAAAATGCGCCAAGCAGGGATCGATCCTAAGACCACTTGCTAACCCGCACACCATCTAAACCATCGAACCAGTTATAATTTTCTAATATAAACCCATTTTATTTAATTATAACCCTTATTAGTTATCTCATCTTCTTCTTTTCCCTTGATAAGTCAGAACCCATTTTAAAATCCATCAGAGATCAAAATTAAATAATCGAGAAGTTACTAAATCTATTTAGGTTTTTAAAATCTAAAATACAGATAATCATTTGTATTATTTTGAATTAACAAAAAAAATAAAAGCTGTTATACAGCTCCTGAAAACCACGATGAACACAGAATTACATTTGAATTTTTAGTACGTTTCAGATTATAATTATAACATGAAAGAGGTTTTAAATAATGTTTAGAAACTTTATAAAGTATCAATTTTATTTAAAACCTCAAAAGGAAAATCCAATTTCCTCAAGAACAAATCAGTTAACTTTTAGGAATAAATGTTTGACTCGAAAATTAAAGCTTGTTAAGATGAATTGGAATGTGATATTTTGCAGAAAGTTTGAGAAAAAGGATACTAACAAGACCTCATTAACACAATTTGAAATGTAATTGGAATTTGAGACTTTGGAATAATGGTACAAGAACAGGGGAAACGACATGGGTATTCTTCAATATATTCTGTTTAATTTGAAAAATTAAGAGTTGCTAAAGGGTTCAGTGATTTGAAAGTGATTATGTGAAGTTGTATGATATCTATTTACAGCTGGAACGATTTTATGTATTGCAAAATTGTCGACAACAAAATCATTCAGCAGAGAAAAAAAATTAAATAAATAAATAAAAAAAATAAAGGAAGACAATGACTCTCAACTGAATTTGGCGTGATTATATGATTTGACTCGATTTGGAATTCATTTAAGAGACAGAAACAAAGATTCAGTATAGTTTGATGTTTACATGTAACAAACCGTACGAATTTCTTGATTTTCATATATAGTTTATATAATTAATAAATATATTAGTAATAATAATAATTGTATTAATAATAATAATAAATAATAATGATACTAATAATAATAAGATGATAATAATATTATTATTAATGTTCATAAAATGTATTATTTCCTAATAATAATAATTTACATTTACAATAATACTAATAATAGTAATAAAATTGATATTAATAATAACAATATCGCTAATACTAATAAATGATAATAATTATAATAATAATTATAAATATAGCTATGATCATAATATTAATAATAAAATTAATAATTTTTAATGATAATACTTGATAATACAAGTAATAACAAGTTTCATGTTTCCTTTTTCATATCCATATAATACATATTATAATAATATTAATAATACAATTAATAATATTACAATTAATATTATTAATAATAATGAGGGTAATAATAATATTGATATAAATATATCACTATATCTAAACTTGAAGTTTTATTTAATTTATTAATATTACATATGTCATTTAATATATTTTTTTACATTTTATATATTATGATATACATACAACATTAATTTTGTACCGAATCGTATATGTATAGATATTCGTTTTAATAGCAATTTAATTATTTTTTTATGCTGTTTTTCATAATTAACTCTAATAATTAAATTGTATTTTTATTATTTCAATTTAATATATTTACTTATTTTTATACCAATATACATATATATATATATATATATATATATATATATATATATATATATATACACACACACAAATGTTCATGAATCGTCGGGAATAGTCAAAAGGGTAACTGAATATATGAAATAGTTCAAAACTTTCGAGACTCAACATTACAGACTTTGCTTATTGTGTCGGAAACATTCAAAGATTAAGTTTAAATTTGGTCGAAAATTTCCGGGTCGTCACATATCGTACTATTGGTACATCATTCATCTCCTATCTTTGTAACTCAACTCAAGATCTCGTCATTATGAACTGAAACCATATGTCAGTAACAAAAATGGAAGAAAATTAAAAACAACTCGGGTCGTGGCACACGTAAGTTAGCTTTCTTTTAAGAAGTGATTACTACTATTGCTTGTGTTTGCCGATTACGAGATCAATTTTCTAAAGTAATAATTTAAATGATAAAAGAAAAAAGCCCTAAGTTCAGGTATGAAGATGGGTGGATTCTCGAATGAATTGTTTAGAATAAAGATAAGGAAAAAAGAAATTGATAATAGATACCAGATGCTAACAAGGGTAGATGTGGAGTTATGGTGCTGAACGAGAGATCATGTCGTTCAGAAGGGGGTGGAATCGCTGACCGATGCAGAGATTGTGGTTCCATTCAGAGGTGCCGTGTTTAGTGAATCAAACACGCTGAATGCTGACCGATTCAGCATTCAGCTCTGAATGTCATCATTCAGCAGCAATCAAACACACCCTTAGTGATGTTGTTCGCATGTGTGGTACTTATGGGATATCTATTAGATAGATTCCATCACTTAGGCCCCACATTTCCACCCTTGCAGGTTTACGTACTGCTAGTTGGATGGGTGTTACGGACGGTTTGGAAGACATGTTTGACAAGACCCAACTCTGATGTTTTCTTACTTCGTTTTAAAACTGTTTGTGACCAGAGTCAGTACTGTTGTCATGTAACACTGATTTGTGTAATGATAGATTTTATTATGGATTAACTTTGAACTGTGTCCTTTTGTAAATGTTAATCTGGATACTTTTGATAAATGTTGTCTTCCGCTGTGATATCTATAAAAAATGGCCGGTGTTACACCCATATTTCTGAAAAACGAAATACGTGTCTTGCAATTGAAAAGGAAATCTTTAACCTTTGCCTCCACCAGAGTAGCTGAATCAACAATGAGTACACACCGATCCAAACGTTCAACAATATAACGATTTGAGCAAGCGTTAATGTAACGACCCTGGAATTTCCAACGTTATTTTATTAATAATTATTATTATTAATACGCGTGTTTAAACGAATGTACGTTATTACATTTACATGTTGCCATGATTGCCCGAACTTGACTTTTAAGTGCCCGAAACGTCTTTGTGACACCCGGAACTTTCACGAATAATATTTTTAGATATTATTTACATTCATGATTAAATTTATTAATCATTTTAATTAACTAAGGCTATTAGTTAGTTACTTGGGCTTTAATTGGTTTAACTTGTGATTTATTCGAACTTGGGCTTTGTTAGTGTAATGGACTCATGTTATTGGACTTCCAAGCCCACCCTACATTATTAATGGACCCTTTAGCCCACTCTTGCAAGTGTAAGTAATACTTAGAGGTTGAACTAGTTAGTTATCTCATAAGGAATCTAGTTGCACTTAATCTCCATGTAAACCATCCTTTTAACCAACTTTAGAAGCTTTAACACATGAGTAACCATTGAACACTCCATCCCCCCCCCCCCCTCTTTATTCAGCTGCAGGCCGTGGCCTATGGGTGCCCAAGGGGTGGTTTTTGTTTCAAACTTTGCTTACTTCTTTCACTAGTTCACTTGTATTCCTCTCATTCAAAACACACACTTAATTCTCTCAACCATTTTCTCTCTTTTCTCTCTTTCTTGTAAGTAATTTGAACATCTTTTTCTCTCTTCTTTTCCTTGTAAAAACTGAATTTATACACCTCTAAATCATCATCATCTTTTGTTAGTTGCTTGATTAATTACTTGTCTTTGTTGTTGTTTAGTTATTTACTTGTTATTACTTACTTACCTTCATATTACAAGAATAAACTTACTAGTTTGATTCTTCATTTTTATCTTGTTATAACAAGAACAACAAGAACATAATCTATCTAGTTATGTTCTACCTTGTTTCAAAAGATTATAAAGTTCATGGTTGAAAGACATACTTGAAGTTCATGAAGTAAACTTTAAAGTTTACTTTCTAAAGATCAAACTTTGGTTTGAATCTTTAAAGTATGAACAACAATGAACTAATTACTTGTTTACCTAGCTTATTTACTTCATTTACTTGCACTTTAATTTCATGTAATTAGTTTATATGGTCAAGTACTACAAGTTAGTCTTGATCTCATATCTCTTGAACAAATTAAGTTAACTTTGAAAGTTCAAGAACACACAAATAAGGTTTCTTTAAATATAACTTTGGATCTAGACTTTTGAGTCTTGGATCTTCAAGATCAAACTAAGAACTATGTTCTACTACTTATGATCTTGATTAGTTAGTTAACTTTCAAGTTTAAAGTCCATGTATGTGTTAGATCTAAGACCTTGATGCAACTTTGGTTCATCAAACTTCATACAACTCTTAAGTGAGTTGTGCTTCATGTCTTAGACTTGCACATGGGTTATGATGGTCAAGACTTGGTTAAGATGATGTAGATACATCAATGATTTGTACACTTGAAGCTATATGCATCAAGGATGGGAACCATGATGAACATCAAGCACCAAGACCACCGGAACCCTTTTAAACTCACTGTTCTGTCCAAAAGCTACTGATCTGATGTTTCCGTAACATAACAGTAGACCTGGGCTGTTCTAACCTTGATTTTTAGATATAAATTTTCGAGTAGATAACTTTTCATATAGGACTCGTCTTAATCCGAGTTACGGTTTAGGATTTATGGCCCTCCGAGCGTCACTATGTCTTTTAACGTTGTGCAGAAATTTCAGACCTACTCGCACTTAAACCTTCACCACGGTTAAACGAAGACGAGTTTGCTTCTTTAAATTTTACCACACTTAAGGGACTCATAGACGGAGCCATGGCCACTGGTCTCACCTTAATTCAGTAAGGGTAGAGGCCGTGGTGACTGACTGAAGTCAGACTTTGTTTTAAACTACTTTCATAAACGAAACCTACTTTACGCCTTTTGTTTAATGATGAATGATGATGACCCTTAAGACCTTAAATACATACTTTTAAACCTATTAAGACGATTTACTGACTTAGTATTATTTGCCTTAGGTTGAGGACCTTCGGACCGATTACTTGCATACCTTTTCCGAACCGACTTTACCGCTACATATCATTGTGAGTTATAGCATTCCCTTTTTACTTTAACTTATTTTGGGAACTGAGAATACATGCGGATTTTATGTTTTAAATACTAGGCACGAGTACTTAAACTTTATATATGTGTGGGTTATATAACGGCAGAAACATTCCCTTTAGCTCGGTAACGTTTAATCATTGGTTTTTGAATCGTGAACGCGAATCTTAGATATGGATCCATAGGGTTTGACATCCCCACTCGGGCTAGTCGCGCTAGCATTTAATGAGTGTTTAATACTTCGTAGACATACGCACTTGCCAAGTGTACTTTCAGGGGGTATAAACGTTAAGTTAGTTACCAAGTGCCCACGGTTAACATATACTTTATCATACTGTTTTGAAACGCTCTTTGTAGCACTGAAATCTCGTGGCCTACCTTACTTACTGTTATACTTAGACTATAGCTCACCAACCTTTGTGTTGACGTTTTTAAGCATGTATTTCTCAGGTGCTTGAGGTTGCTTCCGCTGTCTTACTTGTTGTGCTGTAGACACCCGCTGCTTAGAGTTGTCCACGCATGAACTACTTTACTTTGCATTCAAACATTAGTACTTTTGAATTATGACTTGTAACGACCATTTGGGGTCACGTACACTTAATTATTGCTTCTACTCAGTGAAGCATACTTTTGGAATGTAAAACTTTCGATGTTGGTTTGACATCACTTTTAATTATGAATGCAAACTCTTTTTGAAAACGCATATAGTACTTAACCTTGTAATGATCCTGTTGTTGATGATTCGTACACGATGGTTTTGTACGGGGCATCACAGTTACAAATGACCGTGACAGACCCCACGGCTGGACAATCCACCATCATGTTGACAAGGACGCCCAACATAGATGGGTTTTCCGAAGACACTCGGGTTGTTCAGCTCTTGAATCTCCAAAGAAGCATGACTAGATTTCCTTAATCGGACCAAACTTACCGAAGGCGTCTTTGAGCATATTGTGCGATACCCTTTCCAGTCTGCTGATAAAAATTGAATCACCCATCCGAGCAGAATTATCGAAGGAAATGATGAAGTGGATTATAGGGTTTTAAACTGAAATTAGTTGAGAATTGAAGATGAAAGGAAAAGATCCCCAGTCGGAATCGTAGTGAGAAGTGAAATTGATCGAAAATCAAACCCTCCGGTTGAAATTGGTACCGTTGGACGAGGTTCTCAATTCAGAGAAAAAAAGTTATCTAAAGGATAAATTGGTTGACAGATTGGTACCATGACTTCGTTGGAAGTAAACTAGTTATCGGTACAAGTTTTTTGCAGTATTATTTGAGTTTGGTTTGTATTTAAATTTCAATACTAGGATTTACATCGGTGCCTTACAATGGGGAAGTAACCAATTGGAGGGAAAACGGGGGGAAACAAATTTTTTTCTTTTCATTTTTTGAAAAAACTTTGTTCACGAACATTATAGATTGGATGCAAATATGAACATTTAAAAAAGACACTTTGTGATAAAATGTTTTTTATTGTGATAAATGTCTTTTTTAAATGTTCAAATTTTCGTGTGCTTTGATGCCTGAAAAAAAAATCGAAAAAAATGAAATTTTTTTTTTTGCTTCCCCCGTTTCCCTCCAATTGGTTACTCGATCCTACCCCTATATATGTGTGTGTGTGTGTATATATATATATATATATATATATATATATACACACACACATATATATATATATATATAAGTTGTGATGTGGTCCAGTGGTTGGTGGTCTGCCTCCTTTAGGGGAGGTCAGGAGTTCGACCCCCGTTGGCTACATATTATAAACATAGTTTCATCCTTGCCATGAAGTATCTACTCATGACACCTTTCCCATATCGTTTGGGGGGTAAAGGGGATGGGGGTTTTACTTGGCCGTGCCCTTGGATCAGTTTCAATGTTTCCTCCCGGGCAGCGATGGGGGCGGGGTTACTATCGTTGTATCGGCATAGTCGAAACGGGAGATGATCGCAACGGATGATTTAGTCCCCTCGGGTGATCCCAATCGCTGTTCAATATATATATATATATATATATATATATATATATATATATATATATATATATATATATATATATATATATATATATAAAAGAGAGATTTGATTAGCTTACATGTCATTAGCTCCTTAAATATTGCATATTAAGCCAAGTGTAATTTTCACATGTCACAATTATTCATATATACCATTATCAACCTTTAAAATCACATATTTACCCAAGTAAATAACATAATATCACATATAATCAATTTAATTACTAAAACTATCATATGTACCCATTTAATTTAAAAAATTCACTAAACCCAATTTTACACAATTTAATTTTTATTTCATCCATATTCCTATATACTACTACGATTATCAGAAAAACTACAGACACACATTTGTTCATACACACATCCTGAGAAAAATCATAAGAAAAACTACCAAACAATTTTTAATACTAATTTTGAGGGAATAGTAATGTATTACTCATATTAGTAAATTAGATTCAACTGATTTCTTAAATCTGATAGAACTCGAGCAATTTTGTGTTATTGCAATTACACGCAATATGAAACATATATGTATTTTATAGTCCCGTTTTGCCAACGAAACATACTAACATACTAGAAATACGTCTTTTTTTAACAACTATGACTTATTGAATATAGAGTACGGGCTCAAATTAACCACACTTAAGCTATTGGGTCGACATGTCCCCTTAAACGCAATCACAAATTGCATGAAAATGTAAATCAATCGTCATAAAATTAAAATAAGTGACTTATTTAAAGCGAATTTTGAGTAGTCGTGCAACGCACGGGCTCAAAACCTAGTATATATATATATATATATATATATATATATATATATATATATATATATATATATATATATATATATATATATATATATATATATATATAAATTTGGAGTCCTAAATCATCAAGTATGATTTATCCCACGTATTAAATTGTAGTAAAAGATAAAAATCTATGATAAAAATATGAGTCTCATGGTAGTAATTAATGTGATAAATCGATGATTTACTCCCTACATGGTACTCTAATGATTTAGCCCATATATTAAATTGTAGTAAAAAGTACAAAATCTATATCTATATATAAGTATAATTTACCTCATGTATTAATAAATAGTCTGTCAATCTTTACTTTTTGTTTGAAACTCATTGTTGTGGTTAATCTTCTATTTTCTACCATTATTAATTGAAGTTTACAAATTCGTAGTTTCACCATGAATGTACCATTAGAAGGAAACACTTTTGAATTGCTATGTTGATAAAAGGTACTTTGATAAAAAAAATTAACAATAACAATGGAAAAATAATCTCAAATCAGCTCTTAAGCTTTGTCATTAATATTGATATTATCTTTCTATTAAATCTGATGTAAAAGTAAATAATGATAATGATTCTTTTTTATTCATGGAATAGGTATCATCTCATGCTTTTTAAATAGGTTTTGGCATTCCAAATTTTATAAGTTACTTTTACACTACCCGTATAAAAAAAATCTCTACTCTTCCATACGCCTCAACATTCACTAAAAAAATCAATTATAAAGTAGGGTATCATGTGAATTTTAATTTTGTTTCTATAAATAGTATTTAGTTTGTTAATTCATGCTCTCCGATATCTTCATTTAGAGTGACAAAATTCATATTTGCTCTCGGTTCTTTTTCATTGACTAATGAAGTACCTCGGTTTATATGCAAAGTTATATCTATACTGTAATTTAATAAGTGAACTTTATGGTATTTCATGATGTTTGTTTCTTAAGTATATGTATTTACTTTATGTAATTTAATAAGTGAACTTTATGGTATTTCATGATGTTTGTTTCTTAAGTGTTTGTGAGATAAATATCTGATGATAATACATAGATCATTGAATGCTTCAGATGAAACCGGGCTACAAATATTATGTGTTTCAAACCATCTCACCATGCATATTATTGAGTTAACAAATTCTTATATATGGTTACAACAATTATTAATTTGTTATTTTGTTTAGATTTAATTTATATTTGATCAGGGCCGGTCCCGGGAATTTAGAAGCCCTGAACGAGACAGAAAAAAAGGCTCCTAGATCTTAACGAATAATATAACTTGTAAATTCCCTGTCCGACTTTAAAGTTGACTCGTTAAGATGCTAAACTAACATAAAAAAAAAACATAGAACCAAAAAATTAATCAACCAACAAATATATCAGTCCACTCATAAACATAAGCAGGGTTCAAAATATTAAACTTAAAATGTTGTTCATGTTTATCAACGAATAATAACATATCAAATTTCATGGTATACAAGTAAATTTTGTTAATTATTCCTGGACGTTGATAATCAGACCGTATAACCTACCGTATGTTTAATGATTGATCAAATCAAATCAAATCATATATATAAGCTAAAACATAACTAATTGATAAAATATAATTTGAGATGGAATAGTGATTACCGAATATGATGTTTGCAGAGTTGATAATTTGGCTCTCTCTATATATAGAGGTAGAATTTATATATTATAAGGATTCTTCTTCCTATATACTTGACTTAGATATAGAATTTTAATCCTTTCCTTCACGATGATAAAGGGGTACTTTGTTACGGGCCTTAATCTATTAGGCCTGTATTGATAATTTGGATGCCCAGTGCGAACATCTCAAAAATATGCCCCCTTCCCCCTCAAAATATATCAATAGCACAACACAAATATTTAGGGGTTTGTAACCTAGTCAAGCTAGGCGGCTCATCCCCACGCCGATTTTTATTTAACAAATACAATTCAAATACACATGTTCGGAACTACAAATCACCTAAAATGATGTGTACGTGCATTTTTTGATGCAAAAACTTCAATCAATTTATCATAATCTACATTTGATAAAAATCTATTTTCAATACTTATAATTGCTAACCCATTTAACCGTTCTTGACTCATTGTACTTCGTAAATAATTCTTCAACAATTTCAATTTTGTAAAACTCCGTTCTGCAGATGCTAGAGTGACCGGGACGGTTAGCAAAATCTTGTATGCAAGTAAAACATTTGGAAAAATATCCATCTTCTTTGTAAACTCCATAATCTCAAGTGACGTCCACGATAAATTGGGGAAAAACTGAATCAGATATATAAAATCATGGTGGAGTCATTAAGATTATTTATGGTATTGTATAGAATAGATAAAACGAAATTGATTATCTTGATTTGGGATTTGGGAATCGTCGAATTGTAGAGGAGACAGAGAAGTAGAGGACGTTTGGATCCCCAATGATACGACAAATCAATTGTACTCCGTATTTAATTTTACTCCAATGATAGTGGGCTCTTTTTTAGTTTTTGTAAAACAATTTATTATTTATATGGGCCAAACTGTTGGGCTTAATGAACCTAGTATATATGAAACTGGACTAATACTATGATGCCCTTTGGATTTTGTTGCTCAGGTGCGGTTGCATCTTTAACCCCGCCCAAAGTCCGACCCTGTTAGTTGGAAACTTGGAATTTATTGTCATCCCACATCGGAGGATGAGATAGGACAGATACATTATAAAATCATAGGGCATTGTCTCAAATCCAATTTGGTGATAATTTGGGCTGACTCTCTTAACCATATTTATCGTGGGTCAAGTAATATGTGTGATAGGGCATTGCTTCTAATCCAATTAGATGATGATAATTTGGGCCTGACTCTCTTGGTCATCTTTCTCGTGTGCCAACTAATTTACTTTCTCGTGTGCCAACTAATTTACTTTGGGTCCCTCACTGGGCCGAGGCCGGTCCCGAGAATTTAGGGGCCCTGAACGAGACGGAAAAAAAAGGCCTCTAGATCTTAACGAATATAATTTTTAAAGTTGACTCGTTAAGATGCTAAAGATGCACTTTTAAAGTTGACTCGTTAAGATGCTAAACTAACATAAAAAGAGAGTCTCGATTAGCTAATAATTATTTTCAAAACCTCCTTAATTATCGTTAGATTAAATAATTACAGCATAATACCCTTTAATCCAACGATCCCTAATCATTCACTTAAAATATTAGCTAATAAATCATTCTTAATTAAAATTATTTCCTTTATACCCTTCAAAACACGCGCACCTTAATTTTTTCTATTCGGATCCTTACCCACCAAACTACGGACTAAATCCCTAAATCAGTTCCCCTCTCTAAAATCATCTCCTACGCATTTACGATGGACTCTTTGCAATCACCTCTTTATGGATTGCGGTCACCTTCTTTGCAATCGTTATATTAGGGTTTGTGGCAGCAACAATCGATTTACCAGGTTAGTATTTGCTAATTTGCGTTTTGATTTTGCGTACTTAGAATTGTCATAAAATTTTTGGATTGATAATGTTCTAAATAGGTGATTGAAGATGGATTATAAATGTTTAACCAATCTCAAAGATTGATTTTGAAACGATTAATCAACCTTCTTCTTCTTCATTCGCATATCTTACATCTCGCTTTCGTTTTCTGCAGGTCATTACTCACAGCCGATTTACAGGTATTTTTAATTCTTTTTTTGTTCATTAAACATTTGCAATGACTAATTCAAGAATAATTATTGTCATAGCTTCACCATAGACTTTACGTAATCGTGTGTGTTTTTTTTAAATGATCAACTGATGCAGGAAATTCTAGGGCTGCTGAAACTAATTACAAATAAAAAGTAAGTCATTCACCTCTTTGTGATACTAATTGTACACACTCGATTGATCAGATTTTTTTTTTATATCATATATCAGTTGTTTATAAACCTCCCGTTTTAATGGTGCGATTCATTCCCCTTCATTGCCTTCTTGCTGTTCGTCGCCATGTATATTAGGTTTGTGAATTGTGATTGGTAAATCCCTGATTTTACCTATTGTAATTTCTTTCTACATGATTGATTGAAATTCTGTTGCTTTGTTTCAGTGTTTTGTGAATCGATGTTAATTCGTTTGCGCCAAACAAAAGGGTGATACATAATTAAATTTTTTTATTTTGTTTGCAGGCTCAAACTGTCATCGAAACAATACGATACTGTTTGTTGATTCGTTTGGTTTGCTTATAATTCATTAGTTTGTTTTTTTATAATTTATAACTCCTTAATTAATTATTTTGTGTAAATCCACTAAGATATTGATTTCGTACGATCCAGATAGAAATTGTTCAACCAATTGCAAGTTTAATTCAGTGTCTAATATTATTCAGGCTATCGTCATCGAATCCTTCAGTCACGTATCAAAGGTAAGATTGATCCGGTAAATAATTGTGTTGCTTATAATTTTTTAATTTGTTTTTCTTATAATTTTTAACTCCTTATTTAATTATTTTGTGTAAATCCTGATGATATTAGAACTGATATTGCTGGTTACGTCAACATCGTGGATTTGAATAATTGAAGTTTTAATTATGATTGCAAATTTCGTTATTTGATCTGATAGTTATAATTTTTTATATTTATTATATTTTTTTTTTCAAACTACAGTCGTAGAATTGTTACAGGTTATGTAGAATTGTAGGTGACACTGCCGTATGATTAATTTTGCAAATAGTAGTACTTTTATGTCTGGTTCTGCCTCTTAAACCCTAATGATAAACATGTGTATCTGTAAGCATTTTAAATACCCATTAGGGCGTGAATCAATTGGAAGGTTTCTCAGTTTGTGTTGTGACTGAGATTTGGATATAACTTTGTAAAGTTCTGTGTTTTTATCTGATCAGATATATTGGACTTTAATATATCGGTTTTTGTTAGGTGATTCAATTACTTAGGAAGCCTAAATTTATCCCGATTTCATGGGTTAAGAAATTAGTAAACCTCTGTGTGTTTGCAGTCATGGCGGATTTCAGATCTTCTTGTCCTTAACTCTTGATTCCTCATCTTAGCCAAAAATTTATTAGTTATGCCTCCTTCAATTTCATCAACCTAAAAAGGTAGAAAGAAGGCAATGTTGTACACTTCTTAACGATTTTAGCGCTTCCAATGATGATGGTACGTAAAATTACATCCTTTTGCTTATTCAAATTATTTCTTTTCTATTAAAATCATGATTTACTTATTATTTACATACATAAAGGTAATAACTTTTTTAATAATGATATGTATATATCAGTGTACACATTTGATGCCAACCTTTCAAAGTTTGACAGCGATTCACAACCTGTGTATCAAAATGGGTTTTGAGTCTACAAGTTTTGGGTGAGTTTTATTTGTTATTTATTATTGAAGTTACAAAAAATTTGACTTTATTTGAAATTATGATGATTTGTTATTGTGGATGGGTGTCTTCGATTGATTGTTGGATGAAGAATAGTTTTTTCTAATGAAAATGAGTTTGTTTAGCTCTAAGAAAGGGAATGCAATATGGGTTACAGTTTACAAGAAAAAAAGGGAAGTCGAATAATTACAAAGTGAAGAAGAACAACCTCACTTCTTATACGTTTTTGGAAGAGGGAAAAGCAGTTTAATGGATCTAAAGTAAATTTTACCTATTGGTGAATTGAGACTTAGAGGCTGAAAAGATTGCATCTACGTCTAAAAAGGATAAAGATATGAAAGGAACTAAGAAGGATGATATGCTTTGCAGACCTTTAATGAAAAAAGCTGATATTGCTAAGAAGCTTGAATCGGTTGTTGCCATAATGGAGTCTGACCCCAAGTTGAACAGGTTTTTCATTAACACTTTGCTTTTTGTTTCTTTCGTTTCTGTTAATTCGATTGCCGAGTTAATTTGGACAAAGTTTTTCCATCCAGGCCTACTTGAACATTTTCAACCTGAACCCAAGTCCGCTATAACCTGCTACAACCTACCCATTTTGTTACTCGTGGTCTCTGGATAGAAATAGCTTAATTAAGCAAAATGAAGTCATCTATGTCAATTTCAGTTTGTTACTACATTGCAATGTGTATGAACTCATTTGTACGCTATTTATCCTATAGTGCGTTAATGCTTTTCATTTTGTGTTCTTGCTTATATATGTGAACAGGTGGAACACAGACATACAATCTTTGTACATGAAGCTACCAGTGGAGTACTGGAGTTGGATCATTATTGAGTCAATGGGGAAATGCAATTGGAGCCATGTCACCCAAAGAGAAGGCTGCATAAGCGAAGGAAGATGGGTGACACATTCATTGTTAGCAAAGAGAATTTTTGTTGAACTTGTTACATACTCATATACTCCAATCATAACCAATTGCAAACAATTCTTCTTGCAATAAAGTCTCAGGTTGATTTCGTTGATATGATTTGATCAAGAAATATTGAGTTATTAATCAATATTTTCAATTGCATACTAATCAGTTTATTATCACAAGTTACAAATATCATGACTTAAAGAGAGGTCATTACCAAGCTACAAATATCATGACTTATTATTTTCTTTTTCTTGATAGCGGTTAGTTGGGGATCACCCAGTGGGACTTAACTACTCACACGATCATCTCCCGCATTTGCTATACCCGGCCCAACTGCGTGCCCAGGAGGAAACCCACACCAATCCCATATGGGGCATGGATGGTAAAACCCCCCTCCCCTTTACCCCTAACGTGATGTGGGAAATGTGTCATGGGTGTATACTTCATAGCATGGATGGGTTAATATGTAGCCAACGGGGGTCGAACTCCTGACATCCCCTAAAGGAGGCAGGCCACCAACCGTGACCACATCACAACTTCTCTTCTTATATATTGGTAGCTTTATGTCCCTACAAATCTTGTGTTTGGTTATTAGATTAATAGTAGCACTACGTCTTACCAACTTATATTTTGTTCATGTAGTGCGCTTAATACGAATTGTACACTAAAATTATTTATGTGGCACTCTGTTATTGAGGCAATAATGATAATAGAATGGTAAAACTTTCGCACAAATCCACCATAATTGTGTAGACTTTTAATAACTTTTCCACGCTTTAAAATGTGACTTGTGATCATGCATATTTTTACCATAGGGTTAATATGCATGTTCAATACGTAAAGGGGGTTTAAGGATCTTAAAACAAGGCTCTCCGGTCCGGCTACCGTGAATAACCCTGGCTGATATGATGATATCGGCGGGGTGGCCAAGTGATTAAGTCCACCTCCGATAGCGGTCGCTGATCAGAAGGCCCCAAATAAGGTTGTAGGTGCTAGTTTAATAAAGAACTAACCTGTTAACCTTGAAAAAACGAGAGATGATGATGATAACGTAAAACGTGTAGTAAACTATGATTACGTAATGTGATCGTGTGTGGAATGATAATTAGGGTTTGTGTATATATAGGCAAACCCTAATTCTAGAATCATCTACGATAGTCATAATCCTTTCCATAACAAACTCCCCCGAATCACGGAGACAATTATGGAAAAGATAGCGACTTGATGACCAAGTAACCGCTGTACCGGGAACAAAGGCATTCGATACATCCTCGCATGCCGCAAACCGCATACAAAGTACACGCATACGCATGCTAACGAGCGCCCGCATACGTATAGAATGCGCATGCGGGTTGCGGTATCATTATGTCCCCCAGTTTGATATTATATGACGCAAGACATATGATATCAAACTATTAAGCGTGAGAAAAAAAAAGAAAACGGCTAGCATTAAATTTTTCGCGTGCGCCTCGATGTCATTAAATGCCTGTCACTGTCGCAGAAGCCCATTCGGCTGACAAGATGTAAAGTGGCAGTTGGCAGGCGCGTGTTAGCCACGCGCGCAACATTGGGCACATCAAATTGACACCCACGCGCGTGCAAATATCGTCGAGCGTTGATTGTTTACACGTGTACAACCACGATGAAACTGTTTCACCCCATGACTCCCAATCCTCACTATAAATAGACGCCATTTGTTCTCATTTCTATTTTTCTGCCACTTTCTTCTCCGATACGCTGCAAAATCAAGTCCGAGCACATCCCACAAATTTCGGCCAACGTCAAAAGGTTAGTTGTTCTCCTATTACTTATAGAAAATGACTAAGGCTAACGAGACGTATGTAGATAGTATAGCATCAATTATAGAGCAGAAACATATAGATTCCCTAGTTAAACAATACCCACCACTAGCACAGTATAACCCGATGCCACCCTTGTTTGATCAACGTCCTCACAAACCGCCGGAGAAGAAGGTAGCCATATATGAGCATGCGTTCAAGCATGGCAATTTTAGGGTGCCTCCTTCCGACTTCTTTTTAGGCGTTTTAGATCATTTTGGCATAGGGTTAGGGCAATTACACCCTTACGCTATAGGGAAGATTGTACTGTTTGAGATGTGGTGCATTGCACTCAACAAGGTGCCCTTAGTGAAGGTGTTCTGCCACCTATACCGCTTAGCGAATCATCACAAGTCGTGGTTCACCTTCTTCGCTCGTCAGAACTTTACCAAAACCCCCAAATCGAACGCATGTCAATGGAAAGAAACATTCTTTTTTATAGACCAAACTGTTGTTGGGCCCAATTTTCCGCAAACGCTTATCTGGTGCGAAAACGTGGCAAAGGACGTGAACAAAACCCCCACCCTTGATGATGAGGAAACAAAACTATTAGCGGAGTGCACTAACGCACAACTTGTGCACCGGTCCTATGGGAATGTGATGCTACGGTTAGGAAACATATCCGCGCACTGGCCATGGGAGAACATGCGTCCGGCCATAATCGCACCGAATGGCAAAGGTAGGAATAGTATAAATGCATATGAATATTTAACAACTAGCGTATACATACATGTTCTAACATTGCGCATATGTTTGCAGAGATGAAGATAAAGAAAGTGCTTACCAGAGGAGATTGCGGCCATCTCATTCCTCAAGCAGAATGTTAATGAGCCGCTTGAGCAGGAGAAGACTGGTGAGAACGAGGTGCAAGCACCTGCCACCTCGGGCAACAAGTGCAAGGCTGCCGAAGCCACCCAAACCAAGCAAAAGAAGAAGAAGCTAACTCCCAAACAGAGGGAGGACATGCGGAACGACAATTTTGTTCCCGTGGACCCGGTGTCTGCAGATCTACCTCCTCCTATCACCGGTAAGCATCTCCTTTTTGTCGTAAACACCGTACGGTTAACTTTATGTGCTAACAAGTTACTGATTTGCAGAGCACAATGAGGAGACGCATCAGACGCCGCCGCAGGCAAATCCGGACCTAGAGGCTACCGCCACGTTGTAATTACCCGGAATTTTCCGACCAAATTATACTTATGAGATTAATATTTACATAAATTAAACCATACCAACATGATAAGCAATCCAAATTGTTGAGACTTGTGTTTTTGAAAAGAGTTTTACACAACGTTTGACCGTCCAATATGACCGATGATATCACGAACTATATAACATACGATAATTATACGTTTGTGTATATATATGTATTTATATATATTTAACATGATCTAAGGATGGTTTAACATCTCATTGTGTACTAATGACAATGAGTTATAAGTATATTTTGAAACTACTAACTTAAGTTTTCAAAACGATAACTATACGTAACATTCTTTGATATATATACTTATAATCTATAATGCTTATACATGTATCGTATATATAATGTATTTAATCACTTTTTAAGGACTTAAATACATAAAACAATATAAGTATATTCACAAAAGATAGCTATATTTTAATTCTCGTTCCGTTTCCTCAAGATTTCTATACGTATATCTAGGGTATATGTACCCGTATCATACCCAGCTTCTATACGTATTTACTATTGGTATATACACTTCAAATCAACATCCTAATCAACATTATTACTGCTCTAGATATGAGGTAACTAGGATTTGTCAAGTAGTATGAATTATTAGTAAGAAAACAAAATTAGGAATCCTTTTCTTTCTTTATAAACTAAAAACGTTTTTATAAATGAACACCATTTCTTCACTCCATTTTCTCATACCTACACCCTCATTTCTCTCTCCAAATACTCTTAACTTCATACTTGATAATCCCCAAGAATTTTCTCCATCATTTAGCTTCAATTACAAGCCTTAAACACCATAAGAAAAACTCTTTCAAGAACATATCAAAATAACCACCCATTTGAAGAAGTTTACTTCCAACCTTTTGATCTAACTCCACCACTATTTGATTTCAAGATTATTTCTTATCTTTTGCAGTAACTTTGTCCAAGTAACTTGAGGTAGTAACCTTGTTCATAATCTTATTCAATTCATATTCATATAGCTATCTTATTTTGTGGTATAAAATTTTAACAACAAGAACATAGTTTGAATGATTTCAAACTTGTTCGCAAACTAAATAGATCCTTCTAAATTGACTTTTAAAACACTTCAAGACCTGTAATATATCATAATGATATGCTAACCTAACAAGATATAACTTGGTTTTACAAAGAACATCTTAAAAACTGAATCTACGTCGTCGGAGTGCAATCGGGGGTTGTTTTGGGTTGGATAATTAAAAACCATCTTGAACTTTGAATTTGAAGTTCATGTTCTGGAAAAATGATATTTCTTATGAATATGTTAACACATAAAAATTTCATGGTTTAACTCAAAGTGTAAGTATTTTTAGAAAAATGATCATTAAATGTTGTTTTTATGATGGAAAATGATCACTTTCATAAGTTTCACCAAAGTTTGACCTATAACCTATGATTTCGAATACAAACTAAGGTATTTTCAGTTCATATTCTTAAAATTTGACTCGATCCAAGGAAGTGGCAAGTTGAACCAACAAAAACGGAGTTGTAATGAAGAAACTACGACTAAAACAAGATTGGGTATCCGAAGCTAGTTTAGCTACGAAAATATTTGGAGAAAAAGTAAATTAATCATATCTTTTCTAATTAATATGATATTTTATATATAATTACTTATGATTTGATTTTATATATTTCAGGACCACCCGTAAACAATACGAGAAGATTAATCATAAGACCTCATGATTGTACGCAACACGTCATTTGACAACACGGTACTTTATGTACGCAACACGTCATTTGACAACATGGTACCATGGGTCGAGATTAATTCTGATCAATACGAATACGATGGGGTCTTTATTTATTTTATTTAAGCAACTAACTGTAGACCACTAACATCGGACTGCTAACCACGGACTAAGAAAATATTAAAAGTATTAAAAGTATATATATATATATATATATATATATATATATATATATATATATATATATATATATATATATATATATATATATATATATATATATATATATATATATATAAAACGATTACTTAAAAAGAAAATATGTTGATATATTATATATATGGTTAGGTTCGTGATATCTATCGGAGACCAAGTCAAATTAAATACCTTCAAGGCAAAAGTGAGTTTCATTTGCTCCCTTCTTAATTGCTTTTGCAATATATATTTTTGGGCTGAGAATACATGCGCTGCTTTTATAAATGTTTACAAAATAGACACAAGTACTTAAAAATATATTCTACGTTGAGTTGTACCACTGGCATATTTTCCTGTAGCTTGGTAACTACTATTTACATGGGTATTGTAAACGCGAATCCTGTTGATAGATCTATCGGGCCTGACAACTCCAACCGGACTGGGCGACCAGTATTCAACGGTTGCACAGTACTTCGTTTTGGTGACTACACTTGGTACGGTGTAGTGAGATTTCATAATAAAGGGAATATGCGACGTTGATTAAATGTTAAGTATGGTTACCAAGTGCTCAACCACTTAGAATGCTTTACACACACTTGCGAGTGTATTATGTTTATGATTATGAAATCTTGTGGTCTATTAACATATTGAAATGATTGTTATGATAAACCTATGAACTCACCAACCTTTTGGTTGACACTTTAAAGCATGTTTATTCTCAGGTACGAATTAAGTCTTCCGCTGTGCATTTGCTCAATATAAGGACATTACTTGGAGCCGATCATCGCAATGGGACCAAATGTTGATGACTTCGTCCAGGTGGATTAGGACGGGTCCTTTCAGTTGGTATCAGAGCTGTGGTCGTAGCGAACCAGGTCTTGCATTAGTGTGTCTAACTAGTAGTTGTTAGGATGCATTAATGAGTCTGGACTTCGACCGTGTCTACATGTCAAAAGTTTTGCTTATCATTTCTAGTCGGAAATCATCTGCTTATCATCCTTAGGAAATTACCTGCTTATCATTCATAATTCTAGACACGTTTTACTGCATTTACTGCATTGATAGTGTATAGACGAATTCTTATCTTAGCATATCTGTTATTGTGAACTTTGACTGATATCTTTTCAAAGATTCTCCGTAATTTACGGGATTTTGGTATTATATATACATATGTAAATTATGTATTAAAGAGTACCAAATCTAACTCCTATAATCTATTCCATACCAAAAATTCATTTTCCCCATTATACAAGATGGATTCCGCATCTAGTTTGAATTCTTCAGATTCTGACAGTTATGCCGATATGGATTTCCATTCGGGCTCCGAAAGCAGCGTCACCGGAATGGATCAACCAATTTCCCATCATCTATTCTAGATGAATTGGGGATGGGTTCGTAATATACTAAATCACTGGAGACAAGAAGAAGGTGATCCATTCCATCCACCAAATTCCCCTATTGGCGATGAACCTGAAGCACTTACCGGCGAACCTATTCGAAACACCATTTTCTCTCTCATTTCTAGAGTATCTCGTCACGATTATATACTATCCCATATTACAAATCTTGTTCATTCGCTCGCTCCAACCGCCAATCATCCAGGTGTACTAGTAGAAGTTAACGAACTTCGCGCTCGCGTGACGACTTTGGAGAACATGGTGCGAAGGTTGCAAACACCAGCAGCAGCACCAGCAGTGAAAGGAACCGTTCATATACATTATAAACGATTCACAATAGTTGATTACATTGCGAGGTATTTGACCTCTATATGATACATTTTACAAACATTGCATTCGTTTTTAAAAGACAAACTTTCTTTACATTGAAAATTGACAGGCATGCATACCATTTCATAATATCCACTATCCAACTATAAATTGATTTAATAATAATCTTTGATGAACTCAATGACTCGAATGCAACGTTCTTCGAAATATGCTATGAAAGACTCCAAGTAATATCTTTAAAATGAGCAAATGCACAGCGGAAGATTTCTTTAACACCTGAGAATAAACATGCTTTAAAGTGTCAACCAAAAGGTTGGTGAGTTCATTAGTTTATCATAATCATTTATTTCCATCATTTTAATAGACCACAAGAATTTCATTTCCAGTTCTCATAAATATACGTCTCATGCATAGAGACAAAAAAATAATCATTCATATGGTGAACACCTGGTAACCGACATTCACAATATATATATAAGAATATCCCCATCATTCCGGGATCCTCCTTCGGACATGATAAATTCGAAGTACTAAAGCATCCGGTACTTTGGATGGGGCTTGTTGGGCCCGATAGATCTATCTTTAGAGTTCGCGTCAATTAGGGTGTCTGTTCCCTAATTCTTAGATTACCAGACTTTAATAAAAAGGGGCATATTCGATTTTGATAATTCAACCATAGAATGTAGTTTCAATTACTTGTGTCTATTTCGTCAAACATTTATAAAAGCGCATGTATTCTCAGTCCCAAAAATATAAAGGGTAAAAAGGCAAATGAAACTCACCATACTGTATTTCGTAGTGAAAATACATATAACGTCATTGAACTAGTGCAAGGTTGGCCTCGGATTCACGAACCTAAATTAATTATATATAATTCTGTGTTGGTCAATATTTGTCTAACAAATTAGGTCAAGTCATACTGTACCACAATCCTAATGCTCGAGACTAATATGCAAAAGTCAACAAAAGTAAATTTGACTCAAAATAATTTCCAAAAATTTATACATGATTAATATATAGTTTAAATATCGTCGTTTTATATTTTTAAATATTTTTAAAAGATTTATTAGAGTAAATAATATAATTTATTTATTAATAAATAAAATTTTATATTATATTTATATAATAAAATATACTTTTATATATATTAAGTAATAAAATTTATAGGGTTCATTTAATATTATAAAGATAATATGATACGTATTATTAAAGTAAGTTATTACACGTAGTAAAATATGTTTGTATCAAATATTTATTTGATAAAATAATATCTATAATGATAGTAAGTAAAAGTTGTATTATTTTGTAATAATAATTATTATTATAAAAATATCAATATTTATAATTACTAAGATGACATTATGATAAAACGATAATTCTAATTATGATAACTTTAATATTTACGATAATTTTTAATATTATCTTTAAAATAATAATTCTATTTAAAATAATAATAATAATGATATTTTATAGTAACAATGACATTTCTATTAAAATGATAATTTTTGTTAAAATGATAGTTTTAATACTAACGATAATTTTAATAATAATAGTAATGATAAAAATAATAAGAACGATAATTTTATCTAAATCAATATCTTATAATATTTTAATTTCATCATGATACTCTTACCCATTATTTCCAAATCGTTTCGTTTAATAGCTTTTAATCGTCTTTTATATCGTTTTCGTAATAATGATAATAATAGTAATCAAAATAATTAGATGTTACAAATATTTGTTTTAATTACACTAATATTAATAATGATAGTTACTATAACATTATTAACGATAATACTAATAATTATCTTAATGATAATATAGTAATAATAATAATAACAATAACCATTTTTAAATAATGATATATATATTAATAATGATAATAATAATAATAATACCAATAATAATAATAATAATAATAATAATAATAATAATAATAATAATAATAATAATAATAATAATAATAATAATTGGATAATAATAATAATACTAATTATAACTTTAACGATAATAACGATAGTAATAATAAAAAAAAATAATAATTTTTAATGATAAATCCTTTTATTGATAAAGATAATAATAATAATAATAAGATAAAACTAGAACGACGATAATAACGACGATAATAATAATCATTTTTAATAATAATACAAAAATTCGATGGACTATAACTTCAAATCCGTTCATCGAAATCATTCGATATCTAAATGAAAAGTTCTTAATTTTTCGCTAGCTTTCCAACGACATGCATATCTTATACCTTATCTCAGTCACATATATAATTAATTCAGGATTCAACATAACCTAACTAAAGGCAATATCAAAAGTACAAACATGCATAATCCTATATACTCGAGCACTAGTCAGGGATACACTATTAGTATGTAAAAGTTAAATTATGAGTACTCACGTATCAATATTGAGATTCAATATTGCAGGAAAGGTACGTAGACGCAACGGAGATGATAAACACTATATTGACCTCACGAGCATACCCATGAACCATACCAATCACCTCCATAGCTATAACCCATAATTTCCTTAATCCAATCCCACTCGAAAAACAATTTCAAAATCACTCGGACAGCACTCTGACGTAATATTTTATGTATACTAATAATATCTTGAAATAATACGGAGTAAATATATATATGTAAATCGATTGAGAGAGTTTAGAGAAAAATATTTTCAAGTTTCTATGAAATAATAAAACCTATTGAATTCTATTTATAATAGATTTTTGAATTATTTACAAAGGAATTGCAATGTTATTTTTGCTAATAAATGCCAAAAGATCTGACACAGATATGTGTTGAATTATGACTTTGGTTTCGAGAGTTTTTTAAGTACATAACTGTGGGTAATATGTGGTTGGATCATCATCTCGATTGCTCATTATTTGAAGTGTCTTCAGAGATTTTCGAAGGGTTTGAACATAGATTGTAATCGTTTGTATACATTTGATGTTCTAATACACTTTTGAAGTCAAAGTATAGCTTTGAAAGATGTAGGAATCTAAAAGTAATGATACCGGTTATATCTCGAATTGAATTCTGAGATTTTAAAATCAGAATACGTAATTGGGTTTGAATGAGTATGGTTGTTTTGATTTCTATGAAAGAATGTATATTATTGTGAAAGTAGGAAGTATAATTGATAATTTGCTTAATCTGATTCGAAGAATGTAACATATTAATTGTGAATTTATATATATCTCTCGGGTATTACCTACCCGTTAAAAAAATTTTCACAATTAATATTTTGTACATAAGAATTTTATTACAGTCTTTATGAAAATATATATGTATGTATTCTCCTCAGATGTAACATAGATTTTAATGAGTTAATACTAAATTAAACTCATTCGATTTACGGTTGGAACTAGAATTGAATAATTCCTTGAAGGTTTAGAGGTTACATAAGTATTTCTTCAATAATATTGAAATTATGAATCAATACTTCATTATTTGTTGAGATGTGATGTTGGTTTTCGTTAAATTCTTGTGAACTTCGCAAAGTACGAATGATGTTATCTGAAAAGTTTCGATTACATCAATGATGAAGTGTAAAATCAAATATATACTTGATTTATTAGGAATTGGAATTTGTTGAATTGAGACAGAGATTGTAGTTAACGATGGTTAAGTTGCGGGTGAGGGACGTACATTATTGCATATTTGTAATATGAATTAACTGAGTAGTTAAGATTCACACACAATAGCTTAGCACGGAAAGATTTATTTTTTATTTCAAAAATATATATATATATATATATATATATATATATATATATATATATATATATATATATATATATATATATATATATATATATATATATATATATATATATATATATATATATAAAATATATATATAATTTCTTCAGAGGGAATGAGTTAAATCTTCATAACTTGTTGATACAATATACACGTTATTGATTCGTAATGATGTCCACAGTGATTCTTGAACTGACGGAGTTTGTGATGTTATAGGTGTTGTTGATTCTGATGTTGACTGTACTGACGATGCTGGTGACGTTGACGGTACTGTTGATGCTGTTGGTAAAACAAGTTTAACTTGTTAATCACACACCATTTTTGTCAGGGTTTCTACTCTTCCTTCTATCATTTTGGTTCGCTTAACTGATTTATGGTTAGGGCTAGATTAGATAATCTCTAAGACTTTAGAGATTATATAATCGTCGCGGAATGTTTCTCCAATGAAGTTATGAATTAATACTTCGTCAGTTGTTGTTGTTGGTACTCCTTGGTATCTATAGTGCGTATGACATTGATGCTCGTGGGACAGATTGTGAAGTTGATGTTTACGACGCAGTTGTGGTTGGAGGTGGTAATAGTACTGTTGGCGTTGATGATGGTGGTACTGGTTATGCTGCTGGTGCTGCTGCTGGTGTTTGTAATCTCTGCACCATATTCTCCAAAGCCACTACCCGAGCGCGAAGTTCGTTGACTTCTTCTATTATACCGGGGTGATTGTCGGTTCGGACGAGCGGATAAATATAATCTAGAATTTGATGTAGTATATAATCGTGACGAGATACTCTGGAAATGAGAGAGAAAATGGTGTTTCGGATTGGTTCGCCGGTAAGTGCTTCAGGTTCTTCGTTAAGAGGCCAATGGGGTGGATGGAAGGGATCACCTTCTTCTTGTCTCCAATGATTGAGGAGGCTACGAACCCATCCCCAATTCATCCAGAATAAATGATGACTGATTGGTTGATCCATTCCGGTCACACTGCTTTCGGAGCTTGAGTGAGATTCCATTTCGGAATCCGAGTGACTTGAACTGATGACAAATTCCATTTCGTACGATTGGATAAAGGATTTTCGATATAAAAATGATTTTTCAGCTATCGGGTGGTATTCTATTTACATAGGATATCTATATATAGAGATCAAAAGATTTCATAGATTACGGAGGAATTTTCGGGGTATGTCAGGTAAAGTTTAAAGTAACAGATACGATAAGATATGATTTAGCAGATACGCTAAGATATGAAGTTTGTCTATACACTACTCATGCAATTAATGTAGCATGACGTGTCTAGACTAATAATGATAAGCAGGTAATTTCCTATGGATGATAAGCAGATGATTTCCGACTAGAAATGATAAGCAAAACTTTTGACATGCAGACACGGTCGAAGTCCAGACTCACTAATGCATCCTAACGACTTATCAGTTAGACACACTAATGCAGACCTGGTTCGCTAAGACCACCGCTCTGATACCAACTGAAAGGACCCGTTCATATACATTATAAACGATTCACAATAGTTGATTACATTGCGAGGTATTTGACCTCTATATGATACATTTTACAAACATTGCATTCGTTTTTAAAAGACAAACTTTCTTTACATTGAAAATTGACAGGCATGCATACCATTTCATAATATCCACTATCCAACTATAAATTGATTTAATAATAATCTTTGATGAACTCAATGACTCGAATGCAACGTTCTTCGAAATATGCTATGAAAGACTCCAAGTAATATCTTTAAAATGAGCAAATGCACAGCGGAAGATTTCTTTAACACCTGAGAATAAACATGCTTTAAAGTGTCAACCAAAAGGTTGGTGAGTTCATTAGTTTATCATAATCATTTATTTCCATCATTTTAATAGACCACAAGAATTTCATTTCCAGTTCTCATAAATATACGTCTCATGCATAGAGACAAAAAAATAATCATTCATATAGTGAACACCTGGTAACCGACATTCACAATATATATATAAGAATATCCCCATCATTCCGGGATCCTCCTTCGGACATGATAAATTCGAAGTACTAAAGCATCCGGTACTTTGGATGGGGCTTGTTGGGCCCGATAGATCTATCTTTAGAGTTCGCGTCAATTAGGGTGTCTGTTCCCTAATTCTTAAATTACCAGACTTTAATAAAAAGGGGCATATTCGATTTTGATAATTCAACCATAGAATGTAGTTTCAATTACTTGTGTCTATTTCGTCAAACATTTATAAAAGCGCATGTATTCTCAGTCCCAAAAATATAAAGGGTAAAAAGGCAAATGAAACTCACCATACCGTATTTCGTAGTGAAAATACATATAACGTCATTGAACTAGTGCAAGGTTGGCCTCGGATTCACGAACCTAAATTAATTATATATAATTCTGTGTTGGTCAATATTTGTCTAACAAATTAGGTCAAGTCATAGTGTACCACAATCCTAATGCTCGAGACTAATATGCAAAAGTCAACAAAAGTAAATTTGACTCAAAATAATTTCCAAAAATTTATACATGATTAATATATAGTTTAAATATCGTCGTTTTATATTTTTAAATATTTTTAAAAGATTTATTAGAGTAAATAATATAATTTATTTATTAATAAATAAAATTTTATATTATATTTATATAATAAAATATACTTTTATATATATTAAGTAATAAAATTTATAGGGCTCATTTAATATTATAAAGATAATATGATACGTATTATTAAAGTAAGTTATTACACGTAGTAAAATATGTTTGTATCAAATATTTATTTGATAAAATAATATCTATAATGATAGTAAGTAAAAGTTGTATTATTTTGTAATAATAATTATTATTATAAAAATATCAATATTTATAATTACTAAGATGACATTATGATAAAATGATAATTCTAATTATGATAACTTTAATATTTACGATAATTTTTAATATTATCTTTAAAATAATAATTCTATTTAAAATAATAATAATAATGATATTTTATAGTAACAATGACATTTCTATTAAAATGATAATTTTTGTTAAAATGATAGTTTTAATACTAACGATAATTTTAATAATAATAGTAATGATAAAAATAATAAGAACGATAATTTTATCTAAATCAATATCTTATAATATTTTAATTTCATCATGATACTCTTACCCATTATTTCCTAATCGTTTCGTTTAATAGCTTTTAATCGTCTTTTATATCGTTTTCGTAATAATGATAATAATAGTAATCAAAATAATTAGATGTTACAAATATTTGTTTTAATTACACTAATATTAATAATGATAGTTACTATAACATTATTAACGATAATACTAATAATTATCTTAATGATAATATAGTAATAATAATAATAACAATAACCATTTTTAAATAATGATATATATATTAATAATGATAATAATAATAATAATACCAATAATAATAATAATAATAATAATAATAATAATAATAATAATAATAATTGGATAATAATAATAATACTAATTATAACTTTAACGATAATAACGATAGTAATAATAAAAAAAATAATAATTTTTAATGATAAATCCTTTTATTGATAAAGATAATAATAATAATAATAAGATAAAACTAGAACGACGATAATAATAATCATTTTTAATAATAATACAAAAATTCGATGGACTATAACTTCAAATCCGTTCATCGAAATCATTCGATATCTAAATGAAAGGTTCTTAATTTTTCGCTAGCTTTCCAACGACATGCATATCTTATACCTTATCTCAGTCACATATATAATTAATTCAAGATTCAACATAACCTAACTAAAGGCAATATCAAAAGTACAAACATGCATAATCCTATATACTCGAGCACTAGTCAGGGATACACTATTAGTATGTAAAAGTTAAATTATGAGTACTCACGTATCAATATTGAGATTCAATATTGCAGGAAAGGTACGTAGACGCAACGGAGATGATAAACACTATATTGACCTCACGAGCATACCCATGAACCATACCAATCACCTCCATAGCTATAACCCATAATTTCCTTAATCCAATCCCACTCGAAAAACAATTTCAAAATCACTCGGACAGCACTCTGACGTAATATTTTATGTATACTAATAATATCTTGAAATAATACGGAGTAAATATATATATGTAAATCGATTGAGAGAGTTTAGAGAAAAATATTTTCAAGTTTCTATGAAATAATAAAACCTATTGAATTCTATTTATAATAGATTTTTGAATTATTAAAGTGAATTATTAAAGTATGAATTATTAAAGTGAATTATTAAAGTATGAATTATTAAAGTGAATTATTAAAGTATGAATTATTAAAGTGAATTATTAAAGTATGAATTATTAAAGTGAATTATTAAAGTATGAATTATTAAAGTGAATTATTAAAGTTAAAGTAAAGTAAAAATAAAGTAAAGGTAAAGTTTAAGTATAGTAAAAGTATAAAACTATGTACGTATAATACGCGTATAAATATATATAATATTAATTTAAATCGTTATATATATTTAATAAAATAAAATATAAATATCGTTATCTTTATCATACTAGTTAAGTAATGAGTTGTCAAAAGTGGTTGTAGATATTTATAAAAGTTATATACGTTTTAATAATAAAGTTCTTTTTAAACTGAAAACGTTTTTGTACGTTTGAAACTAAATAGATCAATCGAATCTTTATGAGATTCAATCTTCCACTATCCTTTGTCTAGTTCTCAATGATTGACAATTTGTTCTTATTTATAAATCACTTTACCATTTTCTGAATATTGTTAAAATGGAAAGATTTCTCAAATCAACGTGGGCATTTCAATAGAGACTTGTAATCATAATTTAATATATCTGATAATTCAATCATTTGATCTTATCTTCTAATTCCATTGATAAACATTTTGAAACAGATACAATCATATAAAGTATTTAATCTAATATTTTGTTTACGTTTCAAGTTATAATATATATACAGATATACATATATAATCATATTCGTTTAATGGTTTGTGAATCGTTGGAACTTGGTCGAGGTTGAATGAATGTATGAACATAGTTTAAAATTCTTGAAATTTAACTTAACAAATATTGTTTATCGTGTCGGAAACATATAAAGATTAAAGTTTAAATTTGGTTGGAAATTTTCGGGTTGTCACAAGCAGCATAATCAGCACCACCATCAATAACATCAACAATACCATCATCACCACTAACAAACAACATTCGCATCACACGTCTCGACATCATAATCTGTCCCACAAACATCAACATCAACATCATACGCACCATAGATACCAAGGAGTACCAACAATAATGAACGATGAAGTATTGATCCATAACTTCATTGATATTCTGCGAAGAATATGTGGTTTCAAAAAGTTTTAGAGATTTCTTATTCTAGCTCAAACCGAAAAGCAAATGAGATTAATATCATATTAACTTATTAAATTCATGATTTCATCTGAAGAAAATATATATGTATATATGTTTTCATAAAGATTGTAATTAAAAGTTCTTTTGTATAAAATATTAATGGTGAAATTTTTTTTTTTCACGGGTAGGTAATACCCGAGGAATAATTAGATTTCATCTTAATAAGTTACATTGTACATTCGTCGAAGATGATTCAACAGTCATTTACTATCCTACTTACAACCACCGATATACGTATCCGTTCACCGCAGAATAACCATTTTCATTCAAATTCATATTTGGATTTTGACTTTCCAGAATCCAACAAGTGGCATATGAAGAAAACATATGACAAAATAAAATCTGTTAGAAACAAATAAATTAACTATGAAAAATTTTGTTAAGAATCCACGCTAACTGTTCCAGCTAACTGTTCCTAGCTAACTGATTACATTTTATTTATCGCAGTTTATTTATCGCAATTTAATTATCGCACTTTTATTTATCGTCATTTAATTTCTGTAATTATTTTACGCACTTTAAATATCGGGACACGTATACAATGTTTTGACATATCATATCGACGCATCTATATATATTATTTGGAATCACCATAGACACTCTATATGCAGTAATGATCGAGTTCTCTATACAGGGTTGAGGTTGATTCTACAATAATATATATAGTTTGAGTTGTGATCGAGTCTGAGACGTATACGGGTCACGACACGTATTAATTAATTCGTATATTATATATTAAACTATATATGAATTATTGGACTGTTACTGTGGACTATCGACTGTGGACTAATGACATTGGACAATTAAAATGAATTAAAATATTGATTATAACATATGAAACTAAACATTTCTTCAAGATTGCCACTTGATTTCATCTTAAACCTCATTGTATCTCGACGATTACAATCAGCGTTCAAATCTATCATGATTCTTAAAAACACCTCAATCGAGAGGATAAACCAACCGCACTTCATCTACGGAAGAAAAGATTGATGCATATAGTTATGCACCTGAAAAACCCTCGAAAACTGAGTAAACATTTGACACGTATCTGTTCTAGTTCCTTTGACATTGTTATTACCGAAGATCGTTTTGCAATCCCTTTCCAAAGTAGCTAATTTTGTCACAGCTCCAGCAAGTCAACTCCGACTTTTCATCCGAAACAACTTTATTATAACCGCGATATATATGCGTACTCTTTATTGTTACTGGGGAACCTTTTATATTCCACAATATTACCATCAGCGATTAATCATTCTAAAAACACAATTCTCCTGAAACTACCTCGGTTTGATAACCGATGACCCAGATAAGTTAACTTTGAAAATGCTGACAAAGCAGCATGTTGTAGATGATCTTAATGGCCAAAAGTTTGATGATAAAGAAAGGAGTGTTAGGAACGCTCGATAGAAAATTTAGTACCGAAAAGTGGATTATGCGAAACTATGAAGAAAGCCGTGGACAAATCACAAAGAATAAGTTTGCCTTCAAAGAATCCAAATGATTCTGTGCCTGATGAAATCGTTAGCAACCATCTTATTTCTCATTCTAAACCTTCACAGACAAATCTTCTTCATCATCCATTGATATTAGAAATTCTAAGATATTCTCGTATGTTCTATTATAAATATCCTCCATATTTCTGGCGATATTTTCACAACTATTCTTATCTGAGATCATTTATCTCTCCGTAATATCTGTAACATAAAAGAAACTGTGTTAGTTTCTAAATTCTGAAACCTTCGAGTTTAAAATATGAATGTTTTGAAGTAGTGTTGGGAACTGAAGCATGGATTAGTATAATATAATGACACTTGATCAACGTCATTATATTACAGTAAGTCATGCTGAGTTTCTAATGAAGCATGATGATTCACAGTACCGTCATCATGTGCCATTTACACAACTCTTACATTCTATCTAATCTCTAAACATATCAAGAGAATTTTTTTCTGGATGACTCGGTCTTCTCCAGGGTATTCTGGTAATTTAACAAATCAAAATCATTCTATTACCATTTTCTTCTTAGAGCATTATCTATGTTCATTCTGAATTTCATATCTACGAATTCCGGACCATTACTCGCTTGACTCGAAGTCGGGAAGAGAAAACGAAAGCATGAAGCTCCGAAAAATAATGAAGAACATAAACTCCGATAATAACCCCGAAATTACAAACCGTGTATATCGATGCAGATAGCAATATAGAGACATGGGAGAATTAGAAACACTATAAATACAAGAGTATAGTAGAAGTAAATAGATTCTTCTGGTGATAGATGAAAAAGAAGAATGACAGATATAAAAGTTATGAGTATATCAAGAATCAGGACTGGATGGAGCATATTGATGAATGCTTTAAAGTAAGAATCAAGGGAGAAAGAATAGAAGGTGTGAGTCATGGAAAATATGGAAACGAAAGGGTGAATTTATAGTGAAATATCCGACAGAGCAATCGAAATAGATTATTGCATATAATCAAAGAAGATCCGGATTTCCTTAATCACCAAAGAACCAAATCTTATTACGTAAGATTCTCTTAAATCCCGGAAATCAATCATAACTACTTCATCGGTTAAGACGAATATATTTTACTCATCTCACTATTTTACGATAGTCTCATTTATATTCTTCGCATAATCGAATCGTTTTATCTACATTACTCAATGATGATAAAACTCCATTATCACCTTATATTTGTCATGAAAACCTTCTTATTGTTATCCATAACAACCTCTATCAAATTTCGGGGACGAAATTTCTTTAACGGGTAGGTACTGTAATGACCCGGAATTTTCTGACCAAATTATACTTATGAGATTAATATTTACATAAATTAAACCATACCAACATGATAAGCAATCCAAATTGTTGAGACTTGTGTTTTTGAAAAGAGTTTTACACAACGTTTGACCGTCCAATATGACCGATGATATCACGAACTATATAACATATGATAATTATACGTTTGTGTATATATATGTATTTATATATATTTAACATGATCTAAGGATGGTTTAACATCTCATTGTGTACTAATGACAATGAGTTATAAGTATATTTTGAAACTACTAACTTAAGTTTTCAAAACGATAACTATACGTAACATTCTTTGATATATATACTTATAATCTATAATGCTTATACATGTATCGTATATATAATGTATTTAATCACTTTTTAAGGACTTAAATACATAAAACAATATAAGTATATTCACAAAAGATAGCTATATTTGAATTCTCGTTCCGTTTCCTCAAGATTTCTATACATATATCTAGGGTATATGTACCCGTATCATACCCAGCTTCTATACGTATTTACTATTGGTATATACACATCAAATCAACATCCTAATCAACATTATTACTGCCCTAGATATGAGGTAACTAGGATTTGTCAAGTAGTATGAATTATTAGTAAGAAAACAAAATTAGGAATCCTTTTATTTCTTTATAAACTAAAAACGTTTTTATAAATGAACACCATTTCTTCACTCCATTTTCTCATACCTACACCCTCATTTCTCTCTCAAAATACTCTTAACTTCATACTTGATAATCTCCAAGAATTTTCCCCATCATTTAGCTTCAATTACAAGCCTTAAACACCATAAGAAAACTCTTTCAAGAACATATCAAAATAACCACCCATTTGAAGAAGTTTACTTCCAACCTTTTGATCTAACTCCACCACTATTTGATTTTAAGATTATTTCTTATCTTTTGCAGTAACTTTGTCCAAGTAACTTGAGGTAGTAACCTTGTTCATAATCTTATTCAATTCATATTCATATAGCTATCTTATTTTGTGATATAAAATTTTAACAACAAGAACATAGTTTGAATGATTTCAAACTTGTTCGCAAACTAAATAGATCCTTCTAACTTGACTTTTAAAACACTTCAAGACCTGTAATATATCATAATGATATGCTAACGTAACAAGATATAACTTGGTTTTACAAAGAACATCTTAAAAACTGAATCTACGTCGTCGGAGTGCAATCGGGGGCTGTTTTGGGTTGGATAATTAAAAACCATCTTGAACTTTGAATTGGAAGTTCATGTTCTGGAAAAATGATATTTCTTATGAATATGTTAACACATAAAAATTTCATGGTTTAACTCAAAGTTTAAGTATTTTTAGAAAATGATCATTAAATGTTGTTTTTATGATGGAAAATGTTCACTTTCATAAGTTTCACCAAAGTTTGACCTATAACCTATGATTTCAAATACAAACTAAGGTATTTTCAGTTCATATTCTTAAAATTTGACTCGATCCAAGGAAGTGGCAAGTTGAACCAACAAAAACGGAGTTGTAATGAAGAAACTACGACTAAAACAAGATTGGGTATCCGAAGCTAGTTTTGCTACGAAAATATTTGGAGAAAAAGTAAATTAATCATATCTTTTCTAATTAATATGATATTTTATATATAATTACTTATGATTTGATTTTATATATTTCAGGACCACCTGTAAACAACACGAGAAGATTAATCATAAGATCTCATGATTGTACGCAACACGTCATTTGACAACACGGTACTTTATGTACACAACACGTCATTTGACAACATGGTACCATGGGTCGAGATTAATTCTGATCAATACGAATACGATGGGGTCTTTATTTATTTTATTTAAGCAACTAATTGTGGACCACTAACATCAGACTGCTAACCACGGACTAATTGCTTATATATCGCAAATTAAAACAAAGGATGAGCCGCATGCCCATGCGCATAGCTATCCAAAACTCACGCGCATACGCAGGTACTGCGTAAAATAAACCAACATTTTAGCAATTTTACCTTTAACAGTTTGGACTCAAAAGCTACTGCGTTATTGCTTTGTCATGTGCTAGAGGTGCACTTTAGCTGTATGGTAAGCAACGCAACTAAAAACAAACCAATGCTTTTACACTTAAGAATTCCTCAAGCAAACCAATGCGAGAGTAATTACGCACAAGCAAACCAATGCTTGTATTTTTAAGTCGACTTGGCAGCCATCTAGCCTGCGTGTCGCTTGGCTAGGGAAAAGCCAATTCCCTTCGCCTGCCGTTAATGTCTAGCCATGTAACCAAACAGGCTTCTGCCGCACGGGGGCTAGAGGTCACCCCTAAAGTAGGCAGGAAACGCATACAAAAAAGAGAAATACACAACAAAAGTATGCGCGAGTAAATATTTTAATTAGCATTAATCATGATTACAACCGCGACACAACCAAACGGATGGAAAATACATAGAAAAAATAATGTGCTAAAATAAATTGGAGTGATCAGGTCCATCCAGCTACATATAACATTTTTTCAACAACATCGCGTGTCAAGTGCGTTTCACAGGTTTTCCATCTAATGCCTCGAGATGGTATGCCCCGGTGTTGCTTGCTTTTGCAACCTTGTATGGACCTTCCCAACGGGGGCCCAGTTTCCCAGTATCCTCCGTATGACTTGCATCATTCTGACGCCAAACTAAGTCCTCGCACTTATAAGAGCGCGAACGCACGCGCTGATTGTAGTACTTTGCAATTTTCTGCTTATTATTGGCTTCGTTCACCGCCACAGAGAGTCTGCGTTCTTCAAGCAGATTAAGATTTTCCCACAAAGCTTCTGAGTTATTTTGTTCGTCAAAATTCTGTATGTGGAACGTTGGCACCCCAATTTCTGCGGGTACAACAGCTTCTGATCCATAGACCAAACTGAACGGAGTCTCACCAGTGCTCGCTTTGGGTGTTGTTCTATGCGGCCACAAAACCTTTAGTAGTTCGTCCACCCAACCAATGCGACCATGACCCAATCTAGCTTTGATTCCAGCTACTATATCCCGGTTGGTGACTTCGCACTGTCCATTCGCTTGTGGATGCGCAACGGAAGTAAAAGTTTGCTTAATATTAAGCTCCGCACACCAACTACGAAAAGGATCCCCCGCAAACTGCGTACCGTTATCACTAACGATTTCATTTGGTATGCCGAATCGACATACAATGTCTTCCCATACAAAATTTCGCACCCTTTTTCTTGAACTTGTTGCCATTGGTCGTGCTTCAACCCACTTCGTGAAATAGTCAATTGCAACAATCAAAAATTTGATATTTCCTGCGTGCGCAGAGTATGCGTAAGATACTGATATAAATAGCATATGGTATATAATAAATGATAATATTACCTCGGCCTTTTGGAAATGGTCCGACTATGTCAATTGCCCATTTGCAGAATGGCCATGGTGAGGAGAATGGTATCATTGGATGCGCAGGTGCCCTGCTGATAGGTGCATGTATTTGGAAAAATTCGCATTGCTTAACGCGCGGTATCTGCGTACATGGTGGGCCAATAATAACCTAGCCGCATATTTTTTGACGCAATAGACATGTGCCCCGAATGAAGAGCGCATGCACCTTCATGCACCTCGCGTATAAGCTCCTCTGCCTCTTTCGGACCAATGCACCTTAAGTGCGGCCCTAAATAATTTTTTCGATATAGGACGTCACCCTCAAGGGCGTACAGTGGTGCCTTAGTGCAGACTTTCTTTGCATCAACGGAATCCGCATGTGAGGTGTCGTTCCACGGAAAAGCAATAATAGGTGTCATCCATGTTAAGCTGGATTCCTCAACAGGTGCCACTAAAGGCATCATAACAATGGATTTCGCATGCAGTTCTTCTATAAGAACTTTCTTCCCCAGATGATCAAAGGCCAAAGCAGCCAATTTGCTAAGCGCATCCGCCTTCTTATTTTGCCCCCGCATGACGTGGGAGATTTGAAAAGCCTCAAACTGGTGAGCGAGGTTATGAACAAGCGATAAATACTGCTGCATGGCTATGTCATGCGCTTCGAAGTCTCCGCTGACTTGACTGCATACCAGCTTTGAATCCACATAAGCGTGCAGAATTTTAACATTTAATTTATGCGCCATACGCATACCTGCTAACAAAGCCTCGTATTCTGCTTCATTGTTCGTAATAGCAAAATTAATCAGCAGTGCATATGTATGCTCTTCACCATCTGGGCCAGTTAAAATTACACCTACGCCCGCGCCGGCTGCGCTGCAGGAACCATCGGTGTATAATTCCCAAGGTGACGAAGGTGGCACAGGCGTATCCTGATGCTCCGCCGATGCCTCAACATCCGCAGGTAACTCTGCTAGGTAATCCGCAAGTATTTGACCCTTAACCGCGCTGCGTGAAGAAAAATTTATTTCATGTTCTCCTAACTCAACTGCCCATTTAGCCATTCGGCCAGAAATCTCAGGCTTGTATAACACCTGAAAGAAAAATGATTGCGTTAGTCAATGCGGTAACCCCGTACATTGCTGCAAATTAGGCATGTACCAACCTGTTTGATCGGTTGATCAGTTAGAACCACGATTGGATGTGCTTGAAAGTACCGGCACAAACGCCGCGCCGTGTGGACTAGCGCATATACTAGCTTTTCTATTGGTGAATAGTTTACTTCGCTTGATGTCAGCGTCTTGCTTACGAAGTAGACCGGCATTTGTGTCTGAGAAAACCTCAGCGTTATATAAGTGCGAAATAAATAATGCATGTAAATAAAAATGGATTACCTTTCCGCGATCTGCGATAAGAACCGAGCTGATAGCCTCTTTCGATGTCGCAAGGTACATCGTAAGTGTTTCTCCTGATACTGGCGCGGTGAGTGTTGGTAATTCAGCGAGCACCTTCTTCATCTCCTGAAAGGCTGATTCTGCTTCCTGAGTCCATACGAAGTCCTTTTTCTTCAAGCAATTCTTCAAAGTATTGAAGAATGGCAACTGTCGTTCTGCAGCTTTTGATAAAAACCGCGTGATTGCCGCAAGTTTTCCGGTTAGACTCTGAACATCTTTCTTTGTCCTTGGAGATGGTAAACTATCAATGGCCTCAATCTTTTTGGGATTCGCCTTGATTCCTTGCGCCGTTACTACATGACCTAGAAACTTGCCCTCCTCTTCCCTAAAACTACATTTGAGCGGGTTAAGCTTCATGTTAATCCTGCGTAGAGACGCAAATGTTTCTAGGATGTTCGCGAGCATTTATTCTTCGGTGTTACTTTTAATTACCAAGTCGTCGACGTATGCTTCAAGATTTCTACCAATTTGGTGCTTTAAGGCTGCGTCAATTACGCGCTGATAAGTTGCGCCTGCGTTCTTTAATCCGAAAGGCATCTTCGTATAACAATAAATACCCTGCGGCATATGAAAAGCAGTTTTGTCCTCATCTTCCGCAGCCATTAAAATTTGGTTAGTGATAACCCTTGTATGCATCTAGAAAACACTTGTCCCGAAAACCTGACAACGATTCCACCTTCCAGTCTATCTCCGGGAGAGGGTAGTTGTCCTTGGGACATGCTTTATTAATGTCTTTAAAATCAACACACATCCGCCAATTACCGTCGGCCTTTTTCACCAACACAGGATTAGCGACCCATGTCTGATATCGCACTTCCCGCAGAATATTTGCTTTGACAAGGTTATCTACTTTTGTGCATAACCAATCACTGCGCTCAAGAGCCATATGTCACTTCTTTTGTCTAACGGGTGTGAGTGATGAATTAACATTCAACTTATGTTCCGCAATATCACGCGAAACCCCAGTCACGTCCGATTCTTGCCATACGAAAACATCTGCGTTTGTGGATAATATTCCATGTAACTTATCCTTGGTTTCAGCTGTCAAGCCTGCGCCGATTTTGATACGCTTGTCCGGATGCAATCGATTAGCTATGACCGCACTGCTTGCAAGTTGTTCTCCCATGCTGGGAATGTCTATGGGCACAACTGAACCACACAACTCGGTTGTTTGATGTGACGCAATTGTGGCAACCCCTCCTTTTGTAGGAAACTTAATCAAGCCATGCACCACCGATGGTATAATGTTAAAAACATCGTATGAAATTTCTCCCAAGCAGCGCAATGTACTGCGAAGTTGAACGAACCACATAAAAGTCAACTAACTCATGTCTGATTAACTACGGATTCTTATCATCTGCGAGCTCTACTATTAGCTCTATCCAGCCTAGCGGCCATGAGCTTTCTCCGGAGAACCCAGATAACGTAAAATCAGACTGGCGTAACTGCGTTTTAACTTCTGCAGGGAGGAAACGATAGCAATGCTCGTACATAATGTCAACGCCACTCCCGGTGTCAACGTGCATGCGTTTAATTTGTACACCGCAAGTAGAGATGCGACACTTAATGATAATGGGCTCGTTAACTGTGTCGATTGACATTACAGGAGGAAATGTGATTGGGAGAAGTTCCCAGTCCTGGTGATCATTGTACTTTCTCCGATGGCTAACTTTCTTTGCGTCAACCATATTAATGGTTAAGTTGGCGTTTTTTGTTTTATCAACTTTTTGCCATGCGAAAGTTTTAGCCTTCGACCCTTCCTCTGTGGCTTTTCCCTTGTCATTCTTAGGTGATTTTAGGTGATCCAATTTACCTACGCGCAGTGCCTCAAGCACTCGTTCCATCAAGTTTTTACATCGATTAGTGTCATGACCATAATCATCATGGAATTCACAATACTTTGTTTTATCCCGCTTACCAAATTCTGTAAGCGGAGTTGGAACCGCAAAGGTGCGCATACTGGTTCTGTTGCCAAAATTTCCTTTGGTGTTTTAGACAAACTTTTCAGCGGCGCATAGTTCTGATTATTGATGCCGCGCTGGTTATTATTCGATAACTTCCACTTGATTTTCCTTTATCACTTCTGATAGGACCACTGCTAGGATACCTTCCGCGAGAGTTACTTCCGCGGTTTTGATCACGCGATCGATCATCATCGTCTTTCATTTCATTGCGCGAGCTGGCGGTGGGAATATCATTATCTTCACCACTCCGTATATAATCATGGCACTCTTTAAGTGCTTCAGCATAAGTTGTTGGCACCGTATGGGGCAAACGCTTGACCAACTTTGGGTGCCGCTCTGAGTTTATACCATGTATGAGTCCGAAAATCTGTTGCTCTGGCTTGAGATCTGGTATACGCAGACACTCATTAGTATATCTTGTGAGAAATTCACCCAAAGATTCCTTGGATTTCTGTACAATATCATGACATTCGATATGAGTGCGTTTGCGGGGTCTCTGATTCTGATATTGCAGCAAGAACTTCGTTCGCAGATCCATGAAACCGGATATGCTACCTGATGGGAGTTTATTAAACCATTCGCGAGCAATACCCTGCAGCGTCATGGGAAATATCTGACATGCAACCGGATCCACCCAACCTTGGGTGCGCATTGCGCCTGCGAAACGCTGCAGGAAGTCATCCAGATCAGTCAAACCATTATAAGTACCCAGTGTGTGGGGTATCTTTGGCGCTGATGGAAAGGGATATGCAGTTATATGCGGAGAAAACTTATCAAAAGTAGTTGGTAGCTCAAAAGGTGGTTTAACAGGGTCACCTTTGAGCCCTGCGAAGAAACGCTTCATCATATCCTGAAAAAAATCAGGTTGCGAAAATAGGTGTAACACCCCATTTTCCCGTGCGCGTCTAAAGGTACGTACTTAATCAATAGTACGTTTATAACTTATTCGTTGTATGATTAAATGAACTAAAGTGTTAGTTAGGTGTAAGTGCATATATGTATATGTGTGTATATATATGGGTATATTCGAATGCGTGCGTGTACGCGTATATGAATGTGACGTGATGGCGTTGAGTCGTGTGAGAACTTAAGGTTGAAGTTTAGACGTGCATAGGAAGGGTGAATGAGGTGTGCTAGTTGTTGAACCCTTGATTCATGTTAAATTGTCGAAGTGACCAGACCTAGGCTAACGCCGCGCCGCGATAAACGGGTCCGCGCCGCGACCATTGTAGCAAACCAGGAACAGAAAGAGGGTTAAGAGTGATCATTTTTCCTTCGATTCGTCGCGCCGCGACGAATGACGCCGCGCCGCGGCATCCCTGCAGATCAGACTCCGAATTCTGCTCATATTAAATAGGGTTTAGGGGCAATTTGGTCTTTTTGCGTGTAGATCTGTTTGGTGCTTTTAATACCAGCCACTTGTTCTCCATTTCTTATTTCTTTTCCATTTTCTTTCACATTTTCCTCTCAAATCCTAAAACCCACTTAGATTTAAACTCAATATTTGAAGGCGAAGTTTTGTGAATCAATCCTAGAAGCAAGAATTAAAATTGCTCTCCTTGTTATTAGCTACAAGAGGATAGTTTTGGTAAGTCTCAACTCTAAGTTTTGAGTTTCATTTAGTTTAAGCTAGGGTTTGGTTCATATGGAACTTGTGTGACCCATTTAAGGGTTAAATGGGTGGATTTTGGGTTGGATTGTTAAAAGAAAACCCTAAATAGCTATTATCTAGGGTTTGGTCTTGTGATTTGAGGTTGTAAGTGCTAAATGATGTTGTTAGTCACTAATGCACTTTTAAAAGGATGAAAGAATTTTTAATGTGTAAGTTGGACTTGGTTTGTGAGTCAAAGAGTCAAAAGAGCACTAGTTGACCTAATCAGGTGAAATGGTTATGAAATACACCAAGTTTATGTTAGTTGATGTTAATAGATCCTAATCACTAGCTTTTAGTGATTTATGACAAGGAATGGTCATTAATGGGCGGTTTTGGGTAGTTGAGTCATTTAATGCAATCGGGTCATTAAATGCTCAAGGGTTAGAAGTTGGCATTTAATTCAACTAGATTGTATGTTAATAAAATTCATAATGTAATAGGTACATTACATTGAAGGTTTGCAAGCTCGGTTAGCTTCCACAAGAGTCTTGAGGTGAGTGGAATGATTATGCATATGTGTATATAATGTATTTACTTGTACGAGATTCGATGTGGGTTTATGTTCGGGCGGTCGATACCACATCGGGTCAATATATGATATGGGTTTAAGTTTGGGCGTTCGATGCCATGTCATATATGTGTGTGGGCATGTAGTGTGGGTTTAAAGTTCGGGCGTTCGATACCACATTACACGTGACGGGTGGGTTTAAAGTTCGGGCGATCGATACCACTCCGGGGTTAGTGTTATAATTTGTTGTGCACTAACGGTTGTTGGGAACACCAATGGGAAATTCGAAGTACCATTCCTTGTACTATTGGTTACCATGGCTATGTGTTGTTGTGTGGTGTTTCACATTATTCGAGTTATATATGTTATCGTTGTGCTAACTTGTGGTCTTGGAGATTTAGCGTTATGCCTTGCGTTGGTATGACTTTTAAATTGCTAGCGTGTATGAGGTAATTGTGTATGTGATTGCATGTAAGTAGGTTATATATGTATGTGTATAATTATTGCATTCACTAAGCGTTAGCTTACCCTCTCGTTGTTTATCTTTTTAGATGCAGGCGCAGTTAAGGGAAAGGGGGTTATCGGACATTAGGTGTCCCGTGATGATGCTTTGTTGGAGTTTTGATGTTGGCCTAACGTTTTGGGTAGTTTAGTCCCAAACCATGCTCGAAGTGTCGTTTGGATTGTAAACTATCATTTGTAATGGGTAAAACTTGTACTAAACTTTATTCGTGGCCTTCGTGCCTTTTGTAAACAATTAATTGTTGTGCGTTTTAAATGGAACTCGTGAAATAGGTTACATATTTATTTGGCGTGTAATTGTGTTGTATATAAAAAAAAAAAAATTATCGCATGGATTACGGGTTGGGTTGTTACAAGTGGTATCAGAGCATGGTCTAAGGGATTTAGGTGACTTGAGATAGGCGCCTAAACTTAGACTTTTGTGTTGTTGAATTATATGCGGGACTTGTAGGACTACGGGTCGGTGCGGGGTCTGATTAGGACTTTGATGCATAGCTGGACTAACTATGCTATATTATGATGATACTAATCGCGTGTTATTGTTTTGAACATCGAGCAAGATAGTTGTGATACGTTTGAGCATGGCACGGCATGTGAGCGTAATAGTGAGTCGCGACCACTATTACGGTTGCAAGTCAAGTCAAGCAAGGACGTGCGACAAGTATTGAGCTAGATGTGGGTTGTGTGTGCGGTTATATGCATAGGTGTATATGTGTATTACTTTGTTGGTGTTGTCTAATCCATTTTAAATCTTTAGAATGAAGACGAGAAACGGAACGGATACGAATGGCGATGGTGGTCCTTCTCATACGGAGGGAGCGGACGAAATGACCACCAAAATAGAAGCCGCTCTAGAAAGCTATGTTTCGATCTTCTCTCGAAAGGTTAAGCAAATACTCGAAGAGTCGGTTTCGGAACAAATTGTTGACATGATTCAAGAACGGATGACTAATGCCGTTAAAGAAGAAGTTGAGAGGAGGTTTCCTAAACCTCAAAATGTGGGCGAATTGGAGTTTAGCTATAAGAACTTCTTGGCGACTAAGCCTTCTCACTTTCACGGGGATCCAGACCCCATGAAAAGTGCGACTTGGATTTCTGATGTTGAAGGTTGTTTTCGCACGACTGAGTGCCCTCCAGAAAAGAAAACAAGACTTGCTACTAGTTTGTTAAGGGCCATGCTAAAGATTGGCTCGATGGCAAGATTGATATGGTGGGTGATGCGGCTTTTGTGGGGTTATCTTGGGCGGATTTCAAGAAGGAGTTTTTCCTTGAATATCGTACGTAAGCGGATCTTTCTAAATTGCGCAACGAGTTAAGGAACATGCGTCAAGGGTCTTTGGACCTAAACATTCCTAAAACCAACTTTCTCGCTAAGGCGCGTTTTTGCCCCGAGTATGTGGGGAATGATCAATTATTAATGGAAGACTTTCATGCGACCCTTAGAGATGATTTGAAGGGTAAAATTAGTATTGGTCATGTTGAGACCTTTGCTAAGCTTTTGGCGGTGGCAAAGGGGTTTGAAGTGCAAGCTCCGAGTCTGGTTAGTTATGCGCTAAGTAAAAGAAAGTTTGAAGCTTCTAATTTTTCGAACAAGAAGAGTAAGGGAGCATGCAAAAGTGTCGGTAGTGTGAAGAAGGGTGCTTCTAGTGGTCACATGGTCACTTGTTTCAATTGTGGGCAAAAAGGTCACTACTCTCGTGATTGCCCAAAACCGCGTACTAATGTGATCACATGTTTCAATTATCAACAAGAAGGGCACCGAAAGTCGGAGTGCCCCGAACTCCGAAATGATCAAGTTAAGAGAATGGAGAAGGCGGCGGGGTCGGCTAGGGGACGTAATTATTTGATGACCAATGACGAAGCCAAGCAATCCAATGAAGTCGTTTCAGGTACTTTCATGGTTAACTCTAATCCGGCAAGGATTCTATTTGATAGCGGTGCAAATTTATCGTTTGTGTCTCCAAAATTTGTGCCTAAACTTAATAAACCGTTAGCTAAGTTAAGTCATCCGGTAGAAGTCAAAATAGCGGATGGCAAGACGGTGCTAGTGGTTGATGTGTGTAAGAATTGTAATGTTGTGTTTGGTTCTGAGAACTTTAATATTGATCTCATTCCGATGACGTTGGGTGATTTTGATATCGTGGTTGGTATGGATTGGCTCGATCATAATAGAGCCGATATTGCGTGCCATGAAAAATCTATTCGTGTGAAGACCCCAAGTGGGGGAGAGTTAATTATTCATGGTGATAAACGTAGAAGACTTGTACCGGGATGCACTTTTGCACGAGCACGTCGTTTCCTTGTTAGTGGTGGCATGGCTTTTCTTGCCCATGTTGTTGATACTCGTGATGAGCCACCACCCATTCGTGAAATTCTGGTGGTAAGTGAGTTTGAAGATGTTTTTCCGGATGAGTTACCGGGTGTTCTGGCGGAAAGACAAGTCGAATTTCGCATTGAGTTGGTTCCGGGAGCTACTCCCATTGCTAAAACTACTTATCATTTAGCACCGACGGAAATGCAAGAATTGATGAGTCAAATTCAAGAGCTACTTGAGAAGGGTTTCATTCGACCGAGTGCTTCGCCATGGGGTGCTCCGGTTTTATTCGTGAAAAAGAAGGATGGAAGTATGCGGATGTGTATCGACTATCGGGAGTTGAACAAGGTGACGATCAAGAATCGTTATCCATTGCCTAGGATTGACGATTTGTTTGACCAACTCCAAGGTGCGACGTATTTCTCAAAAATTGACCTACGGTCCGGCTATCACCAAATGCGGGTCCGTGAGAAAGATATTGAGAAAACGGCCTTTCGAACGCGTTACGGGCATTTTGAATTTGTGGTTATGCCTTTTGGTCTTACGAATGCACCGGCGGCATTCATGGATCTTATGAACCGAGTGTGCCAACCTATGTTGGACAAGTCGGTAATTGTGTTCATTGACGATATTCTTGTTTATTCTAAGAGCATGACGGAACAGGAACACCACTTGCGCGAAGTATTGAAGACGTTGAGAAAAGAGAAGTTGTATGCTAAATTCTCAAAATGTGAATTTTGGCTAAGGGAGGTTCAATTCCTTGGCCATATTGTGAACAAGGATGGTATTCAAGTGGATCCGGGGAAGATAGAGACGGTGAAGGATTGGGTACGACCGACTACGCCTACGGAAATCCGAAGTTTTCTCGGATTAGCCGGTTACTATCATCGGTTTATCCAAGACTTTTCCAAGATTGCTTCACCATTAACTAAGTTGACAAGGAAGAATACGAGATTCAATTAGGAGAACGAGCAAGAAATCGCTTTTCAATTGTTGAAAGACAAATTGTGTAAAGCTCCGGTCTTAGTATTGCCGGAGGGTGTAGATGATATGACGGTCTATTGTGATGCTTCTTTGAATGGGCTCGGGTGTGTTCTAATGCAACGGGGTAAAGTCATCGCTTACGCCTCTCGCCAATTAAAAGAACATGAAAAGAGATACCCAACTCATGATCTCGAATTAGCGGCGGTGGTCCATGCTTTGAAAATTTGGCGCCATTACTTGTATGGTGTCAAGTCTACGATTTATTCGGATCACAAGAGTTTGAAACATCTTTTTGATCAACGGGATTTGAATTATCGTCAATGTAAATGGATGGATGTGGTGAAGGATTATGATTGTGAGATACTTTATCATCCGGGCAAAGCGAATGTGGTCACGGATGCGTTAAGCCGAAAGAGTCACCACCCGGCGTTACGATTGGGATTGTTACGTATGATTATTACTAATGATTTTCTTGAAAAACTTGGTGTGATTCAAATAGAGGCTTACGTTCACAACAAGCATGCGGAACGAATTGTGGGGCAATTGGAATTCATTACGATGGGTTCGCGTGGTTTATTGTCTTTTCAAGAAAGAGTGTGGGTGCCTAAGATGGGTGATTTCTGAAAGGTGCTTCTTGATGAGGCGCACAAGTCTAAGTATTCCATACATCCGGGTGCGATGAAGATGTACCATGATTTGAAGAAATAGCCGGGCATGAAACGCGACATTGTTAAGTATGTTGAGCAATGCGTCACGTGTTTGCAAGTTAAAGCTGAACACCAAAAGCCGTATGGTAAGTTGCAACCGCTAGAAATTCCAATGTGGAAGTGGGAGCATATTACCATGGATTTTATTACCAAGTTGCCGAAAACGGCAAGAACCCAATTTGACACTATTTGGGTGATTGTCGATAGATTGACGAAGAGTGCGTTGTTTCTTCCTATTAAAGAAGCAATTTCGTCGGAGGCACTCGCGAAGATGTTCATTAAAGAGGTGATATCGAGACATGGCATTCCCGCGTCTATTGTTTCGGATCGGGACACGCGTTTTACTTCTCGATTTTGGAAGAAGTTTCATGAAGACATGGGTACGAGGGTGAATATGAGTACGGCGTATCATCCTCAAACGGACGGTCAAACCGAACGTATGAACCAAACATTGGAGGATATGTTACGTGCGTGTATCATTGACTTCGGTGGTAGTTGGGATGAACATTTACCTTTGGTGGAATTATCGTACAATAATAGTTTTCACTCTAGTATTGGAATGCCACCGTATGAGATGTTGTATGGTAGAAGGTGTCGAACCCCGATTTGTTGGGGCGAAGTGGGTCAAAGGGAAGTCGGGAGCACCGACTTGGTATTGGAGACTAATAGTAAAATCGATATGATTCGGGCTCGTTTAAAGGCGGCGCAAGATAGACAAAAATCCTATGTCGATAAACGTAGGCGACCGATCGAGTTTCAAGAAGGTGATATGGTGATGCTTAAGGTTTCGCCATGGAAGGGTATTATTCGATTTCGAACATGGGGAAAGTTAGCTCCTCGGTTTATCGGACCATTTAAGGTTTTAGCCCGTGTTGGTGAAGTTGCGTATCGATTGGAATTGCCCGAAGAACTTGCGGGGATCCATAACACATTTCATGTTTCCCATCTCTGTAAGTGTCTTGCGGATGATTCTTCATGGATGCCGTTAGACGAAATTGAGCTAAACAACAAGTTAGAATACGTTGAAGAGCCGTTTGCTATACTCGATGAGAAGGTAAAAATGTTGCGTAACAAAGAGGTGAGGACCTTTAAGGTCCAATGGCGTCGTAGTAAAGGTTCCGAGTTTACTTGGGAGCCCGAAGAATTCGTGTTGGTTTACCTTTCCTCGTGTCATGCGGCTTGGATCGCGAGGACGAGCTCCGATTTAAGTGGGGGAGATTTGTAACACCCCGTTTTCCCGTGCGCGTCTAAAGGTACGTACTTAATCAATAGTACGTTTATAACTTATTCGTTATGTGATTAAATGAACTAAAGTGTTAGTTAGGTGTAAGTGCATATATGTATATGTGTGTATATATATGGGTATATTCGAATGCGTGCGTGTACGCGTATATAAATGTGACGTGATGGCGTTGAGTCGTGTGAGACTTAAGGTTGAAGTTTAGACGTGCATAGGAAGGGTGAATGAGGTGTGCTAGTTGTTGAACCCTTGATTCATGTTAAATTGTTGAAGTGACCAGACCTAGGCTAACGCCGCGCCGCGACAAACGGGTCCGCGCCGCGACCATTGAAGCAAACCAGGAATAGAAAGAGGGTTAAGAGTGATCATTTTTCCTTCGATTCGTCGCGCAGCGACGAATGGCGCCACGCCGCGGCATCCCTGCAGATCAGACTCCGAATTCTGCTCATATTAAATAGGGTTTAGGGGCAATTTGGTCTTTTTGCGTGTAGATCTGTTTGGTGCTTTTAATACCAGCCACTTGTTCTCCATTTCTTATTTCTTTTCCATTTTCTTTCACATTTTCCTCTCAAATCCTAAAACCCACTTAGATTTAAACTCAAGATTTGAAGGTGAAGTTTTGTAAATCAATCCTAGAAGCAAGAATTAAAATTGCTCTCCTTGTTATTAGCTACAAGAGGATAGTTTTGGTAAGTCTCAACTCTAAGTTTTGAGTTTCATTTAGTTTAAGCTAGGGTTTGGTTCATATGGAACTTGTGTGACCCATTTGAGGGTTAAATGGGTGGATTTTGGGTTGGATTGTTAAAAGGAAACCCTAAATAGCTATTATCTAGGGTTTGGTCTTGTGATTTGAGGTTGTAAGTGCTAAATGATGTTGTTAGTCACTAATGCACTTTTAAAAGGATGAAAGAATTTTTAATGTGTAAGTTGGACTTGGTTTGTGAGTCAAAGAGTCAAAAGAGCACTAGTTGACCTAATTTGATGAAATGGTTATGAAATACACCAAGTTTATGTTAGTTGATGTTAATAGACCCTAATCACTAGCTTTTAGTGATTTATGACAAGGAATGGTCATTAATGGGCGGTTTTGGGTAGTTGAGTCATTTAATGCAATCGGGTCATTAAATGCTCAAGGGTTAGAAGTTGGCATTTAATTCAACTAGATTGTATGTTAATAAAATGCATAATGTAATAGGTACGTTACATTTAAGGTTTGCAAGCTCGGTTAGCTTCCACAAGAGTCTTGATGTGAGTGGAATGATTATGCATATGTGTATATAATGTATTTACTTGTACGAGATTCGATGTGGGTTTAAGTTCGGGCGGTCGATACCACATCGGGTCAATATATGATATGGGTTTATGTTCGGGCGTTCGATGCCATGTCATATATGTGTGTGGGCATGTAGTGTGGGTTTAAAGTTCGGGCGTTCGATACCACATTACACGTGACGGGTGGGTTTAAAGTTCGGGCGATCGCTACCACTCCGTGGTTAGTGTTATAATTTGTTGTGCACTAACGGTTGTTGGGAACACCAATGGGAAATTCGAAGTACCATTCCTTGTACTATTGGTTAACCATGGCTATGTGTTGTTGTGTGGTGTTTCACATTATTCGAGTTATATATGTTATCGTTGTGCTAGCTTATGGTCTTGGAGATTTAGCGTTATGCCTTGCGTTGGTATGTCTTTTAAATTGCTAGCGTGTATGAGGTAATTGTGTATGTGATTGCATGTAAGTATGTTATATATGTATGTGTATAATTATTGCATTCACTAAGCGTTAGCTTACCCTCTCGTTGTTTATCTTTTTAGATGCAGGCGTAGTTAAGGGAAAGGGGGTTATCGGACATTAGGTGTCCCGTGATGATGCTTTGTTGGAGTTTTGATGTTGGCCTAACGTTTTGGGTAGTTTAGTCCCAAACCATGCTCGAAGTGTCGTTTGGATTGTAAACTATCATTTGTAATGGGTCAAACTTGTACTAAACTTTATTCGTGGCCCTCGTGCCTTTTGTAAACAATTAATTGTTGTGCGTTTTAAATGGAACTCGTGAAATGGGTTACATATTTATTTGGCGTGTAATTGTGTTGTATATATATAAAAAAAAAATTAATCGTATGGATTACGGGTTGGGTTGTTACAATAGGTGGACCATGTCAGGAGGTGCCGCCTGCATAAATTGGCTTGCGAGATTCGCCTGCCCCTGAATATTTTGCCAAAGTTGCCCCGGCATTTGCGGATATAACCAAGGCTTATGCGTTGGAAAAGAAGGCAGGCTTGTCGGCGCAGAGTATACGGATAGCTGAAAAGGTGCCGAAACCTGTGGCGCAGATGCTTGCGAGACCTGAGGATATGCATTTATAAGTCCAACCGTATGCGCAGTGCTTTGCTGTTCTGCGGTTATCGGCGTCCAATGAGAATTGGCATCTGGAATGACACCGAACCCCCAATTATTAAGTAATGCCTGCACATCCGCAGGAGTAAAAAACTGCGAAATTGGACGCGGTGGTTGCCAAGGTTGCAACAGTGTAAACGATGATGTTGAATACTCTGCGTCTGCAGAGGGATTGAAACCGTGGTACTATAAATAGGTACCTGGCCGCAGCATACCACGTGTGGGCCTACTGTTTCACCGCTAGTACCCACCAAGATGACCCTTGGATCCACCGAGGAAAAATCCAACCGCGTGGTTGTGACTGGCGAGTTTGCCCTTGGCGATGTAATCCCATCTGGATATATCGGCTTATACCTCTGAAAAGGCTCGCCGGATACAGGTGGAGGATATGGCGTGTATCCTGCCCCCCGTAGTCATAGCTTGCATCTGCTGATTACCAGACGGTGTGTTTTGATTATCTGTTTGAGTACGCTCCGATGAGTCCCCGGAAGTCATGATACTGTTAAAGAAAAAATTCAGAAAATTTGTGAATAATAAGCCTTATAATTCAAAACTTTAAAAGAAAAAACAATTAAACAAGTCTTGAACTAGTTCGACTCTCCATGAAAGCACCACTTGATCATGCATATTTTTACCATAGGGTTAATATGCATGTTCAATACGTAAAGGGGGTTTTAAGGATCTTAGAACAAGGCTCTCCGGTCCGGCTACCGTGAATAACCCTGGCCGATATGATGATATCGGCGGGGTGGCCAAGTGATTAAGTCCACCTTCGATAGCGGTCGCTGATCAGAAGGCCCCAAATAAGGTTATAGGTGCTAGTTTAATAAAGAACTAACCTGTTAACCTTGAGAAAACGAGAGATGATGCTGATAACGTAAAACGTGTAGTAAACGATGATTACGTAATGTGATCGTGTGTGGAATGATAATTAGGGTTTGTGTATATATAGGCAAACCCTAATTCTAGAATCATCTACGATAGTCATAATCCTTTCCATAACAAACTCTCCCGAATCACGGAGACAATTATGGAAAAGATACCAACTTGATGACCAAGTAACCGCTGTACCGGGAACAAAGGCATTCGATACATCCCTGCATGCCGCATACCGCATACAAAGTACACACATACGCATGCTAACGAGCGCCCGCATACGTATAGAATGCGCATGCGGGTTGCGGTATCATTATGTCCCCCCAGTTTGATATTATATGACGCATGACATATGATATCAAACTATTAAGCGTGAGAAAAAACAAGAAAATGGCTAGCATTAAGTTTTTCGCGTGCGCCTCGATGCCATTAAATGCCTGTCACTGTCGCAGAAGTCCATTCGGCTGACAAGACGTAAAGTGGCAGTTGGCAAGCGCGTGTTAGCCACGCGCTCAACATTGGGCACATCAAACTAACACCCACGCGCGTGCAAATATCATCGAGCGTTGATTGTGTTACACGTGTACATCCACGATGAAACCGTTTCACCCCATGACTCCCAATCCTCACTATAAATAGATGCCATTTGTTATCATTTCTATTTTTCTGCCACTTTCTTCTCCGATACGCTGCAAAATCAAGTCCGAGCACATCCCACAAATTCCGGCCAACGTCAAAAGGTTAGTTGTTTTCCGATTACTTATAGAAAATGACTAAGGCTAACGAGACGTATGTAGATAGTGTAGCATTAATTATAGAGCAGAAACATATAGATTCCCTAGTTAAACAATACCCACCGCTAGCACAGTATAACCCGGTGCCACCCTTGTCTGATCAACGTGCTCACAGACCGCCGGAGAAGAAGGTAGCCATATATGAGCATGCGTTCAAGCATGGCAATTTTAGGGTGCCTCCTTTTGACTTCTTTTTAGGCATTTTAGATCATTTTGGCGTAGGGTTAGGGCAATTACACCTTTACGCAATACGGAAGATTGTACCGTTTGAGATGTGGTGCGTTGCACTCAACAAGGTGCCCTTAGTGAAGGTGTTCTGCTACCTATACCGCTTAGCGAATCATCACAAGTCGTGGTTCACCTTCTTCGCTCGTCAAAACTTTACCAAAACCCCCAAATCGAACGCGGGTCAATGGAAAGAAACATTCTTTTTTATAGACCAAACTGTTTTTGGGCCCAATTTTCCGCAAACGCTTATCTGGTGCGAAAACGTGGCAAAGGACGTGAAAAAAACCCCCGCCCTTGATGATGAGGAAACAAAACTATTAGCGGAGTGCGCTAACGCACAACTTGTGCACCGGTCCTATGGGAATGTGATGCTACGGTTAGGAAACATATCCGCGCACTGGCCATGGGAGAACATGCGTCCGGCCATAATCGCACCGAATGGCAAGGGTAGGAATAGTATAAATGCATATGAATATTTAACCACTAGCGTATACATACATGTTCTAACATTGCGCATATGTTTGCAGAGATGAAGATGAAGAAAGTGCTTACCGCAGAGGAGATTGCGGCCATCTCATTCCGCAAGCAGAATGTTAATGAGCCGCTTGAGCAGGAGAAGACTGGTGAGAACGAGGTGCAAGCACCTGCCACCTAGGGCAACAAGCGCAAGGCTGCCGAAGCTACCCAAACCAAGCAGAAGAAGAAGAAGCTAACTCCCAAACAGAGGGAGGACATGCGGAACGACAATTTTGTTCCCGTGGACCCGGCGTCTGCAGATCTACCTCCTCCTATCACCGGTAAACATCTCCTTTGTGTCGTAAACACCGTACGGTTAACTTTATGTGCTAACAAGTTACTGATTTGTAGAGCACATTGAGGAGACGCATCAGACGCCGCCGCAGGCAAATCTGGACCTAGAGGCTACCGCCACGTCCAGGGACAGGGCGATACACCTTGAATCCGATTCTACACCAGTCCCACCGCCCGGTAGCTTCTGTTTGGCAAATCTGGCGCAGCTCACCCAGTCCTCCGCCGAAAATGCCGCAGAGCAGTCTGCCTTTCTGCAACAAATCTTCCCTGTTGAGTTTCGCAATCAGCTAGCCGCACTGCCCTTTCACCAAGCGCTCAATGCCTTCGTCCAGAAAGGCCTTGTGTTCTTTGGTATGTTTGCGGATCAGGTCCGCCGCTCCACCAATTTGTATCAAGTGGCCGTTCGGAAAGAAACAGAGTTGGGACTGCTGCAAGCGGGCGTTGACCAGGTCAAAAAAGATAGGGACGCCACGGAAGAAGCACGCAAGGCAGTGGAGGTGACTGCGGCGGAAACAAAGTCCGCCCTGATTGAGGAAAGGAAGAAAAACCGCGAGTTGGTTGGGGCGGTTGATCAAGCGAAAAGGGAGACGGAGCGTCTGCGGTTGGAACTAGAAAGGGTGAGCAGGGAGAAGGATGGCGCGGTGACAGGCCGCGAGCTAGCAGAGGCGGATATATCCAAGCTTCGCACCGCCCTCCCTACCATTGCATAAAAGGTGATGGACTCGAGGCCTGTATCCGAGAAGTTTAATGCCTATGTTGATGCGGTGAAGGCCCATGAAATCAACAAGGTGATGGTAGAGGTTATCAAAGGTTGCGGTCTGACGCCACCGTACCCCGACATTGTGCAGAAAAATTTGAAGGAGGGTACAACCGTGGTGCTCCTTGAAGCCGAAGAGGCCATCACGTCCATCCCGATCCCCTTAATAGATGCCTTTGCCGCGGATCCGAGTATGTCCATCGATGGGTTCCTTAAGGAGGATTTTTAAGTTTAGCTGGTAACCGTTTTGCGCCGTAAGTCCTATGTTTAGGCAGGCAATTGAAACAATCATTATTTGTAATAACCTAGGTTTATTATTATATATGAATGTGTTACGCATGCGTTGTTTATTAATTGCTTATATATCGCGAATTAAAACAAAGGATGAGCCGCATGCCCATGCGCATAGCTATCCAAAACTCACGCGCATACGCAGCTACTGCGTAAAATAAACCAACATTTTAGCAATTTTACCTTTAACATTTTAGCAATTTTACCTTTAACAATTTTACCTTTAACAGTTGAGACGCCATGAAAAAAATGGTAGAATCAAATTTTTATGGGTTTAAATCCTACCTGGAATTCAATTTAGACTTTAAGCGACAGTCAAGTCGCCAATAAATCGACGCTTGCTATAGGTTCTATCCAATCCACATTATGTTGACTATACCATATTTTTCGGTGAATGGAGTAGAATAAACGCAAGGAATCTATTGAAAATTTTAAAATATTTCGAGAAAGCTTCGGTTTTAAGAGTCAATTATTCAAAAAGAAATTTGTTTGGTATTGATATCTCGACGGAGTCAATGGAGGAAATGGCCACTTGCAAGGGATGCACCTTGAACCCATTTCCTTTTACTTACTTAGGCCTTCCCATCGGGTGCAAAATGAATAAAAATAAGGAATGAGATTTTGCGGTTGAAAACATCAAAAAAAAGATTATTCTTGGTCTTTGTCCCTTACAGTTTCATTGATTGAGGACTTTTATGAATTTTACAGTTTTGTTAATTTTAGTTACTTACTTTTTTGTGGTTCATAAATTTGTTTGGTTCATTCTAATTCTTAAATTCGTGTAGCATTATATTTTTTTTTACAATTTTAAATTTTATTGTTCGTTCTAATCCTTTGAATCTTTGCTTAGGATATATGCAGAGATATTATGGTTAAATATCTTTTCAGGTATTGTATGATGATGATGATGATGATGAAATCTTAGACCTTAAGGAGGAAAAGTGGGAGTTGGTGGAAAAATCGCCTACCATGGCAGATTTTGTATATATCTTCTTCCTTCTCTTTATACTTTGCAGCTTCTTTTACTCAACTAAAGAGATGGCAAGATAGGCGGGTCAAGTAACAAGTCAACATGGTTTAGGTTAAAAGCTACCATTTCGTTATACATGTCAAAATCTGAAAAGGCCCTTCTTGGCCTACAATTAACATATTAATAGATACAATTGAAGGCAACTATAGAATTTAAACAAATAGGCTTCGTTAAATCAACATAAAGTCTGTAGAGATGGCAAGACTCCAAAATTAAAGGTGGAAATATGGGGCCAATCGATACCTTGAAATTTGTTTGAGTTGCTTTCCATGCTACTTTTAACCCACTGAAGTGGTAGTTTCTATCCATATGAGTGAAAAATAGGTTTTATTATCTACAATGGATCAAGCGTGCAAGTCTTATAAATCTTATATTGTTTGGCATTTTGAATGGTTCCAACTTTTGTTACTGAGTAAACAAAAGTGGGTTATCACAAATGTTGAAAGGGGCACATTGTATGAATATGAGTATTGAAAATTGGGATTGGAATAAAATAGCATTATACTATTGAAATCTATCTATTCTTCTCTAATATTAAGCTAAAAGTGTGATGTCATAAAAATGGATTTTCTTTTAAAAAAAAATCAAAAAGAAAAAGAAAAAAGGAGAAGACATCTATGTGATGTCATAAAAAATTTTATTTTACAATTAAATTTAATGTGTATTTTAAATTATTTAACTAATACAAATTTAAATACTGAAATTGGATTTTTTTTAGCACACGTGAAAAGCTCCAACACGCTTCCTTCTAAATAAATAAAAAAAAAAAAGATTCGCCCAACCTTTATTCCTCGACCTGCACAATATCTCCCACGTCTTTCAGTAAAGAACCCAATTGTTGAAATCAGGTCGAGTTATAAACAAATTATAAGGCAATTTAGATTTTTATATGTTATTTTTTTGACGAATAACGAACCAGAAACTTAGACAGAGAGAGAGAGAGAGAGAGAGAGAGAGAGAGAGAGAGAGAGAGACGTGGGTTTAGTGAGAGAAAGCTTGGATGCTTCAATTTTTGGAGGAATTGGAAGCTAGGGTTTTGAGAAAACGCAATTGGGGCTTGACCTAACGCCATGGAGGTGAATTTTTTGCATTTCATCACCATCTTCATCTCTCAAAGATTTGGTAAGAACCCTAGTCTTTACTTTTATGTTCTATTAAATGTTTGTTATGATGATTTGAATATAGTGGAGTTGTTATTTGTTTGAGTAACAGATTTGGTGTAAATGTGTCAATAAATCTTTAACAATAAATGATGAATTCAGTATTATGGTATTGAGTAACAATAACACAATCCTTTACTCTTAAAGTTGTTTATAGGTATTTTCTTCTATGCACACAAGGTGTTCGTATAAATGATAGAGGTGATTTTTCTTTTTATTGGCCGACTATGCAACTTGGATTTGTACTTTTTCAGCATTACTATAAGTAATACATAAACTGCTTATTCATTAGCTCTTCTCCATCAGCTTTGATTGTAGTACAATCATGATATAAGGTCGAGGTACATAAATTGCTGGATTTGATTGATTGTTGAAGGAAATTATGAGGTAAATTTGTTTATAGTTTTATAAAAGTTAACTTCTTGATGTCACCTGAGGTAGATAACGATTATATATATTGTTTTATTTTTGACACTAATAGATCTGATCATATAAGTTGCTGTTAAAAATGGTCAGACCTCATGAAATTCGTTTGCAGGGACAATAAAATATAAGTTGCTGTTAAAAAAGGTAAGGCCTCTTGAAATTCGTTTGTTATTTCCTACTCCTTATGGAATGGGTGAAAAAGTTAGTTGTCACTTTGTTATAGAATGGGTCAAAAAGTTCAAATGCCTACTACCTCTTCTAAATTGATTTGGTACATGAAGATATTTATTTTGCTATCAATGTGTGGTTTGTTTCATTTGATTGTGTAGCAACAGTTATTGGTTCAAATGATATGTTTTTTCAACAGCTGGTTGATAGTCCAGTTCAGTCTTCTGACCATATGCCTGTTGTTTGTACATATGATTTAGGCATTTCTATTGCAACACCTGCAACTGTTGCTGGTTCGGTTGTTTTTCGATGTTTCCTGGTGTTTTTCGATTGTTTTTCGAGTTTTGAATGGATACCGAAAAGATTGAAGAATTCAAGATTGGAATGGCACCAATGGATTACAAATCCGAGCGTCTATGCTAATCTGCCTATGGCAAATTTGGGTCTTATAGGCTTTTTCTACTATTTTTAATGCTTATGTGTTTTGGGTCCTACTGTTTTTTTTGTACCTATGTAAGTGAATTGGGAGGTTTTGAAGTGATTATTTTTTCTTACTTGGATGTCTTGATTATGCCCTGTTTATATATTAATTGTTTGATACCTATTGATGTTTGATACCGTGGGTCTTTTTTTTTAATAATATAATGCAAAATATGAATCATTTATTCTTATATCGAGAAAAATGTTTTGTTTTCCAGGTATGTTGCAATTAGGAAGAATCCCCTGAGTGATCCTCATATCCTCGAAGATAAATAATTTCTGTGATTTTGTTATGGACAGTCCGTTGTCACAGGACCCAGGTATAACATGCATTATTCATTGATATAGCCAGTTCTGGAATCAGTGTATGTTCATAGGCAAGCCACTTATTATAAAGTTAGGAGTGAATTTAAAGGTTTTGAATTGATTATTTTCCCTTATCTGGATGTTTTGGTTATGTCCTACTGATACCTATAAATATTGATAGTATACTGCAGATAGTATATGTGGTCGTTTTTTTTCCAAAAAATCGAGTTACAAAAAATGGCTAACCGTGTTTTGTCACAGTTGTATCCTGAACATGGCAGCTATTTCCAGACTCCTGGATGCCAAGGCATGTTAAGACGATTATTGTTGCTTTGTTGTATTAGACATCGAAATAAGAGTTACAGTCAAAGCAACCTTTAAAACCTACTGTAAGTGTTTTTTACTATCCATTAATAATCATCTGATATATATTGAATTTTGAAAGTCAATGGGTCAAAGTTCTAAAGATTGACTATGTTGCTGTGGTTAATAAACTATGGGTTATGGATTCTATAAGGTATGTATGTGTTGAAGTTATACAGGCTGACAAACGTAATGCTCAATTATCTTTTGTTGTTTCTATTGAACATACTTTAGGGTTTGGTACTGCTATTTATCCCATTATTATTCAGTTAAACCAGGTGCAGATTCTTATTTGTTGATTCTTGCTGTCTGTTTGACTATTCGAAGTCAACGGGTCAAAGTATTAAGGACAATCTACATTGTTTTGGGCTTTGAGGTGTGGGATCTTCATTTGGTTGATACACCAGGATGGGCAAGTATTCAAGTTATAGAAGATGGCATGATGCATGAGGCAACAGGCATGCAAAGTGCACTGATTTTGAGCTTGGGTTGATGTATTTTAACTGTGCAAAAGTTACTACTCTGTATTTATTGGTTCTGGTATAAGTTACTTTGCATTTATCATAGTTATTATGAATTTTGGAACTGTGTTGTACATTAATAATCTCTTAGGTTTGATTTTGGTCATTAGTTTATAGCCACTTTTTTGTCATTATGAAAGTGTTGGTGTGGAACACCCCTCGGTCATTCCCATTGTAATTGTACTTTTTATTATTCTAATGGATTATTATGCTATGTTATCTACATTCTCATTATATAACATCCAACTTTATGTTAAATAACATTTATCATCTATAAAATATCATTCAACAATTTTTCCTATACTCCCGTGAAATCACGGGTCCATTCACTAGTTCCTTATGTTACGATTAGTTTTTTTTAGTTTGTCTATTTGCTGGTCGAACTACGATTCTAAAAGGATTTCATTTTCTTTTTTGTTTTTAGGTAACAAATTTCATCTTCTACTTTGTTTACATGTAATGTTTAACTCTAATTTTGTTTTCTTTTTGCTTATGTTGTTCGAACTTTGTGCGCCTGCTTATAAGCTTAACAATTTGAATTTTTTGATGTGGCCTATGTGTTGGTACAAATTTGATAGATCTTACCAAATTGATAAGTAGTTCTGGTTGTTAGCGTTCCATTTCCAGTTTGAGTATTTTCATGTGCGGTAAATTGATTTAGTTTTTCGTTGGCTTTACAAATTTGTGCAATTCGGGTGTGGTTTCGATCCATCATTTTACTTAAACTAATCATTTTGATAATGAAATGTTGGTCGTTCGAAAGTTAAAAAGATAAAAGTATTGTATAGTTCATTTGGACCCCGACCCGTTTGGGCAAAAATAAATTTTGGGCTTATTTGTAATTAGGTTAAATGACCCATTTGGGTCATAAGGGCATATTTTGACCCATATGCGTAATTTTGATAATCTAAAAGTGTTTGTTCAAATGGCTTCTAGCATTCGTGTTGCTCCTTCAGCTATCGATACCAAAGTAAATGAAGAATATGATGTATTTGGTGAGCACGAGTCATTGATTTAACAATGTTTCTTGTGTTTTATGAGTTTGTGTCTACCCTTGATTTGTTGATTGATGGAAAAAGAAAATTAATAGTATTAGTCTTACATTGGTATGGGCTGTGAGCTGTACTTTAATGACACTAAATAGTTTTTGGATTAATACAAAGGTGAGTAGCAGTACTATTAAATCTTTGAATAATGACACTAAATATTTTTATTTGATTCACTAACAGTTTGTAACTTCCTGAATAAATTTGACCAGGTAATTGACGATAAGCAGTGTTTAACCAATGTGTTCAACCATGATACTTTATGGATAAGGTCAGATTTTCCCTTCACTTTGATTTATGGATTTTTTTTTGTTATATGACTTCTATGTAAGTTTTTTTTTTTTTTTTTTTTTTTTTTTTTTTTTTTTTTTTTTGTATTATGGAATTTTTATTGATTAATAGTTTTATTTTTTTCGATTTTGCTCTATAAGGTAGAGATATGGATTTGATGTATGACATTATACTATTTTGGTTAGTGATGCGTTTGAGTATCATGATTCAATTTAAAGCATAATTCTAGCATAATATTATATTATTAGGCATGAAAGTATTACAATTTATAACTACTGTTAATTGAGGATGATGTGCAAATTCATTTTTAATGGTGATGATCAAGAGACCTGTGCATAATCCAGCGATTGAAATATTTCGTATCTCATCGGTGATCGAGTCATATCACAGTCGCAAATTGGATAGGGTTATACAGTCCATTGGTATATGAAAAATCACTTTCGAATCATGTCAAACATTCAATTTACTAATTTAGTGTTTAAAACATTCGATCAACATTTAGTTTTGTTTATTTTCATTTTTTGATTCTATGAAATCGATTTGTTCACCATGAATTTCAGGTATGTCGAATTTGATTTATCTTTTTTCATTTGAATTTAGGGTTCATAGGATCGACTATAACATCAGGTATGACGATTATATTTTAGGGTTTAGGTTTAGGGTTTAAGGTTTAGATTCTAGAGTTTAGGGTTTATAATTTAGGGCTTAGGGTTAGGGTTTAGAGTTTTTAGGCTTTAGGTTAGGGTTCGGGATTTAAATTTAAGGTGTAGAGTTTAAAGGTTAGATCAAGGGTTTAGATTTAGCGTTTAGGGTTTAGGTTAGGGTTTAGGGTTTAGATTTAGGGTTTTGGGTTTAGATTTTAAGGGTTAGAGTTTAGGTTTAGGGTTTAGATTTAGGGTTTAGGTTATGCTTTAGATTCTAGGGTGTAGGGTTTTGGGTTTAGATTTAGGGTTTAGGTTTAGGGTTTAGATTATAGGGTTTATGGTATATATTTTAGGGCTTAGGGTTTAGGTTTGGAGTTTTTGGGGGTTAGGTTAGGGTTTAGGGTGTAGGGTTTAGAGTTTAGGTTTAGGGTTTAGATTTAGGGTTTAGGGTTTATATTTTAGGGCTTAAGGTTTAGGGTTAGGGTTTAGAGTTTTCGGAGTTTAGGTTAGGGTTTAGGCTTTAGGGTTTAGATTTAGGGTGTAGGGTTTAGAGGTTAGGTTTAGGGTTTAGATTTACCGTATAGGGTTTAAGGTCTAGAGTTTTCGGGGTTTAGATTTAGGGTGTAGGGTTTAGAGGTTAGCTTTAGGGTTTAGATTTACCGTTTAGGGTTTAGGTTTGGGTTTAGGATTTAGATTTAGAGTTTTGGGTTTAGATTTTAGGGTTTAGAGTTTAGGTTTAGGGTTTTGAGTTTAGATTTAGGGTTTAGGTTGTGACGACCCGGAAATTTCGGACCAAATTTAAACTTTATCTTTATATGATTTCGACACGATAAGCAAAGTCTGATAAGGTTAAGTCTCAAAAATTTTGAACTGTTTCATATATTCATTTGACCTTCGACTATTCCCGACGATTCACGAACCACTATCTGTAATATATATATATATATATATATATATATATATATATATATATATATATATATATATATATATATATATATATATATATGAAAGAGGAACTTATGTGATTTAATTCATTTGTGTAAATAAAAAAATAATATATATATATATATATATATATATATATATTGTCATGACCCGGAAAATTTCGACTAATTTTGAACCGAACTCACGATACGATTTCATAATTCTGACATGATAAGCAAAGTCCGTTATGTTACATCTTAAAAATTTTGAACCTGTTTTATACATCCATTTAACTTCGACTACTCTCGGCGATTCACGAACAATTAATTGTAAATAGATATGATTGTATGTATATATATATATATGTATATATAAATGGTAATTGGAAATATAATTTGAAATATTATATGTTACTGTTATTAAAATAAATTATGAAACATAAAATAGGATATTATAATAATTGTTATTCACAACATATCTATATATATATAAATAAAGTATGAGAATATATATTTTGTGATTTCGAATCTATTTAGTAAACGACAGTAACACTTAATCGCCATTTGATGGATATTATACAAGTTAAATTCAAACTTACATGGTTTTAAAATAAACGGTGATCCAAAAATGAGTTCTATAAATTTTAGGCTTACTAAAAATGTATTTAGGATCTAGTTATTAAAATTTTAGCATTTTTATATTTTACCCAGAATTGAGAGGGATAGTTGATGTAATTTTTATTTATTAAATTATTGATTGAATTTTATACCATAATGACCAAAATAAATAAATATAGTTAATGTAAAATTTTGAGATTTTTCTGAGACTTTTTATCCGCCACTGATTAACGACGGGGCATGAAATACTATCCCTAATAAACTGTCGGCAGGATTAAATTTCTTTATTACACGATTTATTAATATGAATTAATAATATATTATTATAATAAATAATAGCTGCATTATTTTCACTTTTGATGTTTCATAAACGATACATAATCATCATTATATATTTCAATTACAATAATACACATCACACAACTTGAGGACTTATTTAGTCCGTGATTTGCTTTATGAATGAGAATATTACTGTGATGACTTTTAAATTATATAATGTCTCTGGTTTCCACTCAATCATATATCTAAACATATTATATATACTTATACAAATGCATAAGTTTACACTCACCACTACATTAACAACCCGATACTTCTCCTTCTTCTTCTTTGTGATTGCTCATACGAACCCACCTCACCACCATACACTAATCAACGTCTTCCACCACAACCACCAAGTTATCATCGAACCACCATCAAGTTATCATCAAATCTACACCTAACATCTCAATTTGCAGCTAGGTTTCTTTTATATTTTATTACCATTGGAGATCATTACAACTATCACCCTCTTCTTGTTCAATTTATACCATCTGCAGCCCTCATCATCAAGCAACTACTCCTGCTACTGCGGCTGTAAGTAATTGTTCCTATTTTCTATCATGAAAATCAAACCCAAACGACCACCTTCATTATTATTTCTTATATGTTTTTGCTGATTAGTCGAACACCACTAGATCACCATAAAACCGCCACCACCCCATCAAGCTTCCATCACCACTACTCTACTTATTATTTTTCTGTTTTGGTTCAATGATCACCACCAAGTCCACCATAATCACGACCCATTTAAACACAACCACCATCTTCGTTGTCATTATTGCAGCTGCTGTTCTTCCTGTTTTGAACACCACCACTCGCCATTTCTGTTCTACTGTGATGTTTCTGTTTCAGCCCGTACACCACCACCATCCAACCTGCAAATCCTTCGTGAAGTATTGCTATTTTTTCTGATGTGTTGCAGCTATTTGGCAACCCAAGAACCAACCAAATGCAGCGGCAACTACCATGTTTCTGTTTTGATTCAAGCTGCTACTATGCATCTGTTTTCTATCCAAAACCGCCACACAAAAACCCCCCAACAAACTGACATCTCAGCTGTTACGTCTGTTTCTATTCCATTTCAAACCTCAAAGAAACCGAAGACATGGTTGAGAAATTACCGCTACAAACTACTGCTGTAAACATTTTATTTCTGTGAAAAACATTGGTGCACAATGAGAATAATTATAGGGTAATGATGAATACTAATATAAGGTTTGATAATGATGGAGATAAGATAATGAAATAAAGCTAAAGTCATGATGGGGACATACTTTCTTGGATTCTAAATTTCTAGTACATGTTCGTTAAATAAATCAAATTATAGAGTTTGATATTGGGCCATCATATTTACTATTTTATGTTGGGCCGAGAATTTACTTTTTGGTTGGGCCGAGAAACTATGAGTTGGTAATAATAATATTAACGAGAATGGTGATGATAGGGATGATAGATATTAGTAATATTATGACGTACAAGATGATGAGTAGATGATGGATTGATGAAGATGATGATGTGATTCATTATGATGATGAACTTATGATGAAAAACATTTTCGTACTTGTTAAAAGAAAGACACGCTAATAATTATCAAAATAAACTGATGGTTCATGGGTTTAGTAGTGTGTTTGTGAAACAAGAGGTCACGGGTTCGAATCTGGGCAAGTGACATTTCTTTTTATTTAATCAACCATGGAATCTACAATATACTTAAGGTAGTATTATCATTATAATTATGATTATTATTATGATTATTATTATTATTATTATTATTATTATTATTATTATTATTATTATTATTATTATTATTATTATTATTATTATTATTATTATTATTATTATTATTATTATTATTATTATTATTATTATTATTATTATTATTATTATTATTAGGAATATAGTATTATTATTACTCATTATTAGTATTAGGTATTATTATCAATATTATTGTTTTCACTATAAAAATAAAATAACTTACTATTATTATTAACATTAAAGATTATCATTATCATTTTATTATTAGTATTATCATTATTAATAAAGTTATTATTATTATTATTATTATTATTATTATTATTATTATTATTATTATTATTATTATTATTATTATTATTATTATTATTATTATTATTATTAGTAAATCCTTATTTTTAAAACTATCATTTTAACGAATAAATATATATAACATATAATTAAAGATATAATATAAGTATACGTTTTTAAATGAAATTTAGTATAAAATTATGTGATTTCCATTACATGTTTTAATAGATATACAAATGATATAGGTTCGTGAATCCAAGGCCAACCCTGCATTGTTCAGTTCAGTCGAATGAATATTTTACTACAAAATATTGTATCGTGAGTTTCATTTGCTCCCTTTTTAATTGCTTTTGCAATATATATACTTGGGCTGAGAATACATGCGCTGTTTTATAAAGTTTTACGAAATAGGCACAAGTACTAAAACTAATTCTACGTAGGTTTAAACCAGAAATATACCCTTAGCTTGGTAACATTAAACTACTTGTCTATGTACGGTAGGCGCGAATCCTAAAGATAGATCTATTGGGCCTGACAAACCCCATCCTGACTATGGGATGCTTTAGTACTTCGAGGTTATTTTAAACACACCTGATCTGGTGTACTTCAGAGGGTAAAACATGAACGTTAAGGCTTGTTACCGGGTGCCTACAACTTATAGAATACTTTTATACACTTGCGAGTGTATATATATTTATAAACGGAAATCTTGTGGTCTATTTACATTTTGAAATAATTGTTATGATAAACCTATGAACTCAACAACCTTTTGGTTGACACTTTTAAGCATGTTTATTCTCAAGTAAGAAAGAAATCTTCCGTTGTGCATTTGCTCATTTTAAGGATATTACTTGGAGTCGTACATGGCATATTTAGGTCAGTACCTCGCAATGGGACCAGATGTTGATAACTTCGTCCAGGTGGATTAGGACGGGTTATCACACACACACACATACATATATATATACATATATATATATACATACATATATATATATATATATATATATATATATATATATATATATATATATATATATATATATATATATATATATATATATATATATATATATATATATGATTTAGAATTTATTTAATAAACGATCGTAGCACTCGTTGGTCATCTTGATAGTTATTAATCAAGTTAAAAATGAACTTATGTGATTTTAAAATAAACGGTAATCCGAAAATGAGTTCTATAAATTTTAGGCTTACTAAAAATATATTTAGAATTTAGTTATTAAATTTTAACACTTTTTATATTTTACCCAGAATCGAGAGGGACAGTTAATGTAATTTTTATTTATTAAATTAATGATTGAATTTTATACCATAATGACCAAAATAAATAAATACATTTAATTTAAAAATATGAGATTTTTTAGAGGACTTTTTTGTATCCGCCACTGATTTTAAATAGTGCACGATACACAGTCCGTTAAAACTGTCGGCAGATATTTTTTTTTTCAAACCACACGTTTATGTTGATAATTATTATTAATTAGAGTTACTGTGTTTAATTGATTCCTTTGATTGGTATTACTCTTTGATATTATTATTCGTCTACTATTTCCCTTTATTAAATTCTTTCCCAACATACTGATTATATATATGTATATCCTATACATAAATTGAACACCATTTGAAATCTTTATGTTTCTTTCTTTTATTACATGATGAACCATTAACCACCACACCCATACACAATCGACAACCGATCACCATCCTTGGCCATCACTACAACCTTCACCCTACTCTCCCTTATCACCACCCATTACAACCATTCTGCCACCATCTTGTAACCAAAACACACATATACATATATGATGGTTGGGCCAATATATCAAACACAACCCAACTCGTCTCCTTGTTTTTGGTTTTGTTTTCTGCTCGACAACTCAAGAACAATACTATCATCATCTTATGAACATTAACCTCATCATCGAATACCACCACTCACCATTAAACCACCTTCACGAACTCTTTCTCTATATAGATACATATACACGAACACCTCATCATCTGGACAACCTTTCACCATCCCTTTCGATCAACACCGAACTTTTCATTCCTCGTTATACTGAGATACGATTACATATTTATAAAACTTGAAAGGAAAATAACTTCTAAGTGCGTGGACCTTAAAACTAAACTAATATTACAGTTTCTAAAAATTAAACCCCTAATGCAATACATGAGGAACGTGGGTTAGTGCATGTGTGTTATGCAATCCAGTTCACTACCCACGTACACACATGAATTATTCTTCATCAAGTGAAATTGTAAGGTAAATGATAATGCTAAAAACAAACATATATTTCATAGCATTATTCCTCAAGAAAGACAAGCTTTTAGTTGCAATTGTTCTATTTACAAGTGATATTCGTTTAAATAATAAAAGGTGAAGACAAAAGACAGATTCGACGAATTGAAGACGCAAACGACCAAAAAGCTCAAAAGAACAAAAGACAATAAAAAAGGTTCCAATTATTGATAAGAAACGTCTCGAAATTACAAAAGTACAAGATTCAAAACGCAAAGTACAAGATATTAAATTGTACGCGAGGACGTTCGAAAATCCGGAACCGGGACTAGAGTCAACTCTTAACGCTCGACGCAACGGACTAAAAATTACAAGTTAACTATGTATATAAATATAATATAATATATAATTAATTATATTAATTATATATATATTATATATATATATTAAAAACCGTCGGCAGCAAGAAACTCCAAGGGTGTGAGCTGTAAATATATCTCCGCGACTCGCGGAGTTTTAAGGGCATTTTGCCGCGAGTCGCGGAGCCCCAATTTTCAAGTCTGGCTATAAAGCCAACCGAATTCTGATCAAATTTCATATCTTATTTCTCTATCTCTCTCAATATATACGATATATATATATAATTTATATTTTAATTTTAATTTTAATTTTAATTCTAATAATAAGGGTATGTTAGCGAATGTTGTAAGGGTGTAAGTCGAAATTCTGTCCGTGTAACGCTACGCTATTTTTAATCATTGTAAGTTATGTTCAACCTTTTTATATTAATGTCTCGTAGCTAAGTTATTATTATGCTTATTTAAAACGAAGTAATCATGATGTTGGGCTAATTACTAAAATTGGGTAATTGGGCTTTGTACCATAATTGGGGTTTGGACAAAAGAACGACACTTGTGGAAACTAGACTATGGGCTATTAATGGGCTTTATATTTGTTTAATTAAATGAAAGTTTGTTAATGTTAATATAAAGATTTACAATTGGGCGTCCCTATAAATTACCATATACACTCGATCGGACACGATGGGCGGGGTATTTTTATGTACGAATAATCGTTCATTTAACCGGACACGGGAATGGATTAATAGCCACTAGAATAATCAAAACAGGGGTGAAATTACATTCAAGGGTAATTGGTGTAATTGTTAACAAAGTAGTAAAACCTTGGTTTACACGCAGTCGATAACCTGGTGTATTCATTAAACAAAGTATTAAAACCTTGTTACAATTCGAATCCCCAATTAGTTGGAATATTTATCTTCGGGTATAATAATAATTTGACAAGGACACTTGCAATTTATATTTATGACTGATGGACTGTTATGGACAAAAACCAGACGGACATATTGAATAATCCAGGACAAAGGACAATTAACCCATGGGCATAAAACTAAAATCAACACGTCAAACATCATGATTACGGAAGTTTAAATAAGCATAATTCTTTTATATCATATTTAATTTCCTTTATTTTATATTTAATTGCACTTCTAATTATCGCATTTTATTAATTGTTATTTTATTTTATCGCACTTTTAATTATCGTACTTTTTAATAATCGCAAGTTTATTTTATCGCACTTTTATTATTCGCAATTTCATTATCGTTATTTACTTTACGCTTTAATTTAAGTCTTGTATTTTATATTTTACATTAGGTTTTAACTGCGACTAAAGTTTTAAAATCGACAAACCGGTCATTAAACGGTAAAAACCCCCCTTTATAATAATAATATTACTTATATATATTTGTATTTTTATAAAAGTAAACTAATATAGCGTTGAGCTTTGTTTAAAGATTTCCCTGTGGAACGAACCGGACTTACTAAAAACTACACTACTGTACGATTAGGTACACTGCCTATAAGTGTTGTAGCAAGGTTTAAGTATATCCATTCTATAAATAAATAAATATCTTGTGTAAAATTGTATCGTATTTAATAGTATTTTCCTAGTAAAATAATAACTATTTTATATACACCTCGCTTCGCATCAAGTTATTTTTGGCGCCGCTGCCGGGGAAAAACTCTTAAACGCCGGAAGCGCAACGCTAATATAAAAAAAAAAAAAGATTTTTAGTTACTTTTATTAAAAATTCGCTTTGTAAAAATACGTTTTAATTATTCAAAAATATAAAAAGAAAAACAAAAATATATGTATTTTTAAGATTTTGTAAATATTTAAGTTTTATAAGTTTCTTTATTTCTATTTTAGTTTATAAAAATATAAGTTTTATTTTAAAATCGTTTATTTAAATTAAAAACAGAAAACATAAAATAAAAAAAAAAAAATAAAAAATAAAGAAAAAAAAACGCGTAAAAACACAAAGCTGTCAACTGAATTCCTGAACCCCGCGAGTCGCGGGGTGTTCTTCTTTATTTGCCGCAACTCGCGGAGACCTTCTGACACACGGACAAAAACCCTAATCAAGCATTGATTACGGGTTATTTTTAATTATTATTAATTATTAAACCTAATTATAATTATTATTATTATTATTTTTAGTTTTAGTTTTATTTTTACTTTTTATTTATTTATGTATTTAGTATTAATTAAGTTTTTATTAAATTGTAAAATTAGTAGTTTAATAAAATAATAATATAAAAATAATATTTTTATAAAAATTGTACTTTTTACAACTTTTTGTATATTTTTATATTTTGTACCTTTTTAATCGTTGTAGCGTAATATTTGTATTTTTTAGCTCATATTTAATTTTAAACTTAGTTTTTGCTATAATTATTTTTACTCCTAGATTTTTAGGCTTTGCCGTAGAATTCCTTAAGTGCTTTTTCTTTAGACTAAGATTTAGGTGCTTTAGAATTTTGCGACGCCTTTTTAAGTTTTAGTTTCTTTTTAAGTTATTTCCATTTGGGATTTAGTTTTTCCTGTAAGCTTTAATATTTTTAGAGACCTTTTACTATGTACCAATTATCATTCCAATTAGTAATTTCAATTTGCGATTATAATTTTAAGTTAGTTGTAGTAATAAGGTTAAATTAGTTAAGTATTTTTAAGTTTTGATAAGTTTCTTTTATTTTTCCGTCACCTTTTATTTTTCAACCATTTTTTTTCTTTTTCGACATTTTTCGACGCGCAATCTTTTTCTCTCTTATTTCTCGCCATTCTAGTTTTTAGGACTTAGAATTTTATTCTACTTCTTATCTAAATTTCTTAAAATTCCGAAAACTTATTTTAAGTGGTTAAATTAATAGACATCAAAATTTTCTGGTTCGTAGTAATAGTTGGATTTGTACGTGGACCGGGTTATTGGAGCCAAACAGTCCTCAATTATATTGAGACCAAACGAATCCTGCCCCTCTGCTGCATCTTTTGGCTATTCGAAACGTGGGCAAAATCAGAAAAGTCTATTGATTGGATAACTTATTATAATTTTTCTTTCCTTTTTAAAAACTAATAGGATATTCTGTGAATGCACCGAGCAAGACGTTCACCACCTTTTGTACGTTCACCACCTGTAACTCGATCAAGACATCGTTTAACAAATATAACCGCCGTTGATTTTTCTTTAGAATCGTCATCCAGTAGACCAAGTACTTCAGTTCAAATTTCCGATAATCCATTTTTTGAACCCAACCTCACAATTGAGAATCCAGAAAATATTCAGGAACGGTTCGTAGATCCTGAACCATTAAACTTTCCTCCGGAACCACCAATCATTCAAACAGAGATTGTTGAGGAACGAACCATTAAATCTGAAGCATCTAGTGATACCGAGTCAACAAATTCAATTATGGAGAATCTGGAACCTTTAAGTATGGAAGACCGAATGAGAGCTAAACGCACTGGCCAAGGTCACGCAATTACTCATCCAGACATTAATGCGCCAGATTATGAAATCAAAGGACAAATTTTACACATGGTGACTAATCAATGCCAATTTAGTGGTGCGCCGAAGGAAGATCCAAATGAACATCTACGTACCTTTAATAGGATCTGCACACTATTTAAAATACGAGAAGTGGAGGATGAACAGATATATCTCATGTTATTTCCCTGGACTTTAAAGGGAGAAGCCAAAGATTGGTTGGAATCGTTACCTGAAGGGGCGATCGATACATGGGACGTTTTAATTAACAAATTTCTTAAACAATTCTTTCCTGCATCTAAAGCCGTAAGACTTCAAGCAGAAATTGTTACGTTCACACAGAAGCCAAATGAAACTCTATATGAGGCGTGGACAAGATATGGAAAGTTGTTAAGAGGATGTCCGCAACATGGTTTAGACACCTGTCAAATAGTACAAATATTCTACCAAGGATGCGACATCACTACAAGGAAAGACATAGATATAGCAGCTGGTGGTTCTATTATGAAGAAAACCGAAACTGATGCTTACAAAATTATTGATAATACTGCTTCCCACTCACATGAGTGGCACCAAGAAAAAGATATCATTAGATCATCTAAAGCAGCTAGAGCCGATTCTAGCCATGACTTAGATTCCATTTCAGCAAAGATAGATGCTTTCGAGAGACGAATGGAAAAGATGACTAAGGATATTCACTCTATACGAATTAGTTGTGAGCAGTGTGGAGGACCACATTTGACAAAAGATTGTCTCAGTATTGAATTAACAATGGAACAAAGAGAGAATATTTCATACATAAACCAAAGGCCTGGAAATAATTATCAGAATAATTATCAACCGCCAAGACCGATTTACAATCAAAACCAGAATTATAACCGAAATATTCCATACAACAACCAACAAGGTCCTAGCAATCAACAAGTATCCAATAATACTTACAATCAGCAAAGACCTAATTTTCAAAACAAACCACCGCAACAAACCGATGATAAAAAGCCGAATTTAGAAGAAATGATGACGAAGCTAGTTGAAACTCAAACGCAGTTTTTCACATCTCAAAAACAAACCAATGAACAAAATGCTCAAGCATTTAGAAATCAACAAGCTTCTATTCAAAATCTGGAACAAGAAGTAAGTAACCTAGCAAGGTTAATAGGTGAAAGAAAACCGGGAAGTTTACCAAGCGATACAAATGCTAACCCCCGGAATGAAACAGCTAAAGCTATTACCACAAGAAGTGGTACAACACTTAAACCACCTGAAATACCTGTAACTTCTGATGAAACTATTCCTACTCCACAAGAACCACAACCTGATCAAGATAAGGAAAAAGAACCGGTAGTTGAAAAGGTTAATGAAAATAACACAGTTAAGGATAAACCTTATGTTAAACCATATCAACCACCACTTCCTTATCCGAGTAAAATGAAGAAAGAGAAACTTGAAGCCGAGCAATCCAAATTTTTGGATATGTTTAAACAGATAAATGTAAATCTTCCCTTCATTGATGTGATTTCAGGAATGCCAAGATATGCTAAATTCTTGAAAGATCTAATCACGAATAGAAAGAAAATGGAAGAACTCTCGGCTGTTACTATGAATGCTAATTGTTCAGCAGTGCTGTTGAATAAGATACCAGAAAAATTATCTGATCCAGGAAGTTTCACAATTCCATGTTTTCTGGGTAGTCTTATTTCAATAGAAGCATTGGCAGACTTAGGTGCTAGTATAAATCTAATGCCGTATTCACTATACGCTAAACTAGACCTTGGAGAATTGAAACCAACCAGAATAAGCATACAACTAGCCGATAGATCAATAAAATATCCTAGAGGGATAATGGATAATATGCTAGTTAAAGTTGGTACTTTAGTATTTCCAGTAGATTTTGTTGTTTTGGACATGGAAGAAGATTCTCAAGTTCCTCTCATATTAGGAAGACCATTCTTAAACACGGCTAAAGCAATGATAGACGTGTTCGGTAAGAAACTGACCCTAAGTATAGAGGATGAGAGTGTTACCTTTTCAGTTGATAGAGCAATGCAACAACCACAATCTGCAGATGATACATGTTATTATATTCAAACTATAGATGCGCATGCATAATTATTAGAAGAATTTCCAGAATTACAAGGAACAGGAGAATGTTCTTTAGGAGAAGGTAATGAACCAATTGATGAAGCTGAAATGTTAGCTACACTTATAGCTAATGGATATGAACCAACAACAGAAGAAATTCAAATGCTAAAAGAAGAAGACAGATATCGATATAAATCATCGATAGAAGAACCTCCGAAATTAGAGTTAAAGCCACTTCCAAACCATTTGGAATACGCTTATTTACATGGTGAATCTGAATTACCTGTAATAATATCGTCTTCTCTTACTGAAAATGAGAAATCACAACTCATTTCTGTGTTGAAAGCTCATAAACCAGCCATTGCATGGAAGATTCATGATATTAAAGGAATAAGTCCTTCGTATTGCACACATAAAATCCTTATGGAAGAAGGTCATAAAACGTATGTGCAACGCCAACGAAGACTAAATCCTAATATGCAAGATGTAGTTAAGAAAGAGATTATTAAACTGCTAGATGCAGGTTTGATATATCCAATTTCTGATAGTCCATGGGTAAGCCCAGTTCAATGCGTGCCTAAGAAGGGTGGTATGACTGTCATCACAAATGAGAAAAATGAGCTTATTCCTACTAGGACTGTAACAGGATGGCGTGTATGTATTGATTATAGAAAATTAAATGACGCCACCAGAAAAGATCACTTTCCCTTACCTTTCATAGATCAAATGTTGGAAAGATTAGCCGGAAATAGTTACTATTGTTTCCTAGATGGATTTTCCGGATATTTTCAAATTCCAATAGCACCCGAGGATCAAGAGAAAACCACATTCACGTGCCCTTATGGTACTTTTGCTTACAAACGCATGCCATTTGGACTTTGTAACGCCCCTGCAACCTTTCAAAGGTGTATGATGGCGATTTTTCACGACATGATAGAAGAATGCATGGAAGTATTCATGGATGACTTTTCAGTCTTCGGTGATACATTTAAATCATGTCTAGTTAATCTGGAACGAATGCTAATTAGATGCGAAAAATCAAATCTAGTACTTAATTGGGAGAAATGCCATTTCATGGTTAAAGAAGGCATCGTTCTTGGACATAAAATTTCAAAAGAAGGAATTGAAGTGGATAGAGCTAAAGTAGATGTAATTGCTAAACTTCCACATCCCACCAATGTTAGAGGAATTAGGAGTTTTCTAGGGCATGCCGGTTTTTACCGACGTTTCATAAAAGATTTTTCTAAAATTGCCACTCCTATGAATAAACTCCTAGAAAAGGATGCGCCATTCATCTTTTCAGATGAGTGTATCAAATCTTTTAATATTCTTAAAGAGAAACTCACTAATGCACCAATCATGATAACACCAAATTGGAATCTACCATTTGAACTAATGTGCGATGCAAGTGATTTTGCAATGGGAGCCGTTTTAGGACAAAGGATTGAAAAACGATTTCAACCTATATATTATGCTAGTAAGACGTTACAAGGAGCACAAACGAACTATACAACTACTGAAAAAGAACTCCTTGCTATTGTCTTTGCTTTTGACAAATTTCGATCATATCTCGTTCTAGCAAAAACGGTGGTCTATACCGACCATTCTGCTCTTAGATACCTATTTTCAAAACAAGATGCTAAACCAAGATTAATCCGTTGGATCTTACTCTTACAAGAGTTTGATATTGAAATCCGAGATAAAAGAGGAGCAGAAAATCTCGCCGCTGATCATCTTTCTCGTCTTGAAAATCCCGAATTAGAAGTTTTGAAGGAATCGGCCATACAAGACAACTTTCCTGATGAATATCTATTGAAGATAGATTATAAAGAAATCCCATGGTTTGCAGACTATGCAAACTACTTAGTTTGTGGATTCCTTGAAAAAGGATTATCATACCAAAGACGAAAGAAATTCTTCAGTGATATAAAACACTATTTCTGGGAAGATCCACATCTGTTTAAAAGTTGTCCCGATGGAATAATACGCCGATGTGTATTTGGAGATGAAGCTAGTAAAATTTTAAACCATTGTCACACAGGACCAACAGGAGGGCATTATGGGCCTCAACTAACAGCAAGAAAAGTTTATGAAGCTGGATTCTATTGGCCTACAATTTACAAAGACGCACACCTTCTTTGCAAATCCTGTGATGCATGTCAAAGGGCCGGAAAAATAAGTCAACGTGATGAAATGCCACAAAATGTCATCCAAGTATGTGAAGTATTTGACATTTGGGGTATTGACTTTATGGGTCCATTTCCAAAATCTCATAATAATCTATATATACTCGTAGCCATTGATTATGTATCTAAATGGGCGGAAGCACAAGCTCTCCCAACTAACGATGCACGAGTTGTAGTCAACTTTTTAAAACGTCTTTTTGCAAGGTTTGGAACACCGAAAGCTTTAATAAGTGATCGGGGTACTCATTTCTGTAATAATCAACTTGAGAAAGTTCTTAAAAGATATGGAGTAACTCATAAAATCTCCACCGCATATCATCCACAAACAAGTGGACAAGTTGAAAATACCAACCGAGCTTTAAAACGTATTCTAGAGAAAACCGTAGGATCAAATCCAAAGGAATGGTCCATTAAATTGGAGGATGCACTCTGGGCTTTTAGAACAGCCTACAAAACTCCAATTGGAACCACACCTTTTAGACTTGTTTATGGAAAAGCATGTCATCTTCCAGTAGAAATTGAACACAAAGCATTTTGGGCTTTGAAGACATGTAATCTTGATTTACATGAAGCCGGACGTCTACGATTAAGTCAACTAAACGAATTAGAAGAATTAAGACATGAAGCATATGAAAATTCGTTAATCTATAAAGAAAGAACGAAGAAATGGCATGATAAAAGAATCAGAAGTTCAAAAGAATTTAAAGAAGGAGACAGAGTTCTTCTTTTCAATTCACGATTCAAGCTATTTCCTGGAAAATTGAAATCAAGATGGTCTGGACCATTCATAGTCAAAAGAGTTTTCCCATACGAAACGATAGAATTAATAAATTCAAATGGGATTGAATTTAAAGTTAATGGTCACAGAGTTAAACATTACATACATGGTCCGATGGAAGTCGACAACGAAGTTAATCACAATTTCGACACCACAGCTAACTAAGTGTGGGGAGAATCAAGTCTTTAAAGGATAATATGTATTTCTGTTAGAGTTAGATTGTCTGTTTTCGTGTAGTTCTCGAAAATGGAACACGTATGGTCTTTCCCTAGCAGACCCTAAAGAACTAGTCTTCTCCCCCCATTCTGAATTTTTATTTTTTTTAGGTTTTTACGAAATGAAGACTGCCTGTGAACTAAACCATGGTCTAATGCTACACGCTTTGATCACTAAACGTAATAATGACATACTACCGAGTGAATTAGTATCAGTAATCAGAGAAAGAATGGACGGAGTTAGAAAAGGATCCAGATGCGAAGATAATAAGTTACAATTTGGTAAAGGAAAATCAAAATCCGCAGCGAAAAGAAGAGCACGACACCTAGAAAGATGTCACAAATGCGGAAAATGGTCACATGGAGGTAAATGTTCAAATAATCAAACCTATTCAAATACCGAATTTGTTACTTTATGCAGAGACGGACCGTTCATATGTTTAGAAGAAAAGACAATGAATGCTCGAGGTTACGCCTATGCAGCCATGGAAAACCAATTAAACCGACTATCTTATGAATATAATAGATCATATAACTAAGAAATCTATTTCACAGGTATGTATGTACAGTTTTTATTTTTATTTTTAACCTTTTGATAATAAACGCTAATTTGTTCGCTAAAAAGTATTAAATTGGTATTAAATAAAATTAGGTTTGGCGACCGAAATTATTGATATCATTCAACAATTTATTACATCACTGCGAAATTTAACGTTTATTCTTAAGGTATAAATATCTTTAATCAATCAACCCAAAATATTTCAAAAATTCGTCATGAGTTAAATTAGGTCTTGGAACCGAAATTACTTTACCGAAAAGAGGGGCGCATATTTTTGATAATATTTGATTGATTAAAAGTGGGATAAAAAGACAAAAAGATTTTTATTTTTACCATGTTTTTAAAATTAATATTTAAATCTTAAATTAATATTGTAAACTTTGTAAAAACAATATTTTTAAAATTGTAAATATTTGAAAAATTAATATAAGTTTGATATGAATTTATAAATTTTTAAATTAAGTTTGGTGTGAATTTTTAATTTTTAAAATATTAATTTTTAATTTTATGCATTTTAAATTTTGAGTTTGGTGTGAATTTTTAATATTAATTTTGAATTTTATATTTATGTTGTGTGAATTTAAAAACAAAAATTTACTTTATCTCATTAAGTTAAAAATATGATTTTTAAAATTCGTCGTAAGTTGAAGACTAGGTCTTTGAACCGAAATTGCTTTACCCGAGGGAGGGACGAGAACTTTTATTATCATTATTTTTAATCTTATTGATTTAAAGTATGCCAAAAACATTAAAAAAACCAAAAATCTTAGCTTTTAAAACAATCGCTATAAAAAGACAAATTTTAAAATTTTGTCGAGGGACGGACTAGGACATCGATCCGAAACGACCTCGTCCTAATTAACAAGGGAAACAAAATTTTAAAATTAATTTCTTAATTGTTTTATAAGTTAAAGATTATAAAAAAAAAAAAAAAAAAAAAAGAAAAAAAAAGGGTAAACTCCGCGACTCGCGGAGTTTGAAGTACAAAACCTCCGCGACTCGCGGAGGGTCCAAAACCCAGAAAAAAAAATAAAAGAGCTGCTCGATCAGTCACTCCCCCACACACAAACACACTGCATAAACACTCGAAACTGCACCCGAAAACCACCGAAAATCACCCCCAAAAATCTCAATTTTTAACCGTTAATCACCAAATTTTTTGCTAAAATCATGTTGAGAAGGATGATATCTAAGAACTACTCAAGAAAAACGGTAAATTTCTACACCTAAACACCATTTAATTCAAATTTTAGTGTTCTTGAGCTATTTTTCCCCAATTTGATTTTGATGCTTTTTAGTGTAATTAGACTTAAATTGTTTATGTATTATGCTTGTATAACCTAGATTGATGCTGTTTAACATGATTAGAAGCCTTAAACTTCAAATTTTGAATAATCTAGGGTTTGTGTTCTTGAGCAATTTGGGGCTTTTTGATATAAACAGGTTATGGCAGATTTTTGTCATGAATTGTTGCTAAATTGAGTAGTGTAACATGTCTAGGTAGTTAAATGATCCAAACTTTGAGCCTAAACATGATTTTGAGAATTAAAGTGGACTTTTTCAAGTCCAAAATTCATGAACTTGATTTTTGAAAGATAATGCCATTTGAGACTTGTTTATTTGCTAGTAATGATTATTTTGACATGTTATTTGAGTTGAATGCTTATGAACTTGGCGAAAATTTTCGTATATGCTTATTTGAAAAAGTGTAGATTTGATAAAAATGTGAAAATAAGCTTAAGTTTGATATAAATTAATAATGTCATTATAATTATTTTGATTGATGATTTTGCTGACACTAATGCATATTTGGATGCACAAAATTTGTGTTTGATGTGTTTTGCAGAATGAAAGGGGTGAATCTTCATCCCAAGCCCGCCATGCTCCTGCTGAGAACTTGGAACAACAGGAGGTAGATAACTACTACAAGCAGGATGTACCTCATCCAGTCATGACCTTTTCAGATATGCACTTGGAACAGTTGCACCCGAACCTGCGATTTGACAGACTTTGGATAGATTATCCAAAATATCAACGGGGTTTGCATACTCTTCATTCCAAGGTTGTTGAGGTACCGAGGGTCATAGAATGGGGACCCTTGGAAGCTGTAGAATTGGCCGGGCCAATTAGGGAATTACTGGTACAGAGGTATGGTAATTCTTCTTTTAATGATTGGATATGTTTATTCACCATACGCAGACCTGTATATAAAGTATGGTGTGAAGAGTTGTTATGTAGTATAGAGTTGAATGATCGGGTAGCTAGTTTAACCGATCGTTCTTTTATTAGATTTTTGTTAGGCGGTTCGATGCGCCACATGTCTTTACTGGACATGGCTCAGGCTTTACGTATATATACGCCTGAGGAATTAGCGTCTGCCGATTGTAGAGGATTGATACTAAACGGTAGAAAGATAGATGAGAATTTTGATACACACGGTGTGTGGAGTCAAATGACAAGCCATCACCGTTTCAAAGGGGGAAACTACTCTTATTTGGATATAGATAGAGCCGAATTAAGAGTAATACATAGGTTTTTAGCTAATTCGATTACACAAAGGGGTAAAAACAAAGAAAAGGTAAATGAACAAGATTTGTTTTACCATATGTGTATTCGAGACCCACACAGCGCTGTAAGTATACCATATTGTGTGGGTTATTATTTATCAGCTATGGTTCGGGGGATGCGTCCACATAGCATAATAGGAGGTGGTATTTTTATTACTTTGATTGGTGAATATCTCGGTGTGGATATAAGTCGGGGGGGATTATTAGTAGAAGAGCAGGAACCCCGCGACACTATAGGTTTAAATGTATACCATGGTGCAAAAGTTTTGAAGCGGCGAAATAACGCCGCAGTACGATACAATGGTAGACATCCACAGGTAGAGAGAAACCAGGAACAAGGTAATGTAGGAGGGGGGAATGAGATGCAAGAAATGCATAGGTTTATAGCTTCTCAGGAATACGAAAATGCTAGACAGAGAGCATTTGAAGATTGGCAAGTTCATCAGAACCAGATCATAGCGCATTGCCAACATATAGGTAGAAACTATATTCCTACACCGAAACCCGTCTTCCCTCCTTGGTCGATAGAGATGCAGCCACCATATCCTACGTATGACCCTGCCGAAGCATTCTATAGCACTTATGGTTATGCGTGGAACCCCTATTGGTACCAATATCATCCTTAGTTTACTTATTATTTTTTATTATTTTGTAATTTGTAATTATTGATACATTTAATATTTTTGTTAATATTGTAATCATTTTTATAATTATCTAACTTTTATTCTTAGATTTTAATAATTTTTGAATGTGGGGTAATATACCAAACTTCAAAAATATGTATATATGTTTGCAGTTTATCTTATGTACACAACAGGGTAAAACAACGCATTTTCAAAGACTGGCATTAAGTTCAGCAAAAGCAATTAATTTTGACGACAAGATGCAAAATACATGTGAAATAACAACAAGACGGAATGAACAAATGATGTGCACCATTTATCATTCAGCAAACAAACGCCAATATATTTGGAAACTTTGGTAAAAATTTAATCATTTTCACACAAATCACCCTCAATAATTTAAATTGTTACTGATTTCTTGCAAATGAGGGCATTGCAAGATCTTAAGTGTGGGAAGGGGTTAAATTCTTTCGGATTTTAAAAATTTTTTACTTTATACACTTGGTTACCATTAAAAATACTAGTAAAGCAGTAGTTGTATTAGAATCTAGTGCTCTCTGATAAAAAAGAACAGCCCTAGTCTTATATACTGACTACCCAATTCTAGTAAAAATTTTCAATTAAATGAATTCAAATCATGTTTATACATATTTATGAACGATAAAACTAGGTTTTAACACCGAAATTATTGTTACCTCGGAAAGGACATAAATTGAGAAACAAACTAAAATGTTAAAATTCATTTAAAATGGAATAGAGGACGATAAAAAGAAAAAAATAAAAAGCCAAGTGTGGGAAAATTTACCAAGTTATTTTAAACATATGCCACATATATTTGTAACAAATAACTGAAAATACTTTTGCTCTGAACTAAACTAAACTGTTTTACCCGATGAAAGAAAAGAAGAGATGGATCTACACGATGAATCAATTCCATCATTAAAAGGAAGTAAAGTCTTCCGAAAAAGACACGCGCTTCTTGATTTAGGTCATGAAGTTGTCGTCCAGACCAGCTGTAGGTTGACGAAAAATCTAGAAAAGTCATCACTAAAATCAGCAGGAAATCCACGGACCTCAGCATTAAACAGGGTCGCCAAGTGGTCAGATTTATCCTAACCATGAGAAGGATTTATCTCGTACAATGGGGGGGCACCATGCAAATTAGCTGGATAAGACTAATGAATCAGATCCCCAGAAAGGATAATCTCCTTAAAGATTAAAAATCAGCTTTTAAGACTGATATTACTCAATCCTAGAGATTGACCTTAAAGATTGAGAATTCAAACTCATGGAATTCAATGATATCTAAACTCGAGCTTAAACGAGAAAATATTTTGATCAAAATTATAAACCGATTTGTTTTCTGAAAACCCTATTTTCAATGCGTTCATTACCATTGAACGTAAAATCCTAGGAATTCACCTGGAATTCATTAGGTCACCTGAACTAAATCGGGTGTCAACCGTAAGAACGGTGGTTGCATAGCATGGTCAAAGACAGGACCTTGTGCCAGACCGAAGAAAAATTATAAGGGTGAGCTTTACTATTGCTCCTACCAAGGATAGTAATTGCGTCCGACACGTTATAGACCATAATCAAAAGCATGTCACGGGACATTGCCTTAACAGTTGCTTGTTCAACGCTTTCCTTTACAACCGGAAGGTAGTTTGCCGAAAGGTAATATACGGAACAAGTAAACTGGACGTGTTGCTTTCCAAATACAAGGTTAGCAAGTGGGTGACACAAAACCGCAAGTTTTGAGCTAAAATTTTCAAATCTGAAACCCACCAAACCCACAAATATTTTGCAAACACCGGTAAAGGGTTATTCCTGAAAACTTATCTAGGGTAAAAAACTAGATTTAATTTTCAAAAGATCAAATGTTTTCATAAAGATCCAATTTCCTTAATGGATCTAAATTTTTATAGTCATGTGGGACTGTAAACCATATCGTTACTACCATTGTTTATACCGCCATATAGAAATCACTGATGTACAAAGTGTGAAGAATAAAGAAGTGATTCTAGTATTTCAAAACAATATTGCTTGAGGACAAGCAACGCTCAAGTGTGGGAATATTTGATAATGCTAAAAACAAACATATATTTCATAGCATTATTCCTCAAGAAAGACAAGCTTTTAGTTGCAATTGTTCTATTTACAAGTGATATTCGTTTAAATAATAAAAGGTGAAGACAAAAGACAGATTCGACGAATTGAAGACGCAAACGACCAAAAAGCTCAAAAGAACAAAAGACAATAAAAAAGGTTCCAATTATTGATAAGAAACATCTCGAAATTACAAAAGTACAAGATTCAAAACGCAAAGTACAAGATATTAAATTGTACGCGAGGACGTTCGAAAATCCGGAACCGGGACTAGAGTCAACTCTTAACGCTCGACGCAACGGACTAAAAATTACAAGTTAACTATGTATATAAATATAATATAATATATAATTAATTATATTAATTATATATATATTATATATATATATTAAAAACCGTCGGCAGCAAGAAACTCCAAGGGTGTGAGCTGTAAATATATCTCCGCGACTCGCGGAGTTTTAAGGGCATTTTGCCGCGAGTCGCGGAGCCCCAATTTTCAAGTCTGGCTATAAAGCCAACCGAATTCTGATCAAATTTCATATCTTATTTCTCTATCTCTCTCAATATATACGATATATATATATAATTTATATTTTAATTTTAATTTTAATTTTAATTCTAATAATAAGGGTATGTTAGCGAATGTTGTAAGGGTGTAAGTCGAAATTCTGTCCGTGTAACGCTACGCTATTTTTAATCATTGTAAGTTATGTTCAACCTTTTTATATTAATGTCTCGTAGCTAAGTTATTATTATGCTTATTTAAAACGAAGTAATCATGATGTTGGGCTAATTACTAAAATTGGGTAATTGGGCTTTGTACCATAATTGGGGTTTGGACAAAAGAACGACACTTGTGGAAACTAGACTATGGGCTATTAATGGGCTTTATATTTGTTTAATTAAATGAAAGTTTGTTAATGTTAATATAAAGATTTACAATTGGGCGTCCCTATAAATTACCATATACACTCGATCGGACACGATGGGCGGGGTATTTATATGTACGAATAATCGTTCATTTAACCGGACACGGGAATGGATTAATAGCCACTAGAATAATCAAAACAGGGGTGAAATTACATTCAAGGGTAATTGGTGTAATTGTTAACAAAGTAGTAAAACCTTGGTTTACACGCAGTCGATAACCTGGTGTATTCATTAAACAAAGTATTAAAACCTTGTTACAATTCGAATCCCCAATTAGTTGGAATATTTATCTTCGGGTATAATAATAATTTGACAAGGACACTTGCAATTTATATTTATGACCGATGGACTGTTATGGACAAAAACCAGACGGACATATTGAATAATCCAGGACAAAGGACAATTAACCCATGGGCATAAAACTAAAATCAACACGTCAAACATCATGATTACGGAAGTTTAAATAAGCATAATTCTTTTATATCATATTTAATTTCCTTTATTTTATATTTAATTGCACTTCTAATTATCGCATTTTATTAATTGTTATTTTATTTTATCGCACTTTTAATTATCGTACTTTTTAATAATCGCAAGTTTATTTTATCGCACTTTTATTATTCGCAATTTCATTATCGTTATTTACTTTACGCTTTAATTTAAGTCTTGTATTTTATATTTTACATTAGGTTTTAACTGCGACTAAAGTTTTAAAATCGACAAACCGGTCATTAAACGGTAAAAAACCCCCTTTATAATAATAATATTACTTATATATATTTGTATTTTTATAAAAGTAAACTAATATAGCGTTGAGCTTTGTTTAAAGATTTCCCTGTGGAACGAACCGGACTTACTAAAAACTACACTACTGTACGATTAGGTACACTGCCTATAAGTGTTGTAGCAAGGTTTAAGTATATCCATTCTATAAATAAATAAATATCTTGTGTAAAATTGTATCGTATTTAATAGTATTTTCCTAGTAAAATAATAACTATTTTATATACACCTCGCTTCGCATCAGTAAACTACTTCTTTGGCTTGTTTTATCTATTTGGGTCGAGACTTTGCTTTAAATCCATTATTAACGACCCTGGTTGGTCTGTTTAGTTTGGCCCATGCCAAGATGTTATCAATATCCCACCAACTTGAACCATCACCTTCACGACCACCGTAGTTTCAAACACCATCACAACCACTACTACCAACTAGCCATCGTTTGTGTTTTCTTGTCCAACGTCACAGACTCATTTAACCACAACACCACACAAACCAGCGTAAATCATCATCAACCTCCATTAAACATTGCTGCTACTACCGTTTGTGTTTTTCTGTTTCAGTCCACCATCAAAAATCATCCAAACTGACATTTTTATTCTATTTCTTTTCTCATCAATGCTGCACTGCTATTGTAGCAATATGTATATATCTGTTTCTATCAAAAATAGTAAACCTTGGTTGCTGTGGTGGCATTACTGGTTCACTAAACAAACCAAACAACTATTATGAATATTAATCGACAACTTGTGATTAGTATTATAATATAATGTAAACTGCCTTACGTGATTTTTCTTCCTCCTTTGTGGCCGACAAGTACAAAATACATAAACCCCACTTGATTTAATAATATAATGATAGAGTTGAGTAATTGACGGCTTAGGTTCCTATTACAAATTCTAAACTCAATACATGGGGCCGTGAAATAAAATAACAAACTGGATCGAGAGATTTTATATTGATGGGATGTGATTTCATTTCTTGATTGTGGACCGAGATTAGTCATGTTGTTGGGCTGGACTTCTAAACTGTTCCTGTTGCATGATTGGGCCGAGATTCAAACACCTTTGAAAGGCTGCCGTTTGGTTATGTTCTCGGTTTAAATCACCAACCTATCGGTGATGACATTGGAATGATGAGAGTAGTGTACGAATGTATTATAGAGAATAATGATTCAAAATACGTAATTAATTAGGATGATGATAACCGGGAATAATATAATGAACGTGATTATGAGGTAACAATGAATATGACGATATTAGGATGATTACGGGATATTAGATGATGATACACACATGTATAAATGATGATGATGATATTACGTATGTTAATTAGATGATACATGATCAAGAAAGATGTAAATATTACGGGTTATATAAGAAGTGGAGTAGGAACTAAAAGAGATATGAACGAACACAGGAGTGGATTAGGTTGTTATCGGGACATTGTGGGTTCAAACCCGGACTTGGGCATTTTTTTAAAAGGACTAGTTCCTTGAGGTAGTTTACTTATTACCCATTATTATTATTATTATTATTATTATATATTATCATTATTATTAAAATTAATATTATTATTAAAAATATCGTTATTATTATTTGTATCATTATTAGTATTAACATTATTATTAATATTTTTATCATTTTGAATATTATTACTATCATTATTATTACTTTTACCAATACAACTATATTATTATTATTATCAATATTAATATTAATATTATTATTATTATTACAATAAAAGTTAGTTACATAAAATCTACTTAATAAAATTACATTTTATAAACTAATTATTTAAAGTATATAAAATAAATATATTTACACATGAATTACTAAAATAACAGTTATATTAATGATAATACATAATTTATTCGACTTCAATTATATGTGTTAATATATACATAAATGATATAGGTTCGTGAATCCGAGGCCAACCTTGCTTTGTTCAGTTCCATCGTATGCATATTTTTACTACAAAATATCGTATCGTGAGTTTCATTACTCCCTTTTTAAATGATTTTGCAATATATATTTTTGGGATGGAAAATACATGCGCTGATTTTATAACTGTTTTACGAAATAGACACAAGTAATCGAAACTACATTCTATGGTTGAATTATTAAACCGAATATGCCCTTTTAGCTTGGTAGCCTAAGAATTAGGGAACTGGCCCCTAATTAACGCGAATCCTAAAGGTAGATCTACGGGAACTAACAACCCCCATTCTGGAATTTGGAATGCTTTAGTACTTCGAGTTTATCATGTCCGATGGGTGTCCCGGAATGATGGGGATATTCTATATGCATCTTGTTAAGGTCGGTTACCAGGTGTTCACCATATGAATGATTTTTATCTCTATGCAGTTTGCGAAATGGCTGATATGAGATGTATGTTTATGAAAATGAAAATGAAATCTTGTGGTGTATTAAAATAATGGAAATGATTGTTTATGATAAACTAATGAACTTACTAACCTTTTGGTTGACACTTTAAAGCATGTTTATTCTCAGGTATGAAAGAAATCTTCCGCTGTGCATTAGCTCATTTTAAGGATATTACTTGTAGTCATTCATGAAATATTTCAAAAGACGTTGCATTCGAGTCGTTGAATTCATCAGGATTATTATTGAGTCAATTATAGTTGTATATATTATGAAAATGGTATGCATGCCGTCAATGTGACAACCCGGAAATTTCCAACCAAATTTAAACTTTATCTTTATATTATTCTGACACGATAAGCAAAGTTTGTTAAGTTAAATCTCAAGAATTTTAAACTGTGTTCATACATTCATTATAACCTCGACCAAATTCTGACGATTCATGAACCGTTATATATATATATATATATATATATATATATATATATATATATATATATATATATATATATATATATATATATATATATATATATATATATTATAACTTGAGAATATTAATAAAGTATTAAACGTATAATACTTTAAACGAACGTATTTATTTCAATATGTTTATCGATGGAATTAGAAGATAATATCAAATGATTGAATTATCAGATACATTGTAATATGATTACGGGTCTATGTTATGAGGTCCACTGAGATTTAAGAAATCTATTCTTTTTGACAACATTCAGAAAATGGTAAAGTGATTTATAAATAAGAACAAATGTGTCAATTAACGGGAACTAGACAAGGGTTAGTGGAGTTTCCTGTTCAATTTTCTATATAGGTGTTAACTAGTTAACTTTCATATTATTTAGGGTGAAAGTGAAATTTGGGAATATAGATAACTTAGGAAATAGATATCGAAAAGTTAAGTAACTCGACATTTTTCATTAAGATGATTTCATACGTTTATTTAACCTTTGAACTTTATCTCATGCTTCACCAACAGACTGTAATTTAAAGACTTGAAACCTATTATGAATATATATGATTCTACTTTTCTAAAACGTTTTATGATATAACGATTTCCATTATTTTAACTTTTAAACAAAATAATTCTTAAATATATTTAGTTTTGGAAAACAAAATTATCATATTTATTTGATTTAGTTTCAAACATACAAAAACGTTTTCAGTTTAAAAAGAACTTTATTATTAAAACGTATATAACTTTTATAAATATCTAGAACCACTTTTGACAACTCATTACTTAACCAGTATGATAAAGATAACGATATTTATATTTTATTTTATTAAATATATATAACGATTTAAATTAATATTATATATATTTATATGCGTATTATACGTACATAGTTTTATATACTTTTACTATACTTAAACTTTACCTTTACTTTATTTTTACTTTACTTTAACTTTAATAATTCACTTTAATAATTCATACTTTAATAATTCACTTTAATAATTCATACTTTAATAATTCACTTTAATAATTCAAAAATCTATTATAAATAGAATTCAATAGGTTTTATTATTTCATAGAAACTTGAAAATATTTTCTCTAAACTCTCTCAATCGATTTACATATATATATATTTACTTCGTATTATTTCAAGATATTATTAGTATACATAAAATATTACGACGGGGTGCTGTGCGAGTGATTTCGAAATTGTTTTTCGAGTGGGATAGAGCTAAGGAAATTATGGGTTATAGCTATGGAGGTTATGGGTATGGTTCGGGAGTATTGCTCGTAAGTCAAACAAGTGTTTATCATCTCCGTTGTGTCTACGTACTTTTCCTGCAATATTGAATCTCAATATTGATACGTGAGTACTCATAATTTAATTTTTATATATTAATAGTGTATCCCTGACTAGTGCTCGAGAATATAGAATTATGCATGCTTGTACTTTTGATATTGCCATTAGATAGGATATGTTGATTCCTGAAGTAGTTACGTATGCGGTTGAGATAAGGTATAAGATATGCATGTCGTTGGAAAGCTAGCGAAAAATTAAGAACTTTTCATTTAGATATCGAATGGTTTCGATGAACGAATTTGAAGTTATAGTCAATTGAATTTTTGTATTATTATTAAAAATGATTATTATTATCGTCGTTATTATTGTCGTTCTAGTTTTATATTATTATTATTATTATTATTATTATTATTATTATTATTATTATTATTATTATTATTATTATTATGATTATTATTATTATTATCATTATCAATAAAAGGAATTATCATAAAAAAATTATTATTTTTATTATTATTACTATCGTTATTATCGTTAAAGTTATAATTAGTATTATTATTATTATTATCTAATTATTATTATTATTATTATTGTTATTATTATTATTATTATTATCATTATTAATATATATATATATATATATATATATATATATATCATTATTTAAAAATGGTTATTGTTATTATTATTATTATTATTATTATTATCATTAAAATAGTTATTAGTATTATCGTTAATAATATCATAGTAATTATCATTATTAGTATTATTGTAATTAAAACTAATATTAGTAACACCTAATTATTTTGATTACTATTATTATCATTATTATGAACACGATATAAAAGACGATTAAAAGCTATTAAATGAAACGATTAGGAAATAATGAGTATTAGTATCATGATGAAATTAAAATATTATAAGATATTGATTTAGATAAAATTATCGTTCTTATTATTTTTATCATTACTATTATTATTAAAAGTATCGTTAGTATTAAAAACTATCATTTTAATAAAAATTATCATTTTAATAGAAATATCATTGTTATTATAAAATATCATTATTATTATCATTTTAAATAGAATTATTATTTTAAAGTTAATATTAAAAAGTATCGTAAATATTAAAGTTATCATAATTAGAATTATCATTTTATCATAATGTCATTTTTAGTAATTATAAATATTGATATTAATAGAATAATAATAATTATTATTACAAAATAATATAACTTTTACTTACTATTATTATAGATATTATTTTATCAAATAAATATGTGATACAAACATATTTTACTACGTATTATAAAATTACTTTAATAATACCTATCATATTATCTTTATGATATTAAATAAACTCTATAAATTTTGTTACTTAATATATATAAAAGTATATTTTATTATATAAATCTTAATATAAATTTTATTTATTAATAAATGAATTATATTATTTACTATAATAAATCTTTTAAAAATATTTAAAAATATAAAACGACGATATTTAAACTATATATTAATCATGTATAGATTTTTGGAAATTATTTTGAGTCAAATTGACTTTTGTTGACCTTTACATATTATTCTCGAGCATTAGGATTGTGATACACTATGACTTGACCTAATTTGTTAGACAAATATTGACCAACAAATAAATATATATAATTAATTTAGGTTCGTGAATCCGAGGTCAACCTTGCACTTATTCAATGACGTTATATGTATTTTTACTACGAAATACAGTATGGTGAGTTTCATTTGCCTTTTTACCCTTTATATTTTTGGGCTGAGAATACATGCTCAATTTTTATAAATGTTTTACGAAATAGACACAAGTAATTGAAACTACATTATATGGGTGAATGATAGAAGCCGAATATGCCCCTTTTGCTTGGTAACCTAAGAATTAGTAAACCGATCTACTAATTGACGCGAATCCTAAAGATAGATCTATTGAGCCTAACGAACCCCATCCAAAGTACCGGATGCTTTAGTACTTCGATGTTGTTTTTATCATGTCCGAAGGATTTCCCGGAATGATAGGGGATATTCTTATATGCATCTTTTTAATGTCGGTTACCAGGTGTTTACCATATGAATGATTATTTTTGTCTCTATGCATGGGACGTATATTTATGAGAAATGGAAATAAAATTCTTGTGGTCTATTAAAATGATGGAAATGAATGATTAAGATAAACTAATGAACTCACCAACCTTTTGATTGACACTTTAAAGCATGTTTATTCTCAGATATTAAAGAAATCTTCTGCTGTGCATTAGCTCATTTTAAAGATATTACTTGGAATCATTCATGGCATATTTCAAAAGACGTTGAATTCAAGTCTTTGAGTTCAGTAAAGATTATGATTAAGTAAATGACAGATTAGATCATTTATAGATGGATATTACGAAATGGTATGCATGCTTGTCAACTTTCGATGTAATGAAAGATTGTCTTTTAAAACGAATGCAATGTTTGTAAAATGTATCATATAGAGGTCAAATACCTCACGATGTAATCATATGTTATTGTATTCGTTCTTATGGATTAGGATGGGTTGTCTCATGTGGTATCAGAGCGGTGGTCTTAGTGAACCAGGTCTGCATTAGTGTGTCTAACTGATAAGTCGTTAGGATGCATTAGTGAGTCTGGACTTCGACCGTGTCTGCATGCCAAAAGTTTTGCTTATCATTTCTAGTCGGAAATCATCTGCTTATCATCCTTAGGAAATTACCTGCTTATCATTATTAGTCTGGACACGTCTTGCTACATTAATTGCATGAGTAGTGTATAGACAAAATTCATATCTTAGCGTATCTGCTAAATCATATCTTATCGTATCTGTTACTTTAAACTTTGCCTGATATATTTCGTAAATTCCTCCGTAATCTATGAAATCTTTTGATCTATCTATATAGATATCCTATGTAAATAGAATACCACCCGATAAGCCGGAAAATCATTTTTTATATCGAAAAATCCTTTATTCAATCGTACAAAATGGAATTCATCATTAATTCAAGTTCCTCGGATTCCGAAATGGAACCCCACTCAAGCTCCGAAAGCAGTGTGACCGGAATGGATCAACCAATCGGCCATAATCTATTCTTGATGAATTGGGAATGGGTTCGTTGCCTCCTCAATCATTGGGGATAAGAAGAAGGTGATCCCTTCCATCCACCCCATTGTGACAACCCGAAAATTTCCAACCAAATTTAAACTTTAATCTTTATATGTTTCCGACACGATAAGCAATATTTGTTAAGTTAAATTGCAAGAATTTTAAACTATGTTCATACATTCATTCAACCTCGACCAAGTTCCAACGATTCACGAACCATTAAACGAATATGATTATATATGTATATGTGTATATATATTATAACTTGAAACGTAAACAAAATATTAGATTAAATACTTTATATGATTGTATCTGTTTCAAAATGTTTATCAATGGAATTAGAAGATAAGATCAAATGATTGAATTATCAGATATATTGAATTATGATTACAAGTCTCTGTTGAAAGGCCCACGTTGATTTGAGAAATCTTTCCATTTTAACAATATTCGAAAAATGGTAAAGTGATTTATAAATAAAAACAAATTGTCAATCATTGAGAACTAGACAAAGGATAGTGGAAGATTGAATCTCATAAAGACTCGAATGATCTATTTAGTTTCAAACGTACAAAAACGTTTTCAATTTAAAAAGAACTTTATTATTAAAACGTATATAACTTTTATAAATATCTAGAATCACTTTTTACAACTCATTACTTAACTAGTATGATAAAGATAACGATATTTATATTTTATTTTATTAAATATATATAACAATTTAAATTAATATTATATATATTTATACGCGTATTATACGTACATAATTTTATACTTTTACTATACTTAAACTTTACCTTTTACTTTATTTTTACTTTACTTTAACTTTAATAATTCATACTTTAATAATTCACTTTAATAATTCATACTTTAATAATTCACTTTAATAATTCATACTTTAATAATTCGCTTTAATAATTTATACTTTAATAATTCACTTTAATAATTCAAAAATCTATTATAAATAGAATTCAATAGGTTTCATTATTTCATAGAAACTTGAAAATATTCTTCTCTAAACTCTCTCAATCGATGTACATATATATTTACTCCGTATTATTTCAAGATATTATTAGTATACATAAAATATTACGACGGAGTGCTGTCCGAGTGATTTCGAAATTATTTTTCGAGTAGGATAGTATTAAGGAAATTATGGGTTATAGCTATGGAGGTGATTGAGTATGGTTCATGGGTATGCTCGTGAGGTCAATATAGTGTTTATCATTTCCGTTGCGTCTACGTACCTTTCCTGCAATATTGAATCTCAATATTGATACGTGAGTACTCATAATTTAACTTTTACATACTAATAGTGTATCCCTGACTAGTGCTCGAGTATTTAGGATTATGCATGCTTGTATTTTTGATATTGCCCTTAGACAGGTTAGGTTGAATATTGAATTAGTTACACTTGCGGTTGAGATAAGGTATAAGATATGCATGTCCTTGGAAAGCTAGCAAAAAATTAAGAACTTTTCCTTTAGATATCGAATGGTTTCGATGAACGGATTAGAAGTTATAATCAATTGAATTTTCGATATTTTTATTAAAAATGATTATTATTATCGTCGTTTTTTATCGTCGTTCTAGTTTTAACTTATTATTATCATTATTATTATCTTTATCAATAAAAGGGATTTATCATTAAAAATTGTTATTTTTTTTATTATTACTATCGTTATTATCGTTAAAGTTATAATTAGTATTATTATTATTATCCAATTATTATTATTATTATTAGTATTATTATTATTATTATTATTATCATTATTAATATATATATCATTATTTAAAAATGGTTATTTTTTTATTGTTATTATTATTATTATTATTACTATATTATCATTAAGATAATTATTAGTATTATCGTTAATAATGTTATAGTAACTATCATTATTAATATAAGTGTAATTAAAACAAATATTGGTAACACCTAATTATTTTGATTACTATTATTTTCATTATTATAAACACGATATAAAAGACGATTAAAAGCTATTAAACGAAACGATTAGGAAATAATGAGTAAGAGTATCATGATGAAATTAAAATATTATAAGATATTGATTTAGGTAAAATTATCGTTCTTATTATTTTTATCATTACTATTATTATTAAAAGTATCGTTAGTATTAAAACTATCATTTTAACAAAAATTATCATTTTAATAGAAATGTCATTGTTACTATAAAATATCATTATTATTATTATTTTAAATAGAATTATTATTTTAAAGATAATATTAAAAATTATCGTAAATATTAAAGTTATCATAATTAGAATTATCGTTTTATCATAATGTCATCTTAGTAATTATAAATATTGATATTTTTATAATAATACATTTTTTATAATAATAATTATTATTACAAAATAATACTACTTTTACTTATTATCATTATAGATATTATTTTATCAAATAAATATGTGATACAAACATATTTTACTACGTGTAATAACTTACTTTAATAATACCTATCATATTATCTTTATGATACTAAATGAACCCTATAAATTTTATTACTTAATATATATAAAAGTATATTTTATTACATAAATTTAATATAAAATTTTATTTATTAATAAATAAATTATATTATTACTCTAATAAATCTTTTAAAAATATTTAAAAATATAAAACGTCGATATTTAAACTATATATTAATCATGTATAGATTTTTGGAAATTATTTTGAGTCAAATTTACTTTTGTTGACTTTTGCATATTAGTCTCGAGCATTAGGATTGTGGTACACTATGACTTGACCTAATTTGTTAGACAAATATTGACCAACATATAATTATATATAATTAATTTAGGTTCGTGAATCCGAGGCCAACCTTGCACTTGTTCAATGACGTTATATGTATTTTTACTACGAAATACAGTATGGTGAGTTTCATTAATCCCTTTTTAAATGCTTTTGCAATATATATTTTTGGGACTGAGAATACATGCGCTGTTTTTATAACTGTTTTACGAAATAGACACAAGTAATTGAAACTACATTATATGGTTGAATTATCGAAGTCGAATATGCTCCTTTTTATTAAGTCTGGTAATCTAAGAATTAGGGAACAGACACCCTAATTGACGCGAACTCTAAAGATAGATCTATTGGGCCTAATAAACCCTATCCAAAGTACCGGATGCTTTAGTACTTCGAAATTTATATCATGTCTGAAGGAGGATCCCGGAATGATAGGGGATATTCTTATATGTATCTAGTTAATGTCGGTTACCAGGTGTTCACCATATGAATGATTATTTTTGTCTCTATGCATGGGACGTATATTTATGAGAACTGGGAATGAAATTCTTGTGGTCTATTAAAATGATGAAAATAAATGATTATGATTGTAATAATCCAAACTAATCCATCCGGACGGAGTCTTCAACAGTTGGTTCCATGGCGATGATCGACTCCAAGTAATATCTTTAGTATGAGCTAATGCACAGCGGAAGACTTAATTCGTACCTGAGAATAATATGCTTTAAAAAGTCAACATAAAGTTGGTGAGATATATAGGTTTGATGCTAGCAGAGTTATAACTATGGACCACAAGATTTCATATATAAACATTTAATAAAAATATTCTAAGTGGTTGAGCACTTGGTAACCATACTTAACATTTAATCACGTCGCATATTCCCTTTATTATGAAATCTTACTACACTGTACCAAGTGTAGTCACAAAACGAAGTACTGTGCAACCGTTGAATACTGGTCGTCCAGTCCGGTTGGGGTTGTCAGGCCCGATAGATCTATCAACAGGATTCGCGTTTACAATACCGCTGTAAATAATAGTTACCAAGCTATAGGGAAGTATGCCAGTGGTACAACTCAACGTAGAATATATTTTTCAGTTACTTGTGTCCATAACATAAATCATTTATAAAAAACAGCGCATGTATTCTCATCCCAAAAATATTTAAAGTTCAAAAAGGGACTATATACTCACCTAATGTATTTTGTAGTAAAAATACATATAACATCATTGAACACGTATAAGGTTGGTCTCGGATTCACGAACCTATATCATTTGCATATATATTAATATACATAATCGTAACTGAACAATTTATTTATTAAATCATTATTTCGTATATTTAATTTGTGTATATTTTTAAAATGGTTAATATCCATATGGTTATATTAATATATCCATATTTATATACGTGATGGTTTAAATGTTATACTTGAAAATCGATAGTTTGTTATATGTAATTATTTATATAAATAAAATGAATAGATTTGATATATATATATATATATATATATATATATATAGTTTTGTGAAATATTAGAGTATGTGTGATAAGTATATCTTATGTATATAATATTTATCTGTTTTAAAATAATTGTTTTGATAATAAAAATGATCTACTAATAATAATAATAATAATAGTAACCCTAATGAAAATATAATAACTTTAATAGTAAAGTTAATTTTTGATAAAAAAAAAATAGTTTTGCATAACAATGGAAATTTTGGTAAATTTTAATTAAAAAGTTACTTTTAAAGATAACAATAATAATACTTATAATATTAATAATTATGAGAATAATCCTTTAACTAATAATAATGCTAACAAGTTTGATAATAGTAATACTAGTAATCATATTAATACTAATAATGATAATACTACTACTAAATTTTAATAATAATAGTATTAATTGAGTTATTTCCATAATAACAATAATAATAATAATAATAATAATAATGAAACATGAAACTACCTCAAAACAGGTTTCTTAAAAAAAAAACCCCAGCTGGGGATCGAACCCTGAATCCCCTAGAATACTCGTTTAAACCGTTTACCACGCTGCTGTGTCAGTTTATCTGATTATATCAGATTCTAATTAATTATAAACCGCATACTTTTCTGTCTCTTAATTCCTTCTTCTTCCTAATACCCAATCGATCAATTCTTTTGAGTTATCAAATAATAATTTATATACTTCAGAGTGTTAATAACTTACTAATATCAAATATTGATATTGAATTAAAAAAAAAAAAATTTTGGACAGCCTTCTGTCTTGCTGTTCGACGGATGAGGACACAAAAAAAAAATTTGGCTTTTGATTTTTAAGAATGTTTTAATCCAAACTTTCTAAACGAAAAATGTTTTAAAACGTTTCTGTAATCTTTATCAAACCTTGACTTCACTCAATTCATAACACACAATTCGAATTTACATGAAGAACACTGTTTGACTTTTGTAAACCCAAACTTTGACTCCAAAATTCGAGAGCGTTATGAGGAATTGGAAGTTTAGGATTTGCAGATAGTTCGAATGAATCAATTCTAACAACTCTGCATTACCATATTTTGAAAACAATTTATAAAATCGAGTTTTTGATTCTTGAGTTCGTGTACAGGGGTAGAGGCTGCGTGCCTTTTTTTTTGTTTAGAATTTGATATAATAAAACAGATGAGAGTGATTTTTGACAATGAGTAACTGTGATTAATTGAACGTGTCCAAAACTTGGGTTAAAGTCTTTGATTTATAGTAAAGTGTCGACAGATGTAGTACAGGAAACAAGAAAATAGCAGAAAAAAATAAAATGTCGATTGTGATGGGTATTTGCTAAATTTAATTGAGATTTTATAAATAATACATAAACAAATATACATATATAATAATACAGTTAATATTACACATAAATTACTAGCAAGTAATAATATAATTAATAATAATAATAATAATAATAATAATAATAATAATAATATCAAAATAAATAAATTATGATATAAATAATAATATTATAATTATAATGATAACATTGGTATTAATAATGATACAATAAATTAGATGTATCAAATTTTATATTTATGTATTACACAAAATAATATAGATCACACTGTTATTAATATTAAATACATATACTAATAATAGTAGTGGAAGTAATAATAATATTAGTAAAGGTATCAAATTAAAGGCATTAAATTTCATATTTATATAATATCTGTAATAATATAACTAATATTGCTATAAATTAGTGATTCTAATTTTTGTATTAATAAAGATAAACGTAATAATAATATTACTATAACTACTATATTTTAACTTATAAATAATGTATTAGTATTAATATTTAATATTTATATATATGTAATATATATGTATCTTTTATGTATATTCCAACTATTCATAATAGTTATTCATAGAAATTATATATAAAATATTAATTTAATAGATCACTTATATATTCAAACTTGTAATATAATACGATTTTATTATTTATACCATTTTTAAAAAAAAATGTATATATATTATTACTTATGTATAGAATTCATATATACATATATATATATATATATATATATATATATATATATATATATATATATATATATATATATATATATATATATACATATTTATTTACACACAAGGGTTCGTGAATCATCGGGATGGTCAAAGGGTAATTGATTACATAATAAAGATTTCAAACTTTCTGGACTCAACATTACAGATTTTGCTTATCGTGTCGGAGACATATAAAGGTTAAGGTTTAAATTTGGTCGGAAATTTCCGGGTCGTTACAGTACCCACCCGTTAAAAAAATTTCGTCCCCGAAATTTGTTAGAGGTCGTCATGGATAACAATAGGAATGTTTTCATGACGAGTATGAGGTAAAAATGTAGTTTTATCATTATTGAGAGATATAGATAAAACGATTCAATCATGTGAAGCGTACGAATGAAGCTATCACAAAAGAGTGAAATGAGTGAATAGATATATTCGTTTCAACCGATGACGTAGTTATTATTGACTTCCGGGATTTAAGGGATTTAAAGAAAATCTTACGTAATAAGATTTGGTTCTTCGGCGATCAGGATCTTCTTTGATTTAATGCGGCAATCTGTTTCGATTTCTCTTCCCGACTCCGAGTCAAGCGAGTATTGGTCCAGAATTCGTTGATATGAAATTTGGAATGAACATAGCTAATGCTCTAAGAAAGCAATGGTAATGGCACGATTTTGATTTGTCAAATTATCAGAATATCCTGGAAGAGATAGAACTATCAAGATGATATGTTCTTAATATGGTTGGAGATTGAATAGAATGTAAGAGCCGTGTAACATGGCACATGATGATGGTACTGTGAATCATCATTTTCCATTAGAAACTTAACATGGCTTACTATAATATAATGAAGTTGATCAAGTTTCATTATATTATACTAATTCACGCATCAGTTCCCAACACTTCTTCAGAACATTCCTATTTTAAACTCGAAAGTTTTAGAACTTAGAAACTAACACAGTTTCCTTGATATTGTAACGCAGAAGTTACGGAAGGATAAATGATCTCAGATAGGAATAGTTGTGAAAATATCTCCAGAAATATGAAGAATATGTATAACGAAAGTTATGAAGATATCTTTTAATATCTAAGATGATGATGAAAAATATCATTCGGGAAAGGTTTTAGAACAAAGAGTAGGGTTCGTACTGACGGTTTCAGCAGGCACTGAATCATTTGTATTCTTTGCAAGCAGATACAGTTCTTGTGATTTATCCACACCTTCCTTCATACTTTGTTCGATCTGTTTTCCAGTTTCAAACCTCCTCTTTTTCTGAGCTTTACCAACACACTATACTTTATCGTCAACTTTTGACTGCTAAATTCGTTTACAGTTTTTGCTGCTTCATCAGCATTTTAAGAACCACTTCACAGTTCAGGGTGTTTTTCAGAAACTTCACATTTGGATTATAAAATTCTTAGGGATAAATGTTATAGGTATAACCGGAGAAGTGCTACGAGATCTTCAAAATACTAACTGCGGATTCCGCCGAAGGGATAACGAGTTGCTGGTATATCTGCTGATGATGTTGTAGAATATAAAAGGTTCTCTGGTAACGACGGCAAAAGGACAAGGTATAAATATCGAGGTTATAATAGGAGTAGTCTCACTGAGAAGTCGAAGTGGAGCTGTGACAAAATTAGCTTCCTGAAAAGAGATTGTAGGGTGCTAATAAATGGCAAAAGATTCAACACGGTATGTGTTAAACTATGAATTTAGGTTTGAGAGTTCTTCAGGTACATAAATCTTTTCTTCCGTAGATGAAATGCGATTGGTTCGTCTTTCCGATCGAGATGTTTTCAAGAATCATGATAAATTGTGAATGAGAATTGTAATCGTCAAGATACGAATGAGGTTTAAAATAGAATTAAGTGGCAAACTTGAAGAATTGTTTAGTTTCATATGTTATAATCAGCATTTTAACTCATTTTAATTGTCCAAAGTTAGCAGTTCAATAATTCGATTGTCCAATGGTTCAATAGATTCATATATAAATTAAATATATATAATATTCGAATTACTTAATACGTATCGTGACCCGTGTACCGGTCTCGGTGTCGATCACAACTCAAAGTATATATATATTTTGGAATCAACTCCGACCCTGTATAACCAACTCCCACATCCACATATAGAGTGTCAATGGTTGTTCCGAAATATATATATAGATGGGTCAATATGATATGTCGAAACCTTGCATACGTGTCCCGTTATTTAAAGTGCGTAAAATAAATAAATATATATATCATGACCCATGCACCGTGTTGTCTCAGAATTAATCCGACGTATTGCGTACATGTGTCCCGACTTAAAAATGCATAAAAGTAAATAACATAAATTAAATGACGATAAATAAAATTGCGAGAATGTAAATTGCGATAAATTAAATGTTAATCAGTTAGCTGGGAACAGTTAGCCGGAACAGTTAGCGTGAAATCCTATCACAATTTCAATTAATTAATTCATTTGTTTCTAACACTTTTTATTTTTGCCCAATGTTTTCTTCGTTATGCCACTTGTTGGGTTCTGATAGGTCAAAATCCAATTATGAAATTTGAATAGAAATGGTTATTCTGTGGTGAACTAGTACGTATATCGGTAGTTGTAAGTAGGATAGTAAATGATCGTTGAATCAGATCGAAGAATGTGCAGTGTAACTTGTTAATGTGAATTTTAAATATTCCTTGGGTACTACCCACCTGTTAAAATATTTTTATCATTAACAGTTTGTACGAAAGAATTTTTAATTACGATCTTTATGAAAGTATACTTGCATATATATTTTCTCCAGATGTAACTATGGATTTAATGAGTCAATAAGATTTTATACTCATTTGAATTATTGTTAGCACTTGATTACATGATCTCTAAAACTTTAGAGATTACATAATTTCCATGTCAGACGAATGTAAAATGAGGTGGAATGATACGTAAAGCGAAGATAATCGATGTAGATCGATGTGTAGAACGAAGTTCATACTCGAAGTACAAATGGTGATATTGAGGCGTGAAATGTTGATATTTGAGGTACAAGTTGTGATGTTGAGAGTTACGGCACAGTTATGGTTTAGGGATAATAAGGGTACTGTCGACATCGATAATGGTGGTACTGATTATGCTGCTGGTGCTGCTGCTGGTATTCATAACCTTCGCACCAGGTTCTCCAAAGTCATCACACGAGCGCGTAGTTCGTTAATTTCTTCTAGTACTACGGAATGATTGACAGTTGAGACGAGCGGTTGAGTAAGATTCGAAATATAGAATAATATATAATCGTGACAGGATACTCTAGAAATGAGAGGGTAAATGGTTTCTCGAACAGATTTGCCGGTAAATGCTTTCAGGTTCATCGCCAGGAGGGCAATTTGAGAAGAATTTTTAACGTGAAATGATTTTCGAATATAGAATGATATTCTAACTTCATAGAATATCTATAATAATAAAGATTTTGTAGCCTACAGAGGATCTTACGGCATATGACAAGCAAGTCTACAGATGCGCTAAGATATGAATTATCAGATACGCTAAGATATGAATTTCGTCTATGCACTATCGATGCACTAAATGCAGTAGGACGTGTCTAGACTTGAGAATGATAGGCAGCCAATTTTCTAAGGATGATAAGCTGATGATTTCCGACTAGAAATGCTAAGCAAAACTTTTGACAGGCAAACACGGTCAAAGTCCAGACTCACTAATGTATCCTAACAACTACCAGTTAGACACACTAATGGGAGACCTGGTTCGCTAAGACCAACGCTCTGATACCAACTGTAATAATCCGAACTAATCCATCCGGACGGAGTCTTCAACAGTTGGTTCCATGGCGATGATCGACTCCAAGTAATATCTTTAGTATGAGCTAATGCACAGCGGAAGACTTAATTCGTACCTGAGAATAATATGCTTTAAAAAGTCAACATAAAGTTGGTGAGATATATAGGTTTGATGCTAGCAGAGTTATAATTATGGACCACAAGATTTCATATATAAACATTTAATAAAAATATTCTAAGTGGTTGAGCACTTGGTAACCATACTTAACATTTAATCACGTCGCATATTCCCTTTATTATGAAATCTTACTACACTGTACCAAGTGTAGTCACAAAACGAAGTACTGTGCAACCGTTGAATACTGGTCGTCCAGTCCGGTTGGGGTTGTCAGGCCCGATAGATCTATCAACAGGATTCGCGTTTACAATACCGCTGTAAATAATAGTTACCAAGCTATAGGGAAGTATGCCAGTGGTACAACTCAACGTAGAATATATTTTTCAGTTACTTGTGTCCATAACGTAAATCATTTATAAAAAACAGCGCATGTATTCTCATCCCAAAAATATTTAAAGTTCAAAAAGGGACTATATACTCACCTAATGTATTTTGTAGTAAAAATACATATAACATCATTGAACACGTATAAGGTTGGTCTCGGATTCACGAACCTATATCATTTGCATATATATTAATATACATAATCGTAACTGAACAATTTATTTATTAAATCATTATTTCGTATATTTAATTTGTGTATATTTTTAAAATGGTTAATATCCATATGGTTATATTAATATATCCATATTTATATACGTGATGGTTTAAATGTTATACTTGAAAATCGATAGTTTGTTATATGTAATTATTTATATAAATAAAATGAATAGATTTGATATATATATATATATAGTTTTGTGAAATATTAGAGTATGTGTGATAAGTATATCTTATGTATATAATATTTATCTGTTTTAAAATAATTGTTTTGATAATAAAAATGATCTACTAATAATAATAATAATAATAGTAACCCTAATGAAAATATAATAACTTTAATAGTAAAGTTAATTTTTGATAAAAAAAAATAGTTTTGCATAACAATGGAAATTTTGGTAAATTTTAATTAAAAAGTTACTTTTAAAGATAACAATAATAATACTTATAATATTAATAATTATGAGAATAATCCTTTAACTAATAATAATGCTAACAAGTTTGATAATAGTAATACTAGTAATCATATTAATACTAATAATGATAATACTACTACTAAATTTTAATAATAATAGTATTAATTGAGTTATTTCCATAATAACAATAATAATAATAATAATAATAATAATAATAATAATAATGAAACATGAAACTACCTCAAAACAGGTTTCTTAAAAAAAAAACCCCAGCTGGGGATCGAACCCTGAATCCCCTAGAATACTCGTTTAAACCGTTTACCACGCTGCTGTGTCAGTTTATCTGATTATATCAGATTCTAATTAATTATAAACCGCATACTTTTCTGTCTCTTAATTCCTTCTTCTTCCTAATACCCAATCGATCAATTCTTTTGAGTTATCAAATAATAATTTATATAATTCAGAGTGTTAATAACTTACTAATATCAAATATTGATATTGAAAAAAAAAAAAAAAAATTTTGGACAGCCTTGCTGTCTTGCTGTTCGACGGATGAGGACACAAAAAAAAATTTGGCTTTTGATTTTTAAGAATGTTTTAATCCAAACTTTCTAAACGAAAAATGTTTTAAAACGTTTCTGTAATCTTTATCAAACCTTGACTTCACTCAATTCATAACACACAATTCGAATTTACATGAAGAACACTGTTTGACTTTTGTAAACCCAAACTTTGACTCCAAAATTCGAGAGCGTTATGAGGAATTGGAAGTTTAGGCTTTGCAGATAGTTCGAATGAATCAATTCTAACAACTCTGCATTACCATATTTTGAAAACAATTTATAAAATCGAGTTTTTGATTCTTGAGTTCGTGTACAGGGGTAGAGGCTGCGTGCCTTTTTTTTTGTTTAGAATTTGATATAATAAAACAGATGAGAGTGATTTTTGACAATGAGTAACTGTGATTAATTGAACGTGTCCAAAACTTGGGTTAATGTCTTTGATTTATAGTAAAGTGTCGACAGATGTAGTACAGGAAACAAGAAAATAGCAGAAAAAAATAAAATGTCGATTGTGATGGGTATTTGCTAAATTTAATTGAGATTTTATAAATAATACATAAACAAATATACATATATAATAATACAGTTAATATTACACATAAATTACTAGCAAGTAATAATATAATTAATAATAATAATAATAATAATAATAATAATATCAAAATAAATAAATTATGATATAAATAATAATATTATAATTATAATGATAACATTGGTATTAATAATGATACAATAAATTAGATGTATCAAATTTTATATTTATGTATTACACAAAATAATATAGATCACACTGTTATTAATATTAAATACATATACTAATAATAGTAGTGGAAGTAATAATAATATTAGTAAAGGTATCAAATTAAAGGCATTAAATTTCATATTTATATAATATCTGTAATAATATAACTAATATTGCTATAAATTAGTGATTCTAATTTTTGTATTAATAAAGATAAACGTAATAATAATATTACTATAACTACTATATTTTAACTTATAAATAATGTATTAGTATTAATATTTAATATTTATATATATGTAATATATATGTATCTTTTATGTATATTCCAACTATTCATAATAGTTATTCATAGAAATTATATATAAAATATTAATTTAATAGATCACTTATATATTCAAACTTGTAATATAATACGATTTTATTATTTATACCATTTTTAAAAAAAAATGTATATATATTATTACTTATGTATAGAATTCATATATACATATATATATATATATATATATATATATATATATATATATATATATATATATATATATATATATACATATATATATATATATATACATATTTATTTACACACAAGGGTTCGTGAATCATCGGGATGGTCAAAGGGTAATTGATTACATAATAAAGATTTCAAACTTTCTGGACTCAACATTACAGATTTTGCTTATCGTGTCGGAGACATATAAAGGTTAAGGTTTAAATTTGGTCGGAAATTTCCGGGTCGTTACAATGATAAACTAATGAACTCATCAACCTTTTGGTTGACACTTTAAAGCATGTTTATTCTCAGGTGTTAAAGAAATCTTCCGCTGTGCATTTGCTCATTTAAAAGATATTACTTGGAGTCTTTCATAGCATATTTCGAAGAACGTTGCATTCGAGTCATTGAGTTCATCAAATATTATTATTAAATCAATTTATAGTTGGATAGTGGATATTATGAAATGGTGTGCATGCCTGTCAATTTTCAATGTAAAGAAAGTTTGTCTTTTAAAAACGAATGCAATGTTTGTAAAATGTATCATATAGAGGTCAAATACCTCGCAATGTAATCAACTATTGTGAATCGTTTATAATGTATATGAACGGGTCCTTTCAGTTGGTATCAGAGCGGTGGTCTTAGCGAACCATGTCTGCATTAGTGTGTCTAACTGATAAGTCGTTAGGATGCATTAGTGAGTCTGGACTTCGACCGTGTCTGCATGTCAAAAGTTTTGCTTATCATTTTTAGTAGGAAATCATCTGCTTATCATTCTTAGGAAATTAACTGCTTATCATTACTAGTTTAGACACGTCTTGCTACATTAATTGCATGAGTAGTGTATAGACAAAATTCATATCTTAGCGTATCTGCTAAATCATATCTTATCGTATCTGTTACTTTAAACTTTACCTGACATATCCCGTAAATTTCTCCGTAATCTACGAAATCTTTTGTTCTATATCTATGGATATTCTATGTAATTAGAATACCATCTGATAACCGAAAATCATTTCATATCGAAAAAAATCCTTATTCAATCGTACGAAATAGAATTCATCATTAATTCAAGTTCCTCGGATTTCGAAATGGAATCTCACTCCAGCTCTGAAAGCAGTGTGACCGGAATGGATCAACCAATCAGCCATCATCTATTCTGGATGAATTGGGGATGGGTTCATAGCCTCCTCAATCATTGTAGACAAGAAGAAGGTGACCCCTTCCATCCACCCCATTGCCCTCTTAACGAAGAACCTGAAGCACTTACCGGCGAACCAATCCGAAACACCATTTTCTCTCTCATTTCCAGAGTATCTCGTCATGATTATATACTACATCAAATTCTAGATTATATTTATCCCCTCGTCCAAACCGACAATCACCCCGGTATAATAGAAGAAGTCAACGAGCTTCGCGCTCGGGTAGTGGCATTGGAGAATATGGTGCAAAGATTACAAACACCAACAGCAGCACCAGCAGCATAACCAGTACCACCATCATCAACGCCAACAGTACCATTACCACCTCCAACCACAACCGCGTCGTAAACCTCAACTTCACAATCTGTCCCATGAGCATCAACGTCATACGCACCATAGATACCAAGGAGTACCAACAACAATAACTGATGAAGTATTAATTCATAACTTCATTGGAGAAACATTCCGCGGCAATTTTGTAATCTCTAAAGTCTTAGAGATTATCTAATCTAGCCCTAACCATAAATCAGGTAAACGAATCAAAATGATAGAAGGAAAAGTAGAAACCCTGACAAAAATGGTGTGTGATTAACAAGCTAAACATTTGCTTTACCAACAGCATCAACAGTACCTTTAGCGTTACCAGCATCGTCAGTACAGTCAACATCCGAATCAACAACACCGATAACATCACAAACTCCGTCAATTCAAGAATCACTGTGGATATCATTACGAATCAATAACGTGTATATTGTATCAACGAGTTATGAAGAATTAACTCATTCCCTCTGAAGAAATTATATGTATATATATATATATATATATATATATATATATATATATATATTTTGAAATAAATCTTTCCGTGCTAAGCTATTGTGTGTGAATCTTAACTACTCAGTTAATTCATATTACAAATATGCAATAATGTACGTCCTTCGGCCGCAACTTAACCAGCGTTAACTACAATCTCTGTCGCAATTCAACAAATTCCAATTCATAATAAATCAAGTATATATTTGATTGTACACTTTCATCATCGATGTACTCGAAACTTTTCAGATAACATCATTCGTACTTTGCGAAATTCACAAGAATTCCACGAACCGAACATCATACATCAACAAATAACGAAGTATTGATTCATAATTTCAATGTCATTAAAGAAATACTGAGTAAAAGTTATGTACTTTTTAAAGCCTTTAGGGATTATTCAATTCTAGTTTCAACCGTAAATCAAATGAGTTTAATTTAACATTAACTCATTAAATCTATATTACATCTAAAGAAAATATACATATATATATATTCATAAAGACTGTAATAAAATTCTTTTGTACAAAATATTAATTGTGAAATTTTTTTTTAACGGGTAGGTAATACCCGAGAGATATATAAATTCACAATTAATATGTTACATTCTTCGAATCTGATTCAGCAAATCATCCATTATACTCCCTACTTTCACAACAATATACATTCTTTTATAGAAATCAAAACAACCATACTCATTCAAAATTTAATTACATATTCTGATTTTGAAATCTCAAAATTCAACTTGAGATAAGACCAAAATCATCACTCTTAGATCCTTACATCTTTCACAAGCTATATTTTGACTTCAAAACTGTGTTAGAACATCAAATGTATGTTAACGATGACAATCTGTGTTCAAACCCTTCGAAAATTTCTGAAGACACTTCGAATGATGAGCAATCGAGATGATGATCCAACCACATGTTACCCACAGTTATGTACCCGAAAAACTCTTGAAACCAAAGTAAAAGTTTAAACAACGTATCCGCGTCAGATTCTTTGGCATTTATTAGCAAAAATAACTTTGCGACTCCTATTCAAAGTAGCCAGTTTTGTCACAGCTCCAGCAAGTCAACTTCGACTTTTCAGTCAGACTAACCTTATTATAACCTTGAGATATACACCATTGTTACCAGGGAACCTTTTACATTCCACCACATTATTAGCAGATGTACCAACAACTTCATTACCCTTTGACTTTAGCCTCTCCAAAAAGTCATTATAATTATTCATTGAAACCCCATCATTTACTCATTCGCATCTTGTAATGAGAATTGCCATACGAATCATTGGGAATTAGCAATCAGTATTTTGAAATCTCGCAGGATGTTTATGCCAACAGTTATATGTGTATATATAACGTCTATCTTCTGGACTTAATTTGAATGTGAAGTTTCTGAAAAACACTCCGAACTACGAATTGGTTCTCCAAAAATGGAGAAAAAAAAATGCTGATGAAGCAGCGAAAACTATAAACGACTTTAAACGATAAAAGTTGGATTATAATGATGAAGTGTGCTGGAAAAGCGCAGAAAAAGAGAAGTTTTGGAACTGGAAAACGGATTGAGCAAAGTAGGAAGGAGGCTGTGGACAAATTACAAAGACTGGACCTGACTTGAAAGTATCCAAATGATTCAGTACCTGCTGAAGTCATTAACGAATACCTTGCTCCTGACTCTAAACCCCTGCGGACAATATTCTTCATCATCCTCTAATATTAGAAATTCTAAAATATCATCATATCTTTCATTATAAATATCCTCCATATTTCTGAAGATATTTTCTTAATTTTTCTTATTTGAAATCATTTACCTCTTCGCGCTATCTGTATTACATCATAAAAGAAACTATTTTAGTTTCTAAATTCTGAAACATTCAAGTTTAAAATAGGAATATTTTGAAGTAATGTTGGGAACTGAAGCATGAATTAGTATAATATAATGACACTTGATCAATGTGATTATATTACAGTAAGTCATGCTGAGTTTTTAAATGGAACGTGATGATTCACAGATCATAACATCATCATGTGCCATGTTATACGACTCTTGTATTCTATTTAACCTCTAAAATATCAAGAAAATATTTCTTGATGATTCGGCCTTTTCCAAGGTATTCTAGTAATTTGACAAGTCAAGATCGTGCCATCACAATTTCCTTCCTAGAACATTAACAATGTTCATTCCGAAATTCATATCTGTGAATTCTGGACCATTACAAGCGGTGCTTAATCGCAAGAAGAAGAAACGAAAGGACAAAACTTCGAAATAGAAATTGGGGTATAAATTGCAGCAAATAAAAGAGAGCATTAACTGTAAATGATAATGATTATAGAAGATAGAAGCAGAGACTTTGAAATATAAGGGAACATATAAATCCCAACGACAAACCAGAAATTATAAATCATATATATCGATGCATATAGCAATATAAAGACACGGGAGAACTAGAAACACTATAAACCCAAGAGTATAGTAGAAGTAAATAGATTCTTCCGGCGGTAGATGAAAAAGAAGAATGACCGATATGAAAGTTAGAAGTATATCGAGAATCAGAACTGGATGGAGCATATTGATGAATACTTTAAAATATGAGTTGAGGGGGAAAGAATAGAAGGTGATGAAACATGACTAGGAACTTAGAAATCAACAGATTTAACTCACACAATGGCGGAATAAGTGAATCAAACCCTCTAGTGAATAGGTTAAGTTTTTTTTTTTGATTAATTTAGTCAAACCACAACTAAATCAAGTGTGATTAGATCAACACCTAGAGCTATTATTCACCACCTGGGTGATTTGGACTGAGAGAGAATCGGAGGAGCTCACTAGATCTGAGTGTGTGTAACAAATGAGAGGCTTAACCTAAAATGAAGAACATAAGACTTTATATACCCCTGCTGTTGACTCACCCATACGATTCATTCATCACACGTACGAGTTGGCTTCATCAGCCGTACGGGTGATCACTCACTCGTGTCTTCTCATTTAGGTTGTAATTGTGACTTAGCTCAGCATCAATCGTGCGTATGAGCCTGTCAGCCGTACTAGTGAGGCTTCACTCGTACATCTGACTAAGTCTAACATAGTCAAACATCTAAATCTCGTTCCTGCAGTTCCTGTAACCACATACAAACACGGATAGGATAATAACGAACAATCATGGTGGCATGTAAACTGTTGTACCTGCAATGGACGTGGGTAGATGTCTAGGGAGTTGCATAAAATGCATCAACAGAAGGTGTGAGTTGTAAGGAAACGAAGGAGGTGAATTTATAAGAAAATCTCCGACAGAACAATTAAAATGGACGATCGTATTTAAAGCGGATCCTAATTTCCTTGATTACCGGAGAGTCAAATCTTATTAAGAAGATTTTCTTCAAATCCCTTGAAATCTGGGAATCAATCATATCTACGTCAAATGATAAGATGAATCTACACTTACTCATTTCACTCTTCTATGTTAGCTTCATTCGTACTCTTCATATAAATGGATTGTTTATCCAAATTATTCGCTGATGAGAAAACTCTAATTTTCAGCCCGTATGCATCATGAAAACATACTTATTATCATTCACGACCTTTCCACTCAAATTTCGGGACGAAATTTCTTTAACGGGTAGGTACTGTGACAACCCGGAAATTTCCAACCAAATTTAAACTTTAATCTTTATATGTTTCCGACACGATAAGCAATATTGGTTAAGTTAAATTGCAAGAATTTTAAACTATGTTCATACATTCATTCAACCTCGACCAAGTTCCAACGATTCACGAACCATTAAACGAATATGATTATATATGTATATGTGTATATATATTATAACTTGAAACGTAAACAAAATATTAGATTAAATACTTTATATGATTGTATCTGTTTCAAAATGTTTATCAATGGAATTAGAAGATAAGATCAAATGATTGAATTATCAAATATATTGAATTATGATTACAAGTCTCTGTTGAAAGGCCCACGTTGATTTGAGAAATCTTTCCATTTTAACAATATTCGAAAAATGGTAAAGTGATTTATAAATAAAAATAAATTGTCAATCATTGAGAACTAGACAAAGGATAGTGGAAGATTGAATCTCATAAAGACTCGAATGATCTATTTAGTTTCAAACGTACAAAAACGTTTTCAATTTAAAAAGAACTTTATTATTAAAACGTATATAACTTTTATAAATATCTAGAATCACTTTTTACAACTCATTACTTAACTAGTATGATAAAGATAACGATATTTATATTTTATTTTATTAAATATATATAACAATTTAAATTAATATTATATATATTTATACGCGTATTATACGTACATAATTTTATACTTTTACTATACTTAAACTTTACCTTTACTTTATTTTTACTTTACTTTAACTTTAATAATTCACTTTAATAATTCATACTTTAATAATTCACTTTAATAATTCATACTTTAATAATTCACTTTAATAATTCATACTTTAATAATTCGCTTTAATAATTTATACTTTAATAATTCACTTTAATAATTCAAAAATCTATTATAAATAGAATTCAATAGGTTTTATTATTTCATAGAAACTTGAAAATATTCTTCTCTAAACTCTCTCAATCGATGTACATATATATTTACTCCGTATTATTTCAAGATATTATTAGTATACATAAAATATTACGACGGAGTGCTGTCCGAGTGATTTCGAAATTATTTTTCGAGTAGGATAGTATTAAGGAAATTATGGGTTATAGCTATGGAGGTGATTGAGTATGGTTCATGGGTATGCTCGTGAGGTCAATATAGTGTTTATCATTTCCGTTGCGTCTACGTACCTTTCCTGCAATATTGAATCTCAATATTGATACGTGAGTACTCATAATTTAACTTTTACATACTAATAGTGTATCCCTGACTAGTGCTCGAGTATTTAGGATTATGCATGCTTGTATTTTTGATATTGCCCTTAGACAGGTTAGGTTGAATATTGAATTAGTTACACTTGCGGTTGAGATAAGGTATAAGATATGCATGTCCTTGGAAAGCTAGCAAAAAATTAAGAACTTTTCCTTTAGATATCGAATGGTTTCGATGAACGGATTAGAAGTTATAATCAATTGAATTTTCGATATTTTTATTAAAAATGATTATTATTATCGTCGTTTTTTTATCGTCGTTCTAGTTTTAACTTATTATTATCATTATTATTATCTTTATCAATAAAAGGGATTTATCATTAAAAATTGTTATTTTTTTTATTATTACTATCGTTATTATCGTTAAAGTTATAATTAGTATTATTATTATTATCCAATTATTATTATTATTATTAGTATTATTATTATTATTATTATCATTATTAATATATATATCATTATTTAAAAATGGTTATTTTTTTATTGTTATTATTATTATTATTATTACTATATTATCATTAAGATAATTATTAGTATTATCGTTAATAATGTTATAGTAACTATCATTATTAATATAAGTGTAATTAAAACAAATATTGGTAACACCTAATTATTTTGATTACTATTATTTTCATTATTATAAACACGATATAAAAGACGATTAAAAGCTATTAAACGAAACGATTAGGAAATAATGAGTAAGAGTATCATGATGAAATTAAAATATTATAAGATATTGATTTAGGTAAAATTATCGTTCTTATTATTTTTATCATTACTATTATTATTAAAAGTATCGTTAGTATTAAAACTATCATTTTAACAAAAATTATCATTTTAATAGAAATGTCATTGTTACTATAAAATATCATTATTATTATTATTTTAAATAGAATTATTATTTTAAAGATAATATTAAAAATTATCGTAAATATTAAAGTTATCATAATTAGAATTATCGTTTTATCATAATGTCATCTTAGTAATTATAAATATTGATATTTTTATAATAATATATTTTTTATAATAATAATTATTATTACAAAATAATACTACTTTTACTTATTATCATTATAGATATTATTTTATCAAATAAATATGTGATACAAACATATTTTACTACGTGTAATAACTTACTTTAATAATACCTATCATATTATCTTTATGATACTAAATGAACCCTATAAATTTTATTACTTAATATATATAAAAGTATATTTTATTACATAAATTTAATATAAAATTTTATTTATTAATAAATAAATTATATTATTACTCTAATAAATCTTTTAAAAATATTTAAAAATATAAAACGACGATATTTAAACTATATATTAATCATGTATAGATTTTTGGAAATTATTTTGAGTCAAATTTACTTTTGTTGACTTTTGCATATTAGTCTCGAGCATTAGGATTGTGGTACACTATGACTTGACCTAATTTGTTAGACAAATATTGACCAACACATAATTATATATAATTAATTTAGGTTCGTGAATCCGAGGCCAACCTTGCACTTGTTCAATGACGTTATATGTATTTTTACTACGAAATACAGTATGGTGAGTTTCATTAATCCCTTTTTAAATGCTTTTGCAATATATATTTTTGGGACTGAGAATACATGCGCTGTTTTTATAACTGTTTTACGAAATAGACACAAGTAATTGAAACTACATTATATGGTTGAATTATCGAAGTCGAATATGCTCCTTTTTATTAAGTCTGGTAATCTAAGAATTAGGGAACAGACACCCTAATTAACGCGAACTCTAAAGATAGATCTATTGAGCCTAACAAACCCCATCCAAAGTACCGGATGCTTTAGTACTTCGAAATTTATATCATGTCTGAAGGAGGATCCCGGAATGATAGGGGATATTCTTATATGTATCTAGTTAATGTCGGTTACCAGGTGTTCACCATATGAATGATTATTTTTGTCTCTATGCATGGGACGTATATTTATGAGAACTGGGAATGAAATTCTTGTGGTCTATTAAAATGATGAAAATAAATGATTATGATAAACTAATGAACTCACCAACCTTTTGGTTGACACTTTAAAGCATGTTTATTCTCAGGTGTTAAAGAAATCTTTCGCTGTGCATTTGCTCATTTTAAAGATATTACTTGGAGTCTTTCATAGCATATTTCGAAGAACATTGCATTCGAGTCATTGAGTTCATCAAAGATTATTATTAAATCAATTTATAGTTGGATAGTGGATATTATGAAATGGTATGCATGCCTGTTAATTTTCAATGTAAAGAAAGTTTGTCTTTTAAAAACGAATGCAATGTTTGTAAAATGTATCATATAGAGATCAAATACCTCGTAATGTAATCAACTATTGTGAATCGTTTATAATGTATATGAACGGGTCCTTTCACCCATTGCCCTCTTGACGAAGAACCTGAAGTACTTACCGGTGAACCAATCCGAAACACCATTTTCTCTCTCATTTCCAGAGTATCTCGTCATGATTATATACTACATGAAATTCTAGATTTTATTTATCCGCTCGTCCGAACCGAAAATCACCCCGGTGTAATAGAAGAAGTCAACGAGCTTCGCGTTCGGGTAGTGGCTTTGGAGAATATGGTGCAAAGATTACAAACACCGGCAGCAGCACCAGCAGCATAACCAGTACCACCATCATCAACGCCAACAGTACCATTACCACCTCCAATCACAACCGCGTCGTAAACCTCAACTTTACAATCTGTCCCACGAGCATCAACGTCATACGCACCATAGATACCAAGGAGTACCAACAACAATAACTAGCGAAGTATTAATTCATAACTTCATTGGAGAAACATTCCGCGGCGATTATGTAATCTCTAAAGTCTTAGAGATTATCTAATCTAGCCCTAATCATAAATCAGTTAAGCGAACCAAAATGATAGAAGGAAGAGTAGAAACCCTGACAAAAATGGCGTGTGGTTAACAAGCTAAACTTGTTTTACCAACAGCATCAACTGTACCGCCAGCGTCACCAGCATCGTCAGTGCAGTCAGCATCAGAATCAGCAACACCTATAACATCACAAACTCCGTCAGTTCAAGAATCACTGTGGACATCATTACGAATCAATAAAGCGTACATTTTATCAACGAGTTATGAAGATTTAACTCATTCCCTCTGAAGAAATTATATATATATATATATATATATATATATATATATATATATATATATATATATATATATATATATATTGAAATAAAAATAAATCTTTCTATGCTAAGCTATTGTGTGTGAATCTTAACTACTCGGTTAATTCATATTACAAATATGCAATAATGTACGTCCTTCGCCGCAACTTAACCATCGTTAACTATAATCTCTGTCTCAATTCAACAAATTCCAATTCATAATAAATCAAGTATATATTTGATTTTACACTTTCATCATCGATGTACCCGAAACTTTTCAGATAACATCATTCGTACTTTGCGAAGTTCACAAGAATTTAACGAAAACCAACATCACGCCTCAACAAATAACGAAGTATTGATTCATAATTTCAATATTATTGAAGAAATACTTATGTAATATCTAAAGCCTTTAAGGGATTATTCAATTCTAGTTCCAACCGTATATCGAATGAGTTTAATTTAGTATTAACTCATTAAAATCTATGTTACATCTGAAGAGAATATATACATATATATTTTCATAAAGACTGTAATAAAAAAAATTCTTTTGTACAAAATATTAATTGTGAAATTTTTTTTAACGGGTAGGTAATACCCGATCGATATATAAATTCACAATTAATATGTTACATTCTTCGAATCTGATTAAGCAAATTATCAACTATACTTCCTACTTTCACAATAATATACATTCTTTCATGGAAATCAAAACAACCATACTCATTCAAACTCAATTACATATTCTAATTTTGAAACCTCAGAATTCAATTCGAGATATAACCGGTACCATCACTTTTAGATTCCTACATATTTTAGAGCTATACTTTGACTTCAAAACTGTGTTAGAACATCAAATGTATATTAACGATTACAATCTGTGTTCAAACCCTTCGAAAAATTTCTGAAGACATTTCAAATAATGAGCAATCGAGATGATGATCCAACCACATATTACTCACAGTTATGTACTTAAAAAGCTCTCGAAACCAAAGTCATAATTCAACACATATCTGTGTCAGATCCTTTGGCATTTATTAGCAAAAATAACTTTGCAATTCCTTTTCAAAGTAGCAAATTCTATCACAGCTCCAGCAAGACAACTTCGATTTTTCATTCGGAGTAGCCTTATCATAATCTTAATATATATGATTACCCTTTTGTTACCAGAGAACCTTTCATGTTCCACCACATTAGCAATAAATTTTCTCAACTTCACTGATCTTTGACCTTCCGAAGAATCATTATATTTACAGAAACCCCATCATTTAATCATTCGCAACTTGTAACGAGAATTGCCATACGAATCATCGGGAATTAGCAATCAGTATTTTGAAATCCTGCAGCATGTCTACACCAATAGTTATATGTGTATATATAACGTCTATCTTCTGGACTTAATTTAAATGTGAAGTTTCTTAAAAACACTCCGAACTACGAATTGGTTCTCCGAAAATGGAAAAATGCTGATGAAGCAGCAAAAACTATAAACAACTTTAACAGTAAAAGTTTGATGATAATAAATAAGTGTGCTAGCAAAGCGCAGAAAAAGAGAAGTCTTGGAACTGGAAACCGGATTGAGCAAAGTATGAAGGAGGCTGTGAAAAAATCACAAAGACTGAACCTGACTTCAAGGAATCCAAATGATTCAGTACCTGCTGAAGTCATTAACAAATACCTTGCTCCTGACTCTAAACCCCTATGGACAATATTCTTCATCATCCTCCGATATTAGAAATTCTAAGATATCATCGTATCTTTCATTATAAATATCCTCCATATTTCTGAAGATATTTTCATAATTATTCTTATCTGAAATCATTTACCTCTTCGCGCTATCTGTATTACATCATAAAAGAAACTATTTTTGTTTCTAAATTCTGAAACATTCGAGTTTAAAATAGGAATACTTTTGAAGTAGTGTTGGGAGCTGAAGCATGAGTTAGTATAAAATAATGACACTTGATCAACGTGATTATATTACAGTAAGTCATGCTGAGTTTTTAAATGGAACATGATGATTCACAGATCATAACATCATCATGTGCCATGTTATACAACTCATGTATTCTACTTAATCTCTAAAAATATCAATAAAATATTTTCTTGATTATTCGATCTTTTCCGAGGTATTCTGATAATTTGACAAATCAAGATCGTGCCATTACGATTTCCTTCTTAGAACAATAACAATGTTTATTCCAAAAATTTTATCTGCGAATTATGGACCATTATAAGCGGTACTTACTCGCAAAAAGAAGAAACGAAAGGACAAAACTCCAAAACAGAAATTGGGATATAAATCGCAGCAAATAAAAGAGAGCATTAATTGGAGATGACAATGATTATAGAAGACAGAAGCAAGGACATCGAAATATAAGGGAAGATATAAAACCCAACAACAACCCAGAAATTACAAACACTATAAAACTAAGAGTATAGTAGAAGTAAATAGATTCTTCCGGCGGCAGATGAAAAAGAAGAATGACAGATATGAAAGTTAGGAGTATATCAAGAATCAAAACTGGATGGAGCATATTAGCGAATGCTATAAAGTATGAATTGAGGGAGAAAGAATAAAAGGTGTGAGTTGTGAAAATAAGGAAACGAAGGGGGTAGATATATAGTAAAATATCCGACAGAGCAATCAAAACAGATTATCGCATTTAATCAAGCGGATCCTAACTTCCTTAATTACCAAAGAACCAAATCTTATTAAGAAGATTTTCTCTAAATTACTTGAATTCCGGAAATCAACCGTGACTATGTCATTGGTTAAAAAGAACGTGCATTTACTCATTTCATTCTTTTGTGATAACTTCACTCATACTCTTCACAAAAATCAAATTGCTTTATCTATATTACTTGATGATAATAAAACTCTAATTTTCAACTCGTATACGTCATGAAAACATACTTATTGTCAGCCATGACCATACCATTCAAATTTTGGGATGTAATTTCTTTAACGGGTAGGTACTGTGACAACCCGAAAATTTCCAACCAAATTTAAACTTTATCTTTATATTATTCTGACATGATAAACAAAGTTTGTTAAGTTAAATCTCAAGAATTTTAAACTGTGTTCATACATTCATTATAACCTCGACCAAATTCCGACGATTCACGAACCATTATATATAAATAGATATGTATATATATGTATATATATATATATATATATATATATATATATATATTATAACTTGAGAATATTAATAAAGTATTAAACGTATAATACTTTAAACGAACGTATTTGTTTCAATATGTTTATCGATGGAATTAGAAGATAATATCAAATGATTTAATTATCAGATACATTGTAATATGATTACGGGTCTATGTTATGAGGTCCACTGTGATTTAAGAAATCTATTCTTTTTGACAACATTCGGAAAATGGTAAAGTGATTTATAAGTAAGAACAAATGTGTCAATTAACGGGAACTAGACAAGGGTTAGTGGAGTTTCCTGTTCACTTTTCTATATAGGTGTAAACTAGTTAACTTTCATATTATTTAGGGTGAAAGTGAAATTTGGGAATATAGATAACTTAGGAAATAGATATCGAAAAGTTAAGTAACTCGACATTTTTCATTAAGATGATTTCATACGTTTATTTAACCTTTAGACTTTATCCCATACTTCACCAACAGACTGTAATTTAAAGACTTGAAACATTTTATGATTCTACTTTTCTAAAACATTATATATATGATTCTACTTTTCTAAAACGTTTTATGATATAACGATTTTCATTATTTTAACCTTTAAACAAAATAATTCTTAAATATATTTAATTTTGGAAAACAAAATTATCATATTTATTTGATTTAGTTTCAAACGTACAAAAACGTTTTTAGTTTAAAAAGAACTTTATTATTAAAACGTATATAACATTTATAAATATCTAGAACCATTTTTGACAACTCATTACTTAACCAGTATGATAAAGATAACGATATTTATATTTTATTTTATTAAATATATATAACAATTTAAATTAATATTATATATATTTATATGCGTATTATACATACATAGTTTTATACTTTTACTATACTTAAACTTTACCTTTACTTTATTTTTACTTTACTTTAACTTTAATAATTCACTTTAATAATTCATACTTTAATAATTCACTTTAATAATTCATACTTTAATAATTCACTTTAATAATTCAAAAATCTATTATAAATAGAATTCAATAGGTTTCATTATTTCATAGAAACTTGAAAATATTTTCTCTAAACTCTCTCAATCGATTTACATATATATATTTACTCCGTATTATTTCAAGATATTATTAGTATACATAAAATATTACGACGGGGTGTTATGCGAGTGATTTCGAAATTGTTTTTCGAGCGGGATAGAGCTAAGGAAATTATGGGTTATAGCTATGGAGGTTATGGGTATGGTTCGGGAGTATTGCTCGTAAGTCAAACTAGTGTTTATCATCTCCGTTGTGTCTACGTACTTTTCCTGCAATATTGAATCTCAATATTGATACGTGAGTACTCATAATTTAATTTTTATATATTAATAGTTTATCCCTGACTAGTGCTCGAGAATATAGGATTATGTATGCTTGTACTTTTGATATTGCCATTAGATAGGATATGTTGAATCCTGAAGTAGTTACGTATACGGTTGAGATAATGTATACGATATGCATGTCGTTGGAAAGCTAGCGAAAAATTAAGAACTTTTCATTTAGATATCGAATGGTTTCGATGAACGAATTTGAAGTTATAGTCAATTGAATTTTTGTATTATTATTAAAAATGATTATTATTATCATCGTTATTATCGTCGTTCTAGTTTTATATTATTATTATTATTATTATTATTATTATTATTATTATTATTATTATTATTATTATTATTATTATTATTATTATTATTATTATTATTATTATTATTATTATTATTATTATTATTATTATTATCATTATCAATAAAAGAAATTATCATTAAAAAATTGTTATTTTTATTATTATTACTATCGTTATTATCGTTAAAGTTATAATTAGTATTATTATTATTATTATTATCTAATTATTATTATTATTATTATTATTATTATTATTATTATTGTTATTATTATTATTATTATTATTATCATTATTAATATATATATATATATATATATATATATATATATATATATATATATATATATATCATTATTTAAAAATGGTTATTGTTATTGTTATTATTATTATTATTATCATTAAAATAGTTATTAGTATTATCGTTAATAATATCATAGTAATTATCATTATTAGTATTATTGTAATTAAAACTAATATTAGTAACACCTAATTATTTTGATTACTATTATTATCATTATTATGAACATGATATAAAAGACGATTAAAAGCTATTAAACGAAACGATTAGGAAATAATGAGTATGAATATCATGATGAAATTAAAATATTATAAGATATTGGTTTAGATAAAATTATCGTTCTTATTATTTTTATCATTACTATTATTATTAAAAGTATCGTTAGTATTAAAAACTGTCATTTTAACAAAAATTATCATTTTAATAGAAATGTCATTGTTATTATAAAATATCATTATTATTATCATTTTAAATAGAATTATTATTTTAAAGTTAATATTAAAAAGTATCGTAAATATTAAAGTTATCATAATTAGAATTATCTTTTTATCATAATGTCATTTTTAGTAATTATAAATATTGATATTAATAGAATAATAATAATTATTATTACAAAATAATATAACTTTTACTTACTATTATTATAGATATTATTTTATCAAATAAATATGTGATACAAACATATTTTACCACGTGTAATAAAATTACTTTAATAATACCTATCATATTATCTTTATGATATTAAATGAACTCTATAAATTTTATTACTTAATATATATAAAAGTATATTTTATTATATAAAATTTAATATAAAATTTTATTTATTAATAAATGAATTATATTATTTACTCTAATAAATCTTTTAAAAATATTTAAAAATATAAAATGACGATATTTAAACTATATATTAATCATGTATAGATTTTGTAAATTATTTTGAGTCAAATTGACTTTTGTTGACCTTTACATATTATTCTCGAGCATTAGGATTGTGATACACTATGACTTGACCTAATTTGTTAGACAAATATTGACCAACACATAAATATATATAATTAATTTAGGTTCGTGAATTCGAGGTCAACCTTGCACTTGTTCAATGACGTTATATGTATTTTTACTACGAAATACAGTATGGTGAGTTTCATTTGCCTTTTTACCCTTTATATTTTTGGGCTGAGAATATACATGCGCAATTTTTATAAATGTTTTACGAAATAGACACAAGTAATTGAAACTACATTATATAGGTGAATGATCGAAGCCGAATATGCCCCTTTTGCTTGGTAACCTAAGAATTAGTAAACCGATCTACTAATTGACGCGAATCCTAAAGATAGATCTATTGAGCCTAACGAACCCCATCCAAAGTACCAGATGCTTTAGTACTTCGATGTTGTTTTTATCATGTCTGAAGGATTTCCCAGAATGACAGGGGATATTCTTACATGCATCTTGTTAATGTCGGTTACCAGGTGTTCATCATATGAATGATTATTTTTGTCTCTATGCATGGGACGTATATTTATGAGAAATGGAAATAAAATTCTTGTGGTCTATTAAAATGATGAAAATGAATGATTATGATAAACTAATGAACTCACCAACCTTTTGGTTGACACTTTAAAGCATGTTTATTCTTAGGTATTAAAGAAATCTTCTGTTGTGCATTAGCTCATTTTAAAGATATTACTTGGAATCATTCATGGCATATTTCAAAAGACGTTGCATTCAAGTCGTTGAGTTCAGTAAAGATTATGATTAAGTAAATTACAAATTAGATCATTTATAGATGGATATTACGAAATGGTATGCATGCTTGTCAACTTTCGATGTAATGAAAGATTATCTTTTAAAACGAATGCAATGTTTGTAAAATGTATCATATAGAGGTCAAATACCTCGCGATGTAATCATATGTTATTGTATTCGTTCTTATGGATTAGGACGGGTCGTCTCAGTCAACTTTCGATGTAAAGAGAGATTGTCTTTTAAAAAATGAATGCAATGTTTGTAAAATGTATCATATAGAGGTCAAATAACTCACGATGTAATAAATGTAATGTATTCGTCCAGATGGATTAGGATGGGTCATTTACGATAACTCCTCTCATACGCTTCGAGTAATCGAAGTATTTTATCCATACTTCTTAAACATGATAAAACTCTATAATCGTCAAAATAACATTCTCATTGTTAGCCATAACGACCTCTATCAAATTTCAGAGACGAAATTTCTTTAATGGGTAGGTACTGTGACGACCCGGAAATTTCCGACCAAATTTAAACTTTATCTTTATATGATTTCGACACGATAAGCAAAGTCTGATAAGGTTAAGTCTCAAAAATTTTGAACTGTTTCATATATTCATTGACCTTCGACTATTCCCGACGATTCACGAACCACTATCTGTATAATATTGCTATATATATATATATATATATATATATATATATATGATTTAGAATTTATTTAATAAACGCTCGTAGCACTCGTTGGTCATCTTGATAGTTATTAATCAAGTTAAAAATGAACTTATGTGATTTTAAAATAAACGGTAATCCGAAAATGAGTTCTATAAATTTTAGGCTTACTAAAAATGTATTTAGAATTTAGTTATTAAATTTTAACACTTTTTATATTTTACACAGAATCGAGAGGGACAGTTAATGTAATTTTTATTTTTTAAATTAATGATTGAATTTTATACCATAATGACCAAAATAAATAAATACATTTAATTTAAAAATATGAGATTTTTTAGAGGACTTTTTTGTATCTGCCACTGATTTTAAATAGTGCACGATACACAGTCCATTAAAACTGTCGGCAGATATTTTTTTCAAACCACACGTTTATGTTGATAATTATTATTAATTAGAGTTACTGTGTTTAATTGATTCCTTTGATTGGTATTACTCTTTGATATTATTATTCGTCTACTGTTTCCCTTTATTAAATTCTTTCCCGACATACTGATTATATATATGTATATCCTATTCATAAATTGAACACCATTTGAAATCTTTATGTTTCTTTCTTTCATTACATGATGAACCATTAACCACCACACCCATACACAATCGACAACCGATCACCATCCTTGGCCATCACTACAACCTTCACCCTACTCTCCCTCATCACCACCCATTACAACGATTCTGCCACCATCTTGTAACCAAAACACACATATACATATATTATGGTTGGGCCAATATATCAAACACAACCCAACTCGTCTCCTTGTTTTCGGTTTTGTTTTCTGCTCGACAACTCAAGAACAATACTATCATCATCTTATGAACATCAACCTCATCATCGAATACCACCACTCACCATTAAACCACCTTCACGAACTCTTTCTCTATATAGATACATATACACGAACACCTCATCATCTGGACAGCCTTTCACCATCCCTTTCGATCAACACCAAACTTTTCATTCCTCGTTATACTGAGATACGATTACATATTTATAAAACTTGAAAGGAAAATAACTTCTAAGTGCGTGGACCTTAAAACTAAACTACCATTACAGTTTCCAAAAATTAAACCCCTAATGCAATACATGAGGAACGTGGGTTAGTGCATGTGTGTTATGCAATCCAGTTCACTACCCACGTACACACATAAATTATTCTTCATCAAGTGAAATTGTAAGGTAAACTACTTCTTTGGCTTGTTTTATCTATTTGGGTCGAGACTTTGCTTTAAATCCATTATTAACGACCCTGGTTGGTTTGTTTAGTTCGGCCCATGCCAAGATGTTATCAATATCCCACCAACTTGAACCATCACCTTCACGATCACCATTGTTTCAAACACCATCACAACCACTACTACCAACTAGCCATCGTTTGTGTTTTCTTGTCCAACGTCACAGACTCATTTAACCACAACACCACACAAACCACCATAAATCATCATCAACCGCCACTAAACATTGCTGCTACTACTGTTTGTGTTTTTCTGTTTCAGTCCGCCATCAAAAATCATCCAAACCGACATTTTTATTCTATTTCTTTTCTCATCAATGCTGTACTGCTATTGTAGCAATATGTATATATCTGTTTCTATCAAAAATGCTAAACCTTGGTTCTGTGGTGGCATTATTGGTTCACTAAACAAACCAAACAACTATTATGAATATTAATCGACAACTTGTGGTTAGTATTATAATATAATGTAAACTGCCTTATGTGATTTTTCTTCCTCCTTTGTGGCCGACAAGTACAAAATACATAAACCCCACTTGATTTAATAATATAATGATAGAGTTGAGTAATTGACGGCTTAGGTTCCTATTACAAATTCTAAACTCAATACATGGGGCCGTGAAATAAAATAACAAACTGGATCGAGAGATTTTATATTGATGGGCTTGTTGGGATTTAACAAGTTCCATTATGTATAAAACATTTTAAGATTCAACTAAAAGCGGAAGCATGTAATTACCATTTTATAACATGTTAAACTTTAACCAATTAAAGTTAAATCCCAATTAGGATCAAGTTGTGAAACATACTTACAAACTACAAGCAAGAAAAGAGTTTATACCTACTCCAAGCTTGTTGATAAGTAATGAAGATGATGATGATGATTGGAGCTCCAAAAGTATGAAACCTCAAGTTGTTATACCCCAAACTTTGCACCAACACCTTGTACTTTGATTAGGATTTGATAACACTTGAATGTAGCTTGCAAAAAAATAAAATGAACTCTCTTATAGCCAAGAAAGGCCACGGCCTGCTGCAGTAGGAAAAGGGAGTGCAAATTTTTTTTTTTGCTAACTTGATATGTTTGAATGCAAGTGTTGGTTCCAAAGAGTCTAGACTTGCATGTATATGGAATGGGAATTTTATTTGACCAAGATGGAATCTCTAGCATGCTTACATCCAATTCCAAGGCCACTCCCTTCCTTTTATAAAATAATACTTGACATATTTATAAGTATGAATATTTTATAAACTTGTTTTGTAAAATTAGATTTTATAAAACAAATTTTATAAACTTGCATTTTATAAATTATGTTTACATTATTTATAAAACTAATTATATAAAATTCCATATCATTTGTTATGTATACTTTACTTTATAAAACCAATTTTATAAAATGCAACATAACTTAATTAATTATTTAACCTATAAATAATTAAATCCTTATTATATAAATCATTCCATGATTTATATATATACATATCAAGTGTTATTTAAGAAACCAATTTTCTTAAAGTTCAAGTGTCGCGTATTTAATTAACGATCCAACCGCTAAAATCAAATACGAATAAGGTGTCGGTAAGTTTGTTATTGGATATGACCCGACTTGGATCAAAACATATTAGCCACGTTAATTTAATATGTCTCTCGGGCATACGAAATATCTTCAATCTCCCACTTGCACGAGAAACATAAGAAATTAATGCAAGTTATGGATACCACCTAACGACCGTCCATCACCCCCAATATATTATGACTTAGTGCCATTCAATAACATCATCCCTTTCGAGTTCCCATCTCGAATATGAATAGGTGAATCTTTTCATTACATCCTTTCGTCCTAGATGTCATGTTAAATCCAAGAGACACAGAGCGATCACTCTCTTTTAGATTTAACTTTATCAGGCCTTAGACATCTGACTCTCAACGAATAAGAGGGACAAATTCCATCTTGACTACATACGTCCTAAATATGTACCTTGCATTATGCCTGAGCTCTTCCTTGTGAACTACCATATTTCAGAATAGCGAAGGAAAGAATCAAGGTACAATACTTGGTAAATATCCGAACCCAATATGTATCTCAGGTCAGAGGATACAATGATATTCGCCTTTACTCAAGATTACATGTGATCAACCACAAAGGCTCCATTTAGTAAGTCTTGAGGGCGGGTCTTCCAATATTTGTATCCCACAAATATCTATGAACCTTGGTTGCAACCTTGCACCACATTCATCCCGTGAATGTATACCAATCCGAGTTCATAATAGTCTAAACCTCACATTTGCTCCCACAAATGTGATCAACTACGGAATTTAGAATAATTACTTATTCATGGATAAAATATGCAAAATAGGAACATAACTCAAAATAAATTAATACCATAATTATATTAATGAGTTTGAATAATTTCGTTCCGTTGAAATACTTAAAACAGATCATGACCAATCACTAGAATATTGAAGCCCTAATGCACAAACATATCATGCATGTTTTGATCCATGTAAGAGCTTCATGAGTGGATCCGCTATATTAAGATCTGTGTGAACTTTGCGAATACATATATTTCCCTTTTCAACTTCATCCCTTATGTAGTTGAATCTCTGCTCAATGTGACGGGTCTTTTGGTGAGCACGAGGTTCCTTGATTTGAGCAATCGCACCCTCGTTGTCACAAAAGATCTTAAGAGGGTCCTGAATGGAAGGGACTACTCCTAAGTCGTCGATGAATTTCTTCATCCATGCAGCTTCCTGAGCTGCCAATGATGCAGCGATGTACTCCGACTCTGTAGTGGATAAAGCAACAACATCCTGTTTTGAACTCTTCCAAGAGACTGCACCTCCATTTAACGTGAAGACATAACCGGATTGTGATCGAGAATCATCTCGATCAGTTTGGAAACTCGCGTCCACGTAACCTTTTACAGCGAGTTCCTCCTCACCAGACCCATATATTAGAAACATATCCTTAGTCCTCCTAAGGTATTTCAATATACTTTTAACAGCAATCCAATGAATGTTTCCTGGGTTATTCTGGTATATACTTGTCAGGCTAAGAGCGCATGACACATCCGGTCTAGTGCATATCATTGCATACATGATTGACCCAATAGCAGATGCGTACGGGACTTTCTTCATTCTCTCTTGTTCATCTTTCATGGTAGGACACTAAGATGAACTGAGAGGCGTTCCTCTTTGAATAGGTACCAAACCTTTCTTAGAGTTGTCCATCTTGAACCTTTTCAAGATCTTTTCAATGTATGCACTTTGATTCAAACCTATCAGTTTCTTGGATCTATCCCTGTAGATCCCAATCCCCAAAACGTATTGTGCTTCTCCAAGATCCTTAATAGAGAAGCATTTACTTAGCCAAGTTTTAACACCTTCCATTGCCGGAATATCATTTCCAAATAACAATATATCATCCACATATAGTACAAGGAACATGATAGTGCTCCCACTAGCCTTCTTGTATACACAAGCTTCATCACCATTTTTAATGAAGCCAAATTTCTTGGCCTCCTCATTAAAACGATGATTCCACATTCTGAATGCTTGTTTCAATCCGTAGATTGATTTCTTTAACTTGCATACCTTATTAGGATATTTCGGATCCACAAAACCTTCAGGCTGAACCATATAGACATCTTCCTCAAGATGTCCATTTAGAAAAGCGGTCTTGACATCCATCTGCCATATTTCATAATCATAATGAGCCGCAATGGCAAGTAATATCCTAATAGACTTTAGCATTGCCACAGGAGAAAAAGTTTCATCATAGTCAACCCCTTGAGTTTGAGTGAAACCTTTTGCTACAAGTCTAGCTTTATATGTATCCAAGTTTCCATGTATGTCGGTTTTCATTTTGAAAAGCCATTTACAATCAACTAGCCTAGAGCCAGGAGGTTGCGCAACAAGTTCCCAAACTTGGTTGTCATACATGGATTGCATCTCCGCGTTCATGGCTTCCTGCCATTTATCTTTATCAATCCTTGATAAAGCATCTTGGTAGTTGGTTGGTTCATCCAAATCAACCACATAGCAACCATCCTTGAGAAACCCATATCTCTCAGGAGGATTACTAATCCTACCAGATCTGCGAATGTCTTGTGTATTTTGATCATCCATTTGATCATTCTCAACATTTTCATGTTGAGTGCTAGTGTCAACCAATTGTGTATCATCCAATTCATCTTGAACCTCCTCAAGATCTACCTTTCTTTCAGTATTACCTTCCATTAGGAACTTAGTTTCAAGGAATTCAGCCTTTCGAGCAACAAATACATTCTGCTTGGATGGATCATAGAAATAATATCCCATATCATCCTTGGGATATCCTATGAAGATACACTTCGTGGATCGAGCATTCAACTTATTAGGGACGTAACGCTTAGGATAAGCTTCACATCCCCATACCTTTAAGTATGATAGAGATGGAGGTTTTCCAAACCACATCTCATGAGGAGTTCGTTCCACTTTCTTGGTTGGGGCCATATTTAGAATACGAGCCACGGAGCATAGACAATAACCCCAGAATGATAGAGGTAACGAGCTTCTAGCCATCATAGATCGAACCATATCCATTAGGGTTCGGTTCCTCCTTTCGGATACACCATTAAGCTGTGGTGTCCCGGGTGGAGTAAGTTGCGAGATAATCCCACAACTTCTAAGATGATCTTGGAAAGCATCACTTAGGTATTCACCTCCTCTATCGGTACGAAGTACCTTTATTGTCTTGTTGAGTTGATTTTGTACTTCGTTTTGATATTCTTTGAATGCTTCAAAGGTTTCGTCCTTGTGTCTTAATAAGTAGACATATCCGAAATGACTAAAGTCATCAATGAAAGTAACAAAGTATCTTTCACCATTCCTAGTCATGGGTTTAAAGGGTCCACATACATCCGAATGTATTAATCCCAATAAATCTTTAGCCCTTTCATAGGTCCCTTTAAAAGGTGCTTTAGTCATTTTGCCTTGTAAACAAGATTCACATACATCAAACGAGTCCATCTCATTTGATTTCAAGAGTCCATTCTTTTGAAGTGTATGCATTCGTTTATTGTTTATGTGACCAAGGCGATAATGCCATAAGTAGGAATCACTCAAAACCCTTTTGAGTTTCTTGGTGCTAGTATGGTATATTGAGCTACTAGATGATGTATCATCATGAACCAATTCATAAATTCCATTTGAAGGCGAAGCCTTAAAATAGAATACATTATCTAAATAAACGTGGATATCATTATTAACAAAATTAAGATAAAAACCACATTGTTTTAAACGGGAAACTGAAATAATGTTTCGACATAAATCCGGTGCATACAAAACATTGTTCAAAATAAGTTCCAAACCACTTGGAAGCTTTAATACAAAGTCTCCTTGAGCCTTCACTTGCACTTTGGCTCCATTACCCATAAAGAGACTTGATGTTCCCGTTTGCTTGCTACTTCTTTTGAACCCCTGCAAAGAATTGCAAATGTGAGTTCCACATCCAGTGTCTAATACCCATGTATTAGAAGAAGTAATACTAAGCTTTATATATACCATATATATATTACCTGAGGTTTGCCCCGCACCCCTCTTTTCCTTCAACTCCTTAAGGTAGACCGGGCAGTTGCGTTTCCAGTGACCCATTTCACCACAACTGAAGCACGGGTCTTCCTTGAGGTTTGCTTGTCCGGCAACCTTTTGCTTCTTGTTCTTGTTTTTGGTTGGGGTAACCATCCTCCCCTTTCCCTTGCCTTGATGGGCGGGTCCTTTCCTCTTAGCCACCTTTGGCTTAGAGGTGTTGTTACCTTTGGACCCACCATCATTGATCATTAGCACGGGTGAAGCCCTCTTACCCATGGTAGTTTCCGTCATCCTAAGCATGCCATGAAGTTCACCAATGGTCTTATCCATCCCATTCATATTGTAATTAATTACAAATTGGTCAAACCTCTTTGACAAGGAGTTTAGGATAAGATCCGTGGCTAGCTCATTAGATATGTTGAGATTAAGACGGTTTGCGAGATCAATGAGGCTTTTCATCTTAAGGACATAAGATGAAACGGATTGGGAGTCGTCCATACGACATGCATGAAGCGCTCGAACGGTCTCGAAGCGCTCGACACGTGCTTGTTGAAGGAACATCTCCTTTAATTGCGTAATCATGTCGTATGCAGTATGATGCTCGAAATCCTTTTGGAGTTTGGGTATCATAGTCCCAAGCATTAGGCAAGCGACTTGCACCGAATCGGCGCAATACTTATCCCAATATGCCATGCCTTCCGTATCATCCTCGTCGGGTTGATCGGGAATAGGGTTTTCCAACACATACGCCTTATCCTCAAGTTTGAGGACAATTCTAAGATTGCGGAACCAATCCATAAAGTTCGTATGGTTGAGTTTGTCTTTCTCGAGGAGAGACCTTAACGATAGGTTGTTCAAGTTAATAGGTGCGTTTTGCATGTTGTTGTTATTGGCGGCCATCTACAAAATTTAACAAAGTTGTTTAAGTATTAATTTTAATTTAACAATCAATACCCTTTTAAATTTCAATTGACTTATTAAATATTAGAATCCAACGGTAAATCAAATTTCGGTTAGGTGTCCTTTATCCCGTTATTTGATTTAGCTAGGTAGTCATTTATATGACAATTGCAATCCTTTTGCAACTTCTAAATTATGGGATCATGCAATCCTTTTGCATGGCATATTTATCCCATCAACACCTATTTGTTCCTCATGCTTCGGTGACCTTAAGTTCATGATTCCCAAATCAAGTCATCCTACTTGTGTAAACATGTAAAATTAACATACAAGTGGTTAGGTGACCTTTATCCCACAAGCATGCGAATTTTGCCTTAACCATATTAGTTAGCTCATAACGGTTAGGTGACCTTTATCCCATTATGAGTTCCCTACTATGTTTAAGTGTCCCACAAAAGGATGGCGTTAAACTTGTTTACCTTGTTTTAGTTTTAAGGGGATTTTCGGCTTTCTTTATTCTAGTTTAAGAAAACATATATGCCATACACCAACATGCATTTAGTGTATGGTTTATTTGAAATCCATTTTCAAGTCTAGTAATTTTAGCCAATTACTTGATATAAACCATTTTATATATATGATCCTTATCATGTTCTTAATAACCGTTTATTAATGTCCTTTTAGCCGTTTTTAATTTAACCATTTAAATTGACGTTTTGCATGTCGTTAATAATTTAACCAATTAAATTGTAGTTATGCTTGTTGTTAACTTGTGTGATAACTTGTTGTAGTAACATACACAATCCACAATCATACAAGAAATAAAACAACCACGCATGCAAACAAATGTGTTCACAATCAAGCCGATTTGGTAGACATTTGTTTAGCCGAAAACAAATGTCACCGGTTAAGGGTTATAACACTAAGTAGGAGATTTCAAAATCTCCCACTTAATCTTGCATCCAAATGCATCTTCCAAGTCTTCATCTTGTATCTTCATTTTTACAAAAAATATATCCTAATACATTTTTCTAGGAAATGAAAATACAACCTAATCTATTTTACATACCAAATATAAAATAAATTACATAACCAAAATAATAAAATTACAAACCAAATTGAATGAATATTACAACCACATGAATGAATTAATATTACATACCAAATGAATAGATTAATTCAACCAAACATGCAACCATCCAAACACAAGGTCAAAGCTTGATTGTGAACTCAACATGCAACCAAAATATGACCAAAGTGGAAGACCCAAAACCCATTTTGGGTCCCCAATAATTCGGCCAAAGTGAAGCTCCCACCCAAACCCTTTAATTTTTGCATTTTTCTATCATGCATGTACATAAAATGCAAAATATAGTGGGTTTAAAAAATCATCTCGAAGCATATTCCATCAACTTCGGCTCTAGATACCATTGTTGGGATTTAACATATTCCATTATGTATAAAACATTTTAAGATTCAATTAAAAGCGGAAGCATGTAATTACCATTTTAGAACATGTTAAACTTTAACCAATTAAAGTTAAATCCCAATTAGGATCAAGTTGTGAAACATACTTACAAACTACAAGCAAGAAAAGAGTTTATACCTACTCCAAGCTTGTTGATAAGTAATGAAGATGATGATGATGATTGGAGCTCCAAAAGTATGAAACCTCAAGTTGTTATACCCCAAACTTTGCACCAACACCTTATACTTTAGTTAGGATTTGATAACACTTGAATGTAGCTTGCAAAAAAATAAAATGAACTCTCTTATGGCCAAGAAAGGCCACGGCCAGCTGCAGTAGGAAAAGGGAGTGCATAATTTTTTTTTGCTAACTTGATATGTTTGAATGCAAGTGTTGGTTCCAAAGAGTCTAGACTTGCATGTATATGGAATGAGAATTTTATTTGACCAAGATGGAATCTCTAGCATGCTTACATCCAATTCCAAGGCCACTCCCTTCCTTTTATAAAATAATACTTGACATATTTATAAGTATGCATCTTTTATAAACTTGTTTTGTAAAATTAGATTTTATAAAACAAATTTTATAAACTTGCATTTTATAAATTATGTTTACATTATTTATAAAACTAATTATATAAAATTCCATATCATTTGTTATGTATACTTTATTTTATAAAACCAATTTTATAAAATGCAACATAACTTAATTAATTATTTAACCTATAAATAATTAAATCCTTATTATATAAATCATTCCATGATTTATATATATACATATCAAGTGTTATTTAAGAAACCAATTTTCTTTAAGTTCAAGTGTCGCGTATTTAATTAACGATCCAACCGCTAAAATCAAATACGAATAAGGTGTCGGTAAGTTTGTTATTGGGTATGACCCGACTTGGATCAAAACATATTAGCCACTTAATTTAATATGTCTCTCGGGCATACGAAATACCTTCAATCTCCCACTTGCACGAGAAACATAAGAAATTAATGCAAGTGATGGATACCACCTAACGACCGTCCATCACCCCCAATATGTTATGACTTAGTGCCATTCAATAACATCATCCCTTTCGAGTTCCCATCTCGAATATGAATAGGTGAATCTTTTCATTACATCCTTTCGTCCTAGATGTCATGTTAAATCCAAGAGACACAGAGCGATCACTCTCTTTTAGATTTAACTTTATCAGGCCTTAGACATCTGACTCTCAACGAATATGAGGGACAAATTCCATCTTGACTACATACGTCCTAAATATGTACCTTGCATTATGCCTGAGCTCTTCCTTGTGAACTACCATATTTTAGAATAGCGAAGGAAAGAATCAAGGTACAATACTTGGTAAATATCCGAACCCAATATGTATCTCAGGTCAGAGGATACAATGATATTCACCTTTACTCAAGATTACATGTGATCAACCACAAAGGCTCCATTTAGTAAGTCTTGAGGGCGGGTCTTCCAATATTTGTATCCCACAAATATCTATGAACCTTGGTTGCAACCTTGCACCACATTCATCCCGTGAATGTATACCAATCCGAGTTCATAATAGTCTAAACCTCACATTTGCTCCCACAAATGTGATCGACTACGGAATTTAGAATAATTACTTATTCATGGATAAAATATGCAAAATAGGAACATAACTCAAAATAAATTAATACCATAATTATATTAATGAGTTTGAATAATTTCGTTCCGTTACAATACTTAAAACAGATCATGACCAATCACTAGAATATCGAAGCCCTAATGCATAAACATATCCTGCATGTTTTGATCCATGTAAGAGCTTCGTGAGAGGATCCGCTATATTAAGATCTGTGTGAACTTTGCGAATACATATCTTTCCCTTTTCAACTTCATCCCTTATGTAGTTGAATCTCTGCTCAATGTGACGGGTCTTTTGGTGAGCACGAGGTTCCTTGATTTGAGCAATCGCACCCTCGTTGTCACAAAAGATCTTAAGAGGGTCCTGAATGGAAGGGACTACTCCTAAGTCGTCGATGAATTTCTTCATCCATGCAGCTTCCTGAGCTGCCAATGATGCGGCGATGTACTCCGACTCTGTAGTGGATAAAGCAACAACATCCTGTTTTGAACTCTTCCAAGAGACTGCACCTCCATTTAACGTGAAGACATAACCGGATTGTGATCGAGAATGATCTCGATCAGTTTGGAAACTCGCATCCACGTAACCTTTTACAGCGAGTTCCTCCTCACCAGACCCATATATTAGAAACATATCCTTAGTCCTCCTAAGGTATTTCAATATACTTTTAACAGCAATCCAATGACTGTTTCCTGGGTTATTCTGGTATCTACTTGTCAGGCTAAGAGCGCATGACACCTCCGGTCTAGTGCATATCATTGCATACATGATTGACCCAATAGCAGATGCGTACGGGACTTTCTTCATTCTCTCTTGTTCATCTTTCGTGGTAGGACACTGAGATGAACTGAGAGGCGTTCCTCTTTGAATAGGTACCAAACCTTTCTTAGAGTTGTCCATCTTGAACCTTTTCAAGATCTTTTCAATGTATGTACTTTGATTCAAACCTATCAGTTTCTTGGATCTATCCCTGTAGATCCCAATCCCCAAAACATATTGTGCTTCTCCAAGATCCTTAATAGAGAAGCATTTACTTAGCCAAGTTTTAACACCTTCCATTGCCGGAATATCATTTCCAAATAACAATATATCATCCACATATAGTACAAGGAACATGATAGTGCTCCCACTAGCCTTCTTGTATACACAAGCTTCATCACCATTTTTAACGAAGCCAAATTTCTTGGCCTCCTCATTAAAACGATGATTCCACATTCTGGATGCTTGTTTCAATCCGTAGATTGATTTTTTTAACTTGCATACCTTATTAGGATATTTCGGATCCACAAAACCTTCAGGCTGAACCATATAGACATCTTCCTCAAGATGTCCATTAGGAAAGCGGTCTTGACATCCATCTGCCATATTTCATAATCATAATGAGCCGCAATGGCAAGTAATATCCTAATAGACTTTAGCATTGCCACAGGAGAAAAAGTTTCATCATAGTCAACCCCTTGAGTTTGAGTGAAACCTTTTGCTACAAGTCTAGCTTTATATGTATCCAAGTTTCCATGTATGTCGGTTTTCATTTTGAAAAGCCATTTACAATCAACTAGCCTAGAGCCAGGAGGTTGCGCAACAAGTTCCCAAACTTGGTTGTCATACATGGATTGCATCTCCGCGTTCATGGCTTCCTGCCATTTATCTTTATCAATCCTTGATAAAGCATCTTGGTAGTTGGTTGGTTCATCCAAATCAACCACATAGCAACCATCTATGAGAAACCCATATCTCTCAGGAGGATTACTAATCCTACCAGATCTGCGAATGCCTTGTGTATTTTGATCATCCATTTGATCATTCTCAACATTTTCATGTTGAGTGCTAGTGTCAACCAATTGTGTATCATCCAATTCATCTTGAACCTCCTCAAGATCTACCTTTCTTTCACTATTACCTTCCATTAGGAACTTAGTTTCAAGGAATTCAGCCTTTCGAGCAACAAATACATTCTGCTCGGATGGATCATAGAAATAATATCCCATATCATCCTTGGGATATCATATGAAGATACACTTCGTGGATCGAGCATTCAACTTATTAGGGACGTAACACTTAGGATAAGCTTCACATCCCCATACCTTTAAGTATGATAGAGATGGAGGTTTTCCAAACCACATATCATGAGGAGTTCGTTCCACTTTCTTGGTTGGGGCCATATTAAGAATACGAGCCGCGGAGCATAGAAAATAACCCCAGAATGATAGAGGTAACGAGCTTCTAGCCATCATAGATCGAACCATATCCATTAGGGTTCGGTTCCTCCTTTCGGATACACCATTAAGCTGTGGTGTCCTGGGTGGAGTAAGTTGCGAGATAATCCCACAACTTCTAAGATGGTCTTGGAAAGCATCACTTAAGTATTCACCTCCTCTATCAGTACGAAGTACCTTTATTGTCTTGTTGAGTTGATTTTATACTTCGTTTTGATATTCTTTGAATGCTTCAAAGGTTTCGTCCTTGTGTCTTAATAAGTAGATATATCCGAAACGACTAAAGTCATCAATGAAAGTAACAAAATATCTTTCACCATTCCTAGTCATGGGTTTAAAGGGTCCACATACATCCGAATGTATTAATCCCAATAAATATTTAGCCCTTTCATAGGTCCCTTCGAAAGGTGCTTTAGTCATTTTGCCTTGTAAACAAGATTCACATACATCAAACGAGTCCATCTCATTTGATTTCAAGAGTCCATTCTTTTGAAGTGTACGCATTCGGTTCTTGTTTATGTGACCAAGGCGACAATGCCATAAGTAGGAATCACTCAAATCCCTTTTGAGTTTCTTGGTGCTAGTATGGTATATTGAGCTACTAGATGATGTATCATCATGAACCAATTCATAAATTCCATTTGAAGGCGAAGCCTTAAAATAGAATACATTATCTAAATAAACGTGGATATCATTATTAACAAAATTAAGATAAAAACCACATTGTTTTAAACGGGAAACTGAAATAATGTTTCGACATAAATCCGGTGCATACAAAACATTGTTCAAAATAAGTTCCAAACCACTTGGAAGCTTTAATACAAAGTCTCCTTGAGCCTTCACTTGCACTTTGGCTCCATTACCCATAAAGAGACTTGATGTTCCCGTTTGCTTGCTACTTCTTTTGAACCCCTGCAAAGAATTGCAAATGTGAGTTCCACATCCAGTGTCTAATACCCATGTATTAGAAGAAGTAATACTAAGCTTTATATATACCATATATATATATTACCTGAGGTTTGCCCCGCATCCCTCTTTTCCTTCAACTCCTTAAGGTAGACCGGGCAGTTGCGTTTCCAGTGACCCATTTCACCACAACTGAAGCACGGGTCTTCCTTGAGGTTTGCTTGTCCGGCAACCTTTTGCTTCTTGTTCTTGTTTTTGGTTGGGGTAACCACCCTCCCCTTTCCCTTGCCTTGATGGGCGGGTCCTTTCCTCTTAGCCGCCTTTGGCTTAGAGGTGTTGTTACCTTTGGACCCACCATCATTGATCATTAGCACGGGTGAAGCCCTCTTACCCATGGTAGTTTCCGCCGTCCTAAGCATGCCATAAAGTTCACCAATGGTCTTATCCATCCCATTCATATTGTAATTAATTACAAATTGGTCAAACCTCTTTGACAAGGAGTTTAGGATAAGATCCGTGGCTAGCTCATTAGATATGTTGAGATTAAGACGGTTTGCGCGATCAATGAGGCTTTTCATCTTAAGGACATAATATGAAACGGATTGGGAGTCGTCCATACGACATGCATGAAGCGCTAGAACGGTCTCGAAGCGCTCGACACGTGCTTGTTGAAGGAACATCTCCTTCAATTGCGTGATCATGTCGTATGCAGTATGATGCTCGAAATCCTTTTGGAGTTCGGGTATCATAGTCCCAAGCATTAGGCAAGCGACTTGCACCGAATCGGCGCAATACTTATCCCAATAAGCCATGCCTTCTGTATCATCCTCGTCGGGTTGATCGGGAATAGGGTTTTCCAACACATACGCCTTATCCTCAAGTTTGAGGACAATCCTAAGATTGCGGAACCAATCCATAAAGTTCGTATGGTTGAGTTTGTCTTTCTCGAGGAGAGACCTTAACGATAGGTTGTTCAAGTTAATAGGTGCGTTTTGCATGTTGTTGTTATTGGCGGCCATCTACAAAATTTAACAAAGTTGTTTAAGTATTAATTTTAATTTAACAATCAATACCCTTTTAAATTTCAATTGACTTATTAAATATTAGAATCCAACGGTAAATCAAATTTCGGTTAGGTGACCTTTATCCCGTTATTTGATTTAGCTAGGTAGTCATTTATATGACAATTGCAATCCTTTTGCAACTTCTAAATTATGGGATCATGCAATCCTTTTGCATGGCATATTTATCCCATCAACGCCTATTTGTTCCTCATGCTTCGGTGACCCTAAGTTCATGATTCCCAAATCAAGTCGTCCTACTTGTGTAAACATGTAAAATTAACATACAAGTGGTTAGGTGACCTTTATCCCACAAGCATGCGAATTTTGCCTTAACCATATTAGTTAGCTCATAACGGTTAGGTGACCTTTATCCCATTATGAGTTCCCTACTATATTTAAGTGTCCCACAAAAGGATGGCGTTAAACTTGTTTACCTTGTTTTAGTTTTAAAGGGATTTTCGGCTTTCTTTATTCTAGTTTAAGAAAACATATATGCCATACACCAACATGCATTTAGTGTATGGTTTATTTGAAATCCATTTTCAAGTCTAGTAATTTTAGCCAATTACTTGATATAAACCATTTTATATATATGATCCTTATCATGTTCTTAATAACCGTTTATTAATGTCCTTTTAACCGTTTTTAATTTAACCATTTAAATTGACGTTTTGCATGTCGTTAATAATTTAACCAATTAAATTGTAGTTATGCTTGTTGTTAACTTGTGTGATAACTTGTTGTAGTAACATACACAATCCACAATCATACAAGAAATAAAACAACCATGCATGTAAACAAATGTGTTCACAATCAAGCCGATTTGGTAGACATTTGTTTAGCGGAAAACAAATGTCACCGGTTAAGGGTTATAACACTAAGTAGAAGATTTCAAAATCTCCCACTTAATCTTGCATCCAAATGCATCTTCCAAGTCTTCATCTTGTATCTTCATTTTTACAAAAAATATATCCTAATACATTTTTGTAGGAAATGAAAATACAACCTAATCTATTTTACATACCAAATATAAAATAAATTACATAACCAAAATAATAAAATTACAAACCAAATTGAATGAATATTACAACCACATGAATGAATTAATATTACATACCAAATGAATAGATTAATTCAACCAAACATGCAACCATCCAAACACAAGGTCAAAGCTTGATTGTGAACTCAACATGCAACCAAAATATGGCCAAAGAGGAAGACCCAAAACCCATTTTGGGTCCCCAATAATTCGGCCAAAGTGAAGCTCCCACCCAAACCCTTTAATTTTTGCATTTTTCTATCATGCATGTACATAAAATGCAAAATATAGTGGATTTAAAAAATCATCTCGAAGCATATTCCATCAACTTCGGCTCTAGATACCATTGTTGGGATTTAACAAGTTCCATTATGTATAAAACATTTTAAGATTCAATTAAAAGCGGAAGCATGTAATTACCATTTTAGAACATGTTAAACTTTAACCAATTAAAGTTAAATCCCAATTAGGATCAAGTTGTGAAACATACTTACAAACTACAAGCAAGAAAAGAGTTTATACCTACTCCAAGCTTGTTGATAAGTAATGAAGATGATGATGATGATTGGAGCTCCAAAAGTATGAAACCTCAAGTTGTTATACCCCAAACTTTGCACCAACACCTTGTACTTTGGTTAGGATTTGATAACACTTGAATGTAGCTTGCAAAAAAATAAAATGAACTCTCTTATGGCCAAGAAAGGCCACGGCCAGCTGCAGTAGGAAAAGGGAGTGCAGAATTTTTTTTTGCTAACTTGATATGTTTGAATGCAAGTGTTGGTTCCAAAGAGTCTAGACTTGCATGTATATGAAATGGGAATTTTATTTGACCAAGATGGAATCTCTAGCATGCTTACATCCAATTCCAAGGCCACTCCCTTCCTTTTATAAAATAATACTTGACATATTTATAAGTATGCATCTTTTATAAACTTGTTTTGTAAAATTAGATTTTATAAAACAAATTTTATAAACTTGCATTTTATAAATTATGTTTACATTATTTATAAAACTAATTATATAAAATTCCATATCATTTGTTATGTATACTTTATTTTATAAAACCAATTTTATAAAATGCAACATAACTTAATTAATTATTTAACCTATAAATAATTAAATCCTTATTATATAAATCATTCCATGATTTATATATATACATATCAAGTGTTATTTAAGAAACCAATTTTCTTAAAGTTAAAGTGTCGCGTATTTAATTAACGATCCAACCACTAAAATCAAATACGAATAAGGTGTCGGTAAGTTTGTTATTGGGTATGACCCGACTTGGATCAAAACATATTAGCCACGTTAATTTAATATGTCTCTCGGGCATACGAAATACCTTCAGGGCTGTGATTTCATTTCTTGATTGTGGGACGAGATTAGTCATGTTGTTGGACTGGACTTCTAAACTGTTCCTGTTGCATGATCGGGCCGAGATTCAAACACCTTTGAAAGGCTGCCGTTTGGTTATGTTCTCGGTTTAAATCACCAACCTATCGGTGATGACATTGGAATGATGAGAGTAGTGTACGAACGTATTATAGAGAATAATGATTCAAAATACGTAATGAATTAGGATGATGATAACCGGGAATAATATAACGAAAGTGATTATGAGGTAACAATGAATATGACGATATTAGGATGATTACGAGATATTAGATGATGATACACACATGTATCAATGATGATGATGATATTACGTATGTCAATTAGATGATACATGATCAAGAAAGACGTAAATATTACGGGTTATATAAGAAGTGGACTAGGAACTAAAAGAGATATGAACGAACACAGGAGTGGATTAGGTTGTTATCGGGTTAGCGGGACGTTGTGGGTTCAAACCCGGACTTGGGCATTTTTTTTTAAAAGGACTAGTTCCTTGAGGTAGTTTACTTATTATCCATTATTATTGTTATTATTATTATATATTATCATTATTATTAAAATTAATAATATTATTAAAAATATCATTATTATTATTTATATCATTATTAGTATTAACATTATTATTAATATTTTTATCATTTTGAATATTATTACTATCATTATTATTACTTTTACCAATACAACTATATTATTATTATTATCAATATTAATATTAATATTATTATTATTATTACAATAAAAGTTAGTTACATAAAATCTACTTAATAAAATTACATTTTATAAACTAATTATTTAAAGTATATAAAATAAATATATTTACACATGAATTACTAAAATAACAGTTATATTAATGATAATACATAATTTATTCGACTTCAATTATATGTGTTAATATATACATAAATGATATATGTTCGTGAATCCGAGGCCAACCTTGCTTTGTTCAGTTCCATCGTATGCATATTTTTACTACAAAATATCGTATCGTGAGTTTCATTACTCCCTTTTTAAATGCTTTTGCAATATATATTTTTGGGACTGAGAATACATGCGCTGATTTTATAACTGTTTTACGAAATAGACACAAGTAATCGAAACTACATTCTATGGTTGAATTATTAAACCGAATATGCCCCTTTTAGCTTGGTAGCCTAAGAATTAGGGAACTTGCCCCTAATTGACGCGAATCCTAAAGGTAGATCTACGGGAACTAACAACTCCCATTCTGGAATTTGGAATGCTTTAGTACTTCGAGTTTATCATGTCCGATGGGTGTCCCAGAATGATGGGGATGTTCTATATTCATCTTGTAATGGTCGGTTACCAGGTGTTCACCATATGAATGATTTTTATCTCTATGCAGTTTGCGAAATGCCTGATATGAGATGTATGTTTATGAAAATGAAAATGAAATCTTGTGGTCTATTAAAATAATGGAAATGATTGTTTACGATAAACTAATGAACTCACCAACCTTTTGGTTGACACTTTAAAGCATGTTTATTCTCAGGTATGAAAGAAATCTTCCGCTGTGCATTAGCTCATTTTAAGGATATTACTTGGAGTCATTCATGACATATTTCAAAAGATGTTGCATTCGAGTCGTTGAATTCATCAGGATTATTATTGAGTCAATTATAGTTGGATATATTATGAAAATGGTATGCATTTCGTCAACTTTCGATGTAAAGAAAGATTGTCTTTTAAAAACGAATGCAATGTTTGCAAAATTTATCATATAGAGGTCAAATACCTCGCGATGTAACCAAATGTAATGTATTCGTCCAGATGGATTAGGATGGGTCATTAGATAGGTTATAGGGTGTAGGGTTTTGGGTTTATATTCTAGGGTTTAGGGTTAGCGTTTAGAGTTCTAGGGGTTAGGTTAGGGCGTAGGGTTTAGAGTTTAGGTTAAGGGTTAAGATTTAGGGTTTAGGGTTTACATTTTAGGGTTTTGGGTTTAGATTAAGGGTTTAGGATTTAGATTCTGAAACGACCCGTCCTAATCCATCCGGACGAAGTCCATATCGATTATAAAGGATTCATAACAGTTGATTACATCGCGAGGTACTTGACCTCTATATGATACATTTTACAAATATTGCATTCGTTTTTAAAAGACAAACTTTCATTTCATCAAAAGTTGACGGCATGCATACCATTTCATAATATATCCAAACTATAAATGACTTGATAATAATCTTGATGAACTCAATGACTCAAATGCAATGTCTTTTGAAATATGTCATGAATGACTTCAAGTAATGTCTCTAAAATGAGCAAATACACAACGGAAGATTTCTTTCATACCTGAGAATAAACATGCTTTCAAGTGTCAACCAAAAGGTTGGTGAGTTCATAAGTTTATCATAAAACAATAAAATACATCATTTTGATAGACCACAAGATTTAAATACTGCATGGTACAAATGGGCCCGAATCCTATACCCACCTGTAATGTACATGCGATATCTTTTAAATACAGTACACCTTTCTCGTGTACGCAATCCATTTTTTTATAAATCTTAGTAACCGTACACATATCTCGTGCACAAAAACTAATACACATAACCTATGTATAAAAATCATTCTCTCGATACATAACATTCACATCAATTGGTGGCAATTATCATATCCACATAATTCAACGGTGGCAATTATCATGTCCACATAATTCAACGGTGGCAATTATCATGTCCACATAATTCAACGGTGGTAATTATCATGTCCACATAATTCAATAATAATCCGCAGAACTTCTATCTGCATAATAATTCATTCGAGGAATATTTTGCTTGTGTCTATCTCGTTAAACATTTATAAAAGCAATTCATGCATTTTCAGTTCAATATATATTTCAAAAATATTTAATAAAGCAGTTGTAAAAACAGCGCATGTATTCTCAGTTCCAAAAATGTAAAGAGTAAAAGGGAATCAAATGAACTTACCATACTGTATTTTGTAGTAAAAATACATAGGACGACATTGAACAAGTATAGGGTTGGCCTCGGATTCACGAACCTATATCATTTGTATATTTATATTAAAACATATAATCATAACTGAACAAATTTACTTTTTATACCTTTAATTTATATATTATGTATGTTTAATTTAGGTATACATTCATAATAGTTAATATTTATATAGTTGTATTAATGTATCTATATTTACATTCTTACTTGTTTAATGTTATATTTAAATATCGATAATTTGTTATTTGTAAGTATTTATATAAGAAATGTTAATATTTTTGATATACAGTTACATGAAATATTAATATAATTCTAGTATATAGAATAAGTATATTTAATGTACAAAATATTTATTTGTTAAAATAATAGTTTAGAAAATAATGATTTGCTAATAATAATAATAATAATAACTTTATTAATAATGATAATACTAATAACAAAAATGAAAATGATAAATTTTAATGACATTAATACTAACCATATTAGTGATAATAACATACAATAATAATAATAATAATAATAATAATAATAATAATAATAATAATATTAATATTAATAATAATAATATTAATGATAATAATAATTATAATAATAAATAAAATATTAGACTACCTTAGAAAAGAGCTTAAAAAGAAAAGAACATGCCCCAGCCTGGAGTCGAACCTGAGACCACTAGCTAACTCAAACCATATCCAAACCACTCCGTTCATTCTGCTTTGCTTATTAAACTCGCATACCCTATTTATTTAACCACAGTATTCTGTGTTCTAATTCTTCTTCTTAAAAAAAAATATATGATTCAACCAAGGTTTGATCCCGTGACCTTCAGCTCCCTTACAATCACCCTAAACCGTGGCTCTATCTATTGTGTTTCTGTTTTAATACACAGAGAAATATATATATAGTCCGAAATAATTTTTGTGTGCAACTTCATCTCCTTCACTTACTAATCAATCGACCGATTTCAAAACCAAATTAATTATAATCAACAAGAGCTGAGATTATTCCATATATTCATAATTAATACATAAGTGTTTGTGTAAAAAAAATAATAATAATAAAGGAAGGTACTTGTAGGTTCGCGGCCATAAAAAAAAATATTTTGATTTTGATTTCGATAACGTTTTAGACAAATGTTATATCAAGAATTAATTTCAAATCATCCCTGAAATCTATTGGAAATGTCAATTTAATCGAAAACATTGAAATGATTACGAATTTTTGCGAAGAACATAACCTTTGACTTTTTGACAATTAACTTTGACTCCAAAATTAAGATTCGATAGGAGGAATTGGATTCTGAGATTTTACAGAAAGTATCACGACATGATTTGGATGATTTCTGCATTTTTAGATTTTTGAAAATCATTACGAAATCGAGTAATGGGTTTTTAGTTCAAGAACGACATATAATCAATTTATTTTATTTATTTATTTTATTTATTTTTTTCTTTTCTTTTCTGAATCGGGAGACAAATATAGATTTTTATAAGAGTAGTTGAATGATTGAGGTGGTCAGCAAAGATTTATCAAATCTGTTTTGTAAAGGGATGATGTCGACTACAAGGTTCACTAGCAGAGAAAAAAACAAAATAAAGAGAAGAAAAAAAAGATGGTAATCCAATAAAATAAACATTACGCGATTTGTATATCTATATGTATATTTTATTATTGATATTATAATTATTAATTATATTAATAATAATAATAAAACTTATTAATAATAATAATCATAGGTTTGATAATAATATCATATCAAATAATACTAATAATAATAAAAGTACAATGTTAATAAGATTTTAAACAAAGATGATAGTTTTTAGTAATAATAATAACAATAATCATAATAATAACTATAATTAGAGTTTTACTACTACTTATAATACTAATAATATTAATAATTATAATAATAATATTAATAATAATAACATCACTTTTACATATCAAATTTGGTACATATATACATACTTTATTTTAAATTTATTTGATATTAATAATATAAGTATTAACATTAACAATAATGACAAAGTAAGTAATGATAGTGATATTAATATAACAGTTATATATTTAAACTTATAATTATATTTAGTATAATAATATTACATATTATTAATTATGTAATACTTATATTACAATATACAATATTGAATTTTTATATGTATTACAACATACATCTAAAATTAATTGTGTACAGATTTCATGTATACATTTATATATATATATATATATATATATTTATTCTACTAACATCTTTATTATTTTATATAATATTTTACATATTCAATTTAAATGATTTGTTTTTCTCTTATTTCAAATTTATTATATATATATATACTTATATTTATATTTACATATTTATTTACATACTATTGTTCGTGAATCATCGGGAGTAGTCAAAACGGTAAATGCATTTATGTAAACTGTTCCAAAATTTTGAGACTCAACTTTACAGACTTTGCTTATCGTGTCGAAATCATATAAAGATCAAGTTTAAATTTGGTCAAAAATTTTCGGGTCGTCACAGTACCTACCCGTTAAAGAAATTTCATCCCGAAATTTGATTGGGATGGTCATTGTTAACAATAAATATGTTTTTATGACGCATAGGAGTTGGAAATTGAAGTTTGATCACCATTGAGTAATAAGGATAAAATAATTCGGTTATTCGAAAAGTACGAGTGAAGCTATCGCAAAAGAGTGAAATGAGAGATAAAGATTCATCTTGACTTTTGATATAGTCACTGTTGAATTCCGGAATTCAAGGATTTAGAAAAAAATCTTCTTAATAAGATTTGGTTCTTCGGTAACTAAGGAAATTAGGATCCGCTTTGGTTCAATACAATAATCTGTCAAGATTGCTCTGTCTGATATTTGACTATAAATCCACTCCCTTCATTTCCTTATTATTTTGGAGTTCTATACCTTTGTTTTCTCTTCCCGACTTTGAGTCAAACGAATAATGGTCCAGAATTCGTAAGTATAGAGTTTTGAATGAACATGACTAATGTTCTGAGAAAGAAATTGTAATAGCACGATCTTGATTGGTTAAATTACTAGGATTCAAGAGGAAAAATATAACTATCAAGAAAGTATGTTCTTGATATGTTTATATATTAGATAGAATGTAAGAGTCATGTAACATGGCACATGATGACGTTATGGTCTGTGAATCATCACGTTCCATTAGAAACTCAGCATGACTTACTGTAATATAATCACGTTGATCAAGTGTCATTATATTATACTAACTCATGCATCAGTTCCCAACACTACTTCAAAAACATTCATAGTTTAAACTAGAAAGTTTACAGAATATAGAAACTAACAATTTCTTATATGATGTAACACTGATAGCACGAAGAGATATATAATTTCGAACGAGAATATTTATGAAAATATCCTCAGAAATATCGAAGATATTTATGATGATATTTTGGAATTTCCAAGTTTGAAGGTTGATGAAGAAAAGTTTTCCGCAAGATTTTAACATAACTTCGGAGCAAGATATTCTCTAAAGATTTCAACGGATCCAGAATTACCTGGATTCTTTGAATATAGGGTATGATCCTTGTATTTGTCCTTGGTCTCCTTCGTGGTTAGCTCAATCTGTTTTCCAGTTCCAACTTTTCTGAGCTTTTCCAACATACTTTTCTTTATCATCAAACTTCTGACGATTAAGGTCGTTTACGGTTGCCTACAGTTTTCTGCTGCTTCATTTAGCTTTTTCAAAGTTCAATGTATTGATTCGTAGGCTGGGTGCTTTTCAAAATTTCAGAATTGAAGATCGTAATTTTAAAAGATAATTGTTATATGTATACATATAACTATTGATGTAGAAAGGCTACGAGATTCGAAATACTGATTGCTGATTCTCAGTAATTGGTATGGCAATTACTGTTATAGGGTATAGATGAATACATGATGGAGTTTCAATGAATATAATGATTTTTTAGAAAGTCCAAATTCATTAAAATTGCTGGTAAGTTTACTGCTAATGTGGTGGAATATAATAACGGTCCCCCGGTAACGATGACGACAGGCAAACTTATATATCGAGGTTATAATAAGGCTAATTCGAATGGAAGTCGAAGTTGATTTGCTGAAGCTATGACAAAACTGGCTACTTTAAAAGGGATTACCAAATTATTTTGGGTGATAATAACACTAAATGAATTAGCACAGATACGTGTTAAACGTTTATTCAGGTTTCGAGTGTTTTCAGGTGCATAACTGTATGCATAAATCTTTCCTTCCGTAGATGAAGTGCGGTTGATTCATCCTCCCGATTGAGGTGTTTTCAAGAATCATGAAAGGTTTGAATCGCAGATTGTAATTGTCAAGATACAAATGAGGTTTAAGATGAAATCAAGTGGCAAACTTGAAGAATTATTTAGTTTCATATGTTTTAATCAATATTTTAATTCATTTTAATTGTCCAAAGTTGGCAGTTCACAGTTGATAGTCCACAGTTAACAGTCCAATAATTCATATATAGTTAATGTATAATATTCGAATTAATTAATATGTATCGTGACCTATGTACATGTCTCAGACTCGATCACATCTCAAACTATATATATTATTGTAGAATCAACCTCAACCCTGTATAGCTAACTCCAGCATTACTGCATATAGAGTGTCTATGGTTATTCCAAATAATATATATAGATGTGTCGATATGATATGTCAAAACCTTGTATACGTGTCCCGATATTTAAAGTGCGTAAAAATAAATAACAGAAATTAAATGACGATAAATAAAGTGCGTAAAGTAAATAACAGAAATTAAATGATGATAAATAAAATTGCGAGAATGTAAATTGCGATAATTAAATTGGGATAAATAAAATGTAATCAGTTAGCTAGGAACAATTAGCTAGGAACAGTTAGCGTGGATTCTTAACAAAATTTCGCATAGTTAATTTGTTTGTTTCTAACAAATTTTATTTTGTCAAATGTTTTCTTCATTATGCCACTTGTTGGATTCTAATAAGTCAAAATCCAATATGAAATTGAATGAAAATGGTTATTTTGCGGTGAACGGATACGTATATCGGTGATTGTAAATAGGATAGTAAATGACTGTTGAATCAGATTCAAAGAATGTACAGTGTAACTTATTAATGTGAAATCTAAATATTCCTCGGGTATTACCTACCCGTTAAAATATTTTCATCATTAACAGTTTGTACGAAAAAAATTTAATTACAATCTTTATGAAAATATGTATACATATATATTTTCTTCAGATGTAATCATGGATTTAATGAGTTAACATGATATTACTATCATTTGATTTACATTAGAACAAGAATATGTAATCTCTAAAACATTAGAGATTACATAATCGACATGTCGAACGAAGATAAAATAGATAGAGCGATACGTAGAACGATGATTATGCACAAGGTACAGATCCTGATGTTGAGGCGTGTGTTGTTGACGGTACGGGTGTTGTTGTTGGTGGTTCTGTTGATGTCAGTGATGTTGCTGAAGCTGGTAAGTTTTGCACAATATTTTCCAACGCTACAACTCGAGCGCGAAGATCGTTGACTTCTTCTATTACACCGGGATGATTATCGGTTCGGACGAGCGGATGAATAAGATCTAGAATAGTGGATAGAATATAATCGTGTCGAGCTACTCTAGAAATGAGGCTGAAAATGGTGTTTCGGATAGGTTCACCAGTAAGTGCTTCAGGTTCTTCACCAAGAGGTGAATTTGGTTGGTGGAAGGGATCGCCTTCTTCGCGTCTCCATTGATTAAGTAGGCTACGAATCCAGCCCCAATTCATCCAGAATAGATGATGGCTGATTGGTTAGTCCATTCCGGTCACACTGCTTTCGGAGCTCGAGTGGGACTCCATATCGAATTCCGAGGGACTTGAACTAGTGGCGAGTTCCATTTCGTATGATTGAATAAAGGATTTTTCAATATGAAATGATTTTCGGATATCGGATGATATTCTAAATACATAGAATACCTATACATAGTACAGAAGATCCCGTAACTTACGGAGGGAATTAGGGAGACGTGTCAGATAAAGTCTACAGTAACAGATACGCTAAGATATGGATTTGTCTATACACTATTCATGCAATCGATGCAGTAAGATGTGTCTAGACTAGGAATGATAAGCAGGTAATTTTCTAAGAATGATAAGTAGGTGATTTTTGACACAAAATGATAAGCAAAACTTTTGACATGCAGACACGGTCGAAGTTTAGACTCACTAATGCATCCTAACAACTATCAGTTAGACACACTAATGCAAGACCTGATTCGCTAAGACCACCGCTCTGATACCAACTGAAACGATCCGTCCTAATCCATCCGGACGAAGTCCATATCGATTATAAAGGATTCATAATAGTTGATTACATTGCGAGGTACTTGACCTCTATATGATACATTTTACAAATATTGCATTCGTTTTTGAAAGACAAACTTTCAATTCATCGAAAGTTGACGGCATGTATACCATTTCATAATATATCCAAACTATAAATGACTTGATAATAATCTTGATGAACTCAATGACTCGAATGCAACGTCTTTTGAAATATGTCATGAATGACTCCAAGTAATGTCTCTAAAATGAGTAAATACACAGCGGAAGATTTCTTTCATACCTGAGAACAAACATGCTTTCAAGTGTCAACCAAAAGGTTGGTGAGTTCATAAGTTTATCATAAAACAATAACATACATAATTTTTATAGACCACAAGATTTAAATACTGCATGGTACAAATGGGCCCGAATCCTATACCCACCTGTAATGTACATGCGATATCTTTTAAATACAGTACACCTTTTGTAGTGACCCGAACTTTTCCATGTTTATATATATTAATTGAGATTGATATTTACATGATTAAATGTTTCCAACATGTTAACCAATCAAACTTGTTAAGACTTGATTAATTGAAATATGTTTCATATAGACAATTGACCACCCAAGTTGACCGGCGATTCACGAACGTTAAAACTTTTAAAAACGACATGACGATATATATATGGATATACATATGGTTAACATGAGATTATTATAAGTAAGTATCTCCATAAGTATATTAACAATGAGTTATATACATATAAACAAGACTACTAACTTAAGGATTTCAAAACGAGACATATATGTAACGATTATCGTTGTAACGACATTTAAATGTATATATATCATATTAAGATATATTAATATATCATATTATCATGATAATATAATAATTTAACATCTCATTAGATATAATAAACAATGGGTTAACAACATTAATTGAGATCGTTAACTTAAAGGTTTCAAAACAACACTTACATGTAACGACTAACGATGACTTAACGACTCAGTTAAAATGTATATACATGTAGTGTATTTAGATGTATTAAAATACTTTTAGAAGACTTCAAGACATATATCAAAACACTCATACTTAACGAAAATGGTTACAGTTACTTTTCCATTCTTTTCTTTCATCAAGAATTCTAGTCGTATTCTTATCTGTATTATACACAGCTTCAAAACGTACTTACTATGAGTATATACCAATAGGAACTAGCATGGGATTCCATTCTTGATTATGTCATGTATGACTAATCAATTTTAACTTCTACCATGAGCTAGTCAACTAACTAGAACTCCTTTTAACCCCACTCACCACTCACCAATTACCACTCATCATTCACTCCATTTCACTTCCAATTCTCTTTCTAATTCTCTCTCAACACACACACACACACACTATTATGAACGTATTTTTCCAGTAGTTAATCATCATCTTCATCAAAAATCACTTCAAGAATCAAGCTATAATCATCATAGGAAGAACACTTCAAGAACACTTCAAAAATCCCTTCAAGTTTACTAATTTACTTCCAAGCTTTCTAATCCATTCCAAGTAATCATCTAAGATCAAGAAACCTTTGTTATATACAGTAGGTTATCTTTCTTATTCAAGGTAATATTCATATTCAAACTTTGATTCAATTTCTATAACTATAAACTAACTTAATTCGAGTAAAAATCTTACTTGAACTTGTTTTTGTGTCATGATCCTACTTCAAGAACTTTCAAGCCATCCAAGATCCTTTGAAGCTAGATCATTTCTTGTCACTTCCAGTAGGTTTACCTACTAAACTTGAGGTAGTAATGATGTTCATAACATCATTCGATTCATATATATAAAACTATCTTATTCGAAGGTTTAAACTCGTAATCACTAGAACATAGTTTAGTTAATTCTAAACTTGTTCGCAAACAAAAGTTAATCCTTCTAACTTGACTTTTAAAATTAACTACACACATGTTCTATATCTATATGATATGCTAACTTAATGATTTAAAACCTGGAAACACGAAAAACACCGTAAAACCGGATTTACGCCGTCGTAGTAACACCGCGGGCTGTTTTGGGTTAGTTAATTAAAAACTATGATAAACTTTGATTTAAAAGTTGTTATTCTGAGAAAATGATTTTTATTATGAACATGAAACTATATCCAAAAATTATGGTTAAACTCAAAGTGGAAGTATGTTTTCTAAAATGGTCATCTAGACGTCGTTCTTTCGACTGAAATGACTACCTTTACAAAAACGACTTGTAACTTATTTTTCCGACTATAAACCTATACTTTTCTGTTTAGATTCATAAAATAGAGTTCAATATGAAACCATAGCAATTTGATTCACTCAAAACGGATTTAAAATGAAGAAGTTATGGGTAAACCAAGATTGGATAATTTTTCTCATTTTAGCAACGTGAAAATTGGTAACAAATCTATTCCAACCCTAACTTAATCAACTTGTATTGTATATTATGTAATCTTGAAATACCATAGACACGTATACAATGTTTCGATCTATCATGTCGACACATCTATATATATTTCGGAACAACCATAGACACTCTATATGTGAATGTTGGAGTTAGCTATACAGGGTTGAGGTTGATTCCAAAATATATATAGTTTGAGTTGTGATCAATACTGAGATACGTATACACTGGGTCGTGGATTGATTCAAGATAATATTTATCGATTTATTTCTGTACATCTAACTGTGGACAACTAGTTGTAGGTTACTAACGAGGACAGCTGACTTAATAAACTTAAAACATCAAAATATATTAAAAGTGTTGTAAATATATTTTAAACATACTTTGATATATATGTATATATTGTTATAGGTTCGTGAATCAACCAGTGGCCAAGTCTTACTTCCCGACGAAGTAAAAATCTGTCAAAGTGAGTTATAGTCCCACTTTTAAAATCTAATATTTTTTGGGATGAGAATACATGCAGGTTTTATAAATGATTTACAAAATAGACACAAGTACGTGAAACTACATTCTATGGTTGAATTATCGAAATCGAATATGCCCCTTTTTATTAAGTCTGGTAATCTAAGAATTAGGGAACAGACACCCTAATTGACGCGAATCCTAAAGATAGATCTATTGGGCCTAACAAACCCCATCCAAAGTACCGGATGCTTTAGTACTTCGAAATTTATATCATATCCGAAGGGTGTCCCGGAATGATGGGGATATTCTTATATATATGCATCTTGTTAATGTCGGTTACCAGGTGTTCACCATATGAATGATTTTTATCTCTATGTATGGGATGTGTATTGAAATATGAAATCTTGTGGTCTATTGTTACGATTTGATATATATAGGTTAAACCTATAACTCACCAACATTTTTGTTGACGTTTAAAGCATGTTTATTCTCAGGTGAATACTAAGAGCTTCCGCTGTTGCATACTAAAATAAGGACAAGATTTGGAGTCCATGTTTGTATGATATTGTGTAAAAACTGCATTCAAGAAACTGATTTCGATGTAACATATTTGTATTGTAAACCATTATGTGATGGTCGTGTGTAAACAGGATATTTTAGATTATCCTTATTTGATAATCTACGTAAAGCTTTTTAAACCTTTATTTATGAAATAAAGGTTATGGTTTGTTTTAAAAATGAATGCAGTCTTTGAAAAACGTCTCATATAGAGGTCAAAACCTCGCAACGAAATCAATTAATATGGAACGTTTTTAATCAATAAGAACGGGACATTTCAGTTGGTATCCGAGCGTTGGTCTTAGAGAACCAGAAAATTTGCATTAGTGTGTCTTATCGAGTTTGTTAGGATGCATTAGTAAGTCTGGACTTCGACCGTGTTTTCTTTAAAAATGATTGCTTAACATTTTTGTTGGAAACTATATATTTTTAACATATGAATATTATGTGATATATTAATCTCTTAACGTGTTTGATATTATGTGATAGATGTCTACCTCTAGAACAAGTCCCATTGACTCACCTAATAATAATGAAGAGTCAAATGTAAATTGGAATGATTCGTGGACTGATTCACAAGTTCCCGAAGAGGAACTGGAAGAAGAGTCGGAACCGGAAGAAGAATCGGAACCGGAAGAAGAAATAGAACCGGTGGGGGAAATAATAAAACGGTTAAGTAAAAGAGAATCCTCAACCAACCGACCAAGGTTAATTATGGTCAATGGTGTTTCCGCCAAGGAAGCAAAATATTGGGAGGATTACCAATTCTCCTATGAATCGGATTCCGACGAGAATTCCGATGATGTTATAGAAATTACCCCAACTGAATTTAAAAAGGCAAAAGAAAATAATAAGGGAAAGGGCATAAAAATAGAGAAATCTAATTCCAACCCCGATGAACTTTATATGTATCGTCAACCCCTGAAGTCCTTAAGTTGTAACAATGACCCGGGAACCTCTAAACCACCAGGTTTTTCTAAACCAATGTGGACAACGACGGCTCGTATTAGGGGAACATCATATATCCCTAGAAACTTGGCAAAACGAACCAAAACCGAACAAAAAGAAACGAGCGAGTTGGAATAAGATAGTTGTATTCGTGTGGTGTAATATATGTAATATAGTGTGCTTATGCTTTATGATATATGTAAAAATTGCTTGTATTAATAAGTATTTTTTTATGAATCTAACTCTTGTCTATTTTACAGTATAAAAACACAAAATGGATAGACAAACCAATATTTTAAGAGACCTACCCGGAGACATGATTGATGAAATCTTATCTAGAGTCGGTCAGAATTCCTCGGCACAACTATTTAAGGCGAGATCAGTTTGTAAGGCATTCGAAGAACGTTCCAAGAATGCCTTGGTTTATAAAAGGCTTTCGTTCGAAAGATGGGGGATATCACATTGGGAAATCCATAAGTTACGATGTGTTTACTTTGACGCATATATTGCGGGGAACCCAAATGCTATTTTACGCAACGGGTTAAGAAATTATTTTGACTCAGTATATCCGAATATAGGACTTCGTGATTTAGAAAAAGCGGCTAACATGCAACATAAAGAAGCATGTTATGCTTACGGGTTAGTAATGTTCGCTTCTCACCAAAGTGAGAACAAGAACATCGGGCTACAACTATTAAACAAAACGTTCCCACAAGTGACGGAGTCGGTAATTGGGGTAAGAAATGAGGTTTTTAGGTTATTACGAGACTGTTGGTCATTACGTAACCCTCTTCCCTTTGACGACGTTACAACACGCTGTCTTATCAACGGCCATAACGGTTATGTTCCACAAGACCAAGGATGGGAAGTAGTCCTAGTAAAACCAGAATGCATGACTTGTTTCTGGACGTATGAATTACGTGTCTTTATTACCTTTGCTGAACGACTTGTGTACTAGCTAGAATTATCTTCACAACTATCTTGTACCAAAGTTATTGTGTGCTATATTTCATGCTTTTTGTAAAATAAGCGGTATTGTAAGTTTGTAAAATATTGTATAAAAGTTTGAACGCGAAATATTATTACAATCAGTTTTTCATATAGAATTGTAGTAGTTGAATTGTATATTAGCTACTAAGTATGAACTTAACGGGTAGGTACTACCCGAATTTAAACTTATAAAACGCTAATATGAAGAAAAAGCTTTTATAAATGAGTTCATATTATGCTACGAAATACTATTAACTACTCTTAATATTCTGTATGATTAACTTGTTCCATTCGACTATTTTGAAGGAAATGGCACCGACTACTCGACACACCGTGAATATGAATGAAGAGGAATTCCGTACTTTTCTAGCTTCAAACATAGCCGCAGTACAGGCCGCGCTACATACCAACAATAACCTTGGATCTGGCAGTACAGGAAATTGTGTAGGATGCACCTACAAAGAATTCACTGCCTGCAAACCTTTGGAATTTGATAGAACCGAAGGACCGATCGGATTGAAACGGTGGACCGAGAAGGTCGAATCGGTATTTGCCATAAGTAAGTGTACTGAAGAGGACAAAGTGAAGTACGCTACGCATACCTTCACAGGTTCTGCGTTAACATGGTGGAATACCTATCTAGAGCAAGTGGGACAAGATGATGCGTACGCACTACCGTGGTCAGCATTCAAGCACTTGATGAACGAGAAGTACCGTCCCAGAACCGAGGTCAATAAGCTCAAGACAGAACTTAGAGGGTTACGAACCCAAGGATTTGATATTACCACGTACGAAAAACGATTCACCGAATTGTGCCTATTGTGTCCGGGAGCATTCGAAGATGAGGAAGAGAAGATCGACGCGTTTGTGAAAGGATTACCGGAAAGAATCCAAGAAGATATAAGTTCACACGAGCCCGCCTCCATACAACAGGCATGTAGAATGGCTCACAAATTAGTGAACCAGATTGAAGAAAGAATTAAAGAACAGACTGCTGAAGAGGCCAATGTGAAGCAAGTCAAAAGAAAGTGGGAGGAAAACGGTGATAAGAATCACCAATACAACAACAACAGCAATTACAACAATAATCGCAACAATTATCCCAACAATCGCAACATCAATCGCAACTACAACAAACGGCCCAACAACAACAACAACAACAACAACAGCAACTACAACAATCATCCCAACAACAATAATAACCGCAACAACAACAACAATCAGAAGCAGCTATGCCAAAGGTGTAAAAAGTATCACTCGGGGTTCTGCACCAAATTTTGCAACAAGTGTAAAAGAAATGGTCATAGCGCGGTGAAGTGTGAGGTCTACGGACCAGGGGTTAATAGAACGAAAGGAGCAAATGGTGTCGGAACGAGTAATGGCAGAGCAAGTAGTGTCGGAGCAAGTTATGCCAATGTAGTTTGTTATAAATGTGGAAAACTGGGCCACATTATTAGAAATTGCCCGAACCAGGAGAACACGAATGGACAAGGCCGCGGAAGAGTTTTCAATATTAATGCGGCAGAGGCACAGGAAGACCCAGAGCTTGTTATGGGTACGTTTCTTATTGACAATAAATCTGCTTACGTTTTATTTGATTCGGGTACGGATAGAAGCTATATGAGTAGAGATTTTTGTGCTAAATTAAGTTGTCCATTGACGCCTTTGGATAGTAAATTTTTACTCGAATTAGCAAATGGTAAATTAATTTCAGCAGATAATATATGTCGGAATCGAGAAATTAAACTGGTTAGCGAAACATTTAAGATTGATTTGATACCAGTAGAGTTAGGGAGTTTTGATGTGATAATCGGTATGGACTGGTTGAAAGAAGTGAAAGCAGAGATCGTTTGTTACAAAAATGCAATTCGCATTATACGAGAAAAAGGAAAACCCTTAATGGTGTACGGAGAAAAGGGCAACACGAAACTACATATTATTAGTAATTTGAAGGCACAAAAACTAATAAGAAAAGGTTGCTATGCTGTTCTAGCACACGTCGATAAAGTACAAACTGAAGAAAAGAGCATCAATGATGTTCCCATTGCAAAAGAATTTCCCGATGTATTTCCGAAAGAATTACCGGGATTACCCCCACAGCGATCCGTTGAATTTCAAATAGATCTTGTACCAGGAGCTGCACCAATAGCTCGTGCTCCTTACAGACTCGCACCCAGAGAGATGAAAGAACTGCAAATCCAATTACAAGAACTTTTAGAGCGTGGTTTCATTCGACCAAGCACATCACCGTGGGGAGCTCCTGTTTTGTTTGTCAAGAAGAAAGATGGTACATTCAGGTTGTGTATCGACTACCGAGAGTTGAACAAACTTACCATCAAGAACCGCTACCCACTACCTAGAATCGACGACTTATTTGATCAACTACAAGGCTCGTCTGTTTATTCAAAGATTGACTTACGTTCCGGGTATCATCAAATGCGGGTGAAAGAAGATGATATTCCAAAGACTGCTTTCAGAACACGTTACGGTCATTACGAGTTTATGGTCATGCCGTTTGGTTTAACTAATGCACCAGCTGTGTTCATGGACCTTATGAACTGAGTGTGTGGACCATACCTTGACAAGTTTGTCATTGTTTTCATTGATGACATACTTATTTACTCAAAGAATGACCAAGAACACGGTGAACATTTGAGAAAGGTGTTAGAAGTGTTGAGGAAGGAAGAATTGTACGCTAAGTTTTCAAAGTGTGCATTTTGGTTGGAAGAAGTTCAATTCCTCGGTCACATAGTGAACAAAGAAGGTATTAAGGTGGATCCGGCAAAGATAGAAACTGTTGAAAAGTGGGAAACCCCGAAAACTCCGAAACACATACTCCAGTTTTTAGGACTAGCTGGTTACTACAGAAGGTTCATCCAAGACTTTTCCAGAATAGCAAAACCCTTGACTGCATTAACGCATAAAGGGAAGAAATTTGAATGGAATGATGAACAAGAGAAAGCGTTTCAGTTATTGAAGAAAAAGCTAACTACGGCACCTATATTGTCATTGCCTGAAGGGAATGATGATTTTGTGATTTATTGTGACGCATCAAAGCAAGGTCTCGGTTGTGTATTAATGCAACGAACGAAGGTGATTGCTTATGCGTCTAGACAATTGAAGATTCACGAACAAAATTATACGACGCATGATTTGGAATTAGGAACGGTTGTTTTTGCATTAAAGACTTGGAGGCACTACTTATATGGGGTCAAAAGTATTATATATACTGACCACAAAAGTCTTCAACACATATTTAATCAGAAACAATTGAATATGAGGCAGCGTAGGTGGATTGAATTATTGAATGATTACGACTTTGAGATTCGTTACCACCCGGGGAAGGCAAATGTGGTAGCCGATGCCTTGAGCAGGAAGGACAGAGAACCCATTCGAGTAAAATCTATGAATATAATGATTCATAATAACCTTACTACTCAAATAAAGGAGGCGCAACAAGGAGTTTTAAAAGAGGGAAATTTAAAGGATGAAATACCCAAAGGATCGGAGAAACATCTTAATATTCGGGAAGACGGAACCCGGTATAGGGCTGAAAGGATTTGGGTACCAAAATTTGGAGATATGAGAGAAATGGTACTTAGAGAAGCTCATAAAACCAGATACTCAATACATCCTGGAACGGGAAAGATGTACAAGGATCTCAGGAAATATTTTTGGTGGCCGGGTATGAAAGCAGATGTTGCTAAATACGTAGGAGAATGTTTGACGTGTTCTAAGGTCAAAGCTGAGCATCAGAAACCATCAGGTCTACTTCAACAACCCGAAATCCCGGAATGGAAATGGGAAAACATTAAAATGGATTTCATCACTAAATTGTCAAGGACTGCAAGTGGTTTTGATACTATTTGGGTAATAGTTGATCGTCTCACCAAATCAGCACATTTCCTGCCAATAAGAGAAGATGACAAGATGGAGAAGTTAGCACGACTGTATTTGAAGGAAGTCGTATCCAGACATGGAATACCAATCTCTATTATCTCTGATTGGGATGGCAGATTTATTTCAAGATTCTGGCAGACATTACAGCAAGCATTAGGAACTCGTCTAGACATGAGTACTGCCTATCATCCACAAACTGATGGGCAGAGCGAAAGGACGATACAAACGCTTGAAGACATGCTACGAGCATGTGTTATTGATTTCGGAAACAGTTGGGATCGACATCTACCATTAGCAGAATTTTCCTACAACAACAGCTACCATTCAAGCATTGAGATGGCGCCGTTTGAAGCACTTTATGGTAGAAAGTGCAGGTCTCCGATTTGTTGGAGTGAAGTGGGGGATAGATAGATTACGGGTCCGGAGATTATACAGGAAACTACCGAGAAGATCATCCAAATTCAACAACGGTTGAAAACCGCCCAAAGTCGACAAAAGAGCTACGCTGACATTAAAAGAAAAGATATAGAATTTGAAATTAGAGAGATGGTCATGCTTAAAGTTGCACCTTGGAAAGGCGTTGTTCGATTTGGTAAACGAGGGAAATTAAATCCAAGTTATATTGGACCATTCAAGATTATTGATCGTGTCGGACCAGTAGCTTACCGACTTGAGTTACCTCAACAACTCGTGGCTGTACATAACACTTTCCATGTCTCGAATTTGAAGAAATGTTTTGCTAAAGAAGATCTCACTATTCCGTTAGATGAAATCCAAATCAACGAAAAACTCCAATTCATCGAAGAACCCGTCAAAATAATGGATCGTGAGGTTAAAAGACTTAAGCAAAACAAGATACCAATTGTTAAGGTTCGATGGAATGCTCGTAGAGGACCCGAGTTCACCTGGGAGCGTGAAGATCAGATGAAGAAGAAATACCCGCATCTATTTCCAGAAGATTCGTCAACACCTTCAACAGCTTAAAATTTCGGGACGAAATTTATTTAACGGGTAGGTACTGTAATGACCCGAACTTTTCCATGTTTATATATATTAATTGAGATTGATATTTACATGATTAAATGTTTCCAACATGTTAAGCAATCAAACTTGTTAAGACTTGATTAATTGAAATATGTTTCATATAGACAATTGACCACCCAAGTTGACCGGCGATTCACGAACGTTAAAACTTGTAAAAACGACATGACGATATATATATATATGGATATACATATGGTTAACATGAGATTATGATAAGTAAGTATCTCCATAAGTATATTAACAATGAGTTATATACATATAAACAAGACTACTAACTTAAGGATTTCGAAACGAGACATATATGTAACGATTATCGTTGTAACGACATTTAAATGTATATATATCATATTAAGATATATTAATGTATCATAATATCATGATAATATAATAATTTAACATCTCATTAGATATAATAAACAATGGTTTAACAACATTAATTGAGATCGTTAACTTAAAGGTTTCAAAACAACACTTACATGTAACGACTAACGATGACTTAACGACTCAGTTAAAATGTATATACATGTATTGTATTTAGATGTATTAAAATACTTTTAGAAGACTTCAAGACATATATCAAAACACTCATACTTAACGAAAATGGTTACAGTTACTTTTCCATTCTTTTCTTTCATCAAGAATTCTAGTCGTATTCTTATCCGTATTATACACAGCTTCAAAACGTACTTACTATGAGTATATACCAATAGGAACTAGCATGGGATTCCATTCTTGATTATGTCATGTATGACTAATCAATTTGAACTTCTACCATGAGCTAGTCAACTAACTAGAACTCATTTTAACCCCACTCACCACTCACCAATTACCACTCATCATTCACTCCATTTCACTTCCAATTCTCTTTCTAATTCTCTCTCAACACACACACACACACACTATTATGAACGTATTTTTCCAGTAGTTAATCATCATCTTCATCAAAAATCACTTCAAGAATCAAGCTATAATCATCATAGGAAGAACACTTCAAGAACACTTCAAAAATCCCTTCAAGTTTACTAATTTACTTCCAAGCTTTCTAATCCATTCCAAGTAATCATCTAAGATCAAGAAACCTTTGTTATATACAGTAGGTTATCTATCTTATTCAAGGTAATATTCATATTCAAACTTTGATTCAATTTCTATAACTATAAACTATCTTAATTCGAGTAAAAATCTTACTTGAACTTGTTTTTGTGTCATGATCCTACTTCAAGAACTTTCAAGCCATCCAAGATCCTTTGAAGCTAGATCATTTCTTGTCACTTCCAGTAGGTTTACCTACTAAACTTGAGGTAGTAATTATGTTCATAACATCATTCGATTCATATATATAAAACTATCTTATTCGAAGGTTTAAACTCGTAATCACTATAACATAGTTTAGTTAATTCTAAACTTGTTCGCAAACAAAAGTTAATCCTTCTAACTTGACTTTTAAAATTAACTACACACATGTTCTATATCTATATGATATGCTAACTTAATGATTTAAAACCTGGAAACACGAAAAATACCGTAAAACCAGATTTACGCCGTCGTAGTAACACCGCGGGCTGTTTTGGGTTAGTTAATTAAAAACTATGATAAACTTTGATTTAAAAGTTGTTATTCTGAGAAAATAATTTTTATTATGAACATGAAACTATATCCAAAAATTATGGTTAAACTCAAAGTGGAAGTATGTTTTCTAGAATGGTCATCTAGACGTCGTTCTTTCGACTGAAATGACTACCTTTACAAAAATGACTTGTAACTTATTTTTCCGACTATAAACCTATACTTTTCTATTTAGATTCATAAAATAGAGTTCAATATGAAACCATAGCAATTTGATTCACTCAAAACGGATTTAAAATGAAGAAGTTATGGGTAAAACAAGATTGGATAATTTTTCTCATTTTAGCTACGTGAAAATTGGTAACAAATCTATTCCAAGCATAACTTAATCAACTTGTATTGTATATTATGTAATCTTGAGATACCATAGACACGTATACAATGTTTCGACCTATCATGTCGACACATCTATATATATTTCGGAACAACCATAGACACTCTATATGTGAATGTTGGAGTTAGCTATACAGGGTTGATGTTGATTCCAAAATATATATAGTTTGAGTTGTGATCAATACTGAGATACGTATACACTGGGTCGTGGATTGATTCAAGATAATATTTATCGATTTATTTCTGTACATCTAACTGTGGACAACTAGTTGTAGGTTACTAACGAGGACAGCTGACTTAATAAACTTAAAACATCAAAATATATTAAAAGTGTTGTAAATATATTTTAAACACACTTTGATATATATGTATATATTGTTATAGGTTCGTGAATCAACCAGTGGCCAAGTCTTACTTCCCGACGAAGTAAAAATCTGTGAAAGTGAGTTATAGTCCCACTTTTAAAATCTAATATTTTTTGGGATGAGAATACATGCAGGTTTTATAAATGATTTACAAAATAGACACAAGTACGTGAAACTACATTCTATGGTTGAATTATCGAAATCGAATATGCCCCTTTTTATTAAGTCTGGTAATCTAAGAATTAGGGAACAGACACCCTAATTGACGTGAATCCTAAAATAGATCTATTGGGCCTAACAAACCCCATCCAAAGTACCGGATGCTTTAGTACTTCGAAATTTATATCATATCCGAAGGGTGTCCCGGAATGATGGGGATATTCTTATATATATGCATCTTGTTAATGTCGGTTACCAGGTGTTCACCATATGAATGATTTTTATCTCTATGTATGGGATGTGTATTGAAATATGAAATCTTGTGGTCTATTGTTACGATTTGATATATATAGGTTAAACCTATAACTCACCAACATTTTTGTTGACGTTTAAAGAATGTTTATTCTCAGGTGAATACTAAGAGCTTCCGCTGTTGCATACTAAAATAAGGACAAGATTTGGAGTCCATGTTTGTATGATATTGTGTAAAAACTGCATTCAAGAAACTGATTTCGATGTAACATATTTGTATTGTAAACCATTATGTAATGGTCGTGTGTAAACAGGATATTTTAGATTATCATTATTTGATAATCTACGTAAAGCTTTTTAAACCTTTATTTATGAAATAAAGGTTATGGTTTGTTTTAAAAATGAATGCAGTCTTTGAAAAACGTCTCATATAGAGGTCAAAACCTCGCAACGAAATCAATTAATATGGAACGTTTTTAATCAATAAGAACGGGACATTTCACCTTTCTCGTGTACGCAATCCATTTTTTTATAAATCTTAGTAACCGTACACATATCTCGTGCACAAAAACTAATACACATAACCTGTGTATAAAAATCATTCTCTCGATACATAACATTCACATCAATTGGTGGCAATTATCATATCCACATAATTCAACGGTGGCAATTATCATGTCCACATAATTCAACGGTGGCAATTATCATGTCCACATAATTCAACGGTGGCAATTATCATGTCCACATAATTCAATAATAATCCGCAGAACTTCTATCTGCATAATAATTCATTCGAGGAATATTTTGCTTGTGTCTATCTCGTCAAACCTTTATAAAAGCAATTCATGCATTTTCAGTTCAATATATATTTCAAAAATATTTAATAAAGCAGTTGTAAAAACAGCGCATGTATTCTCAGTCCCAAAAATGTAAAGAGTAAAAGGGAATCAAATGAACTCACCATACTGTATTTTGTAGTAAAAATACATAGGACGACATTGAACAAGTATAGGGTTGGCCTCGGATTCACGAACCTATATCATTTGTATATTTATATTAAAACATATAATCATAACTGAACAAATTTACTTATTATACCTTTAATTTATATATTATGTATGTTTAATTTAGGTATGCATTCATAATAGTTAATATTTATATAGTTGTATTAATATATCTATATTTACATTCTTACTTGTTTAATGTTATATTTAAATATCGATAATTTGTTATTTGTAAGTATTTATATAAGAAATGTTAATATTTTTGATATACAGTTACATGAAATATTAATATAATTCTAGTATATATAATAAGTATATTTAATGTACAAAATATTTATTTGTTAAAATAATAGTTTAGAAAATAATGATTTGCTAATAATAATAATAATAACTTTATTAATAATGATAATACTAATAACAAAAATTAAAATGATAAATTTTAATGATATTAATACTAACCATATTAATGATAATAACATACAATAATAATAATAATAATAATAATAATAATAATAATAATAATAATAATAATAATAATAATAATAATAATAATAATAATAATAATAATAATAATATTAATAATAATAATAATAATAATATTAATAATAATATTAATGATAATAATAATTATAATAATAAATAAAATATTAGACTACCTTAGAAAAGAGCTTAAAAAGAAAAGAACATGCCCCAGCCTGGAGTCGAACCTGAGACCACTAGCTAACTCAAACCATTACCAAACCACTCCATTGATTCTGCTTTGCTTATTAAACTCGCATACCCTATTTATTTAACCACATTATTCTGTGTTCTAATTCTTCTTCTTAAAAAAAATATATGATTCAACCAAGGTTTGAACCCGTGACCTTCAGCTCCCTTACAATCACCCTAAACCATGGCTCTATCTATTGTGTTTCTGTTTTAATACACAGAGAAATATATATATATATATATATATATATATATATATATATATATATATATATATATATATATATATATATATATATATATATATATATATATAGTCCGAAATAATTTTTGTGTGCAACTTCATCTCCTTCACTTACTAATCAATCGACCGATTTCAAAACCAAATTAATTATAATCAACAAGAGCTGAGATTATTCCATTGATTCATAATTAATACATAAGTGTTTGTGTAAAAAAAAATAATAATAATAAAGGAAGGTACCTGTAGGTTCGCGGCCATAAAAAAAATTATTTTGATTTTGATTTCGATAACATTTTGGACAAATGTTATATCAAGAATTAAGTTTCAAATCATCCCTGAAATCTATTGGAAACGTCAATTTAATCGAAAACATTGAAATGATTACGAATTTTTGCGAAGAACATAACCTTTAACTTTTTGACAATTAACTTTGACTCCAAAATTAAGATTCGATAGGAGGAATTGGATTATGAGATTTTACAGAAAGTATCAGACATGATTTGGATGATTTCTGCATTTTTAGATTTTTGAAAATCATTACGAAATCGATTAATGGGTTTTTTGTTCAAGAACGACATATAATCAATTTATTTTATTTATTTATTTATTTTTTTTCTTTTCTTTTCTGAATCGGGAGACAAATATAGATTTTTATAAGAGTAGTTGAATGATTGAGGTGGTCAGCAAAGATTTATCAAATCTGTTTTGTAAAGGGATGATGTCGACTACTGTGACGACTCGGAAATTTTTGACCAAATTTAAATTTGATTTTAATATGAAATCGACACGATAAGCAAAGTCTGTAATGTTGAAGTCTCAAAAACTTTGAACTGTGTTCATATATACATTTGACCTTTGACTATTCCCGACGATTCACGAACAATTGTGTGTAAATAAATATGTAAATAAAGATATATGTAAATATAAAAATAAGTGTATATAGTAATTAGAGATTAATATAAAAGCAATTAAACAATTGAATTAAATATGTAGAGTAATATACAAAATAAATAAGATGTTATAAATATATATAAATATAAATATATATGATTTCTATACGATAATTATATGTAAGTTGTAATATAATATATATAAATATTAGGTATTCAATTTTGTTTTATTATAATATAAGTATTACATTATTAATAATATGTAATATCACTATAGTAATTTAATTACATGTTATAATATAGTTATTATATTACTTTCATTAATAATATTGATATCAGTATTATTAATATTATTATTATTATATATGGGATTTGATAAGCATAAATTGTTATATCAATATTATTAGTGTTACACTCATTATTACTATTAATATTAGTATTAATATTACTATTTGGAATTTTGAATATTATTGTATTATATAATATATAGATATAAAAATTTAAAAATGTAACTTAATATTAATAGAGTTATTATCAAGTATTATCATTAAGAATCATTATTATTAATATTATAAAAATAATACAATTCAATAATATTATTAAAATATATAACATATAAATAGGAAATTTGATCAATTGTTACATTTTTTATTATTACTAATATTATGATCCTTATTATTAATATAACCAGTATTACTGTTACCAATAATAATGTTATTAATATCATTTACATTATTGATTGTTACTTATTATTATTATTATTATTATTATTATTTTTATTACTATTATTAATAGTATTTTCGATAATATTAATAAAATTAATAATATTATTATTAGATGATACAGTTATAAATTATAATACTCCGTATGAGATGTAAACAGATAGATAAAGATAAAACACATAGGATCTGTTTCCAGTTCCTATCATGTACGCATCATCTTTAGATTTTTTTTTTCCTTTTCTATTCTCTCGTGACAAATTGTCGATCCCTATAGCCATAAAACAACTTTCATCAATTATAATTTGGAAATTCATCATTCAGATTACTGGATAAAATCCCCTACTCAATTCCATTCAGAACAGAGGCAAAACAGAAAACTTTAAAAAAAAAACGCTTTTGCTCTTTCACGACCGGTTTAATCAGAAGCTCGAATTCGAATAAATTATCAAAATCCATAAATGTCATTTTGTTAGAAATCATCAAATCAACCTATCTGCAACAATCTCGTTTTCCAATTCATCATATTGATTTAGAATTTTGAGGTCAAAGATTTAACTTTAAAAGTCAAAAGAATTTTTAATCGGGAAATTCGATTTTGTTTTAAGGTTTTTGGATCAATTAACGACTTGAAGAGTTTCTATGAATGATTTAAAAGGTATTTTATGTTGTGAGCTTAAGCTATAACCACCCCAAATTAAAAATCGAAGTTTGAGTTGGTGACGAGGTGTTCTTGCTGCAGGTATATCTGTATATTTTTTTTTTGTTCTGCCAATCGAAATCTTTCCAAACTGATCATTTTCTGTTTCAAATACGAAATTGGAATTAAATTAAAAGGGTGTTGTTTTGATTTGAGTTAACCCTGGTCGACTAAGTTCTTGGAGAAGAAGATGTGGTAAAGGGAAACAGATTACGGTTTAAATAAAATAAATATAGGGATAATTTCAGAAAGGCAGTGGTGGAAGGATGGTTAGAGGGTAGTGTCGGGTAACGAGAGGTCGGAGGTTCGAGTCTCGTCTGGGGTATTCTTTTTAGAAAAGCTTCTTAGAGGGTATACACTTTTATTTTAATTTTGTTATTTTTATTATTAATTGTCATTATTATAGTTATTATTATTATTATTGATGATATAAATTATTGTTATCATTACAAGTATCATAATTATAATAATTATTATTAAAATAGGTGTATTCCTAAAAAGTTACCACTTATTAACATTTTCAAGTATTATTAATATTATCATTGTATGGTTATAGTTATAATTAGGAATATTGTTATTGTTATTATTGTATTATTATATTTAGCAACTAATATATGTATTATCATTACTATTATGTAAAAATAAATACTATGATTAATACTATTATCGTTTTGTTATTAAGTAGTACCATTAAATATTATTAGTATTATTAGTGTTACTTTCATAAATATTAGTATCGGTATCACTTTATAAATATTATTATTATTATTATTATTATTATTATTATTATTATTATTATATTATTATTATTATTATTATGAAAATAATATAAGTTATCATTAATCTTATTAATATTAGTATTAGTAATACTTTTGTAACTATTAGTATCATTATGTTTATTATTAAACAAATGTATCAATAATAACAATATCATTATTTTTAATAGTATTATCATTTTTAATAAAAAATTATTATTATTATTATTATTAGTAAATCATTAATATCATAACTATCTTAAACAGTAAAATTAATATTTTTACAAGTACTATTATTAATATCATTGTTACTATCACTAATAGGGTTATTATTAACATATGTAAATTATTAATGTTATTATCATTATTTTTACTAATATTAACTTAGTATAATAAAAACTACTGTTTTGATAAATAAACTAAATACATACATAAATATACATATTTAATACATATAACATAACAAAAATTAATATTTTTATATACAACATGAACATATGAAACAAATATATATTATTAACATAAAAAGGATATAACTAATAAAATTATATGTTTCGATTATAATTATGAATATTAATAAATATACAAATGATATAGGTTCGTGAATCCAAGGCCAACCCTGCATTGTTCAATATAGTCACATGTATTTTTACTACAAAATACAGTATGGTGAGTTTCATTTGCTACCTTTTTAAATGTTTTTGCAATATATATTTTTGGGACTGAGAATACATGCGCTACTTTTATAAATGTTTGACGAAATAGACACAAGTACTTAAAACTACATTCTATGGCTGGATTATTAAACTGAATATGCCCCTTTTTAGTCTGGTAATCTAAGAATTAAGGAACAGACCCCCTAATTGACGCGAATCCTAAAGATAGATCTATCGGGCCCAACAAGCCCCATCCAAAGTACCGGATGCTTTAGTACTTCGAAATTTATATCATGTCCGAAGGAGGATTCCGGAATGATGGGGATATTCTTATATGCATATTGTGAATGTCGGTTACCAGGTGTTCAATCCATATGAATGATATTTTTGTCTCTATGTATGGGACGTATGTTTATGAGAAATAGAAATATGGGAAATCTTGTGGTCTATTAAAATTATGAAATGATTATTTATGATAAACTAATGAACTCACCAACCTTTTGGTTGACACTTGAAAGCATGTTTATTCTCAGGTACGAAAGAAATCTTCCGCTGTGCATTTGCTCATTTTAGAGATATTACTTGGAGTCATTCATAACATATTTCAAAAGACGTTGCATTCGAGTAGTTGAATTCATCAAGATTATTAATAAGTCAATTATAGTTCGATATATTATAAAATGGTATGCATGCTGTTAACTGTCGATGTAATGAAAGTTTGTCTTTTAAAAACGAATGCAATGTTTGTAAAATGTATCATATAGAGGTCAAGTACCTCGCGATGTAATCAACTATTGTGAATCGTTTGTAATCGAAATGGACTTCGTCCGGATGGATTAGGACGGGTCATTTCAACTACAAGGTTCACAAGCAGAGAAAAAAACAAAATAAAGAGAAGAAAAAAAAAGATGGTAATCCAATATAATAAATATTACGCGGTTTGTATATCTATATGTATATTTTATTATTGATATTAATAATTATTAATTATATTAATAATAATAATACTTATTAATAATAATAATCATAGGTTTGATAATAATATCATATCAAATAATACTAATAATAATAAAAGTACAATGTTAATAAGATTTTAAACAAAGATGATAGTTTTTAGTAATAATAATAACAATAATCATAATAATAACTATAATTAGAGTTTTACTACTACTTATAATACTAATAATATTAATAATGATAATAATAATATTAATAATAATAACATCACTTTTACATATCAAATTTGGTACATATATACATACTTTATTTTAAATTTATTTGATATTAATAATATAAGTATTAACATTAACAATAATGATAAAGTAAGTAATGATAGTGATATTAATATAACAGTTATATATTCAAACTTATAATTATATTTAGTATAATAATATTACATATTATTAATTATGTAATACTTATATTACAATATACAATATTGAATTTTTATATGTATTACAACATACATCTAAAATTAATTGTGTACAGATTTCATGTATACATTTATATATATATTTATTCTACTAACATCTTTATTATTTTATATAATATTTTACATATTTAATTTAAATGATTTGTTTTTCTCTTATTTCAAATTTATTATATATATATATATATATATATATATATATATATATATATATATATATATATATATATATATATATATATATATACATACATATTTATTTACATACTATTGTTCGTGAATCATCGGGAGTAGTCAAAAGGGTAAATGCATTTATGTAAACTGTTCCAAAATTTTAAGACTCAACTTTACAGACTTTGCTTATCGTGTCGAAATCATATAAAGATCAAGTTTAAATTTGGTCAAAAATTTCCGGGTCGTCACAGATTCTAGGGCTTAGGGTTAGGGTTTAGATTTAGGGTTTAGAGTTTAGGTTTAGGGTATAGGGTTTAGGTTTATGGTTTTCAGTTTAGACTTAGGGTTTAGGGTTTAGGTTAGGGTTTAGATTTTAGCGCTTAGGGTTTATTGTTATGGTTTAGATTTAGTTTTAAAAACAAACGATTTAATAACTTTACCAGTACTAATGCTACTGCTACTATTATTATAAGTTGTAGTATTTCATTATTCTAAAAAGACTTTATGTTTTGTTTTGAATTCCTGATGTAATGAATAATGATTTGGATATTTACCAGAAGACCAGTAGTGGGTGTGATAATTAATCAATATAGCAACAAAGACTTAAAGGGATATGTTCGTGTTTCTGTGGGTAAATCAGAACAACGGCGTTGCTTCTTATTTACGTTTCTAAAACTGTTGGTAAACCAAATGGGTTTGGAATATAACTTGATTTGCACTTGAATTATAAAACACACATGAAATGTCACCATGGACTATTTGTAATAATGAAGTGCTACTTGAAATATTCTTAAACATATTATTTAAAACCTACTTGTGAGATGCTTTTATTACACCACTTGATTTAAATACATCGTTATTAGTATTTTAATTTCTTAATTCTGAGAATTTGTCGGTATTAAACATACTGATTTGTATGTTAATTTGTAGACATGATTATCTTAATTGGAACACAAAGTGACACAACTTAACAAGGAAATACAACTAAAAAATGAATTTTCTAAAGCAGGTACTTTGCAACTATATATTTTATGTGATTTATACCAACTATATGACATCGTGTATTTGATTATTGAGTTGTTATCAAGTCTGTTACTTTAATTTGAACATCATTTTTTACATTTGAACTTTCGAAATATGATATTGTTTATTTGTGTTATCATGATTAAAATTGTCTTATAATATCATCATTTCATAAAACCCGCGAAACCGCGGGTCTTTAACTAGTTACACTTAAAATGTTGTTCATGTTTATCAATGAATAATAACATATCAAATTTCATGGTATACAAGTAAATTTTGTTAATTATTCCTGGACGTTTCATGATAATCAGACTATATAACCTACCGTATGTTTAATGATTGATCAAATCAAATCATATATATAAGCTAAATCTTAACTAATTGATAATATATAATTTGAGATGGAATAGTGATTAACGAATATGATGTTAGCAGAGTTGATAATTTGGTTCTCTATATATAGAGGTAGAATTTATATATATTGTAGGGATTCTTCTTCGTATATACTTAACTTATATAAAATTTTAATCCTTTCCTTCACGATGATAAAAGAGTACTTTGTTACAGTCCTTAATCTGTTAGTTGGAAACTTGGAAATTTTTGTCATCCCACATTGGAGGATGAGATAGGACAGAAACATTATAAAATCACAGGGCATTCAAATCCAATTTGATGATAATTTCGGCCTCACTCTCTTGGCCACATTTATCGTGGGTCAAGTAATATGTGTGTATAGGGCATTGCTTCAAACCCAATTAGATGATGATTAGTTTGTTCTCTTGGTCATCTTTCTGGTGTGCCAACTAATTAATTTTGGGCCTTTAAAATTAGTGGGCCCTGTGCAGTTGTACATGGGTCTGATCATCTTTCTGGTGTGCCAACTGATATTGCTCCAAACGAACATATATTTAGTCACAATATCGTTCCAAAATGTAATGTTTTTAATTGTAATTTCCTTATTTTTAGTTGTAATTGTTTAAATAAATAAGTGCGAAGACGAAAGACGAAGATTGCTCAAAAATGAAGATTTAAAGTCGAAAACGAAGATTTAAAAGGCAAAAACGTCCAAAATGCTCAAACGTACAAGTTACACTCCAAGTGATTTAAATTATCGAATAAAAATGTCTAAAGATTGACAAGAATGCAAGTCGCGAAACGCAAATTACACGATATTAAATTGTAAGAAAAGACGTTCGAGAAATCGAGACTGAGACATAAACCGGGCGTAAATGTACGAGACATCGGAGCCAAAATTATGAGTCAACTATGCACAAGAATATAATATAATATTTAAATAATTATATAAATTATTTATATATTATATATATTTTTATAATATGTCGACAAGTAAAAATCCAAAAAATTGTGAGCTGGATCTGGCGGCCATGCGATCGCATGGGAAATAGGCATAAAACCCATACGATCGCATGGGTTACTGTAGCAGGCCACATATCTATAAAAAGCCAGTTTGCTCGAGCTTTATATACATCAGTTTTCATTTCTCTTCTGTAATATTCATAATATATATTTATATTTGTAATTTTAATTTAAGTTTATTTTAATAATAAAGTTATTGTAACGTTTAATTTACGGGTTTTAAGTCGAAGTTATGTCCGTGTACCGCTACGCTAATAATATCGCTTTTTACCGTTCCAACTCACTGTAAGTCTCCACGTCCCAACTTTATTTTCGCGTATCATTATTATCGTTATTATCGTTGTTATTACTATTGTTATTATTATTATTATTATTATTATTGTTATTATTATTATTGTTATCGTAATATTTATTATTATCGTCGTTATTATTGTTATTTATTTATTATTGTTATTATGTCCATTTTATATAATTTATATTTTTACACCGTTATAATGTCCAACTAAATATCCATAGTGGTAACTAAAATGTAGAACCTCTGGACAAATGGATTGAACCATATTATAATATTATGATGTAACTTTGACTATTTTTAATATTAAGTTTAATCACCGACCCATTGTTATATAATTTAATATTTTCACCCTTATCACATAATTTATTAAAATTGATAAACGAAAGTACATTAAATTGACATAAATTATGCTTCAACACCTCGGTGATCTAGACGGACATATGGACAAATTATTGACAACAATTTAGAAGTGTGATTCGATGGTTTGGGTAATATTATAGCTTATATAATCGTGTAATTATAAAAAGGGTAAGACCGTTATAATTTTGGTTTTAACGAAAGTAAAAACTGGATTAAATCTTAATTTAAATAATCGGGGTATAATTTAATTCGCTAAAACGAGATCGAAACGAAAGTTAGATTTAATTTTAGTTAGTTAAATCTTTATAAATCGGAAGATAAAATATAAGGATATATATTAAAACATCATAATCAGACTTAAAAACAAGCCATAAATCCAGAGGGGACATATTTTAGTAGCCACTACTTTACCTTATTTTAAATCTCTTCAATTTCACTTTTTACCATATAGTAAATTTTAATTACTTTTTACTATTTTGCTATATTGCCATGAAAAACCTTATTTCTTCTATTTTGTCAAATTAGTTAAATTGTATTTTTATTGTCGTTAATTTAGTTATTTCGTTTTAGTTAAATTTAAATTCCGTTCAATTAAGTAGTAAACCCTAATCCAAAATCCCCCTTTTAATAGATTAACTTTTAGCGATTAAAACCTTGAAAACTCCATTTCCCTGTGGAACGAACCGGATTTACCAAATAAACTATTACTATACGGATAGGACAAAGTTGCCTATATGTGTGAAATCAATCCGAAATCATAAGAACGCAACCAATTCATGTAATACATTCAATCTAAATTCGATCAAAATAAAAGGACACGATCTTCAAGCACATCAACTTTTTGGCGCCACTGCCGGGGAAGTTGGCAGTTAAATAAATAGATAATTTTTCTGATTCGTAGTAATAGTTGGATTTGTACGTGGACTGGGTTATTGGAGCCAAACAGTACTCAATTATATTGAGACCAAACGAATCCTGCCCCCCTGCTGCATCTTTTGGCTATTCGAAACGTGGGCAAAATCAGAAGAAAAATCTGTTTGTTTAAAGGTTTTTATCATTGTTTTTATGTTATTCGATCCTTTCGTGAAAATTCATTTTCAAGAAAGTTCAATGTTTATACACTTAGTGAATAAATCCTTCAAGATTACATACAATTTTGTAATTGTATGACACGTTCAGGAAATCCTATACTTATTGCACTTAATCCAGAGCCTGAAAGAAACTTGAACAAAAGATTAAAACAAGAAAAAACAAAAAAAATTAGGTAGTACTAGTCAACCGAATACACCGAAAAATATCAAAAAACAAGTAGGAAACACTAGTGGTCAACCAGAAATCAAAACTGAACCTGAAACCATCATCATTAAAGAAGAAATGGCTGAAGTAACACCTGATCCAAATGATCTACCGATGTGGAATACCAGACAAACTGTTCCCCCTCTCGCACTTGCACCTATAAGAAGACCTGAAATTGAGGCTGAAAACTGGGAAGTCAAGGGGCAGTTTATGCACATGATTCGTGAAAACCAATTCGACGGAAGACTTAATAATAATCCGATAGAATATTTAGAAGCTTTTGAAGATTTATGTGAACAGTACAAAAAAAGATGTTTCTTCAGATGCATTTAAGTTAAGAACTTTTCCGTACTCGTTAATCGGAGACGCAAAAGCATGGTTGAAAGTATCAAAACCTGATTCTATCACAACTTTTAACGAATTAAGAGAAAAATTCATTACCCGATTTTTCCCACCGGCAAAAGCCGAAAGACTTAGAACTGAAATCACCACTTTTAAACAAAAGTCGGATGAAACTCTTTATGATGCATGGGAAAGATTAAAAAGAATGTTACGAAATTGTCCGCAACACGGATTGCAAAAAGGGCAAATAGTTCAAACTTTTTATCGTGGTATTGATGAACATACTCGTGGTATATTAGATTCCTCCGCTGGAGGAGTATTTATGTACAAATCACCAAATCAAGCGTATGACATGTTAGAAGACATGTCAGTTCATACTTTTGAATGGACACCGTCTAGAGATCAACTACCTAGAAGGACGGTGGCAAGCCTTGAAGAAAATGAAGAAAACAACACAACCATAGCTTCACTGTCGAATCAAATCAAAAAGTTTGGAAGAGAAATAGAGAAACTAAATTCAACAGTTTTAGCATTACAAGTTGGATGTGAAATCTGTGGACAACCACATTTCACAAAAGATTGTGATATCAATGATCGGCCAATGAACTCAGTAGCACAAGTTAATTTTATGGCCAATCAAAGACAAGGAAATTTTCAAGGAGGAAATTCTAATTATCAACCTGCAAACCCAGGATATCAAAACCCGAAGAATTTTGCTTTTCAAAGAAATGGACCACCTGGCTTTTTCAATAGAAACCAACCTCCATTTCCACCTCAACAAAATTTTCAACAACAATCGTTACCTCAATTACCATATCAACAACAAAATCATAACACGCAACCAGTAGAGAAGAAATCTAACTTTGAAGAAGTTATGATGAATTTTGTGAAAAGTCAATCAGAAACGAATGAGCAAGTGAAGAGACAACTTCATCAATCCCGAACAGAAAACGAGCAAGTACAAAGGAATCATCAAGCGTCAATTCAAAACCTTGAAAGAGATATGGGAAGAATATCCCAATTACTTGCTGAAAGGCAATCAGGCACTTTACCATCAAACACGCAACCAAACCCTAAGGGTAAGGAAACTCAAAATTCAAGTAATATTTCACAAGTTAATTCAATCACTACGCAAACTGGGTTAACCATTAACCCAGAGATTCCAAAGTCTCTCACTCCTATTCATGTTTCACAAGAAAATGAACCTGTGGTGGAAGAAAATACGATGCCAACCACAAGTGCACCAAAGACTCAAAATCAACCACCATTGAAGGTATACAAACCTCCAATTCCATATCCGCAATGTTTGAAGAAAGATAAATTACAAGCACAATACAACAAGTATGCTGACATGATTAAGCAAATTTGTATAAATGTACCGCTTGTAGATGTTCTTACGGGTATGCCGAATTATGGAAGGTATATCAAAGATCGTATAGCAGACAAAGGAAAATATGCAGAAGTTTCACCCACATTCCTTAATGAAGAATGCTCAGCAATTTTGCAAAAGCAAAATTTGCCACCAAAACTTGGAGATCCTGGAAGTTTCATCATTCCTTGTCTAATGGGATATTCAGTAATGTACGATGCATTAGCTGATTTAGGAGCGAACATTAACCTTATGCCTCACTCCATGTACTTAAAATTGAACTTAGGTGATTTAAAACCAACTAGGATGTGTATACGATTAGCTGATAGAACTTACAACTATCCTATTGGCATTGCTGAAAACCTACCTGTTAAAGTAAATCACTTAATATTTCCTACTGATTTCGTTGTTCTTGAAATGGAAGAAGATAGTAAGGTTCCCCTAATTCTAGGGCATCCCTTTCTAAATACTGCGGACGCAATTGTGCGCGTAAAAGAGAAAAATCTCAGCTTAGGTGTGGGGGAGGATAGAATTATATTGAACATAGATAAGGCTATGAAACACCCTATGTCTCCTGATGACGAATGTTTCCAAATAGACATTGTTGATTGTTGTATTGAGGAAGAACTACAAGAACTATTAAATGTCGACACCTCAGATTTCACCTCGATGGGTGAAGGTGAAGATTTTGATGTCGATATAGAGTTAGACAAGCTGTTAAAGGTAGTCACTGATGAAGAATACGTAGAAGAAGAAATTCCCGGGGAAGATGAACCTTTTGAAGAAATTACCGATGGTAATAGGTTCCGGATAAAATCTTCCTTGGAAGAACCACCCACCTTGGAACTTAAAGAACTCCCAGAACATTTGGAGTATGCTTATCTCCAAGGAACGTCACAATTACCTGTCATAATTTCATCAAAACTTTCCAATGATGAAAAGGGTAGGTTAATGTCTATTTTAAAAACCCACAAAAAGGCAATTGCTTGGGAAACAACTGATATTCCAGGTATTAACCCTGCTTATTGTACTCACAAAATTCTAATGGAAGAAGATTTTAAACCCGTGGTACAAAGGCAACGGAGGTTAAACCCTAACATGAAAGAAGTTGTCAAAAAGGAGGTTATCAAATTACTTGATGCCGGGTTAATTTACCCTATATCCGATAGCCCGTGGGTAAGTCCTGTACAAGTAGTACCCAAGAAAGGAGGTACGACTGTTATTCTAAATGATAAGAATGAACTCGTTCCTACAAGAACAGTCACTGGGTGGAGAGTCTGTATAGACTATCGTTGTCTAAACGACGCTACAAGGAAAGATCATTTCCCGCTACCATTTATCGACCAAATGCTAGAATGTTTGGCGGGAAAAGATTACTACTATTTCCTTGATGGATTCTCCGGTTATTTTCAAATTCCAATTGATCCAAAAGACCAAGAAAAGACCACATTTACTTGTCCATTTGGTACTTTTGCGTACCGACGAATGCCATTCGGATTATGCAACGCACCAGGCACCTTCCAAAGGTGTATGATGGAAATTTTTCATGACATGATTGAAGAAAGTATAGAAGTCTTTATGGACGATTTCTCTGTTTTTAGAGACTCCTTCAACTCATGTCTCTCAAACCTTGAACGAATGCTAATTCGTTGTGAAGAATCAAATCTTGTTTTAAACTGGGAGAAATGCCACTTCATGGTGAAGGAAGGCAATATTGTAGGACACAAGATTTCTCGAGCTGGAATGGAAGTAGAAAAGCTAAGATAGACATCATTTCAAAACTTCCTCCTCCAACCAATGTTAAAGGAATTAGTAGTTTCCTTGGTCATGCGGGATTCTATCGACGATTCATAAAGGATTTTTCTAAAATCGCTCGACCCATAACTAAACTTCTTGAGAAAGACAGTACATTCGATTTCAACGACTAGTGTCTAAATGCTTTCTCTATTCTGAAAGAGAAACTTACGAATGCACCTATTATGGTATCACCCGACTGGTCCAAACCCTTCGAGCTAATGTGTGATGCTAGTGATTTCACACTGGGAGCTGTTTTAGGTCAACGTCAAGATAACAAATTTCAACCAATCTACTACGCAAGTAAAACACTTACAAGAGCTCAGTTGAATTACACAACTACTAAGAAGGAGCTTCTTGCAGTAGTTTTTGCTTTCGATAATTTTAGATCTTACCTAGTGTTATCTAAAACAATTGTTTATACCGATCATTCAGCCCTAAAGTACTTATTCAAAAAGCAAGATGCTAAGCCTAGACTAATTCGTTGGATTCTTCTCCTACAAGAATTCGACATTGAAATCAAGGATAAAAAGGGTGCTGAAAATCTCGCTGCAGATCACTTATCCCGTCTTGAAAATCCCAACTTAGAATCACTCGACGAATCTGTTATTCACGATACTTTTCCAAACGAGTTCCTTATGAAAATTAAAACGGAAGAAGAAATTCCATGGTTTGTGGACTTTGCCAATTATCTAGCCGCAGGAATTCTTGTTAAAAATCAAACTTATCAGCAAAAGAAGAAATTTTTCACTGATCTGAAGTTTTACTTCTAGGAAAGCCCTAATCTCTTTCGTATAGGAGCAGATCAAGTTATTCTTCGATGTGTATACGGTAAAGAAGCTCAACAAATTCTGGAGCACTGTCATCAAGGATCGGCTGGTGGACATTTCGGACCAAGCTATACAGCTAAGAAGGTCTTTGACTCAGGTTTTTACTGGCCTACAATTTTCAAAGATGCACATAATATGGTAAAAACCTGTGATGCTTGTCAAAGATCTGGAAATATCTCCAAGAGAGACAAAATGCCACAACAAAGCATCCTAGTATGCGAAGTATTTGACATTTGGGGTATTGACTTCATGGGTCCATTCCCCGCCTCTAACAAATGCAAATACATTCTCGTAGCAGTTGATTATGTTTCTAAATGGGCTGAAGCAAAAGCTCTACCCACTAACGATGCTCGAGTTGTTGTCAGCTTTCTCAAAAACCTTTTCTCACGATTCGGACTTCCAAAAGCATTAATCAGTGATCGTGGAACTCATTTTACAAATCAATTACTCGAGAAAGTACTTAAAAAGTATGGAGTTAATCATCGTTTCTCAACTTCTTACCACCCTCAAACGAGTGGCCAAGTTGAAAACACAAATCGAGGTCTTAAACGAATTTTAGAAAGAACGGTTAAGAATAATCCAAAAATCTGGCATCGAAAGCTAGATGATGCGTTGTGGGCATTAAGAACCGCATTCAAAATGCCCATTGGTACCACTCCTTTCCGATTAATATATGGTAAGGCATGTCATCTACCTGTCGAGGTTGAACACAAGGCGTATTGGGCACAAAAAGAATGTAATACAGACCTTGTGGAAGCCGGAGAAAATCGATTCTTACAATTGCATGAATTAGACGAGCTAAGACTTCATGCATATGAAAATTCGAGATGTTACAAAGAGAGAACTAAGAAATGGCACGATGCTCGCTTAAAAGAGAAGAAAGCATTTGAACCAGGAGACAAAGTTCTAATTTTTCAATCACGTTTTAAGTTTTCACCTGGGAAACTTAAGTCCCAATGGCGGGGACCGTATGAAGTAAAACAAGCATTTCCATCCGGATACGTAGAGTTATATGACAAGAATGGTGGTATTTTCAATGTGAATGGTCACAGACTTAAATTCTATTATGAAGGGTTCAACAACACTGAAAGAGATGACATCACATTCTACCCTAAGGAAAAATGAATACAGGGTAATTTTAGCTAACTACTCGCCTTCTTAAGACGTTTCAAATTATTTCGAGAGTGAAGCCCGATTGGTGTTTTCCGCTAGCAGACACTAAAGAACTAGTCTTCTCCCTCCATTCTGAATTTTTTTGTTTTGTATGAAATTAATATTCTTTTTAAATTTAAGTTTTGTGTGAATTTTAAAAATAAAATTTACTTTATTTCATTAAGTTTAAAAAAATGTTTTCTAAAATTCGTCGTGAGTTGAACACTAGGTCGCAGAACCGAAATTGCTTTACCCAAGGACGGGGCGAAAAATTTTGTTATTATTATTTTAATATTATTGATCTAAAGTATGCCAAAAATATTATATGAATATGGGGTAATATACCAAACTTCAAAAATATGTATATACGTTTGTAGTTTATTTTATACACTAATAAGGGTAAAAGACGCATTTTCAAAGAATGAAATTCAGTTTAACAAAAGCAACCAATTTTTGGCGAAACATATGAAAAGATGACGGAAATTTTGGAATGACGGACAAATCAACATTAAAAGATTAAACAAATCCCGCAAGTTACGGCTTTTTAGCTAAAGAGGTTTTAACTCCCTTTCTATTCTAATTGCCCTCGTGAATTTAATTTAGTCTGATTTCATTGCAAGTGAGGGCATTGCATGATCTCAAGTATGGGGAGGGGTTATAAATTCTCTCGGGTTTATACACTTGACTTATTTTCTAAATTTTGTGAAAATTTTAATTTTTTTTAACTAAATGAATTCAAATCTTGTTTAATATGTTTATGAACGATAAAACTAGGTGCGGGTACCGAAATTATTGTTAACCTTAAAAAAAGGACATAAATTTAAAAACAACTAAAACGCTTGAATTTATTTATTATAAATAAAAAGACGCATGAAAAAAAGCCAAGTGTGGGGAGATTTGTCAATATATATGAACTGTTAGCACATGTTTGTACGAAGTTTATTGCAGGTACTTTTGCTTTGGGCTGTATAAATTTGTTTTACCCATTAAATTGTGAAAATTAAAGAAATGATGGATCTACACGATGAATCAATTCCATCATTAAAATAAAGTAAAGTCTTCAGAAAAAGAAACGCGCTTCTTGATTTAGGTCAGGAAGTTGTCGTCCAGACCAGTTGTAGAGTCTACGAAAAACCTTGAAAAGTTTTCTCGAAAATCAGCTAGAAATCAACGGACCTCAGCATCAAACAGGGTCGCCATGTGGTCAGACTTATCCTAACCATGAGAGGATCTGTCTCGTAAAATGGGGAGGGCGCCGTGCAAATTAGCTTGATAAGACTAATGAATCAGACCCCCAGAAAGGATAATCTCCTTAAAGATTAAAAATCAGCTTTTAAGCCTGATATTACTCAATCCTTGAGATTGACCTTAAAGATTGAGAATTACAAACTCATGGAATTCAATGATATCTAAACTCGAGCTTAAACGAGAAAATATTTTGATCAAATTAAAACCGATTTGTTTTCTGAAAACCCATTTTCAATGCTCTCATTACCATTGAACGTAAAATCCTAAGAATTCATCAGAATTCATTAGGTCACCTGAACCAAATCGGGTGTCAACCGTAAGAACGGTGGTTGCATAGCATGGTCAAAGACAGGACCTTGTGCCAGACCGAAAAATTATAGGGTGATCCTTACTATTTCTCCTACAAAGGATAGTAATTGCATCCGACACGTTGTGGACCATAATCAAATGCATGTCATTAGACATTGCCTTAACAGTTGCTTGTTCATCGCTTTCCTTTACAACCGGACGGTAGTTTATTGAAAGGTAATATACGGGACAAGTAAACTGGACGTGTGCTTTCCTAATACAAGGATTAGCAAGTGGGTGACACAAAACCATAAGTTTTGAGCTAAAATTTTAAAAATCTGAAACCCACAAAACCCACAAAATCATTTTGCTAACACCGGTGAAGGGTTATTCCAAAAAACTTGTCTAGGGTAAAATCTAGCTTAAATTTTCAAAATATCAAAAGTTTTCATAAAGATCCAATTTCCTTAAGGATCTAAATTTTCATAGTCATGTGGGACTTTAAACCGCCGTTCAAATGTGCACTTTGCTTTGGAAACCGAAAGTAAATCGGCTATTTGATTGCAAGTGTCGTTGACCTGAACCCGAGGCAATTGTGGATGGCACACCCACCTTTAACCATGGTTCTATTGTTACTATCATTGTTTATACCGGCATATCAAAATCACTGATGTATAAAGTGTGAAGAATAAAGAAGTGATTTGTGTGAAGTTTGTTTTATTTCAAGATATATATTGCTTGAGGACTAGTAACGTTCAAGTGTAGGGATAATTGATATTGCTCCAAACGAACATATATTTAGTCACAATATCGTTCCAAAATAATTGATATTGCTCCAAACGAACATATATTTAGTCACAATATCGTTCCAAAATGTAATGTTTTTAATTGTAATTTCCTTATTTTTAGTTGTAATTGTTTAAATAAATAAGTGCGAAGACGAAAGACGAAGATCGCTCAAAAATGAAGATTTAAAGTCGAAAACGAAGATTTAAAAGGCAAATACGTCCAAAATGCTCAAACGTACAAGTTACACTCCAAGTGGTTTAAATTATCGAAGATAAATGTCTAAAGATTGACAAGAATGCAAGTCGCGAAACGAAAATTACACGATATTAAATTGTACGAAAAGACGTTCGAGAAACCGGGACTGAGACATAAACCGGGCGTAAATGTACGAGTCATCGGAGCCAAAATTATGAGTCAACTATGCACAAGAATATAATATAATATTTAAATAATTATATAAATTATTTATATATTATATATATTTTATAATATGTCGACAAGTAAAAATCTAAAAAATTGTGAGCTGGATCTGGCGGCCATGCGATCGCATGGGAAATAGGCATAAAACCCATGCGATCGCATGGGTTACTGTAGCAGGCCCCATATCTATAAAAAGCCAGTTTGCTCGAGCTTTATATACATCAGTTTTCATTTCTCTTCTGTAATATTCATAATATATATTTATAATTATAATTTTAATTTAAGTTTATTTTAATAATAAAGTTATTGTAACGTTTAATTTACGGGTTTTAAGTCGAAGTTCTGTCCGTGTACCGCTACGCTAATAATATCGCTTTTTACCGTTCCAACTCACTGTAAGTCTCCACGTCCCAACTTTATTTTCGCATATCGTTATTATCGTTGTTATTACTATTGTTATTATTATTATTATTATTATTGTTATTATTATTATTGTTATCGTAATATTTATTATTATCGTCATTATTATTGTTATTTATTTATTATTGTTATTATGTCCATTTTATATAATTTATATTTTTACGCCGTTATAATGTCCAACTAAATATCCATAGTGGTAACTAAAATGTAGAACCTCTGGACAAATGGATTGAACCATATTATAATATTATGATGTAACTTTGACTATTTTTAATATTAAGTTTAATCACCGACCCATTGTTATATAATTTAATATTTTCACCCTTATCACATAATTTACTAAAATTGATAAACGAAAGTGCATTAAATTGACATAAATTATGCTTCAACACCTCGGTGATCTAGACGGACATATGGACAAATTATTGACAACAATTTAGAAGTGTGATTCGATGGTTTGGGTAATATTATAGCTTATATAATCGTGTAATTATAAAAAGGGTAAGACCGTTATAATTTTGGTTTTAACGAAAGTAAAAACTGGATTAAATCTTAATTTAAATAATTGGGGTATAATTTAATTCGCTAAAACGAGATCGAAACGAAAGTTAGATTTAATTTTAGTTAGTTAAATCTTTATAAATCGAAAGATAAAATATAAGGATATATATTAAAACATCATAATCGGACTTAAAAACAAGCCATAAATCCAGAGGGGACATATTTTAGTAGCCACTACTTTACCTTATTTTAAATCTCTTCAATTTCACTTTTTACCATATAGTAAATTTTAATTACTTTTTACTATTTTGCTATATTGCCATGAAAAACCTTATTTCTTCTATTTTTTCAAATTAGTTAAATTGTATTTTTATTGTCGTTAATTTAGATATTTCATTTTAGTTAAATTTAAATTCCGTTCAATTAAGTAGTAAACCCTAATCCAAAATCCCCCTTTTAATAGATTAACTTTTAGCGATTAAAACCTTGAAAACTCCATTTCCCTGTGGAACGAACCGAGTTTACCAAATAAACTATTACTATACGGATAGGACAAAGTTGCCTATATGTGTGAAATCAATCTGAAATCATAAGAACACCATATAATCACAACCAATTCGTGTAATAAATTCGATCAAAATAAAAGGACACGATTTACAAGCACATCACCAACTAATTAATTTTGGGCCTTTAAAATTAATGGGCCATGTGCAGTTGTACATGGGTTTTGTAGTGACCCGAACTTTTCTATGTTTATATATATTAAATGAAATTGATATTTACATAATTAAGTATTTCCAACATGTTAAGCAATCAAACTTATTAAGACTTGATTAATTGGAATAGGTTTCATATAGACAAATGACCACCCAAGTTGACCGGTGATTCACGAACGTTAAAACTTGTAAAAACTATACGATGACATATATATGGTTATATATATAGTTAACATGATTTTATTATAAGTATGTATCTCATTAGGTATTTTAACAATGAGTTATATACATAAAAATGAGACTATTAAATTAAGAAACTCGAAAACGATATATATAACGATTATCGTTATAACGTCTTACTAGGTACATATGAATCATATTAAGATATTGATAGACTTCGTTAATTATGTTAAATGATAAGTAAATATATCATTAAGTGTATTAACAATGAACTACATATGTAAAAATAAGACTACTAACTTAATGATTTTGAAACGAGACATATATGTAACGATTATCGTTGTAACGACATTTAATGTATATAGATCATATTAAGAGATATTTGTACATCATAATATCATGATAATATAATAATTTAAAATCTCATTTGATATTATAAACATTGGGTTAACAACATTTAACAAGATCGTTAACCTAAAGGTTTCAAAACAACATTTACATGTAACGACTAACGATGACTTAACGACTCAGTTAAAATGTATATACATGTAGTGTTTTAATATGTATTCATACACTTTTGAAAGACTTCAAGACACTTATCAAAATACTTCTACTTAACAAAAATGTTTACAATTACATCCTCGTTCAGTTTCATCAACAAATCTACTCGTATGCACCCGTATGCGTACTCGTACAATACACAACTTTTAGATGTATGTACTATTGGTATATACACTCCAATGATCAGCTCTTAGCAGCCCATATGAGTCACCTAACATATGTGGGAACCATTATTTGGCAACTAGCATGAAATATCTCATAAAATTACAAAAATATGAGTAATCATTCATGACTTATTTACATGAAAACAAAATTACATATCCTTTATATCTAATCCATACACCAACGACCAAAAACACCTACAAACACTTTCATTCTTCAATTTTCTTCATCTAATTGATCTCTCTCAAGTTCTATCTTTAAGTTCTAAGTGTTCTTCATAAATTCCAAAAGTTCTAGTTTCATAAAATCAAGAATACTTCCAAGATTGCAAGTTTACTTCCAAGTTTTCTAAATCCATTCCAAGTAATCATCCAAGATCAAGAAACCTTTGTTACTTACAGTAGGTTATCTTTCTAATACAAGGTAATAATCATATTCAAACTTTAATTCAATTTCTATAACTATAACAATCTTATTTCGAGTGGAAATCTTACTTGAAATTGTTTTCGTGTCATGATTCTGCTTCAAGAACTTTCAAGCCATCCAAGGATCCTTTGAAGCTAGATCCATTTTTCTTATTTCCAATAGGTTTATCCAAGGAACTTGAGGTAGTAATGATGTTCATAACATCATTCGATTCATACATAAAAAGCTGTCTTATTCAACGTTATAAACTTGTAATCACTAGAACATAGTTTAGTTAATTCTAAACTTGTTCGCAAATAAAGTTAATCCTTCTGACTAGACTTTTAAAATCAACTAAACACATGTTCTTTATCTATATTATATGCTAACTTAATGATTTAAAACCTGGAAACACGATAAACACCATAAAAGTAGATATACGCCGTCGTAGTAAAACCGGGGGCTGTTTTGGTTGGGATAATTAAAAGCTAAGAAGAACTTTGATTTAAAAGCTTTACTTCTGTAAAAATTATTTTTCTTATGAACATGAAATTATATCTAAAAATCATGGTTAAACTCAAAGTGAAAGTATGTTTTTCAAAATGGTCATCAAGATGTCGTTCTTTCGACGAAAATGACTACCTCTTTCAAAAACTACTTGTAACTTGTATTTCCGACTATAAACTTATACTTTTTCTATTTAGATTCATAAATTTAAGTTCAATACGAAACCGTGGCCACTGGAATCACTCAAAACGGATTAGAAACGAAGAAATGGCGAGTAAAACAAGATTGATAAAAACTACTCATTTTACCTACGTGAAAGTTAGTAATAAATCTATTCCAACCATAACCTAATCAACTTATATTGTATATTATGTAATCTTGAGATACCATAGACACGTATACAATGTTTCGACCTATCATGTCGACCCATCTATATATATATTGTGGAACAACCATAGACACTCTATATGTGAATGTTGGAGTTAGCTATACAGGGTTGAGGTTGATTCCAAAATATATATATAGTTTGAGTTGTGATCAATACTGAGATACGTATACACTGGGTCGTGGATTGATTCAAGATAATATTTATCGATTTATTTCTGTACATCTAACTGTGGACAACTAGTTGTAGGTTACTAACGAGGACAGCTGACTTAATAAACTTAAAACATCAAAATGTATTAAAAGTATTGTAAATATATTTTGAACATACTTTGATATATATGTATATATTGTTATAGGTTCGTGAATCAACCAGTGGCCAAGTCTTACTTCCCGACGAAGTAAAAATCTGTGAAAGTGAGTTATAGTCCCACTTTTAAAATCTAATATTTTTGGGATGAGAATACATGCAGGTTTTATAAATGATTTACAAAATAGACACAAGTACGTGAAACTACATTCTATGGTTGAATTATCGAAATCGAATATGCCCCTTTTTATTAAGTCTGGTAATCTAAGAATTAGGGAACAGACACCCTAATTGACGCGAATCCTAAAGATAGATCTATTGGGCCTAACAAACCCCATCCAAAGTACCAGATGCTTTAGTACTTCGAAATTTATATCATATCCGAAGGGTGTCCCGGAATGATGGGGATATTCTTATATATGCATCTTGTTAATGTCGGTTACCAGGTGTTCACCATATGAATGATTTTTATCTCTATGTATGGGATGTATATTGAAATATGAAATCTTGTGGTCTATTGTTACGATTTGATATATATAGGTTAAACCTATAACTCACCAACATTTTTGTTGACGTGTAAAGCATGTTTATTCTCAGGTGAATATTAAGAGCTTCCGCTGTTGCATACTAAAATAAGGACAAGATTTGGAGTCCATATTTGTATGATATTATGTAAAAACTGCATTCAAGAAACATATGTTGATGTAATATATTTCTATTGTAAACCATTATGTAATGGTCGCGTGTAAACAGGATATTTTAGATTATCATTATTTGATAATCTACGTAAAGCTTTTTAAACCTTTATTGATGAAATAAAGGTTATGGTTTGTTTTAAAATGAATGCAGTCTTTGAAAAACGTCTCATATAGAGGTCAAAACCTCGCAACGAAATCAATTAATATGGAACGTTTTTAATCAATAAGAATGGGACATTTCAGTTGGTATCCGAGCGCTGGTCTTAGAGAACCAGAATTTTGCATTAGTGTATCTTATCGAGTTTGTTAGGATGCATTAGTGAGTCTGGACTTCGACCGTGTTTACTTGAAAAATGATTGCTTAACAAATTTTGTTGGAAACTATATATTTTTAACATGTGAATATTATGTGATATATTAATCTCTTAACACGTTTGATATTATGTGATAGATGTCTACCTCTAGAACAAGCCCCATTGACTCACCTAATAATAATGAAGAGTCAAATGTAAATTGGAATGATTCGTGGACTGATTCACAAGTTCCCGAAGAGGAACCGGAAGAAGAGTCGGAACCGGAAGAAGAATCGGAACCGGAAGAAGAAACGGAACCGGAAGAAGAAATAGAACCAGTGGGGGAAATAATAAAATGGTTAAGTAGAAGAAAATCCTCAACCAACCGACCAAAGTTAATTATGGTCAATGGTGTTTCCACCAAGGAAGCAAAGTATTGGGAGGATTACCAATTCTCCGATGAATCGGATCCCGACAAGGATTCCGATGATGTTATAGAAATTACCCCAACACAATTTAATATGGCAAAAGAGAACAATAAGGGAAAGGGCATAAAAATAGAGAAATTTGATTCCAAACTCGATGAACTTTATATGTATCATAAACACCCGTATTTCTTAAGTTGTGACAATAACCCGGGAACCTCTAAACCACCAGGTTTTTCTAAACCAATGTGGAAAACGACGGCTCGTATTAGGGTAACATCATATATCCCTAGAAACTTGGCAAAACGAAGCAAAACCGAAGAAGAAGAAACGAGCGAGTCGGAATAAGATAGTTGTATTCGTGTGGTGTAATATATGTAATATAGTGTGCTTATGCTTTATTATATATGTAAAAATTGCTTGTATTAATAAGTATTTATTTTATGAATCTAACTCTTGTCTATTTTACAGTATAAAAACACAAAATGGATAGATAAGCCAATATTTTAGAAGACTTACCCGGTGACATGATTGATGAAATCTTGTCTAGAGTCGGTCATAATTCCTCGGCACTATTTATGGCAAAATCAGTTTGTAAGACATTCGAAGAACGTTCCAAGAATGCCTTGGTTTATAAAAGGCTTTCGTTTGAAAGATGGGGGATATCACATTGGGAAACCCATAAGTTACGATGTGTTTACTTTGACGCATATACTGCGGGGAACCCAAATGCTATTTTACGCAACGGGTTAAGAAATTATTTTGACTCAATGTATCCGAATATAGGACTTCATGATTTAGAAAAAGCGGCTAACATGCAACATAAAGAAGCATGTTATGCTTACGGGTTAGTAATGTTCGCTTCTCACCAAAGTGAGAAAAAGAACATCGGGCTACAACTATTAAACAAAACGTTGCCACAAGTGACGGAGTCGGTAATTGGGGTAAGAAATGAGGTTTTTAGGTTATTACGAGGCTGTTGGTCATTACGTAACCTTCGTCCTTTTGACGACGTTACAACACGTTGTCATGCTATCGGTCACAACGGTTACGTTCCACAAGACCAAGGATGGGAAGTGGTATTAGTAAAACCAGAATGCATGACTTGTTTCTGGACGTATGAATTACGTGTCTTTATTGCCTTTGCTGAACGCCTTATTTATTAACTAGAATTATCTTCGCAACTACTTTGTATCAAAGTTTTATGTGCTATATTTCATGCTATATGTAAAAAAAAGCGGTATTGTAAGTTTGCAAGTTATTGTATAAAGGTTTGAATATGATATATATATATATATATATATATATATATATATATATATATATATATATATATATATATATATATATATATATATATATATATTTTTGTGATTAGTTTTTCATATAGAATTGTAGTAGTTGAAATGGTATGTTAGCTACTAAGTATGAACTTAACGGGTAGGTACTACCCGAATTAAAGAGTATAAAACGCTAATATGAAGAAAGAGCTTTTATAAATAAGTTCATATTACGCTACGAAATACTATTGACTACTCTTGATATTCTATATGATTAACTTGTTTCATTTGACTATTTTGAAGTAAATGGCACCGACTACTCGACACACCTTGAATATGAGTGAAGAGGAATTTTGTGCCTTTCTTGCTTCAAACATAGCCGCAGTACAGGCTGCGCTACATACCAACAATAACCTTGGATCTAGCAGTACAGGAAATCGTGTAGGATGCACCTACAAAGAATTCACTGCCTGCAAACCTTTGGAATTTGATGGAACCGAAGGACCGATCAGATTGAAACGGTGGACCGAGAAGGTCGAATCGGTGTTTGCCATAAGTAAGTGTACTGAAGAGGACAAAGTGAAGTACGTTACGCATACCTTCACAGGTTCTGCGTTAACATGGTAGAATACCTATCTAGAGCAAGTGGGACAAGATGATGCTTACGCACTATCGTGGTCAGCATTCAAGCACTTGATGAACGAGAAGTACCGTCCCAGAACCGAGGTCAATAAGCTCAAGACAGAACTTAGAGGGTTACGAACCCAAGGATTTGATATTACCACGTACGAAAGACGATTCACAGAATTATGCCTATTGTGTCCGGGAGCGTTTGAAGATGAGGAAGAGAAGATCGACGCGTTTGTGAAAGGATTACTGGAAAGAATCCAAGAAGATATAAGTTCACACGAGCCCGCCTCCATACAGCAGGCATGTAGAATGGCTCACAAACTAGTGAACCAGATTGAAGAAAGAATTAAAGAACAGACTGCTGAAGAGGCCAATGTGAAGCAAGTCAAAAGAAAGTGGGAGGAAAACGGTGATAAGAATCACCAATACAACAACAACATCAATTACAACAATAATCGCAACAACTATCCCAACAATCGCAATATCAATCGCAACTACAACAAACAGCCCAACAACAACAACAACAACAACAACAACAACAACAACAACAACAATAACAACAACAACTACAACAATCATCCCAACAACAATAATAACCGCAACAACAACAACAATCAGAAGAAGCTATGCCAAAGGTGTGAAAAGTATCACTCGGGGTTCTGCACCAAATTTTGCAACAAGTGTAAAAGAAATGGTCATAGTGCGGCGAAGTGTGAGGTCTACGGACCAGGGGTTAACAGAACGAAAGGAACAAATGGTGTCGGAACGAGTAATGGCGGAGCAAGTAGTGTCGGAGCAAGTTATGCCAATGTAGTTTGTTATAAATGTGGAAAACCGGGCCACATTATTAGAAATTGCCCGAACCAGGAGAACACGAATTGACAAGGCCGCGGAAGAGTTTTCAATATTAATGCGGCAGAGGCACGGTAAGACCCGGAGCTTGTTACGGGTACGTTTCTTATTAACAATAAATCTGCTTACGTTTTATTTGATTCGGGTGCGGATAGAACTATATGAGTAGAGATTTTTGTGCTAAATTAAGTTGTCCATTGACGCCGTTGGATAGTAAATTTTTACTCGAATTAGCAAACGGTATATTAATTTCAGCAGATTATATATGCCGGAATCGAGAAATTAAACTGGGTAGCGAAATATTTAAGATTGATTTGATACCAGTAGAGTTAGGGAGTTTTGATGTGATAATCGGTATGGACTGGTTGAAAGAAATGAAAGCAGAGATCGTTTGTTACAAAAAAGTAATTCGCATTATACGAGAAAAAGGAAAACCCTTAATGGTGTACGGAGAAAATGGCAACACGAAGCTACATCTTATTAGTAATTTGAAGGCACAAAAACTAATAAGAAAAGGTTGCTATGCTGTTCTAGCACACGTCGAGAAAGTACAAACTGAAGAAAAGAGCATCAATGATGTTCCCGTAGCAAAAGAATTTCCCGATGTATTTCCGAAAGAATTACCGGGATTACCCCCACATCGATCCGTTGAATTTCAAATAGATCTTGTACCAGGAGCTGCACCAATAGCTCGTGCTCCTTACAGACTCGCACCCAGCGAGATGAAAGAACTGCAAAGCCAATTACAAGAACTTTTAGAGCGTGGTTTCATTCGACCAAGCACATCACCGTGGGGAGCTCCTGTTTTTTTTTTGTCAAGAAGAAAGATGGTACATTCAGGTTGTGTATCGACTACCGAGAGTTGAAGAAACTTACCATCAAGAACCGCTACCCACTACTGAGAATCGACGATTTATTTGATCAACTACAAGGCTCGTCTGTTTATTCAAAGATTGACTTACGTTCCGGGTATCATCAAATGCGGGTGAAAGAAGATGATATTCCAAAGACTGCTTTCAGAACACGTTACGGTCATTACGAGTTTATGGTCATGCCGTTTGGTTTAACTAATGCACCAGCTGTGTTCATGGACCTTATCAACCGAGTGTGTGGATCATACCTTGACAAGTTTGTCATTGTTTTCATTGATGACATACTTATTTACTCAAAGAATGACCAAGAACACGGTGAACATTTGAGAAAGGTGTTAGAAGTATTGAGGAAGGAAGAATTGTACGCTAAGTTTTCAAAGTGTGCATTTTTGTTGGAAGAAGTTCAATTCCTCGGTCACATAGTGAACAAAGAAGGTATTAAGGTGGATCCGGCAAAGATAGAAACTGTTGAAAAGTGGGAAACCCCGAAAATTCCGAAACACATACGCCAGTTTTTAGGACTAGCTGGTTACTACAGAAGGTTTATCCAAGACTTTTCCAGAATAGCAAAACCCTTGACTGCATTAACACATAAAGGGAAGAAATTTGAATGGAAGGATGAACAAGAGAAAGCGTTTCAGTTATTGAAGAAAAAGCTAACTACGGCACCTATATTATCATTGCCTGAAGGGAATGATGATTTTGTGATTTATTGTGACGCATCAAAGCAAGGTCTCGGTTGTGTATTAATGCAACGAACGAAGGTGATTGCTTATGCGTCTAGACAATTAAAGATTCACGAACAAAATTATACGACGCATGATTTGGAATTAGGCGCAGTTGTTTTTGCATTAAAGACTTGGAGGCACTACTTATATGGGGTCAAAAGTATTATATATACCGACCACAAAAGTCTTCAACACATATTTAATCAGAAACAACTGAATATGAGGCAGCGTAGGTGGATTGAATTGTTGAATGATTACGACTTTGAGATTCGTTACCACTCGGGGAAGGCAAATGTGGTAGCCGACTCCTTGAGCAGGAAGGACAGAGAACCCATTCGAGTAAAATCTATGAATATAATGATTCACAATAACCTTACTACTCAAATAAAGGAGGCGCAACAAGGAGTTTTAAAAGAGGAAAATTTAAAGGATGAAATACCCAAGGATCGGAGAAGCATCTTAATATTCGGGAAGACGGAACCCGGTATAGTGCTGAAAGGATTTGGGTACCAAAATTTGGAGATATGAGAGAAATGGTACTTAGAGAAGTTCATAAAAACAGATACTCAATACATCCTGGAACGGGGAAGATGTACAAGGATCTCAAGAAACATTTTTGGTGGCTGGGTATGAAAGCCGATGTTGCTAAATACGTAGGAGAATGTTTGACGTGTTCTAAGGTCAAAGCTGAGCATCAGAAACCATCAGGTCTACTTCAACAACCCGAAATCCCGAAATGAAAATGGGAAAACATTACCATGGATTTCATCACTAAATTGCCAAGGACTGCAAGTGGTTTTGATACTATTTGGGTAATAGTTGATCGTCTCACCAAATCAGCACACTTCCTGCCAATAAGAGAAGATGACAAGATGGAGAAGTTAGCACGATTGTATTTGAAGGAAGTCGCCTCCAGACATGGAATACCAATCTCTATTATCTCTGATAGGGATGGCAGATTTATTTCAAGATTCTGGCAGACATTACAGCAAGCATTAGGAACTCGTTTAGACATGAGTACTGCCTATCATCCACAAACTGATGGGCAGAGCGAAAGGACGATACAAACGCTTGAAGACATGCTACGAGCATGTGTTATTGATTTCGGAAACAGTTGGGATCGACATCTACCGTTAGCAGAATTTTCCTGCAACAACAGCTACCATTCAAGCATTGAGATGGTGCCGTTTGAAGCACTTTATGGTAGAAAGTGCAGGTCTCCGATTTGTTGGAGTGAAGTAGGGGATAGACAGATTACGGGTCCGGAGATAATACAAGAAACTACCGAGAAGATCATCCAAATTCAACAACGGTTGAAAACCGCCCAAAGTCGACAAAAGAGCTACGCTGACATTAAAAGAAAAGATATAGAATTTGAAATTGGAGAGATGTTCATGCTTAAATTTGCACCTTGGAAAGGTGTTGTTCGATTTGGTAAACGAGGGAAATTAAATCCAAGGTATATCGGACCATTCAAGATTATTGATCGTGTCGGACCAGTAGCTTACCGACTTGAGTTACCTCAACAACTCGCGACTGTACATAACACTTTCCACGTCTCGAATTTGAAGAAATGTTTTGCTAAAGAAGATCTCACTATTCCGTTAGATGAAATTCAAATCAACGAAAAACTTCAATTCATCGAAGAACCCGTCGAAATAATGGATCGTGAGGTTAAAAGACTTAAGCAAAACAAGATACCAATTGTTAAGGTTCGATGGAATGCTCGTAGAGGACCCGAGTTCACCTGGGAGTGTGAAGATCAGATGAAGAAGAAATACCCGCATCTATTTCTAGAAGATTCGTCAACACTTTCAACAACTTAAAATTTCGGGACGAAATTTATTTAACGGGTAGGTACTGTAGTGAACCGAACTTTTCCATGTTTATATATATTAAATGAAATTGATATTTACATGATTAAGTGTTTCCAACATGTTAAGCAATCAAACTTATTAAGACTTGATTAATTGGAATAGGTTTCATATAGACAAATGACCACCCAAGTTGACCGGTGATTCACGAACGTTAAAACTTGTAAAAACTATACGATGACATATATATGATTATATATATAGTTAACATGATTTTATTATAAGTATGTATCTCATTAGGTATTTTAACAATGAGTTATATACATAAAAATGAAACTATTTAATTAAGAAACTCGAAAACGATATATATAACGATTATCGTTATAACGTCTTACTAGGTACATATGAATCATATTAAGATATTGATACACTTGGTTAATTATGTTAAATTATAAGTAAATATATCATTAAGTGTATTAACAATGAACTACATATGTAAAAATAAGACTACTAACTTAATGATTTTGAAACGAGACATATATGTAACGATTATCGTTGTAACGACATTTAATGTATATAGATCATATTAAGAGATATTCGTACATCATAATATCATGATAATATAATAATTTAAAATCTCATTTGATATTATAAACATTGGGTTAACAACATTTAACAAGATCGTTAACCTAAAGGTTTCAAAACAACATTTACATGTAACGACTAACGATGACTTAACGACTCAGTTAAAATGTATATACATGTAGTGTTTTAATATGTATTCATACACTTTTGAAAGACTTCAAGACACTTATCAAAATACTTCTACTTAACAAAAATGCTTACAATTACATCCTCGTTCAGTTTCATCAACAAATCTATTCGTATGCACCCGTATTCGTACTCGTACAATACACAGCTTTTAGATGTATGTACTATTGGTATATACACTCCAATTATCAGCTCTTAGCAGCCCATGTGAGTCACCTAACATATGTGGGAACCATCATTTGGCAACTAGCATGAAATATCTCATAAAATTACAAAAATATGAGTAATCATTCATGACTTATTTACATGAAAACAAAATTACATATCCTTTATATCTAATCCATACACCAACGACCAAAAACACCTACAAACACTTTCATTCTTCAATTTTCTTCATCTAATTGATCTCTCTCAAGTTCTATCTTCAAGTTCTAAGTGTTCTTCATAAATTCCAAAAGTTCTAGTTTCATAAAATCAAGAATACTTCCAAGATTGCAAGTTTACTTCCAAGTTTTCTAAATCCATTCCAAGTAATCATCCAAGATCAAGAAACCTTTGTTACTTACAGTAGGTTATCTTTATAATACAAGGTAATAATCATATTCAAACTTTAATTCAATTTCTATAACTATAACAATCTTATTTCGAGTGGAAATCTTACTTGAAATTGTTTTCGTGTCATGATTCTGCTTCAAGAACTTTCAAGCCATCCAAGGATCCTTTGAAGCTAGATCCATTTTTCTCATTTCCAATAGGTTTATCCAAGGAACTTTAGGTAGTAATGATGTTCATAACATCATTCAATTCATACATAAAAAGCTGTCTTATTCAACGTTATAAACTTGTAATCACTAGAACATAGTTTAGTTAATTCTAAACTTGATCGCAAATAAAGTTAATCCTTCTAACTAGACTTTTAAAATCAACTAAATACATGTTCTATATCTATATGATATGCTAACTTAATGATTTAAAACCCGGAAACACGATAAACACCATAAAAGTAGATATACGCCGTCGTAGTAAAATCGGGGGCTGTTTTGGTTGGGATAATTAAAAGCTAAGAAGAACTTTGATTTAAAAGCTATACTTCTGTAAAAATGATTTTTCTTATGAACATGAAACTATATCCAAAAATCATGGTTGAACTCAAAGTGAAAGTATGTTTTTCAAAATGGTCATCAAGATGTCGTTCTTTCGACGAAAATGACTACCTCTTTCAAAAACTACTTGTAACTTGTATTTCCGACTATAAATTTATACTTTTTCTATTTAGATTCATAAAGTTAAGTTCAATACGAAACCGTGGCCACTAGAATTACTCAAAACAGATTAGAAACGAAGAAATGGCGAGTAAAACAAGATTGATAAAAACTACTCATTTTACCTACGTGAAAGTTAGTAATAAATCTATTCCAACCATAACCTAATCAACTTATATTGTATATTATGTAATTTTGAGATACCATAGACACGTATACAATGTTTCGACCTATCATGTCGACCCATCTATATATATATTGCGGAACAACCATAGACACTCTATATGTGAATGTTGGAGTTAGCTATACAGGGTTGAGGTTGATTCTAAATTATATATATAGTTTGAGTTGTGATCAATACTGAGATACGTATACACTGGGTTGTGGATTGATTCAAGATAATATTTATCGATTTATTTCTGTACATCTAACTATGGACAACTAGTTGTAGGTTACTAACGAGGACAGCTGACTTAATAAACTTAAAACATCAAAATGTATTAAAAGTATTGTAAATATATTTTGAACATACTTTGATATATATGTATATATTGTTATAGGTTCGTGAATCAACCAGTGCCAAGTCTTACTTCCCGACGAAGTAAAAATCTGTGAAAGTGAGTTATAGTCCCACTTTTAAAATCTAATATTTTTGGGATGAGAATACATGCAGGTTTTATAAATGATTTACAAAATAGACACAAGTACGTGAAACTACATTCTATGGTTGAATTATTGAAATCGAATATGCCCTTTTTATTAAGTCTGGTAATCTAAGAATTAGGGAACAGACACCATAATTGACGTGAATCCTAAAGATATATCTATTGGGCCTAACAAACCCCATCCAAAGTACCGGATGCTTTAGTACTTCAAAATTTATATCATATCCGAAGGGTGTCCCGGAATGATGGGTATATTCTTATATATGCATCTTGTTAATGTCGGTTACCAGGTGTTCACCATATGAATGATTTTTATCTCTATGTATGGGATGTATATTGAAATATGAAATCTTGTGGTCTATTGTTACGATTTGATATATATAGGTTAAACCTATAACTCACCAACATTTTTGTTGACGTTTAAAGCATGTTTATTCTCAGGTGAATATTAAGAGCTTCCGATGTTGCATACTAAAATAAGGACAAGATTTGGAGTCCATGTTTGTATGATATTATGTAAAAACTGCATTCAAGAAACATATGTTGATGTAATATATTTCTATTGTAAACCATTATGTAATGGTCGCGTGTAAACAGGATATTTTAGATTATCATTATTTGATAATCTACGTAAAGCTTTTTAAACCTTTATTGATGAAATAAAGGTTATGGTTTGTTTTAAAATGAATGCAGTCTTTGAAAAACGTCTCATATAGAGGTCAAAACCTCGCAACGAAATCAATTAATATGGAACGTTTTTAATCAATAAGAACGGGACATTTCAGGTTTGTGCAGTTTTACATGTTGTACACTCACTTGGAAACCTTTACAACTCTTTTTCTCAATCTCCACCAAGGTGTCCAATACATTAATATTTTAATTTTAGATAATAATTATTAATTTTGTTAATAACATTAACATAGAAATATATGCTTAAACAATATTTGTTATATTTTTAACATATAGACGATGAAGCTGGATATGTCAAGTTTTGGTGTTATGATCAACAAACATGAGATAATCATCCACTTATTTATAAAGTTATCTTCTAGCCTTGTCGATTACATTTGTTTTCAAGCATCTACATACGAAAGTTGTTGATTCGTCAATATTTTTTAGAGAAGTTTTGATTCTTCAAATATCTATTTATTAGCATTTGAAAGTGGCAACTGCTACTATTTATTCAACGTACTCAAATGGTTTTATGAACATAATTATAGTTTCTTTCACTTTAATATGTTTTGTTAGTTTATTCTATTTTACCACTTCATTCTAAGGCTAAACTAAATGATATTAGCATCTACATTCACTTACTACCTAAAAATTATCATTAAACTGCTTCGTTTAAAGAAACCCGTATTTTTACGGGTTATTTCACTAGTACTAAATGATCAATTATACTCTTTTAACTTTGTTTGTTTCTACATATTTTTTAGTTTGTTAATTTATAATCTCTATTATCTTCATTGATGTTTATGAAGTTCATATTGCTTCCCAAATCTTCTTTGTGATAGAATGAAGTATTTCATTTTGATAGGTAAGTCATGTTAGTTTTAAGTTTGTTTATTTCTATATATTATTTAGTATGTTAAATGATGTCCATTATCTTCATTGATGTTTATGAAGTTTATATTAGTTTACAAATCTTCTTTATGATAGAATGATGTACCTCATTTGAAAAGAAATTTTTTTTATTAACTATTTCATTTTTGTATTTGATATATTTTGAATTTTACTAATCAACTTTAAGGTATTTGATTATGTTATTCTTGAGTAGATATAATTTATATTTGCAATATGTAACTTTTTATGTTATTTCTTATAATTATGTATGTCGTTCACTATTAGTGAAACGCTCACTATTAGTCAAAGGGGGAAAATGCTTTTATTAAAAATAGTGTCGAGTTTACCTGAATCCGAGGCAAGGTGAGCAGAATCTCCAGTATCCATGTACCACGCGTCATCGCCGGTCATACCCTTAGAACTCCTAGTAGCATACGCTTGCGGGTAGGGATGAACATTTGGACAAGCCCGAAAAAAACTAGAGTTATTAGGCTGCTTAAACTGCTGCTGAATAGGGCCAGAATAATACTCTTGCTGAGTTTGACCAGAATAATGCAACTATTGTATTGGGCCATAAGAAAATTGTTGGGTCTCTACATGTTGGGAATCGGATAAACCCATGGAGTAGGTTTAGGCCAGACCCACCCATAATTGATCAAAGAGGGGCAAGACACTCCGTTACTATTAGAAAAATCCTTATATCTATCCATGTTTGGAAGAAGATGATGCTGCCGCAAGAAAAAAATTAATAAACGAGGAAACAAATATCAGTTTGTCGTCGAACCAAATCTTCCAAAACAAATACTCTTTTGATGATATCAATTATTATATATTAATTGATATATATCCTCTCTTTGATAAAAGTGAATCAAAGGTAAAAATCAAAAATTCACAAATTCGGTGTCCACATACCACAATCTTGATAATTGTGATTTTCAAATAATTAAATCAACTACTTTAATGAGATATGTTGTTTAGAGCAGACTTAAATAAAGTCGGTGGAAACAAACATATACGACCCAAGTAAACAACTTGCGTAAAACAAAGGCTACAATTGTTTGTAAAAAGTAAGAAAAAAATAGAGAAAAGACCTTGAATGTTGAACGACCAGTAGGGCAATTTAATTGGGGAAGATGAAGTATAGAATGAAAGTTTAAGAGTCCAGGAAAGATTACTAAGAAAGTGGATTGAGAGAAAAAATTATGGCTCTGATACCATAAAGTAGAATATTTTTCTAATGAATAATACACTTTCATTACACAATATTTATAGAGAACAATGATGCATTCTAAAACCTAATGGACCAAGTCCGTTTGTACAATTGGGCTGAGCTAAATTAACTAACAAATGAAATAGGGGCTATACAAACATATACAGTCTAATAAAAGGGTAAAACATTTATTTTATTATTTACGGTTGCTTATTTTTAGTTTACAATTACAATAGAATAGAATATATTGTGTTATGTATACTTATTTAGCTAAAATATAGGTTGATGGAAGTTATATGACATGTTTATGTTATAATATTTAACCATGTTTAGTTTATCTTAGTATGTGTATTATATAACTATTCGTTTTATTAATAGTTGAAATTTTAAAATATTGAAGAGTATGTTTGAAATATTAAAAAATGGTGAGTTACCTTAAACTAACCGACAATAGTACCTAACCTTAATTCGTAATTTTAAACTCCATTTAATAAACTTGGGACAAAACGTGCACAGACTTTGTTTCCTAGTAAATTATTATGTGTAGTTCCATTTAAAGTGAAAATAATTAATAAAATAAATCTTACTAATATTGAAAAAACTAAAGTTTCCCTAACAAAAATAATAAATTATTAAACTTCAAATGTACAAATTTAAAATTTATGACCTATTTTAGATATATACACCAATTAGTTTTATGAGCCCGTGCACGATAGTTTTATAATTAGTTTTCGATAACGTTAATATTGATATTGATTAAATGTATAATTCAATTACAATAAAAGAACCCTTTATTAATGAAAACATTAATATTATAAAGGGTTAAAGCCAAAATAGGCTACAAACTTACACAAATGTACCGATGTCACCCACAAACCCATTTTTGTCCTACTGTCGCCTACAAACTTTCAAAAAATGTGCTAATATCAACATTTTAGAGTTTTGACATGTTGCATACTAATTTTGACCTGATAATTTTATTTTATTTTAGACAAAATTTCATACCTTGTCCCTGAACTTTACATCAAATTTGACTCCATGTCCTTTTTTTGTGCATTCCTCGTCCCTATTGTATCAAAAATCTACATCCCTCGTCCTCCCGTCTAGTTTCTGTCAAAACCGGTCGTTACCTCTTATCACGTGCATATCATGTGGGGGTATTTTTGTCATTGAGACCTGCAGTTGGGGTTTGTTGAAGATATTTTATGTTTCTTTTATCTGGAATAGTACACAGACACATAATCCTAAATCGACACTTCCTTCCATGTCCAAATTCAACCCCTAATAACGATTTCAAACACATACCCAGATCTGCTTTTCAAATTCGTTGCTCTTGACGGTGTATTTTCAAAATACGAATTCGAAACGAACGGTTTGTATTTCCTGATCTGGCGGCGTTTGGACCTCCGACGGATGCCACGGATCTAGATCTACAAAAGGCTTTCGATTAAGGATTCGGTAATTGAAGATGTTAATTATTTTTCTCTCATATTAATGGTAATCACAGCCTGATTGCTTGATTTAGTTCTACAACAACAATGATAAAAAGTTTTGTTTCTTTATGTTTCTTGTTCGTACAGTAAGTTTTTTATTTTATTTTTAACTTCTTAGTTTATTCTTAGTTTATGTATTATATAAAGAAAAAAGATAAAGAATTTGTTAAGATTTTGATTTGGTTTAAAAACGTAGTGGACACTTGAAAATTTTGATTTTCGGTATTGATGTGATTCAGCTATTGAGTTCAACACAAAACATGTTGTAAAATCATTACCGAGTGCTCAGCAAATCGATTTAACACCTGTAAAATCACGAATCTCATGAATTTGTGCCCAAAAAATCGGTTGACTTTTTATTTTAAATTGTTGACTCTTCGATTTAGGAATTCGTGATGTTATTCACTCCAAATTGAGGTATCACCAAGTTAAAGTGAATGATTATGATTCAGAATCTCTGCTCAATTTGATCTTAAAGTTGCTGATTTGTGCCGGAGATCAAAATGAGCTTGAATATTCATACGAAGATGAACACGAGATCAAATCCTATTAATTCGTGCCTGTTAATCTGATTTAATAGATCATGAAGGTTCGGTTTTTGTTGCTAATCACAGATTTAAACTCTGTTAAAAGTTATCACCTCTCAATGATAAACACATAATTCGTAGGTTTTAGATGTTGAAGATGCATGAAGGTTGAAGATGAATGATAAACATCTATTTGATTTTTTAATACTACATCCGTCCCAATTAGATAGTCATGTTTTTCCATTTTGGGGTGTCCCAAATTAATAGTCCACTTCCATAAATAGACATTTTGGGGTGTCCCAAATTAATAGTCCACTTCCATAAATAGAAAGGAAAGAAGATATTTGATTGGTGGATCTGGAGAGAGAAGATATTTCATTGGTAGAGAAATGAAGTTAGTGGGATTTCCTAAAACTGTGTGCCTTTTGTCTGTGGACTATTAAATTGGGACGGAGGGAGTAATAGAGTACTTTACTATGTGTTGCACTAGTAGTACATTTTGTGCCTGTAGAAGATAAAACAAAACTGGGTTGAAAACAAGGAAATGACTAAAATACCCTCATGTGCTTGTCATGTGACATAAGTTAACGGCCAAATTGACAAAAACTAGATGGGAGGACGAGGGATGTATAATTGTAATACATTAAAGACGAGGGATGCACAAATAAAAAGAAAAAGAAAAAGGACGAGGAGTCAAATTTGATGTAAAGTTCAGGGACGAGGAATGAAATTTTGTCTTTATTTTTTTTTATTTTTTTTTTTAAGAATTAAGATCCAATCCACGAACTACATGTGTTGATTTTAACCAGTTTAGCCGGTAGCAAGTCATTTTTGTTTACATTGGTACAATTTTTGAAAGTTTTTGTTTGCATTGGTACACTTTTTGAAAGTTTGTAGGCGACAGTAGGACGGAAATGAGTTTGTAGGCGATATCGGTACATTTGTGTAAGTTTGTAGCCTATTTTTGGCTTTAACCCTATTATAAATGTTAATATTGAATACAATTACAATGCAACAATCAATTGTTCACATTTAATGTCGAACAAGTTCTTGAACACTGATATCTTACAAATCCCTACTAGACTTCTCATATTTTTAATGGGAGGTGATATTTCCAAACATATTTTTGATAAATCCACACATTTTTGTTGTTACTTTCCAGTTATGCTCTCCAATATTTTGAAATGAAAATTTTATATAACACATCATTAAGGGCAGTTTAGTAACTTTGTGTGGATTTATCAAAAACAAGTTTGGAAATATCAATTCCCATTTTTAATACCACTAGGCACTAACACTATTTTAATGTTATAATATAGTTGGAACAACTTAGCCTAATAGATGTAACTTTAAATATCCAACACCAGCAACATCAAATAACTTAATAACAACAGAAAAAACAATACTTTAACAGCAACAGTAATAGAACGTATAATGATATGTTTATGACCTTGTATGTTAAAATAAGTCTTTACGGGCTTACAATTTATGTGTTTGTATTCAAGAATAATGCATTCGATACAAATATTATTGATAATAAAGTGTTTTTTATTGTAATTATATTATACATTTATATTTTAATCATTTTGAATTTAACAATCATAATGTCAAATTATATTAATGTTATCAGTAAATATAAATAAATATTGATATTAATTAACCTTATATACTAAAAGTGGTGGCAAAGGGTGTAGATTTAGTTATTTTTAACTGTAGTTTTGACTTTGCGTTCACATTACAACCGGTCTCTCAACATTGCCCTATATTTCCACAATAGTCCCTCAATTTTACACTTTTTAAGGGGTCAAAAGTGTAAATATATAATTTAATTAAAATATAAGAAACTAATTCCACCCGAATTTATAATTTGATTATGGTTGTCACGGTCTTACAATTTTAATAATCGACTCTGCATGACCCAAATTTCTCTCTCAACTCGACTCCCAATGTAAACTCAAACACCATCACTTTAATTTGAATACTTTTTCCACTTTTAGAATTATCACCCTGTCCCACCGTATTCCACCACCCAACCACCCAGTACACAGCTTCTGGTAACTCTCAATCTCTCTGGTTTACCACATCTTCTTCGGCCAGGCTTCTGGCTGACGATGGTCTGATCCACATGTCGAAACCACGAACAAATGGCTTTTCGTCTACAAAGTCGTGTGATAATCGTGTAACTTCGTTTATGATTTTCAACTTCCCGGACTCATGGTCTCGTGTTGATTTTCGGAGAGTTTTCGAGAACTACGGCGCTCTTAAAGATATGTATTTTGCACGGAAGAGATTGTCGAGTGGTCAACATTTTGGTTATGTTCGATTTGAAGGAATTACTGAGATCGACTCTTTTTCCAAAGTCTTGAATTCCATACAAGTTAATGGGAGATGGATTCGAGCTTATAAGGCTTTGGAGAAGAAAGTTGCAGATCATCCTCCTTGCAAAGATCGTGAAACCATCCCGAATATTGATGGTTTCAAGGACTTTCCTCCGGTTCCTTGGAACCGAGGTCAGACTAACTTTTTTAAATATAAGGATAAAAGCTTTGCAGATTCACTTGCTAATCATGAATCCAAGAAGATCCATTTCCCCGTCAATAATCGTATTGAGATTAAGGTTCCTCGATATACTCTAACTTATTATTTAGCTCAATCTCGTCTAATGGCACCCAAGATGATTCATCCGCAAGACACTTACGGAGGTGGGAAACATGAAATGTATTATGGATCCCCGCAAGCTCTTCAGGTAATTCCAAATGATACGCGACTTCACCAACAAGAGCTAAAACCTTAAACGGCCCAATAAACCGAGGAGCTAACTTTCCTCGTTTTCGGAATCGAATAATACCTTTCCATGGCGAAACCTTAAGCTTCACCATGTCACCTTCTTGAAATTCGATCGTTCGTCTACGTTTGTCGGCATACGACTTCTGCCTATCTTGAGCCTTCTTCAAATGCTCTGGAATCATATCAATCTTACTATTCGTCTCTAAAACCAAATCGGTACTCCCGATTTCCTTTTGTCTTACTTCACCCCAACAAATCGGGGTTCGACACCTACGCCCATAAAGCATCTCGTAAGGTGGCATCCCGATACTAGTATGATAACTATTATTGTACGAGAATTCCACCAAAGGCAAGTACTCGTCCCAACTACCACCAAAATCGATAATACATGCCCGTAACATATCCTCCAAAGTTTGATTCGTACGTTTGGTTTGACCGTCCGTTTGAGGATGATACGCCGCGCTCAACTTCAATTGCGTACCCATATCTTCATGAAACTTTTCCCAAAACCGAGATGTAAAACGAGTATCTCGATCCGAAATAATAGATATAGGAACACTGTGTCGAGAGATGACTTCCTTGATAAACAACTTAGCCAAAGTCTCCGACGATATCGCTTCCTTAATGGGAAGAAACAAAGCACTCTTCGTCAATCGATCAACTATAACCCAAATCGAATCAAATTGGGTTCTCGCCGTTTTAGGTAACTTCGTGATGAAATCCATGGTAATGTGCTCCCATTTCCATTTCGGGATTTCTAACGGTTGTAACTTACCATACGGCTTTTGGTGCTCTGCCTTAACTTGCAAACACGTGACGCATTGCTCAACATACTTCACAACATCATGTTTCATGCCCGGCCACCAATAATCTTTCCTTAAATCAAGATACATTTTCGTCACGCCCGGATGAATGGAATATTTTGACTTATGTGCTTCATCGAGTAGCACTTGTCGGTAATCACCCATCTTAGGCACCCACACTCTTCCTTGAAAAGACAACAAACCACGCGAGCCCATAGTAATGAACTCTGATTGTCCCACAAGTCGCTCCGCATGCTTGTTGTGAACGTAAGCCTCTATTTGAATCACACCGAGTTTTTCAAGAAAATCGTTAGTAATAATCATACGTAACAATCCAAATCGTAACGCCGGGTGATGACTCTTTCGACTTAACGCATCCGCGACCACATTCTCCTTGCCCGGATGATAAAGTATTTCACAATCATAATCTTTCACCACATCCATCCACCTACGTTGACGATAATTCAAATCTCGTTGATTAAAGAGGTGTTTCAAACTCTTATGATCTGAATAAATCGTACACTTGACACCATACAAGTAATGGCGCCAAATTTTCAACGCATGCACAACCGCTGCCAACTCAAGATCATGAGTCGGATATCTCGTCTCGTGTTCCTTTAATTGTCGAGAGGCATAAGCGATGACTTTACCTCTTTGCATTAGAACACACCCGAGTCCATTTAACGAAGCATTACAATAAACCGTCATGTCTTCCACTCCTTCCGGCAACACTAACACCGGAGCTTGACACAACTTCTCTTTTAACAATTTAAAAGAAATTTCTTGCTCGTTCTCCCAATTAAACCTCGCGTTCTTCCTTGTTAATTTTGTCAACGAAGAAGCAATCTTAGGAAAGTCTTGGATAAACCGACGATAATAACCGGCCAATCCGAGAAAACTTCGGACCTCCGTAGGCGTAGTCGGTTGTCTCCAACTCTTCACCGTCTTTATCTTCCCCGGATCTACTTGAATGCCATCTTTGTTCACAATGTGGCCAAGGAATTGAACTTCCCTTAGCCAAAATTCACATTTGGAGAACTTAGCATACAACTTCTCCCTTCGTAATGTCTTCAAAACCTCACGCAAATGGCGTTCATGTTCGTTCATACTTTTCGAGTAGACTAGTATGTCGTCAATGAACACGATCACCGACTTGTCTAACATAGGTTGGCACACTCGGTTCATAAGATCCATGAATGCCGCCGGTGCATTCGTAAGACCAAAAGGCATAACTACGAACTCAAAATGCCCATAACGTGTTCGAAAAGCCGTTTTCTCAATATTCTCCTCACGGACCCGCATTTGGTGATAACCGGACCGTAGGTCGATCTTAGAGAAATATGTCGCACCTTGGAGTTGGTCAAACAAATCGTCAATCCGAGGTAATGGATAACGATTTTTGATTGTCACCTTATTTAACTCCCGATAATCGATGCACATCCGCATACTACCATCCTTCTTTTTCACGAATAAAACCGGAGCGCCCCATGGCGAAGCACTCGGTCGAATAAAACCCTTCTCGAGCAACTCTTGGGTTTGATTTAACAACTCTTGCATTTCCGTCGGTGCTAAATGATAAGGAGTTTTAGCAATGGGAGTAGCTCCCGGAACCAACTCAATAGGAAATTCAACTTGTCTTTCCGCCGGAACACCCGGTAACTCGTCTGAAAAAGGTCTTCGAATTCCCTAACCACCGGAATTTCATGAATAGGTGGTGGCTCATCACGAGTATCAACAACATGGGCAAGAAAAGCCAAGCCACCACTAACAAGAAAACGACGTGCCCGTGCAAAAGAACATATCGGCACAAGTCTTCTTCGTCTATCGCCATGAATAATCAACTCTCCCCCACTTGGGGTCTTCACACGTATAAACTTTTCATGACATACAATATCGGCTCTATTTCGATCGAGCCAATCCATACCAACAACGATATCAAAATCGCCCAAAGTCAAAGGGATGAGATCAATTTTAAAGTTTTCGGCACCAAAAACGACATCACAATTCTTACACACATCAACCACTAGCACCGTCTTGCTGTCCGCTATTTTGACTTCTACCGGACGACTTAACTTAGCTAACGGTCTATCAAGTTTAGGCACAAATTTTGGAGACACAAACGACAAATTTGCACCGCTATCAAAAAGAATCCTTGCCGGATTAGAATTAACCAAGAAGGTACCTGAGACAACTTCGTTTGATTGCTTGGCTTCGTCGTTAGTCATCAAATAGTTTCGACCTCGAGCCGTACCCGCCGCCTTCTCTAGCCTTTTAACATTATCGTTGTTCAAATCGGGACACTCTGACTTTCGGTGTCCTTCTTTGTTGCAATTAAAACAAGTGAGCTTGTTTGTTGAATTTGGCTTCGGACAATCTCGAGCCATATGTCCACGTACCCCACAATTGTAGCAAGTAGGGACAAAGTTCCCAAAATCACCGGTAGCGCCCTTCTTCACACTATTGACACTTTCGGAACCCTTTTTGTTCTTGTTCTTTTTATTTGAAAAATTCGAATAACTCGAACCTTCAAACTTTCTTTTTGAAAAAGTGAAATCGCTTTTTCTTGGAACCTCCGGCTCAAAACCCCGAGCCAACTCGAATAGCTCTTCAAAAGTCTTAGCCATTCCCCGACAAATCTTACCCTTGAACTCGTCGTTCAAGGTACGGTAGAAATCTTTCATTAGCTTGTGATCGTCACCAACATATTCCGGGCAAAAGCGAGTCTTTGCCAAAAAGGTAGACTTGAGAGTAACCAAGTCCATCGAACCTTGTTGCAAATGATGCAACTCGTCCCGGATTCTATCAAGGTCGGAAGAAGTTCGGTATTCTTGGAAGAATTCCTTCTTAAACTCCTCCCATGTCAAGCTCATGCATTGCTCTTCGCCATATAAATTGATTTTATCGTCCCACCACAAATTTCCTTCTTCACGTAACATGCTAGACCCATACCTCATCTTCTTCTCAGGAGGACACTCCGTGGTACGGAACGCCCCCTCGATATCGGAAATCCAACAAGGGCTTTTCAATGGATCCCTCACCCCATTAAACATCGGAGGTTGAGTATCCTTGAAATTTTTGTAGTGGAAGTCCCGTCTTCCTTCACCTCCTTCACCACGAGGATAAATGTTTCTAGCTTCAAAAGCCTCTTCGATAGTGGCCTTCATTCGTTCATTTATCAAATCGGTCACTTGTCCATCGACCGAATCTTGGAAGACCTTTCGGACGTCCGTAAGGAAATCCGCTTTTAACTTTTTAAAGACGGCCTCAACCTTGGACGAAAATTCGGGGTCCTCGCTTGTACCACCGATATCATTATCGTGTCCGTTTCTCGTCTTCATTCTATAAAACGGAAAGGGTTAAACCATGAACGAAAAGCATAACACGTAAGTACATACATGCGTACCACACAACCCCATCTTGCTCAACAATCGTCGTACATTACTCGTTTGACATGATTTGCACCCGTAACAACTGTAGCTAATAGTTGTTACGCGAGCACGTCGCATTAACTCGCTAGTACAACGTCCGTCTTGCTTGATGATTGCTAAACACAACACAAAACAATTAGCACAAGGTTAGCTCACATAAACCAAAGCACTAACAATTCCCGATTAGACCCAAAATCCTACAAGTCCCGCATAAAGTGCTCACACAATAAAGTCTAAGTCTAGGCACCTATCTCGAGTCGCCTAAATCCCTTAGACCATGCTCTGATACCACTTGAAACAACCCAACCCGTATTTCGTACGATAATTTTTTTTTTATAATACATATTTACGCGCCAATTAAATATGTAAACCATTCCACAAGTTCCATTTAAACGTACATCAATTTAAATGTTTACAAAAGGCACGAAGGCCATTGATTAAGTTTTATACAAGTTTGACCTACTACAAATGATAGTTTATAATCCAAACGACACTCGAGCATGGTTTGAGGCTAAACTACCCAAAACGTTAGGCCAACTTCGAGGAGCTAACACCAAAAGCACCCCCCAGACAACATAAGCGGGAGACCACTAGTTCAAACGTATGCCCTTACCCTTGTCCAAGCCGGAACCTATAAAATGGTAAACAACGAGAGGGTAAGCAAGGCTTAGTGAGTGCAACAATTATACATACATATATATAACCTACTTACTTGCAAACACTTACCAAATCCGCATCCATACTAGTTACATAATTAGCATACCTTTCACATGTATAACGCTAAGTACCACGATAACAAGGCTAGTATAATAATAGCATATAACACAACAATACAATATGCTAAAACACAAGTATAACGATGATGTTCACAACATCCATAGTACTCAAGATCCCAAGGCTAGCCCAACGAATGGTATCGTCAACATCGAACTTAAATCCCATTTGCCTATATTAATGTGGTATCGTCAACACCGAACTTTAAACCCACATATGAGGTATCGTCAACAACGAACTTTAAACCCTCATCAACGTCACTACAATAATCGTATGGCATCGTCAACATCGAACTTTAATTCCATACGTATGAGGTATCGTCAACAACGAACTTTAAACCCTCATCAACATCACAAATATACACTAGGGTATGGTATCGTCAACATCGAACTTTAACCCATACCCCACAAGCAAATAAATCATATACATGCATATATAATTATTTCACTCACCTTAGCACTTCGGTGGTGATTTAAATGCTTCCGTATACCTCGAGCAAAGTACCTAATACATAGGAACACATTCAATACACAACTAATGGCATTTACCACATTACTTACACTTTGAGCATTTAATGACCCAAATCGCATTAAATGACTCAACCACACCCAAAACCGTCCTTAAATGCCAAGATTCATATTAAATCGCCAAAGCTAGTGATTTAAAGTCTACTAACATTAACTAGCACAACCTAGGGTAATTCATACCCATCTCACCCAAACTAGGTCAACATTACCCATTTTGACTCATTTTAACACTTTGACTCACAAACTAGTCATACTTAGTTCATTAACTATTTTCATCATCATTAACAAGTGTATTAGTGACAAAGAACTCATTTAACACTTTTAACTTCAAATCTTAAGTCCAAACCCTAGATTATAGTTACTTAGGGTTTCCTTTCATCAACACAACCCAAGTTCACCCATTTTAACCCCAAGTGGGTCACATAAGTTTCAAATGAACCAAAACCCTAGCATAACTAATTAAAACTCGAAACATAGAGTTAGAACTTACCGAGACTACCAACGCGTAGCTAAAGACGCAAGGAACAACTTTAATTCTTGCTCCAAAGATCAACCCTCAATCCTTCACTCTCAAATCTCACTTTTAATCCAAATGGGTTTTAAGTTTTGGGAGAGAAATTGGAAAGAAAAGAGAAAAGAAATTAAATGAAATGGATAAGTGGTTGAGATTTAATGCTCCCATCAGATTTATACGCCAAATTACCACTTTGCCCCTTAAAGTCATTTAATTTGAGCTAAAACCGGAATCTGTCCAGCAGTTTGCGCGGCGCGACGTATCGAAGGAAAAACAACCCCTTTTAACCCAACTTCTGATCCAGATTTGCTTGTTATGCTGCGGCGCGGACCCAATTGTCGCGGCGCGGCCTAAGGTTGTATCTGAACAGCTCGACCAACTTAAACAATTTTCGATTTTATTTAATTTATATATTCCAAACCCGCTTCCTATATTCACCTAGCCTTCAACAATAGTCTCATAAGACTTAACGCTAACCAAACCCATGTTTAAACTTATACATGCACACATTATCAAGTATACATATATGTATATATATATATATATATATATATATATATATATATATATATATCTACACACACACACATATATATATATATATATATATATATATATATATATATATATATATATATATATATATCTACACATATATTCATACATTTACGCATAAGCTAACGAGTTATAAACGTACAAATGATTAAGTAAGTACCTTTCGATACATACGGAAAAACGGGATGTTACAGAATGTTACTTGTTACATGTCACCTTATATAAGAGAAAATTACTACATATTAATATTGACTCAAGATAAGTTCCAAATATACAACAAACTATTTATATAACGATATGAACATATCTCACTTGTTCTACAAGTTACGTAATGTTATCTCTTACATGATTGTTTAAGTTTGAATGAAGGTAAATTTGGTCCCTAAAGTTTCGTGTTATAAAAATATCTGCATTAAAATTTATCTACCCTTTAGTTAACTTTACATTAGAAAATAGTGTTCTTGATCAAACATAACCTGAACTCCCTAAGTGACCATTGGCCGATTCACTCGATCCATAACTTTTCAAAATTCTGATCCTGCAGGTATTTATTGGCGGATTTATATTTAAACTTCACTCTTATTGACGGAGTTTTTTTATTCTAGCTTCTCGCTAGCTCACCATTCGAGGAAAAAAGACTCAAATTTGTTGGATGTATATCAAGTAGAAGATATTGTGGTGCACCTTACAATATATACACTTTATTACAATATGTATTTCTACAGTTATTTAACACTGAAACGTTTCTCTTACAAATAAATTTAGTGTTTATTCACCATTAAATTTCACACTCGGTTGAACACAAAATTACCGTATTTTTACTCCACATCTAACTATATTAGCGAATCTGTGACGACCCGACAAAATCGCCATTGACGGCGCTGTCAACTTGGTCCCGTTACGTGGTCATAGTCCCTAAATGAGACACGTTTTACCAAAATTATGTCGCATTCATTTGAAACATGAATGACTTGCAAAGTTTTAAGTTAGCAAACGGTTCGACAACGAGTTTAAGTTTACAGAAGTTGTAAAGTCTAAATGAAATAACTTGCGACATAATATAAGTTGAAAATCACGAATGCTATCACTAGCGTATGCATGTAAACATTAAGTTTAAATCCAAAGGTGCTATCACTAGCGTATGCATGTATGCTTGACCCCAAGCAGGTAATCAAAGTGTGCGGAAGCATGTATCAAGTAGCCAAGTATGAACCTGAGAAACATATAGAAAACTGTCAACGAAAAACGTTGGTGAAATCATAGGTGTATTTGTAAACGTTGCTTTTGAATCACAAGATTTAATATAAAGTTGATTATCCAAATCGTTTGCATTCCAAAGTTGTTGTACGTTCGCGAGCACCCAATTATCAAGACTTAAATGTTATACGAACCCCGTTATCATAGTGTTAGAACCTACACTATACCCGAAAAATATATTTCATCCGCTAACGGTAGCGAACCGTCCGAATGAGGGCGCGTCAAGCCCGTATGGATCCACACAACATAAGTTCTCGCTTACACCCTACAAGTGTAACTAATGATAATCGAATTGAGGCCTTTTGTTCTAACTCGCATGTGGAATGTTTGTTTCCGTACTTGTGTTCAAAGTATAAAAGTATAAACCGTATATGTTTCTCATCCCATAATTTAAAAGAGTAAAAGTGGTTGAAAAGATGGGACTATGATCTCACCTTGAGTGCACGAGTATAAAGGTACTTCACAAAGTAAACGTGTGCATGAAAGTTGTTTAGTCTTGACCTAAACAAGTGAGTTATATCAATACCGGGTAAAACACAAGATCGGTCGAAATGTGTTCAATTAGTCCTATGACTCGTTATGACTCGATTATATAGCATGTGAGTCAAATTGTCAAGTTTCATGCAAGATATAAGTATAAGAGAGAGGCTATAACGCTTAAACGAAGTATTGGTTAAGTTTGACTAAAAGTCAACTTTGGTCAAGTCAAAGTCAACGAAAAAGTCAATGTGTTCGGGTCGGGTCTCGGACAATTTTTCTGAGTTTCATAATCATATATGAGCATGTTAGAACAAGTTTCATGTTAATCGGAGGTGCGTAGCATAGTTAGAATTAAACGTGAAAACAAAAATCTGAACAGCCGGTTGATCAGGCATATGTCGCGCCGCGGCTAGGGGGTCGTGCTGCGGTGAAGCACTTGGGCTGATTCCTGGACTGTTTCAAGTGTTCAAGTCTCGAACCAAAATTCACCAATTCACAATTAATGAACCGCAAACATTCAAAACACGTATCATACATCGTTGGAAAGGTAATTTAACAAGGAATATAACTAAACACATATCATCAATCAAAACTAGCATTTACAACAATTAAATCCTCGTCGAAAGATCATTGAATGTTCATCATTCAATGTTTCAAGTTCAAAAATGCAATTGATGATTTGGGCATCCAATTTACACATACGATATGCCGTTTTGAAGGTAATTAAACATGCATTGCAACTAAACACTCACCAATAACATCTCATAGTATTCAATGCATCAAAAGTTCATTTTAAAAGCTATCAAACCCTAACCAAGAATCATGAATTTAACATTTATGTTAATGAAGTTTTTCCAAGTCAATCTACATACCAAAACGAAGCTAATGATGCTAGTAATACTTTTAATACATGCACTTTAACATTTAATTAACATTTAATCAACCAAAAACAAAGATTAAACTAACCCATTTTTCTTATTCAAGCTAGTTACTCATACAAGCAAATCAAGCAACCAAATTACATATACATCAACCTAATGAGCCATAAAAACTAACTAACACTATTTCAAGTCAAGAACATCAAGAACAAAAATATAGAGTTTTAGAAAAGTTACCCAAAAGTGATGAAATTAGTATCAAAACTTAGAGGATGAAGAGAGGATTCCAAAAGTGCAATTTGTTTTGTTGTAAGCTTCCTAGATCGAATTTAGATGATGATTCTTTGATGTTAGGGTTTGAGAGAAAAAGATGGAAGAAATCAAGAATGAGGAGGTGAAATGAATGAGTGGTGGTGGTGGGGGATTGACTAGTCAACCACTAGTCACTAGTTTGCCCACTTGACAATATTAGTCCCTCGAGTTTGAAAGCGGGTGCATGAAATAACCAAACGAATTATTTTAAATACGCTAGAGTAAACGAGAGATGTTATACTTAAATAACGGGAAATATTAAAACGCTAGTCAACGGAAGATATGAATTTAGATAACGAAAGATATTATATATATAAAAAAAAGATGACGTTAAAATAAATTAACGAAAAAATGTGGGTTATTACAGAATCATCCATCCAAAATAAGAACGCATAATTAAAGTCAGTTTTTATTTATTCTTCATCAATAATAGATACATTTTCAAATAAGAAATAACAAATGTAAAACAAAACATATAAGTCACAAGCATAAAAAGACTATATAATATGATAAACTAGAAAACCGGTATACTTTGTGGATGGTGAAAGAAGTTGTGTGGATCAACTTTAGCTTTGATGCGAATTAACCTCTTAAAGTTTTCTTTCTTCCAGTATTTGTTGCCCCACACACTTGCTTCTTCATAAGTAGCACTTCCAACACCCAGATCAAAATCAATGTAGTTATAAAAAGCCCCCCTCGGGTTCTTCGAAACATAAGGTGTTATATACTTGTTAAAGTTGCGTAACCAACTTATACGTTGAAGCGATATTGGTGTTGTGTCTGAGGTTTGGTCATCAAACCGAACCAATTGGTGAAATTGGTACAACACTCCAGCTCTGTGAGGAAAAGGAAGGGCTGACTCTGAGTACTCATTCACTTTTCCCCCAAAAGGTTGTATGATCACTGTTGATCCTACACTGTTAAACATCTGTCTCCAGATATTTTTGAGGCCACTTATGGGAATTGGGGTGTATACGTAATCTAATTTGTTTTGTCCGTTGAGCCTAATGCCGATAGTTAGGTTAGCAAGGGCTTCTAGTGAGGTGTTAGTTGGATAGCCTTGGAAAAAAAGGGCCGACTGGACCATTGTCACCTCTTGACAAATTTCCCGTGTGACATTAAGCTCGGGGTACTTTTCGTCTAATAAAGAAAGCAATGTGTCCATTGAGCCCTGATAAAGTCCATAAAATAACATTCGTATGGTTTTCTTGTTAGTGTTGACGATATCTTCGCTAAACATTTGAACTCTGATGGACAAATTTTCATCAATATTTGGTATAACGTGTTGATACTTATAGAAAATCTCCGTGGCACCTTGTTCCAAAGTTATGTTCACTAAAAATACAGTTACTAATTCCGGCACCGGAACCAACCTAAGCTTCCATGCAAGAACGATTCCAAAACTTGCAGACCCACCACCACGAATTGCCCAAAATAGATCTTCGCCCATAGACTTTCTATTTAAAATCTTTCCATTGATATCCATGAACCGAACATCAACAACATTATCCGCAGCAAGACCATATTTCCTCATCAAGTTTCCATAGCCACCCCCACCTATATACCCACCAATACCCACAGTGGGACATAAACCACCAGGGAAAGACAACTTGTTGGTCTTTCGAGATATGGTATAGTACACTTCACCAAGTGTAGCGCCACCTTGAACCCATGTGGTCCTTTTTGCAACGTTCACATTTACAGACCTCATTCTGGCTAGATCAAGTATCACAAAAGGAACATCGGCGGTAGACGAGACTGCCTCATAGTCATGGCCTCCACTCCTAATCCTCATCTCGTACCCACATTTCTTGCTGCATAAAAGTGTTGCTCGGATTTGAGCATCGTCGATCGGAGTAACAATGACCGACGGTTTGGGAGTTGAGGTTTTGTTGAATCTATGGTTGTTGACTCTAGCTTCCCAAATTGGTAGAAAAGATACATTTTTAGGGGTGAAAATGAGTTGAGAGATGCCACTGACATTATTGTATTTGGATTCAATGCAACTTATGAAACCTTGAGAACTTGGTGTAACATGATCATGGAAGGATGTTGATAATGTTACACAAAAACAAAGAGTTAAAAATGAAAGTATTAGTTGCGATTTCATCGTGTTTTTAATTTGTGAACTTTTTGTGAATTTGAATGTGATTTTATAGCTAATATCGTGTTTGTATTTATAGACCCAGGTTAGATGTTAGGATGTGATAAAAAAAAATTGAAATAATGAGCTAAGAGTGCTTTGTAGCCAACAAATATTGAATTTGAAAGGTCAGAGATGACTTTTTTTTTTTTGTTTCTCAAAGTCAACTGATAATGAGTTTTTTTATTGACGGCATTTAATTAGTTGCGATTATAGAGTATATACTTTTCAACATATATGTTTATAAGTTACCTAGTATAATCTTATCGTTATTTTTTAATAATATCGGAATTGAAAGTCATCGATCGAAGACTTGAGACTCTAGTCTGTTTAGTATTTTAATTCAATTCTAAACAGATATGGCAGTAATTAGAATATTAAATATTTAATGTCATTTATTAAAAGAGAGAATATACGAGTAGTAAGCAATAAAGTAATGATTTGTTTTATGTGTTAAACGCCTTATTAGCAGCAACAAAGTAAACAACTAAAAATAACTTACAAATATAGTACTTTTAGTATTTTATTGTTAAACGAAAACAAATAAGGCATAAGTTGTGTAATAGGAGTATTTTTATTTATTTTTTTAATTTTTTGAAAAGTAATACGAAAGTATTGTAAGTTCACTGATATTAATATTGGTTAAAGGATATTTTCTTGGAATCTTTTAAACATAGTTTAAGAGCTATGTTTAAGCTTTTAGAACATTAATTGTATATATGAACCTAACTAATAACTATCATACTAATGAGTTTTGTGCTTCTTCGGAATTTGACTTGGTGGAGTTCCCTGCCGAGCTTATTTAGCGCATCGCGTGTTAGCGTGATACCCTATTTATGGAGTTCAATCTGAGCTCGTGTCCGAATTGAAGCGTTGAATGGTAATGGTACGTAGCATCGGGGTTCAAAGGTTGATGTTTTTTGTGAGAACGAAATCGATGGCGTTATTGAGTCTCAAAGGGGTGATGGTTTGGAAGACGATGGTAATGTGGATGAAGAATTGACATTTGGTGATATTCATTTTGGCTCTATAGGTGATTTGGATGCTACGGGTGTGGTCTCTGCTTCAGGACGACTAAGTTGTCAAGTATGGATTGTTTAATTTTATTTCATCAATGAGTTGGGAAGAAAACCCTCCTCTTCCACATATTACGAATGTTGATGACCCTGGACTTGGTTATCAATAGAATGGTTCTAATGCTTTTTCTCCTAAATTAATTTTACCTACTAAGAATGTTGATGTTGTTGAAATTCCTACTGCCACTAGAGTTTATTTACCTTGTTCTCCTAATTTAGTTCAACCTACTAATGCTGGTGTAGTTGAAATTCCTACTGCCACTAGAGTTTCTTCACGAGCAAATATTATGAAAGGTAACACCAAAGTGATGGGTTCCATGATGCTTCGGTACGCAATAATCAAGTGGCGGGTTCATCGGGTCCTAACCATGAAGGTTTTTTCTACGATTTAGTGGACGATGGTGTAATTCCCTAACCTTCGGGTGTTCTTATAAGGTACAAGTCCTCAAATGTTTTAACCCAATCCTTTCCAAATCGGAACGGCAAAGGCGTCCGTATTGAGAAAATTGATGGAATGACATCGCGTCCGGATGGAAGAAATTAAAAAGACAGTAATAAGGTTACCTTGGTTGATAGTTATTTTGATTGGTTTAAGTTTATGTTTTTTGAATTGATGATGTGGGTTTACGGTTCCTGTTTTTGAACACTTTGTAATTTGCTATCTCCGTTATAGTTGTTTTTTCTTGGTGTAGTTGTTAATTTCATGCCGCTCAGTTAGAGTTAGTTAGGTTAAATGTCGTTGGTGATTCTAGCAAATATACTTATAGCAAGCGTTTGTTGTTTGGATTTGATGTATCGATTCATAGGTTCCTTCATTTATTTATGAAGGTTTATCAATTTTAATAGTATTCGTTATTTTAGCAAAAAAAAAAAAAAAAAAAAAAAAAAAAATACTAATTTGCAAATAACTTAACTTAGTACTCTGGAGTAACTTTCTTGAACTACGGAGTATAATTATGCAGGAAAAAATAAAATCTTTTAAACATCTGTTAGTGCTACTTAAAAAAAAATAAAAAATAAATAAAAAATAAAAAATCATTTTTATATTATTTTATACAAATAAAGGATAGTATCATACTCGATCATAATCATATCATAATTTGTGTAATATTTAACAGGTGTACGTTAACAGGGTAATTCTTTGAGCGGTTTTGGTTCGTTTCTATATCAGTAGTTTTTGGTTACTTTTGGATTTTGTTTTGATTGTGACCCGTGTATGTTTTAGTGTTACAGTTGTTTAAGGTTCGGGTTTAGTTAGCTTAGACTCTTTGTTTAGTTTTAGGGAATGTTTTTTGCTTCCGTGCATTACTTTGTGTTTAGATCGATTGTATGTTTGTTCGTCTTTTTCATTGATTGATTAAAAATTTAGTTATATGTTATCGTTATTTTAGTAAAAAAAAGGTAAGTTAACATGCATTCTCCATATTATTAATTTGTTGTCCATTATGAAACAATCCTACATGCGTGATCAACAGTTCAACACGTATGATCTATTGCATTGATTTATTCCGCATGCAATTGAAGTATTCTACATCCTACACCATATCGTTGATAGTATAGTAATTCATCAAATACTAATGCTTTGATTTATTCCACAGTTGAAGTATTCTACATCTTACACCAACACTTGTACGTGTTGACAATGTATTACTCCATAAATGTCTCAAAACAAAAAATCCAAAGTTTAAGAAAAAATAACCCATGTATTTTTTTTTACTCGTTTTTCACATTTTTATTCTACATGCACAAATTAAATGTATAAAAGAATTTTACTCTTATATTCTTATTTATTTATAATATAAAAATGGACAATTACAAAATCGATTAGTAACGGAAAAGAGTACAAATTACAAAATCCTCTTATATTTATATAATATTATCTCTAATTTTTATATTTTTTTAAGTGGGTATGTGAATTTGCCTTAAAAAAAATTAAGAAAATAATAAACTAATCGCATATTGGACGTCAAGCTATACATAAATAGCATTTTTATTTATTTATTTACTTTAGTGTAACTTATCGCATACCGGATGTTAAGCGAATCACATTTTATTTATTTACTTTAGTTTATACAAATTCAGAAAATTGTTAAAATATCTTATACACGAACAAGACCCAATTAATAATCTTTTTTTCTTAAGAGCGATTAAGAGTCAATGACGGAGGCCCGAACGCGATGTCGGAACACACTCACCAATCATTTCCTTGGTCGAACTATTACAGTCCTACCGCACATCAGGAGGAAATCTATATGACAAATCCATGCGAACGTCGCATGCATGTGGTAAAATCCTCTCGGGTGATGTTCGAACGCAAGACGTCCAAACGCAAACAAGTTCTTTAACCATATTCTTAAAGTGTAGCTATAATTTCCTTCAACTGTTCAAAACAGAACTTAAAATTAAGAGACGGTTAGATGATTTTTATTTGACGATCTCTAGAATATGAAACGTTCTCTTCTTCTTCTTCCACCGCCGACGCATACTTCACTACTCCGGTAACGATTTTTGCTTTCTTTTTTCTGTATTACTCGCTCTTTTCTCCTTTTCTTTACGTGTATCTGTGCCCTACAATCTCTATCCACCATGTTTCCCTTCCACACTTCTCCTTTTACTCCTAAATCCTCAGACCGCCGACCAACTAATTCCGGCACCACCTCTAACCATATACAATATCGACCCATCAATGAAGGGATATGGGTAAAAGTTGATCGGAACAATCGTAATCCATCACCCAAAAACCCCATTAATACCGCTCCCCACAATCACCAACATAACCCTAAATCGAATGTAACCAATCTAAACTCATCTTCAAACCTCATATATAACCACTTTAAACAACGAGAAGCCTCCATCAATCTCATTAAGCAATACGGTAACCTCAAATCCAGCACCCCTCCAAACATGACACCAATCGATAAAAACCGTATCACATCGTATATGTTTCATAATTTCCCCGAAAATTGGACTTCGGTAGATTTTTGGGCTATTTTCAAACGCTATGGCAACATACACGAAGTATACATCCCTAAAAAAAACCCTTAAAAGTGGTAAAAAATTCGGGTTTGTTCGATTCCTTGATGTGCCGGAATTTCACAAAGAGTCATTAGCACGACGACTCAATCTTGTCGTGGCTGGAGACTTTCTCTTAAAGGTATATATGGCATGGGATAACAATACCAAGGATAACAGGACTCCAAATCCTCAACAACCTTCGAAGCCTGTTAAATATCAACAAGCTAAATCGACCACTAAGCCCGTTAACTCTCACCAATCCAAACCGAACCTCTTTAACAACACAGACGATCGAACCTACATGGAGGCTACCTCTAACAAACAACCCTCCAAATCCAAAGTTCCTACTATCAAGGTAAGTGTTAACAAACCTATAATTGATCTCCTGGGTCACGCGGTCATCGGCAAGGTTAAGGATCTAGAATATCTCGAATATTTTCATGAGATTTGTCATAATGAAAATCTAGATGGATTCTCTATCAAATATCTTGGTGGTCATGACATAATGCTTATATATGAAGATAAACGACCTGCTCTAGATATGCTAAATAACCCGGAACACCCCCTATGGAACTGGCTCGATGACATTACCCCTTGGGACCCGGAAGCATACACCACTTCCGGTCGCATTGCTTATGTTAATATATTTGGTGTTCCGATCACTTGTTGGATGGAGTCCACCTTTCGGGATATCGCGTGTAATTGGGGTCAGGTTGTTGAGACCTTTAATTGTTCCATCACTAACGAAAACAACCAAGACCTTTCACACGGTTCGGTTATCATTAAAACCATGGACTTCAAACCTATCGATGAGCAAGCTATTATTATCCATGAAGAACATAAACAAGTCTCGGTCTTTATTAAAGAAGTGCAGAATTTTTCTATGTTTAACTACCACGAGGATTCGCCATACGAATCAAATTCGGACAACGGGTCAGACTTCAACGAACCAATTTCTGATGAAGAGTCAAACATGGAAGATGATAATCCTCTTGATGATTTCCCCCCAATCGACCCTATGCAGTATAATCATGATAACAATCTTTTTGGCAACATACCTGTCCACGATCGAGGTAATCCTCCCTCGAAAAGTGCTTCACCCTCTCAGTCATCTAGACGCATGGAAACTCACAATTATAAATTTAATCCCTCAACCTCCCCCATTAATGGCCCTAACGGGTCCATTCCCTCCAATGATGATATTGCATTCAATGCCAGTGATACAACCCCTAACGGGTCTAATACAAACTCGACCAATAACCATGTTACTCCGGATGTTACCGTAGGCCAATCAACAATTCCTGAAGCCCAATTACCGCCTAGCCCACCTCAACCTTGTGAGCCCACTACAACTCCCTCTCAACCCAATACCCCACGTAATATCACTGCAACCCAAACCCAAATTAATTCCAACGAATCACCCACTCATGGAACACCTGTACCCGATACTCCCATCCCTTTTACGATGCCTAGTAATCCTACCTCGCCTAAACAGCATCATCACATCTCCCCTGTAAGCCTCATGCCTGATCTACCCTCTACACATACCAATACCGTAACTTCTGACCCCTTTAACCTCGATGAACTACTCTCCATTGCTAAGGCCAAATCCAAGTCAAAACAAAAATCCACTAACCGCACGAAATCCACTTTGATCCCAAAAGATAAAGAGTATCCTTTCAAAAAATGCGTCAAAGACGATATCCTCAAAGCGAAACCCTCGAACCACATCCCACCTGCCGCTCCTCAATCTAATCCAAAAATGCGTCCTAGATCAAATATGCTCTACATTAAACACCTCGCTCGGAGTGGACAAAAATTACGATTTTCACAGTTAACAAAACGAGGCATATCATCATCTTCCAACGTGGACAATTCTGTATCCACTAACCACGGCTCGAAGACATCTTCAAAGCGCAATAATGTCAAATCTTCAACGAGCTCCTCAAAAGGTTTAAGCATCGACACAAACGAATTCGGACAAAGTATCGGCATCCGTTGGAATGTACGGTAAACTCTCTCCTCTTACTCGTTACCTTTTCGTCTTATAAATGTGTACGATTTCTCTTAATATCCGGGGTATTGGGCAATTGGGTAAAATTAGCTGGCTCAAACGTATTTGTCATAATGAGAAACCTACAATATTAGGGTTACAAGAAACAAAAAGCGAACATACACAAGATAATATCATTGATTCTTTCTGGTACAATTCTGACTTCAAATTCGTTCAAAAAGATTCGATTGGCGCCTCTGGGGGTATCATCACGATTTGGGATTGCAACATATTTTCCTTCGATTATGCTATCGAAGGAGAATTCTTTCTTGCAATCTGCGGGTCTTGGGCGGGATTTGATTCAAAGATCGCACTTATCAACTTCTACAGTCCACATTTATCATACAAAAAACTTAGATTCTGGTCTGAACTAACCTCCCTACCAAATTCTCTCACGTTTCCTTTTATCATCTTCGGTGATTTTAATGAAGTTAGAAACACTTCGGAACGCATGAACTGTGAATTTAACCAACAATGGGCTAATAACTTTAATAATTTCATTAACAATTCAGGACTAATTGATCTACCTCTTGGCGGGAAAAAATTCACTCGAATTTGTATAAAAAGAATGAAATTTAGTAAACTTGATAGATTCCTCATTTCCGATGAAAATTTTAAGTTATGGCCTAACATCTCCTCCAAAACTCTCGACCGCGACCTCTCCGACCACTGTCCTATACTTCTTAGAAACACATTCGCTGATTCCGGTCCTAAGCCTATTCGTGTGTTCGACACATGGCTTGACCTCAAAGACGCAGACTCTGTCATTGCTCGGGCTTGGTCAATCCCAACGACCGGTAACCACCCTGACTGCATACTTCGTAACAAGCTCAAAAACGTAAAAATGGAACTAAAAAAACATAGCACTCAACTCAATAACCTGGATTCTCAAATTCTGGATCACCTTAATGCTATTAACGAATGGGAAGCTTTAGCCGAAACTAGACCTTTGACTGAAATCGAGAAAAACAAATGGCTAAACGAGAAGTCCTCTCACATCGATAAAGAAAAAACTAAAACAAACATGCTAAAACAAAAATCAAGAATTAAATGGGCTCTCGAAGGCGATGAAAACTCGAAATACTTCCATAATTACATTAAAAAACGCATCAGTAAAAACAACATACACGGCGTTTCTATTAATGGAACTTGGACTGAAGATCCTAACATCATAAAACACGAAACCTTCCTTTACTTCAAAAACCTCTTCAAATCAAACAACCTTAACAATCATTGCCCCTTCGATAATGTTCCCCATCACCAATACATCTCTCCCCACGACAACATCATTCTTGAGTTCGAACTCCACGAAGAAGAAATATGGGACGCACTTAATAACTGTGATAGCTCTAAGGCTCCCGGTCCTGATGGTTTTAATATGAAATTTTTCAAAAAATATTGGGATCTTATAAAAAACGACCTCATTAAAGCATTAAAATGGTTCTGGACCAATTCTGAAATCTCCAAGGGCTGCAACGCCTCCTTTTTCACCCTCATCCCCAAAAAACCCAACCCTATCGGTTTGAATGAATACCGACCTATCTGTCTAATAGGTAGTTATTATAAAATTCTAACCAAAATCCTCTCTAATCGCCTCGCCAAAGTCATCCATAAGGTCATTGGGATCGAACAAACCGCCTTTCTCAAAGGTCGTAACATCCTCGACAGCGTTCTTATTGCTAACGAAATTATTGATGAACTTAAACGAAAAAAATGCAAAGGTTTAATTTTCAAAGTCGATTTCGAAAAAGCTTTCGAATGTATCGAATGGGACTTTCTTTTTAGCACCATGCAATACATGGGATTCGGTCCGAAATGGATTAGTTTCATTCGAGCATGTCTTTCCTCCTCATCCATTTCCATCCTTGTCAATGGTTCCCCCACATCGGAATTCTCCCCGGAAAGAGGAATACGCCAAGGCGGTCCTATCTCGCCTTTCCTCTTCATCATCGTCGCTGAAGGTCTCAACATCCTAGCTAAACGGGCACTATCTAATGGCCATATACACGGCATCAATGTTGGGAAGGATAACATCACCGTCACTCATCTCCAGTACGCCGACGACACGATCTTTTTCGGGGAATGGAGTAAAAGGAATGCCAAAAACATTTCCAAACTCCTCAAATGCTTCGAGAAAATCTCGGGTCTTAAAGTCAATTTTCATAAAAGTAAACTATTCGGCATCGGTACCTCTCCCCATGAAACCGATGAAATGGCAAACTATATCTGTTGTTCTACCGGTACCACTCCCTTCACATATCTCGGTCTACCCATCGGAACCCCCACATCACATCCCTCATCCTGGCACCAAATTATAGAAAAGTTCGACAAAAGACTCTCCGACTGGGCGGCAAAAACGGTTTTTTTCGGGGGTCGACTCACACTCATCAAATCCATTCTAAGTAGCTTACCGCTTTATTATTTCTCTCTCTTCCTTACACCTTCCTCCATCCTAAAACTCCTCGAAGCCAAAAGACGCATATTTTTCTGGGGTGGGTCATCTACTGAAAACAAAATAAATTGGATAAAATGGGATCAAATACTCCTACCCTACGAAAATGGTGGTTTAAACATTGGCTCACTTTTTAGCAAAAATATCTCACTACTATGTAAATGGTGGCGGCGATTTAAAAACGAGGATAACGCATTATGGGTTAAAATTATCAAAAGCATTTACGGGAAGGGGGGGGGGGTTGGATTCTAACGTTTCTTGCAGGTACATTTCAGGTCGCACACTTTGAAAGGAAATCATTAAAGCCGGCAAGGTCGCGAACTACTTAGGCACCTGCTTTTCATCCTCCATTACAAAAAATCTGGGAAATGGATTGTCTATTAAATTCTGGAACGACATCTGGTTTGGTTCAGAACGCTTTAGCACACTTTTTCACAGGTTATATATGCTCGAGACCAACAAAGAGGCAACTGTCACGGATCGAATCACACAAATTAACGCATCTTCATCGGGTAATTGGTGCTGGACAAGGCCTCCAAATGGCCGAGCCCTTAACGAATTACTGGAACTTAACAACATCATATCATCCGTTACATTAACTGACAAACCCGACTCCTGGAAGTGCACGCTTGACCCCTCGGGTATCTACACCACCAAATCTATGGCACATCTAATAAACACATTAAAACTTGGTGGCAACGCTCTTAGCTTAACGATTCCCCACAACAAACTTCTTCCTCAAAAAGTCTACATTTTCATATGGCGGGCCTTTCAAAAAAAGTTACCGGTCAGATTTGAATTAGACAAACGAGGCATCGATCTAGACTCCATCTTATGTCCACTTTGCGAATTAGATACAGAATCCACTGATCACATACTCGATCTTTGCCTTAAATCAGCTCTAATATGGAAACAGGTACTTGATTGGTGGGCCCAAGACAACACATTAATCTCCAATGTAATCGATGCGATTATCAATGACCAATCCTTCGCTACTAATAAACTCGGGATTTCAATATGGCAAGCAACCAAATGGACTACATGCTACACAATCTGGAAACATAGAAATTTAAAAGTATTCTCCAACAAAACATGGTCTCCCGCCTCGATCCTCTCCGAAATACAAACTCAAAGCTATAGCTGGATATCCAAAAGGCTACGTAAAAATAAATCAATCATATGGCATCAATGGCTCATCAATCCTTCCTTCTTCGTCATGGATCATCCGCACCGTGTCGGTATAGGCTGATAACACTCGTTCATACAAGTGTAGCTGGCGAATTCCATTTTGGCTATCGAGGGTCTGATTAATCGGGTTAGTCCGTTGGAACTTTGTAGGCGCTTGATCGTCACTGTTTCTCTCTCTCTCCCGGCTTGATTTATCAAGTTCTTACTCCCTTTTTAGCCTTTAATGGTCTTCGTTGGTTATTCTTAGTAATTAGACTCCTAAAATATTTTCTCCACTTCATATATTGTATAGAGTGTATAGGGCTTTGTAAGTTGTTTATTCCAATATTAATAATAATCTTTACTTTTCAAAAAAAAAAAAAAAAAAATGATCGGATTTTATTAAAATGGGAAGAAGCTAGAAAGCAAAAACAACTTCTCTTACATACTAAACACCATGTAACATTTGGCCGTTTGGCCACCCAACCACTATCCCAGCCACAGTTCCACTCACCACTCCAAATTACCACTTTACTCCCCTTAGCTTTACATACCAAATAGATGTAAATTTTTAGGAGTACTCACATCTTTACCCCCTCAAATATGGACCTAAATGTAACTATTAATTTAATAAATTATCTACCAAAAAACTACCACCAAACTTTTTGACGGAATTTATTTTTTTTCCTGTCGCGAGTTAGGTTTCTCAGTTATCACCGTTCAATTCGAAATACTTTTACGAACAAAACGCAACTAACTATATTCGAAACGGATGTTTTTTTTTCCTTCTAATGAAAACACACACACACACACACACACACATATATATATATATATATATATATATATATATATATATATATATATATATATATATATATATATATATATATATATATATATATTATAATAATAAAAAATGAACTCAACTTATTTTAGCGAGTGAATTCCTACAACAAGTAGTAAGTTCATGATTAGGTAAAAGAAACGATCTAGGTTCAAGTCCTTCTGAACTTTTTTTTTTCTTTTTATTCGCAATTTTTTCTTAGTTCTCTCGATATTAGTTTTATAAAAAAAAAGTTAGAATATTTCGCCGCAACGCGCGGACCAGATTTTTTCTAGTTACAAACATAAGAAAGCAGTTTGCAACTACGAGTTCCAAACTAGTCTATCATGTTTAAATCTATAGATAACCATTCAAAATGAAGATGATTTTAGCTGATTAGGAAACAAAAAAGAGACAATTATTATTATTATTATTATTATTATTATTATTATTATTATTATTATTATTATTATTATTATTATTATTTGGCAAAAATAACGAAAACACTTTATAGATGGGACCTTCATCGGAAGATGAAGATCCAAATCGAAACGTAGAATATGAAATGGGCGGGTTCGAAACTAGTAAACGTCACAAATCGACGCTAACTCCAACCGAGTCATGCCATGACAACTAAACCTAATACAATTATAACCAAACCAAAATACCAAACTAACAAATGCAAAGTTATAAATCTATTACACAATAACAAGGACATAAAAAAATAAGAACACCGAAATTAAGAAGGCCAGTTACCATTTCTTTCATCCGGACGATTTGTGAAGCCGTCAATAGTATCGATGTGAACCCCTTTACCACCATGGGATTTTAAATCATAAGAAATAACCTTGGACGACGAGCACACAATACATTTCCCGAGTACCCAAGGATTCCTTGATCCTTAAACTCCGCCTTGCGTATTGAAAAAACTTGAGAGTGTAAGACGTTCTTTTTTTTGGGGCGGGACGGGAAATAAATCAAATATTGCTTGGGTTAAATGGGATGTGGTTCTTTTACCTTTTGGGGAGGGCGGGTTAAATTTGGGTTCCTTAAAAAGTAAAAACCTTGCTTTGATCGGCAAGTGGTGGTGGAGGTTTAAATCCGAAGCCATTTCCTTGTGGGTCAAACTTATTTCAAGCATTTACGGGCCCTCGGGTGGACTTGATACTTCTACTAATATATATTATCGAGTTCTTCTACGTGGGCTAACATTGTCAAAGCAGGGGTGCACATAGATTCTCTTGGCGTTTCTTTCAGGAATTCTTTTATAAAAAGTAATGGGAGCGGGTCAGGAACTTCCTTCTGGAACGATCAGTGGGTGGGTGATGATGTTTTACGTTACATGTTCTCGAGATTAGTGCGGTTAGAAACAGATATGGACGCGAAAGTAAGTGACAGATTAGTATGGGCTGACTCAAAATGTTCCGGTACGTGGGCCTGGTCTCGGGTTCTAATGGGCTGGTCACTTGGCGAGTTGGAAGACCTAAACAATCTGATTTCGAGTGTAACACTACAACCCTCAAAATCAGACTCTTGGTGTTGGAAACTATCAAAGGACGGTTCTTTCACAACGAAGAAACTTTCGAGGTTGGTTGATGATCAAATTCTGTGTGTGTGGGTTCTAATGCTTTTGAAACTTTAAGGAATAATCTCATACCTAAAAAGGTTGACGTATTTGTGTGGAGAGCTAGGAAGAAGTGGTTACCAACGTTGGTTGAATTGGATAATCGAGGAGTGGATTTACATTCCGTACGTTGTCCACTTTGTGACAATGATGTGGAATCGGTAGATCACTCTCTCCTCTTTTGTAAGTTTGCTTTTAAGATTTGGTCCAAGGTGTTTGATTGGTAGGGTATGAATATGGCTTCATCATTGAGTGTCAACGAAATCTTTCTCGAAAATTCAAGTATCACTATGTCGCTTGAAGGCTCTAAAATATGGCAAGCGGCGTTGTGGTCATGTGGTTATTTAATTGGGGCAAATAGAAATCATATGTGAAATTCAAGAGAAGACGTTCGAGTGGAACGCGAAGAGATGCAAGTCGAAGAGTATTGATTGGCACAATTGGTTACATAATCTCAATACTTTTTCTGTTAATTGTTAGCATACTTCTTGTTAGTTAGCAGCTTGTGAAACTCTCTGTTGCGAATTGTATAGTCTGTTCCAGTCACATTTGGGTTGGGAAGATGAATATGTACATTCTGTATATTCTTTGTGATAATAATATGTAACGACCCAAACCTCGTTATACCAAAAACACGCTAAATTTTTTTTTTCAGAAACAATGCATCTGGACGGCGTCTAGTTATCTGTATGGCGTCCAGTTATCTGGACGGCGTCCAGCAAAGAAGACCAGGACGGCGTCCAGCAAAGAAGACCAGGACGGCGTCCAGAGGATCTGGACGGTGTCCAAATGAACTGCCAGATTCTGATCACCGTGTCCAACTTACGTGAGCGGAAAACCCGCTTCCCGACATTTTTAAACGAAACCCTTTTTACAACATGTCAATATAATTAAAACTAAGAAGTTTCCACAATAATACCAAGTTTTACAACATCGGGCCCACATCGGCCGTTTTACGAATTTCGTTCAAAAATACAAGTTTCGACCATAAGAGTTTAAATTCCAAACGACACCTAGAGCATGGTGTTTGGGGTTAAACTACCCACATCTTGGCCAAACTTCAAAAGGTAAACATTTCAATTGCGTCCCCTATCAAAACAAAGCGGGAGGCCACTAATCTAAACGAACGCCCTTACCCTTGTCCACACCGGAGCCTAAAAAGAGTAAATAACGAGAGGTTAAGCAAAACGCTTAGTGAATGCAATAATTATACACATACATATATAATGCACCTACTTGCAAACACTTACAACAAATACCTCATACATGCTAGCATTCTAAATTAGCATACCATCTCAAATACATTGCTAAATCCACGATAATCACGAGCTAGCACAACAATAGCATATAACACGAACGATGTAATATGCAATACTACAACACATAACCATTGTTAACCAATTGTACAAAGGAATGGTACTCGAATTTCCCATCGGTGTTCATAACAACCGTTAGAGTACTTAACACGTCGTACACTAAGCCCACGGGTGGCATCTTAACACGTCGATACTTCACCCCGCGTGGCGTCTTAACACGTCGACACTTCACCCGTCCTAGTTCTTGGAGTGGCATCTTAACACGTCGATGCTTCACCCAGAGTGGTGTTTTAACACGTCGACACTTCACTCTTCATGTTACTTGGGGTGGTATCTTAACACGTCGATACTTCACCCCGAGTGGTGTCTTAACACATTGACACTTCACTCACTACGTGAACGTGGTGTCTTAGCACATTGACACTTCACATCTCAAGCTACACAAATAAATACATTATATACCTACGCATATAATTATTCCACTCACCTTAACACGTCGGTGATGATTTCACTTCCGTACGCTTCAAAGCAAAGTACCTAATACATTAAGTACACATTCAATACACAAACTTGTGGAACCAACCACCTAACACTTAACTCTTGAGCATTTAATGACCCAAATACATTAAATGACCAATTTACACAAAACCGCCCATTTAAGGCCAAGACTCATCATTAATCGCTATAAACTAGTGATTAGAGTCTACTAACCCCCAACTAACTCAACTTAGGGTATTTCATACCCATCACACCCAATTAGGTCAACCATTACCCATTTGACCCATTTTAACACTTAGACCCACAAATTTAGTCAAACTTGAACCCATTAACAACTTACACTAATTCACAAGTGTACTAGTGTTTTAACAACAGAATTAACATTTCAAACACCAAATTCAAGACCAAACCCTAGATTGCAAGCCTTGGGGTTTTCATGCACCAATTTAACTCAAATTCACCCATTTAACCCCCAAATGGGTCTTACAAGTCTCAAAAGTACAAACCCTAGCCATAAATCAATTAAAACTCAAAACACGGAGTTAGGACTTACCAACGCTATCACAACGTAGTTAGAGACGTAGGGAACAACTTTAGAACTCGAGCTTAAACCCGAAACTGGCTTCTTCCTCTTTGGTTTGAGCTTTCTCACACTAGAACCTTCTCTCTCTCTAGTTATGAAGTGAAAAGGATGTGGTAGATGAAAAAGGAGTTAAGTCACCCACCAAACTGATCTTGGGGCCTTAAAGTCATCCACCATGTGAAAATACCAAAATACCCCTTTTAAATATCTAAAAACAAAACAGCTGGCCCGCCAGTTCATCTGGACGGCGTCCAGAATTCTAGACGGCGTCCAGCCCTTCAAAATAGGACGGCGTCCCACCTATTTGGACGGCGTCCAAACCATCTGGGAAAACATGATCTTACACGAGCTAAAATTCCAAACGATACGTAACTTCACCAACACGAGCTAAAATTTTAAAAGGACCAATGAATCGAGGAGCTAACTTTCCCCGTTTTCGAAAATGAATAATACCCTTCCATGGCGAAACCTTAAGCATCACCATGTCACCCTCTTGGAACTCAATCAATCGCCTACGTTTGTCAGCATACGACTTTTTTCTGTCTTGAGCCGCTTTCAAATGAGTCCGAATCATCTCAATATTGCTATTCGTCTCCAAAACCAAATCGGTACTCCCGATCTCCCTTTGTCCCACTTCACCCCAACAAATTGGAGTTCGACACCTTCGTCCATAAAGTATCTCTTAAGGTGGCATCCCGATACTAGTATGATAACTATTATTGTACGAAAATTCCACCAAAGGCAAGTGCTCATCCCAACTATGCCCGAAATCAATAATACACGCCCGTAACATATCCTCCAATGTTTGATTTGTACTTTCGATTTGACCGTCCGTTTGAGGAAGGTACGCCGTGCTCATTCTCAATTGTGTACCCATATCTTCATGAAACTTATTCCAAAACCGAGATGTGAAACGAGTATCCCGATCCGAAATAATAGATATAGGAACCACATGTCTCGATATCACCTCCTTGATAAACAACTTCGACAAAGCCTCCGACGATATCGTTTCCTGAATGGGAAGAAACAAAGCACTTTTCATCAACCGACCAACTATCACCCAAATCGTATCAAATTGGGTTCTCGCCGTCTTTGGTAACTTTATAATGAAGTCCATGGTAATGTGCTCCCATTTCCATTTCGGGGCTTCCAACGGTTGTAACTTACCATACGGCTTTTGGTGCTCGGCCTTAACTTGCAAACACGTGATACATTGTTCAACATACTTTACAACATCACGTTTCATGCCCGGCCACCGATACTCTTTCTTCAAATCGAGATACATCTTCGTTGTGCCCGGATGAATGGAATACTTCGACTTATGTGCTTCATCAAGTATCACTCGTCGAAAATCTCCCATTCTAGGCACCCACACTCTTCCTTGAAAAGACAACAAACCATGCGGACCTAAAGTAATAGACTCCGTTTGCCCCACGATTCGTTCCTCATGCTTATTGTTAACAAAAGCTTCAATTTGAATCTCACCGAGCTTTACAAGAAAATCGTTAGTAATAATCATGCGTAACGATCCTACTTGTATTGCCGGATGTTGACTCTTCCGACTTAACACATCCGCGACCACACTCGCCTTACCCGGATGATAAAGTATTTCACAATCATAATTTTTTACCACATCCATCCATCTACGTTGACGGTAATTCAAATCTCGTTGATCAAAAAGATGTTTTAAGCTGTTGTGATCCGAATAAATCGTACACTTGACACCATACAAGTAATGGCGCCAAATTTTCAACGCATGAACCACCGCCGCCAATTCAAGATCATGAGTCGGATATCTCTTTTCACGTTCCTTTAATTGTCTAAAGGCATACGCGATGACTTTACCTCGTTGCATTAGAACACAACCAATCCCATTTAAAGAAGCATCACAATAAACCGTCATGTCTTCTACACCTTACGGCAACACTAAAACTGGAGCTTGACATAATTTCTCTTTCAACAATTGGAAAGCATTTTCTTGCTCGTTTTCCCAATTAAATCTCGCATTCTTCCTTGTCAACTTCGTCAATGGAGAAGCGATCTTAGAAAAGTCTTGGATAAACCGACGATAATAACCGGCCAACCCGAGAAAACTTCGGATTTCCGTACGCGTAGTCGATCGTCCCCAACTCTTTACCGTCTCAATCTTCCCCGGATCTACTTGAATACCATCTTTGTTCACAATATGGCCAAGGAATTGAACTTACCTTAGCCAAAATTCACATTTGGAGAATTTTTCATACAACTTCTCCTTCCGTAACGTCTTCAACACACCATGCAAATGATGTTCATGTTCCTTCATACTCTTCGAATAGACAAGTATGTCGTCAATGAACACAATTACCGACTTGTCCAACATAGGTTGGCACACTCGGTTCATAAGATCCATGAATGCCGCCAGTGCATTCTTAAGACCAAAAGGCATAACTACAAACTCAAAATGATCGTAACGCTTTCGAAAGGCCGTTTTCTCAATATCCTCCTCACGGACCCGCAATTAATGATAGCCGGACCGTAAGTCAATTTTAGAAAAATAAGTCGCGCCTTAGAGTTGATCAAACAAATCATCAATTCGAGGCAATGGATAATGATTCTTGATCATCACTTTATTCAACTCTCGATAATCGATGCACATTCGCATACTACCATCTTTCTTCTTCACGAATAAAACCGGAGCGCCCCATGGCCAAGCACTCGGTCGGATAAAACCCTTCTCAATTAACTCTTGGGTTTGATTTAACAACTCTTTCATTTCCGTTGGTGCTAAACGATAAGGAGTTTTAGCAATGAGAGTTATCCCCGAAACTAACTCAATGCGAAATTCAACTTGTCTTTCCGCCGGAACACCCGGTAATTCATCCGAAAAAACGTCTTCGAATTCTCTAACCACCAGAATTTCACGAATGGATGGTGGCTCTTCACGAGTATCAACTACATGGGCAAGAAAAGCCATGCCACCACTAACAAGAAAAAGACGTGCCCGTGCATAAGTGCATAATGGCACAAGTTTTCTCTGTCTCTCGCCATGAATAATTAACTCTCCCCCACTTGGGGTCTTCACACGAAAAGACTTTTCATGACATGCAATATCGGCTCTATAACGATCGAGTCAATCCATACCAACGACAATATCGAATTCACCCAAGGTCATCGGGATAAGATCAATTTTAAACGTTTTGGTACCAAACACAATATCACAATCATTACAAACATCAACCTCTAGCACCATCTTACCATCCGATATTTCAACTTCTACCGGATGACTTAACTTAGCTAGTGGTTTATCAAGCTTAGACACAAATCTTGGAGAAAAAAACGATAATTTAGCACCACTATCAAATAGGATCCTTGCCAGATTAGAGTTAACTATGAAAGTACTTGAGACAACTTCATTGGATTGCTTGGCCTCATCATTAGTCATTAAATAATTTCGCCCCCGAGCCTACCCGCCGCCTTCTCCAACTTCTTAACATGATCACCCCGCAACTCGGGACATTCCGTCCTTCAGTGCCCTTCTTTGTTACAATTAAAACACGTGATTTTGTTTGTAGCGGATTGGTTCGAACAATCGCGAGCCGTGTGCCCCTTTTGTCCACAATTGTAGCACGAATAAGAAAAACTCCCGGAAGCACTCTTCTTCACACTACCAACACTTTTGGACCCCTTCTTGTTCTTCTTGCTTAAAAAGTTCGATTGACTCGAACCCTCAAATTTTCTTTTGCCAAAAGTAAAATCACTCTTCCTCAAGACGAGCGCCTCAAAACTTTTGGCCATATCGAACAACTCATCAAAAGTCTTCACCGTGGTTACACTAATCTTCTCTTGGTAGTTGTCGTTCAAGATTCGGTAGAAGTCTTCCTTCATCATTTTATCATTCCCGACATACTCCGGGCAAAATTGGGTCTTTGACAAGAAAACGGATTTGGGAGTGTCCAAATCCATTGACCCTTGCCTCAAGGCACGCAACTCGTCCTTAAGTCTAGTAAGATCGGTCGAAGTTTGGTACTCTTTGAAAAATTCCGCCTTGAATTCATCCCAAGTGAATTTCATGCATTGCTCTTCACCATAAAGTTGAATTTTCGCGTCCCACCACAACTTGGCATCGCCCCTTAACATACTACACCCATACCTCATCTTCTTATCGAGAGGGCATTCACAAGTACGAAAAGCCCCCTCCATATCGGAGACCCAATGGGCACTCTTAAGTGGGTCCCGTTCGCCTTCAAAGGTGGGAGGTTGAGAATCCTTGAAGTTCTTATAGTAGAAGTCCCTCCTTTCAACATTATCTTCTTGTAGAATAACCTTCACTTGCTCCTTAACTAGATTGACTACTTGCTCATCAGTCGAGTCTAGAAACATCTTCCTAACGTCCTCAAGGAAGGCCGTGTGATGCCTTTTCAAAATGGCCTCAACCTTGGCCGTAAACTTGGAGTCCTCGCTCGTAACTCCTTCATTGGTATCATGTCCGTTTCTCATCTTCATTCTATAAAACGGAAATAGGTTAAACCATGAAATGAAAAGATATAAACACATACATATACAAATACACCTCACCGCCCCATCTTGCTCAACAATCATCGTACATCGCTTGTTTGATACGATTTAAACCCGTAACAATGGTAGCTAATCATTGTTACGCGAGTACGTCGCATTAACTTGCTAGTACAACGTCTATCTCGCTTGATGATTGCAAACACAACACAAAACAATTAGCGCATAGTTAGTTCACCTAAACCTAGGCACTAACCAATCCCCGGTCTGACCCGTCTCCTACAAGTCCCGCATAAAGCGCATACACAATAAAGTCTAAGTCTAGGCACCTATCTCAAGTCGCCTAAATCCCTTAGACCATGCTCTGATACCACTTGTAACGACTTAAACCTCGTTATACCAAAAACACGCTAAATTTTTTTTTCTTCAGAAACAATGCATCTGAACGGCGTCCAGTTATCTGAACGGCGTCCAGCAAAGAAGACCAGGACGGCATCCAGAGGATCTGGACGGCGTCCAAATGAACTGCCAGATTCTGATCCCCGTGTCCAACTTATGTGAGCAGAAAACCCGCTTCCCGACACTTTTAAATGAAACCCTTTTTATAATATGTCAATATAATTAAAACTAAGAAGTTTCCACAATAAAACCAAGTTTTATAACATCGGGCCCACATCGGCCGTTTTACGAATTTCGTTCAAAAATACAAGTTTCGACCATAAGAATTTAAATTCCAAACGACACCTAGAGCATGGTGTTTGGGGTTAAACTACCCCACATCTTAGCCAAACTTCAAAAGCTAAACATTCCAATTGCGTCCCCTATCAAAACAAAGCGGGATACCACTAATCCAAACGAATGCCCTTACCCTTGTCCACACCGGAGCTTAAAAAGAGTAAACAACGAGAGCGTAAGCAAAACGCTTAGTAAATGCAATAATTATACACATACATATATAATGCACCTACTTGCAAACACTTACAACAAATACCTCATACATGCTAGTATTCTAAATTAGCATACCATCTCAAATACAATGCTAAATCCACGATAATCACGAGCTAGCACAACAATAGCATATAACACGAACAAGGTAATATGCAATACTACAACACATAACCATGGTTAACCAATCGTACAAAGGAATGGTACTCGAATTTCCCATCGGTGTTCATAACAACCATTAGAGTACTTAACACGTCGTACACTAACCCCACAGGTGGCATCTTAACACGTCGATACTTCACCCCGGGTGGCGTCTTAACACGTCGATGTGATGACCCGGAAATTTCCGATCAAATTTAAGCTTAAATCTTATATGATTTCGACAAGATAAGCAAAGTCTGTAATATTGAGTTACAAAATTATGAAAACTATTTACAAGAATTCATTTATAACTTTTACTAATCCCGACGATTCACGAACCTTTGTTGTAAATAAGTAAAAAATAAATAAATAAATAAATAAATTATATATATAAAAATAAATGTGAATATATAAATAATAATTGAAAGTAATATAAACTATTAAAAAAAATTAAATATGTAAAATAATACACAAAATAATTAAGTGTAATGAAAAATGATTCTATATAAATATATATGATTCTAGGTATAATTATTATTAAATATATAGTGTAATATATATAAAATTTATAAATAATGAATATTTAACAAAAGATATTAAATATCATATGTAATTACAAGTTAAAGTATAAATGTTATATTAATAATATGATCATTATTTTCATTACTAATAGTAACATTAATATTTGTATCATTAATAATAGTGTGTCAAAAATAATATATATATATATATATATATATATATATATATATATATATATATATATATATATATATATTAAATTTGTTATATAAGTGTTATATTAATAACTTGATCATTACTATCATTATTATTATTATTATTATTATTATTATTATTAATGTAATATTAATGATAATATTTGCATTATTAATATTATTAATATTTTAATATAAAATATATACATATATAGGAAATTCGATATGTACAATTTGTTATGTTATTATTAATACTATTATTATTATTATTATTAATATCAATATAAGTATTGTTATTAATAACACTATTGTTATCATTTTCATTAGGATTGTTATTTTTTTTAAATAAACTTAATAAAAAGTATCATTTTTTTATTATTATTAATTAAATTATAATTATTAATTATTATATAAAATCGTACGTTCGATTAAGGGAATCAAAATTTGTTTCTTGTAACTTTCATACTGTGATAGATTTGTCCTCCTGTCTCTAAAATTCGTACGAACCCAATTCAATCACAGGTATAATCCAAAAGCTGTTAGAAATCGTTATCCATATTTATTTTATTTATTTTCCTGAACAATTATTATATGTCGACCAATTTGACATAAATTAACTCATTCCAGTTGATGATTGACACCACACTACTTCACAATATCAATTACAAATCACAAAACTCAATAACCACTCTTAAATCGATCGGATTAGTCAGAAGAGGGGATGAACGGCAGGTACCACCTTGTTCTTGGTTTGATTTTTCAAAAAGTTCAATTTCTTAATAAACTTTAAAATCTAATAATGCAAAGTTATTAGAAATCTTTTACTCAATCGCCCGGTAAATTCACAGCCTTCAATTTCCATTATCGAATCCAAATTTTACGAGTCAAAGTTTCGAATAGAAAAAGTCAACTATTGTTCATCGATGAAATTCAAATCGGTGTTGATGTTTCAGGTAAAATTGGGTATTCTTAATGTTTTTAAGGACGATTTAGAACCTAATTCATGTAGAACTTTTTGTTTAAAAACCTCTAAAAATCAAAATCACTAATGGAGTTCATATATGTTCTTCGCGAGCTACAAGCTGCTGTTTAATTTTTTTTTTTCGAGTGTTCTGTTGATTCACCCATTTTCTAATCCATTCTCGTTCAAATATACTTCCTAAATTACACGATTAAATTAAGCTATAGTCTAGTTTTAGGGTGGTCTCTGATCGAGCTGTTTAAGGAGATGAAGAAGAAAGGTTAAGCAACAGATAGATACAGATATAAATATAAGATGGGTATTTTATCAAAAAAAATACAAATGGTCGAGTGGTATATGTGTTGGATGAGTATGAGAGTGATTCGGGTTCGAGCCTCACAGCAGTCATATTTTTTTTGGGGCTTTATGAGGTAGTACTCTCACTTATTATTAATATTATTATTATTATTATTATTATTAATATTATTATTATTATTATTATTATTATTATTATTATTATTATTATTATTATTATGATTATTATTATTATTATTATTATCATTGTTATTACCATAATTATTATTATTATTATTGTTATTGTTATTATTATTAGTAATGTAAGTATTATTATTGTTATTATTACTAATACAAGATTTATGATCATATATTATTATTGTTACTATTATTAAGGTTATAATTATTATCATTTGTATTATATCTAAAAATATTATAATTATCATTAGTATTAGTATTATAAATATGATTATTATTACTATGAACATAATAAAAGTTATTATTATTTCATTAATACTAGTATTAGAATCATTTTATAACTACTAGAATTAGGTATTTTTAATATAATACTAACCAAATATATATTAATATGACTATATAAATGTTAATCATTTTAAATATATATACACCAATTAAATATATATAATATATAATATAAGTTATAATATATGAATTTTTTTAATTACGATTATATATATATTAATAAATATATATATGATATAGGTTCGTGAATTCGAGCCCAACCCTGCATTGTTCAGTTTCGTCGTATGAATATTTTTACTACAAAATATTGGATTGTGAGTTCATTTGATTCCCTTTTACTCTTTACATTTTTGGGACTGAGAATACATGCGCTAATTTTACAACTGCTTTATTAAATGCTTTTGAAATACATTTTGAACTGCGAATACATGAAATTCTCTTATAAATGTTTGACGAGATAGACACAAGCAAAACATTCCTCGAATGAATTATGTGGACGTGATAATTGCCACCATTGAATTATGTGGACGTGATAATTTCCACAATTGATATGAATATTTTTTCCCTGATTATTATTGCTTGGTAACCTAAGAATTAGGGAACATCACTAATTTTGAGAATTAGTGCACGCCTAATTGACGCGAATCCTAAAGGTAGCTACTGGGTTTAACACCCCCACCCAGAATGTTCACTAGATGGAAGGACTAGTGGGCGTAGTGTTTAGTACTTCGAAGTTTATATGATTATTATACGGACGAGATGTTCTGTTTTGGGGATATTATTATGCGCATTATATGTTAAGGTCGGTTACCAAGCCAAGCTATGAAAGCAATGAAAAGTAAATGTTATGTATCGAGAGAATGATTTTATACACAGGTTATGTGTATGTTATTTTTTGTGCACAAGATATGTGTACGGTTACTAATATTTATGAAAGATGATTTCGTACACGAGAAAGGTGTACTGTATTTAAAAGATATCGCATGTGCATTACAGGTGGGTATAGGATTCGGGCCCATTTGTACCATGCAGGATTTAAATCTTATGGTCTATCAAAATGATGAATTTTATTGTTTTATGATAAACCTATGAACTCACCAACCTTTTGGTTGACACTTGAAAGCATGTTTATTCTCATGTATGAAAGAAATCTTCCGCTGTGCATTTGCTCATATTAGAGATATTACTTGGAGTCATTCATGACATATTTCAAAAAACGTTGCATTCGAGTCGTCGAGTTCATCAAGATTATTATTAAGTCAATTATAGTTGGAGGTATTATGAAATAGTATGCTTGCCGTCAACTTTCGATGTAAAGAAAGTTTGTCTTTTAAAAAACGAATGCAATGTTTGTAAAATGTATCATATAGAGGTCAATTACCTCGCGATGTAATCAACTATTGTGAATCATTTATATTGTATATGAACGGGGCATTTCAGTTGGTATCAGAGCTGGTTTAACGCCGTTGGTGCGGGTTAGTCGTAAAGGAGGTTCTCACAGTATTACCTGTGACGAAGCATTGGCTTTTACTCCTTGCGAACCCTTACTAGGGTTGGCAATTGCCGAGAGGCAGGCCCTAAAATCAGTATCTGAGGTACACTAAGTGGTCACCAGGCGGTTAGCTGGGAAGGCACTGAGTGGGATGTGTGGTGTCCCCAACTGAAGCTTTCAGTTGGTATCAGAGCGGTGGTCTTAGCGAACCAGCTCTTGCATTAGTGTGTCTAACTGATAGTTGTTTAGATGCATTAGTGTGTCTGGACTTCGACCGTGTCTGCATGTCAAACGTTTTGCTCATCATTTAGTGTCAAAAATTATTTGCTTATCATCCTTAATGTCTAGACACGTCTTACTGCCTCTATTTCATAGACAGTGTATAGATAAATTCATATCTTAGCGTATCTGTTATTGTTACCTCTTCCTGACATCTTCCGTAGATTCCTCCGTAACTTATGGAATTTTAGTATTATATATGCATATATAAATTATTTATTGCAGGGTACTAATCTACATCCTATAATCTATTTCTTATCGAAAATCCTTCATCTGATCGTACGAGATGAATCCCTCAATCAGTTCGAATTCCTCGGATTTCGACAGCTATTCTGATATGGAGTTTCACCTAAGCTCCGAAAGCAGTGTCACCAGAATGAATCAACCAATCATCCATCCCCAATTCATCTGATGAGTTCGTATTCGACTTAATCAATGGAGACGCGAAGAAGGCGTTCCCTTCCACCAACCGAATTCACCTCTTGACAATGAACCTGAAGCGCTTACCGGCGAACCTATTCGAGACACCATTTTCTCTCTCATTTCCAGAGTATCTCGTCACAATCATATACTACCTCAGATTCTAAACCTCATTCATCTGCTCGTCCGAACCAAAAATCATCCCGGTGTAATAGAAGAAGTCAACGAGCTTCGCGCCTGAGTTGTAGCCTTGGAAAATATGGTGCAAAACGTACCAGCTTCAGCAACATCACCGGCACCAACAGTATCACCAACAACCCAAGCTTCAACATCACATGCCTCAACATCTCATTCTGTACCTCGAGTATAATCATCGTTCTACATGACGTTCTACATCTTCGTTATTCATGATGATTATGTAATCTCTAATGTTTTAGAGATTATGTATTCTAGATCTAACGGTAAACCAGATGAGTTTAATATCATGTTAACTCATTAAATCCAAAATTACATCTGAAGAAAATATATATGTATATATGTTTTCATAAAGATTGTAATTAAAAATTCTTTCGTACAAACTGTTAATGGTGAAAATATTTTAACGGGTAGGTAATACCCGAGGAATATTTAGATTTCACATTAATAAAGTTACACTATACATTCTTCGAATCTGATTCAATAGTCATTTACTATCCTACTTACAACCACAGAAGTACGAATTCGTTCAACACAGAATAACTATTTTCATTCAATTTCATATTTGGATTTTGACCTATCAGAATCCAACAAGTGGCATAATGAAGAAAACATTGAACAAAATAAAATTTGTTAGAAATAAATAAATTAACCATGAGAAATTTTGTTAAGAATCCACGCTAACTATTCCTAGCTAACTGTTCCTAGCTAACTGATTACATTTTATTTATCCCAATTTAATTATCGCAATTTATATTCTCGCAATTTTATTTATCGTCATTTAATTTCTGTTATTTATTTTACGAACTTTAAATATCGGGACACGTATACAAGGTTTTGACATATCATATCGACGCATCTATATATATTATTTGGAATAACCATAGACACTCTATATGCAGTAATGATTGAGTTAGCTATACAGGGTTGAGGTTGATTCTACAATAATATATATACTTTGAGTTGTGATCGAGTCTGAGACATGTATACAATGGGTCATGATACGTATTAATTAATTCGAATATTATATATTAAACTATATATGAATTATTGGACTGTTAACTGTGGACTATCGACTGTGGACTAATAACATTTGACAATTAAAATGAATTAAAATATTGATTATAACATATGAAACTAAACAATTCTTCAAGTTTGCCACTTGATTTCATCTTAAACCTCATTTGTATCTTGACGATTACAACCTGCGTTCAGACCTTTCATGATTCTTGAAAACACCTCAATCGAGTGAATGAACTAACCACACTTCATCTACAGAAAAAAAGATTTATGCATAGAGTTATGCACCTGGAAACACTCGGAATCTGAGAAAACATTTAACACGTATCTGTGCTAGCTCCTTTGGCGTTGTTATTACCGGAAATAACTTTACAATCTCTTTCCAAATTAGCCAATTTTGTCACAGCTCCAACAAATCAACTTTGACTTTCACGCGGTTTAGCCTTATTATAACCTTGATATATACGATGTCTTTTCGTCATCGTTACCGAAGAATCGTCTATATTCCACCACATTAGCAGTAAACTTAACAGCAACTTCATTACCGATTCACTTAAGTCACTTCGAAGAACTATTATATTCGTTCATTAAAACCCTATCATGTACACATCCACATCTTATAACGAGAATTGCCATACCAATTACCGGGAATTAGCAATCAGTGTTTTGAAATCTCGCAACATGTCTATATCAACAGTTATATGTATACATATAACATTTACCTCTTAGAATTTTGATCTTCCATTCTGAAATTCTGAAAAGCACTCAGTTTGTGAATCAATACTCGGAATGTTGAAAAAGATGAATGAAGCAGCAAAAACTGTAAACGATCTTAACAGTCAAAAGTATGATGATAAAGAATGGATTGTTGGAAACGTTCAATAGAAAATTTAGTACCAAAAAGCGGATTATGCGAAATTATGAAGGAGGCTGTGGACAAATCACAAGGACTAAACTTTTATATAAAGAATCCTGATGATTCTGATTCTGATGAAATCTTTAGCGAATACATTACCCCTTAAACGCTCTAAATCATCGTGAATGAATTTCTTCATCACAATTTGATTCTGAAATTCTAAAATATCATCGTATCTTTCTTTATAAATATCCTCGATATTTCTGAAGATATTTTCATAACTATTCTTATCTGAAATCATTTATCCCCTCGTGTTATCTGTATCACATCATAAAGGAAACTGTTTTAGTTTCTAAATTCTGAAACCTTCGAGTATAAAGTATGAATGTTTTTGAAGTAGTGTTGGGAATTGATGCATGAGTTAGTATAATATAATGACACTTGATCAACGTGATTATATTACAGTAAGTCATGCTGAGTTTCTAATGGGACGTAATGATTCACAGATTATAACGTCATCATGTGCCATGTTACATAACTCTTTCATTCTGCTTAACTTCTAAACATATCAAGAAAGTATATTCTTGATAGTTCTATTCTCAGTGATTCTGGTAATTTGACAAATCAAATCGTGCGATTACGTTCTTTCTTGTTTAGAACATTAAGTTCATTCGAAACTCCATACTTACGAATTCTGGACCATTACTCGCTTTACTAGAGGTCGAGAAGAGAATAAAAAGGCAAAGAGCTCCAAAATATAAGAGAAAATATAAAGCTTAATAACATCACAGAGGTTACAAACCGTGGATATTAATACGAATAGCAATATAAAGACATGGTAGAATTAAGAATAGTATCACCCCAAGGTAATAGTAGAAGTAAACAGATTCTTCTGGTAGAAGATTGAAAAGAAGGATGACAGAAATGATAATTAGGAAGATATCAAGGATTAGAACGGGATTAAGCATTTTCACAATCTTTTGGATGTATGAACTAAGAAAGAAAGTATAGGAATGGTAAGAATAATGGAACGGAAGAGCTTAATTTATAATGGAAATATCAGACAGAGTAATCGAGGCAGATCACCGTATTTAATTATAGAGATCTTAAATTTCCTTATTCACCGAAGAATCAAATCTTTTAGATTTTGAGGATTTTTCCTAAATTCCTTGAATTCCAGAAATCAACCGTGACTACGTCACCAGTTAAGACGAACATGCAATTATTCATTTCACTCTTTTGTGATAGCTTCATTCGTACTCTTCGAATAATCAAATTATTTTATCCTTATTACCAATGGTAATAAAACTCTATTTATCAGCTCATATGAGTCATGAAACATACATATTGTTAGCCATGACCATTCCAATCAAATTTCGGGACGAAATTTCTTTAACGGGTAGGTACTGTGACGACCCGGAAATTTCCGATCAAATTTAAACTTAAATCTTATATGATTTCGACAAGATAAGCAAAGTCTGTAATATTGAGTTACAAAATTTTGAAAACTATTTACAAGAATTCATTTATACCTTTGACTAATCCCGACGATTCACGAACCTTTGTTGTAAATAAATAAATAAAAATAAATAAATAAATTATATATATATATATATATATATATATATATATATATATATATATATATATATATATATATATATATATAAATAAATGTGAATATATAAATAATAATTGAAAGTAATATAAACTATTAAAAAAATTAAATATGTAAAATAATACACAAAATAATTAAGTGTAATGAAAAAAGATTCTATATAAATATATATGATTCTAAGTATAATTATTATTAAATATATAGTGTAATATATATAAAATTTATAAATAATGAATATTCAACAAAAGATATTAAATATCATATGTAATTACAAGTTAAAGTATAAATGTTATATTAATAATATGATCATTATTTTCATTACTAATAGTAACATTAATATTTGTATCATTAATAATAGTGTGTCAAAAATAATATATATATATATATATATATATATATATATATATATATATATATATATATATATATATATATATATTAAATTTGTTATATAAGTGTTATATTAATAACTTGATCATTACTATCATTATTATTATTATTTATGTAACATTAATGATAATATTTGCATTATTAATATTATTAATATTTTAATATAAAATATATACATATATAGGAAATTCGATATGTACAAGTTGTTATGTTATTATTAATACTATTATTATTATTATTATTATTAATATCAATATAAGTATTGTTATTTATAACACTATTATTATCATTTTTATTAGGATTTTTATTTTTTTAAATAAACGTAATAAAAAGTATCATTTTTTTATTATTATTAATTAAATTATAATTATTAATTATTATATAAAATCTTACGTTCGATTAAGGGAATCAAAATTTGTTTCTTGTAACTTTCATACTGTGATAGATTTGTCCTCCTGTCTTTAAAATTCGTACGAACCCAATTCAATCACAGGTATAATCCAAAAGCTGTTAGAAATCGTTATCCATATTTATTTTATTTATTTTCCTGAACAATTATTATATGTCGACCAATTTGACATAAATTAACTCATTCCAGTTGATGATTGACACCACACTACTTCACAATATCAATTACAAATCACAAAACTCAATAACCACTCTTAAATCGATCGGATTAGTCAGAAGAGGGGATGAACGACAGGTACCACCTTGTTCTTGGTTTGATTTTTCAAAAAGTTCAATTTCTTAATAAACTTTAAAATCTAATAATGCAAAGTTATTAGAAATCTTTTACTCAATCGCCCGGTAAATTCACAGCCTTCAATTTCCATTATCGAATCCAAATTTTACGAGTCAAAGTTTCGAATAAAAAAAGTCAACTATTGTTCATCGATGAAATTCAAATCGGTGTTGATGTTTCAGGTAAAATTGGGTATTCTTAAAGTTTTTAAGGACGATTTAGAACCTAATTCATGTAGAACTTTTTGTCTAAAAACCTCTAAAAATCAAAATCACTAATGGAGTTCATATATGTTCTTCGCGAGCTACAAGCTGCTGTTTAATTTTTTTTTCGAGTGTTCTGTTGATTCACCCATTTTCTAATCCGTTCTCGTTCAAATATACTTCCTAAATTACACAATTAAATTAAGCTATAGTCTAGTTTTAGGGTGGTCTCTGATCGAGCTGTTTAAGGAGATGAAGAAGAAAGGTTAAGCAACAGATAGATACAGATATAAATATAAGATGTGTATTTTATCAGAAAAAAATACATACGGTCGAGTGGTATGTGTGTTGGATGAGTATGAGAGTGATTCGGGTTCGAGCCTCACAGCAGTCATTTTTTTTTTTGGGGCATTATGAGGTAGTACTCTCACTTATTATTAATATTATTATTATTATTAATATTATTATTATTATTATTATTATTATTATTATTATTATTATTATTATTATTATTCTTATAATTATTATTATCGTTGTTATTACCATAATTATTATTATTATTGTTATTGTTATTGTTATTATTATTAGTAATGTAAGTATTATTATTATTATTACTAATACAAGATTTATGATCATATATTATTATTGTTACTATTATTAAGGTTATAATTATTATCATTTGTATTATATCTAAAAATATTATAATTATCATTAGTATTAGTATTATAAATATAATTATTATTACTATGAACATAATAAAAGTTATTATTATTTCATTAATACTAGTATTAGAATCATTTTATAACTACTAGAATTAGGTATTTTTAATATAATAATAACCAAATATATATTAATATGACTATATAAATGTTAATCATTTTAAATATATATACACAAATTAAATATATATAATATATAATATAAGTTATAATATATGAATTTTTTTAATTACGATTATATATATTAATAAATATATATATGATATAGGTTCGTGAATCCGAGGCCAACCCTGCAATGTTCAGTTTCGTCGTATGAATATTTTTACTACAAAATATTGGATTGTGAGTTCATTTGATTCCTTTTTACTCTTTACATTTTGGGACTGAGAATACATGCGCTACTTTTACAACTGCTTTATTAAATGCTTTTGAAATACATTTTGCACTGCGAATACATGAAATGCTCTTATAGATGTTTGACGAGATAGATACAATCAAAACATTCCTCGAATGAATTATGTGGACGTGATAATTGCCACCATTGAATTATGTAGACGTGATAATTGCCACAATCGACATGAATATTTTTTCCCTGATTATTATTGCTTGGCCACCATTGAATTAGGGAACATCACTAATTTTGAGAATTAGTGCACGCCTAATTGACGCGAATCCTAAAGGTAGCTACCGGGTTTAACACCCCCACCCAGAATGTTCACTAGACGGAAGGGCTAGTGGGTGTGGTGTTTAGTACTTCGAAGTTTATATGATTATTATACAGACGAGATGTTCTGTTTTGGGGATATTATTATGCGCATTATATGTTAAGGTCGGTTACCAAGCCAAGCTATGAAAGCAATGAAAAGTGAATGTTATGTATCGAGGGAATGATTTTATACACAGGTTATGTGTATGTTATTTTTTGTGCACAAGATATGTGTACGGTTGCTAAGATTTATGAAAGATGATTTCCTACACGAGAAAGGTGTACTGTATTTAAAAGATATCGCATGTACATTACATGTGGGTATAGAATTCGGGCCCATTTGTACCATGCAGGATTTAAATCTTGTGGTCTATCAAAATGATGAATTTTATTGTTTTATGATAAACCTATGAACTCACCAACCTTTTGGTTGACACTTGAAAGCATGTTTATTCTCAGGTATGAAAGAAATCTTCCGCTGTGCATTTGCTCATATTAGAGATATTACTTGGAGTCATTCATGACATATTTCAAAAGACGTTGCATTCGAGTCGTCGATTTCATCAAGATTATTATTAAGTCAATTATAGTTGGAGGTATTATGAAATAGTATGCTTGCCGTCAACTTTCGATGTAAAGAAAGTTTGTCTTTTAAAAAACGAATGCAATGTTTGTAAAATGTATCATATAGAGGTCAATTAACTCGCGATGTAATCAACTATTGTGAATCGTTTATATTGTATATGAACGGGGCATTTCAGTCGACACTTCACCCGTCCTAGTTCTTGGAGTGGCATCTTAACACGTCGATGCTTCACCCAGAGTGGTGTTTTAACACGTCGACACTTCACTCTTCATGTTACTTGGGGTGGTATCTTAACACGTCGATACTTCACCCCGAGTGGTGTCTTAACACATTGACACTTCACTCACTACGTGAACGTGGTGTCTTAGCACATCGACACTTCACATCTCACGCTACACAAATAAATACATTATATACCTACGCATATAATTATTCCACTCACCTTAACACGTCGGTGATGATTTCACTTCCGTACGCTTCAAAGCAAAGTACCTAATACATTAAGTACACATTCAATACACAAACTTGTGGAACCAACCACCTAACACTTAACTCTTGAGCATTTAATGACCCAAATGCATTAAATGACCAATTTACACAAAACCGCCCATTTAAGGCCAAGACTCATCATTAATCGCTATAAGCTAGTGATTAGAGTCTACTAACCCCCAACTAACTCAACTTAGGGTATTTCATACCCATCACACCCAATTAGGTCAACCATTACCCATTTGACCCATTTTAACACTTAGACCCACAAATTTGGTCAAACTTGAACCCATTAACAACTTACACTAATTCACAAATGTACTAGTGTTTTAACAACAAAATTAACACTTTCAAACACCAAATTCAAGACCAAACCCTAGATTGCAAGCTTTGGGGTTTTCATGCACCAATTTAACTCAAATTCACCCATTTAACCCCCAAATGGGTCTTACAAGTCTCAAAAGTACAAACCCTAGCCATAAATCAATTAAAACTCAAAACACGGAGTTAGGACTTACCAACGCTATCACAACGTAGCTAGAGACGTGGGGAACAACTTTAGAACTCGAGCTTAAACCCGAAACTGGCTTCTTCCTCTTTGGATTGAGCTTTCTCACACTAGAACCTTCTCTCTCTCTAGTTATGAAGTGAAAAGGATGTGGTAGATGAAAAAGGAGTTAAGTCACCCACCAAACTGATCTTGGGGCCTTAAAGTCGTCCACCATGTGAAAATACCAAAATACCCCTTTTAAATATCTAAAAACAAAACAGCTGGCCCGCCAGTTCATCTGGACGTCGTCCAGAATTCTGGACGGCGTCCAGCCCTTCAAAACAATACGGCGTCCCATCTATTTGGACGGCGTCCAAACCATCTCGGAAAACAGGATCTTACATAATAATATTGCTTTTTCAAAAAAAAAAAGTCTTTTAACGTTCATTTTATTTTTTATCATTCATTAATTTTTTTGTCAATATATATACTAATTATGGTGAGATGTGATTACTATTCACGATGACGGTTTTGTAATTACCCCTAACTTCGGAGGTTATCGGGTAACTTTTTTCCGAAAAACTTTTTTTGTCAATAATTTTTTTAAAAACTTTTTTCCGCTTTTTTTTCACCTTCATTTTTCATTCAATTATTTTTTAAACGTTCTAGTAACCAACTATTAATCATTTTTAGTGTAGGTCGAAACTGGTCACTTTGTAGTATAGGTCTATTACTGGGTTAATAAAGAATTATCATGCATTCGATTGCATAAAAAATTATAAAATATTATTACAAGTATAATCCAAATATTTGAATAGATCAATGGTTATAGAGTATGTAATTAATAAACGCACTTTGGGCGAAATTTCAACCCATTTTACCCGTTCCCTTTTCTACTAAATCTTTTTTGGCGTTTTTGAAATGTAGAGCCCAGATAGACCAATTCGTAAGTGAACATATCAAACTTGTTACCTCAATTTATAACGGTGTTATTTGCTTGCAGTTAATGTGAGAAGTTAGGTTTGCAAGAAAAAAGTTGTTACAAACAAAAGCTGACAAAGCCTCTCAATCCTTACAAGTTACAAGAATAACTTCTTATTTGTGTCAATTCTCCTTAGAGCATTCCTAACTGAGCGTTAGAGAGAATCTGTCAAACGAGGCGGTACAATATGACGCCCCTTGACACGGTTAACGGGGCGTCAGATGTAACAGACATGAACAGTTAGTCGAGGGACTGACGGAAAAAGGTCAAGGACAAGTGTCACGATCTGATTGTTGGGAGCATGCTAGCCGCTTTCAAACGGCCGTTACACTTGGTTTTTTTTTTTTTTTTTTTTTTTTTTTTTTTTTATCTATAAATACCTTTTATCACTTCTCATTTTTACACATCAAAAATTCATTTTCTACCATTTTTTATACATTACAGTTTTAATATTTATATAATTATGGCATTGTCTTTACTCCGTTCTTATTCTGATTCGGACGATATGCGCATTATTCAACTTATTCATGAAATTGATGAAGAGTCTGAGTTTGAGTCCGCGTTGCGTATTCTAAGTGTTTGAGGTTACATTCCGAGAGATCGTGAGAATGCCGCGCAACGATTGTTGAGTGATTATTTTTGTGAGACGCCATAGTATCCGCCTAAAAAATTTAAAATGTGTTTTCATAAACGAATTCAATTATTCCTCCGAATAGCACAATCTATAAGTACTTTTTCTAGTAATTATATCCTCAGTCATTTTAGTTATTTTAGGAAACGTTATGATGCTATTGGTAGGCCCACTTTTACTCTTTACAAAAATGTACTTGGGCTCTAAACCAAATGGCGTATGGAACCTCCGCCGATATGTCCGATGAATATTTACAATTGAGTGAACAATCATCAATACTATGTCTAGACAACTTTTGTAAATGTGTCATCGAATTATACAAAAGAGAATACATGAGATATCCTACTGCACAAGATGTTGCACGCTTATATAGTGTACACGAGGAGAAAGGACAATACAATCGGGGTGATCACAAAAAACCGACGATTATGCTTGAAGTAGTGGCTTCATATGACTTGTGGATTTGACATACTTTTTTCGTGATGGCGGGTTCCAACAATGATATAAATGTTTTGAATTAGTCATATATTTTTGATAACTTAAGAACGGACCAGCACCATCCACACCATTTGAGGTAAATGATCATCTAAACACCAAAATTTATTACCTTGCCGGCGGTATATATCCCGATTGGGCGACACTTATCAAAGGAATGTCGTTTCCCACAGATGAGCCAAGGATTAAGTTTACCAGATTTCAATCTAATGCCTGAAAGGAGGTAGAGAGGGCGTTGGGGTTCTTCAAAGTCGGTTTCATATTTTAAGACTTGCTTTACGCACTATGCAAATAAACAAGATGCAAAGAGTAATGGAGTGTTGTGTCATTTTACAAATATCATTTTACAAAATATGATTTTAGAATATAATGATTTTACACTATGTAAGTAGGAGGAAAAATTTATTACAGAGGACATAGAGAATCATTCCCAACGTATAAAAAATAGAAGACGAGATCAAGACATTATTACATGAGAAATAAGGGATAGGGCGGTGCATGACCAAATTACCGATGATTTAATCGAGCATATCTGGAACCTTCCGTCGACATTTCGAACTAGGCTTTACATTTTATGTAGTTGTTTAATTTTATGTAGTCATTTAATTAGATGTAATCGTTAAATTTCATGTAATCGTTAATTTTGATGTATTACTGATTTTTAATGAAATGTATTTTAGTTATGTACTGTATTTTATTTTATTTATGTAATGTATTTTATTTATGTATTAAAAATTAATTAAATCAAAAAGTGGTGGAATCTGACAAGGATTAAAAAGATCAAACACTGATCTTGTCATGTCACTAGCAGATTGTATTTTTTTTGGGCAAAAATGTACGCCACCTGCCACTAACGTAACAGAGTTATAAATGGTTTTACATAAAAAATCTCCGTAATTACAAGAAGTACTTGTAAAACTAACATCTTATTTATCCTTAAAAAACAATCTTCGTTGACCAAATTTTGCCTTTAACTGTATTTCTCTTCTTTGCAAGATCATTACTATACATACATGATAGTTCACATGGATAGACTTTTTTTCCACAACTTCTGGTCTCCCACTACTACAAAAAACGGAATGAAAATAAGTTTTTAAGGCTTTAGATACCCGTTCTAAAACCGGTTCATATCTATATGAGTTTCTAAAGTGGAGGACCGCATGTTAATTTAATAGTAACAACAAATATTCAACCTATTTGAATACTTAGATATGTACGCGCAGAGGCGAAACTAGGATTTTTTTCATCGGGGGCAAATTTTTTTTTTTAAACCGTAGCAATTTTTTTGGACAAAATTTGAAGATTTTGGGGCAAAAGTTGGAGAATTTGGGGCAAAATTTGAAGGTTTTGGGGCAAAATATGTAGGTTTGGGGAGAAAAAAAAAATCCACTGGGGGCAAAGTCGAAAAACCCAAAATTTTTACACTGAAAAAAAAAATCCGCTGGGGGCGCCCGCCCCCCCTTGCCCCATACCATTTTCGCCTCTGTGTACGCGTATAGGTGTAGTATTCAATTATGATTATGTTTGACAAAACCAGCTTTTAACTGATAGCTTATAGCTCGTAGCTGTTTTAGCTGTTAATTTTTTTTTATATGTATTTAGATGTTTGCTAGAGTAGCTGGAACAGTAAAATATAGAGCGAATCTTAATTCCGTGCGCCAAATTTAGGGCATGTTTGACACAGAGCTTTTAATTTTTATGAAAAAGTTTATATCTAATAGAGAGTTTCGCTTGGTTAAAAGAGATTAAAACTTTTAGACTGAAAAAAAAAAAAAACTAAAATCTTAAAGCAAATAAAAGTAGAGTTTGAGAAAAAGCTCATAGTTTTTGGTCATTTTACTATTTATTTTAACAGTTTTAGCTACTCTATCAAACACCAAATACATAAAAAGCTAACAGCTACCAGCTAGCTAACGATAGTTCTATTAGCTTTTAACTTTTTTCCCATTTAAAGTTTTAAACACTTTTAACCAAACAAAGCTTTTTATTATATAAAAGCTATAAGTTAAAAGCTCCTAAAAACTCCAAAAAGTTCCGAGCGAAACATACTTGATCGAGTATATTTCTTTCCTTAGCGGATTAATACGAAATCGAGTGCAAAAAGATGGAGGTTGAGGGTGTTTTGATGTTTTTAAGGACCCTATGATCAATACTTGAAGATTATTCATCTTTAAGTAAATAATCACCACGTCCCAAACATGAAAATCCTCATGATCATATTCACGCTCCTTGAGAGCGTTTTACATTTGATGTAAAGATGGAGCGTATCACAAATGATATTGGATAACCCTTTTAATGAGGTGGTAACATTCCTATTTATAGTACTCTGAAAACCAGTCATGCGTGCCTTTTCACAATATGCGCTTATGTTAATGATCATGCGCATCATTATGCGCTTAATAGTATTGCGGGTATGAATATGCGCAGGCGCATATACAATAAGTCCCCCAATTTGATATGTTAAAATGATAATTTTAGCATGTCAAACATGTAAAAGAGTATTTGTTTGCTTGTTTGTAAGAGAATGACGTTAGGATTTTTCTTGAGTCCCACAAACTCCTATTTTCCATAATCATTACCATTGTTAGTAATTTTATGCCGATTAACTATCAATTTATTGTTATATATAAACTCAAATAACTTCAATGTAAGACAAGAATACGGTCACGATGGTTTTTTATATTCATAATAAAATCTCTTTAACAGTTACCATTTGTATTTTCCTTAAAATTTCAAATTTTCAACGAACTGTTCTTTCTACCGTTTGCTATTCATCTTGTTCAACGTCTCCTAATCGCACTATTTTTGAAAAATTTCTTCATAGAAAGCATGTTAGTTGTGCTTGTTTTCATTCTCAATTGCTTATTCGTTTCAAAACCATGGCTTCTTCTAGTGAAAATGTTGGTTCTGCTTCGTTTGCTGATTTAATTGTTGCTGATATTTAATCGTCGATTGATAATGAACAGATTAAACAATTAATTGTTCAGTACCCATCATAGGGCTAATAATCTCCCAAAACATAAGGTTGCCATTTATGAAGCAGCAATGTTTTATGGAAATCATAGGGTTCCAGTAACAAATTTCTTTGTAGAGATAGCAAAATCATATAATGTAGAGATTAATCAATTTCATCCTTATGCTTTTGGCAGAATTATCATGTATGAACTTTATTGTCGTGCGTATAAAAAGGTTCCACTTGTAGATGTTTTTCAAAACTTGTTTAAAATTTCCCTTCACCAATCTTCCTGGTATTCTTTTACTTCTCGCGCAAAATTCATTCCCACCCCAAAAGTTGGCTTAGGTAATTGGAAAGAAACCTTCTTCTTTGTTGACACTACGATTTTCTAATATGAAGCAAATGATGTTCTTATCTAGCATGATTCTTATTCAGTCAACCTCATTCATTTGCCTTCTCTTGATGGTAAAGGAATTTTTTTTGCGAGATTTTTGTAGAAATTCAAATGTTATTTTTTGCCCATAGCAATACTCCATTTTATATGGGCGGTATTTCATCTTATAGGCCTTCGTTAGATGCTAGGCTTGTTCTTGAAGATACCAATGGGAATGTTATACTTCAATTTTCAGTGTTTCTCTTAATAATTTGTATACTTTATTTTGCACATATATTTCAACTAATATGAACTATTGTGCTTACAGAATTAAAGTTGGAGGATTATGCAAGAGAAACCGACATTGCTTAGATACTTTGTAAGCATGTTATTGGTGCTGGTGCTAGTGGCAGTTCCAGTGATGTTTTTGTTGATGCGCCTGTTAATGCATTTGTTGATGTGCCTGTGCCAGCCGTTGCTCCAACTGACAAAGAAAAGCTACTAAAAAGACTAAGGTGAATCAAACACATCCCAGTATTGTTAATGTCTCACCCTCTGATGATTCTTCAATTGATAAGTTTTCCACAGAAGTATGTTTATTATTTTGTTTATCTTCATAATATATTTTCTTTTCTTGCAGTTGTTCTTGATACAAATTTATCATCCACTACCTTTGTTCCTTCTGATCCTCAAGCAAATCCAACTGAGGTTGTTCCTGCACCAAAATCTGGTGGAAAATACCTCAAAATCTCCTAATTGGCTTTATTTTGATGATATTTTCCGAATTCCCTCTACAGCTACTTCAGTGGTTCCTATTAATAATCTTGAGTCTTAGCTACAGGTTTCCAATGAAACTGCCTTAACGCAAGTTGATCTTATGAAAATGTTCTTCCAGTTTCTATCAATGATAAAATTTGTTCGACGAATGAAATCATTGCGCTCAATGCTTATATTCAACAAGGGTTCTAATTTTTCTGCTCGTTAGTTCATTAGTTACAACGTCCAGCCAAAAACGATGAAGAGTTAGAAAGAGCTCAAAAACTTGTTACTTTGGGAAACTCAAGAATTGCTCATCTTGACCAGAGAAGATAAAACTACCCTAAAAATCCCATTTTAGATTTGATAGAACTGCCTCACTTCTCTTAAGACAGGCCTTGGATCACGAAGACCCGAACCTTACCTGCTTATATTTTGAACTTATTATTGTGCACATAATCAGTGAAAATAAAAAATAATAACTAACGAAATTATTTTTCCTTTTTGCTACATGATGCGCCTCCGGTCGTCTCGTTCTTTTTCGCTAGCACCACCCGACACGGATTTTTAGACCGTACGGGAAGTTTGGTCAAGGTCTTCAAGTTTGTAATTTATAAATGCAGGGGTAAACCAAATCACAATATTATTACTAACTCTTTTTTGTTAAAAGGTTTGTAATGGATAAGTATGACTCGGGTGTCGTTGTTTTTAATTAACGTTTTAATCAGGATTAATTTTTATTATTATATGTTTATATCTTTTGGTATTTGTTATTTCGTAAATTTTAAAAATAATAATAATTAAAATATTAAACTAAATTAATAGGGAGGTACTTTATATGATGAAAGCGTGTCTATTAAATCTATAATCTCCATCCCGGATTACAATACTATTGGTTCGTAAATATTATCACTTTTATTCTATCAAATATATATTTATCCATTAATTTATTTCCAAGAAACTTAATTCAAGCACAAATAATTAATGTGTCACGTGATAAAATTATAGGGTGTATTATAAAAGAGAGTTTCCATTATAATAAATTAGACCAATCCAACAATTACCCTAAATTCTTAATTCTCTTATGGAAACTTCCCCGAGGGTGTAACAAGAAAGTTTAGACCTGTTGACGACACCGGTTAGAAATAGGAATATTATTCTTACCGAATTAAGTTGGTAATGGTTAATTTGAATAGTTGAGAATGACCTTCGGCTATGAATAAAGTGATATACATTCGGCGTTTAAATTTAAAAAAGGTGTTAATGCCTACTACTTTATAAAAACCTTAGACTACAAATATAAATGATGGACTTGTACAAGTTGACTGAGAACGACACCGGCTGTGTATCAAGCCAGTTATACAAAGACCACAAGTCTATAATGTTAAACTTTACCAATTGACTGAAAACGACATTGGTTGCGTATAGCGCCATTTGTTTAAAGAGTATTGTTATGTTATTTAGTTTCATAGATCATAAATACCCGAGATTTGTCCAACATGGTATTTATCGTAGTTTTTGAAAACACATTTATCTCGAGTCTTATACCCCGTACCCGGCCTAATCTGTTTCAATTTTCGGGACACCGGCCATACGCTTTTTAGACTCAGAATACTTAAATCTACTTTATGTAGATTTAAGCACTGTACAAGTTGGATAAACTTTATATATGTTGACAAAAACGCACTCCGTTTATAAAGCATTGAATCAAACACTTATAATGATTTAAACGACAACAATAGTAAAACATAGTAAACTTACCTTCTTAATAGACACAAAAAGTAATTTAGCTCATTATAATGAGCTTAACGTTCATTATAATATTTTGATATAATACAGATGGAGTCATAGTTGATACCTGAAATGCTAAGTAAATAAGCTTCTTGATAACGCTTTCCAATAAGTACCTCCTTTATTACTACGTAGCTATACTACTAGAGGCACTAACAAGATTTCTTTGCCTCTAGTTATTACATCATTATAGCTACTAAATGCTAGAAACTAGAGACTACTTGGATAGAGTTTCTTTGAATTGAATTGAAATAGAAATGAAGTATGTGTAAAAGTGAACGATCAGTAGTCTATTTATAGTAAAGCGAGTTGCCAGTTTCTAAAATTGAGTCCCCTGTTTCTTAACCCAGGTCGCCAGTTTCTTAACCCGGGTTGCCAGTTGCTTAACTCGAGTCGCCAGTTAGCTAACCCTGGGTCACCAGTTTCCAATCTGGTTCGACAGTTTTAGCTTTTAGGTCGCTATTTATTGATTTCGAGTCGCCAGTTTCAATTCCTGAGTCACTAGTTTTAATTCCGGGTCGCCAGTTGTTGTAACTGGGTCGCCAGTTTTAGTAACTGGGTCGCCAGTTTCATAATCTGGGTACAATTTTAGTAACTGTGCTTTATCTTGTCTGGTACAGTGTACAGTCAGCTTGTATCAGGTAGATAAATCTTTTAGAAGGTCTTTATACTTGATCTCAAGTGTACACAAGTCCCTTGATCAGTCTCTGAAGCTCTTGTTGGTCGGACATGAGTGTAGGAGAGATTAGGGTTTAGCGTATGTTTTAGTGTGTGTAAGTCTTGTAACTTCTTGATCTCTTCAACCGGATGCTAGTTTTCTTGATCTTCCGAAGTAGTGTTTTAGAGTGATATCTAAAATTAGGGTTTTAGGAAACCCTAATTTGACTTTGCCTTGTTCTTCTGTTTAAGCTTGTGAATTCAGACTCCAAGAGTTCTCCATGGATGTTTATGAGTCTAGAATACCTATTTTAAGGCTAAGTAGGTAGAAAATACATCTTGGATAGAAAAAGTGAAAAAACCTTGTTAAAAACCCTATTTTGGCCTTATCTTGGCAATTCAGCCTTTTGACCCTTAATATTATAATTTGTAGAATTTTGCATATTTATAGATCAATTTGTCAATATTAAAGTTAATTATGAGTGATATCACTAGTAAAAACATGACCATTTTGAGTGATATCAAGTATCCCACACTTAGGGTTTTGCTTGTCCTCAAGCAAATGTAAGAACTTTCAATCCTTTCAAGAGATATTTTAAAACGGAAATCGGGCTTTTTAGAAATTTACTTGAGTGATATCTTCATCTTAGACAAATATCCTACAAAAATTATTTTAATTAGGTATCACTTATACAAAATATGAGAATAAGTCTATAGGTATTACTCTCAATTCTCTAATGTCAAATATACATGACTAGGCTTCTTCTCTTTCGTGGTCACTCAATTCACACAAGTGTATCGGGTCACCTATGCTATTGTATATCGCTCATAAGCCGGTCATACTACATCTCGCATCATAGGCTTGGTCAGATTGATCACATCCTAAGTATTTGAAAGATAGAAACGACACTAACCATCGAAAAACATCTTTATTTGGGTTGTAACGTTAGACGAGAAGGGTAAGAAAGACTTGGTTTTTTATTTATAGCTTTTTTATGGTTTTATGGTTTTGCTCGAATTCTCAGGTCTTCCAGCATCCTCTTCTTTTTATTCTTCTATCTTATAGACAACTTTTCTTTCTTTTAGTTATAGAATAGAGTTTTATAATTAAAATTGCAACTTCTTTGATCCATATGATGAACTTTCAATCAACTGATCCCAGACCGGAAAGCCTTAGGTGGTTTGGTGATCTAACACCCTAAAAGATCTAGGTTCGAATCTCAGAGATTACAATCTTAATCTTATCTCTTTCTAAATTTTTTTTCAAGTAAGTAACTCCTTTCATATCCTTAATATTTTTCAGCGGGCTGAATTTTCACAAATAAATCTGACCTCAGATTTATCAAAAACACTTCAAACATGGCAAACTGAGAGTTGCTACTTTCTTTGGATTTTTAGCGAATTTTAAGAATAAAATGGTATAGGTCAATATGTTTTCTAGGTGAATCATCAACACTTTTAGTAAGTGTCGGAAAAAGGTAAGTATGGAAATATTATTAGTGGTTTGTCCTAATAGCTGTTTAGGTTACTTAGAAGCACATATACCATGTATGGTATCTATTTCCAAACCAAACAAGCACACATTGAACAAGTTCTAATTTGAGATACAATATCGGCAAACTCTTTTTAAGGTAAAGCATGTTATATAGTTTAAGGTAAAGCATGTTATATAGTTTATTAATGATAAGCATATCCGCATGACTATGCGGATTACGCATCCAAAGCCCTTAACCGCACATTAATTGCCATGAAAAACATGTGGCACGGGTATAGTCGCACTCTATGCGCCTATACCATATGATATGAGTTTCTTATACTTGCATAAGGGTCCAGTATATTCTAGAAGAATGTAGGTATAATCAATTTGGATTCTTTTCCTTAAATAACGAAAGTTAGTTGGGAAGAGATCGTATTTAATTAGGGAAAGAATTCTATCAAAACCCTAATTCGTAAGCCTATAAATACATAGCTCATAAACCCTAAAAAACACATCTGGTTACTAATACGTAACAAAAGCATACACATCATCATCGTACGAACAAAGCTTCATACGATCTTACACGTAAAGACTTTTAGGTATATCTTGAACTATAAAATCTTCATGTCTTTGGGCCACTCAACCCCGTATGCTGGGTTGTTGGTGGACTCTCAAATTGGCCACCCTGTCGGAATCGAAACGATACCGATGTGGGTTATCCAAGACTAAGCGTCGGAGGTCCGAATGTTGTTAGTCCTTAAACCCTATTGTGCACTCAAGCGTAGGTTCACCTTGACCTGTGAAAATATGCTCGATCATTTGGCACCATCCGTGGGATAGGTAATATGAACAAATAAGATTGGAATTTATGTTGTGTATAATTTATTATATATATGTTCTTTCCGTAAAACCTTTTTTGTTTAATCAATCGGTCACTTTCAGGTTTAAAAAATTGTCAGCGAGAATGGGTGGAGGAAGTAAGAATGCCAAAAATCAGGAGCGATCGGATTCTCCCGTAAGTCTAGGGTTCCAAACACCTATAACGACTGTTATGAATACACCATCGATGCCACCTGCACTGGTCAAAGGCGCATCCAAGACTCCATCGACATCAAACATCAAAACAGGACCAGTTGCATCAGAAGTGGTCCTAAAAGAATCATCTAAGAGTTGGTGGCACTCTCCGGATGGAAGCGTACTAGAAACGAGAACTAGCTTCAAACCATTCGAGGACCTGCCTCCGAAAAATCTGAGCTTCGGTTCTCCAAGCGAGACCATTCCACCAGGTTTCAAAGTTAAAACTACCTATGTGGGCACCATGCCCATCATCACTTCGGTTGAACCTGAAACTCCTATTGAAAGGGTTACCACCGAGAGCGCTCAGGAAAGAATCAGGCAGATGGGTCTGAGAAATCAAGATGGTTCATATATCACGCTGACACCTCAACAAGGGTCAATGACGTATGCGTCTTCGTAACCTATCCCTAATATTGCAAGCAACCAATATAGTGGGCCGCAACATGTCTTGACCCAACCAAATAGTTTTATATCCCAATTGCAGCAGGTCGCACCACCGCATTTGACACCAGCTTTTAATGAACCAGCAAGGGTTCAAGAAATCATGAACAATTGGTTCGCGGTAATGCAAGCACAAAAAGCCAGGCAAAGTCTTGAGCTAGCTCCTACAACTGAAAAGTTTGTACCACATATTGCAAATCATCCTTTTATAGTAGCGCCAGTGGTACCCTTAACGTTGGGAAGTTATGATGGATTGTCAGATCCAGATGATTTTTTGAAAAAATTAGAAGGAACCGCAAGAACATATAGCTGGGGTGACGCAGTAGCATGTCATATGCTACCAATAGTGCTGCAAGGGGTAGCAAGGGAATGGTTCAACAATTTTCCAGCGCAGAGCATCACAGGCTTCTCGAATCTGCGCTCAAGATTCTTATTGAATTTCCACAACCTGCGCGCTCGCAAAAGAACACATGTTGAATGTCACGACATTAAACAAAAGTAAAAAGAAAGTTTGGGGGAAATCATCGATAGGAACACCAAGGAAGTGGCGAATATACAAGACGTCCCGGAGAGTCAGAAGGTGTCCGGTTTTATACACTGTATAGATACCGACAGACATCTCTCTTTGTGGCAGCGGCTACGCAGAAGAGTACCAGAAACTTTCGCGGAGGCTATAAAAGAAACGCATGACTATATGCGTGCGCAAAGAGATATAAAACAAAACTGCGGAAGCAACTCTTCGTACACGGACAATGATGAAGATTATTATAGGATGCAAGGAGGAGCGCCAGAAAATGGCAAACGATATAATAATAATGGGCCGTCCTGAGGCGGTAATTACAATAACGATAAATACCGCAAATTTAACAACAACAAAGGGGGAGGAAGTCAGAGATACAAAAGTAATCACACCGACAACGTCGCATTAGTAAAAGATCTCAGAAAAACGCCAAAAGAAATTTTGGCTACAGAGGCAGTGTGCAAAGACTTCGATCCCTCGGTCCCTATGTCTAAGTATGGGAATAGGGACAAAAGCAAGTTTTGTGACTTTCATAACGATTACGGTCACGAAACAAATGAATGTCGGCATCTAATCGAAAATGTGGTTGCCGAACTTAAAAAGGGAAGATTGCAACACTTGAAGAAAGGCGGAAAAGCATCAAGTGAGAAGCCAAAGGGAGAAAAAGAGTATCCATGGAAGAAAAAGAATGATGGAAGGGAAACGAACAAAACTATCAACATGGTCATCGGCGGAAGAGCAAATCAGCGACGCAAAATTGAATTGCCTGAAGAATGGGTCCCATCGTGTTCCTGACAGTTGCGCAGGAACCCTCAGATGCGCCAATTACAATTAAAGGGCGCGTTAAGAGCTGTGGGTATATGATCAAACGATTGCACATAGATACTGGTTGCGGGGTCGATATAATGTATGAACATTGCTTTTGGCGGCTACTAGGAACAGTTCGGGCTAAGTTAATAGCTCCCAGCACCGCATTGTCGGGATTTTCTGGCGAATCTGCATGGCTAGTCGGGATCATCGAGCTAGAATTAGAGTTAATAGATGATGATAACAAGGAGTTAGTAAGAAGTACGACAGTAGAATTTGCTGTAGTAAGATCTTACTCAAAATATAATGCACTCTTGGGATGCACAACACTGCAGCGGTTGGCGGCCATTCCTTCCACAGTGCACGGTCTTATAAAATTCCCAACTCCATTGAGGATCGTGACAATAAGGTCAGAAAAATAGGATGCAAGTGTAGCAGCTGTAGAACATGCGGAGAAACAGCCAAGCGAAGAAGAATAGTTGCGAAGCTGCATGATACTCGCAAATCTGCGATATCCAGATAAACAAATCAGGATCGGCGGAGGATTATCTGATGAGATGAAGTTTAAGCTCTGTAACATACTAGCTTCCAATACAGATGTTTTCGCATGGAAAGAGGCGGACATGACCAGAGTACTAAGAGAAATAGCTGAGCATAGGCTTAACGCAAATCCAAGTCTAACGCCTGTACATCAAAAGAAACGCGGTATGGCACAAGGGAGAAGTGAATGGTTAAAAGCGGAAGTTGACAAGTTGGTCAAAGCAAACATATTGCGAGAAGTATGGTACCAAACTTGGGTAGCAAACCCGGTACTAGTAAAAAAGCCCGATGGGTCTTGGCGCATGTGCGTTGACTTCACAGACATTAATAAAGCTTGTCCTAAGGATAATTATCCTCTACCTGAAATTGATTGGAAATTCGAATCACTAGCAGGTTTCCGATACAAATGTTTTCTAGATGCGTATAAAGGGTACCATCAAATACAGATGGCTGCGGATGATGAGGACAAAATTGCCTTTCACACAAGCCAGGGCAACTATTTCTATACAAAGATGCCGTTTGGTTTAAAGAATGCCGGGGCAATATACCAACGCGTAATAGATGAAGCTTTTAAAAGTCAAATTGGTAGAAATTTAGAGGCGTACGTGGATGATTTGGTCATAAAAAGCACAACAAAGCAAGGTTTATTGGACGATATATTAGAAATGTTTGCGTCATTAAGAAAGATAAACATGAAGCTCAACCCGTCGAAGTGTAGCTTCGGAGAAGAAGAAGGGAAATTCCTCGGGCATATCGCGCAAATCCAAAGAAAATAGAAGCTATCGAAAACATGCCGTCACCTCGAAGTAAGAAGGAAGTGCAAAGTTTGACGGGTAAGCTGGCCGCATTAACGAGATTCTTGCCAAAATCCGCATAACGATCATTGCCATTTTTTGGAATGCTGAAAAATTGTTTGAAGAAAACGGATTTCAAATGGACAGAGGAAGCAGAAGTCGCTTTTCAAGAAATGAAAAAGCTGTTGAAGGAGTTGCCCACAATGACTGATGTTTTAGCAGAGTAGTATATAAAATAGCTTATATTTTTACAGAAAATACTATTAAATACGATACAATTTTACACAAGATATTTATTTATTTATAGAATGGATATACTTAAACCTTGCTACAACACTTATAGGCAGTGTACCTAATCGTACAGTAGTGTAGTTTTTAGTAAGTCCGGTTCGTTCCACGGGGAATCTTTTTAAACAAAGCTTAACGCTACATTAGTTTACTTTTATAAAAATACAAATATATATATATAAGTAATATTATTATTATAAAGGGGGGTTTTTACCGTTTAATGACCGGTTTGTCGATTTTAAAACTTTAGTCGCAGTTAAAACCAAATGTAAAATATTAAAAATAAATACAAGACTTAAATTAAAGCATAAAGTAAATAACGATAATGAAATTGCGAATAATAAAAGTGCGATAAAATAAACTTGCGATAATTAAAAAGTACGATAATTAAAAGTGCAATACAATAACAATAAAAATGCGATAATTAGAAGTGTAATTAAATATAAAATAAAGGAAATTAAATATGAAATAAAAGAATTATGCTTATTTAAACTTCCGTAATCATGATGTTTGACGTGTTGATTTTAGTTTTATGCCCATGGGTTAATTGTCCTTTGTCCTGGATTATTTAATATGTCCGTCTGGTTTTTGTCCATAACAGTCCATCAGTCATAAATATAAAGTGCGAGTGTCCTCGTCAAATTATCCTTATACCCGAAGTTAAATATTCCAACTAATTGGGACTTAAACTGTAACAAGATTTTAATACTTTGTTTAATAATTACACCAGGATGTCGACTGAGTGTAACCCAAGGTTTTAATATTTTGTTATCAATTATACCAAGTGTCCTTGTACATAATTTCACCCCTGTTTTAATTATTCTAGTGGCTATTAATCCATTCCCGTGTCCGGTTAAATGAACGATTATTCGTACATATAAATACCCCGCCCATCGTGTCCGATTGAGTGTATATGGTAATTTATAGGGACGCCCAATTGTAAATCTTTATATTAACATTAACAAACTATCATTTAGTTAAACAAATATAAAGCCCATTAATAGCTCATAGTCTAATTTCCACAAGTGTCGTTCTTTTGTCCAAACCCCAATTATGGTACAAAGCCCAATTACCCAATTTTAGTAATTAGCCCAACATCATGATTACTTCGGATTAAATAAGCATAATAATAACTTAGCTACGAGACATTAATGTAAAAAGGTTGAACATAACTTACAATGATTAAAAATAGTGTAGCGTTACACGGACAGAATTTCGACTTACACCCTTACAATATTCGCTAACATACCCTTATTATTAGAATTATAATTAAAATTAAAATTAAAATATAAATTATAAATATAAATATATCGTATGAATGGAGAAAAGAGAAAGATAGATGGATTTGTGGTGCACCAAAGCTCGATTTTTATAGGCATGTGGGCTGGAACTGGGGCTCATGCGATCGCATGGATTTATACCTTCCAGGCCATGCGATCGCATGGCCAGCTGTGGAGGCTCATATTTGGTTGTTTTCTTCTGCCGACGGTTTTATAAATAATATAATATATTAAATAATTATAGGAATTATTTAAATATTATATTATATTTATGTGCATAGTTGACTTGTAATTTTTAGTCCGTTGCGTCGAGCGTTGAGAGTTGACTCATGTCCCGGTTCCGGATTTTCGAACGTCCTTGCGTATAATTTAATATCTTGTACTTTGCGTTTTGAATCTTGTACTCTTGTAATTTCGAGACGTTTCTTATCAATAATTGGAACCTCTTTGATTGTATTTTGTACTTTTGAGCTTTTTGGTCGTTTGCGTCTTCAATTCGTCGAATCTGTCTTTTGTCTTCACCTTTTATTATTTAAACGATAATTACTTGAAATTAGAACAATTGCAACTAAAAGCTTGTCTTTCTTGAAGAATAATGCTATGAAATATATGTTCGTTTTTAGCATTATCAAATATTCCCACACTTAAGCGTTGCTTGTCCTCAAGCAATATCGTCTTGAAATACTAGAATCACTTCTTTATTCTTCACACTTTGTACATCAGTGATTTCTATACGGCGGTATAAACAATGATAGTAACGATAGAACCATGGTTAAAGGTGGGTGTGTCATCCACAGTTGCCTCGGGTTTAGGTCAACGACACTTGCAATCAAATAGCCGATTTAGTTTCGGTTTCCAAAGCAAAGTGCACATTTGAAAGGCGGTTTACAGTTCCACATGACTATGAAAATGTAGATCCTTAAGGAAATTGGATCTTTATGAAAATATTTGATCTTTTGAAAATTCAATCTAGCTTTTACCCTAGATAAGTTTTCCGGAATAACCTTTCACCGGTGTTTGCAAAATATTTTTGTGGGTTTGGTGGGTTTCAGATTTGAAAATTTTAGCTCAAAACTTGCGGTTTTGTGTCACCCACTTGCTAACCTTGTATTTGGAAAGCAACACGTCCAGTTTACTTGTCCCGTATATTACCTTTCGATAAACTACCGTCCGGTTGTAAAGGAAAGCGTTGAACAAGCAACTGTTAAGGCAATGTCCCCTGACATGCTTTTAATTATGGTCTATAACGTGTCGGATGCAATTACTATCCTTGGTAGGAGCAATAGTAAAGCTCACCCTTATGATTTTTCGGTCTGGCACAAGGTCCTGTCTTTGACCACTATGCAACCACCGTTCTTACGGTTGACACCCGATTTGGTTCAGGTGACCTAATGAATTCCAGGTGAATTCCTAGGATTTTACGTTCAATGGTAATGAACGCATTGAAAATGGGTTTTCAGAAAACAAATCGGTTTTAATTTGATCAAAATATTTTCTCGTTCAAGCTCGAGTTTAGATATCATCGAATTCCATGAGTTTGTAATTCTCAATCTTTAAAGTCAATCTCAAGGATTGAGTAATATCAGTCTTAAAAGCTGATTTTTGATCTTTTAAGGAGATTATCCTTTCTGGAGATCTGATACATTAGTCTTATCAAGCTAATTTGCACGGTGCCCCCCATTGTACGAGATAAATCCTTCTCATGGTTAGGATAAATCTGACCACTTGGCGACCCTGTTTGATGCTGAGGTCCGTGGATTTCCTGCTGATTTTAGAGATGACTTTTCTAGATTTTTCGTCAACCTACAGCTGGTCTAGACGACAACTTCTTGACCTAAATCAAGAAGCGCGTGTCTTTTTCGGAAGACTTTACTTCCTTTTAATGATGGAATTGATTCATCATGTAGATCCATCTCTTCTTTTCTTTCATCGGGTAAAATGGTTTAGTTTAGTCCAAAGCAAAAGTATTTTCAGTTATTTGTTACAGATATATGTGACATATGTTTAAGATAACTTGGTAAATTTTCCCACACTTAGCTTTTATTTTCCTTTTTATCGTCCTCTATTCCATTTTAAATGAATTTCAACATTTTGGTTTGTTTCTCAATTTATGTCCTTTCCGAGGTTACAATAATTTCGGTGTTAACACCTAGTTTTATCGTTCATAAATATGTATAAACATGATTTTGAGTTCATTTAATTGAAAATTTTGAAAAATTTTACTAGAATTGGGTAGTCAGTATATAAGACTAGGGCTGTTCTTTATTATCAGAGAGTACTAGATTCTAATACAACTACTACGTTACTAGTATTTTTAATGGTAACCAAGTGTATAAAGATAAAAATTTTAAAAATTCGAAAGAATTTAACCCCTTCCCACACTTAAGATCTTGCAATGCCCTCATTTGCAAGAAATCAGTACAATTTAAATTATTGAGGGTGATTAGCGTAGAAATGATTAAATTTTACCAAAGTTTCCAAATATATTGGCGTTTGTTTGCTGAATGATAAATGGTGCATAGCATTTGTTCATTTCGTCTGTTGTTACATCACATTTATTTGTCATCTTGTCGTCAAAATTAGTAGCTTTTGCTGAACTTAATGCCAGTCTTTGAAAATGCGCTGTTTTACCCTGTTTTGAACAATCGACAATATACATACATACAAGTATAATCATGCATGGCAATTTGAAATGAAACTTAATATCCCACTTTCAAATTATAAATATGAAATATTAGTACACAATAATAATAAAATAATAAAAATTACACAAATTTATCCAATAACATAAGTTTAAACATGAAAAAGTCAAAAGATAAAAACATAATAATCATAAAAATAACCAAATGGAACTAAATCAGTCTGGATAGGGGTTCCAGTTCATCTCATCGGGTAGGTTCCATTGTTGGTTATAGGTGTTCTGATAGGCTTGGTTATAGTCATACCGGTTAAAGGGTGGTCGGATATCGGGGCTATGTGGCGGAAAATGAGCAGGTCGAGTAGGTACATAGTTATTTGGTACCTGATATGATAGCTGGCTCATGATTTGGTGCTGATGAACTAACCAGCTATCGTGTTGGCGTCGCCTATAATCCTCGTATACTCGCTCGGAGTTCCACTGCTCATACATACTATGTCTTGCTGCGTTCGTCATTGCTTCCTCATCTATACGAACGTGGACGTCAAGAATAGCATCTCGAAAGACATCCCTAATGTCTTCCGCCTCCTCCATTTCCTCGTCTGAGCCTCTCTCTACCTGAGAATGAGATCCCTCATAGGGTACTGCCTGGTTACGTCTACTTTTCAATACCTTAGCACCCACATAAACTTTCAATCCTAAGGGCTCAACCTGTTCTCTACAAATCTGTAATGGACCCCTTTGGTTCCTATCAACACCTAAATACTCTCCAATGAGAGTAACAAAAATACCTCCTCCTATTATACTCCCGTCCTGCATTCCCTCTACCATTTTAGATAAATAAAAAGCAACACAGTAAGGGATATTGACAAAGCTTCTAGGATCCCGAATACACTTTAGGTAGAATAAATCATATAAGGTAATTTTTTCTTTATTATGACCTCTTTGTGTAATCGAGTTAGCCAAAATTCTATGAATAATACGAAGCTCGGCTCTGTCAATATGTGTATAGGAGTGTCCTCCTGCTCGTGTAAAAACATCAAAATGTGACATACGCCTCCAAATGGCGTCAGCGTCAAAGTTACTATCTACCCGTTCACCATAATGAATCAAGTTTGTACAATCGGGTAATAGCAACTCACCAGGAGTATATATCTGTAAGGACCTGGCCATGTCCAGCATGGACATTCTGTACATCCTACCGCCAAGGATAAACCTAAGAAATCTTCTATCATCTATCCTAACTATATTTGTATCAAGTGATACAGTACTCATCAACTCAACACACCATTCCTTATATACAGGTCTACGAATGGTGAAAAGACGTTCCCAATCTGTAAAAGAAGAACTGCCATACCTTTGAACTAAAAGCTGTCTAACACGGTCAGCTAGATGGACCGTTTCCAAAGGGGCCCAATCAATTACCCTTGGCACCTCTACATTTTTTGTTACCAATTTGAATTTGTTCCTTTGATATGTCTCGTAATCTCTCCATCTTCTATCAAATCTCAGATTAGGATGTAGAGTGTGCTCAGGAATCGTTGGGAATTCTACTGGCGGCCTCATTGGGAATACTATGAATTCATCAACAAACTGTACTGGATCATAATAAGGTATGTGCTGATCAGGCTGTTGTTGTTCCTGTTATGGTTCTTGTTCGTGTTGCATTTCTGGTTCTGGTTCTGGTGCTGGTCGTCTAGATGATGATGCTCCTGAACCTCCAGTATCGGCTCTCTGTAAAACACATTAAACACAAAAATTGTGCATCCAAATATGCATTAGTGTTAGAAAAATAATAACTTCAAACAATCACTATAACATGTTAAATCAAAATTAAACTTATACACATTTTCACAATTTTTCACAATTCTACACTTTTCAAATAAGCACATATGAAAATGTATACAAAATTCATAAGCATTTAACTCAAATAATATGTCAAAATATTCATTATTAATAATTAAACAAGTCTCAAATGGCAAATATATCAAATTAATCAAGTTCATGAATTTTGGACTTAAAAAGTCCACTTTAATCTCCAAAAATCATGTTTAGGATCATTGTTTGGATCATTTAACTATCTACACATGTTACACTACTCAATTTAGCAATAATTCATGACAAAAATCGGCCATAACCTGTTTATATCAAAAAGCCCCAAATTGCTCAAGAACACAAACCCTAGATTTCTAAAAATTTTGAAGTTTTTGGCTTCAAATCATGTTAAATAGCATCAATATAGGTTATACATGCATAAAATACTAACAATTTAACACTAATTACACTAGAAATTAACAAAATTGCATTAGGTAAAAAATTGGTAATTATCACAAAAACTAGGAATTTATAGAGTTTAGGGGTGTAATTTTTACCAATTTGCTGAAGAATGAGAATCTAGGCATGATTAGAGCAAGAAAAATGACGAATTACGGTGAATTTTGGCGAAATTTGGTGAAGATTTGAGAGTTTTTTCGGGTGTATGTGTGTGTTTTGTGTGAAGAACAGACCCGCTGCTGTTATTTGTTTTTGACCTGCATTTGGTCCCCATGCGATCGCATGGGTTCCAAGTGCAAACCCCATGCGATCGCATGGGGTGCCGGCTACAGTGTTTTTTTTTTTTTTTTTTTATAAAACCTTATGCTTTATAAAACTTATAATTAATTAAATTTTAAAAATTTTGTTTTTCTTTAGGAGCGAGGTCGTTTCGGATCGTTGTCCTAGTCTGTCCCTCGACAAAATTTTAAAATTTGTCAAATTAAAGCGCGGTTTTTGAAAGTAAAGATTTTTGGGTTTTTTAATGTTTTTGGCATACTTTAATTCAATAAGATTAAAAATAATGATAATAAAAGTTCTCGTCCCTTCCTCGGGTAAAGCAATTTCGGTTCAAAGACCTAGTCTTCAACTTACGAAGAATTTTAAAAATCATATTTTTAACTTAATGAGATAAAGTAAATTTTTGTTTTTAAATTCACACAACTTAAATATAAAATTCAAAATTAATATTAAAAATTCACACCAAACTTAATATTTGAAATGCATAAAATTAAAAATTCATATTTTAAAAATTAAAAATTCACACCAAACTTAATTTTAAAAATTCACATTATAAATTCACACCAAACTTATATTAATTTTTCAAATATTTACATTTTTAAAAATATTGTTTTTACAAAGTTTACAATATTAATTTAAGATTTAAATATTAATTTTAAAAACATGGTAAAAATAAAATTAAAAATCTTTTTGGCTTTTTATCCCACTTTAATCAATCAAATATTATCAAAAATATGCGCCCCTCTTTTCGGTAAAGTAATTTCTGTTCCAAGACCTAATTTAACTCATGACGAATTTTTGAAATATTTTGGGTTGATTGATTAAAGATATTTATACCTTAAGAATAAACGTTAAATTTCGCAGTGATGTAATAAATTTTTGAATGATATCAATAATTTCGGTCGCTAAACCTAATTTTATTCAATACCAATTTAATACTTTTTAGCGAACAAATTAGCGTTTATTATCAAAAGGTTAAAAATAAAAATAAAAACTGTACAGACATACCTGTGAAATAGATTTCTTAGTTATATGATCTATCCCATTCATAAAATAGTCGGTTTAATTGGTTTTCCATGGCTACATAGGCGTAACCTCGAGCATTCAGTGTCTTTTCTTCTAAACATATGAACGGTCCGTCTCTGCATAAAGTAACAAATTCGGTATTTGAATAGGTTTGATTATTTGAACATTTACCTCCATGTGACCATTTTCCGCATTTGTGACATCTTTCTAGGTGTCGTGCTCTTCTTTTCGCTGCGGATTTTGATTTTCCTTTACCAAATTGTAATTTATTATCTTCGCATCTGGATTCTTTTCTAACTCCGTCCATTCTTTCTCTGATTACTGATACTAATTCACTCGGTAGTATGTCATTATTACGTTTAGTGATCAAAGTGTGTAGCATTAGACCATGGTTTAGTTCACAGGCAGTCTTCATTTCGTAAAAACCTAAAAAAAATAAAAATTCAGAATGGGGGGAGAAGACTAGTTCTTTAGGGTCTGCTAGGGAAAGACCATTCGGGTTCCATTTTCGAGAACTACACGAAAACAGACAATCTAACTCTAACAGAAATACATATTATCCTTTAAAGACTTGATTCTCCCCACACTTAGTTAGCTGTGGTGTCGAAATTGTGATTAACTTCGTTGTCGACTTCCATCGGACCATGTATGTAATGTTTAACTCTGTGACCATTAACTTTAAATTCAATCCCATTTGAATTTATTAATTCTATCGTTCCGTATGGGAAAACTCTTTTGACTATGAATGGTCCAGACCATCTTGATTTCAATTTTCCAGGAAATAGCTTGAATCGTGAATTGAAAAGAAGAACTCTGTCTCCTTCTTTAAATTCTTTTGAACTTCTGATTCTTTTATCATGCCATTTCTTCGTTCTTTCCTTATAGATTAATGAATTTTCGTATGCTTCATGTCTTAATTATTCTAATTCGTTTAGTTGACTTAATCGTAGACGTCCAGCTTCATGTAAATCAAGATTACATGTTTTCAAAGCCCAAAATGCTTTGTGTTCAATTTCTACTGGAAGATGACATGCTTTTCCATAAACAAGTCTAAAAGGTGTGGTTCCAATCGGAGTTTTGTAGGCTGTTCTAAAAGCCCAGAGTGCATCCTCCAATTTAATGGACCATTCCTTCGGATTTGATCCTACGGTTTTCTCTAGAATACGTTTTAAGGCTCGGTTGGTATTTTCAACTTGTCCACTTGTTTATGGATGATATGCGGTGGAGATTTTATGAGTTACTCCATATCTTTTAAGAACTTTCTCAAGTTGATTATTACAGAAATGAGTACCCCGATCACTTATCAAAGCTTTTGGTGTTCTAAACCTTGCAAAAAGACGTTTTAAAAAGTTGATTACAACTCGTGCATCATTAGTTGGGAGAGCTTGTGCTTCCGCCCATTTAGATACATAATCAATGGCTACGAGTATATATAGATTATTATGAGATTTTGGAAATGGACCCATAAAGTCAATACCCCAAATGTCAAATACTTCACATACTTGGATGACATTTTGTGGCATTTCATCACGTTGACTTATTTTTCCGGCCCTTTGACAAGCATCACAGGATTTGCAAAGAAGGTGTGCATCTTTGTAAATTGTAGGCCAATAGAATCCAGCATCATAAACTTTTCTTGCTGTTAGTTGAGGCCCATAATGCCCTCATGTTGGTCCTGTGTGACAATGGTTTAATATTTTACTAGCTTCATCTCCAAATACACATCGGCGTATTATTCCATCGGGACAACTTTTAAACAGATGTGGATCTTCCCAGAAATAGTGTTTTATATCACTGAAGAATTTCTTTCGTCTTTGGTACGATAATCCTTTTTCAAGGAATCCACATACTAAATAATTTGCATAGTCTGCAAACCATGGGATTTCTTTATAATCTATCTTCAATAGATATTCATCAGGAAAGTTGTCTTGTATGGCTGATTCATTTAGAACTTCTAATTCAGGATTTTCAAGACGAGAAAGATGGTCAGCGGTGAGATTTTCTGCTCCTCTTTTATCTCGGATTTCAATATCAAACTCTTGTAAGAGTAAGATCCAACGGATTAATCTTGGTTTAGCATCTTGTTTTGAAAATAGGTATCTAAGAGCAGAATGGTCGGTATAGACCACCGTTTTTGCTAGAACGAGATATGATCGAAATTTGTCAAAAGAAAAGACAATAGCAAGGAGTTCTTTTTTAGTAGTTGTATAGTTCGTTTGTGCTCCTTGTAACGTCTTACTAGCATAATATATAGGTTGAAATCATTTTTCAATCCTTTGTCCTAAAACGGATCCCATTGCAAAATCACTTGCATTGCACATTAGTTCAAATGGTAGATTCCAATTTGGTGTTATCATGATCGGCGCATTAGTGAGTTTTTCTTTAAGAATATTAAAAGATTTGATACACTCATCTGAAAAGATGAATGGAGCATCCTTTTCTAGGAGTTTATTCATAGGAGTGGCAATTTTAGAAAAATCTTTTATAAAACGTCGGTAAAAACCGGCATGCCCTAGAAAACTCCTAATTCCTCTAACATTGGTGGGATGTGGAAGTTTAGCAATTACATCTACTTTAGCTCTATCCACTTCAATTCCTTCTTTTGAAATTTTATGTCCAAGAACGATGCCTTCTTTAACCATGAAATGGCATTTCTCCCAATTAAGTACTAGATTTGATTGTTCGCATCTAAGAAGCATTCGTTCCAGATTAACTAGACATGATTCAAATGTATCACCAAAGACTGAAAAGTCATCCATGAAAACTTCCATGCATTCTTCTATCATGTCGTGAAAAATCGCCATCATACACCTTTGAAAGGTTGCAGGGGCGTTGCAAAGTCCAAATGGCATGCGTTTGTAAGCAAAAGTACCATACGGGCACGTGAATGTGGTTTTCTCTTGATCTTCGGGTGCTATTGGAATTTGAAAATATCCGGAAAATCCATCTAGAAAACAATAGTAACTATTTCCGGCTAATCTTTCCAACATTTGATCTATGAAAGGTAAGGGAAAGTGATCTTTTCTGGTGGCGTCATTTAATTTTCTATAATCAATACACACACGCCATCCTGTTACGGTTCTAGTAGGAATAAGCTCATTTTTCTCATTTGTAATGACAGTCATGCCACCCTTCTTAGGCACGCATTGAACTGGGCTTACCCATGGACTATCAGAGATTGGATAAATTAGACCTGCATCTAGCAGTTTAATAATCTCTTTCTTAACTACATCTTGCATATTAGGATTTAGTCTTCGTTGGCGTTGCACATACGTTTTATGACCTTCTTCCATAAGGATTTTATGTGTGCAATACGAAGGACTTATTCCTTTAATATCATGAATCTTCCATGCAATGGCTGGTTTATGAGCTTTCAACACAGAAATGAGTTGTGATTTCTCATTTTCAGTAAGAGAAGACGATATTATTACAGGTAATTCAGATTCACCATGTAAATAAGCGTATTCCAAATGGTTTGGAAGTGGCTTTAACTCTAATTTCGGAGGTTCTTCTATCGATGATTTGTATCGATATTTGTCTTCTTCTTTTAGCATTTGAATTTCTTCTGTTGTTGGTTCATATCTATTAGCTATAAGTGTAGCTAACATTTCAGCTTCATCAATTGGTTCATTACCTTCTCCTAAAGAACATTCTCCTGTTCCTTGTAATTCTGGAAATTCTTCTAATAATTCTGCATGTGCATCTATAGTTTGAATATAATAACATGTATCATCTGCAGATTGTGGTTATTGCATTTCTCTATCAACTGAAAAGGTAACACTCTCATCCTCTATACTTAGGGTCAGTTTCTTACCGAACACGTCTATCATTGCTTTAGCCGTGTTTAAGAATGGTCTTCCTAATATGAGAGGAACTTGAGAATCTTCTTCCATGTCCAAAACAACAAAATCTACTGGAAATACTAAAGTACCAACTTTAACTAGCATGTTCTCCATTATCCCTCTAGGATATTTTATTGATCTATCGGCTAGTTGTATGCTTATTCTGGTTGGTTTCAATTCTCCAAGGTCTAGTTTAGTGTATAGTGAATACGGCATTAAATTTATACTAGCATCTAAGTCTGCCAATGCTTCTATTGAACTAAGACTACCCAGAAAACATGGAATTGTGAAACTTCCTGGATCAGATAATTTTTCTGGTATCTTATTCAACAGCACTGCTGAACAATTAGCATTCATAGTAACAGCCGAGAGTTCTTCCATTTTCTTTCTATTTGAGATTAGATCTTTCAAGAATTTAGCATATCTAGACATTCCTGAAATCACATCAATGAAAGGAAGATTTATATTTATCTGTTTATACATATCCAAAAATTTGGATTGCTCGGCTTCAAGTTTCTCTTTCTTCATTTTACTCGGGTAAGGAAGTGGTGGTTGGTATGGTTTAACATAAGGTTTATCCTTAACTGTGTTATCTTCATTAACCTTTTCAACTACCGGTTCTTTTTCCTTATCTTGATCAGGTTGTGGTTCTTGTGGAGTAGGAATAGTTTCATCAGAAGTTACAGGTATTTCCGGTGGTTTAAGTGTTGTACCACTTCTTGTGGTAATGGCTTTAGCTGTTTCATTCCGGGGGTTAGCATTTGTATCACTAGGTAGACTTCCCGGTTTTCTTTCACCTATTAACCTTGCTAGGTTACTTACTTCTTGTTCTAGATTTTGAATAGAAGCTTGTTGATTTCTAAATGCTTGAGCATTTTGTTCATTGGTTTGTTTCTGAGAGGTGAAAAACTGCGTTTGAGTTTCAACTAGCTTCGTCATCGTATCTTCTAAATTCGGCTTTTTATCATCGGTTTGTTGTGGTGGTTTGTTTTGAAAATTCGGTCTTTGTTGATTGTAATTATTATTGGATACTTGTTGATTGCTAGGACCTTGTTGGTTGTTGTATGGAATATTTCGGTTATAATTCTGGTTTTGATTGTAAATCGGTCTTGGCGGTTGATAATTATTCTGATAATTATTTCCAGGCCTTTGGTTTATGTATGAAATATTCTCTCTTTGTTCCATTGTTAATTCAATACTGAGACAATCTTTTGTCAAATGTGGTCCTCCACACTGCTCACAACTAATTCGTATTGAGTGAATATCTTTAGTCATCTTTTCCATTCGTCTCTCCACAGCATCTATCTTTGCGGAAATGGAATCTAAGTCATGGCTAGAATCAGCTCTAGCTGCTTTAGATGATCTAATGATATCTTTTTCTTGGTGCCACTCATGTGAGTGGGAAGCAGTGTTATCAATAATTTTGTAAGCATCAGTTTCGGTTTTCTTCATAATAGAACCACCAGCTGCTATATCTATGTCTTTCCTTGTAGTGATGTCGCATCCTTGGTAGAATATTTGTACTATTTGACAGGTGTCTAAACCATGTTGCGGACATCCTCTTAAAAACTTTCCATATCTTGTCCATGCCTCATATAGAGTTTCATTTGGCTTCTGTGTAAACGTAACAATTTCTGCTTGAAGTCTTACGGCTTTAGATGCAGGAAAGAATTGTTTAAGAAATTTGTCAACTAAAACATCCCATGTATCAATCGCCCCTTCAGGTAACGATTCCAACCAATCTTTGGCTTCTCCCTTTAAAGTCCAGGGAAATAACATGAGATATATCTGTTCATCCTCCACTTCTCGGATTTTAAATAGTGTGCAGATCCTATTAAAGGTACATAGATGTTCATTTGGATCTTCCTTCGGCGCACCACTAAATTGGCATTGATTAGTCACCATGTGTAGAATTTGTCCTTTGATTTCATAATCTGGCGCATTAATGTCTGGATGAGTAATTGCGTGACCTTGGCCAGTGCGTTTAGCTCTCATTCGGTCTTCCATACTTAAAGGTTCCAGATTCTCCATAATTGAATTTGTTGAATCGGAATCACTAGAGGATTCTGATTTAATGGTTCATTCCTCAACAATCTCTGTTTGAATGATTGGTGGTTCCAGGGGAAAGTTTAGTGGTTCAGGATCTACGAACCGTTCCTGAATATTCTCCGGATTCTCAATTGTGAGGTCGGGTTCAAAAAATGGATTATCGGAAATTTGAACTGAAGTACTTGGTCGACTGGATGACGATTCTAAAGAGAAATCAACGGCGGTTATATTTGCTAAATGTCTTGATCTATTACAGGTGGTGAATGTACAAAAGGTGGTGAACGTCTTGCTCGGTGCATTCACTGAATATCCTATTAGTTTTAAAAAGGAAAGAAAAATTATAATAAGTTATCCAATCAATAGACTTTTCTGATTTTGCCCACGTTTTGAATAGCCAAAAGATGCAGCAGAGGGGCAGGATTCGTTTGGTCTCAATATAATTGAGGACTGTTTGGCTCCAATAACCCGGTCCACGTACAAATCCAACTATTACTACGAACCAGAAAATTTTGATGTCTATCAATTTAACCACTTAAAATAAATTTTCGTAATTTTAAGAAAATTAGATAAGAAGTAGAATAAAAATCTATGTCCTAAAAACTAGAATAGCGAGAAATAAGAAAGAAAAAGAGTTCGTCGAAAAAGATCGGAAAAGAAAAATGGTTGAAAAATAAAAGGTGACGGAAAAATTAAAGAAACTTATAAAACTTAAAAGTACTTTGACTAACCTAACCTTATTACTACAACTAACTTAAAATTATAATCGCAAATTGAAATTACTAATTGGAATGATAATTGATACATAGTAAAAGGTGTCTAAAAATATTAAAGCTTACAGGAAAAAGTAAATCCCAAATGGAATTAACTTAAAAAGAAACTAAAACTTAAAAAGGCGTCGCAAAATTCTAAAGCACTTAAATCTTAGTCTAAAAAAAAAAGTTAAGGAATTCTACGGCAAAGCCTAAAAATCTAGAAGTAAAAATAATTATGGCAAAAACTTATGAATTAAAACTAAATATGAGCTAAAAATACAAATATTACGCTAAAACGATTAAAAATGAAAAAAATATAAAAATATATAAAAAGTTGTAAAAAGTACAATTTTTATAAAAATATTATTTTTATATTATTTATTTTATAAAACTATTAATTTTACAATTTAAATAAACTAATTAAACTAAAAATACCAATTAATTAATATCTAAAATTAATTAATATAATAACTAAACCTAATTAGGGTTTAATATTAATAATAATTAATAATATTCCGTAATTAATGATGTCGGCAGGTTCAGTAGGGCGTGTCAGATGGGCTCATGCGATCGCATGAGTCCTCAGTTGCCCAGCCATGCGATCGCATGGGCTAGGGTTTCGGGCCACAGAGTGGGCTGCTACAGTACAGGCTGAAATTTTTTATTTTTTTTTGCTGTAAAATATAAAATATATTTATAAATTAAATAAAACTTAAATTTTTACAAACTAAAAAAAATAGAAATAAAGAAACTTTATAAAACTTAAATATTTACCAATCTCTTAAAAAAAATATTTATATTTTTGTTTTTCTTTTAATATTTTTGAATATTTAAAACGTATTTTTACAAAAGCGTACTAAAAATAAAAATCCTTTTTTTTATATTAGCGTTGCGCTTCCGGCTTTTAAACTAGAATGATGTCCCCGACAGCGGCGCCAAAAATACTTGATGTTTTAGCAGAGTAGTATATAAAATAGCTTATATTTTTATAGAAAATACTATTAAATACGATACAATTTTACACAAGATATTTATTTATTTATAGAATGGATATACTTAAACCTTGCTACAACACTTATAGGCAGTGTACCTAATCGTACAGTAGTATAGTTTTTAGTAAGTCCGGTTCGTTCCACGGGGAATCTTTTTAAACAAAGCTTAACGCTATATTAGTTTACTTTTATAAAAATACAAATATATATATATAAGTAATATTATTATTATAAAGGGGGGTTTTTACCGTTTAATGACCGGTTTGTCCATTTTAAAACTTTAGTCGCAGTTAAAACCAAATGTAAAATATTAAAAATAAATACAAGACTTAAATTAAAGCATAAAGTAAATAACGATAATGAAATTGCGAATAATAAAAGTGCGATAAAATAAACTTGCGATAATTAAAAAGTACGATAATTAAAAGTGCAATACAATAACAATAAAAATGCGATAATTAGAAGTGTAATTAAATATAAAATAAAGGAAGTTAAATATGAAATAAAAGAATTATGCTTATTTAAACTTCCGTAATCATGATGTTTGACGTGTTGATTTTAGTTTTATGGCCATGGGTTAATTGTCCTTTGTCCTGGATTATTTAATATGTCCGTCTGGATTTTGTCCATAACAGTCCATCAGTCATAAATATAAAGTGCGAGTGTCCTCGTCAAATTATCCTTATACCCGAAGTTAAATATTCCAACTAATTGGGGACTTAAACTGTAACAAGATTTTAATACTTTGTTTAATAATTACACCAGGATGTCGACTGAGTGTAACTCAAGGTTTTAATATTTTGTTATCAATTATACCAAGTGTCCTTGTACATAATTTCACCCCTGTTTTAATTATTCTAGTGGCTATTAATCCATTCCCGTGTCCGGTTAAATGAACGATTATTCGTACATATAAATACCCCTCCCATCGTGTCCGATTGAGTGTATATGGTAATTTATAGGGACGCCAAATTGTAAATATTTATATTAACATTAACAAACTATCATTTAGTTAAACAAATATAAAGCCCATTAATAGCTCATAGTCTAATTTCCACAAGTGTCGTTCTTTTGTCCAAACCCCAATTATGGTACAAAGCCCAATTACCCAATTTTAGTAATTAGCCCAACATCATGATTACTTCGGATTAAATAAGCATAATAATAACTTAGCTACGAGACATTAATGTAAAAAGGTTGAACATAACTTACAATGATTAAAAATAGCGTAGCGTTACACGGACAGAATTTCGACTTACACCCTTACAATATTCGCTAACATACCCTTATTATTAGAATTATAATTAAAATTAAAATTAAAATATAAATTATAAATATAAATATATCGTATGAATGGAGAAAAGTGAAAGATAGATGGATTTGTGGTGCACCAAAGCTCGATTTTTATAGGCATGTGGGCTGGAACTGGGGCTCATGCGATCGCATGGATTTATGCCTTCCAGGCCATGCGATCGCATGGCCAGCTGTGGAGGCTCATATTTGGTTGTTTTCTTCTGCCGACGGTTTTATAAATAATATAATATATTAAATAATTATAAGAATTATTTAAATATTATATTATATTTATGTGCATAGTTGACTTGTAATTTTTAGTCCGTTGCGTCGAGCGTTGAGAGTTGACTCATGTCCCGGTTCCGGATTTTCGAACGTCCTTGCGTATAATTTAATATCTTGTACTTTGCGTTTTGAATCTTGTACTCTTGTAATTTCGAGACGTTTCTTATCAATAATTGGAACCTCTTTGATTGTATTTTGTACTTTTGAGCTTTTTGGTCGTTTGCGTCTTCAATTCGTCGAATCTGTCTTTTGTCTTCACCTTTTATTATTTAAACGATAATTACTTGAAATTAGAACAATTGCAACTAAAAGCTTGTCTTTCTTGAAGAATAATGCTATGAAATATATGTTCGTTTTTAGCATTATCAATGACCGCGCCTATTCCAGGGGAAACACTAATACTCTACTTAGCTGCATCAAAAGAAGCAATAATTTCAGTATTAATCGCAAACAGGGGACAGGGACGTGCCTCAAATCAAAATCTAGTTGTTTCTTATTCAATAGTCATTATCATATATATATTATGCTATGCGAACATGTACAAATGCATGTATATTTTTTTAGCAAAGCCTTAACAGGAAGCGAATTAAATTACCTGCGATCTAAAAACTGGTTTATGCGCTCGTGCATACAGTTAGACGCTTAAGGAGATATTTCCAAGAGCATCCAATAATGGTCCTAACGGACCAACCAATACAGCAAGTATGACAAAAAATGAAATATTGTCAAAAGCACAAAAATTGCTTGAAAAATTCTTGAAAATTCATATTCGCTGGTAATTGTTGAGCAGGTGCTGTACAAACCAGAAAATTCTGGTCGCATGGCCAAATGGGCTATTGAATTAGGTGAGCATGAGATAAGTTTCTCACCAAGAAGTGTGGTAAAAGGGCAAGTCCTAGCAGATTATCTGGCTGAAACAGCCTGAGACATTGAAAATCTCGCATGAATAAAAAGAAATACCACCTCCGCCCGAACAGCCGTGGGAAATGCACACAGATGGAGCTTTTGGCCCAGAAGGCACAGGAGCAGGAATAGTCCTAAAAAGTCCAGAAGGAGAAGAATATACCTTCGCGCTGCACTTTAGCATCCCTGTAACAAATAATGAAGCTGAATATGAAGCGTTGTTATCCGGAATGCGAGTAGCAAAATATTTTGAGGTAAAAGAGTTGTCAGTATATGTTGATTCACATCTAGTTGCAAACCAATTCAGTGGGATATTCGAAGCACATGATGAATCGATGCAAAAGTATCTGAATCTTGTGCAAGAGCTCGCGGTGGATTTCGATTTATTCCAGATAACTCAGGTTTCAAGAACATTGAATAAAAAGGCGGATGTGCTTAGTAAGTTAGCGGCCTTAACATTCAGCCATTTTAAGAAAGAAATTTGGGTTGAGGAAGTGAAAGTAAAATCCATTGAGACCGATGGTGTATCCGCCGCAGTTGAAGAAGAGGAGCAGAGTTGGATGACACCGATAGTAGAATTTCTGAACAAAGGCACATTGCCGATAGGTTCAATAGAAGCAAGAAAGATTAAGATGAAAGCACCGATGTATTTGTTAGATAAAGGAATTCTATACAGAAAGTCTTTCCTGGGACCCCATTTGCGGTGTCTTAATCCAACTCAAGCGAAGTTGATAATACGGGAAGTGCACGAGGGAATGTGCGCTTTGCACTCAAGACACAAAACAGTTGCGTCCAAAATAATGCGGCTCGGATACTATTGGCCATCAATGTACAGAGATGCCGCGAAGGTGATACGCAAATGTCAGTCTTGTCAGCTGCACACACCGGTAAGCAAAGCTCTGCGACAGCCAATGATACCGGTCGCGTCTCCATGGCCATTCTGCAAATGGGCAATTGACATAGTGGGGCCATTCCCCGTAGGACCAGGAGGTGTAAAGTTTTTGGTAGTGGCCATTGATTATTTTACAAAGTGGGTAGAAGCCAAACCACTGGAAAAAAATTCGGGCAAAAAAATCCGAAATTTTGTATGGGAAAATATCGTCTGTCGGTTTGGAATACCAAATGAAATAGTAAGTGATAATGGTACACAGTTTGAAGGTAATCCATTCAGCTATTGGTGTCAAGAACTAAACATAAAGCAAACATTGACATCAGTCGCACACCCCCAGGCGAACGGTTAGTGTGAGGTCACAAATCGGGATATCGTGTTAGGAATCAAAGCAAGACTTAGATTATGCCGAAGGGGTTGGATAGATGAACTGCCAAATGTACTGTGGGCACACCGCACAACTCCAAAGGGCACGAACAATGAAACACCTTTCAGTTTGGTATACAGGTCCGAGGCTGTGATACCCGCAGAAATAAATGTGCCAACTATGCGCATAGCTTCCTTCGATGAAAGTAGCAATAGTGAAGAACTGCGTGAAAATCTGAACTTAGTTGAAGAACGCATGGAAATGGCGGCCATAAAAGAAGCAATCAACAAACAAAGAATCACAAGCTACTATAATAAGAGCGTACAACCATTATCTTTCCAATTGGATGACTTGATGTGGCAAAAAAATGACGCAAGCAGATCAGAGGACATGGGTAAACTCGGACCTAAATGGGAAGGACCATACAAGGTTATTGGCGTACACGATATAGGGGCTTATCGACTAGCAAGTTTAGATGGAAAAACAATAAAATGCACCTGGCATGCATAAACACTGAAACGGTGCTACATATGAAAAAACTGCAGAGGGATTGATCACCCCAAGTAACTGTTTAAAGTTTTTATTATGTAAATTTTTTATTTTCCATATTAAACATGACAACTAAGTGTTGGTCAAGTGATACGTTTGAAATAAATTGAATCATGCAATTTAAGCCAATAACTTACGAATTTTTATATTTGTTGATTGCATGCCCCTTAAGCTGCATAGGGACACACTCCGAGTCTCAAGTGGCATAGTTTAGTTTGGTTACTAATACTATTTTTTAATGGTGATAGTAGTAAAACATTTATTTGTTTCAAATGCTCGTACACCGCGTAAGACGGAGACTTGCACAGTCTAGACTATAAAACATAAGTTTGGTTTACTTGTTTAAATAACCCGGACATTGGCGTGGCCAGAAGACTCTTGAGTATAGACATTGGTTTGTCTATAGTACGTGTAAATTACATTGGATTGTATATGCGTACACACTTATAAAACTTTTTATAAAAGTCTTGAGTATAAATTTATAAGCATTGGTTTGCATACTTTTGCGTATAACATTGGATTGTTAGCGCAAGAATAAAAAGATCATGAAACGATTGAAGGGTCGCTCCCGTCTTGAAGTCATGACATTTATTCTAAATAAGAGTTATTGAATGCATAATATTGTAATTAATCATTATAACCGCCATAGTGACTTCATAAAAACACAATAATTGCACTTTAACCAAAAGAGATATCCAATTATATTCAGTCGAAGCTAAGAAATTACAGTTAGATAAAAGATATAAAGTCAACCGCTTAGCATAAAAGCGGGACATATACCAAAATTCGACCTAATATATGCTAATATAAAAAAAGGGTGGCATTGGCTGGAACGATTGCCCTACACTAAGGAGAAAATGCCATCCTCGCACGCAGCGATCAGACGCATACTCTGCTTTAAACATAAAAGAAATATATAATATAGGGATGCGAAACCTCCAAGGTTGCATGTCCCATCCCTCACTAGCAAAAAACGTTACCCACGCATGGATAGATAATATCCATCCTGGGTAGCTTAACAAACTCAGTCGAGTTTTTCATTGATTATCTCCTGAGCGGAGATGGTGGGATCATTGATGAGAAATTGTAGCCGGGGGATCGGGATCTGTTGAAGTCGGGCGCAAGCTTCTTCACATATTTCTTTGGCTCCATGAGTGAGCAGCTCAACAATATTTGGAGGAATCACAGGGGGTTCATACAACTCCTGGCGAACAACATTCCAGAACAGGGTTCGCTCATAAGCACGTACGGCAACCATGGCTGCAACAAAGTGCTGCTTGACGACTTTGCAGTCGAGAGCATGCTGGACAATATTTGGTAAACCCTTTCTGAGAATGTCGTACTCCGCCTTTATAGCACCGTGTTTTATGCCCCACGACTCCTGGGACGCAATCCAGTCACTAAAGCTTTCGTTTAGAAAGATGACATGATTCTCTGCCTCTTTAAGCTTTGCAGACAATGATGCAATATCAAACTCCATAAACCTTTTCTCAGCAACATACTGATCTTCCTCTTGCTGCCTTTTAAACATTAGGGCGTTTATCCGTTCCTCTGCCTGCACATGCGCGGTTACGGCAACCGCAAGTTGGGCAGTTAGTTTGGTATTGTCCTCTTGTAAAGATTTTATTTTAGCTGTTTCTGTTGTTTATGTTTTTGGTGGGTGAGCAAGCACAACAGATTTTTGTTGCAACCGGATCAGGTCTTTAGCAAAGTTGAAAAGCATCGACTGTGTGTCGACATATAGTTCTTCAGATGGAGAAAGCGAAGAGAACTCCTTAACAAGCTGATGAGGGGCACAAGATTGTAAAAAAGCTAACTGTTCTGCGAACACCGGGAGAGGAACCTTCATGAACTCATTAACGTTAGGAATGAGTAAAGTCGAATCGTCAGGATTCGTGCATACGCGCTTGGCACATGAAGACACACCACTTGGACCTGCAAATAAAATAGACGGTGTTATAAAATGATTAACGTATAGTATAAATGGCAGGTCAGAGGGTCAAGATTAATACCTTCATCGAGTAACCTTTTCTGGTTACCCAAGCTTCGGACATCTGGAGTTTGATGAAGTGTGGGTATTGTGTCGGAGCGACTGGCCGGAGAACTGGTAAAATTACCAGAGTCGGTGGCAGGGTTGGGTGCGTATGATTCCATCTTCATCTATAAGGTAAAATACATCAGAATAGGATGTATGTAAGACATAAATATGTAACTAAGATTACATTATATGCACAACAGTATAACGGTATGAAACTCACCTTTTTATTAGGGTGAAAAGGATTTGGCAAAGAAGATGAAAAGGGTTGAATGCCTTTAAATGGAAAAGATTGTGAGGTAAAAAAAAATGCCAAAATCCTATTTATAGAGCAAATACGGGAGTCAAAAAGTAACAAGGGTGTAATCACAGCCGTACACGTGTATAAATCTTAAGCTAAGCACTTTGTTAAGATGTCCGGTGCACATTAGCATTAACAAGCAGTTGCATAATCTGAATGATTACCTTTTCAGTAAACAGTGACAGTTGTCACCTCGGGTGCAGGAAATGCAGCCGAAAAGATAGTTTGGTGACTGCATGCATACATTGCATTTAATGCTAATACAGTACCCGATTATGCAGACATATATATATATATATATATATATATATATATATATATATATATATATATATATATATATATATATATATATATATATATATATATATATATATATATATATATATATATATATATATATATATATATATATATTAATCTTATGCACTATCCGGTTACATTTGAAATCCAACTAGGATTTTTTGGCGGAAATATTAAGCATGCTAATTAGGTTCAAGGGAATTGTTATGGTTCATACGTATGCATTTTCTTACTAGTTCGACATCATACTCTAATTGTCATTGTATATAATATCGAACTGGGGGGGGGGACTTAATGATACGCATATCCGCATGACTATGCGAATTACGCATCCAAAGCCCTTAACCGCACATTAATTGTCATGCAAAACATGTGGCACTAGTATAGTCTCACTCTATGCGCCTATACCATATGATATGAGTTTCGTATACTTGCATAAGGGTCCAGTATATTCTAGAAGAATGTACGGTATAATCAATTCGGATTCTTTTCCTTAAATAATGAAAGTTAGTTGGGAAGAGATCGTATTTAATTAGGGAAAGGATTCTATCGAAACCCTAATTCATGAGCCTATAAATACGTAGCTCATAAACCCTAAAAACACATCTGGTTACTAATACGTAACAAAAGCATACGCATCATCATCGTACGAACGAAGCTTCATACGATCTAACACGTAAAGACTTTCAGGTATGTCTTGAACTATAAAACCTTCATGTCTTTGGGCCACTCAACCCCGTATGCTGGGTTGTTGGTGGACTCTCAAATCGGCCACCCTGTCGGAATCAAAACGATACCGATGTGGGTTATCCACGAGGTCCGAATGTTGTTAGTCCTTAAACCCTATTATGCACTCAAGCGTAGGTTCACCTTGACCTTGTGAAAATATGCTTGATCATTTGGCGCCATCCATGGGATAGGTAATATGAACAAATAAGATTGGAATTTATGTTGTGTATAAATTATTATATATATCTTCTTTCCGTAAAACCTTATTATGCACTCAAGCGTAGGTTCACCTTGACCTCGTGAAAATATGCTTGATCATTTATGCTTTTAGTCATGGAATACCTCACCTTTTTAGTAGTAGGGGTCGTATACCTAGTTACGTGAATACCTCTCTTATGAGCTTAATCTGTTTTTGGTACATTTCTTAGTTGGCAGTCATATAGACACATCCATTTTATTATTATGTTTATGAAAATATTTGCTTAAAAATAATTTTATCACTCTTTCGTTTCTAAAAAGTTGCTATGTTTTAAATAATTCGATAAAATTTTCTGTAAAAATACAAGTTATTTGGAAAAAAAGGTTTTTAGTTATTACCTGATCCCATACTTTAGAGAAACATTGTCCTTTATGTTCCATTTACCATCCACCTTTTAATATTTTTAAATTCATATAATATTAAGTTCATGAATCCTACACTTAGAATTTAAAGTACTATTAAAAGTAAGCTAAGTATATTTGCCTGACAAGCCTGCAACATTTGAAATTTCCATTCATCCTTAAAATGTTCTTCTTTTTATTCCATTAGAGTACTTCCTCTCTTTTTTAATCTTTATTTCTTTTCATACAATAACAACAATGGTTAAAAGAAATAAAGTACATAGTTATGTTATTCTAAACCTTTTCTTTAGTAGTTTTCATCTCCACCCTCTTCAGTCCTGCTTTCTTTGTTTGGCTTCACGAAGTTTCCAACCATGTCATCGAGCTCAGATATTTCAAAGTGGGGAACTGTGTTGCTACACATTCCTTGAGTTTGTTGATTGGTTTCAGGCCTAATTGGAGTGTCATAGGTATCAGTAAAAAGGGGCGGTGTTATTTCAGGAAGGTATTGGTTAGGGTTTTAGAAAGGGTTGATATTGTAAGCTGGTAGTAACCCGAGGTTTTCTATGATAGGATCAACTTACAATAAAGTCTCCTCAAATGGGGCCTGCATTAGTAGCCAAGTTAGGCTAAGGTCTCCATTGGTTGTGAATTAGGGTACTGGTTTAGTATGAGTTTGGTTGATCAGTGGGTTAGGTTGGTTATCAGTGTCTCCCAGATATTGTGGTGCCAAGCATCTAAAGTTCACTTGGTAATTTATGAGAAGATTCTCCTATTAAGTTCAAATTCTTAGAGTTATCAACTAAGTCTACAAATCCCATTGTTCCGTTCAATTCGTTTTCCTTAACCCTTGGTACTTCTATGACCTCTCTGTTTCTTTCTATGAAGCTGTTTGCTTCTCAGTCTTTTGGCTCCTCATGTTACCATTCTGAAACATTCTAAAAACGTAAAATGCGAAGGCTAAAACATGTTCAACACATTAATCAAGGTGGGGTAAATGATGTTTTAAGCCTTTAAATTTAAAGCTAGTTAAAAGTTAGATTGGGTTGCCTCCCAATAAGACCTTGTTTTGACTGGTAATTTTAGGGTGGGTAAGAAGAGAAGATATCCTGACTCACTAGTATATCTTCATTGTATCACTTAAGTCTGTGACCATTCACCCGAAAGTTACCGTCTGGGGCATTAAGTGGATAACCAATATAATTTGGTAAAGATCTCTTTAGTTCATGATTTATGGTCATGAGCTGATTATCTGGAAATCTATCTCGAATATCTTTGTCTTTGAGTGGCTCTTTTGAAGGATTTTCTAATCGGCTCTGATCTGCTACCAAATTTTTAGCTCCTTTCTTATCTTTAATTTCTATGTTGAATTCTTGTAGGAGAAGTATCCATCTTAAGAGTCTTGGTTTTGCGCCAGGCTTAATGAAGATATTTGAGTGCCGAGTGATTGGAGTAAGAGAAAAGTTAGAATATATGATGTTAATTAATTAAGTTAACTTAGTAATTATGAACTGAAAATGTACGATATATATGAATTAATGAGGTTAGAATATGTGATAGGTGCTAATCAAGTAAAGGAAGTAAGTCTTGGAAAATAATTGGACGATAGGTGAGTTTATAGGGGGTAACTTGTGCGGGTCAAGAGTGGCTTAGTGCTCCCGGATTGTATCCGTGCATTCGGGTGATGACTAAGTTCACTAGATAGTTATCTTAGACGCAACTATTAGGTTTTCCTAATAGTGGTGTTTATGGTTTGATGATTAGCTTAGGCATGATTATTAGGCTCGACTAATAATCGTGTGTATGGATGATGATTAGCTTGAACATAGTTATTAGGCTTGCCTAATAATTGTGTCTATGGTTTGATGTTAGCGTAGACATATTGTGGTGTATATGTATGTATGTATTTATGGATGTATGTTAGCATAGGCACAATTACTAGGGTCACCCTAGTAAGTTGTTTCTATGGTATGATAAAAATCGGATCCGATATATATATATATATATATATATATATATATATATATATATATATATATATATATATATATATATATATATATATATATATATATATATATATATCAAGTAATTATATTTATGTTATTAATGTTCCTCATTTATCTTTCCTATAACTCATTAAGCATGTAGCTTACCTCCTTTTATGTTGTTATGTTTAAATAGGTTCTAAAGGACATCGAGAAAGTAAGGAAGCAGCTAAGGATTAGTGGAGCATTGGAAAATTAGTAAGTGATATGCAAGTCTCTTTTGAATCTTGCTCATAGATAACCGCTTTGATAACTCCTTGAGTCAAATTATGTATTTTATTTGTTATTTACGAGTTGATGTTATGGGACCAAATACTTGTGTTGGTAGTTGTAATGTTGAAAATGGTCAAAAGTTTGATGGTGTCAATTGCTTATGTTGAACGCTAAGTTATGTTGAATGGTGAATTATGATTTGATTTATGAATGATTATAATGTTTGGAATCCTAGAAGTTGGTCATGTCTGTTATCACCATTTATTGTGCACGGGTTCGGTGTAATACTGGGAAGAATGAGGTCTAAAAATAGTCTACCCGCCGGGTAAGATGTGTACACGCCGGGTAAAGTTTGGACAGAATGATGGTTGAAAAGGTTTAACCCACAGGGTAAATAAAGCTGTGGTTTAAGGGACTTGGATAATCCACTGTAGGGTTATATAGGCTTAAACCAACTCTAGTGTATGATAAGCGGTTTAGGACTTGGAAGATATATGAGTATAGAAATATGCCGTGCTTTATAGGAGTTAATGCGATAATAGAACCTATAGGATTGTAAAGGGTGAATGAATGCCATGTACGGAAATGCTAATGTAGTCATTGTGTATGTGTATTAATGTTAAGCCTTATACCTAAAGTGTGTGTGTCTTCGATGAAGCAAGTGTGACTTATGGTAATATAAAGACGCCTGGCCAACGCCTTTATATCACCATGATGCACATGGAAGTTCACCGCGACTACAAATGACGGGACAGGTAGTTAGAATGAAAAATTTATGAAAGTAGTTTTCTTTGAAAACTGAATGTCAAGAATCTAAAGTTTTGATCTTTTAAGTGATAAATGATATGTCGACACGTGAACACGATCACAATGAGAAAAGTGAAGATGAGTGTGTTAATACACCATCGGAAGTGCTAGTAATGGGCCCAACGAGGAAGATGAAAATGTCGTGAATGATTATAAACCTCTCAGGCAAGTGACACTCGTGAAGAGGATATGTGAAATTCTGAAAGGAAGATGATGGAACAATTTGAGTTTAAAAAGGTTTCCCTGCTTGTAGCCTCCACAGTATCATGGGGAAAAATAGTTAATGCAAGTTAATGAAGAGCTTGATAAAAGGTATGGAGATTTTGATTATCGAAGATAAAAGTGTATGGAGTAATGAAACTATTCTCATATGAAAGGAAAGGTAATGCATGTCTTAGATAGACAAACCAACATGTTTAAGTATTGGAATATGAGAGGTTAGCTAATTGATATCGGCTAAAAAGTCACATTTTCACCCCGGTATTGAGGCCTAAAAACAATAAAGTTCTAATCTTTATCACCAAAATACCCGCTTTATCGGTTAAAAATGAAGATCAATCAATTACGAAGACGGTGCAAAAAGAATCAAGAGAATCAGAGCAAAAATGAAGATTCTAGAGCTAAAACGGTGAAGGACAAGTTACGACCCCAGAAACCAAGTTACGTTTTCGGGAATAAGCAAAACGATCCAATCAAAATAGCAAACCAGGGTGCCATACGACCTGCCAGATGGCCTGCCACATCACAAATGGCCTGCCAACCATCGGGCACCCAAAACGACTTGCCCTTGCCACCGGCCTGTCCATATGGCTTGCCATACGGCCTGCCAGCCGTATCCCAGCAAAAATTCAAGTATAAATAGAGGGAATTTGTCATCCAATTCTCACACACTTCAATTCACTTCTCTCACTCTCTCTCTCTCTCTCTCTTTCTACAATATTAGTCATACTTTCAAGGCCTTCGGCTCCTTGCGGGAAACCTGGTAGCCGGAGAAAAACGCCGAATATTGTATTGGGGTTACAAGTAAAACAATTACCAAACGGGATTTTTATCAGTTAAACAAAGTATATCAATGATATGCTAAAACGTTTTAAAATGACTGATTTAAAACCAATGACAACCCCAATGAGGACTTTACTAGATGCTGATGCTAATGGGGAACCCTTTGACATTACGCTTTATCGAAGCATGGTTGGCTCTTTAATGTATCTGACTGCAAGTAGACCAGATATTACACTTGCTGTAACTGTCTGTGCTCGTTTTCAGTCGAACCCTAAGAAATCCCACTACAAAGCGGTTGTTAGGATTTTCCAGTACCTTAAAGGTACACCTAACCTTGGAATCTGGTATCCTCATGGGTCCGATTTCAATCTCACTGCTTATACAGATGCGGATCATGGCGGTTATCATGTTGATAGAAAAAGCACATCTGGATCAATTCAGATGTTGGGGAATAGGCTAGTTGGTTGGTCATCCAAAAAGCAGAACTGTGTGTCTTTATCAACCGTTGAGTCTGAGTATATTGTAGCAGCTCACTGTTGTTCACAAGTTTTGTGGATGCAAACTCAACTTTTGGACTATGGTTTTAAGATTTCTAAGACCCCAATTTAGTGTGATTCTCAAAGTACTATAGCAATTACAAGCAACCCGGTCCATCATTCTAAGACTAAACAGATAGATATTCGTTATCATTTCATTAAGGACCATGTAGAAAAAGGAGATGTAGAGTTATACCTTGTGCCTACCAAAGTGCAATTAGCTGACATGTTCACTAAACCCTTAGATGAACTTAGGCTAAAGTTCTTGATCAAAGAGATTGACATGGTAGAGTATAGTCCTTAATTTACCTTAGTTCTATTGGGACTTATACTTGGGATCTTGTGTTTAGGGGGAGTAAATACTTTCTAGGGGAGCAACTGATTTCTTCTGCTTTAGGTATTATCTTTCAAGGGGGAGCCTTTAGATTTATATTAACTTCCTGGGCTTATTTTTCAATGGTTATAAAAGGGGGAGGTAACTCATTGATATCATATTTCAAGGGGGAGTTAATTCATTTTCTTGGGAATATATCAAAATGTTGATTTACTTTCTTGTATATTACATTTTGAGGGAGAGAAAAAGGGAGAAAATGAAAAGAAAATTGATTTTTTAAAAGTGAATTCATAAAAATCTTTATTTTATATCTGAAATAATTCACTAAGGCTTGTATACATCTCAGTATGCAACCCATTTTAACATTTAGTATCACTGAAGATTTGTACTTTGTACATAATTCAAAGTTTTTCTAAGTACAAATCTTGTTTTGAAAAAATTCATAAAAATTAGAAAATATAAAATCCAAAAAGATTTGAATTTTACTGAATAAATGCTAACTTTAGCATTATACCGAATCTGACAACCAAAAATACAGATTCGGTAAGTTCAAAATTTTCAAAAATTGTCTCAGAAATGTTTTTCATTGAAAATGTGATAATCTTGAATGATTTTTGATAAAAGATTTGTCAAAATTTGAAGTTAATTTTTTTAAATCTGAAAATGGACTGCATTCGGTAAAATAGGCCCATTCGGTAAGGCCCATGTGTTCAAAATCATTCGGTATCTATAAATAGGAGGGTCAAAGTAAAACTTTCTCTCACTTTGTATTAATTGCATACCGAATCTGACTAATCTTACCGAGTCTGCCTAATCTATTCGTATTCTGTATCTTCAAATTCTTGGTAATTCTTTGTTTTAATCGAATCTAAGATGTACATATTGTAGATCTGAGATAATTGAGTACTTATAAACCAGAAAAAAATTGCAGATAACAAGATTGTGACATTTAATTTTGAAAAATGTCGATTATACCGAATCTGAGTTGAATATCTTGATTCTTAAGATTAAACTCATATGATCAGGATAATTAATATGAAATCTTGTCAAATCTATGTTAAATTGGTTGATCTATCAATTGACTGAGTCTGATTACATGTTTAATTGATTATTTGACGGATTCTGTATATATCGAATGTGTTCTTGCTACAGTACCGGGTCTGTTCAAATGATTAACATGTTTGTCTGATTTGATTGAGTTGTTAATTGATCATTATTATGTTTTTGCATGACATGAGACTGAATATGCATGTATGAGTGATTATCTGTGATTTTTGAAGATACCGAATCTGTTCTTGGCATGATACCGAGTCTGTATTTTGGTACTTTGAAATAATGTGATTTTTAACTTGAAACACTTAACATGTTTTATCTAAGTCTTTGAAATGAAAACACAAGCTTATTAGGTTACCGAATCTGAAGTTTTCATGAATACCGAATCTGCTTAGTTGTGTTCAAAATTGACTAAGTGTTGTTCTGATTCTTTGTGTTATATAGTTGACTTTACATGATGATTGTGTAATGTGATGAATATCATATGAATGTCATGTTTGTCAATTGCTTGTTCATATTTGGAATAAATGGTTTTTATAACTTAGAAAATCCGTAAAAATTATAAAATCTGAAAAATACAAAGGATTTCAAAGGAAATAATAATAGAGATATGTGCTTTATGATAATATCTTGTGATCTTCTATTTCTTATTTATACAACTAAATGGCGAACAATCACTTCATCAACTCTAAAACTAATATTCCCTGTAACTATTGGACTGCAATTCTAGAGAGGCATACATTATGGCTTGCTCTAAGCTCTACTGCCAGTGTGGCTGTAGCAGATCTAGACCTTCTGAATAGAACAATTAGGTTTGTGGAAGCTACACAACCTACTGCTGTCAATCCAAAGGGAGAACCAGCCAAATTTGAATTTGAGCTGAGAGGGGTACAAGGAATGAGGAGTATCACAAAGGCTGACTTCAGGAGGATCTTTCAGATTCCTCTTGTACAGAATTCTCCTGCTTTCCCTGCTACTCAGCAGATGATGACCTTAATCTTCTAACTTGGATATGTTGGAGCTACAAATGTTCCACCAGCTAAGTTTTAGAAGAAATATCTACACTCTCGGTGGTATGTGATCTTCTCAATCATCAACAGATACTTGCTGATGACAAAGAGTGAATCCGATAGCTTAACTGTGCCAATGCTGAGATTGTTCTACTCTTTCACAAGAGTGGAAACTCCAGATTATGCAGAACTTCTTTAGGATCTGGTTCAGGCTCAAGTTGATAAACCAAGGGTTCCTATATCCCTTGTGAAAGGTTTTTCTGTATCTTTATCCATGATGCTATAAATGCTTGCAGAAATGCAAATATATTTGTACCAGGAAGACATGGATTACAGATGAAGAGATTTGGGGAGTTGAAGATGAATACCCCGGTGATTCCTGACAATCAATTCACTGCGCCGATTCTAAATTGGCTAGTGGGGCTAGCTGCACCACAAGATGCTCGAATGCGTTCATATTTTGAGGCTGTAGGAATACCTCTTCTGAACCCGGTACAACAAGTACAAGTTGAACCCACCGCGGTTCCAGCCCCAGTGGTTGTAGAGGAACCTGTAGTACAACCACCCGGGCCAGCTAATCCTCCACTTAGGGTAAACCTCAAACGTTCTAGGGTAGCACACCAAGCTCAACCCGTAAGGATCAGGGAACCTTGTTCACCTAAGATTGAACCAACCCTTTCCACAACACCTGAGGTGAGCAATGACATCGATTCATTAGCAACTGAATCATCTCCCGAACATTATCTAAAGAAAACACGATATATGCCTGATGAGATGTTTCAGACTCCGCCAACCCAACGAGTAACTAGATCTAGGACTACGACTCCCATCGTACGCTAAACAGTTACTCCAACTCTTGGTGATACGGATCAAGACCTAGAGCCTATTAGGTCACCCTTACCCATTTCCGTATCACATCCAATAATAACAGTAACCCTACACTAAATGAAGTGCAAGCTTCGGTAGGCAAGAGAGCTAAACGCATGGATGGTAAAAAGACCAATCAGCCCATCCAATCTAAACATGACTTAACAATAAATCCTACCCAGCAAGATTCTTCGGCATCTAAGGAAGTAAATATTCCTCTACAGTAAAGTCTGCGTTGACTCAATCGATTGAGAAAACTCAATCATTGAAGTCCAGAACGGCCGAAGGGGAGCCGAAAAATCTTGAAAAGGCACCCTGTGTATCGGCTGGAAATCTTCCTGTGCCTCAACGTACAACAGGGTCTCGAGGTCCGTCTTATCTTAATGAGGGAGATCTGCCGCGTCTCATGGAAACGAGTCAACATGACAATCCTTCGGGATATTTATTAGACTTCCAGCAGACTGATCCCATGGTTTAAGAAATTGATCCATTGGTTCAAACCACTCTCTTCCGGATACTAAATCTCAGGGTCTGGAGGAAGAGTCTTTAACTGAAAGAGATGTGCCACCTCATGGTATGTCAGTGATTTCAGGAGTCAGAGATAGCAATATCTCTACGAGAGCTAAATTTACGGGTAGTTCTGCTACTTTGTTAGAGTCCCATGAGACTAAAGTCATGGAGGCGGATGCTTCGAAAGAAACTTTGCCGGTGACAACTCCAGTTGTTACCCAACCTCCATCAGAAGGGGATATCACGAATCTAACTAGTTGTATGTACAGCCCTACATATAAGAATAATAGCACACATTTATCCTTTCCTACCCTCACGGCAAATCAAACACTTCCACCGACATCGCCTTCGACAATTGCTGCTGTTGTTGATGTTGTTCATGGTTACACTATTGTTTCACCAACTAGGTCACCTTCTTGGATTTCAAACAGATATGGATTCAGATATCTCTCTGATAATGAGGTGGAGGAGCTATATCTTGCTGAGTTTGCTAAACGAACTGATCTTGATGAAGTTCGCGAGACTATGATGATTTATCTTGAGCAAGCAAGAATAGTATATTCTTTATCTCCATGTAAGACACCTGGACCAATTCACATGCCTGATCATGATGATTTTGATCCCGATAATCTTCATAAGGGGGAGAATAGACAAGGTGGTTATTGGTCCAGTGGTTTTCAAAGATCAACTCATGAAGCTGGTTCGTCTAATCAACATAAGGATCACGTTGTTGTTGAAATATCTGATTCTGAAAGTGATGAAATTGAGAAAATTCAATGTGAAAGTTTTCTAGATGAATCGGAGACTCAGAGAGATGGTGACTCAGGGATGCTAATGATTTTTGATTCAGCTGATTAAACTGAGGATAAATCAGCTCCAGAGGACAATCGAAATTTTGATAATATTGACCATATTTTGAAGGGGTCATCTAGTGTCGCCAATGAATTCAATGAACATCAATTTGTCAACTTGACATCTCCAACCGATGAATTTGGGATACACTTTGAGAAGGAGATTTTCTCAAATGGAAAAGAAGATACTACGACTCCTCCTGATCCTAAAGTTCCATTTCAAATTGCAGAGATTGTTCTTGAGCGTGATGCTAATTTCTAACTTAGTGAGGATGAGGAGAAGATGATTCTTCGTTCACCATTCATAGAACAACAAGCTTATAGAATCTATGGTGATTCTGATCTCGTCCTTTCGGCATCAATGAGTGTTCTGGGTGCATGGAAATATCATAAGAATATGGAATATCTCAAAGGTTATCTGAGTGTTCGCGACAAATTCAAATTGAAGAATGAAGAAAAACTTCAAGAACATCGAAATTCAGAGATCAAAAGTATTAATAAGGTTTTGATAATTAACAAGGATGGAGTGAAGATGCCAGTGTTTCAAGTAACAAGAATGGATGATGAGGATTATCAGTTCTCAGAAGCGGATTTTGATAAACTGAAGATGGACGACATTATTTTCATCTACAATTACTTGATAGATTTGAATGAATCTGCAACAATTTATCATGCTACTGCAATGAAGGCAGTCTACAGATTTATTCTTGACTCGATGAGATGGATGTCTGTTCACGACTTTCAGATGGGGTTAGAATCTGGAAACAAAAAGCTCGGAATCAAACCGCCAAATCAAGTGATTGAAGAGCTAAGATATATGTCCTTACTTGAAGTAAGTGACTGTCCATATGGGTTTGCATTTGTCAATTCTCACTATACAAAGGTCTTCATCAGAGTCTCAGATTTCAAAAGATACTCAGACGGAACGTTGATGTATGCCTTCAAATACTTAAGATGGAGACTGATCAATAACTGCTATCCAACTAAAGATAATGAGATTGTCAAATACATTCACACGAGATTGAAGAGTCGTCTCAAAACAAGAGTGAATATACGAAGATATGATAATCTCAAAGGATTCAATTCAAAGTTCACTTCAGAGGAAAAAAGTTCCTTTAGATGTTTTAAATAGGATTATATTGTAAAGTTCACATTTAACACTAAGAGGGAGATTGTTAGGACCCCGAAGATGTATAGTGTTAATGTGAAACATGCTTAAATGAAGGTTCCTTAGAAGAGGGCTATATAAGGAACCTAATTAGTCCTAATTAGATAGCCATTGTATTGTAAACAAGTTCTAGAAGTTGTGGAATGTAAATTTTATTGATTCTCTCTCACACCGAGTCTCCTTCATACATACCGGATCTCATTCAAACTTGTCGTTTCTTCTAATCTCAACAAGATCTGACCTATCAATGAGTATTAAACATATTAGCAAGTAGCAAGTAATACTCACACATAGCAAGAGATAGTTATTCTAAAATCAATTATATAGATATTTGCACAACATTATAATTTAAGCTTTTATCAAGCTTACTTGCAATATAACATATTGCATGATTAATGTGTAAGCACACATTAATGTCCAACACATGAACAAGGGAAGAGCAATCTCTAGTTGGGACTTGATGACAATCCTAAATGTATCTAAGTGTATTTTAGGATTACAAGTCTTTACTAGTTACACTTGAAAGCATTGTTCTTCATTTAGCCTTAATTAGTCACTAAGTCATATTTAATTGAAATTAATATTCTAGTGACATTAGCTTAAGTGTGTTGGTACTTGGTGATCATACTAAAGATATATAGATAAGCTTTAAGATCACAAGTAATTAATTAACACTTATGTGTTATGCCTAATCATGGTTAATTTTTCATTAAGATGTAATTAAGCGTAATTAACCAAGATTAGTGTTTTTATGACCAAGACTCAATTGAGTATGGAAAGGACATCTATTCTAAGCGTGTTGAACAAGGTTTCATGAATTATAGATGTCGGGAACTAGTCAAACTAAATTTGGTCAAAAATGGTGACAGAGAAAACTGCGATCGCACTGCGATTGACCGTGGTGGCGACCGTGCAACATGTTTTCACAAAACTGCGTTGCAATTCAGTTTGGGCCTCTACGACTGGGTATGCGGTCGACCGTACTTTGACCGTGTATTTTGCTGACCTTATTTTCATTCTTTAAGTTTTGTTTGACTTGGTCATTTACAAGATCAAGTATGGATTAGTGACCTTGCGTGTTTTATGTTAAGATGTCGATCATCACTTATGCATATGTATGTGTCATCATCAAAATATATTCTTTGGTTAAGCATCATACTTAACTTTGTCGGTTAGTCCATTAACCAACATTCAACCAACACTTTGATTACTTTAGACTATCTTGGATTAAGATCACTCTAGTTTACTTTAGACTAAATTAGTAACTTAGCATATCTAACTAAAACTTAAATCAAGAGGGCATACTTAGTGTACGACCTAAACCTGATCTAGACCAGGACCGTTGTTATTCGTACCTGATCCAGACGCAATAATCTCTAAAGCACGCAAAGAAGAATGAATCAGAAATCGAATGGCGTTACGCGTTACTCTAGCAGAAAACACCAAAAACACCAAACCCTCGATTGAAGGTCGAGGAGGACCAATCAGATTCCCAGAGATTCAAGGACACTCGTTCGAGTTAAAGCATCACATTATACAGCTCATCCAAAATGGTTGTCAAGTTCATGGACTGCCGAATGACTATCCTAATTCTCACCTTGATAAATTCATATCTCTTTCGAACTCCTAAAATAGCCAGGATAGGACAAGATATAGTCCGGCTATACTTGTTTCCCTATTCTCTCACTCACCATGCACATACATGGTTTGAAGGATTGGAAAAAGATTCCATCATGTCATGGACAGAGATGGCTACTAAATTCCTAACTAAATATTTACCTCCTTCTAAACAAACCAAGCTTAAGAATGACGTCATCAACTTTAAACAAAGTTATGATGAATCTATTTACACTGCATGGGAGCGATTCAAAACTCTGCTGAAGAAATGCCCTAATCACCAACTAGAACGTTCAACTCAAATCTGTACCTTCTACCATGGTCTTACGGTAAATCATAGAATGATGATCGACGTAGCAGCTCAAGGAAATCTGATGAACCAAACTACAGATGAAGCATGGGAGTTGCTCAAAAACATGACAATGCATCATCATGACTGGAAAAGTGGTGAAACAACTTCATGATCTGCTCCACTCTCCGCACTTAATAATGAAGCGGAGGCCATCAAATCTCTCACGGACAAGATGGAGTCTCTTGCCAAATAACTCAGAGAATTGAAGACGCAACCACAACAAGTTAAACAGGCTCAGTCTTGTGTTAACTGTACCAACTCACAACCCACTGAAGAATATCAAGTTGAGTACCAGAATCCTGACGGTTCAGTCTGTTACGTAATACCCAGCTCGTCAATCAATTCCTGGATTTAATCAATAACCTAGGGTTAACTAACTTCATTGAAATAACCAGCCTTTTCGCTATCGTTACCCACCTTATCCACCCCAACAACCTCAATTGACCTACGATCAACCACTTCCACTCACTGGACCACCAACTAGGGAAAATTCTCCAACCACCCAAATTACAAAAGTAACGAACCCTGCTCTCGGGATTGATGAATATTTGACTCAGTTCATTAAAGGACAACAACAACTAAATCAGAGAACTGCGTTTAGACAAAACCATACGGAGATACTCGTACGAAACCAATTAGCTCTGCTCAAAAGTGTAGAAACACAGCTCGGACAGTTATCATAACGCCTTGAAATCCGACCACAAGGAAGAGTACCTAGTAATAATATCCAAAATCCCCACATAGAGGAAGCTAAGCAAATAGATTCCATAATCCCGAAGGATCAACTACGGAGAAGTTCAGCTAGGCTCAAGAACAAATCAACATATACTCAGAAGCTGCCCTCTCAAACTCCAGTTCATGTGCCTTATCCCAAAAGCTACTGGAAGAACCATCCAAGCTTGATACTTACAAACTTGACGGAAGATTCCTGGACACCATGTCCAAAGTTCCCAATAAGAAAAGATACATTCGAAGGCTTCTCTCTACAAAGGAAAGGATACCAGATTCCAACAAAATTCCACTGAGTGAAGAATGCTCGGCATTGCCCATGTTCAATCTACCAATCTGGAACCATTCATGCGCTAGCAGATTCAGGAGCAAGTATCAACCTAATCCTCTATTCTCTCTACAAGAGATTAGAGCTAGGAGACTTGTCACCAACCAAAATGACAATCCAACTTTCCGATCATACAATCCGATATCCTAAGGGCATCGTTGAAAACGTCTTGGTAAAGGTCGACAAATTCTTGTATGCTACGGATTTCGTAGTGATAGATATTAAGGAAGACCTACATACGTAGATAGTATTAGGGAGACCTTTCATGAACATGGCTAGGACTGTCATTGATGTGTACAGTCAAACCCTGATCTTGCGATCACATGGGGAGAGCGTTACCTTCAAAAGTGACCGACTTACCGATCTTTCTGGACAGGCAGAGACGTTTGCTATTTCCACCGGAAGGATCACTTCCGATGATGAGTCCCCACCACCAGCCGATGATATCAAAATGGGTGTCGAATCAAAGTCTGTTGATGACCCAGAAATGGAAGAAGAGGAAATCAGCGAAGAAATAGAGGAAGATGAAGAATCTGAGGAGGAAGAAGAATTGGGAGACGTAGAGAAAACTGCAATAGTACCCTCTCTAAGCGTAGATGCAAATAACAATTGTCACGAAGAATTAATGAGGCTAGAGACAGAGGAACACATTTTAATAATTCGATTCAAAAAGAAAACTGATAAGGTTGCTGAAGTTAAAGATATAGAGTTTGACCCTGCCAGTGTCAAAGTGAAGCACCCGAATACTGAAGAAACCCGCTCATCAGACGAATCTACAGATGAAAACTATACCAATTATGATGAGGAAGAAGAGCAAAATGAAGACATTCTGGATGATTCATATTCTCCACCTGCACCAGATCAAGAGCAGCCGGACTCTTCTTCAGATCACTCAGAGATACCGGTCATATCTAATTTAGCCGACATGATAACCTTCATCAATGACACCGATAACTTTGAAGATATTCTTGAAGCCATCCGTAAATCAACCATCGTTGTAACATCCCAGGTAACACGTTCCCCGTAGCATGATATTGTCCGCTTTGCCCGTAGGCATACAGATTTTTCTTGGCAACCAAACACGATGAGCACTTTTCAGGAGGTCTCCCATCCTGGTAGTGCTCTCGCTTGAGCACGATTAACTGCATAGTTCTCATGGGATCTGCTGCAATTGTGGTCCAAAAATGCGTCATGCTAGGAAAGGTCTCCACACCCTTATAAGGCATGCTTCGTTCCCCTCTCCAACCAATGTGGGACGGATGTAACACGGATTTTACAATCCTCCCCCTATGGGACACAGCGTCCTCGCTGTGCACGTTTGGTCCGGGGCCTGGCTCTAATACCATCTGTGTTATTATTTTCCGTCTCACCAAATCCGCCCACTTTCTAGCCATGAACGAAATCGATACAATGGACAAACTTGCACAACTGTACATAAAGGAAATTGTATCCCGTCACGGTGTACCCTTATCGATCTGACCGAGATGCCCGTTTCGCTTCTAGATTTTGGCGTTCCTTACAAGAAGCCCTGGGAACACGTCTAGACATGAGCACCGCATATCACCCACAAACCGACGGGCAAAGCGAATGCACGATTCAAACCTTGGAAGACATGTTACGAGCTTGTGTTATTGATTTCGAAAAAGCTTGGGAAAAGCATTTGCCTCTAGCCAAATTCTCTTACAACAATAGTTACCATTCGAGTATTAATGTTGCACCTTTCGAAGCTTTATATGGCCGTAAATGTCGTTCTCCTATTTGTTGGGCCGAAGTAGGTGATAAGCAAATCACTGGAATCGAACGCATCCATGAAACAACCGAGAAGAATGTTCAAATCCAAGAAAGACTCAAGACGGCCCGTAATCGTCAAAAGAGCTATGCCGACATTAGACGTAAAGATCTTGAATTCCAAGTGGGTGACCGAGTAATGTTAAAATTCGCAGCTTAGAAAGGTGTAATCCTTTTCAAAAAGTATGGAAAGCTAAATCCGCGATATATTGGTCCTTTTGAAATCTTGGAGCGTGTTGGACCCGTTGCTTATCGTTTAGATCTTCCGACTCAATTAAGTTCTGTTCATCCCACTTTCCACGTATCAAACCGGAAGAAGTGTCTTGCCAAACCAAAACTTGTCATACCTCTCGATGAGCTTATGATTGATGACAAACTCCACTTCAGGATGAAATGTTCTTTAACCGGTGGGTAATGTAACGACCCGACGTTTTTGACTTATATTTATGCTTTATACTTGAACGAATCTGCGTATATGTGCGTACTGAGCTAGATATTCTAGGATCATTATCCATGCTAATTACTTTTGTTAATATCTTAAAACGTGTTATTAAGTACTTAATTACTTAACTTGATCCTCGAATGCTTTTATGACCGTTAGTGTCACTTGTCGTTTAGAACGAGATACGTACTTGGTACACGTTAAAATTTTGTCATAATTGGAGTGTTATGGCTACTAAATCCTAATTGTTATTTCTAAATGACAATTACTTAGCTTGACGGTTGCTTAATTACGCTTAGTGTTTTATTAATGCACACTAGTTAGTCTTAATGGACTTATTGTCATGACCCGGACTTTTTCCATGATTATATATTATATGAGATTAATATTTACATGATTAAATGTTTCCAACATGTTAAGCAATCAAACTTTTTAAGACTTGATTAATTGAAACGAGTTTCATGTAGACAATTGACCACCCAGTTTCCCCGACGATTCACGAACGTTAAAAATTATAAACGACATGATAAATATATATATATATATATATATATATATATATATATATATATATATATATATATATATATATATATATATATATATATATATATATATATATATATATATATATATATATATATATATAAATATATTTAACATAATATTATGATAAGTAAGTATCTCATTAAGTATATTAACAATGAGTTATATACATAAAATGAGACTACTAAATTAAGAAATTTGAAACGATATATATAACGATTATCGATGTAACAACGTCTTAATTAAAATAAATACATATGTATCATATTAAAATATATTAATACACTATGTTTAACATGATAAATGATAATTAAGTATATCATTAAGTGTATTAACAATGAACTACATATGTAAAACAAGACTACTAACTTAAGGGTTCAAAACGACATATATATGTAACGATTAACGACGAAATAACTCCTTAATTAAAATGTATGTACATGTATCGTATTGAGATGTATTACTACACTTTTGAAAGACTTATATACAGATATTAAAATACTTATACTCAACAAAGATAACTATACTCGTATTCGCATTCAATTTTCTCAAGAATTCTACTCGTATTCATACGGTATTTGTACTCGTATTGTACGCAGCTTCTAAATGTATTTACTATTGATCTATACCAATAAAAATCGGCTCCTTAGCAGCCCTAAATGATTAAGAGACATGTGGAACCAAATATTTGGCATCTAGCTTGAATTATTACACTAAAAATCAAACTACAATTTGCATATAACACCACCACCATTCATGTTTTTCATTCATTCATGCACACACTTTCATTTTCAATTTCCATGCATCAAATTGATCTCTCTCTTATTCTCTCATTATGTTCTAAGTGTTCTTCATCATCTTCATCAAAATCTACATCAATCTAGCTCAAATATCCAAACATAAATCATCATACAAAACAATCTTTCAAGAACACTTCAAGAATCATATCAAGTTTGCAAGACTACTTCCAAGCTTTCAAATCCATTCCAAGTAATCATCTAAGATCAAGAAACCTTTGTTATTTACAGTAGGGTATCTTTCTAATTCAAGGTAATATTCATATTCAAACTTTGATTTGATTTCAATAACTATAACTATCTTAATTCAAGTAGTAATCTTACATAAACTTGTTTTCATGTCATGATTCTACTTCAAGAACTTCCAAGCCATCAAAGATCCTTTGAAGCTCAAGTTTATTTCTCATCATATCCAGTAGGTTTACCTACTATACTTGAGGTAGTGATGATGTTCATAACATCATTTGATTCATATATATATATATATATATATATATATATATATATAACTATCTTATTCGAAGAATAAAAATTGTATTCACTAGAACATAGTTTAGTTAATTCTAAACTTGTTTGCAAACAAAGTTAATCCTTCTAACTTAACTTTTAAAAACAACTAAGTACATGTTTATATCTATATGATATGCTAACTTAATGATTTAAAACTTGGGAACACGAAGAACACCGTAAAACCGGACATACGCCGTCGTAGTGAAATCGAGGACTGTTTTGGGTTGGATAATTAAAAACTATGATAATATTTGAATTAAAAGTTGTTTTTATGGGAAAATGATATTTCATATGAATATGAAACTATATCCAAAAATCATGGTTAAACTCAAAGCAGAAGCATGTTTTTCAAAATGGTCATCAAGATGTCGCTCTTCGCGGAAATGACTACCTCTTTAAAAATAGGCATGTAACCTGTAACTCCGACTATAAACCACCACCTTTTCAGTTTAGTTTTACAAATTTCAGTTCGTTACGAAACCATAGCAATTTGATTAACTCAAAATGGATTTATAATGAAGAAGTTATGAGCAAAACAATATTGGTTAAAAATGGCTAAAATGACTACGTGATGATTTTACAAAAATCTATACTAACCACATCCTAGCTAACTTTTTGTGACGAACCAGAAATTTCCAAACAAATTTAAACTTAATTTTTATATGTTTCTACACGATAAGCAAAGTCTGTAATGTAGAGTCTCAAAAATTTTGAAATGTTTCATATATGCAATTGACTTTCGACCATTCCCGATGATTCACGAATAATTAATTGTAAATAGATATGAAAGGACCCATTCATATACATTATAAACGATTCACAATAGTTGATTACATCACGAGGTATTTTGACCTCTATATGATACATTTTACAAACATTGCATTCGTTTTTAAAAGACAAACTTTCTTTACAACGAAAGTTGACGGAATGCACACCATTTCATAATACATCCAACTATAATTGACATAATAATAATCTTGATGAACTCAATGACTCGAATGCAACGTCTTTCAAAATATGCCATGAATGACTCCAAGTAATATCCTTAAAATGAGCTAATGCACAGCGGAAGATTTCTTTAATACCTGAGAATAAACATGCTTTAAAGTGTCAACCAAAAGGTTGGTGAGTTCATTAGTTTATCATAATCCATCATTTCCGTAATAGTAATAGACCACAAGATTTCAGTTTCTATAAATATCCGTACACTCGCAAGTGTATAAAAGTATTCTATAAGTTGTAGGCACCCGGTAACAAGCTTTAACGTTCATGTTTTACCCTCTGAAGTACACCAGATCAGGTGTGTTTAAAATAACCTCGAAGTACTAACGCATCCCATAGTCAGGATGGGGTTTGTCAGACCCAATAGATCTATCTTTAGGATTCGTGCCTACCGTACATAGACAAGTAGTTTAATGTTACCAAGCTAAGGGTATATTTCTGGTTTAAACCCACATAGAATTAGTTTTAGTACTTGTGCCTATTTCGTAAAACATTTATAAATCAGCGCATGTATTCTCAGCCCAAAAATATATATAAAAAGGGAGCAAATGAAACTCACCATACTGTATTTCATAGAAAAAAAATACATATAACGTCATTTAACAAGTGCAAGGTTGGCCTCAGATTCACGAACCTATATTAATTATATATATTTATATGTTGGTCAATATTTGTCTAACAATTTTTGGTCAAGTCATAGTGTACCACAATCCTAATGCTCGAGACTAATATGCAAAAGTCAACTTGACCCAAAATGACTTCTAAAATTTATACGTGTTTATTATATAACATAGCTATAGTCGTTTTATATATTTAAATATATTTATTAGATTTTATAATAATAAAAGTCATTTATTAATAAAAATGTATATTAACGTTTATATATGATAAAATATACTTTTATATATCTTAAGTAGTAAAATTTATAAAGTTCACTTAATATCGTAAAACTATAGTGGTAAGTATTATTAATGTAATTATATTACGCGTGGTGAAAAATATCTTTGTATCCCCTATTTATTTGATAAAATAATATTGATCATAATAATAATAAGTAAAAGTTGTATTATTTTGTAATAATAATTATTATTATTCTATAAAAAAAATAACAATATTTATATTTACTAAAAATGTTATTATGATAAAATGATAATACTAACATAATAGTAATAATGATATTTTATAATAACAATGATATTTCTATTAAAATAATAACGACGATAGTAATAATAATCATTTTAACAATAATACTAAAATTCAGTTGACTATAACTTCAAATCCGTTCATCGAAACCATTCGATATTTAAATGAAAAGTTCTTAATTTTTCGCTAGCTTTCCAATGACATGCATATCATATACCCTATCTCAGTAGCATATGTATCTAATTCAGGATTCAACAAACCTATCTAAGGACAATATCGAATGTACAAGCATGCATAATCCTATATACTCGAGCACTAGTCAGGGATACACTATTGATATATAAAAGTTAAGTTATGAGTGCTCACGTATCAATATTGAGATTCAATATTGCAGGAAAGTACGTAGACGCAACGGAGATGATAAAAACTAGATTGACCTCACGAGCATACCCATGAACCATACACATCACCTCCATAGCTATAACCCATAATTTCCTTAGCTTCGACTCATTCAAAAAACTATTTTGAAATCACTCGGATATCACTCCGTCGTAATATTTTATGTATACTAATAATATCTTGAAATAATATAGAGCAAATATATATATATATATATATATATATATATATATATATATATATATATATATATATATATATATATATGTAAATCGATTGAGAGAGTTTAGAGAAATATATTTTCAAGTTTCTATGAAATAATGAAACCTATTGAATTCTATTTATAATAGATTTTTGAATTATTAAAGTGAATTATTAAAGTATGAATTATTAAAGTGAATTATTAAAGTATGAATTATTAAAGTGAATTATTAAAGTATGAATTATTAAAGTGAATTATTAAAGTATAAATTATTAAAGTGAATTATTAAAGTATGAATTATTAAAGTGAATTATTAAAGTATGAATTATTAAAGTGAATTATTAAAGTATGAATTATTAAAGTGAATTATTAAAGTATGAATTATTAAAGTGAATTATTAAAGTTAAAGTAAAGGTAAAGTAAAGTAAAGGTAAAGTTAAAGTATAGTAAAAATATAAAAACTATGTATGTATAATACGTGTATAAATATATATATAATATTAATTTAAATCGTTATATATATTTAATGAAATAAAATATAAATATCGTTATATTTATTATACTGGTTAAGTAATGAGTTGTCAAAAGTGATTCTAGATATTTATAAAAGTTATATACGTTTTAATAATAAAGTTCTTTTTAAACTGAAAACGTTTTTGTACGTTTGAAAATAGATTAATAGAATATTATGGAAACCAATTCTCCAATAGCTTTTGTCTAACTTTCGTAAATGACACTTTTTTTTTTTATAAATAGCTTTACAAATTATTCCGAATATCGTTAAGAGGAATAGATTTTCTCAAATCATAGTGGACCTCTCAACAGAGACTTGTAATCATAATTCAAAGTTTATGATAATTCAATCATTTAATATATATTTTTTTTAATTTCGTCGATAATCATATTGAAACAAATACGTTCATATAAAGCATTATACGTTTAAATACTTTGTTGACATTTGCAATTTATAACATATACACATATACATACATATTCATATATGTTCATTTAATGGTTCGTGAATCATTGGAATTTGGTCGAGGTTTAAATGAATGTATAAATATAGTTTAAAATCCTTGAGATTTAACTTATCAAACATTGCTTATCGTGTCAGAATAATATAAAGATAAAGTTTAAATTTAGTCGAAAATTTTCGGGTCGTCACAGTACCTATCCGTTAAAGAAATTTCGTCCCCGAAATTTGATAGAGGTCGTTATGGCTAACAATGAGAATGTTATTATGACGATTATGAAGTTTTATCATGTCTAAGAAGTATGGATAAAATAATTCGATTCCAAGCGTATGAGGGAAGTTATCGTAAATGAAGGAAATAAGATTATAGTGATTCGTCATATCTTTTGACATCATCACAATTGATCTCCGAATTTAAAGAAAATCTTTGTAATTTATATTGGATTTGATGCTTCGGTGATTAAGGAGATTATGATTCTCTTCGAATTAATACGATAATCCATCTTGATTTCTCTGTCGGGTATTTCACTATAAATCCACATACTTCATTTCCTTACAACTCACACCTTCTATTCTTTCTCCCTCAACTCATATTTTAAAGTATTTGTCAATATGCTTCATCCAGTACTGATTCTCGATATACTCCTCACTTTCATATCTGTCGTTCTTCTTTTTCATCTGCCTCCGGAAGAATCTATTTACTTCTACTATACTCTCGGTTTTATAGTGTTTTTAGTTCTTCCGTGTCTTTATATTGCTATATGCATCGATATATACGGTTTATAATTTTTGGGTGGTTGTTGGGTTTTATATCTTCCCTTATATTTCAAAGCCCCTGCTTTTGTCTTCTATAATCATTGACATCCAAGTTAATGCTCCCTTCTATTTGCTGCGATTTATACTCCAATTTCTATTTTGAAGTTTTGTCCTTTCGTTTCTTCTTCTTGCGATTAAGCAACGTTTGTAATGGTCCAGTATTCGCAGATATGAATTTCAGAATGAACATAGTTAATGTTCTAAGAAGGAAATAGTTAATTTACCAGAATACCCTGAAAAGACCGAATCATCAAGAAAATATATTCTTGATATTTTTAGAGATTAAATAGAATACAAGAGTCGTGTAACATGGAACATGATGACGGCATGGTCTGTGAATCGTCATGTCCCATTAGAAACTCAGCATGACTTACTGTAATATAATCACGTTGATCAAGTGTCATTATATTATACTAACTCATGCTTCAGTTCCCAACACTACTTCAAAACATTCATAATTTAAACTCGAAAGTTTATAGAATATAGAAACTAATAGTTTCTTATATGATGTAACACTGATAGCGCAAAGAGATAAATGACTTCAGATAAGATTAGTTGTGAAAATATCTTCAGAAATATCGCGGATATTTATAATGAAAGATATGATCATATCTTAGAATTTCTAATATTGATGGATGATGATGAAGATTTGTCTGTAAAGGTTTAGAATAAAGAGTAAGGTATTCGTTAATGACTTTAGCAGGCACTGAATCATTTGGATTCTTTGAAGGCAGATTTAGTCTTTGTGATTTGTCCACAGCCTCCTTCATAGTCTGTTCAATCCGTTTTCCAGTTCCAAACCTTCTCTTTTTCTCAGATTTACCACCTTACTATTCTTTGTCATCAAACTTTTTACTGTTAAGATCGTTTACAGTTTTTGATGCTTCGTCAGCATTTCAAGAACTAGTTTGCAGTTCAGAATATTTTTCAGAACTTCACATTCAAAGTATGTAAGTCCAGGAGATAGACGTTTTACGTACACATATAACTATTGGCGTAGACATGCTGCGAGATTTCAAAATACTGGTTACTGTTTTTCAATGATTCGTATGACAATTCTCGTTACAAGATGCGAATGAGTAAATGATGTGATTTCAATAAATATAATGATTTTTAGAAAAGTCAAAGATAATTGAAGTTGTTGGTAAGTTTATTACTAAGGTGGCGAGATATGAAAGGTCCCCAGTAACGATGACGAAAGGGCAACGTATCTATCGAGGTTATAATAAGACTAGTCCGACTGAAAAGTCGAAGTTGACTTGCTGGAGCTGTGACAAAACTGTCTACTTTAAAAAGGAATTGAAAAGTCATTTTTTCTAATAAATGCCAAAGGGTCTGACACGGATACGCGTCGAACTATGACTTTGGCTTCGAGAGCTTTTTAGGTACATAAATGTGGGTAATATGTCATTGGATCATCATCTCGATTGTTCATTGTTTGAAGTGTCTTTGAAAACTTCGGAGAGTTTGAACACAGTTTGTAATCGTTAATATACATATGATGTTCTAACACGGTTTTGAAGTCAAAGTATAGCTTTGAAAGATGTAGGAATCTAAGAGTGATGTCTTCTGTTAAATCATGACTTGGATTTTGATTTGTCAAAATCAGAATGCGTAATTAAATTTGGGTGAGAATGGTTGTTTTGATTTCTATACAAGAATGTATATTGTTGTGAGATTTTGAGAGTATAGTTGACGATTTGCTTAATCAGATTCGAAAAATGTAATATATTAATTGTGAATTTATATATCTCTCGGGTATTACCTACCCGTTAAAAAAAATTTCACAATTAATATTTTGTACAACAGAATTTTATTACAGCCTTTATGAAAATATATATGTGCATATTTTCTTCAGATGTAACATAGATTTAATGAGTTAATATTAAATTAAACTCATTTGATTTACGGTTGAAACTAGAACTGAATAATCCCTAAAGACTTTAGAAATTACATAACTTTTACGGAGTATTTATTCAATAAAATTGAAATTATGAATTAATACTTCGTTATTTGTTGGTGTTTGTAACCCTTGCACCATATTCTCCAAAGCCACTACCCGAGCGCGAAGCTCGTTGACTTCTTCTATTACATCGGGGTGATTGTCGGTTCGGACGAGCGGATAAATAAGATCTAGAATTTGGTGTAGTATATAATCATGACGAGATACTCTGGAAATGAGAGAGAAAATGGTGTTTCAGACAGGTTCGCCGGTAAGTGCTTCAGGTTCATTGCCAAGAGGGCAATGTGGTGGATGGAAGAGATCACCTTCTTCTTGTCTCCAATTATTGAGGAGGCTACGAACCTATCCCCAATTCATTCATAATAGATGATGGCTGATTGGTTGATCCATTCCAGTCACACTGCTTTCGGAGCTTGAGTGGGATTCCATTTCAGAATCCGAGGAACTTGAACTGATGACGAATTCCATTTCGTACGATTTGATAAAGGATTTTTTGATACGAAATGATTTTTCGGCTATCTGGTGGTATTCTAACTACATAAAATATCTATATATATAGATCAAAAGATTTCATAGATTACGGAGGAATTTACGGGATATGTCAGGCAAAGTTTACAGTAACAGATACGCTAAGATATGGATTAGCAGATACGCTAAGATATGAATTTTGTCTATACACTATTCATGCAATCAATGCAGTAAGACGTGTCTAGACTAAGAATGATAAGCAGGCAATTTCTGACAAAAATGATAAGCAAAACTTTTGACATGCAGACACGGTCGAAGTCCAGGCTCATTAATGCATCCTAACGACTATCAGTCAGACACACTAATGCAGACCTGGTTCGCTAAGACCACCACTCTGATACCAACTGAAAGGACTCGTTTATATACATTATAAACGATTCACAATAGTTGATTACATCGCGAGGTATTTTGACCTCTATATGATACATTTTACAAACATTGCATTCGTTTTTAAAAGACAAACTTTCTTTACAACGAAAGTTGACGGAATGCACAGCATTTCATAATACATCCAACTATAATTGACATAATAATAATCTTGATGAACTCAATGACTCGAATGCAACGTCTTTCAAAATATGCCATGAATGACTCCAAGTAATATCCTTAAAATGAGCTAATGCACAGCGGAAGATTTCTTTAATACCTGAGAATAAACATGCTTTAAAGTGTCAACCAAAAGGTTGGTGAGTTCATTAGTTTATCATAATCCATCATTTCCGTAATAGTAATAGACCACAAGATTTCAGTTTCTATAAATATCCGTACACTCGCAAGTGTATAAAAGTATTCTATAAGTTGTAGGCACCCGGTTACAAGCTTTAACGTTCATGTTTTACCCTCTGAAGTACACCAGATCAGGTGTGTTTAAAATAACCTCGAAGTACTAAAGCATCCCATAGTCAGGATGGGGTTTGTCAGACCCAATAGATCTATCTTTAGGATTCGCGCCTACCGTACATAGACAAGTAGTTTAATGTTACCAAGCTAAGGGTATATTTCTGGTTTAAACCCACATAGAATTAGTTTTAGTACTTGTGCCTATTTCGTAAAACATTTATAAATCAGCGCATGTATTCTCAGCCCAAAAATATATATAAAAAGGGAGCAAATGAAACTCACCATACTGTATTTCGTAGAAAAAAAATACATATAACGTCATTTAACAAGTGCAAGGTTGGCCTCGGATTCACGAACCTATATTAATTATATATATTTATATGTTGGTCAATATTTGTCTAACAATTTTTGGTCAAGTCATAGTGTACCACAATCCTAATGCTCGAGACTAATATGCAAAAGTCAACTTGACCCAAAATGACTTCTAAAATTTATACGTGTTTATTATATAACTTAGCTATAGTCGTTTTATATATTTAAATATATTTATTAGATTTTATAATAATAAAAGTCATTTATTAATAAAAATTTATATTAACGTTTATATATGATAAAATATACTTTTATATATCTTAAGTAGTAAAATTTATAAAGTTCACTTAATATCGTAAAACTATAGTGGTAAGTATTATTAATGTAATTATATTACGCGTGGTGAAAAATATCTTTGTATCCCCTATTTATTTGATAAAATAATATTGATCATAATAATAATAAGTAAAAGTTGTATTATTTTGTAATAATAATTATTATTATTCTATAAAAAAATAACAATATTTATATTTACTAAAAATGTTATTATGATAAAATGATAATACTAACATAATAGTAATAATGATATTTTATAATAACAATGATATTTTTATTAAAATAATAACGACGATAGTAATAATAATCATTTTAACAATAATACTAAAATTCAGTTGACTATAACTTCAAATCCGTTCATTGAAACCATTCGATATCTAAATGAAAAGTTCTTAATTTTTCGCTAGCTTTCCAATGACATGCATATCATATACCCTATCTCAGTAGCATATGTATCTAATTCAGGATTCAACAAACCTATCTAAGGACAATATCGAATGTACAAGCATGCATAATCCTATATACTCGAGCACTAGTCAGGGATACACTATTGATATATAAAAGTTAAGTTATGAGTGCTCACGTATCAATATTGAGATTCAATATTGCAGGAAAGTACGTAGACGCAACAGAGATGATAAAAACTAGATTGACCTCGCGAGCATACCCATGAACCATACACATCACCTCCATAGCTATAACCCATAATTTCCTTAGCTTCGACTCATTCAAAAAACTATTTTGAAATCACTCGGACATCACTCCGTCGTAATATTTTATGTATACTAATAATATCTTGAAATAATATAGAGCAATATATATATATATATATATATATATATATATATATATATATATATATATATATATATATATATATATATATATATATATATATATATATATATGTAAATCGATTGAGAGAGTTTAGAGAAATATATTTTCAAGTTTCTATGAAATAATGAAACCTATTGAATTCTATTTATAATAGATTTTTGAATTATTAAAGTGAATTATTAAAGTGAATTATTAAAGTATGAATTATTAAAGTGAATTATTAAAGTATGAATTATTAAAGTGAATTATTAAAGTATGAATTATTAAAGTGAATTATTAAAGTATGAATTATTAAAGTGAATTATTAAAGTATGAATTATTAAAGTGAATTATTAAAGTATGAATTATTAAAGTGAATTATTAAAGTATGAATTATTAAAGTGAATTATTAAAGTTAAAGTAAAGGTAAAGTAAAGTAAAGGTAAAGTTAAAGTATAGTAAAAATATAAAAACTATGTATGTATAATACGTGTATAAATATATATAATATTAATTTAAATCGTTATATATATTTAATGAAATAAAATATAAATATCGTTATATTTATTATACTGGCTAAGTAATGAGTTGTCAAAAGTGATTCTAGATATTTATAAAAGTTATATACGTTTTAATAATAAAGTTCTTTTTAAACTGAAAACATTTTTGTACGTTTGAAAATAGATTAATAGAATATTATGGAAACCAATTCTCCAATAGCTTTTGTCTAACTTTCGTAAATGACACTTTTTATTTTTATTTATAAATAGCTTTACAAATTATTCCGAATATCGTTAAGAGGAATAGATTTTCTCAAATCATAGTGGACCTCTCAACAGAGACTTGTAATCATAATTCAAAGTTTTTGATAATTCAATCATTTAATATATATATTTTTTAATTTCGTCGATAATCATATTGAAACAAATACGTTCATATAAAGCATTATACGTTTAAATACTTTGTTGACATTTGCAATTTATAACATATACACATATACATACATATTCATATATGTTCATTTAATGGTTCGTGAATTATTGGAATTTGGTTGAGGTTTAAATGAATGTATAAATATAGTTTAAAATCCTTGAGATTTAACTTATCAAACATTGCTTATCGTGTCAGAATAATATAAAGAAAAAGTTTAAATTTAGTCGAAAATTTTCGGGTCGTCACAAGATATGTGTGTGTATATATATAAATAATAATTTGAAATATAATTTGAAGTATTATATGTTATTGTTATTAAAATTAATTATGTAAAACAAAAGTAAAAATAGGATATTATTATTATTATTATTATTTAAGACATATCTATATATAAATAAAGAATACTAAAAATAAATATTAAATAATTGTAATACTCGTTGGAGGTTTCGATTATTATTTAGAGAAGTTTAATTCGAACTTATATGATTTTAAAATAAACGGTGATCCAAAAATGTGTTCTATAAATTTTAGGGTTTTTAAAAATGTATCTAGGATCTAGTTATTAAATTTTAGCAATTTTTATATTTTACCCAAAATCGACAGGGACAGTTGATGTAATTTTTGTTTATTAAATTAATGATTAAATTTTATACCATAATAACCAAAATAAATAAATAAAGTTAATTTAAAAATATGGGATTTTTCTGAACACTTTTATTCGCCACTGATTAACGACTAAGAGCAAAACTCAGTCTGTAAATGACATAGTATCAGGCGGCTATACTATTATTGATTGAAATTCGTTGACATATTATTACTGTACGATCTTTGAATCTTAAAATCATTATTATATTATTTATTATTATTATTATTATTATTATTATTATTATTATTATTATTATTATTATTATTATTATTATTATTATTATTATTATTATTATTATATTATTATTATTATTATTATTTATTATTAATATTATAATTATATTTATATTTATATATATATTTATATGTGTGTAGAATGCACAAGGGGATATATTTTTGCACTACACCTCCCTCCTCTTCTCCACTACCTCCACCGACTACCACCTCCGGCCGCCACTGCTGCTCCGACTACTCACTGCATCCACCAAACACCACCATCATCCATCACCTTTAATCAACCACAACCTGAGTTTTGTTTTTCGATTTCATTGTCGTGAACACAACCACCCTTGCCACCAATATCATCTTCAACTTACAAACCCAGAACCACACTCTTCAACCGGGAATAACCATCACCACACCATGCTTTATTTCTTCTTCGGATATTGCTGTTTCATTCGAGACCCACCCATCTAAAACCGCCATCCATCGACCACCATCACCTTTAGAACCACTGCTACCTTCCTCCACCATGATCACCATAACCCCCACTGGTCACCCTTAAACCTCCATGATCTTCTCTCTCTCTCTACCTCATCCTCTCTCTCTTTTTCTATTTTTTAGCCGGAACAACCACCACACATCAACTGCAAACTATCGCTACTAATGTCCTGCTACAGCTTATTTGCAATTTTTTTATTAATGATACGGTCATGGTAATGATCCTATGATATTATGAGTCTATAATATTCACGATTATATTGATGTTAAGTTGATAAGTGATGAGGAAGATGATACAATGAAGACCATGATTAATCGAAGTGTTTTTTGTTAGCTACTGCTATCGCTAATAATTTTTTTTTATTTTTTTAAAAAACCGTAAAGAATGATGATGATGATATTAGTGACTCTGACGGTCACATGATGATAACGAGTGATGATGTTGTCGATGATGAAGAGAAGATTGATGATGATGGATGGATGTTATGATGATGATGATCAAAGAACATGATGATGATGTTATGATCAAGATAATGATAGAAAAGATGATGATGATATATGATGTATTATGATGATGCGTTTACAGAAGAAACCCACTAATCCCTTGTTCAATTTAAATTAAAAGATGTTCTGGGCTTGTGTATATTAGACTTGGGATAATTGCTGTTGGGCCGATTACATTATATTTTTGTTGGGCTAAAGTTCTAATTCTGGGCCGAGAGTTGAATTGTGTCCAGATTGGGCCGAAATAAACGGGTTTTATATATTTTGGATTGCTATAATTCAAGAAAAAAAAATTTATTGTTGAATGGTTAAGCGTGTTGATGGGTTAACGGGAGGTCATGGGTTCGAGCCCGGTTCGAGAGAGTATTTTTTTTAAGGGCTTATTTCTTGAAGGTAGTCACATATTTATTAGTATTATTATTTTTATTTTTATTATCATTATTATTATTGTTATTAATGTTATGATTATTATTGTTATTATTGATTATTGGTATTATTACTAAGTATTATAGTTATTATTATTATTATTAGTGTTACTAATAAATATTATTTACTTTTTATTATTATCATAATTATAAATACAATTATAATTATTATTATCATTAAGATTATGATTATTATTATCTTTATTAGTATGAAAATAATATAATTTATTATTATTTCCATTAATATTAGTATTAGGATCATATTAGGATTTTTAGTATTAGTATTAATATCATTGTTATAGTTATTAAGATTATTATGATTATTATTAACATGAGTATCATTATTAACAATATCATTATTATTATTAATATTTTCATTATTAATAAAGTTATTATTATTTTCACTAGTAAAATATTAATATCAAAACTATCATTTTTTAGCAAATAAATATTTTGTACACAAAAAACACACCTATTATATATATAATATTAATATATTGATATTCCATATAATTATATGAAAAACATATTGTCATTATTATATAACTACATATAACAAATTAGGTATTTTTAATATATATATATATATATATATATATATATATATATATATATATATATATATATATATATACTAACATAACTACAATAATCATTTTAGATATATATATATATATATATATATATATATATATATACACAAAATAAACATATGTAACACATAAGTTAAGATATAATATAAATATATGATTTTTAAATGAAGTTTAGTATGAATATTATATAACTACAATTTTATAAATAACATATATTAATAAATGAAATTATGTGATTTCCAGTATACGTTTTAATATATCAATGAATGATATAGGTTCGTAAATCCGAGGCCAACCCTGCATTATTCAATTGTTCATATCGTCATATGTATTTTTACTACAAAATACAGTATTGTGAGTTTCATTTTCTCCCTTTTTAAATGCTTTTGCAATATATATTTTTGGGACTGAGAATACATGTGCTACTTTTATAAATGTTTTACGAAATAGACACAAGTAATCGAAAACTACATTATATGGTTGGATTAGTAAACCGAATATCGCCCCTTCAAGTCTGGTAATCTAAGAATTAGGGAAGTGGGCCCTAATTTACGCGAATCCTAAAGGTAGATCTATCGGGCCCAACGAGCCCCATCCAGGGTATGGATGCTTTAGTACTTCGAGGTATTATTTAGTATATTAGCTGCGCGCTGTATACTGGGGGATATTCTATATGCATCTTTTTAAGGTCGGTTACCAGATGTTCAATCCATATGAATGATTTTTATCTCTATGCAGTTTGCGAAATGCCTGATACGAGATGTGTATTTATGAGAAATGAAAATCTTGTGGTCTATTAAAATAATGAAAATGAATGATTATGATAAACTAATGAACTCACCAACCTTTTGGTTGACACTTGAAAGCATGTTTATTCTCAGGATTGAAAGAAATCTTCCGCTGTGCATTTGCTCATTTTAGAGATGTTACTTGGAGTCATTCATGACATATTTCAAAAGTCGTTGCATTCGAGTCATCGAGTTCATCAAGATTAATATAAGTCATTCATAGTTTGGATATTTTATGAAATGGTATGCATGCCGTCAACTTTCGATGTAAAGAAAGTTTGTCTTTTAAAAATGAATGCAATGTTGTAAAATGTATCATATAGAGGTCAAGTACCTCGCGATGTAACCAAATGTAATGTATTCGTCCAGATTGATTAGGATGGGTCATTAGACTTTTCTTGTATTATACATGTATTCTAACATGTTATGAGTATTTCCATGTAATATACTAGTCTCAGATAAGTCCGAGACAATATCATGTAATCTTGATTAGTTAAGACATTAGTTACACAACACGTCGGATAAATCGAAAGACCCACATACACAATACGTGTAACTACAATAGCGGTATCGTGGGTCATGATTGAGTCTTATACAATACGTGTACACTATGTTTTGATTATTACAGGGTGATATTTTGAATTATATATGTACTATTAACATTGGACTACTAATTGTGGACTACTAACGTTGGACTGCTAACTTGACAACTTAAATCTTCATCACGTAAATAAAAAAATATGATGTGAATACATTTCTATCATACCTTGATATATATTTATATATTTTTTATAGGTTAATGAATCGATCCGTGGCCAAGTCTGATTTTCGACGAATTGAAAATCTATGAAAGTGAGTTATAGTCCCATTTTTACTATCTAATATGTTTGGGATGAGAATATATGCAGCTTTGTAAATGTTTTACAAAATAGACACAAGTACTTGAAATTACATTCTATATTGGATTACGAATACCGAATATCACCCTTTTAGCTTGGTAGCCTAAGAATTAGGGAACTGGTCCCTAATTGACGTCAATCCTAAAGATAGATCTATCGGGCCCAACAAGCCCCATCCGGGTTACGGATGCTTCAGTACTTCGAATTATTATTACAGACGAGAGGATTCTGTTTCGGGGATATTCTATATGCATCTTTTTAATGTCGGTTACCATGTGTTCATCATATGAATGATTTTTTATACACATGTTATGTGTATCATGTTTTGTACACGAAATATGTGTGCGGTTAAATAATTGAAATCTTGTGGTCTATTATTACGATTTACGATATAGATTAAACCTATAACTCACCAACATCTTTGTTGACGTTTAAAGCATGTTTATTCTCAGGTGATTATTAAGAGCTTCCACTGTCGCATGCTAAATAAAGACAAGAATTGGAGTCAGCATGCTTATATGATAATGTTTAAAAACTACATTCGGAAAACACTTTGTTGTATCATAATATTGTAAACCATTATGTAATGGTCGTGTGTAGACGTCATATTTTAGATTATCATTACTTGATAATCTACGTTATATCTTTTAAACCTTTGTTGATAAAATAAAGGTTATGGTTTATTTTTAAAACGAATGCAGTCTTTGATAAACGTCTCATATAGAGGTCAAAACCTCGTAATGAAACCAATTAATATGAAACGTTTATAATCGATATGAACGGGGCATTTCAGTTGGCATCAGAGCGTTGGTTTTAGAGTACCAAAAAATTGCATTAGTGTGGCTAACCGAGTTTGTTAGGATGCATTAGTGAGTCTGGACTTCGACCGTGTCTGTTTTAAAAACGATTGCTTAACAATTTTTGTTGGAAATTAGATATATTTTTTACATGTAAATATTATGTGATATATTAATCTCTTAACGTGCTTGCTATTGTGTGATAGATGTCTAATTCTAGTACCAATCTCATTGACTAACCTAATAACAATGATGGGTCAGATGTATTCTAGGAAGATTCACAAATTCCGGAAGAAGAAAGGGAAGAAGAACCGGAAGAAGAACCGAAAGAAGAAGATCAGGAGGAGGAAATGTTAAAAATCACAAAAAAATAGTTAAATAAGAAAAGATCCTCAACCAATGGACCAAAGTTAAAAATGGTTTATGGTGTCTTCGCCGAGGAAGAAAAATATTGGGAAGATTACCAATTTTCTGACGAATCGGAAGAAAATCCCGATGAGGATTCCGATGAAGTGATAGAAATTACCCCGGCCCAATTTAATAAAGAAAAAGAAAACAATAAAGGAAAATCTATCAAAATAGAGAAACCCGATCCCAAACCCGATGAACTCTATGTTACCATGAAACACCCTGATGGAATATACCGTAAACACCCGTATTTCTTAAACTTTAACTATAGCCCGGGAACATCTAAGAAACCAGATTTTCCAAACCATATGTGAAAAGAACTCCTCGTATGAGTACTGGCCCATTTATCCATAGGAAATTAGCAAAACGAACCGAGTCTGAGGAAGAAGAAGCAAACAAGTCTGAATAAAGAGTTGAAGTCATTTACTCTTACCATGTCTTGGAATATATGTATGATAACGTGCTTGTGCTTGTATGCTGTATGTAAAATAGCGGTATGGTATGATTGTAAAAAACTGTATCAAAAGTTTAAGCTTGAAGTATTAATGAATTAAGTTTTTCATGATAGAATATTATTTTGATGGTAGTAGTTAATTTTTGTACTAGCTATTAAGTATGAACTTTAACGGGTAGGTACTACCCGAATTAAAATTATAAAACGCTAAAATGAAGAAAAGGCTTTTATAAATAAGTTCATATTATGCTACGAAATACTATTGACTAGTGCTAATATTCTATATGATTAACTTAACTCTTTTGGCTATTTTTGAAGAAAATGGCACCAACTACTCGATAGAACTTGAATATGAGCAAAGAAGAATTCCGTACCTTTCTTGCTGCAAACATAACCGCAGTACAGGCTGCAATGCAAAATAACAACAATAATTTAGGCTCCAGCAGTGGAACAAATTCTACCGGAAATCGTGTAGGATGCTCCTATAAGGCTTTCACTGCCTGTAAAAAACCCCTTGAGTTCGATGGAACTGAAGGACCAATCGGATTAAAACGGTGGAACGAGAAGGTTGAATCGGTGTTTGCCATAAGTAAATGTGCTGAAGAAGACAGAGTAAAGTACGCTATGCATACTTTCAAAGGAAATGCGTTAACATGGTGGAACACCTATCTCGAGCAGGTGGGACAAGATGCTACTTACGCGCTACTGTGGTCAGCATTCAAATAGATGATGAATGAGCAATACCATCCCAGGAATGAGGTCAATAAGCTCTAGACAGAGCTTAGAGGATTACGAACACAAGGATTCGATATTACGACATACAAACGACGATTCATAGAGTTGTGTCTATTGTGTCCAAGAGTGTTCGAAGATGAAGAAGAGCAGATCAACGCGTTTTTAAAAGGGTTACCAGAGAGGATTTAGGAAGATGTGAGTTCAAATGAACCCACCTCAATGCAAAAGGCAAGTCGAATGGCTCACAAACTCATAAACCAGATTGAGGGAAGACTAAAGGAACAGGCGGCCGAGGAGGCCAAAATGAAGCAAGTCAAGAGAAATTGGGAAGAAAATAGTGACAAGGGTCACCAAAACAATAACAACAATCACAACCACAATTGCAACAACAACCACAACAACCGCAATCTTAATCGCAACAACAATCACAATCCTAACAACAATTACAATAACAACAACAACAACAACAACTACAACAACCGTCCCAACAACAATAACAACCGTAACAACAATCCCAATAACAACAAGAGGCAGAAAAAGCCATGCCAAAGGTGTGAAGGATACCATCCGACTGGATTCTGCATGACATCATGTACTAAGTGTAATAGAAATGGTCATGGTGCGATGAAGTGTGAAGTATACGGACCAATGACTAACAGAATTAAAGAAACAAATAATTCCACCGTTGTTTGTTATATATGTGGAAAACTGGGCCACTTCAAGAGTAATTGCCCGAACCAAGGGAATACTAATGGGAAAGGCCGTGGAAGAGTCTTCAACATCAATGCGGCACAAGCACAGGAAGACCCGGAGCTTGTTACGGGTATATTTCTTATTGATGAAAAACCTGCATACATTTTATTTGATTCGAGTGCGGATAGAAGCTCTATGAGTAGAGATTTTTGTGCCAAATTAAATTGTCCTTTAACGACTATGGATAATAAGTTTTTACTCGAATTAGCAAACGGTAAATTAATTAAAGCCGATAAAATATGCCGGAACTGAAAAATTAAACTAGTTGACGAAAAGTTTAAGATTAACTTGATACCAGTAGAGTTAGGGAGTTTTGACGTGATAATTGGCATGGACTGGTTGAAAAAGGAGAAAGCAGAGGTTGTTTGTTACAAAAATGAGATTCGCATTCTGCGAAAAGGGAAAACCCTTAATGGTCTACGGAGAAAAGAACAATGCGAAGTTAAATCTTATTAGTAGCTTGAAGGCGCAAAAGCTAATAAGAAAAGGTTGCTATGCCATTCTACCACACGTCGAGAAAGTAAAACCTGAAGAAAAGAACATCGATGATGTTCCCGTCGCAAAAGAATTTCCCGATGTATTTTCGAAAGAATTACCGGGACTACCTCCACACCAATCCATTGAATTTCAAATAGATCTTGTACCAAGAGCTGCACCAATAGCTCGTGCTCCTGACAGACTTTCACCCAGAGAAATGAAGGAATTACAAAGCCAATTACAAGAACTTTTAGAGCATGGTTTCATTCGACCAAGCACATCACCGTGGGGAGCTCCTGTTTTATTTGTCAAGAAAAAGGATGGTACATTCAGGTTATGTATCGACTACCAAGAGTTGAACAAACTTACCATCAAGAACCGTTATCCACTACCGAGAATCGATGACTTATTTGATCAACTGCAAGGTTTGTCAGTTTATTCGAAGATCGATTTACGTTCTGGTTATCATCAAATGCGGGTAAATGATAATGGTAAAAATGAACATATATTTCATAGCATTTTCCTTCAAGAAAGACAAGCTTTTAGTTGCAATTGTTCTATTTACAAGTAATATTAGTTTAAATAATAAAAGGTGAAGACAAAAGACAGATTCGACGATTTGAAGACGCAAATGACCAAAATGCTAAAAAGTACAAAGTACAATCCAAGTGGTTCAACTTATTGATGAGAAACGTCTAAAAATGACAAGAGTACAAGCCGCAAAACGCAAATTACAAGATATTAAATCGTATAAAAGGACGTTCAAAAATCCGGAACCGGGACATGAACCAACTATCAACGAGCGACGCAACAGGCCTAAAATTACAAGTTAACTATGCACGTGAATATAATATAATATATATAATTATATAAAATTATATAAATTATATTATATTATTTAAATGTGTCGGCAAACAAAAAAACAAACGAATGTGATCTGGTGCCAGACACCATGCGATCACATTCTGCGAATTATGTACACCATATTTCTCTGATCTCTCAACTCTCTCAATTATATATATATTTACATTTTATAATTATAATTTTAAGTTAATAATAATTATAAGGTTATAGTAGCGAATGTTTTAAATTTATAAGTCGAAATTCTGCCTGTGTAACACTACGCGATAAATACTCATTGTAAGTTATGTTCAACTTTTTTAAATTAATGTCTCGTAGCTAAGTTATTATTATGCTTATTTAAGTCGAAGTAATCTTGATGTTGGACTAAATATTAAGACGGGGTTATTGGGCTTTGGACCATAATTGGGGTTTGAACAAAAGATCGACACTTGTGGAAATTGGACTATGGGCTATTAATGGGCTTTATATTTAATTAGCTAAATGATATCTTGTTAATTTAATATAAATGTTACAATTTGACGTATCTATATATAACCACATACGCTTGACTGGGTACGGTGGGCGGGATATCTATAAATACTGATAATTGTTCATTTGACCGGACACGGGGATGTATTAATAGTCAACGGATTCATTAAAACAGGGGTGGATTACATTCAAGGGTAATTGGTGTAATTGTTAACAAATTATTAAAACCTTGAATTACACGCAGTCGTTAACCTGGTGTATTCATTAAACAAAGTATTAAGACCTTGTTACGTTTTAAATCCCCAATTAGTTGGAATATTTGACTTCGGGTATAAGGGTAATTTGATGAATACGTTCACACTTTATAATTATGACCGATGGACTATTATGGACAAAACCAGATGGACATATCGAATAATCCAGGACAAAGGACAATTAACCCTTGGTAATAAATTAAAATCAATACGTCAAACATCATGATTACGGAAGTTTAAATAAGCATAATTCTTTTATTTTATATCTCATCGCACTTTTATTTACCGTCATTTTATTTATCGTCATTTTATTTATTGTACTTTAAATTATCGCACTTTTATTATCGTCATTTACTTTACGCTTTAAATTAAGTTATATTTAATATTTTGCATTAGGACTTAAAATCGACAAACCGGTCATTAAACGATAAAACCCCCCTTTTATAATAATAATAATACTACTTATATATATATATATATATATATATATATATATATATATATATATATATATATATATATATATATATATATATATATATATATATATATATATATATATATAAATAAAGTTTAAAATAAATATAGTGTTAAACTTAGCCAGCTCCCTGTGGAAAGAACCGGACTTACTAAAAACTACACTACACTACGATTAGGTACACTGCCTATAAGTGTTGTAGCAAGGTTTAGGTATATCCATTATATAAATAAATAAATAACTTGTGTAAAATTGTATCGTATTTAATAGTATTTTGTAGTAAAATATAATCTATTTCGTACTACACCTAGCACACACCAAGTATTTTTGGCGCCGCTGCCGGGGACCATCAAGCGAAAGCGAAACGCTATAAAAAATATATTTTAATCTATTTTTGTGAGAATATATTTATAAGTTTCAAAAATATAAAAACATAAAAAGAAAAATATATATATCTATATTTTTAAGTGTTTAAATTAAAAAGTTTATATTTTTTATTTCTTTTGTTAAAAGTTTTAAAAACTAATAAGTAATATTTTTTATATAAGTTTTATTATATAATAGTTTATATAAATATAACAAAAAATTAATTAAAACTGTAAACGGGCCGAGTACTGTAGCAGCCCAAACAAATTGGCCTGGTATCCTAACCCATGCGACCGCATGGATTTAAAACCCTCAACTCATGCGATCGCATGAGCTGAGGTGACAGGTCTGGTACCTTTGACTGTCGAAATAGGATTACAGTTAATTATTATTATTATTAATTAACTAGTTAATTAGGGTTTAGTTTAATTAATATTTAGTTTTAGTTTTTTAATTAAATTTGTATTTTTAAGTTTAATTAGTATTATTGATTATAAAATTAATACTTTTATTAAATAATAATATAAAAATAATATTTTTATAAATATAAGTAATTTTATCAATTTTTGTCTCTTTTTATAAATTGTATATTTTTAATCGTTTAATTCGTAATTTGTATTTTTATCGTTCGTAATTAGTTTTAAACTTAGTTTTTGCCATAGTTATTTTATATTTCTAGATCTTTAAGCTTTGCTGTAAAATCCCTTAAGTGCTTTTTCTTTAGATTAAGATTTAGGCGCTTTAGAATTTTACGACGTCGCTTATCGCTTTAATATTTAATAGATTTTAGTGCCTTTTAAGTTATTGCCGTTTTGGATTTACAGTTCCTTTTAAGTTTTAATATCTTTAGACGCAAGTTTTAATTTTTAGTTTTTAGGCTTTTAAGTTTTGACGCTTTACGTTCTTATTTTTATTTTTCGACTTTTTGTTTTTCGACGTTTGTTTTTCGACGCGCTTTTTTCTTTTTCATTTCTACGCTCTAGTTTTTAGGACATAGATTTTTATCTTCTTTAAATTTCGACGAAAAATTATTTTAAGCGGTTAAATTGATAGACATCCAAAATTTTTTGGTTCGTAGTAATAGTTGGATTTGTTAGTGGTGAGTTGTGGGCTTCCGATTTAAAGGGTCCTGGCTACCTGCTGCATCTATTGGCTATTCGAAACGTGGGCAAAATCAGAAAAGTCTATTAATTTGATAACTTTAATAATTTTTATCTTTATAACTAATAGGATATTCTGTGAATGCACCAAGCAAAACGTTCACCACCTTTCATACGTTCACCGCCTGTAACTCGATCAAGACATCTAGCCAATATTGTCGCCGTTGATTTTTCTTTAGAGTCATCTAGTCGACCAAGTACTCAAACTCAAATTTCTGATAATCCATTTTTTGAACCCGACCTCACAATTGAGAAACCGGAGGGTATTCAAGGACAATTCAGAGATCCTGAACCACTAATCATTCCTCCTGAACCACAAATCACTCATCCATAGATTGTCGAGGAAGAAACCATTATATCAGAATCCTCTAGTGATTCAGATTCAACAAATTCAATCATGGAAAATCAGGAACCTCTAAGTATGGAAAGCCGAATGAAAGCTACACGCGCTGGCCAAGGTCATGCCATTACTCAACCAGATTATGAAATTAAGGGACCAATCCTACACATGGTAACTAATCAATGCCAATTTAGTGGTACGCCAAAAGAAGATCCAAACGAACATCTTCGAACATTTAATAGGATCTGTACTCTATTCAAAATCAGAGAAGTTGAGGAAGAACAGATCTATCTCATGTTATTTCCCTGGATTTTAAAGAGAGAAGCCAAAGATTGGTTAGAATCGTTACCTGAATGAGCGATGGATACATGAGATGTCTTAGTTGAAAAATTTCTTAAAAGATTCTTTTCGACATCTAAAGCCGTGAGACTTCAAGGAGAAATTGTTACGTTCGCGCAAAAGCCAAATGAAACTCTATATGAGGCGTGTACAAGATTCAAAAAGTTGTTGAGAGGATGTCCTCAACACGGTTTGGACACTTATCAAATAGTGCAAATATTCTACCAAGAATGCAATATTGCTACAAGAAAAGACATTGACACATCAGCTAGTGGTTCCATTATGAAGAAAACCGCAACTGAAGCTCACAAAATTATTGATAACACAGCATCCCACTCACATGAGTGGCACCAAGAAAAAGATATTTTTCGTTCATCTAAAGCGGCTATAGCCGATTCTAGCCATTACTTTGATTCTATTTCCACAAAGTTAGATGCTTTCGAGAGATGAATGGAAAAGATGACTAAAGATATTCACGCAATACGAATTAGTTATGAGCAGTGTGGAGGACCACATTTGACAAAAGATTGTCTCAGTATTGAACAAACAATGGAACAAAGAGAGAATGTTTCATACATGAACCAAAAGCCTGGAAATAATTATCAAGGTAATTATCAACCGCCAAGACCAAACTACAATCAAAATCATAATTATAACTGAAATGTTCCATACAACAACCAACAAGGTCCTAGCAATCAACAAGTATCTAACAATACTTACAACCAGCAAAGACCTATTTTTCCAAATAAACCACCACAAACCGATGATAAAAAGCCAAATTTAGAAGATATGATGTCGAAGCTAGTTGAATCTCAAACGCAATTTTTCACATCTCAGAAACAAACCAATGAACAAAATGCTCAAACATTTAGAAATCAACAAGCTTCTATCCAAAATCTGGAACAAGAAGTGAGCAACCTAGCAAGGTTGATAGGTGAATGAAAATCGGGAGTCTACCGAGGGATACAAATGCTAACCCCCGGAATGAAACAGCTAAAGCCATTACCATAGGAAGTGGTATTACACTTAAACCACCTGAAATGCCTGTAATTTCTGATGACTCTACTCCTACTACACAGGCATCACAATCTGAGCAAGAGAAGGAAACAGAACCGGTAGTTGAAAAGGTTAATGAAGATAACACAGTTAAGGCTAAACCTTATGTTAAACCATACCAACCACTACTTCCTTACCCGAGTAAAATAAGAAAAGAAAGACTTAAAGCCGAGCAATCTAAATTCTTGGATATGTTTAAACAAATAAATGCCAATCTTCCTTTCATTGATGTGATTTCAGGGATGCCAAGATATGCTAAATTCCTGAAAGATCTAATCACAAATAGAAAGAAAATGGAAGAACTCTCGGATGTTACAATGAATGCTAATTGTTCTGCAGTGCTGTTGAATAAACTACCAGAAAAATTATCAGATCCAGGAAGTTTCACAATTCCATATTTTCTGGGTAGTCTTAGTTCAATAGAAGCATTAGCAGATTTGGGTGCTAGTATAAATTTAATGCCATATTCATTATACACTAAACTAGACCTTGGAGAATTGAAACCAACACGAATAAGCATACAACTAGCAGACCGATCAGTAAAATATCCTAGAGGGATAATGGAGAACATGCTAGTTAAAGTTGGTAATTTAGTATTTCCAGTAGACTTTGTTATTCTGGACATGGAAGAAGATTCTCGAGTTCCTCTTATATTAGGAAGACCATTCTTAAACACGGCTAAAGAAATAATAGACGTGTTCAGTAAGAAACTGACCCTAAGTATAGAGGACGAGAGTGTTACCTTTTATGTTGATAGAGCCATGCAACAATCGCAATCTGCAGATGATACATGTTATTATGTTCAAACCATAGATTCACAAGAAGAGTTGTTACAAGAATTTCAAGAATTACAAGGAACAGGAGAATGTTCTTTAGGAGAAGAAACTGAACCAATTGATGAAGCTAAAATGTTAGCCACACTCATGGCTAATGAATACGAACCACCAATAGAAGAACTTCAAGTACTAAAAGAGGAAGACAGATATCGATACAAATCATCGATAGAAGAACCACTGATATTAGAGTTAAAGCCACTTCCAAACCATTCAGAATACGCTTATTTACATGGTGAATCTGAATTACCTGTAATAATCTCGTCTTCTCTTATGAAAAATGAAAAATCTCAACTCATTTCTGTGCTAAAAGATCATAAACCAGCTATTGCATGGAAGATTCATGACATTAAAGGTATAAGTCCTTCGTATTGCACACATAAAATCCTTATAGAAGAAGGTCATAAAACATATGTGCAATGCCAACGAAGACTAAATCCTAATATGCAAGATGTTGTTAAGAAGAAAATTATTAAACTGCTAGATGCAGGTTTAATTTATCCAATATCTGATAGTCCATGGGTAAGCCCAGTTCAATGTGTACCTAAGAAGGGTGGCATGACTGTCATCACAAATGAAAAAGATGAGCTTATTCCTATTAGGACTGTAACAGGATGGCGTGTTTGTATTGATTATAGAAAATTAAATGACGCCACCAGAAAAGATCGCTTTCCCTTACCTTTCATTGATCAAATGTTGGAAAAGTTAGCTGGGAATAGTTACTATTGTTTTCTTGACGGTTTCTCCGGATACTTTCAAATTCCAATTGCACCCGAGGACCACGAGAAAACCACCTTCACGTACCTTTATGGTACTTTTGCTTACAAACGCATGCCATTTGGACTATGCAATGCCCCTGCAACCTTTCAAAGGTGCATGATGGTGATTTTTCACGACATGATAGAAGAATGCATGGAAGTTTTCATGGATGACTTTTCAGTATTCGGTGATACTTTTGAATCATGTGTAGTTAATCTTGAACGAATGCTTATTAGATGCGAGCAATCAAATCTAGTACTTAATTTGGAGAAATGCCATTTCATGGTTAAAGAAGGCATCATTCTTGGTCATAAAATTTCAAAGGAAGGAATCGAAGTGGATAGAGCTAAAGTAGATGTAATTGCCAAACTTCCGCATCCCACCAATGTTAGAGGAGTTAGGAGTTTTCTAGGGCATACCGGTTTTTACCGATGTTTCATAAAAGATTTTTCTAAATTTGCCACTCCTATGAATAAACTCCTAGAAAAAGATGCTCCATTCATCTTTTCAGATGAATGCATCAAATCTTTTAATATTCTTAAAGAAAAACTCACTAATGCGCCGATCATGATAACTCCAAATTGGAATCTACCATTTGAACTCATGTGCGATGCAAGTGATTTTGCAATGGGAGCCGTTTTAGGACAAAGAATTGAAAAATGATTACAACCTATCTATTACGCTAGTAAGACGTTACAGGGAGCACAAACGAATTACACAACTACTGAAAAAGAACTCCTTGCTATTGTCTTAGCTTTTGACAAATTTCATTGATATCTCGTTCTAGCTAAAATGGTGGTCTATACCGACCATTATGCTCTTATATACCTATTTTCAAACCAAGATGCCAAACCACGATTAATCCGTTGGATCTTACTCTTACAAGAGTTCGATATTGAAATCCGAGACAAAAAAGGAGCAGAAAATCTCGCAGCTGATCATCTTTCTCGTCTTGAAAATCCTGAATTAGAAGTTCTAAATGAATCGGCCATACAAGATAACTTTCCTGATGAATATCTTTTGAAAATCAATGATAATGAAATTCCATGGTTTGCAGACTTTGCAAACTACTTAGTATGTGGATTCCTTGAAAAAGAGTTGTCGTACCAAAAACGAAAGAAATTCTGTAGTGATATAAAACACTATTTTTGGGAAGATCCACATTTGTTTAAGAGATGTCCCGAAGGAATAATACGCCGAAGCTAGTCAAATCTTAAACCATTATCACACAGGACCAACAGGAGGGCATTATGGGCCTTAGCTCACAGCAAGAAAAGTTTACGACACTGGATTCTATTGGCCTACAATTTTCAAAGACGCACTCCATCTTTGTAAATCCTGTGATGCTTGTCAAAGGACCCGGAAAATAAGTCAACGTTATGAAATTCCACAAAATGTCATTCAAGTATGTGAAGTATTTGACGTTTGGGGTATTGACTTTATGGGTCCATTTCCAAAATCTCATAATAATCTCTACATTCTCGTTGCCATTGATTATGTATCTAAATGGGCGGAAGCACAAGCTCTCCCAACTAACGATGCACGAGTTGTAGTCAACTTCTTAAAACGTCTTTTTGCTAGGTTCGGAACATTGAAAGCTTTAATAAGTGATCGGGGTACTCATTTCTGTAATAATCAACTTGAGAAAGTTCTCAAAAGATATGGCATAACTCATAAAATCTCAACCGCTTATCATCCACAAATAAATGGACAAGTTGAAAATACCAACCGAGCATTAAAACGTATTCTAGAGAAAACTGTAGGATCAAATCCAAAAGAATGGTCCATAAAATTGGAGGATGCACTCTGGGCTTTTAGAACAGCCTACAAAACTCCAATTGGCACCACACCTTTTAAACTCGTTTACTGAAAATCATGTCACCTTCCAGTAGAAATTGAGCACAAAGCATTTTGGGCATTGAAGACATGTAATCTTGATTTGCATGAAGCCGGACTTCTACAGTTTAGTCAACTAAATGAATAAGAAGAATTAAGACATGATGCATATGAAACTTCGTTAATCTATAAGGAAAGAACAAAGAAATGGCATGATAAAAGAATCAGAAGTTCAAAAGAATTTAAGGAAGGATATAGAGTCCTTCTTTTCAATTCAAGATTCAAGCTATTTCCTGGAAAATTGAAATCAAGATGGTCTGGACCATTTATAGCCAAAAGAGGTTTCCCATACGGAAGAATAGAGTTAATAAATTCAAATGGGATTGAATTTAAAGTTAATGGTCACAGAGTTAAACATTACATACATGGTCCGATGGAAGTTGACAATGAAGTTAATCATAATTTCACCACCAAAGAAAATCCTCAGAATGAAAACATAAATATGTTTTCAACAACATGTGAAAAACCAAAAGTGGAAGATGGAGAGATTTCAAATTGGAGTGATGAAGAAGAATTTCTATATAAACCTCCCATTCCAAGAAACGAAGAAAAATATGAACAAGAAGTTCAAGTAGAAGTGAAAGAACCAAGAAAAGATCACCCGGAAAAGGTTAACTCTACTTGCTAAAGTAGGAGACCCAGGTGAATTTATCATTTTTTGCTTGCTTAATGATGGTGCTATGTATAATGGGCTTGCAGATTTAGGAGCGAGTACGAATGTTATGTCTCTTTCCTTATACAAAAGATTAGGTGTGGGTAAATTAAGACCAACCAGAATAGGTGTTCAATTATTTGACCAAACCATTAAACACCCAGTTGGAATAGCCAATAATTTACTTGTTAAAGTGGGAAGTTTAACCTTTGTTGCAAATTTCATAGTTATCAATATGGAGGAAGACATTGATATTCCTCTAATTTTAGGTCGCCCATTTTTAGCAACCACTCAGGCGTTCTTTGATGTAAGAGAAAGTAGAATGACACTTAGGGATGGTGACAAATCGGTCACCTTTGTGAACCGAAAGTTTAAATCTCCACCAACCAAAACTGTTGAACCAATAAAATGCCTAAGTGTGGGGAAGATGAAGAAACACCTAATGATGACTGGATAACAAAGAACCCCGTTGTTGATACGAAATTAGATGAACTCATTTTTAACAGTTCAACAAAGAAACTTTATAAACGGATTCAAGATGCTAGGATTAAAGGGAAATTTATGTTATGTAACCGATTAGTAAACAATTTGGCTCCTAAAGAAAAGGTGATGTTAGTTGAATTTGTGAATGTTACAGAGGAAATCAACAAATGGCTTGAAGCAAAAGTCAGAGATATGCAAGTTGTTGATGTTCCAATTGAAATTAACAATGAAGTAAATCACAAGTTCGACACCACAGCTAACTAAGTGTGGGGATATTCAAATGTTTTAAAGGATAATATAATGCTGTCTAGAGTTAGATTTTCTGTTTTCGTGTAGTTCTCGAAAATGGAATCCGAATGGTCTTTCCCTAGCAGACCCTAAAGAACTATTCTTCTCCCTCCATTCTGAATTTTTGTTTTTTAGGTTTTACGAGATGAAGAATTCCTTTGATTTGAACCATGGTCTACTACTACATGCTATGATTACTAAACGTAATAAAAACATCTTCCCGAGTGAACTGGTATCATTCATAAGAGGCAAAATGGACGAAGTGAGGAAAGAACTCAAGAAGAATCATAATAAGATACATTTTGGTAAAGGAAAATCGAAATCCGCAACAAAAAGAAGAGCAAGACACCTTGAAAGATGTCATAAATGTAGAAAATGGTCACATGAAGGGAAATGTTGGAACAATCAGACACATTCTAATACCGAGTTAGTTACTTTATGCAGAGAAGGACCGTTCATATGTTTAGAAGAAAAGTTATTGAAAAATTGAGGTTACGCTTATGTAGCTATGGAAAACCAAATCGAACGACTCTCCTATGAGTCGGCTAAAGCAGGTCTCTGAGAATTCTATCTCACAGGTAAGTATGTACAGTTTTTATTTTATTTATATTTATTGCTTTTAGCCTTTTGTTAATAAACGCTGAATCGTTCGCTATAAAGTATTAAATTGATATTCAATAAAATTAGGTATAATAAACCGAAATTATTGATATCATACAAAAATTTAATGCATCACTGCGAAATTTACCGTTTATTCATAAGGTATAAATATCTTTAATCAATCAATTCAAAATATTTCAGAAATTCGTCAGGAGTAAAACTAGGTAATATAGCCGAAATTGCTTTACCCAAAAGAGGGACGTATATTTTTGTTAATATTTGATTGATTAAAGTGGTATAAAAGACCAAAAAGATTTTTATTTTTATTTTTACCTTGTTTTTAAAATTAATATATAACTATATTATTTTAAATATAAGTTTGTAAAATTAATGTATATAAAAAATATTAATATTTATATGAAATTTTATGCATTTTAAATTTAAGTTTGGTGTGAATTTAAAAACAAAATTTACTTTATTTCATTAAGTTAAAAAAATTGATTTTTAAAATTCGTCGTGAGTTGAAGACTAGGTCGCTGAACCGAAATTGCTTTACTCGAGGGCCGGACGAGAAATTTTATTTTCATTATTTTTAATTTTATTGATCTAAAGTATGCCAAGAACCTTAAAAAAACCCAAAAATCTTTGCTTTTAAAACAATCGCTTTAAAATGACAAATTTTAAAATTTTGTCGAGGGACGAACTAGGTAAACGTACCGAAACGCCCTCAATCTAAAAAGAAACAAAATTTTAAATTAAGTAATTATTTGTTTTATAAGTTAAAGGTTTTATAATAATAAAAAAAAGAAAATACACCCCATGCGATCGCATGGGGTTTGGCCTTGTAAACCATGCGATCACATGGTGGCCAGAAACTGGACAGGATCAAAAGCAGTCGACCTGCTTCTGTCTTCACATATTTTACACACACATATCACGAACAAACACCCAAAAACACCCCTAAAATTCGTAATTTTTCACCATTTTTCACCAAATCTTCACTAAAATCACAATGAGGAGTTTCCTATCAAGAAGTTTTTCAATGAAGGTAACGATCCCACCCCTAAAACACTCTTTAATTCGGATTTATAGTGTTCTTGAGCAAATTTTTACCTAATTTAATTTTGATGATTTCTAGCCTAATTTGAGTTAAATTGTTAGTATATTATGCTTGTATAACCTAGATTAATGCTATTTGTCATGATTTGAAGCCTTAAACTTAAATTTTTTTTAGAAATCTAAGGGTTTGTGTTCTTGAGCAATTTGGGGCTTTTTGTTATAAACAAGTTATGGCCAATTTCTGTTATGAATTATTGCTAAATTAAGTAGTGTAACATGTTTAGGTTGCTAAATGATCCAAACTTTGATCATAAACATGATTTTTGAGCATTAAAGTGGACTTTTTAAGTCTAAAATTCATGAACTTGATTATTTTGATATAAATGCCATTTGAAACTTGTTTAATTGCTAGTAATGGTTATTTTAACATGTTATTTGAGTTGAATGCTTATGAACATTATATACATTTTCATATATGCTTATTGAAAAATGTAGAATTGTTAAAATTATGAAAATGTGTATAAGTTTAATATGGATTAAACATGTTATTGTAATTATGTTAAGTTGTTATTCTGCTAACACTAATCCATATTTGGATGCACAAATTTTGTGTTTACTGTATTTTGCAGAAAAATACAGATACTTACGGTGCATCATCGTCTAGACAAGCTGATCAAGAGCCACATCAAGAACCACAGCCAGAGATACAACAAGAACCACAACAACAAGAACAACACCAACATTATGCTCAACATTTACCATATCATGAGCCGGAACAACTGTTTTACACTCATTATCGTCAATTTATGCCTCACCCGAGGATTACGCACTTACTTATCAACCAACAACAGTTACATCCCAACCGATGTTGGACAGATTACCTGAAATTTCAAAAGAACATACACATCCTGTACCACAAAAATATTGAAATGCCTCGGGTAATCGATTGGGAGCCTTTGGAAGCAGTTGGCCTAGCCGATTCGGTTAGAGGTTTACTAGTTCAGAGGTATGGTAACTATACATTTAACAATTGGATCCACCTATTTACCACGAATAAAACTATATATAGAGAATGGTGTGTTGAATTGCTTAGCACTATAGAGTTAAATAATCAGGTTACTATGTTAGGAGATAAAAGTTTTATTAGATTTTTGTTAGGCGGTAGAATGTATAGGATGTCCATGTTGGACATGGCTAGAGCTTTATTAATCTACACCCCCGCTGAGATTAGTACACCTGATTGTAATAGTTTAATTGCCTAAGGTGAGAGAGTAGATAGGAATTTTGACAATGACGCCGTATGGAGGCGTATGTTAAGATTTAGGGAGTTTACGCGGGGTGGTAGACACTCCTATTTAGATATTGATAGAGCAGAGCTTCGCGTAATTCATAGGTTTTTTGCGAACTCGATTACACAAAGAGGTAGAAACAAGGAAAAAATGACCCAAAACGATTTATTCTATCTTAAGTGTATTCGAGACCCGAGGAGATTTGTTAATATTCCTTATTACGTAGGCCACTATTTATCTAATGCTGTTGAGGGTATGCAAGAAGGAAGTATTATAGGGGGAGGTATTTTTGTTACTCTCATTGGAGAGTACTTTGGTGTAGATAAAGATCAAGGGGGTGCGATGGTAAAGATTGAGGAATAAGCCGAGAGAATAGGATTGCAGGTTTATCAAGGTGCAAATGTATTAAAACGGAGACACAATATGCCAATCCCATATCAGGGCACCCATCCACGGGTAGAGAGGGGTTCGGATGAGGAGATGGAGGAAGAAGATGACATTAGGGATGTCATTAAGGATAGTTATACTGATGTTTATCAGCATATAGATGAGATGGAAATGAATAACCAGGCTAGGCATCGTCAGTATAAGAAGTGGAGAGCCGCGGATGTGTACGCACAATCCAGGCAACGCCAGCATGATAGATGGGCCGTTCATCAGCACCCAGGTACCACATAACTATATCCTGACTCGACCTGCATACTATCCAACACATCAGCCCGACATGCGAGCACCCTTTGACCTGTACAACCCTAACCAAGCCTATCAGAACATGGAACCCGAGCGATGACATGAACTGGAATCCATATCCAGATTGACAGTGTTCCATTGGTGATTTCTTATCTTTTATTATTTTTATCTATTTATGTTAAACATTTAATATTTTGATATTTTTATGTAATTTTTAACATTTTTTATTATTGTGTTACTAATATTTCATATATATAATTTGAAAGTGGGATATTAAGTCCCATTTCAAATTACCATGCATGTTTATATTTGTATTGTATCTATATTGTGAATTGTACACAACATGGTAAAACAGTGAACTTTAAAAGACTGGCATTAAGTTCAGCAAAAGCAACTAATTTTGACGACAAGATGCAAAATATATGTGAAATAACAACTGCAGGAATGAACAAATGAAGTGCACCATTTATCATTCAAACAAACAACAAAATGTTTGGAAACTTTGGTAAAATTTAATCATTTTTCTACGCTAATCACCCTCAATAATTTAAATTGTTACTGATTTCTTGCAAATGAGGGCATTGCAAGATCTTAAGTGTGGGAAGGGATTAAATTCTTTCGGTTTTAAACATTTGACTTATACACTTGGTTTAATAGCCACTGTTAAAATACTAGTAAATCAGTAGTTGTATTAGAATCTAGTGCTCTCTGATAATAAAGAACAGCCCTATTCTTATATACTGACTACCCACTTCTAGTAAATTTTTTAAAAAATTTTCTAAATGAACTCAAAATCATGTTTATACATATTTATGAACGATAAAACTAGGTGTTAACACCGAAATTATTGTTACCTCGGAAAGGACATAAATTGAGAAACAACCTAAAATGCTTGAATTCATTTAAAATGGAATAGAAGAGAATAAAAATTCAAAGAAAGAAAAATAAAAGCCAAGTGTGGGAAAAATTTACCAAGTTATTTAAATCACATATCACATATTTTTGTACAAATAATTGAAGGTACTTTTGGTTTGGACGATATTAATCAGTTTTACCTAGTTTATTGTAATATAAATGGAATTTAAAAGGAAGTAAAGTCTTCCGAGAAAAAGACACGCACTTCTTGATTTAGGTCAGGAAGTTGTCGTCCAGACCAGTTGTAGAGTCTACGAAAAACCTTGAAAAGTTTTCTCGAAAATCAGCTGGAAATCCACGGACCTCAGCATCAAACAGGGTCGCCAAGTGGTCAGACTTATCCTAACCATGAGAGGATTTATCTCGTACAATAGGGGGACACCGTGTAAATTAGCTTATAAGACTAATGAATCAGATCCCCAGAAAGGATAATCTCCTTAAAGATCAAAAATCAGCTTTTAAGCCTGATATTACTCAATCCTTGAGATTGACCTTAAAGATTGAGAATTACAAACTCATGGAATTCGATGATATCTAAAGTCGAGCTTGAATGAAAAAATATTTTGATCAAAATTACAAACCGATTTGTTTTCTGAAAACCTATTTTCAATGCGTTCATTACCATTGAACGTAAAATCCTAAGAATTCACCAAAATTCATTAGGTCACCTGAACCAAATTGGGTGTCAACGTAAGAACGGTGGTTGCATAGCATAGTCGAAGACAAGACCTTGTGCCAGACCAAAAAACTATAGGGTGATCTTTGCTATTGCTCCTACAAAGGATAGTAATTGCATCCGACACATTTTTGACCATAATTATTTGCATGTCATGGGACATTGTCTTAACAGTTGCTTGTTCAACGCTTTCCTTTACAACCGAACGGTAGTTTACCTAAAGGTAATATACGGGACAAGTATACTGGACGTGTTTCTTTCCTAATACAAGGTTAGAAAGTGGGTGACACAAAACCGCAAGTTTTGAGCTAAAATTTTCAAATCTAAAACCCACAAAAATATTTTGCAAACACCGGTGAAGGGTTATTCCGGAAAACTTATCTAGGGCAAAAGCTAGATTGAATTTTCACATGATCAAATGTTTTTAAAAAGATCCAATTTCAAAAAGGATCTAAATTTTTATAGTCATGTGGGACTGTAAACCACATCGTTACTATCGTTGTTCATACCGCCTTATCAAAATCACTGATGTACAAAGTATGAAGAATAAAGAAGTGATTCTAGTAAAGTTTTATTCAAGTTCTATATTGCTTGAGGACAAGCAATGCTCAAGTGTGGGAATATTTGATAATGCTAAAAATGAACATATATTTCATAGCATTATCCTTCAAGAAAGACAAGCTTTTAGTTGCAATTGTTCTATTTACAAGTAATATTAGTTTAAATAATAAAAGGTGAAGACAAAAGACATATTCGACGATTTGAAGACGCAAATGACCAAAATGCTAAAAAGTACAAAGTACAATCCAAGTGGTTCAACTTATTGATGAGAAACGTCTAAAAATGACAAGAGTGCAAGCCGCAAATCGCAAAGAACAATATATTAAATCGTACGAAAGGACGTTCGAAAATCCGAAACCGGGACATGAACCAACTATCAACGCACAACGCAACGGGCCTAAAATTACAAGTCAACTATGCAGATGAATATAATATATATATATATATATATATATATATATATATATATATATATATATATAATTATATAAAATTATATATATTATATTATATTATTTAAATGTGTCGGCAAACAAAAAAACAAACGAATGTGAGCTAGTGCCAGACCCAATGCGATCGCATGTGAATAACACTCCCAGGCCATGCGATCGCATGGCCCCAAAAAGTTGGTCAGGTGCTATAAAAAGGCAACGAATTCTGCGAATTATGTACACCATATTTCTCTGATCTCTCAACTCTCTCAATTATATATATATATATATATATATATATATATATATATATATATATATATATATATATATATATATATATATATATATATATATATATATATATATTTTATAATTATAATTTTAAGTTAATAATAATAATAAGGTTATAGTAGCGAATGTATTAAGTTTGTAAGTCGAAATTCTGTCCGTGTAACACTACGCGATAAATACTCATTGTAAGTTATGTTCAACCTTTTTCAAATTAATGTCTCGTAGCTAAGTTATTATTATGCTTATTTAAGCCGAAGTAATTGTGATGTTAGACTAAATATTAAGACAGGGTTATTGGGCTTTGGACCATAATTGGTGTTTGAACAAAAGACCGACACTTGTGGAATTTGGACTATGGGCTATTAATGGGCTTTATATTTAATTAGCTAAATGATATCTTGTTAATTTAATATAAAGGTTACAATTTGACATATCTATATATAACCACATACGCTTGACTGGGTACGGTGGGCGGGATATCTATAAATACTGATAATTTTTCATTTGACCGGACACGGGGATGGATTAATAGTTAATGGACTCATTAAAACAGGGGTGGATTACATTCAAGGGTAATTGGTGTAATTGTTAACAAAGTATTAAAACCTTGGATTACACGCAGTCGATAACCTGGTGTATTCATTAAACAAAGTATTAAGACCTTGTTACAGTTTAAATCCCCAATTAGTTGGAATATTTGACTTCGGGTATAAGGGTAATTTGACGAAGACTTTCGCACTTTATAATTATGACCGATGGACTATTATGGACAAAACCAGATGGACATATCGAATAATCTAGGACAAAAGACAATTAACCCTTGGTAATAAATTAAAATCAACAAGTCAAACATCATGATTACGGAAGTTTAAATAAGCATAATTCTTTCATTTTATATCTCATCGCACTTTTATTTACCGTCATTTAATTTATCGTCATTTTATTTATTATACTTTAAATTATCGCACTTTTAATATCGTCATTTACTTTACGCTTTAAATTAAGTTATATTTAATATTTTGCATTAGGACTTAAAATCGACAAACCGGTCATTAAACGGTAAAACACCCCTTTTATAATAATAATAATACTACTTATATATATATATATATATATATATATATATATATATATATATATATATATATATATATATATATATACAAATATAGTTTAAAATAAATATAGCGTTAAACTTAGCTAGCTCCCTGTGGAACGAACCGAACTTACTAAAAACTACACTACTCTACGATTAGGTACACTGCCTATAAGTGTTGTAGCAAGGTTTAGGTATATTCATTCTATAAATAAATAAATAACTTGTGCAAAATTGTTTCGTATTTAATAGTATTTCGTAGTAAAATATAATCTATTTCGTACTACACCTCGCACACACCAGTAAAGGAAGATGATATTCCAAAGACTACTTTTAGAACGCGTTACGGTCATTATGAGTTTATGGTTATGCCGTTTGGTTTGACTAACGCGCAAGCTGTGTTCATGGACCTCATGAATCGAGTGTGTGGACCATATCTTGACAAGTTTGTCATTGTCTTCATCGAGGACATACTTATTTACTCAAAGAATGATCAAGAGCATGGAGAACATTTGAGAATGGTTCTAGAATTGTTGTGGAAGGAAAAACTGTACGCTAAGTTTTCAAAGTGTGCATTTTGGTTGAAAGAAGTTCAATTTCTCGGTCACGTAGTGAATAAAGAAGGTATTCAGGTTGATCCGTCAAAGATTGAAACCGTTGTAAACTGGAAGAACCCGAAAACTCCGAAGCATATACGCCAATTTTTAGGATTGGCTGGTTACTATAGTAGATTCTTCCAAGATTTTACCAAAGTAGCAAAACCCTTGACTACATTAACGCATAAAGAGAAGAAATTTGAATGGAAGGATGAGCAAGAAAAAACATTTCAATTGTTGAAGAAAAAGTTAACTACAGCACCTATATTGTCATTGCCTGAAGGGAAAGATGATTTTGTGATTTATTGTGACGCTTTAAAGCAAGGTCTCGGTTGTGTATTAATGCAACGAAAGAAGGTAATTGATTATGCGTCTAGACAATTGAAGATTCATGAGCAGAATTATACGACTCACTATTTGGAATTGGGCACTGTTGTTTTTGCGTTAAAAATGTTGAGGCATTACTTACATGGGGTCAAATGTATCTGTAATGACCCGGACTTTTTCGTTCGATCTATACTTATAAGATTAATATTTACATAAATTAAACCTTACCAACATGATAAGCAACCCAAATTGTTGAGACTTATGTTTTTGAAAAGAGATTTACACAACGTTTGACCGTCTAGTTTGACCGATGATATCACGAACTATATAACATTTGATAATTATACGTTTGTGTATATATATGTATATATACATATTTAACATGATCTAAGGATGTTTTAATATCTCATTTTGTATTAATAGCAATAAGTTATAAGTATATTTTGAAACTACTAACTTAAGTTTTCAAAACGATAACTTTAAGTAACGTTTTTTGATATAAATACTTATAACCTATAATGTTTATACATATATCGTATATGTAATGTATTTAATCACTTTTAAGGACTTAAATACATAAAACAATATAAGTATATTCACAAAAGATAACTATATTTGAATCCTCGTTCCGTTTTCACAAGATTTCTATACGTATATTTAGAGTATATGTACTCGTATCATACCTAGCTTCTATACGTATTTACTATTGGTATATACACATCAAATCACCACCAACCAGCCCTTGTTCATGCCTTATGTATAAGGTAACTCTCTTGTTCATGCCTTAAGTATAAGGTAATTACTTTTGTATGATAGTATGACTAATTACACAAAATTACAACATAAATTTTGTCCATGATCTTCATCATTCACGCCACCATCACCACCATATATACTCCATCCATTTTCAATTTTGCTACATCATTTTGCTAGTTAGGAACACACTTTCAAGAGCCTTAAAACCCTTAACCATCTCAGCCCACAACCATGAAGATCTAGCTTCAAAAACATCACTTAATCACCATAAGAAAACCCTTACAAAAACACTTCAAGAATCCTTCCAAGAACACAAGTTTACTTCTAATCTTTCATCCAACTCCACCACTCTTTTGATTCTAGGTTTTTAATTCTCTTTTACTGCAACCTTGTCCAAGTAACTTGAGGTAGTAGCTTTGTTCATAGCCTTATTCGATTCATATATATATAGTTATCTTATTTTATGGTATAAAATTTTAACAACAAGAACATAGTTTGAATGTTTTCAAACTTGTTTGCAAACTAAATAGATCCTTCTAACTTAACTTTTAAAATACTTCAGGACCTGTAATATATCATAAGGATATGCTAACTTAACAAGGTAAAACTTGGTTTTTCAAAGAACACCTTAAAAACTGAATTTACGTCGTCGGAGTACAACCGGGGGCTGTTTTGGGTGGATAATTAAAAACCATCTTGAACTTTGAATTGGAGGCTTATTTTCTGGAAAATTGATATTTACTATGAATATGTTAACACATAAAAATTTCATGATTTAACTCAAAGTATAAGTATTTTTAGAAAAATAATCATTTAAGGTTGTTTACATGATGGAAAATGATCAACTTCATAAGTTTCACCAAAGTTTGACCTATGACCTGTGATTTCGAATACAAACTAAGGTATTTACAGTTCATATTCTTAAAGAAGGACTCGATCCAAGGAAGTGGCAAGTTGAACCAACGAAAACGGAGTTGTAACGAAGAAACTATGACTAAAACAAGATCGGATATCCAAAACTAGTTTAGCCACGAAAATAATTGGAGAAAAATTAAATAAATCACATCTTTCTAGAATAACATGATATTTTATATATATGTACTCATAATTTAATTTTATATATTTCAGGATCACCCATAAACTATACGAGAAGATTAATCATAAGATCCCATGATTGTACGCAATACGTCTTCTTGACAATATAGGTACCATGGGTCAAGATTAATCTCGACCAATACAAATACGATGGGGGTTTTATTTATTTCGATGGGGGTTTTATTTATTTCGATGGGGGTTTTATTTATTTCGATGGGGGTTTTATTTATTTATTGAACACCTAAATATGAACCATTAAAATTGAATTGCTAACTACGGACTAAGAAGACATTAAAAGTATTATAAGTATATATACGTGACGATTGTTTAAAATGAAAATATATTGATATATTATATATGGATAGGTTCGTGATATCAACCGGAGACCAAGTCAAAATATATATATCTTCAAGGCAAAAGTGAGTATATAGTCCCACTTTTAAACTCTAAATATTTCGGGATGAGAATACATGTATTTTATGTTTTACGATATGGACACAAGTAACTGAAAAATATATTCTACGTTGAGTTGTACCACTGGCATACTTCCCTGTAGCTTGGTAATTACTATTTACAGCGGTATTGTAAACGCGAATCCTGTTGATAGATCTATCGGGCCTGACAACCCCAACCGGACTGGACGACCAGTATTCAACGGTTGCACAGTACTTCGTTTCGTGACTACACTTGGTACGGTGTAGTAAGATTTCATAATAAAGGGAATATGCGACGTGATTAAATGTTAAGTATGGTTACCAAGTGCTCAACCACTTAGAATATTTTTATTAAAATGTTTATATATGAAATCTTGTGGTCTATATATATATATATATATTGCTGCCGGCATTAAACCTATATCTCACCAACTTTATGTTGACGTTTTAAGCATGTTTATTCTCAGGTGATAACTAAAAGCTTCCGCTGCAACATGTTGAATTTAAGCAAGATCTTGAGTATGCATATTTGTGTCAAAAATAAAACTGCATATCGGAGGATTTGTAATGTAAAATATGTTGGAGGTCGTATTGTTATTATCACATGTAAAGTTTGTAAGTCTAAGATTATCGCTAAACGATAATCCTTATTAAGTTATTTAAACCTTGTATTTGTAATAAAAGCTATGGTTTGTATTGTAAAAACAAATGCAGTTTTTGAAAAATGTCACATATAGAGGTCAATACCTCGCGATGAAATCATATGTTATTGTATTCGTCCTTATGGTTAAGGTCGGGTTATGACAGTATCATATATACCGACCAAAAAGTCTCAAACATATATTTGATCAAAAACAAGTGAACATGAGGCAGCGTAGGTGGATTGAGCTGTTAAATGATTATGACTTTGAGATTCGTTACCACTCGGGGAAGGCAAATGTGGTAGCCGACGCCTTGAGTAGAAAGGACAGGGAACCTATTCGAGTAAAAGCTATGAATATAATTAGTCATACTAACCTTACTACTTGTATAAAAGAGGCACAACAGGGGGTTTTAAAAGAAGGAAATTTGAAGAATGAAATACCCAAAGGATCGGAGAAACATCTTAATATTCGGGAAGACGGAACCCGGTATTTGGCTGAAAGAATTTGGGTACCAAAGTTTGGGGATGCGAGAGAAATGGTACTTCGGGAAGTACATAAAACCAGATATTCAATACATCCTAGAGCGGGAAAGATGTACCAAGATCTCAAGAAACACTTTTGGTGGCCGGGTATGAAAGCTGATATTGCTACATAAGTAGGGGAATGTTTGACTTGTTCTAAAGTCAAAGCTGAACATCAGAAACCACCAGGTCTACTTCAACAACCTGAAATTCCGGAATGGAAATGGGAAAACATTACAATGGATTTCATTACTAAATTGCCAAGGACTGCAAGTGGTTATGATACAATTTGGGTAATAGTCGATCGTCTTACCAAGTCAGCACACTTTCTACCAATGAGAGAAGGTGATAAAATGGAGAAGTTGACACGACTATATTTGAAAGAAGTCATCTCCAGACATGGGATACCATTCTATATTATCTCTGATAGGGATGGCAGATTTGTTTCAAGGTTTTGGCAGACATTACATCAAGCATTTGGGACTCGTCTAGACATGAGTACTTCCTATCATCCACAAACTGATGGGCAATGTGAAAGGATGATACAGACACTTGAAGACATGCTACGAGCATGTGTTATTGATTTTGGAAATGGTTGGGATCGACGTCTACCGTTAGCAGAATTTTCCTACAACAATAGTTATCACTCAAGTATTGATGCGGCACCGTTCGAGGCATTTTACGGTAGAAAGTGCAGGTCTTCGATTTGTTGGAGCGAGGTGGGGGATAAACAGATTAAGGGTCCAGAAATTATCCAAGAAACTACTGAGAAAATCATTCAAATTCAACAACGGTTGAAAACTGCCCAGAGTCGACAAAAGAGCTATGCGGGCATTAGAAGAAAAGATTTAAAATTTGAGATTAGAGACATGGTCATGCTTAAGGTATCACCTTGGAAAGGTGTCATTCGCTTTGGTAAACGGGGGAAACTAAACCCGAGATACATTGGTCCATTCAAGATTATTGATCGTGTCGGACCGGTAGCTTATCGACTTGAATTACCTCAACAACTAGCCGGCGTACATAATACCTTCCACATCTCAAATTTGAAGAAATGGTTAGCTAAAGAAGATCTCACTATTCCTTTAGACAAAATTAAGATCAATGAAAAACTACAATTCGTTGAAGAACCCATTGAAATAATGGATCGTGAGGTGAAATGACTTAAGCAAAACAAAATACCAATCATTAAGGTTCGATGGAATGCTCGTAAAGGACCTGAGTTCACATGGGAGTGTGAAGATTAGATGAAGCAGAAATACCAGCACTTATTTCCAGATGATGTGTCAACACCTCCATCTGTTTAAAAGTTCGGGACGAAATTTATTTAACGGGTAGGTACTGTCATGACCTGGACTTTTTCCATGATTATATACTATATGAGATTAATATTTACATGATTAAATATTTCCAACATGTTAAGCAATCAAACTTGTTAAGACTTGATTAATTGAAACGAGTTTCATGTAGACAATTGACCACCTAGTTTGCCCGACGATTCACGAACATTAAAACTTATAAATGACATGATATATATATATATATATATATATATATATATATATATATATATATATATATATATATATATATATATATATATATATATATATATATATATATATATATATAACATGATATTATGATAAGTAAGTATATCATTAAGTACATTAATAATGAGTTATATAAATAAAATGAGACTACTAAATTAAGAAATTCGAAACGATATATGATATATATAACGATTATCGATGTAACAACGTCTTAATTAAAATAAATACATATGTATCATATTAAACTATATTAATACACTATGTTTAACATGATAAATGATAATTAAGTATATCATTAAGTGTATAAACAATGAACTACATATGTAAAACAAGACTACTAACTTAAGGGTTCAAAACGACATATATATGTAACGATTAACGACGAAATAACTCCTTAATTAAAATGTATGTACATGTATCGTATTGAGATGTATTACTACACTTTTGAAAGAATTATATACAGATATCAAAATACTTATACTCAACAAAGATAACTATACTCGTATTCGCATTCGATTTTCTCAAGAATTCTACTCGTATTCATACGGTATTTGTACTCGTATTGTACGCAGCTTCTAAATGTATTTACTATTGATCTATACCAATAAAAATCTGCTCCTTAGCAGTCCTAAATGATTAAGAGACATGTGGAACCAAACATTTGGCATCTAGCTTGAATTATTACACTAAAAATCAAACTACAACTTGCATATAACACCACCACCATTCATGTTTTTCATTCATTCATGCACACACTTTCATTTTCAATTTCCATGCATCAAATTGATCTCTCTCTTGTTCTCTCATTATGTTCTAAGTATTCTTCATCATCTTCATCAAAATCTACATCAATCTAGCTCAAATATCCAAACATAAATCATCATACAAAACAATCTTTCAAGAACACTTCAAGAATCATATCAAGTTTGCAAGACTACTTCCAAGCTTTTAAATCCATTCCAAGTAATCATCTAACACTACAAGAAAACTGTTATCTTAGGACCCCTCGTCTGGGACCCCGCTGAAAAAGCGTCCTAAGAAAGCAAAATTTGGGATGGGGTAATTCTGGGGGTCTCATTAGATATATGCAAAAGCAGTGGTGTCCTAAAATATGTTACGCTTATAAAGTGGGGTCCTAAAAAGTTACAGAATAGGACACATGATTTTTGGGTCATATTATTAGATATGCCTATAATCTTGGTCCTATAAAGGTGTTTAATATGACACATTATTTGTTGGGGTCCTATTATTCTATATTTTTATAGGACACTTAGAAGGTGAGTCGCACTATAATATTATTGTATAAACTGGTGTAATAAAATCTATATAATAGGACACATAATTTCTTGGTCATATTATCATAGGACGCGTGAGTCATTTATTTGATACACATGTTCATAATAATAGGACGCTCGGGTATTTCAGGTCCTAATTCTCATAGGACCCTTAAATTATGGTTGAATAAAAATGGACTTATTAGGACATTATCTTGTTGGCGTCTCATAATTAATGACCAACAAGATAATAAAGTCATAACAATATGATGCTTGGATATTTAAGGTACTAATGATCATAGGACCCTTAACATGTGGTTGCATAAAAATGGACTTCTTAGGACATTATCTTGCTGGTGTCGCATAATGAGTGACCAACAAGATAATAAGGTCATAACAATAGGACCTTGGGGTATTTAAGCTCCTAATTATGATAGGACCCTTAAATTGTGGTTGCATAAAAATCGACTTATTATGACATTATCTTGTTGGTGTCTCATAATGAGTAACCAACAAGATATAAGGTCATAACAATATGACGCTTGTGTATTTAAGGTCCTAGTTCTCATAGGACCCTTAAATTGTGGTTGCATAAAAATGGATTTGTTAGGACATTATCTTGTTGGTGTCTCATAATGAGTAACCAACAAGATAATAAGGTCATAAAAATAGGACGCTTGGGTATTTAAGGTCCTAATTATCATAGGACCCTTAAATTGTGGTTGAGAAAAAATGGACTTGTTAGGACATTATCTTGTTGGTGTCTCATAATGAGTGACCAACAAGATATAAGGTCATAAGAATAGGACGCTTGGGTATTTAAGGTCCTAATTATCATAGGACCCTTAAACTGTGGTTGCGAAAAAAATGCTCTTATGACATTTACTATTTAAGTCGTATTATTTCACTTTTGTTAAAAATGTGTGTATAACAGATCGGACTTTCAGCTGGGAACAGTGGTTGGGCCATATTTAATGAATTCATTTTTTATTTGTTTGGCCCAAACAACATGGCCCAAAAACATGATCGTCGATCAATAGTTAAAGCATTGTTATCTTTTTTTTATTTACTCACTACTTTTCAAACCTAGCTAACTCAAGTCTAAAACCATGGCTGCTCATTCGTCATACTCTTCAAACAACATGAATCCAATGCCAGAAAGAAAATATTGTGATTGTGGGTATCGAGTATATGATGGAAGTTCATAGACTCAAGCAAACCCAAGAAGAAGATTCGTCGTGTGTCCAATATTTGTAAGTGCTCAATTTGCCCTAATTTTAAGATTTTAATTTTTTCCCCAATTGATTGTTTCTTATGCAGAATAAACAAAGAAAGTGTAAATTTTTTATGTTTCTTGATGATGAGCTTCCAAATCCATATTACAAAGTTCTGCTATACAAAATGCATTTGGAAACTAAGAAATTGGACCCTCGAATTCATGATGTTGAAGATTCGAAACTCATAGAAGAAGTAGCTATTTTAAAGACAAAGTTGAAAGTTTATGATAAGTTGTTTTTAGCTATGATAGCAATTGTGGTTGTCTTATGTGTTTTAGTTGCTATTTTGATAGTTAGATGAATGTATGTAACAACCGTTCTTGCTATTTTGGTGTGATGTTATGAATGATGTTAGTTAATGATGTTTCATTCATAATGAAAGTGTTTTGGCTTCAAATTATGTGTTTAATAGCTACCATAACTTTTATCCTAAAGCGTTTAATAACTACAGAATGTTTGGACTACGCGATGCCGCGGTTTTTTTGGTTGATGGTTATTACAAATTCAGTTTGTATAAAGTCACTTCTTAATTCGTATTTGGTGTACAAAAATGTGAAAGGCTCATTGTTAGACTCTTTCATTTAAAGCGAGCCTCAAATTGTGTTTTGTTAGGCTATTTAGGAAAATGGTAGTGTACAGTTTAGTATTAAAGTCAGCGTAATACTACAAAATACCCTCAACATAAGTCAAGGTACAAAATATGCCTACTTACTGTTTATCCCAGCAAAACACGACATTGTTCTACCACATACATACAAATTACAACAACTAAACACAAACACATGGTTCTTAGTTTATATCATAAACTTAAACATCTGAATTGTTTGAATCATCTTCATTGTTGTAAACATATATGAAGGAGATAGAAAGCATGCTCATTGATTATGTAACTGAACAAACATTGATCACCGGCTTTTAGTCCATTATCTTCCTGAAACTGTGGAAATCCAGTTGACACACACAAGTTAGGCTTCTTCTTCCCAATCTCCTCACACAAAAGCCATCTCCATCGATCTCCATTCTGGTTAAAGCAATTGACGCGATTGCCACTTTCAAGACTAGGTAGTACAATAACCTTCTCCGGAAGATGCTAAACAAAATATATTACATTACATTACATGTCTAAATAAAAGAGTATGAAAATAGTTATAGTGTGAATAAATATGTATTAACAAAAAGCATCTATATAAAAACAATAAACACAATTAACAATACATACTAAACAAAATAAGAGAACACTTAATTAATATATAATAAGTTGAGATAAGTAACGTACCCAAACTTTGCCACCACAAATTTTGTGATCAAAAACATGAAAAGGATGATGTTGATCTGGCTGCACGGGAATCTCTCCAAGATTAGGTGGCTGGCCAACATGGACATCGTTCATCTGGTTATCACCTTCATCATTCACTTCTTCATCTGAACTGTCATCAATCTCAATGATCTGAACTTTGCTTGGACCACACTCATTAGGTTGAACAGGATTGTTTAAACATTGTTTTTGCCATTCAACAGCTTCATCAATATGATTCAGCATCCCATACAATAAATGACCATTCTCACTACCATGTTGATTATAAAGCACAAGCTGTAGATTAAGATCATCGATTGCATAAAAAATCATACAATCACATGGATACATTTGAAGCTCCTTAACCACCGATTCCCAATCTGACCATATAAGACACTCATCTTCATCCACAAGTATGCCACATTTTTTTATACCATCCTTGAAAATGAATGGTAATCTGATCTTTGGGCCGTGACCTCCCACGAAATGCTCTTACCCATACTTCTGGCAGTGTCTATATAAAATAATATTTAAATTAATGAAACTGAATGAAATTGAAAAATTCTTAAGTTAATAATAATAAATGTAATTTAAAATTGTGGTATTATTGAAGAAACTCCATACCATTATTGCATCAGTAGGATTGGCAAAAAAACTCATAAATGAAGGGAATCGCCTGTATGGTTGTGTGTCAAAGACTGTACTATGAATTTTAGTCATAGGACCACTTTGTTTGGAAGGGTTGAATAAATTCCTTGGAGCCATATCTGGACCATAGATGACCAAATCATAATTTCCTTTGTCCATGGCAGTGAAACAAAGGATATCACCCTTTTTAAACTTAAGATCTTTGATGATCTTACTCCACCCTGTGCTTAGCCACAATTGTCGATCCTCATTGCATCGAAAACCAACTTTAGAAGCATAACCCTGTAGAGTGTGTATCCAAACATTATGCCTAGGTTTCATGAGCTCATAATAATATCTAAACCAATGATATGGCAGTTGCTGTCATAAACAAAACAAAACAATATGATTATAAATCTTATATTTATAAGCTCGATGAGAATATAAGTTTAAGACTATTACTACTATTGATGAAAAACCCATACCACTTCATTTTCATCTGCCTCGAGTATTATATGGATGAACAAAGGAGGAATCGCCTGATCCATGCTTAAGTACATGATGAATCTGTTCTGTCTGAAAAGCTAAAAACAATATATATCAAATATTATGATATTGATCCATGCATGTACTTAGAAATGTCCATGTATAAAGAGTGTGGATAGATCAAATACTCAACAAAAATGACTATTTCAAAAACATATTAACCTAATTAGTTTGTACACACTATAAAATGCTAAATCTTACTAACGTATTCTCAGAATCTATTTATATACTTAAACTAACGTCTGTAACTCAAGAACTCAGAATCTATTTATATAATTAAACTAATTTCTATTGACAGCAGTGAATCTATTTATGCATATACTTTAAGACTGAATACATGCAAGATCAGTTCTATTTAAAAAAACTTAATGTCCAAAATAACTACAAATAGTCGATTTCACCAAAATATGTATTCTTTTTAAAACTGTTCATGTAAGAACCTTAAACATGGAATCTAATCAACAATATAAACAAGTATATAAACCTATTCACACAATCATAACACGATCAACAAAATAATTAATTTTATGAAGGAAAAATTTCTTCAAAATTATATAAAACCCTAACCTGTTACTGAAGTGTCTGGTAACTCGAGGATGAAGAGATCGGTTGAAAATGAAGAGATCGGTTGAAAATGAAAAAGTGGAAAATATTTTGCCTGAGAACCTTTTCACATCAGTCATCTGTACACACTCTCCCATATTAATTTACACTTTACCACCTCATATTATTAATTACGGAGTAGTATTATGTACTTGATCAGTATTATTTTAGGTATTTTAATTTTAATGAATGATGTTAGTTAATGATTTAATTAATGATGTTTCATTCATAATGAAAGTGTTTTGGCTTCAAATTATGTGTTTAATTGTTGACAACAAGATGTAAGCTGTTCACGCGCTTCACGGCTAAGAAATGTTTGCAAGTGTTTTAATGGATATTCATTATGCATTCACCTTTCACGGGAGAGCATTGTATGTTCCAAAAATTACCATCATTCATCGATGGCCATATGATAAAGTCCAATTACATGACAAACTATTCCACAATTATAAAGCTACCATAAGTTTTATCCTAAAGTGTTTAATAATTACATAACCATCAAAATACAAAAGATACCAAATCTAAATAAATCATTCAACCGGGTGAGTTCCATCTAGGATCATGAAAAACCTCAGATCGTTGCGGCCGAACCCAATCAGACACCTATGTTCCAGATAGTAACCATTTATATTCACAAACTTATACCAACCTCCACAAACGAACAATTTCTTCTTTACACCTTTGGTCTGCTTCAACCCCATATATGAGTTTTTTCGTTGAGATCGAGATATTCATATTTGCAATCTGCCTTTAGTTCTGGGATATCATTAAACTCCTTAGGCAGCATCTAAATCACATTGGCATTATATTTGTTAAACAATTTATAATTATTTGTCAATAATATGGATATAAAAAAATTGAATTTGTCAAATACTGGATCAAAAAGCAGTGTGTGAGAATCACTTCCCTTTTTCAGCAGTACATTAGTCAAATACTGATCATTGACCCTCATGTTAACAATGCATTGAGTCACAATTCCATAATCAGACCATAGAGATCATAGTTATTTCTCTCAGGAACAAGCAGCGTAAAAACATTTGTCGCTTTCAAAATGCTTGTTACCGGAGAGAAAGAACTCTGATGTCTATGGTTAGTGAGCCTCTAAGTCACCCAAACATTTGTCGCTTTCACTGATGACTACAACATCGATCTGGACTATCATCAGACACTTCAGTTTCATCTAAAGGGATTTTGCGATAAATTGAAGGAGTATGCGAACAGATCATTGTTTCCTTAAAAGATGCAAACAAACAGATTCATATATGTGTATAGTTGTAAATTGATTACACCTGCAAACAAACAGATGCATATAAACCCTAAATTCAGAGTAGACCTCATGGCATTAATTACATCTGCATATATGTGTATAGTTGTAAATTGATTACACCTGCAAACAATAGATGCATATAAACCTTAAATTATTAATAGACCTCATGGCATTAATTACACCTGCATATATGTGTATAGTTGTAAATTGATTACATCTGCAAACAAACAGATGCATATAAACCCTAATGTTCAAATAAAGAACATAAATTCGTGCATATCCATTATTTGGTTCATTTTAAAGTGTATTAAAAACAACGGAGTAAACCCTAAGCAAAATCGATCAGGTTTTGATATCGATAAACCCTTATAAAGTGTATCGATAAGTTTAAAGAAAGGTAAATGCTGATCAAGAAGAAACAAAAATCTGATTTCGTCATGGAGGATTTGGTGGTTGTTGAGAGCTTTCTTGTGAGTTTTCTTTTTTTATTAGAACTATTAATTAAAAATATAATGAAAGTGTTTTTTAGGTTTCTTTTGAGCGAAAATGACATACTGTACACTAAAATATCTCAAATATAAAATTAACAAAAAAAAAAAACAACCCGCCAAAACATTGAGTCTTACATCACACGAGTATTTTTCCAAACAAATAAAATTATTATTTATCTAGTTGATGATTTTATTTTTGACACTTGTAAGTTGTAACACATAAATGCTTTGAAGTGTCAAAAACTTTGTGACGCTTAGAGATGTTAAAAATATTCCATGGTCTTTTGTAAATATTTCGTGTTCGTCCGTTCGTGTTACTAGTTCATATAGTTATATGTGTAAACGTTTGTGATATATAAAAAAAAATTTGCCTTTCAAAAAAAAAAATCTATCTCATATCTCATACAATAAAACGTTGGCATGTGTAAATATTTGTTATCTGGAGTAATAAAATGTTCTTCCTTTTGTTAAAAAAATAAGTTAATAAAATCATCATTAGTGCACACGTGTCAACTTATGACGTTGTTTGAATGCACCAAAAATCAGCTTTAAAAAAAGACAGCAAGTTGAATATTTCTCTCACTTCTGGTGACTTTTCACATATCCTTCTACTACAGAAACATCTCTCTATCACCAAGCACAAAACTAAAAAATTTTCATCTTTTTTACTTTGATCAATCAAAAAACATAAATGGATAGTCATATCGCAAAAAACAAAAAAATGATGTTAACGTTAGTCAATCGAATATTCTAGAAGCTCTTTCACAAGATATGCTTGTGGAGATCTTATCTAGAGTTGGTCAGAATTCATCCGACCGGTTATTCCGATACAAGAGGGTTTGCAAAGATTTTTTAAAGCACTGGGAGCATCCTTTGGTTTATAAAAGGATTTCTCTTGATACGTTGTGGCATTTATTATGGTTTGATCACCCTAAGTTGGTCAATATGATCCTTCTATGTTTTATTTTAGGAAACCCTAATGTGCTTTTTCTCTATGGTTTGAGGGGTTATTTCGATGGTAATTACATATATGAAGGGCTTCGTTTATTAAATAAAGCTTCGAACATGCAACTTAAGGAGGCATGTTATGTTTATGGTTTGGTCATGTTCACCTCTCACAAAATAGAGGACAAGGACATTGGATTCCAAATTCTTGATCAAACATTCCCACCATGGTTAGTACCGGATGTGGTGGTTTCGGTGAGAACTAAGGTTTTAGGTTTGGTGTGTGTGTGTGTGTGGGGGGGGGGGTTATGGAGATTCAACCGCCATCCTTTTGATGACGTGGCAACGTGCTGCCCTATCAAGGGCCACAATGGTTATACTCCAATTCATGATAGGTGGGAAACTCAATGGCCAATACCAGAATGCATGTCTTGTTTTTGGGCGTATGAGTTGGGTATTTTTGCACAAATCATATGATATGTTAGAATTTTATGGTATATATATTTTAGATTTTGTAATATTTTTACTAATTTGATGTAAATATAAATCCGTAGTTATTTCTATTATCAAAGTATCAGTTTGTGGGTGATGATGATTTATGTACATAACTTATTTTTGATATGTACACAAATAATATGCATTAAAGTGTTGTATGGTACAACACTTTAATGCATATTGATTGTATACATAAAATACTGAGTAGTAAGTACACATACTTCCAGAATAATCATGACTTTAGAGTATTACCTACATATAGGGATGCGTACTCACTGTAGCTGATAAAGTAGAGTACAAGTTACAACACATATTGTGCAAATTTGGGATATATTCACTATCTAACCATTTTCATGGTTATGGTCACATATTGAAATTTAAGATTTATGTATCATACAAAAGAACAAAATGATAAACAATGAATCCATCATCATCTTCAAAAACTATAGTGTTGGGATAACTTTGATAAATACAACAAAAGAAAAAAATGACAAACAATAAATCTTCCCTTAAAATATCATTAACATTGCATCAGGAAGCATCTCTAGTTTGATTTTCAGCTGTAGCAGCAGCAACTAATAAAGTATCATCGTCAACAATATCCCCAGTCAAATCGTCTCTAACCAATTCAATAGTTGCATTTTCTACAATTTGAGGACCCATCGGTGTGTCACTCTACAAATGCGTTTCTACATCATCGATACACGTTTATTCATCCATTTCAAAATTATCTCTAGGTGTTGTCTTGATCACAACTTTCCAACCTTTACGAGCATGATCTTGAACATAGAATACTTGTTGTGCTTGCTAAGCTAGAATATAAGGCTCTTTATTTGGCTTCGTACCTCGAAAATCGAGTGTCGTAAACCCGTTCTCATCAACTTTTATCCTGGAAGTAATTGATATCCAATCACAATGGAACAAAACTACTTGCTTATTTTCAGCATACTGCAACTCGATTATATCATTGAAAACACCGTAGTAAGTTACATCTCCCAAAATAGGATTGTTATCGCAAGCACTTGAGAAGCTACTTGTTACGGCATCAATCATAACTCCGCTATATTGTGTTGTCCTATTCTTCTCTACATCTTTAATGTGAAATCGGAAATCATTTATGATATATCCCTTATATTTCTTTACAACCACATATAGACCGTTTGCCAATGCCGTTATATCATTTGTGATTCTGTTATCCCCAGCCATATCCTCATCAACCTGATTTGAGGCAATTTTTTTATAAGTTTCGCTCAGTTATATATATCATGATCACTACATTATCGTAATAAAACTAGCAAAATTACTTACATAATCAGTCAGCCACTCCTGAAACTCCTGACTATGTAAACGTTCAATGTAACGCTTACTTTTAGTCTGATATTCTTGACGTAGAATATTCAGATGCTCTCTGCTATCAAAGTAATAAAAAGATAATAATATATTAATATATATACATTATCGTCAAAATTACACAATGTCATATAAAAAAACACTACTCTAATAACATAGTAAATTTAAAATAACTTACATTCGTAAGAAATCTATTTCACTACAATTAAACAACACATGTGAGTGTGCAATAGCCAAAGTTTCGTGGCCGAATTTTACTACGTTTGTTGCACCAATTGGTCGACCAGACATACAAAATATTTGTAAAACAGTCTCATCACCACCATCATCATGATTCCGACTAGTCTTATTATGTATAGTCTCGACATCACTGGCTAAATACAAAGAACAAAATGAACACACTCTTCAGCTAGATATCCTTCGACAATTGAACCCTCGGGTTTACTCCTGTTTCGCACATATGATTTTAATGTACCTAAATACCTGATCAGTGGTCAAAAAAGTGTATATCAGATTCAAAATAGTCATATATATTTAAACAAGTACAGTATAATTTACTACATCATAAATGGTCACCTCTCGATTGGATACATCCAACGGTAATGAACAAGTCCCCCTAATCTGGTCTCTGAAGCTAGATGAACCGATAGATGAATCATGACATCAAAAAATGACGGTGGAAAAATCCTTTCTAAATAACAAAGTATTTTTACAATATCTTTTTCCATCCGAATTAAGTCAGTAGTCTTAAGAACTTTTGAGCATAATTGTCTGTAGTACCGACATAACTTCAAGATAACAGAACGCACATCGCGAGGTAAAATATTTCGTATAGCCACGGGAAGCAACTACTGCATCAAAATATGATTATCGTGACTTTTTAGGCCTAAAATTTTTGGAGGTTGTACCTTAATGCACCTAGAAATATTAGCAGCATAACCATCTGTCACTTTCACCCTTTTTAGCACCTTACAAAATTTTTCTTTCTCCTTTTTATCTAATACGAAACATGCAGGAGGCAAATACACTTTTCCATTTGGTAAAGGTTCTGGATGAAGTTTAGGTCTAATACCCATTTCTTTCAAATCACGATATGCTTTTAAATGATCCTTGGTCTTTCCATCTATATTCATTAACGTTCCAATGACACTGTCACATACATTCTTTTCAGTATGCATTACTTCTATATTATGACGTATTAAGTTATTTTTCCAGTATGGTAACTCAAAAAAATACTTATCTTCTTCCAGTTAAATGGTAAAGATGGGTTATCCTTTACAAGTTTTCCAAATTTTATATTAAAACCTTTCCGGTCCGCAAGAACTTGTTCCCCTGTTAAATAATGCGGTGGCCCTTCATGTTCTTCCATTCCATCAAAAGCATCTTTTAAAAAACGGAAAGCATGCAACATTTCCAACCAGCGACGATGTGCCATGAAGATATCTTTGTGGGAGTTTGATAACCGTATTGATTTGGTTTCCTTATGGCAAGAAGGACAAGCTAATTTACCTTTAATGCTCCAACCCGATAAATTCGCATAAGCAGGAAAGTCACTTATCGTCCATAGCAAACATGCACACAGTGGGAAGTTACTCTTTGTGGATGCATCATAAGTATTATGTAAACACCGTCCTAATCCATCTGGATGAATACATTACATTTGGTTACATTGCGAGGTACTTGACCTCTATATGATACATTTTACAAACATTGCATTCGTTTTAAAAGACAAACTTTCATTACATCGACAGTTGACAGGCATGCATACCCTTTCATAATATATCCAAACTATAAATGACTTAATAGTAATCTTGTTGAACTCAACGACTCGAATGCAACATCTTTTGAAATATGTCATGAATGACTCCAATTAATATCTCTAAATGAGCAAATGCACAGCGGAAGATTTCTTTCAAACCTGAGAATAAACATGCTTTCAAGTGTCAACTAAAAGGTTGGTGAGTTCATTAGTTTATCATAAACATTCATTTCCATCATTTTAATAGACCACAACATTTCATATAATTAATTGTACACGTAACCCGAGTACAAAATAACACGCGTAACCCGCGAATTAAAAGTCATTCATATGGTGAACGCTTGATAACCGACTTAACTTTAATGCATAGAATATCCCCAAACAGAACCTCTCGTCTGTATAATAATAATAATCTCGAAGTACTAAAGCATCCGTACCCCGGATGGGACTTGTCGAGGTCCATAGATCTATCTTTAGGATTCGCGTCGATTAGGGGCCATACCTGTTTCCTAATCATTAGGTTACCAAGCTAAAAAGGGGTGATATTCAATATTCATAATCCAGCCATAGAATGTAGTTTTTGATCACTTGTGTCTATTTCGTAAAACAAAAATATAATCGGTTGTTACTAGAATTCTAATTGGGCCTTTCTGTTTTTCTTTTGAGCCGTGGACTTATATACATTGATGGGCCAAGATACAATTTTATGTTGGGCCAAGAAAGTGATCGAGTTAATAGATGATGAGATGATAAAGACTGCTTCTGCTATTCTGTTGCTACGACTTTATGATTTTTTTTTAAAAGAACGATGGTGTTGATCAATGAAGGTGACTAGTTGTTGTGGTTGTTAAAAGATGATATTGAATAATGATGATGAGGTTACGAAGGAGAAGATGATTAATGATGGTGATGATTAAACGGAGATGACGAAATAAAGATGATGATATACGTGATACATGATGATGATTGATGGCATGATGATGATGATCTGTGAAAATAACGATTTGATGATAATGGATGTCACGAAAATGATATGATATCATGATGAAGATGATAGTTTGAGATGATGTTGTTATGATGTATGTAGATGATGATGAACGAAAGGGATGATGATGATGTACAATGTTCGATCATGATGATAATGACGAGTACCCGAAGATGATGATGATAATAGGATGATGGTTATGATGTGTATGATGATAAATGAAGACGATGATATGTAGTTGATGATGATAATGGCGATTAGTGATGATGCATGATCATGATAAGGATTTAATGATGATGGTATAAATCTTTATCATTATTACTATTATTATTATTATTATTATTATTATTATTATTATTATTATTATTATTATTATTATTATTATTATTATTATTATTATTATTATTATTATTATTATTATCATCATTATTGATTATTACTAAAATTACTAATAGTATTATTATTTTTATCACAATAGATATTATTTATAGTTATTACATATAATATAAGTATACCTAATATTACGAGTTACTATGTTTTTATATCTTAACTAATATATTATTATTATTATAACATTAATTAATTAATTTATATATTATATATCTCATATATATAATATAACCTATTATAAGTATTAATATAATTATACATAAATATATTAATATTAATACATTATGAATTATATATAAACTTAGTTGATTAATATCATATGTGTTTTAATATATATATTACTGAAATAGGTTCCTGAATCCGAGGCCAACCTTGCATTATTCAATGTCGTCATATGTATTTTGACTACAAAATACATTAAGTGAGTTTCATTACTCTATTTTTATATATATTTTTGGGACTAAGGATACATGCGCCGATTTTATTAATGTTTTACGAAATAGACACAAGTGATCAAAAATTACATTTTATGGCTGGATTATGAATATTGAATATCACCCCTTTTTAGCTTGGTAACCTAATGATTAGGAAACGGGTATGGCCCCTAATCGACGTGAATCTTAAAGATAGATCTATGGACCTCGACAAGTCTCATCCGGGGTACGGATGCTTTAGTACTTCGAGATTATTATTATTATACAGATGAGAGGTTCTGTTTGGGGATATTCTATGCATTAAGTTAAGTTGGTTATCAAGCGTTCACCATATGAATGACTTTTAATTCGCGGGTTACGCGTGTTATTTTGTACTCGGGTTACGTGTACAATTAATTATATGAAATCTTGTGGTCTATTTAAATGATGGAAATGAATGTTTATGATAAACTAATGAACTCACCAACCTTTTGGTTGACACTTGAAAGCATGTTTATTCTCAGGTTTGAAAGAAATCTTCCGCTGTGCATTTGCTCATTTAGAGATATTACTTGGAGTCATTCATGACATATTTCAAAAGACGTTGTATTCGAGTCGTTGAGTTCAACAAGATTACTATTAAGTCATTTATAGTTTGGATATATTATGAAAGGGTATGCATGCCTGTCAACTATCGATGTAATGAAAGTTTATCTTTTAAAACGAATGCAATGTTTGTAAAATGTATCATATAGAGATCAAGTACCTCGCGATGTAACCAAATGTAATGTATTCGTCCAGATGGATTAGGACGGGTCTTTACATATTAACTCCAGCATCCCACAACTCCTTTAACTCATCAATTAGAGGTTGCATATAGACGTCTATATTATTACCTGAAGCAGATGGACCAGGTATAAGTAAAGTTAGGAACAAAAAAGGTTTTTTCATGCACAACCATGGTGGTAGATTATACGGTATCAAAATAACAGGCCAGGTACTATGTGAAACACTCATTTTTCCAAAAGGGTTAAACCCATCACTCGCTAATCCAAGCCTCACATTACGAGGTTCTTTAGCAAATTCGTGATTCTGATGATCGAATGTATTCCAGGCTGGTGAATCTGCGGGATGTCTTAATAGACCATCTTTCGTACGACTCTCTTGATGCCATCTCATGGACTCAGACGTTTTAGGCGACATAAACAATCTTTGCAACCGTGGTGTGAGTGGAAAATAACAAAACACTTTTGCTCCAACCTTCTTAGCTTTATAATCACCATCATTATCAGCTTGTGTGGTTGACTCTTCTTCAGAATCATTATTGTTACTTTGTTTATATCTTGAGGTCTGACATACGTCACATATAATTTTGTCCTTGTTTTGTTTCCAGTACAACAAACAATCATTTGGACAAGCATCAATTTTCTCATAACCAAGACCCAACTCTCTTATTAACTTCCTGACTTCATACAATGACTTCGGTATGGAAGCATGAGGGAAGGCTTCCCTCATTGTGTCAAGAATCATGCTGAATCCTTTTTCATTACATTTTCCAACACACTTCGAATGGAAGAGTCTAACAATGAATGAAAGAACAGAGAACTTACAGCCGAGATATAGTTCTTTCTTTGCATCTCGCAATACTTTATAAAACCTTTCAGCATTTATGTTTGGTACATTACTCTGATTTTCAGTTTTTGGGATATCAACATCATCTTCATCTTCATCTTCAAACATATGGAAGATGTATTTGGCCAATCCTTCCATATCATCTTCAGCATCCCACATTAGTGTATCATCTGGTTTGAGAAGCACAGTTGGAATTTTATAGCCTTCGAAAAAACTGTCACATAGCAGATGTGATTTAGCCTCAACCCAATCAACCCCTTTGAGATTACCGCAATTTATGCACGAAAAATATATATGACCACCTATTTCCTTTCTAGAGAAAATAAGTTCTAAGAATTTGTCGAGTCCTTCTTCGAATTCAGGGGTAGATCTACATGTAGACATCCAAGTCGAGTCCATCATAGACCTGTATTTTACAAAATCTATTAAATTAATTGGAATATATATATATATATATATATTTATATATATATATATATATATATATATATATATATATATATATATATATATATATATATATATATATATATATATATATATATATATATATATATATATATATATATATATATATTCGTGTTTTTAGTAAGCAGGAGAAATAAATTAACCTGGTTTAATAAATTTGTCAAGTTCTTTTTCGTATGCAGGGGTATGGACAAAGCGTATGAAATAAAGGTGACCCACTTTTTCGATGATTGCAATTAACTTATCTACTATTTTCATTTTCGTACAGTATTTACTTAGGTCTGCAAACACATCTTCAATAACTGATGATGATCGATTGCAATTACATACGTACTTGATGATTGCAATTAACTTAGATCTGCAAACTCATCTTAATAATAATAATTTTGAATTATGATTATTATGATACATCTAATTTTAAGATGTAACTAGTAATCTAAGTTTAAGATAAGAATATAATTCAAATAAATTATAAAACATAAAATACTAGGTTAAGCCTGTCCAAATAGATCTTATACACCTAGGCTTATTAGACGAGGTTAAAGCATATCGGAAGATCTAGTGACGTATAATCATAACATCGACTTGGACAAGCTTAAAGCTATATAATATACAACTAACACTAGCGATTTAGGGTTTAGGGTTGTTTATGGTTTAATGTAATGCTTAGGGTATATATGCATGCTTTAATTAATATTGTACGTTAACCATGCTAATAATTATTAGGGATTAGGGTGCGTGTAGGGTTTGGGGTATAGGCGGGTTTAGGGTTCGATTCAGGGTTTAGGGTTTAGGTATATAGGCCGAGTTTTGGTTATATAATGATTTAGGATTTAGGGTTATTAATTTTTTATGGTAATTTAATGTAATGTATAGGGTATATATATATATATATATATATATATATATATATATATATATATATATATATATATATATATATATATATATATATGCATGGTCTAATTAATATTGTACATTAACGATGCTAATAATTATTAGGGATTCGGATGCGTGTAGGGTTTGGGGTATAGGCTGGTTTAGGGTTTAGGGTTCAGGGTTTAGGTATAGGTCGGGTTTGGGGTATATATAGGGTTTAGGCTGGTACTTTAGGGTAGGGTTTAGGGTATAAATGTTCACATGCTCACAACATACCTGTATGTACGTACATACGAGCAATTATATATATCTAATATTTATATGGCTGGTTAGATATTATATATATGTTTTTAAATTTTTTTTTTGTTAAATCTTAGTTACTATCCGGCCATTAACATTTACATGTGAATTGAATTATCAAGTCGATCACGTGGTGTCACCAATTGAAATTAAATGGTTCTCGCAGTTTTCTCCATTAATTTGTATGGTTCTTGTTTGAACTTTTGGCTAGGGATTGGGTTTATGGTTTTAGTGTTTGGGGTTTAAGGTTTATGGTTTAATGACTAGGGTACGTAATTTAGGGTTAAGGGTTTAGGGTTTGGGGTAGGGTTTATGGTTTAGGTTTTAAGTCGGGTTTAGGGTTTAGGGTTTAGAGTTTAGGGTGTAGGGTGTACGGTTTAGGGTTTAGGGTTTAGGGTGTATAAGTTTATTGTGAATAGAGAGAGGCCGAGAGAAATTTCTCTACTCTAGCTTGTGAGTGTTTCACTCGGGGTAGATAAATGATTTCTCTACCCCTAGGATATGATATAGGTAGGATTGTCTACGTCTCACCTCCCCCATACCTCACACATGTGATATTGGGTATGTTTGTTATTGTTGTTGTTGTTGTTGTTGTTGTTGTTGTTGTTGTTGTTGTTGTTGTTGGTTTAGTACTGTTTAGGATTTAGGGTTTGGGGTTTAGTGCCATCGACCCATCATAATGATGATCGAGGATGAGCTTGCTAATCAGACGAACTTAATGCGTGCATGGTATATCACCTAACAAGCTATTCAAGCAGTTTAGAACTTGACGGATGATATGATAAGACATATGAACTCAATCGATCAGGCGATCTCAATTATAATATATCATCAATGATTGAATGAGCTGAGGTAGCGATCGCTCTAATTAAAGGCTTATCGGGTTTCGATGATCTTAATAATGTTGATTCATATATTGATCTTAATGCACTGTACTTACGTAAAAAAAATTAACATACATGATAAACGATGTTCAATTAGGATCACTATTATGATAGACGATGTTCGTTTAGGTTAACGGCCAACATGAACTTGTAAATATGTTGGTGTTCTTTTCAAGATTAGTATTTCCTTTTATAAAAGATTTCGTATTATTTTTTTAATAAATTTAATATAAAATAATGACGTCATCAAAGATGTTTTAAAATTTTTCTTTTTTATTTTGAATTATTTTTATGCTTAGAAAATGTTTATTTATAACATCATCATTTTAGAGATTTAATATTAAAAAATAAATAAATTAAATTAAATAAATATATAGATACATATTATTTATTTAAATTATACGGAGTATATGTAAGTAAATATGTAACTAGATAGAGAAGTTATCCTCAATTAATTTTCACCAAAATTACCCTCTCAAACATTAGCGCCAATATCACGGATTTCTGAGCCAAATTTTTAAGCTGATCCAAATGTTTTCATTCAAAAATTTTGGTAAATTCAAAAAAATTCGGGGTTGATCCTGCCTCACTAGTATTGATCCTTCCACACCAAAATAATATAAATTATCTATTTTACCCTTATAAATAGTATATTGACTAAATAGTAGTTTAAAGGTAAAATAGGAAGTTTGGATTAATTTAGTGTGGATGGATCAAATGCTAGTGTGTAAAGATCACCTCCCAAAATTGAAGGCGCCAAATCAAATTGGGGTAGCTAAAAGGTTTCTGAACAACACACTTATCTCTTTTTTGACCAAAGAAACTCAAGCTATCTCTTTTTTCACCAAAGAACACAGTACATGTATCTATCTTATCTGTTATTAACGATTCTTTTAGATTGTTTATAACATTGTTGCTAACTACTCCATATATAAAATTGTTTATAACTGAAACGACCCGTCCATATTACTATAAATGCAGTACATTATTCATTGGTCCCATAGCGAGGTATTTGACCTCTATATGATACCTTTTAGAAAATATTGCATTCATTTCATGAAAAGCACACCATTATTATACATAATGCATGTTTTAAACAAGTGGGCGATTATTTAAGAAATAATCCCCATGATACATCGGTTTCCAAATACTACACACGTGACATAACAGTCGAATATAATACATGACAAAGGTTTTATTGAATGCAACATTTCATTTAAACAATAGCATGAGACTCCATGCACAGCTTACTTAGATAATGCAACAACGGAAGACTTTCTTAAGAACCTGAGAATAAACATGCTTAAACAATCAACACAAAGGTTGGTGAGATATATAGGTTTAGCATCGATATAAATATATACCACAAGATTTCATAGTTATAAATATATGTACACTCACAAGTGTATAAAAGAATTCTATAAGTTGTTGAGCGCTTCGGTAACCATACTTAATCATTAATGTAGCATATTCCCTTTATTATGAAATCTCCCTACACTGTACCAAGTGTAGTAAAAATGAAGTACTATGCAACCGTTTACGATACTAGAGCGACTAGCTCGGTTGGGGTTATCAAACCCGATAGATCTATCAACATAATTCGCGCTTACATGTTCTTACAACATGTAAATATTAGTTACCAAGCTATTAGGGAAGATATGCAAGGTGGTACAACTCAACGTAGAATATATTTTAAGTACTTGTGTCTATGGCGTAAAACATAAAATGCATATATTCTCATCTCAAAATATTTGTAGAGTTTAAAAATGGGACTATATACTCACGGTAGTAAAAGTATATTAATAATAAGTTTTTAGCTTATTAAAAATATGACCGTCGTCCTTGGATTCACGAACCTATAACAATAATAATGATTCAGATAATAATACTACATGTGAATAAAATAAAACAAGTTCATAGAATTAATTTTTAACATTTTTATGTTAGTAGTCCTTTTTTAGTAGTCCAAAATAGTCCGAAATGTCCAACATTCCAATAATCGGTATATATATAATCTTAGAATTACCCCATGACATATTGTATATATATTGTCTTTGCATCAACCCAGAGACGTATTGTATACGTATTGTCTTAGGATTTATCAAAACGTATTGTATACTTATAGTCATGGAATGTACCAAGATTATTATATATATATATATACAATCTCGGAATTAACTAAGATTATAATATTTTGTTATACTAATGATAACATGTCCAAATATATATAGGATATAGGAAAAGTTAGCAAGGATATGGTTAATATATTTTTTACAATATAAATTTCGTCCATACAACGTTAATTTTGGCAGATTTTGTTTTGCTCGCCAAATATTCATTACAATTCCGTTTAAAGTGAATCAAATTGCTATGGATTCCTTAAGAAGTTAATTTTTTAAAAACAATTCGAAAATTTTAGCACATGTATTAATATTCAGAGTTTTACCCTCTTTTTGTGCCGGTGGACAAATTTGGAAGAATCCCGGCACCCACCCAATATATGATTTTTGATAAAATACTTTCACTTTGTCTAAAATCATGAAAAAAATAATGGAATTCTTATTTACATATATTAACATATTTCCAAAGTCTTAGTCTCAAACTCAAAGTCTTAGATAGGCTTTTAATTCCCAACCCAAAACAGCCCGCTTTTTACCGAATGGTGTTCTTCATATGTATAAGTTATAAGTTCTTATATTAACTTAATATAACATCATAATACATGTAAATAAGTGTTATTAGAGTTGATTTAGAAAGATTAGATTAGTTCTTTAAACAAGTTTAGAATCAACTAAACTATGTTCTAGTTTATAAACTCTTATATAGATAGCTTTAAACATATGAATTGAACAAGAGTTGAAGTAGAGTTTTTGTGACGACCCGGCAATTTTCGACCAAATTTAAACTTAATTCTTATATGATTCCGACACGATAAGCAAAGTATGTAATGTTGACTCTAGAAAAATTTTGAAACGATGTTCATATATTCAATTGACCTTCGACTGCTCTCGACGATTCACGAACAATTAATTGTAAATAGATATGTGTGAATGTATATAAATAATATTTTGAAATATAATTTGATGTATTATATGTTGTTATTATAAAAAAATTTATAAAATAAAAATAGGATATTATAATAATTATTATTTAAAATATATCTCTATATATAAATAAAGTATATTAAAAATAAATATTAAATGCTTGTAATACTCGTTTAATGTTCTGATTGATATTAAGTAAGTTAAATTCGAACTTATGTAATTTTAAAATAAAAGGTGATCCGGAAATGAATTATATAAGTTATAGGCTTATTACAAGTATACTTAGAATCTAATTATTTAATTTTAACATTTTTAATATTTTACCCATAAATGAGAGGGACAGTTGATGTAATTTTTATTTAATAAATTAATAATCAAATTTTATACCATAATTAATGAAATAAATAAAGGAAGTTAATTTAAAAATATGGGATTTTTTCTAAGAACATTTATTTGCCACTAATTTATCAACGGAGTACGATAATGCATTCCCCTGAAAACTGTCAGCCGGGTTAATTATTATGAATCATGTTTAATTAAAGTATGATTATAAAATCATATTGTAGTGTGATACTTTCAATTGCCATCAACTTCCACTATCATTAAATATTAAATATATAGATAAAGTGATATAATCAATCCATTGAATCCTGATTCTGTTATCTTTCTTCAATCAACTTATATTGCATTATATATTATATATACATAGATATAGGGACACAATTCTGGAATATATTAAAACAACACCACATATTCCTCATCTTCTACCTCACTCAATCCACCACTCTAGTAAACCCATCACAACCCACTTCTGTTAATAATGTTTCTTATTCCTTGTTTTGTTTGATGATCGACGAGCCTCACCAAAGACCACCACCATCTTCATTAATCGTCTTAATGACACCATGACCTTCATCTCAACCATTACCATCTCCGTCGTCTCCAAGACCCATCACGGTCACTTTCTTTCTCTCTCTCTCTCTATTAAGCTTAATCGTGTAACGTCATCACTCTCACCATCCTTGTTGCTGAGTTATGCTTTTGTTTCCTGTCTAAACACGGCACTACCAAGAATACCACTATAGCCATGAAACTTTTGCAAGGTTAATTTCTCTTGTTTCCATTCGAACCCCACTTTTGTTTCTTTATGTTTGTTCGAAAACCATCAACAAAACCACCATCAAACCCATCTTGTTATCCTCCTTCAACCTTAATCACCGCCACCAAAACCAAACCTGCAACTATTAAACCCAACCCGCCATCACCTGCGTGTTACTACTACTGCTACATTTCCTGTCTCTTATCAACCTAACCGAAGGCCAAATACCTTGATTTTGATTTTTTTGTTTGTTGGTTCATTATTTCGGTTGTACAACTATATTATAAACCCAAGAGAACATGAAAAGCACTTTCCAACCAAACCATTTAAACCCACTTGTGCAACTTGGTAATTTAATAATACGTTTACTATTATTCCTGCCTACCAGCTTCTATTACATTTCCTTTTTATAATCTGAAAACTTCCCTGGGCCGTAAACTTAATTATATACTTGGGCCAAATACAATTACCTATATTAAACATCTGGGCCGATCTTGGGCTTATATCACAACTGTAAGCCATCACTCGATTCTGTGGCAGTTAGGTATTGTCCAGGGGACTAATCAAATAGGTGAATGATAATGATTATGTATTGGTGACGTTAAGGTGTATGATGATAACTAAATGATAGATAGTATGATGATGATGGACGATGATACAGTAAAATAATGATGATGATACGTATTATTATATGATGATAAACTCACGATTATGATGTGATGATGATGAAGAAGGATGATGATAAAGACAAACTGAACGGTGGTTGTTTTCCTGTGAATCGTTAGTTGCTACTAACAATCGAACATAACTCGATTTGATCATCATCTACTACGATTGCTCGAATACCAGGATGTTGATGCTGTTCAAAAACCTATGGTCACAGGCAATTGATATCCATCTTCCACTATTACCCATCCGTATTTATGTTTCGAGTTTTAAACTTCAACAACCTGGGTGGATCTACTTTTAGACTACAACACATGTTTGGGTTTTAAATCTTGGGCTGCTTGTTTGTTCTAATTGTGACCCAACAACAAACTTGATTTAATGGTTTAATATAATTAAGTTACACATTAAAACAGAAAAATATAAATGGTCGAATGGTTTAGCAGCGGGTGTGTTGAGTGAGAGGTCTTGGGTTCGAGTCCAGTACATGGCAATTCCTTTTAAAAGCTTATTTTTGAAGGTAGTTTTATTTTTATCATCATTATTATTAATTATTGTTGTTATTGTTATGTTAATTAATTATAACATTAATATTAGGATTATTATTATCATTAATATAATTAATATTATTAGTATCATTATTATTATTACTAATATTATACCATTAGTATTACTATTAAAAATTTTATAAGTATTATTATTATTATTGTTAATATTATCATATTCATAATTATAATTATTATTTTTATTAGCATTATCATTAAGAATTAATATAAAGGTTTTCATTATTATTATTATTAACTTATAACATTTTATTTATTTTTACTAATATTATCATTATTATTAGTATTATAAGTATTTTCATTTTTATTAACATTATTATTATTTTTAACATTAAAATTATTATTTATAACATTATTATTATTATTATTATTATTATTATTATTATTATTATTATTATTATTATGATTATTATTATTATTATTATTATTATTATTATCATCATCTTTATAAGTATTAGAATTATTATTATTATTAATAGTAATGTTTTTATATAACCAATAAATATTATATACTTATAGTAATATTACATAAAAATTATATTAAATATATTAACATTAATTATATAAATAATTTACATATAACAAATTATTAATTTTCAATGTAATACTAATCGCACACACACACACACACACACACACACACACACACACACACATATATATATATATATATATATATATATATATATATATATATATATATATATATATATATATATAAACAAATTAAATAAATAAGATATATAATTTAAGATATAATATATATAAATTTGTTCGATTGCGAGTATATAAGTTAATATATATATACAAATGATATAGGTTCATGAATCCGAGGCCAACCCTGCATTGTTCAATATAGTCATATGTATTTTTACTACAAAATACATTAGGTGAGTTTCATTTGCCTTTTTACCCTTTATATTTTTGGGCTGAGAATACATGCGCTGCTTTTATAACTGTTTTACGAAATAGACACGAGTAAATGAAATTACATTTTATGGCTGGATTATTAAACCGAATATGCCCCTTTTTAGTTTGGTAATCTGAGAATTAGGGAACAGACACCCTAATTGACGCGAATCCTAAAGATAGATCTATCGGGCCCAACAAGCCCCATCCAAAGTACCGGATGCTTTAGTACTTCGAAATTTATATCATGTCCGAAGAAGGATCCCGAAATGATGGGGATATTCTTATATGCATATTGTGAATGTCGGTTACCAGTTGTTCAATCCATATGAATGATATTTTTGTCTCTATGCATGGGACGTTTATTTATGCGAACTAAAAATGAAAATCTTGTGGCTATTAAAAGGATGGAAATGATTATTTATGTTAAACTAATGAACTCACCAACCTTTTGGTTGACACTTTAAAGCATGTTTATTCTCAGGTACGAAAAAAATCTTCCGCTGTGCATTTGCTCATCTTAGAGATATTACTTGGAGTCATTCATGACATATTTCAAAAGACGTTGCATTCGAGTCATCGAGTTCATCAAGAATATTATTAAGTCATTTATAGTTTAGATATATTATGAAATAGTATGCATGTCTGTCAACTTACGATGAAATGAAAGTTTGTCTTTTAAAAATGAATGCAATGTTTGTAAAATGTATCATATAGAGGTCAAGTACCTCGCAATGAAATCAACTATTGTGAATTGTTTATAATCGATGTGGACTTTGTCCGGATAGATTAGGACGGGTCCTTTCAGTTGGTATCAGAGCGGTGGTCTTAGCGAACCAGGTCTTGCATTAGTGTGTCTAACTGATAGTCGTTAGGATGCATTAGTAAGTCTGGACTTCGACCGTGTCTGCATGTCAAAAGTTTTGCTTATCATTTTTGTCGGAAATTATCTGCTTAGCATCCTTAGGAAATTACCTACTCATTATTCTTAGTCTAGACACGTTTTACTGCATTAACTGCATGAATAGTGTATAGACAAAATTCATATTTTAGCGTATCTGACAATTCATATCTTAGCGTATCTGTTACTGTAGACCTTGCCTGATATCTCTCGTAAATTTCTCCTTAATTTAAGGGATCCTGGTACTATATATATCTATGCAAATTATGCATTGAGAATACCATCCAACTATCAATTGCTGTCACTAAACTCTTCATACCAAAAATCTTTCCTAAGATCGCGTAAGATGGCCTCTACGAATCGACCAAGTTCCTCTGACTCTTAAGACAGTGTGACAGGAGCACACCAACCAATCAACTACCGTGACTACTGGAGAAAATGGGGATGGGTTCGCGATATACTCACCCTATGGAGAAGGGAAGAAGGTACTCCATACCATGAATCGAATCTACCACATAACCTTGGAGTACTTGACCCGCTCACCGGCGAACCCGTTCGCAACATCGTTTATACCCTATTTGCAAGAATTTTTCGTCTTGAAGCTACCATTAATGGAACTAGAGAAGATATCCGACCTCTACCTCACACTGATAATCAACCAGGGTTAGTAGAAGAAGTTAGAGAACTCCGAGCTCGAGTATTAACTTTAGAGAGCATGGTATACAATTTGCAAGCACCAGCAGTATCACCAACACCAGTAACATCACCAGCCTCAGCACCAATGGCACCAATACCACCAACAACCCAAGTTTCAAAAATCCATGCCTCAACATCTCATTCTATACCTCGAGTATAATCATCGTTCTACGAATCGTTCTACATAAAATACCTTCGTCCTTCATGGGAATTATGTAATATTTAATGTTTTAGAGATTATGTATTCTAGTTTTAGCTGTAAATCTGATGAGTTTAATATCACATTGACTCATTAAATCCATGATTACGTCTGAAGAAAATATATATGTATATATATTTTCATAAAGATTGTAATTGAAAAATTCTTTCGTACAAACTGTTAATGGTGAAAATATTTTAACGGGTAGGTAATACCTGAGGAATATTTAGATTTCACATTAATAAGTTACACTGTACATTCTTCGAATCTGATTCAACAAGTCATTTACTATCCTACTTACATCTACCGATATACGTATTCGTTCACCGCAGAATAACCATTTTCATTCAATTTCATATCTGGATTTTGATCTATCAGAATCCAACAAGTGGCATAATGAAGAAAACATTGGACAAAAAATAAAATTTGTTAGAAACAAACGAATTAACTATGAGAAATTCTATTAAGAATCCACGGTAACAAAGTCCTAGCTAACTGTTCCTAGCTAACTATTAATTCCGTATTACATTTTAATTATCGCAATTTATTTATCGCAATTTAATTATCGCAATTTTAATTCTCGCAACTTTATTTATCGTCATTTAATTTCTGTTACGCACTTTAAATATCGGGACACGTATACAAGGTTTTGACATATCATATCGATGCATTTATATATAAGATTTGGAATAACCATAAACACTCTATATGCAGTAATGATCGAGTTCTCTATACAGGGTTGAGGTTGATTCTATAATAATATATATAATTTGAGTTGTGATCGAGTCTGAGACATGTACACGGGTCACGACACGTATTAATTAATTCGAATATTATATATTGCTAACTGTGGACTATCAACTGAGGACTACCAACATTGGACAATTAAAATGAATTAAAATATTGATTATAACATATGAAACAAATCAATTCTTCAAGTTTGCCACTTAATTTCATCTTAAACCTCATTTGTATCTTGACGATTCCAATCCGCGTTCAAACATTTCAATAATTCTTGAAAACACTTCAATCGAGAGGATGAACCAACCGCACTTCATCTACCGAAGAAAAGATTGATGCAAATAGTTATGCACCTGAAAACACTCAGAACCTGAGTAAATGTTTAAAACATATATGTGCTAACCCTTTGGGAGTTGTTATTACCAAAAAAAACTTTGCAATCCCTTTTTAAATTAGCCAATTTTGTCACAGCTCCAGCAAGTCAACTTTGACTTTTCATTCGAAACAACCTTATTATAACCTTGATATATAAGTGTACTCTTTTATTGTTACCGGAGAACTTTTTATGTCCCACCATAGTACCATCAACGTTTAATCATCTAAAAATACAATTCTCCTGAAAACCCCTCGGATTGATAACCGATGATTCAGATATCGTAGCATTAAAGGCAGAGGAAACAGAAAAAATGGTAGATGGTCTAAAACGGCCAAAAGTTTGATAATAAAGAATGAAATCTTGGGAACGCTCGATAGAAAATTTGGTACTGAAAAACAGATTGAGCTAACCATGAAGGAGACCAAGGACAAATACAAAGACCAAACCCTATATTCAAAGAATCCATGTAATTCTGGATCAGCCGAAATCTTTAGAGAATATCTTGTTCCAAAGTCATGTTAAAATCTTGCGGAAAATTTTTCTTCATCAACCTTCGAACTTAGAAATTCTAAAATATCATCATAAATATCTTTGATATTTTTGAGGATATTTTCATAAATATTCTTGTCCTAAATTATCTACCTCTTCGTGCTTTCTATATTCCATTATATTGGAAACTTCTGTAAAATTTAAGTATAAATTATGAATGAATTGTGGAGAAGTGTTGGGAATTGAAGCATGGGTTAGTATAATATAATGACGTCCGGCCAACGTGATTATATTACAGTAAGTCATACTGAGTTTCTAATGGAACATGAAAAAGGATCACAGATCATACCTTTATCATGAACCATGTTACATAACTTTTTCATTCTACTTAACCTCTGAACATATCAAGAAAATATATTCTTGATAGTTCCATTCTCAGGGATTCTGATAATTTGACAAATCAAATCGTGCTATCACGTTCCTTCCTGCTTAGAATATTATAATCATTCAAAACTCTATATCTACAAATTCTGGACCATTATTCGCTTGACTTGAAATCGGGAAGAGAAAAACAAAAGCATAGAGCTTCGAAATATAAAGGAGAATATAAAACCCGATAACAACACATAAATTACAAACCGTGTATATCAATGTTTATCGCAACATAAAGACACGGGAGAATTAAGAGCACTATAACCCCAAGGGTGAAGTAGAAGAAAGCAGATTCCTCCAGTGGTAGGTGAAAAAGTAGGAAGACATAAGTGATTGACAGAAGAAGGACAAGGATTAGAACCGGATTAAACATTTTTACAATCTTTTGGATATATGAACTGAGAAAGAAGGTATATGAATGGTGATAATAATGGAAAGAAAGAGTTTAATTTATAATGGAAATATCAGACAAAGTAATCGAGGCAGATCACCGTATTTAATTATAGAGATCTTAATTTTCTTACTCGCCAAAGAATCAAATCTTTTATGATAACTCCACTCGTACACTTCGAGTAATCGAAATGTTTTATCAATATTATTTAATGGTGATAAAACTTTATTTATCAACCCATATTCGTCATGAAAACATTTTTATTGTTAGCCATGACGACCTCACTCAAATTTCGGGACGAAATTTCTTTAACGGGTAGGTACTATGACGACCCGGCAATTTTTGACCAAATTTAAACTTAATTCTTATATGATTCCGACACAATAAGCAAAGTATGTAATGTTGAGTCTAGAAAAATTTTGAAACGATGTTCATATATTCAATTGACCTTCGACTGCTCTCGACTATTCACGAACAATTAATTGTAAATAGATATGTGTGAATGTATATAAATAATATTTTGAAATATAATTTGATGTATTATATGTTGTTATTATAAAAAAATTTATAAAATAAAAATAGGATATTATAATAATTATTATTTAAAATATATCTCTATATATAAATAAAGTATATTAAAAATAAATATTAAATGCTTGTAATACTCGTTTAATGTTCCGATTGATATTAAGCAAGTTAAATTCGAACTTATGTAATTTTAAAATAAAAGGTGATCCAGAAATGAATTATATAAGTTATAGGCTTATTACAAGTATACTTAGAATCTAATTATTTAATTCTAAAATTTTTAATATTTTACCCATAAATGAGAGGGACAGTTGATGTAATTTTTATTTAATAAATTAATGATCAAATTTTATACCATAATTACTGAATTAAATAAAGGAAGTTAATTTAAAAATATGGGATTTTTTCTAAGAACTTTTATTTGCCACTAATTTATCAACGGAGTACGATAATGCATTCCCCTGAAAACTGTCGGTAGGGTTAATTATTATGAATCACGTTTAATTAAAGTATGATTATAAAATCATATTGTAGTGTGATACTTTCAATTGCCATCAACTTCCACTATCATTAAATATTAAATATATAGATAAAGTGATATAATCAATCCATTGAATCCTGATTCTGTTATCTTTCTTCAATCAACTTATATTGCATTATATATTATATATACATAGATATAGGGACACAATTCTGGAATATATTAAAACAACACCACATATTCCTCATCTTCTACCTCACTCAATCCACCACTCTAGTAAACCCATCACAACCTACTTCTGTTAATAATGTTTCTTGTTCCTTGTTTTGTTTGATGATCGACGAGCCTCACCAAAGACCACCACCATCTTCATTAATTGTCTCAACGACAGCATCACCTTCATCTCAACCATTACCATCTCCGTCATCTCCAAGACCCATCACGGTCACCTTCTTTCTCTCTCTCTATTAAGCTTAATCGTGTAACGTCATCACTCTCACCATCCTTGTTGCTGAGTTATGCTTTTGTTTCCTGTCTAAACACGGCACCACCAAGAATACCACTATAGCCATGAAACTTTTGCAAGGTTAATTTCTCTTGTTTGCATTCGAACCCCACTTTTGTTTCTTTGTGTTTGTTCGAAAACCATCAACAAAACCACCATCAAACCCATCTTGTTGTCCTCCTTCAACCTTAATCACCGGCACCAAAACCAAACCTGCAACTATTAAACCCAACCCGCCATCACCTGCGTGTTACTACTACTGCTACATTTCCTGTCTCTTATCAACCTAACCGAAGGCCAAATACCTTGATTTTGATTTTTTTGTTTGTTGGTTCATTATTTCGGTTGTACAACTATATTATAAACCCAAGAGAACATGAAAAGCACTTTCCAACCAAACCATTTAAACCCACTTGTGCAACTTGGTAATTTAATAATACGTTTACTATTATTCCTGCCTACCAGCTTCTATTACGTTTCCTTTTTATAATCTGAAAACTTCCCTGGGCCGTAAACTTAATTATATACTTGGGCCGAATACAATTACCTATATTAAACATCTGGGCCGATCTTGGGCTTATATCACAACGGTAAGCCATCACTCGATTCTGTGGCAGTTAGGTATTGTCCAGGGGACTAATCAAATAGGTGAATGATAATGATTATGTATTGGTGACGTTAAGGTGTATGATGATAACTAAATGATAGATAGTATGATGATGATGGATGATGATACAGTAAAATAATGATGATGATACGTGTTATTATATGATGATAAACTCACGATTATGATGTGATGATGATGAAGAAGGATGATGATAAACACAAACCGAAGGGTGGTTCTTTTCCTGTGAATCGTTAGTTGCTACTAACAATCGAACATAACTCGATTTGATCATCATCTACTACGATTGCTCGAATACCAGGATGTTGATGCTGTTCGAAAACCTACGGTCACAGGCAATTGATATCCATCTTCCACTATTACCCATCCGTATTTATGTTTCGAGTTTAAACTTCAACAACCTAGGTGGATCTACTTTTGGACTACAACACATGTTTGGGTTTTAAATCTTGGGCTGCTTGTTTGTTCTAATTGTGACCCAACAACAAACTTGATTTAATGGTTTAATATAATTAAGTTACACATTAAAACAGAAAAATATAAATGGTCGAATGGTTTAGCAGCGGGTGTGTTGAGTGAGAGGTCTTGGGTTCGAGTCCATTACATGGCAATTCCTTTTAAAAGCTTATTTTTGAAGGTAGTTTTATTTTTATCATCATTATTATTAATTATTGTTGTTATTGTTATGTTAATTAATTATAACATTAATATTAGGATTATTATTATCATTAATATAATTAATATTATTAGTATCATTATTATTATTACTAATATTATACCATTAGTATTATTATTAAAATTTTTATAAGTATTATTATTATTGTTAATATTATCATACTCATAATTATAATTATTATTTTTATTAGCATTATCATTAACAATTAATATAAAGGTTTTCATTATTATTGTTATTAACTTATAACATTTTATTTATTTTTACTAATATTATCATTATTATTAGTATTATAAGTATTTTCATTTTTATTAACATTATTATTATTTTTAACATTAAAATTATTATTTATAACATTATTATTATTATTATTATTATTATTATTATTATTATTATTATTATTATTATTATTATTATTATTATTATTATTATTATTATTATTATTATTATTATCATCTTTATAAGTATTAGAATTATTATTATTATTATTATTAATAGTAATGTTTTTATATAACTAATAAATATTATATACTTATAGTAATATTACATAAAAATTATATTAAATATATTAACACTAATTATATAAATAATTTACATATAACAAATTATTAATTTTCAATGTAATACTATATATATATATATATATATACATATATATATATATATATATATATATATATATATATATATATATATATATATATATATATATATATATATATATATATATATATATATATATATATATATATATATATATATATATAAACAAATTAAATAAATAAGATATATAATTTAAGATATAATATATATAAATTTGTTCGATTGCGAGTATATAAGTTAATATATATACAAATGATATAGGTTCGTGAATCCGAGGCCAACCCTGCATTGTTCAATATAGTCATATGTATTTTTACTACAAAATACATTAGGTGAGTTTCATTTGCCTTTTTATCCTTTATATTTTTGGGCTGAGAATACATGCGCTGCTTTTATAACTGTTTTACGAAATAGACACGAGTAAATGAAACTACATTCTATGACTGGATTATTAAACCGAATATGCCCCTTTTTTGTCTGGTAATCTAAGAATTAGGGAACAGACACCCTAATTTACGCGAATCCTAAAGATAGATCTATCGGGCCCAACAAGCCCCATCCAAAGTACCGAATGCTTTAGTACTTCGAAATTTATATCATGTCCGAAGGAGGATCCTGGAATGATGGGGATATTCTTATATGAAAATTGTGAATGTCGGTTACCAGGTGTTCAATCCATATGAATGATATTTTTGTCTCTATGCATGGGACGTTTATTTATGCGAACTGAAAATGAAAATCTTGTGGTCTATTAAAAGGATGGAAATGATTATTTATGTTAAACTAATGAACTCACCAACCTTTTGGTTGACACTTTAAAGCATGTTTATTCTCAGGTATGAAAGAAATCTTCCGCTGTGCATTTGGTCATCTTAGAGATATTACTTGGAGTCATTCATGACATATTTCAAAAGATGTTGCATTCGAGTCGTCGAGTTCATCAAGAATATTATCAAGTCATTTATAGCTTAGATATATTATGAAATGGTATGCATGTCTGTCAACTTACGATGAAATGAAAGTTTGTCTTTTAAAAATGAATGCAATGTTTGTAAAATGTATCATATAGAGGTCAAGTACCTCGCAATGAAATCAACTATTGTGAATCGTTTATAATCGATGTGGACTTCGTCCGGATAGATTAGGACGGGTCCTTTCAGTTTTTACCTCAAGTTTAGAATGCAAAGTTGCTGGAAAGAAGTATAGAACAAAACTTGAGAGAGTTCTTGCAAGTGTGTTAAAATTGGAAGTAAAATTTGGAAAATGAATGTGTAAAAATGAGTTAGAAATGGTGCTTATTTATAGGCTTGAAATTTTGTTTTTTAGTGAAAATATCTAGTATAAGTTAAAATGTATTAAGTCATGGATGACGTATTAAATTGATTAGGTCATGGATGACATATTACACAAATAATTGCAAATTTCTATTGGTATATACCAATAGTAAATACTTCTAGAAGCTGTGTATAATACGGGTAAAAAAATACCGTATGAATGCGAGTAGAATTCTTGAGGAAATTGAACGAAAATACGAGTATAGCTATCCTTTATATGTATTGGTATATTATAAAGTGTATTCAATACTTGTAAGGATGTATTTACACTCGTAATACATTATATGTAAATACATTTTAACATAAGTTAATTACGTCGTTTAAATAGTAACATATATATTATTCAAAAACTCTTTAAATTAGTAGTATAAAAATATAGTACTTTGTTAATATACTTAATGAGATATTTAATTATCATATTTTCAAGTTAAATCTATATATATATATATATATATATATATATATATATATATATATATATATATATATATATATATATATATATATTAATACAAGTTATGACGTTCGTGAATCATCGGTCAAACTGGGTGGTCAAACGTTTACATAAATTCTGTTTCAATTAATCAAGTCTTAACAAGTTTGATTGCTTAACATGTTGGAAACATTTAATTGTGTAAATATTAATCTCATATATATTAACGGAAAAATCCGGGTCATTTTACACATAATTGTTCGTGAATCGTCAAGAGCAGTCGATGTGTAAATGAATACATGAACACAGTTCAAAGTTTTTGAGATTTCAACATTACAGACTTTGCTTATCGTGTCGGAAACATATAAAGATCAAGTTTAATTTTGGTCAGAAATTTCCGGGTTGTCACAGTACCTACCCGTTAAAGAAATTTTGTCCCAAAATTTGATTGGGATGGTCATGGCTGACAATAAGTATGTTTTCATGACTCTTATGAGTTGGGAATTAGAGTTTTATTGTCATTAAGTAATATGGATAAGACAATGTGTTTATGTGAAGAGTACGAGTGAAGGTACCAAAAAAGAGTAAAATGAGTAGGTGTAGATTCGTCATATGTCTTGACGTAGATAGGATTGATTTCCAAGTTCAAGAGATTTGGAGAAAATCTTCGTAATAAGATTTGATTCTTCGGTAATCAAGGGAATTAGGATCCGCTTTAAATGCGATCATCTGTTTTGATTGCTCTATCAGATATTTTACTCTAAATCCACCCCCTTCGTTTCCTTACAACTCAATCCTTCTATTCTTTCTCTCTCATCTCATACTTTAAAGTATTTGTCAATATGCTCCATCCAGTGCTGATTCTTGATATACTCCTAACCTTCATATCTGTCATTCTTCTTTTTCATCTGCCGCCGGAAGAATCTATTTACTTCTACTATACTCTTGGTTTTATAGTGTTTTTAGTCCTCCCGTGTCTTTATATTGCTATATGCATCGATATACACGGTTTGTAATTTCTGAGTTGTTGTTTGGCTTTATATCTTCCCTTATATTTCAAAGTCCCTGCTTCTATCTTCTAAAATCATTGTCATTCACAGTTAATGTTCTCTCCTATTTGCTGCGATTTATACCCCCATTTCTATTTCGAAGATTCATTCTTTTGTTTTCACTTCCCGACTTTAAATCAAGCAAATAATGGTCCAGAATTCATAGGTATGAATTTCGAAATGAACATAATTAATGTTCTAAGAAAGAAATTGTAATGGCAAAATCTTGATTTGTCAAATTACCAGAATATCCGAAAAAGACTGAATCATCAAGAAAATTTTTTTTTGATATTTTTAGAGGTTAAATAGAATACCAGAGTCGTGTAACATGGCACATGATGACGGTATAGTCTGTGAATCGTCATGTCCTATTAGAAACTCAGCATGACTTACTGTAATATAATCACGTTGATCAAGTGTCATTATATTATACTAACTCATGCTTCAGTTCCTAACATTACTTCAAAAACATTCATACTTTACACTCAGAGGTTTCAGATGTTTAGAAACTAAAACAGTTTCCTTTATGATGTGCTACAGATAACGCGAGGGGATAAATGATTTCAGATAAGAATGGTTATGAAAATATCTTCAGAAATATGGAGGATATTTATAATGGAAGATACGATGATATCTTAGAATATTTAAGATAAGAGGATGATGAAGAATATTGTCCGCAAGGGTTTTAGAGTAAGGAGCAAGGTATTTGCTAAGGATTTCAGCAGACACTGAATCATTTGGATTCTTTGAGGGTAGATTTCGTCTTTGTGATTTGTCCACAGCATCCGTCATAGTTTGCTCAATCCGTTTTCCAGTTCCAAACCTTCTCTTTTTCTGAGCTTTGCCAACATACTATTCTTTATCATCAAACTTTTGACTGTTAAGGTCGTTTACAGTTTTTGCTGCTTCATCAGCATTTTTCCAAAATTCGGAGAACTAGTTCGCATTTTAGGGTGTTTTTCAGAAACTTCACATTCGAAGTCTGTAAGTCTTGGAGGTAGACGTTATATGTATATATATAACTGTTGGCGTAAAATTTTTGCAAAATTCAAAATACTGATTGCTAATTCCCAGTAGTTGGTATGAAAATTATTGTTACAAGTTGTAGATGAGTACTTGATAAAGTTTCAATGAATAAGTATCATGAATTTTCAGAGAGGCTTAAAGATCAATGAAGTTGTTGATAAGTTTACTGCTAATGTGGCGAGATATGAAAGGTTTCCTGGTAACAATGATGAAGGGGTAATCGTCATAATAAGGCTTATTCGATGAACAATTGAAGGTGATTTGCTGGAGCTGTGACAAAACTGTCTATTTTGAAAAGAGATTGAAAAGTTATTTTAGCTAATAAATGCCAAAGGGTCTGACATGGATACGTGTTAAACTATGACTTTAGTTTCGAGGGTTTTTCAGGTACAAGACTGCGGGTAACATGTGGTTGGATCATCATCTCGAGTGTCTTCAGGAATTTTGAAGGGTTTGAACACAGATTGTAATTGTTAATATACATATGATGTTCTAGGATTTTGAATGATACAAATATTTTTCTGGGTTACATGAATAGAAATGATGTTCTAGTACAGTTTTGAAGTCAAAGTATAGTTTTGAAAGATGTAGGAATCTAAGAGTGATAATTTCGATTATATCTCGAATTAAATTTTGAGATTTCAAAATCAGAATATGTAATTAGATTTGAATGAGTATGGTTATTTTGATTTTTATGAAAGAATGTGCATCGTTGTAAAGGTAGTGAGTATAGTTGATGATTGTTGAATCAGAATCGAAGAATGTGACATATTAATTGTGAATTTATATATCTCTCGGGTATTACCTACCCGTTAAAAAAATTCACATGTAATATTTTGTACAATAGAATTTTATTACAGTCTTTATGAAAATATGTGTATATTTTCTTCAGATGTATTACAGATTTAATGAATTAATATCATATTAAGCTCATTTGATTTTCAGCTAAAACTAGAAATGAATAATCTCTAAAACTTTAGAAATTTCTTAATCTTCGTGGATTATCACTTCAACGTAAATGAAATTATGAATCAATACTTCATTATTCATTTTTATTGATGTTTACTCAGTGAATGATGTTGGTGTTCGTGGGATTCTTGTGAACTTCGCAAGGTACGAATGATGTTGTCTAGAAAGTTTCGAGTATACCGAAGGTGTAAAATCAAATATGTAATTGAATAATATACTTAGTTTATTATGAAACGGAATCCATTGAATTTGAAACAGAGATAGTAGTTAATGATTGTTAAGTTGCTAACGAAGGATGTACATTATAGCATATTAATCATATGGATATGAATTAACCGAGTAGTATATACCCCTATTTCATTTCTTTGGAAATAATGAGTTATAACTCATTATTTCAATATATCCATAGGTGATTGTGGTGTTTATATCTTTGTGGTTATGTAACTGGTGGAGCTTGTAGTGTTACAGATGTTACTGGTATTCCTTGATATCTATGGTGTGTGTGACGTTGATGCTCGAGGTACCATTTGTGATGTTGAGGTGTGGGATGCGGATGTTGTTGTTGGTGGTGGTGATGGTACTGTTGGTGTTGCTGATGGTGGTACTGTTGCTGCCGGTGATGCTGCTGGTGCTTGTAACCTTTGCACCATATTCTCTAAAGTCAATATTCAAGCGCGAAGCTCGGTGACTTCTTCTATTACACCGGGATGATCGGTGGTTCGAACGAGCGGGTGAATAAGATCTAGGATTTGAGTTAATATATAATCGTGACGTGACACTCTGGAAATGAGAGAGAAAATGGTGTCTCGGACAGGTTCGCCGGTAAGTGCTTCAGGTTCTTCGCCAAGAGGGCAATGTGGTGGATGGAAGGGATCACCTTCCTCTTGTATCCAATGACCAGGTAGACTACGAACCCATCCCCAATTCATCCAGAATAGATGATGGCTAATTGGTTGATCCATTCCGATCATACTGCTTTCGGAGCTCGAGTGAAACTCCATATCGGAATTCGAGGGACTTGAACTAGTGGAGAGTTCCATTTCGTTCGATTGAATAAAGAATTTTTCGATATGAAATGATTTTCGGCTATCGGATAATATTCTAATTACCTAGAATATCTATATATATAGAACAAAAGATTTCGTAGATTACGGAGGAATTTACGAAATATGTCAGGCAAAGTTTACAGTAACAGATACACTAAGATATGATTTAGCAGATATACTAAGATATGAATTTTGTCTATACACTATCTATGCAATAATTGCAGTAAGACACGTCAAGACTTAAGATGATAAACAGGTAATTTCTGACAAGAAATGATAAGAAAAACTTTTGACATGTAGACATGGCCGAAGTCCAGACTCACTAATGCATCCTAACAACTATAAGTTAGACACACTAATGCAAGACCTGGTTCGCTAAGACCACCGCTCTGATACCAACTGAAACGACCCGTCCATATTACTATAAATGCAGTACATTATTCATTGGTCCCATAGCGAGGTATTTGACCTCTATATGATACGTTTTAGAAAATATTGCATTCGTTTCATGAAAAGCACACTATTATTATACATAATGCATGTTTTAAACAAGTGGGCGATTATTTAAGAAATAATCCCCATGATACATCGGTTTCCAAATACTACACACGTGACATAACAGTCGAATATAATACATGACAAAGGTTTTATTAAATGAAACATTTCATTTAAACAAAAGCATGAGACTCCATGCACAGCTTGCTCAGATAATGCAACAACGGAAGACTTTCTTAAGGACCTGAGAATAAACATGCTTAAACAGTCAACACAAAGGTTGGTGAGATATATAGGTTTAGCATCGATATAAATATAGACCACAAGATTTCATAGTTATAAATATATGTACACTCGCAAGTGTATAAAAGTATTCTATAAGTTGTTGAGCGCTTCGGTAACCATACTTAACCATTAATGTAGCATATTCCCTTTATTATGAAATCTCCCTACACTTTACCAAGTGTAGTAAAAATGAAATACTATGCAACCGTTTACGATACTAGAGCGACTAGCCCGGTTGGGGTTGTCAAACCCGATAGATCTATCAATAGGATTCGCGCCTACATGTTCTTACAACATGTAAATATTAGTTACCAAGCTATTAGGGAAGATATGCAAGGTGGTACAAATCAACGTAGAATATATTTTAAGTACTTGTGTCTATGGCGTAAAACATAAAATGCATGTATTCTCATCCCAAAATATTTGTAGAGTTTAAAAATGGGACTATATACTCACGGTAGTAAAAGTATATTAATAATAAGTTTTTAGCTTATTAAAAATATGGCCGTCGTCCTTGGATTCAAGAACTATAAAAATAATAATGATTCAGATAATAATACGACATGTGAATAAAATAAAACAAGTTCATAGAATAAATTTTTAACATTTTTATGTTAGTAGTCCTTTGTTAGTAGTCCAAAATAGTCTGAAATGTCCAACAGTCCAATAAGAGGTATATATATAATCTTAGAATTACCCCACGATGTATTGTATACGTATTGTCTATGCATCAACCCAGAGACATATTGTATACGTATTGTCTTAGGATTTATCAAAACGTATTGTATACTTATTGTCATGGAATGTACCAAGATTATTATATATATATATATATATACAATCTCAGAATTAACTAAGATTATAATATTTTGTTACACTAATGATAACATGTCCAAATATATATAGGATATAGGAAAAGTTAGCAAGAATATGGTTAATATAGTTTTTACAATATAAATTTCATCCATACAACGTTAATTTTAGCAGATTTTGTTTTGCTCGCCAAATATTCATTACAACTCCGTTTAAAGTGAATCAAATTGCTATGGATTCCTTAAGAAGTTAGTTTTTCAAAAACAATTTGAAAATTTCAGCACATATGTTAGTATTCAGAGTTTTACCCTCTTTTTGTGCCAGTGGACAGATTTGGAAGAATCCCGGCACCCACCCAATATATGATTTTTGATAAAATACTTCCACTTTGTCTAAAATCATGAAAAAAATACTGGAAGTCTTATTTACATATATTAACATATTTTCAAAGTCTTAGCCTCGAACTCAAAGTGTAAAATAGGTTTTTAATTCCCAACCCAAAACAGCCCGCGTTTTACCGGATGGAGATTAAACGATATATGTTAAGTTTCAAGGTGTTCTTCATATGTACAAGTTTTAAGTTCTTATATTAACTTAATATAACATCATAATACATATAAACAAGTGTTATTAGAGTTGAGTTAGAAAGATTAGATTAGTTCTTCAAACAAGTTTAGAATCAACTAAACTATGTTCTAGTTTATAAACTCTTATATAGATAGCTATAAACATATGAATTGAACAAGAGTTGAAGTAGAGTTTTTACCTCAAGTTTAGAATGTAAAGTTGCTGGAAAGAAGTAGTAGAACAAAACTTGAGAGAGTTCTTGCAAGTGTGTGTGAAAATTGGAAGTAAAATTCGGAAAATGAATGTGTAAAAATGAGTTAGAAATGGTGCTTATTTATAGGCTTGAAAATTTGTTTTTTAGTGAAAATATCTAGTATAAGTTAAAATGTATTAAGTACATATTAAATTGATTAGATCATGGATGACATATTACATAAATAATTGCAGATTTCTATTGGTATATACCAATAGTAAATACTTCTAGAAGCTGTGTATAATATGGGTAAAAAAATACCGTATGAATGCGAGTAGAATTCTTGAGGAAATTGAACGAAAATACGAATATAGCTATCCTTTATATGTATTGGTATATTATAAAGTGTATTCAATACTTGTAAGGATGTATTTACATTCGTAATACATTATATGTAAATACATTTTAACATAAGTTAATTACGTCATTTAAATAGTAACATATATATTATTCAAAAACTCTTTAAATTAGTAGTATGAAAATATAGTACTTTGTTAATATACTTAATGAGATATTTAATTATCATATTTTCAAGTTATATATATATATATATATATATATATATATATATATATATATATATATATATATATATATATATATATATATATATATATATATATATATATATATATATATATATATGTATGTATGTATATATATGTATATATGTATGTATATATATGTATATATATATATACACATATATTAATACAAGTTATGACGTTCGTGAATCATCGGTCAAACTGGGTGGTCAAACTTTTACATAAATTCCGTTTCAATTAATCAAGTCTTAACAAGTTTGATTGCTTAACATATTGGAAACATTTAATTGTGTAAATATTAATCTCATATATATTAACAGAAAAATCCGGGTCGTTTTACACATAATTGTTCGTGAATCGTCAAGAGCAGTCGATGGGTAAATGAATACATGAACACAGTTCAAAGTTTTTGAGATTTCAATATTACAGACTTTGCTTATCGTGTCGGAAACATATAAAGATCAAGTTTAAATTTGGTCAGAAATTTTCGGGTTGTCACAATAACTCTGTTGCGTTAAATGAATAGATGTTCTTCATATAAGAAGTTTTCTAATGAGAATGTTGTCTTTAATAAATTCGGCCATGCTTTTATTAATTTTGCATTTAAAATAGTCAACTACTCTGTAGAATTAACTTCCAATAACAAGCATTTTAAATAAAAACAGCCATAAACTTGAATTAACTTCCAACCAATCTTAAATCTTTTTTAGCATAAGACGATGAAAAGATGCATCTCCATATTATGTATGGATTATGGACCATCCAAAATGCGTATTATGCTTGCTTTATTAATTTTTATTTTTATGTAGCTAAAAGGTTTATAAATATACAAGTATTTTATGTTAAATGATTACATGTTATTCATATAATTGCTGAGTACGTATTGTTCGTTACATTCTTTTAGATTATGTCAATGGAAGGAAACAAGAACTCTTGCCAGCTTAGATCCGGTAAATAGGTTGAGGCTACTGTGACTCAAACCACCAAGAAACGCAAAAGCAAACAGTTCCTTGCTCCTAATACAATGAGAAAAGCGAGTTTAACAAATAAAAGAGTTTATGTTACTCCTGATAACTCTAAAGGGTTATACGCAAAATCCAAGGGCCAAACAAGTGATACGAGGCCGAGGGTAAAAAAAGTAAAGCTCCAGATGGAATAAGAGTCAGTCATGGTGAGTTCATATTAACTATTTCATTACTCTGTACACATATCATGTATTATTTATGAAGGTATTAGCAGGGTTGCGGATGTATGGAATTCAGATGTGTTTGGTGATAGATTTCACATTAAACATTGATCTGGGGTGTATTAGTTATTTTTGCTTTATCGGGCTTTTTTTGTTGTATGTTTCTGTTAGGTTTAGGAAATCTTCAGCCCATTTATTATGCTTATTGGGCTTAGCCCATTATACTTATCTAGGGTATTTGGCTATATATGGCCTCTCTTCATTACTGATAATTCATTCACAATATATAATAATACATGTATTGATTACATTACTTAACACAGACAATCCTGAAGATCAAAATTTAGAGGGAAAGTTGGTGTCTAGACACAAAAAAGTTAGACACGAAGAAGCTAGAAGTCTTAGAGATGAAGAAACGGATACGGAGCCAGGGCCTGAGTATGAAGCCAACAATGATATTTACGATGGTTACGTATATGGAAATGAATATTATGATGATTTTGAAGACCACCAACGAGAAACCACCCAACAACTAGAAGGTTTATTTTTTATATATTGCTTGATTATTTTTATTATGTTAAAGAATGTATTCTAACTTTCAGTATCCTTTTTATTATGCGAGTAAAGAAGTAAATGCGAGTACTCAACCTGTGATGAATGTTGATCAGCAAACCACCCAACTAGCAGATGAATCAGGTTATTTTTTGTTTTTTCTAATTTGTTTTGCTTATTTGATTTATATTGTTGATTGTTTAGTAGTATATCAATTGTAAATCAAGTGCTCATATTTTGTAGATAAAGGCGACAGAGTTCGAGGGCCGACACTTATGTGAAAAATCTAGAAACAGAAGGCATTTGTTCGAATTCCAATTTCTGTTAATGAACATGGACAGCCGATTTGCAAAAACAGTAGTAAACTTACCCATTTTCTTGGTAACTTAACGAGGAGCTACCAATATTGTCCAGTTTATAAACCGTGGAATCAAGTTAAAACACAAAAAAAAGAAGATAAGCTGCTCAACTTCTTAAGGGTACGTATTTTAAAATATTTGTGATAATAAGCCTTTTTTACTTCTCATGTGATATGTTTTCTCTTTTTATAATTTGTAGACAAAGTTTGATTTTCCACAAACTGCTGATTCTTGGATACTCCAGTCATATGGTCGAAAAATGAAAAATTGGAGGGCGAGAATAAAGGAAGCCTACTTTGATCCGTCTTTATCAATGGAGGTTCAATTGAATTCACCACCTGAAGAACTGACCAAAAGACATTGGAGAAGACTTCTTGAATATTGGAGTAGAGAAAGGGTGAAGGTATGAAATAATCTTACACTTGGTGTAACTTTTTTTATATTATATTATTTTCATATTAGAATATTTAATATATTTTCTTTTTTAGGCATTGACCGACAAAAATAAAGCCAATAGGGCTAACAAGAAGTTGACGCAATTGACCGGGGAATTTTTTTTTGCAAGAATCCGTGAAGAACTGAATGTAATATCATGGGAAAATTATTAATATAGTATAGCTTTTGAATATACATTGTTAATAGTTTCCTCATTTTTACTCGTTGCAGACGAGTTTCGGAAGAGAACCTACTCGGGTCGATATGTTTAAGAAATGTTTTACAAATGGAAGTGCTGATGGTGAAGCTGCAACTGTACTCGTAAGTAATTTTACAAACACTATTATGATGTATGAAAGAATCAAAAGTGGATCAAATATATCCTACACATGATATCAGTAGATGTATATTTATATGTTAATCACCATAAACCACCTATGAGGTTTTTATTGCATTTGAAGTAGACTTTTAGTGACTTTTACCTTTGTGATATGTTCCTGCGCTTCAATTGGGTTATTTTATCTTTTAAGTTAATTAGTTGTATATTTATATGTTAATCACCATAAACCACTTGATAATCTTCTAGCCAATTTATTTGAGGTGAATATTAATAGAATCTTCAATTGATAGTCACCACTTGCTTTTCATTATGTATTAATGTCGAAATCCCAAAATCCTAGTCTAGCATTAATACATTAAGCATTGGGTATATATTGAATATCTGGGTGTGATTGGGCTATACTTTGATTGGGCATTGCATATATCGAATACCAGAGTAGAATCATTTCTGTCATACAGAAATATGTTGCATGACATATATTTATATGCCTGTTTAAATATTAATTTTTTTTATGCAGAAACAAATGAAAGAATTTACGGACAAACTTATGGACGGTCAAACTGATACACCTGGACCAGACGATGTTTTTTCCCAGGTAATGGGGCCCAATAATTCTGGTTCTGCCCAAACGTATGGACTTGGCGTTCGTGCTAAAGACTTGTGGGGCTTAGTACCTGGTCGATCAGCCATTCATAAGGAGAATGCTCAACTCAAGTCTGATAAGGCAGAACTTGAGAATGAAAATTCAAGGTTAAAAGCCCAGTTGGCTAGAAAGAATAATGGTTCTGGTGTTGAGAATGAATAATGGTTCGGTTGTTAAACGTTTAAAGGTATGTTTCAATTTAATAGCTTACCTTACTGTTTTTCTACCCTTTTAGCCTTCATAAATTTTTTTTTTTTTTTGGAAACTAAATTTTATGTGAGAGATGAAGTGTATGTGAAAAGCATTACAAACAACAAGGTAGCAAGAGGAAAGTTGGTAAGCATGGATCCAACTACGGTTGTTTTGCAGACAGAACTTGGAGCTGGTTGGTGTGAGGTAGAGCTTCAAGTGGCCATCTAAAGAAATGAAGTTTTGTTTAAGCCATATGAGCATATGAGATACATTCATGATGTCATTGGTACATCTACTGCTTGGCCTACTGCGTTGATAGAGGTATGTCTTTGTTAATTTTGTACTAAATTTATGAATTCATTTTTATAACGTGCACCTTTATGCTTATACGTGGATGGTTTAATTGTAGGTGGCAGATTTTGATGACTGATCAAGATAGATTGGTGGCGGATTGAAGAGTTTGTGTGTTTTATAATGCTGGCCGGTTTGATTATAATGTTTGAACATGAATATTAATTGTTTTATGAATTTGTGTGTTTGAGACAATGATCTGTAATATGTTGATGTTACTTGGACATGTTCTTGCATTTGTGGTGTTGAAACAATATTATAATCTGTAATCTGTAATATTTTTTGGATTGGACAAAATATTAATATTTGTTTTGTAATTGTAATGAATAATAAATTGATGCAGCAAAAGAAAACTGGATCCGAACCAGGACCAAAAGGACCAAATAGCTGAAGCAGGCCCGAAAGGCCCAAAATGGCTGAATCAGGCCCGTAAGACCCAAATAGCATTACCGGGCACAAAAGGCCTAGTAAGCTTAAACGTGGCGACATGCCGAGCTAGCTGAAGCAGATCCAAAAGGCCCAATTATCTGAACTGGGCTATAAAGGCCCAATTACCATATCTTGGCCCAAAACCCAAAATCGACCCGAATATTCGAACCGAATATCCGGAACTCCTATTACTTGTTAGGACCCTTTTTTGGTACTAACATATACATATCTCAGGACCCTTTTTTGTGGTACAAAATTAACATCTACTTATATTAGGACTCTTTTTTGTGGTACTTAATTAACATATAGTTAACTTAGGACCCTTTTTGTGGTACTAAATTGAATTAGGACTATTTTATGTGGTTCTTGAGTAACATCTAGTTTTATTAGGACCCTTTTTTGTGGTACTAAATTATATTAGGACCCTATTTTGTGGTACTAAATTATATTAGGACCCTTTTTTGGTACTTAATTAACATCTACTTATATTAGAACTTTTTTGTGGTACTAAATTATATTAGTACACTTTTTTGGAGTCCTAATAGGTTCTAACAACACAAATTTATGCGTCAGATTATATTATAAAAGGTCCTAAGATGGTCTTCTATAAGGACACTTTTTATGTTGTTAATAGGACTCATGAAACCGGTCCTATAAACACTAGGACCCTTTTTGGTTAATACGACGCCCACCTATACGTCCAATAGTTTGAGGGTCCTATGAGGCCAAAGGTCCTAAGAATAGGCTTTTTACGACCCTTTTGGGGGTCCTAAGATAACAGTTTTCTTGTAGTGTAAGATCAAGAAACCTTTGTTATTTATAGTAGGTTATCTTTCTAATTCTAGGTTATATTCATATTCAAACTTTGATTCGATTTCAATAACTATAACTGTCTTAATTCAAGTAGTAATCTTACTTGAACTTGTTTTCGTATCATGATTCTACTTCAAGAACTTCCAAGCCATCAAAGATCCTTTGAAGCTCAAGTTTATTTCTCATCATTTCCAATAGGTTTACCTACTATACTTGAATTAGTGATGATGTTCATAACATCATTCGATTCATATATATATATATATATATATATATATATATATATATATATATATATATATATATATATATATATATATATATATATATATATATATATAACTATCTTATTCGAAGAATATAAATTGTATTCACTAGAACATAGTTTAGTTAATTCTAAACTTGTTCGAAAACAAAGTTAATCCTTCTGACTTAACTCTTAAAAACAACTAAACACATATTTTATATCTATATGATATGCTAACTTAATGATTTAAAACTTGGAAACATGAAGAACACCGTAAAACCTGACATACGCCGTCGTAGTGAAATCGGGGACTGTTTTGGGTTGGATAATTAAAAACTATGATAATCTTTGATTTAAAAGTTGTTTTTCTGGGAAAATGGTTTTTCATATGAACATGAAACTATTTCCAAAAATCATGGTTAAACTCAAAGTAGAAGCATGTTTTTCAAAATGGTCATCAAGATGTCGTTCTTCGACGGAAATGACTACCTCTTTAAAAATAGGCATGTAACCTGTAACTCCACTATAAACCACCACTTTTCAGTTTAGTTTTACAAATTTCAGTTCATTACGAAACCATAGCAATTTGATTCACTCAAAACGGATTTATAATGAAGAAGTTATGAGCAAAACAATATTGGTTAAAAATGGCTAAAATGACTACGTGATGATTTTAGAAAAATCTATACTAACCACATCCTACCTAACTTTTCTTGTATTATACATGTATTCTAACATGTTATGAGTATTTCCATGTAATATACTAGTCTCGAATAAGTCCGAGACAATATCATGTAATCTTGATTAGTTAAGACATTAGTTACACAACACATCGGATAAATCGAAAGACCCACATACACAATACGTGTAACTACAATAGCGGTATCATGGGTCATGATTGAGTCTTATACAATACGTGTACACTATGTTGTGATTATTACAGGGTGATATTTTGAATTATATATGTACTACTAACATTGGACTACTAATTGTGGACTACTAACGTTGGACTGCTAACTTGACAACTTAAATCGTCATCACATAAATAAAAAAATATGATGTGAATATATTTCTATCACACCTTGATATATATTTATATATTTGTTATAGGTTCGTGAATCGATCCGTGGCCAAGTCTGATTTTCGACGAATTGAATATCTATGAAAGTGAGTTATAGTCCCATTTTTACTATCTAATATTTTTGGGATGAGAATACATGCAGTTTTGTAAATGTTTTACAAAATAGATACAAGTACTTGAAATTACATTCTATGTTGGATTACGAATACCGAATATCAACCCTTTTAGCTTGGTAGTCTAAGAATTAGGGAACTGGCCCCTAATTGACGCGAATCCTAAAGATAGATCTATCGGGCCCAACAAGCCCCATCCGAGTTCCGGATGCTTTAGTACTTCGAATTATTATTACAGACGAGAGGATTCTGTTTTGGGGATATTCTATATGCATCTTGTTAATGTCGGTTACCATGTGTTCATCATATGAATGATTTTTTATACACAAGTTATGTGTATCATGTTTTGTACATGAAATATGTGTGCGGTTAAATAATTGAAATCTTGTGATCTATTATTATGATTTATGATATAGGTTAAACCTATAACTCACCAAAATTTTTGTTGACATTTAAAGCATGTTTATTCTCAGGTGATTATTAAGAGCTTCCGATGTCTCATGCTAAATAAAGACAAGAATTGGAGTCAGCATGCTTGTATGATAATGTTTAAAAACTACATTCGGAGAACACTTTGTTGTATCATATTATTGTAAACCATTATGTAATGGTCGTGTGTAAATGTTATATTTTAGATTATCATTACTTGATAATCTACGTTATATATTTTAAACCTTTGTCGATAAAATAAAGGTTATGGTTTGTTTTAAAAACGAATGCAGTCTTTGAAAAATGTCTCATATAGAGGTCAAAACCTCGCAATGAAACCAATTAATATGAAAGGTTTATAATCGATATGAACGGGGCATTTCACTTATCACCTTAATGGACTTAGTTTATCAAAGGCCCACCCTACTCTAGCTAACGGACTAGTAAGTTAGCCCATGTTAATGGACTTATGATCCATTAAGACATAAGACAAGACCCATTAAGATATAAGACAAATTAATAGCATGCTTATGTACCATTACTTACAAATTTTAACCTCATGCTCCATGTTAGCCAACATGCACACATCACTTTGTACCACCACCCATGCCAAGCCAAATGGTTCCCCCATCCCCACCCATGACCGTCGGCCATATGATCCCACACCACCATCATCATTTTTTTTTTCAAACTTCATTTCATTTCTCAAAACACACACACATTTTCCCTCTAGTTTTCTCTCTAGCTTTCTCACACTAAAAGCTTAAGAAGACTTGTAAGTTTTCTTGAATTTCTTCTTCTTTTTCTTTCCTTAAACCGAAATCATCATTATCATGTTAAAAGATTCAAGTTTTGTAACTTGAATCTTCATATATCTTGTAACTTCAAACTTTATTTGAAGAAGATGCAAGAACATGGAGGATTCAAGCTCTTTAGCTTTGAATCTTCATTACTCTTGTTAGATCTAAGCTCATAGCTTAAGATCTCTTTATTTTTGTTAAAGGATCAAAACTTATGTTTATGATCTTCAACTAACTTGTCGATCTAGCTTTTTGCTTTAAGGATCTTCAAGAACATTAGAGATTCAAGCTTTCTAACTTGAGGTTTCTACAAAAAGTTTATTAAAAGATCAAGTTTATTAACTTATGATCTTCTTTAATTTGTTTTACTTCAACTTTGTAACTTATGTTTTCATTAAACAAAGATACAAGCTTTCTAGCTTGAAGTCTCATAAGTATTGTTAAGAGATCTAAGTTTTCTAGCTTAGGGTTTCATTATTTTGTTTGATCTAAGTTATGTAACTTATGTTCATCCAGCTTGTTAAAACAAAAGCTCATTAGCTTATAATCATTCTACTTTGTAAAAATCTAAGTTTTATAACTTAAGGTTTTGTAAAAGTTGAAAGTCTAAGTTCTATAACTTAGGGTTTCACCTAGAACATAAGATCTAGACTTTCTAGTCTAAGGTCTTCAATATTTAGCTAAATCTAAGTTCTATAACTTAAGGTCTTGCTTGTTTGGTATGAATCCAAGTTTGTAGCTTTAAATTCCAAATATAACTTGTACTTGTGTTGAAACTAAGAACGTGATGTAACTTTTGTTCATCATCCTTCTAAAACTCTTAAGTGAGTTGTATTTCTTTTCTTAGTCTAGACATTGTGTGTTGATGGTTAAAACTTGGTCAAAATGATGCAAAAACATCAAAGAGTTGTACACTTGAAGCTTATACGCATCAAGGATGAGAACCGTGATAAGCATCAAACACCAAGAAACCCACCGGAGCACTTGTATCTGTTTTTCAGGGTCTGATCTGACTCCTGGAGCTTTTGGAAAATTGATTTCCAGAAATTTCGGGATGTGTAGATGACTTTTTTTAAGACTCGCCTAAATCCGATATACGGTTTAGGATTTATAGTCTTCCGAAGTTTACTACGCCTTTGTAACGACGTGCTGAAATTTCTTACCTACTCGCGCTTTGACCGTTGCCACAGTCAAACGACATCGAGTTAGGATCTGAATTTCGGACAGCGATAAGAGGACTCACAACCGGAGCCTTGGTCACTGGCTGCGCGTCATTTCAGTTTGTGTAGAGGTCATAACGGCTGTTCGAATTCACCTTTTTGTTTCGACCTCTATTCTTGTTGAAACCTTACTTTTTCTTTTACGTATGATGATAATGATGATACTTAGGACTTAACTTACTTACTTTTAAACTTTTTGGGACAATTTACTGACTTAGTAACCATTGACTTAGGTTGAGGACCTTTTGGACCGACTTACTAGTTACTTACGTTTTCGTATCGACTTTATCGCACATTCACTGCGAGTTATAGCTCCCTTTTTTACTTTAACAATTTTTTGGACTAAGAATACATGCGCTTTTTATGTTTTACATACTAGACACGAGTACTTTAACTTTATATATGTGTGGGCGACATAACGGCACAAATTTTTCCCTTAGTTCGGTAACGTTTAGTCATTGGTTTATGAACCGGTGAACGCGAATCTTAGATATAGATCCATAGGGTTTGACATCCCCACTCGGACTAGTCGCGCTAGCATTTAACGGGTGGTTAATACTTCGTCTATTTTAATGCACTCGCCAAGTGTACTTTTAGGGTGTGATTTATATATTTCGTTGTTAAGTTAGTTACCAAGCGCCCACGGTTAAGCATATACTTTTCATACTGTTTTGAATACGAAAATCTCGTGGTCTACATTACATTATTGTTTACAATAAAACTATAGCTCATCAACATTCGTGTTGACCTTTTAGCATGTTTTATTCTCAAGTAACTAAGACGTTTATTGCTTCCGCAATAATAGACTTGCTGTGTTAGACTTCTGCTGCATTGTTAGAGATGTCTCCTAGTCATGGACTTTTTACTTTGTATTCACTACTTATATTATTTTTGAACCATGGTTTTGTAATGACCTAAGTGTCATGTACTATTGTTAATACTTTCTATTTGTAGAAGCACGTTACTCTTGTTAAACATTTGTCGTTGGGAAAACGTTATCTTTTTATGAATGCAAAACCTTGTTTTAAACAGCATGTAGTGTTATACCATGTAATGGACCTGTTGTTGATGATCCGTACCATGATGGTTTTGGACGGGGCATCACAATCGTTTTCACACCTCGTCTAAAAGAGTGGATCAAGGTTATCGAAGATGAATACAACTTCTATCTACTAAGAGAAGATGATAACGTTGAAATCTTAGAAGGGCGCATTCAAGACTTTATCACTACTCTTCACTATCATATCTACCATGAAGAAAGGCAACGAGAGCACAATTTAGTGGTTCGCACTATTCTCGAGATAAGATTTTGTCGAGATCAGAAGATCAATTACTCTAAGGTTTACAATGCCTTAGCCGGATCTGCACTTCTATTCTCAGCAAACCAACGAGCACTACTCTCATCCGGAAGCATATGGATCTTTCCACCGAACGCCCAACTTATCACTCTGACTCACAAATGATCGAAGATATTCACAACCTCTTCATTCTTTTGGAAAAAGATAATTTCGAAAGCACACCAGACAGGCTAGTGATTTATGTAACAATTGATCACCACGCTGATATGATTATCAAGGAATTACGAGACGTAGTAGCAGAATAAGGAAGACACAACAATCCGTTCTCACATATGGAACCAGACCGAGTCAACATTGCCACCTTTGTTACGAAGCAGTTAGCACGTATCTTTTACGAATCTGCGGATCCTAGTTTCACATTCAAAGCTGGATGTCAGGAGATATATTCCAAGACGGTGACATTAATGCTTGGGTTAGGATTTTTTTCACTTCTTTCTAGCTTCGTCTCTTAACAAATTTGTGCAAAGCTACAGATTCCTATATAGAGACAACTGTTCAGAAGATTTTGAGATACTAAAGATACAATTTTTGACACTATTTGAAGACCTCCAAAATGAACATCCTATCGGAGAAACAATCACCACAAGTACGGCCTCGATGATTGACATTCATGGATCAATCAACAGAGCCGCAGACCATGTTCTCATTGGATATCAAGATTTGTCACGAGCTGAAATCGCACATTATCTCTCCTTCAGAATATCTTCAAGAGAAATACCAGATCTTCTACCACTTTTGATCCAGCATTTTCCCCGAATCTATCCATACCAAGACTCACGTTCCCTCAAGAAAACCACGATTACAACTACCAGAGGGGAATGTCTGCTTTTTTGGCATCATTATGGTAGAGCCAACGACCCTAAACAAAAGCGCTTCTCGGGAGGCAACCCGTGCAATAAAGTAGAGTAGATAAATAAAGGATGACAAATGGGCCGATCAATAAAGGACGTAACTTCCAAGTTTTCTGAAACAACCTGCCTTCATAAGCCAGCCAGTTTCTTCACAAGAAACCACGACAATCTGTTGGGGAGTAGTCGTTCCTTTCCACTCGTTACTAGCTCAAATCTAAATTATACCACATCCTAGCTTATCACTAAATGTGGAATTCCAACCCAAATAAACACTGGACAAATATTTCCAAAAATCTTTAACTAAAACTCCTAAGAATGGGATATAATAGAAACATTCGGGACAATGTTCGTCAAAGTGTGGGATGTTGGTATAAGCCTTTTATGCTATATTAAAATAACTCCATTACAAAGATTGCTAGTACTTGATGTGCGTAGAGGTGTATACAAAATAGTTATATTTTTATTGCGAAATATTATTAAATACGATACAATTTTACAAAAGTTATTTATTTATTTATAGAGTGGATATACCTAAACCTTGCTACAACACTTATAGGCAGTGTACCTAATCGTACAGTAGTGTAGTTTTTAGTAAGTCCGGTTCGTCCACAGGGAACTAGCCAAGTTTAACGCTATATTTTTAAAACTATATTTGTATATAAATATAAATATAAATATATATATATATATATATATATATATATATATATATATATATAAGTAATATTATTATTATAAAAGGGGGTTTTACCGTTTAATGACTGGTTTGTCGATTTTAAAACTTTTGTCGCAGTTAAAACCTAATGTAAAATATTAAAAATAAAAATAACTTAATTTAAAGCGTAAAGTAATTGACAATAATTAAAGTGCGATAAATAAAATTGCGATAATTAAAAAGTACGATAATTAATAGTGCAATAAATAAAATGACAGTAAATAAAAGTGCGATAAAATATGAAATAAAGAAATTATGCTTATTTAAACTTCCGTAATCATGATGTTTGACGTGTTGATTTTAGTTTATTACCATGGGTTAATTGTCCTTTGTCCTGGATTATTCGATATGTCCATCTGGTTTTTGTCCATAATAGTCCATCAGTCATAAATATAAAGTGCGAGAGTCTTCGTCAAATTATCCTTATACCCGAAGTTAAATATTCCAACTAATTGGGGATTCGAACTGTAACAAGGTCTTAATACTTTGTTTAATGAATACACCAGGTTATCGACTGCGTGTAATCCAAGATTTTACTACTTTGTTAATAATTACACCAATTACCCTTGAATGTAATCCACCCCTGTTTCAACGAGTCCATTAACTATTAATCCATTCACGTGTCCGGTAAAGTGAACGATAATTCGTATTTATAGATATCCCGCCCACCGTACCCGATTAAGCGTATGTGTTTATATATAGATACGTCAAATTGTAACCATTATATTAAATTGACAAGGTATCGTTAGTTAATATAAAGCCCATTAATAGCCCATAGTCTAATTTCCACAAGTGTCATTCTTTTATCCAAACCCCAATTATGGTCCAAAGCCCAATTACCCCGTCTTTAATATTTAGCCCAGCATCACGATTACTTCGATTTAAATAAGCATAATAATAACTTAGCTACGAGACATTATTTTAAAAAGGTTGAACATAACTTACAATGATTAATAATAGCGTAGCGTTACACGGACAGAATTTCGACTTACACACTTACAACATTCGCTAACATACCCTTATTATTATTAATCTTAAATTAAAATTAAAATTATAAATTATATATATATATATATATATATATATATATATATATATATATATATATATCGTAAGAGATAGAGAGGATAGAAAAAGATGTCTCATATTCGACTGAAACTGCGCCTTTTATAGCAATGTGGCCAAACTTTTTGCTCCATGCGATCGCATGGCATTTGTGCCTTCTAGCCATGTGATCGCATGGCCTGGGAATCCAGCTCAGAATTATTTGTTTGCTAGTTTGCCGACGGTTTTAATGTATAATATAATATATATATATATAATTTTAAGAATTAATTATATATTATATTATATTCATGTGCATAGTTGACTTGTAATTTTTAGTCCGTTGCGTCGCGCGTTGAGAGTTGACTCTGGTCTCGGTTCTGGATTTTTGAACGTCCTTTCGTAATATTTAATATCTTGTACTTTGCGTTTCGCGCCTCGTACTCTTGTAATTTTTAGACGTTTCTTATCAATAATTTGAACCTTGTGATTTGTACTTTGTACTTTTTAGCTTTTTGGTCGTTTGCGTCTTCAAATCGTCGAATCTGTCTTTTGTCTTCACCTTTTAATATTTAAACGAATATCACTTGTAAATAGAACAATTGCAACTAAAAGCTTGTCTTTCTTGAGGGATAATGCTACAAAATATATGTTCGTTTTTAGCATTATCAAATATTCCCGCACTTGAGCGTTGCTTATCCTCAAGCAATATAGTCTTGAAATAAAAATACTAGAATCACTTCTTTATTCTTCACACTTTGTACATCAGTGATTTCTATACGGCGGTATGAACAATGATAGTAACGTTGTGGTTTACAGTCCCACATGACTATAAAAATTTAGATCCTTTAGGAAATTGGATCTTTATGAAAACATTTGATCTTTTTGAAAATTCAATCTAGCTTTTACCCTAGATAAGTTTTCCGGAATAACCCTTCACCGGTGTTTGCAAATTATTTTTGTGGGTTTTGTGGGTTTCAGATTTGAAAATTTTAGCTCAAAACTTATGGTTTTGTGTCTCCCACTTGCTAACCTTGTATTAGGGAAGCAACACGTCCAGTATACTTGCTCCGTATATTACCTTTCGGTAAACTACCATCCGGTTTAAAGGAAAATGTTGAACAAGCAACTGTTAAGGCAATGTCCGGTGACATGCTTTTAATTATGGCCTATATCATGTCAGATGCAATTACTATCCTTTGTAGGAGCAATAGTAAAGATCACCCTATAGTTTTTCGGTCTGGCACAAGGTCCTGTCCTTGACCATGCTATGCAACCACCGTTCTTACGGTTGACACTCGATTTAGTTTAGGTGACCTAATGAATTCCAGGTGAATTCCTAGGATTTTACGTTCAATGGTAATGAAGGCATTAAAAATGGGTTTTCAGAAAACAAATCGGTTTGTAATTTTTGATCAAAATATTTTCTCGTTCAAGCTTGAGTTTAGATATCATCGAATTCCATGAGTTTGAATTCTCAATCTTTAAGATCAATCTCAAGGATTGAGTAATATCAGTCTTAAAAGCTGATTTTTGATCTTTAAGGAGATTATCCTTTCTAGGGATCTGATTCATTAGTTTTATAAGCTAATTTGCACGGTGCCCCCCATTGTACGAGACAGATCCTCTCATGGTTAAGATAAGTCTGACCACTTGGCGACCCTGTTTGATGCTGAGGTCCATGGATTTCCAGCTGATTTTCGAGAAAACTTTTCAAGGTTTTTCGTAGACTCTACAACTGGTCTGGACGACAACTTCCTGACCTAAATCAAGAAGCGCGTGTCTTTTTTGGAAGACTTTACTTCCTTTTAATGATGGAATTGATTCATTGTGTAGATCCATCTTTCTTTCAAATATATTATAAGAAATTGGGTAAAACTGATAAAATTGTCCAAAACAAAAGTATCTTCAATTATTTGTACAAAAATATGTGATATATGTTCTAAATAATTTGGTAAATTTTTCTCACACTTGGCTTTTATTTTCCTTTTCTTTGCCTTTTTATTTTCCTCTATTCCATTTTAAATGAATTCTAACATTTTAGGTTGTTTCTCAATTTATGTCCTTTCTGAGGTAACAATAATTTTGGTGTTAACACCTAGTTTTATCGTTCATAAATATGTATAAACATGATTTTGAATTCATTTATTTGAAAATTTTGAAAAATTTTACTAGAATTGGGTAGTCAGTATATAAGACTAGGGCTGTTCTTTATTATCAGAGAGCACTAGATTCTAATACAACTACTGGGTTACTAGTATTTTTAATGGTAACCAAGTGTATAAATCAAAAATTTTAAAAATTCGAAAGAATTTAACCCCTTCCCACACTTAAGATCTTGCAATGCCCTCATTTGCAAGAAATCAGTAACAATTTAAATATTGAGGGTGATTAGCGTAGAAAAATGATTAAATTTTACCAAAGTTTCCAAACATATTGGCGTTTGTTTGTTGAATGATAAATGGTGCACAACATTTGTTCATTCTGTCTTGTTGTTAAATCACATTTGTTTTTCGTTTTGTCGTCAAAATTAGTAGCTTTTGCTGAACTTAATGCCAGTCTTTAAAAATGCGCTGTTTTACCCTGTTGTGTACAATTGACAATATACATATATACAAATAATAACATGCATGGTAATTTGAAATGGGACTTAACATCCCACTTTCAAATCAAATATGAAATATTAGTACAACATAATAAAAAAATTAAAACTTACATTAAAGTATCACAATATTATATGTTTTAAACATAAGTAAATAAAAATAATAAAAGATAAAAATCACCAACGGGAACTATATCAATCTGGATAGGGGTTCCAGTTCATGTCGTCAGGCAGGTTCCATGGTTGGTTATAGGTGTACTGATAGGCCTGGTTAGGCCTGATGATAGTGCCATCTATCATGCTGTCGTTTCCTAGAATGCACGTCCACATTCTCGGCGTGCCACTGCTCGAACTGACTATGTCTAGCCTCATTTGTCATTTCTACCTCATCTATACACTGGTAAACGTCAGTCATAGCCTCCCTAATGACATCCCTAATGTCATCCGGTTCCTCCATTTCCTCATCTGAACCTCTCTCTACCTGTGGATGACGACCATCATATGGTACTGCTTGATTGCGTCTGCTCTTTAATGCCTTTGCACCCTGATAGACCTTCAATCCTAAAGTATCAACATGTTCCCTACACACCATCAGTGGACCCCCTTGATCCCTATCTACACTCAAATACTCTCCAATGAGAGTAACAAAAATACCTCCTCCTATTATTCCCCTGTCCTGTATTCCTGCTACCATTTTGGACAGATAAAAGCCAACACAATAGGGGATATTAACAAAGCTTCTTGGGTTTCGAATACACTTAAGGTAAAATAAATCGTGTAATGTCATCTTCTCCTTGTTTTTACCTCTTTGTGTAATCGAATTAGCTAAAAATCTATGTATAATACGTAGCTCTGCTTTGTTAATATCTAAATAGGAGTGTCTTCCTCCCAGCGCAAAAACATTATAATTTAACATACGCCTCCAGACGGCGTCCGCGTCAAAATTCCTATCTACCCTTTCACCATGATAAATCAAATTTGTACAATCAGGTAGTAGTAATTCACCAGGAGTGTAAATCTGTAAAGCCCTGGCCATGTCCAGCATGGAGATCCTGTACATCCTACAGCCAAGTAAAAATCTAAGAAAACTTCTATCATCTAACCTAACTACATCCGCATTAAGTGATATAGTACTCATAAGCTCAACACACCATTCCTTATATACAGGCCTACAAATGGTGAATAAACGTTCCCAATCGGGAAAAGAAGAGCTGCAATACCTTTGGATCAGATGCTGTCTAACTGAGTTAACTAGTTGGACCCTTTGCAAAGGCTCCCAATCGATTACCCTCGGCACTTCTACATTTTTCGTTACCAGTTTAAATTTGTTACTTTGATATGTCGGGTAATCTCTCCAACTTCGATCAAATCTCAAATTGGGATGCAACTGTTCTTCATGAATCGTTGTGTGTTCTATTATTGGATGAATCGGAAATTGTACGTAGGCATTAACATATTTTTGTTGCGAAAAATAATATGGTATGTGTTGATCAGGTTGTTGTTGTTGTTGTTGTTGTTCCTGTTGTTGCTCCGGTTCATATTGTGGCTCATATTGCATCTCTGGCTGTGGTTCCGGAGCAGATTGCCTAGATGATGATGATGCACCATCAGTATCGGTATATCTCTGCAAAACACATTAAACACAAAATTTGTGCATCCAAATATGCATTAGTGTTAGCAAAATAACAACTTGAAATAATTACAATAACATGTTTAATCCATATTAAATTTATACTCATTTTCATATTTTTATCAATTCTACACTTTTTCAAATAAGCATATATGAAAATGTTTACACAGTTCATAAGCATTTAACTCAAATAACATGTCAAAATAATCATTACTAGCAATTAAACAAGTTTCAAATTGCATTTACATCAATTTAATCAAGTTCATGAATTTTAGACTTAGAAAGTCCACTTTAATTCTCAAAAATCATGTTTAGGATCAAAGTTTGGATCATTTAGCTACCTAAACATGTTACACTACTTAATTTAGCAATAATTCATGACAAAAATCGGCCATAACCTGTTTATATCAAAAAGTCTCAAATTGCTCAAGAACACAAACCCTAGATTTCTAAAATTTTTAAAGTTTTTGCCTTCAAATCATGTTAAATAGCATCAATCTAGGTTATACATGCATAATATACTAACAATTTAACTCTAATTACACTAGAAATTAACAAAATTAAATTAGGTAAAAATTAGCTCAAGAACACTAAAACTGAAAATTTAAAGAGTTTAGGGGTGAAATCTTTACCTTCTTTGAAAAACTTCTTAACAAATTCATGATTAGAGCGGATTATAGCAAGAAAGATGGTTGAATTTGGTGAAAAATTAATGATTTTTGAGGTGTTTTTGGAGTATGTTCGTGTATGTGTGTATGTTGTGTGAGTAAAGAGAGCTCGCTGGAACTTATGTTCCTGACCAGATATTCAAGGCCATGCGATCGCATGGTTTTCTAGTACAAACCCCATGCGATTGCATGGGGTGTATATATTTTTTTTATATATAAAAAACCTTTAACTAATTAAAACATATAATTAATTAAATTTTAAAAATTTTGTTTCTTTTTAGGAGTGAGGGCGTTTCGAATCGTTGTCCTAGTCCGTCTCTCAACAAAATTTTAAAATTTGTCACTTTTTAAGCGTCGTTTTAAAAGCAAAGATTTTTGGGTTTTTTTTAATGTTTTTGGCATACTTTAATTCAATAAGATTAAAAATAATGATAATAAAATTTCTCGTCCCTCCCTTGGGTAAAGCAATTTCGGTTCAACGACCTAGTCTTCAACTCACGACGAATTTTAAAAATCATATTTTTAACTTAGTGAAATAAAGTAAATTTTTTTTTTAAATTCACACCAAACTTAAATTTAAAATGCATAAAATTAAAAATTCATATAAATATTATTAATAGTTTTTGTACATTAATTTTACAAACTTATATTAAAAATAATAATTTTTAAAATATTTAAAAACTTAAATATTTTGATTTAAAAAGATTTACAATATTAATTTAATATTTATATATTAATTTTAAAAACAAGGTAAAAATTAAAATTAAAAATCTTTTTGGTCTTTTATCCCACTTTAATCAGTCAAATATTATCAAAAATATACGCCCCTCTTTTCGGTAAAGTAATTTCGGTTCCACAACCTAGTTTTACTCCTGACGAATTTTTGAAATATTTTGGGTTGATTGATTAAAGATATTTATACCTTAAGAATAAACGGTAAATTTCGCGGTGATGTAATAAATTTTTGTAGGATATCAATAATTTCGGTTACGCATACCTAATTTTATTGAATACCAATTTAATACTTTATAGCGAACGATTCATCGTTTATTATCAAAAGGTTAAAAGCAATAAAAAAAATAAAAACTATACATACTTACCTGTGAGAAAGAATTCTCAGAGACCTGCTTTAGCCGACTCATAGGAGAGTCGTGTGATTTGGTTTTCCATATCTACATAAGCGTAACCTCGATTCTTTAATATCTTTTCTTCTAAACATATGAACGGTCCTTCTCTGCATAGAGTAACAAATTCGGTATTTGAATATGTTTGATTGTTTGAACATTTACCTTCGTGTGACCATTTTCCGCATTTATAACATCTTTTAAGGTGTCGTGCTCTTCTTTTTGTTGCGAATTTTGATTTTCCTTTACCAAAATGTATCTTATGATGATCTTTCCTGAGTTCTTTCCTTACTTCATCACATCTGCCTCTTATTACTGACACCGGGTCACTCGGGAGTGTGTCATTATTACGTTTAATAATCAAAGCGTGTAGCATTAGACCATGGTTCAGATCAAAGGAATTCTTCATCTTGTAAAACCTAAAAAAAAATAAAAATTCAGAATGGAGGGAGAAGACTAGTTCTTTAGGGTCTGCTAGGGAAAGACCATTCGGATTCCATTCTCGAGAACTACATGAAAACAGAATATCTAACTCTAACAGAAATATATATTATCTTTAAAAGATTCAAATCTCCCCACACTTAGTTAGCTGTGGTGTCAAAATTGTGATTAACTTCATTGTCAACTTCCATCGGACCATGTATGTAATGTTTAACTCTGTGACCATTAACTTTAAATTCAATCCCATTTGAATTTATTAACTCTATTGTTCCGTATGGGAAAACTCTTTTGACTATGAATGGTCCAGACCATCTTGATTTCAATTTTCCAGAAAATAGCTTGAATCTTGAATTAAAAAGAAGAACTTAGTCTCCTTCTTTAAATTCTTTTGAACTTCTGATTCTTTTATCATGCCAATTCTTCGTTCTTTCCTTATAGATTAACGAATTTTCGTATGCTTCATATCTTAATTCTTCTAATTCGTTTAATTGACTTAACCGTAGACGTCCGGCTTCATGTAAATCAAGATTACATGTCTTCAAAGCCCAAAATGCTTTATGTTCAATTTCTACTGGAAGATGACATGCTTTTGCGTAAACGAGTTTAAAAGGTGTGGTTCCAATTGGAGTTTTGTAGGCTATTCTAAAATCCCAGAGTGCATCCTCCAATTTTATGGACCATTCCTTCGGATTTGATCCTACGGTTTTCTCTAGAATACGTTTTAAAGCTCGGTTGGTATTTTCAACTTGTCCACTTGTTTGTGGATGATAAGCGGTTGAGATTTTATGAGTTACTCCATATCTTTTCAGAACTTTCTCAAGTTGATTATTACAAAAATGAGTACCCCGGTCACTTATTAAAGCTTTCGGTGTTCCAAACCTAGCAAAAAGACATTTTAAGAAGTTGACTACAACTCGTTCATCGTTAGTTGGGAGAGCTTGTGCTTCCGCCCATTTAGATACATAATCAATGGCAACGAGAATATAGAGATTATTATGAGATTTTGGAAATGGACCCATAAATTCAATACCCCAAATGTCAAATACTTCACATACTTGAATGACATTTTGTGGCATTTCATCACGTTGACTTATTTTTCCAGCCCTTTGACATGCATCACTGGATTTGCAAAGAAGGTGTGCATCTTTAAAAATTGTAGGCCAATAGAATCCAGCATCATAGACTTTCCTTGCTGTAAGTTGAGGCCCATAATGTCCTCCTGTTGGTCCTGTGTGATAATGGTTTAAGATTTAACTAGCTTCATCTCCGAATACACATCGGCGTATCATTCCATCGAGACAACTTTTAAACAAATGTGGATCTTCCCAGAAATAGTGTTTTATATCACTAAAGAATTTCTTTCATTTTTGGTACGATAACCCTTTTTCAAGGAATCCACATACTAAGTAGTTTGCATAGTCTACAAACCATGGCATTTCATTATAATCTATCTTCAATAGATAGTCATCAGGAAAGTTGTATGGCCGATTCATTTAGAACTTCTAATTCGGGATTTTCAAGACGAGAAAGATGATCAGCGGCGAGATTTTCTGCTCCCTTTTTGTCTCAGATTTCAATATCGAACTCTTGTAATAGTAAGATCCAACGGATTAATTGCGGTTTGGCATCTTGTTTTGAAAATAGATATCTAAGAGCAGAATGGTCGGTATAAACCACCGTTTTAGCTAGAACGAGATATGAACGAAATTTGTCAAAAGCAAAGACAATGGCTAGGAGTTCTTTTTCAGTAGTTGTGTAATTTTTTTGTGCTCCTTGTAACGTCTTACTAGCGTAATAAATAGGTTGAAATCGTTTTTCAATCATTTGTCCTAAAACGGCTCCCATTGCAAAATCACTTGCATCGCACATGAGTTCAAACGGTAGATTCCAATTTGGAGTTATCATGATCGGCGCATTCGTGAGTTTTTCTTTAAGAATATTAAAAGATTTGATGCATTCATCTGAAAAGATGAATGGAGCATCCTTTTCGAGGAGTTTATTCATAGGAGTGGCAATTTTAGAAAAATCTTTTATGAAACGTCCGTAAAAACCGGCATGCCCTAGAAAACACCTAACTCCTCTAACATTGGTGGGATGTGGAAGTTTAGCAATTACATCTACTTTAGCTCTATCCACTTCAATTCCTTCCTTTGAAATTTTATGACCAAGAACGATGCCTTCTCTAACCATGAAATGGCATTTCTCCCAATTAAGTACTAGATTTGATTGCTCGCATCTAATAAGCATTCATTCAAGATTAACTAGACATGTTTCAAAAGTATCACCGAAGACTGAAAAGTCATCCATGAAAACTTACATGCATTCTTCTATCATGTCGTGAAAAATTGCCATCATGCACCTTTGAAAGGTTACAGGGGCATTGCAAAGTCCAAATGGCATGCGTTTGTAAGTAAAAGTACTATAAGGGCACGTGAATGTGGTTTTCTCTTGGTCCTCGGGTGCTATTGGAATTTGAAAATATCCGGAAAAATCGTCAAGAAAATAATAGTAACTATTTCCGGCTAATCTTTCCAACATTTGATCAATGAAAGGTAAGGGAAAGTGATCTTTTCTGGTCGCGTCATTTAATTTTCTATAATCAATACAAACACGCCATCCTGTTACAGTCCTAGTAGGAATAAGCTCATTTTTTTCATTTGTGATGACAGTCATGCCACCCTTCTTTGGTACACATTGAACTGGGCTTACCCATGGACTATCAGAGATTGGATAAATTAAACCTGCATCTAGCAGTTTAATAATTTCTTTCTTAACAACATCTTGCATATTAGGATTTAGTTTTCGTTGGCGTTGCACATAGGTTTTATTTTCTTCTTCCATAAGGATTTTATGTGTGCAATACGAAGGACTTATGCCTTTAATGTCATGAATTTTCCATGCAATAGCTGATTTATGAGCTTTTAGCACAGCAATGAGTTGAGATTTTTCATTTTCAGTAAGAGAAGACGATATTATTACAGGTAATTCAGATTCACCATGTAAATAAGCATATTCCAAATGGTTTGGAAGTGGCTTTAACTCTAATGTCGAGGGTTCTTCTATCGATGATTTGTATCGATATCTGTCTTCTTCTTTTAGCATTTGAATTTCTTCTGTTGTTGGTTCATAATCATTAGCCATGAGTGTAGCTAACATTTCAGCTTCATCAGTTGGTACAGTTCCTTCTCCTAAAGAACATTCTCCTGTTCCTTGCAATTCTGGAAATTCTTCTAACAATTCTGCATGTGAATCTATAGTTTGAATATAATAACATGTATCATCTGCAGATTGCGGTTGTTGTATGGCTCTATCAATAGAAAAGGTAACACTCTCGTCCTCTATACTTAGGGTCAGTTTCTTACCGAACACGTCTATTATTGCTTTAGCCGTATTTAAGAATGGTCTTCCTAATATGAGAGGAACTCGAGAATCTTCTTCCATGTCCAGAATAACAAAATCTACTGGAAATACTAAAGTACTAACTTTAACCAGCATGTTCTCCATTATCCCTCTAGGATATTTTACTGATCGATCTGCTAGTTGTATGCTTATTCGTGTTAGTTTCAATTCTCCAAGGTCTAGTTTAGCATATAGTGAATACGTCATTAGATTTATACTAGCACCTAAATCTGCCAATGCTTCTATTGAACTAAGACTACCCAGAAAACATGAAATTGTGAAACTTCCTGGATCTGATAATTTTTCTGGTATCTTATTCAACAGTACTGCAGAACAATTAGCATTCATAGTAACAGCCGAGAGTTCTTCCATTTTCTTTCTATTTGTGATTAGATCTTTCAAGAATTTAGCATATCTAGGCATTCCTGAAATCACATCAATGAAAGGAAGATTTACATTTATTTATTTAAACATATCCAAAAATTTGGATTGCTCGGCTTCAAGTCTTTCTTTTCTCATTTTACTCGGATAAGGAAGTGGTGGTTGGTATGGTTTAACATAAGGTTTAGCTTTAACTGTGTTATCTTCATTAACCTTTTCAACTACCGGTTCTGTTTCCTTATCTTGTTCAGGTTGTGGTTCTTGTGGAGTAGAAATAGAGTCATCAGAAATTACAGGTATTTCAGGTGGTTTAAGTGTAATATTACTTCTTGTGGTAATGGCTTTAGCTGTTTCATTCCGAGGGTTAGCATTTGTATCGCTAGGTAAACTCCCTGGTTTTCTTTCACCTATCAACCTTGCTAGGTTGCTTACTTCTTGTTCCAGATTTTGAATTGAAGCTTGTTGATTTCTAAATGCTTGAGCATTTTGTTCATTGGTTTGTTTCTGAGATATGAAAAATTGAGTTTGAGATTCAACTAGCTTTGACATCATATCTTCTAAATTTGGCTTTTTATCATCGGTTTGTGGTGGTTTATTTTAAAAAATAGGTCTTTGCTGATTGTAAGTATTATTGGATACTTGTTGATTGCTAAGACCTTGTTGATTGTTGTATGGAACATTTCGGTTATAATTCTGATTTTGATTGTAGATTGGTCTTGGCGGTTGATAATTATTCTGATAATTATTTTCAGGCCTTTGGTTCATGTATGAAACATTCTCTATTTGTTCCATTGTTTGTTCAATACTGAGACAATCTTTTGTCAAATGTGGTCCTCCACACTGCTCACAACTAATTCGTATTGAGTGAATATCCTTAGTCATCTTTTCCATTCGTCTCTCGACAGCATCTATCTTTGCGGAAATGGAATCAAAGTCATGGCTAGAATCGTCTCTAGCCGCTTTAGATGATCTAACGATATCTTTTTCTTGATGCCACTCATGTGAGTGGGAAGCAGTGTTATCAATAATTTTGTAAGCTTCAGATGCGGTTTTCTTCATAATGGAACCACCAGCTGCTATATCGATGTCTTTTCTTGTAGTGATATCGCATTCTTGGTAGAATATTTGTACTATTTAATAAGTGTCTAAACCATGTTGCGGACATCCTCTTAATAACTTTCCAAATCTTGTCCACGCCTCATATAGAGTTTCATTTGGCTTCTGCGTGAATGTAACAATTTCTTCTTGAAGTCTTACGGCTTTAGATGCCGGAAAGAATTGTTTAACAAATTATTCAACTAAAACATCCCATGTATCAATTGCTCCTTCAGGTAACGATTCTAACCAATCTTTGGCTTCTCCCTTTAAAGTCCAGGGAAATAACATGAGATAGATCTGTTCATCCTCCACTTCTCGGATTTTAAATAGAGTACATATCATATTAAAGTTACGCAGATGTTCGTTTGGATCTTCCTTCCGCGCACCACTAAATTGGCATTGATTAGTTACCATGTGTAGGATTTGTCCTTTGATTTCATAATCTGGCGCATTAATGTCTGGTTGAGTAATTGCGTGACCTTGGCCAGTGCGTTTAACTCTCATTCGGTCTTCCATACTTAGAGGTTCCAGATTTTTCAATATCGAATTTGTTAAATCTGAATCACTAAGGGATTCTGATTTAATGGTTTCTTCCTCGACAATCTCTGGATGAGTGATTTGTGGTTTAGGAGGAATGATTAGTGGTTCATGATCTCTGAATTGTCCCTGAATATCCTCCGGATTCTCAATTGTGAGGTCGGGTTCAAAAAATGGATTATCGAAAATTTGAATTGGAATACTTGGTCGACTAGATGACGATTCTAAAGAAAAATCAACGGTGACAATATTGGCTAGATGTCTTGATCGAGTTACAGGTGGTGAACGTATGAAAGGTGGTGAACGTTTTGCTCGGTGCATTCACTGAATATCCTATTAGTTATAAAAATAAAAATTATATAAGTTATCAAATTAATAGACTTTTCTGATTTTGCCCACGTTTCGAATAGCCAATAGATGCAGCAGGTAGCCAGGACCCTTTAAATCGGAAGCCCACAACTCGCCACTAACAAATCCAACTATTACTACGAACCAGAAAATTTTGGATGTCTATCAATTTAACCGCTTAAAATAATTTTTCGTCGAAGTTTAAAGAAATTTTAGAGAAGAAATAGAAAAAAATCTAAGTCCTAAAAACTAGAGCGTCGAGAAATAAGAAAGAAAAAGAGTGTGTTGGAAAACGTCGAAAAATAAAAGGTCAAAAAATAAGCGTCGAAAAATAAATGGTCTAAAAACAAACGGTCGAAAAATAAAAATAAGAAAATAAAGCGTCGAAACTTAGAAGTCTAAAAACTAAAATTTAAAACTTACGTCTAAAGGTACTAAAGCTTAAAAGGAATTCTATATCCAAAACGGCAATAACTTAAAAAGTACTAAAATCTTAAAACGGTGTCGCAAAATTCTAAAGCACCTAAATCTTAATCTAAAGAAAAAGTACTTAAGGGATTTTACGGCAAAGTCAAAAAATCTAGAAATATAAAATAACTACGGCAAAATACTAAGTTACGAACTAATTACGAACGAAAAATATACAATTTACGAATAAAAGATTAAAAAGATACGAAATATAGAAATAAAACTTAAGTTATAAAAATACAATTTTTTTATAAAAATATTATTTTTATATTATTTATTTTATAAAAGTATTAATTTTATAATTAATAAAACTAATTTAAAAAATAAAATACAAAAATAAATAAACTAAAACTAATTAATATAAAATATAAACCCTAATCTTAATTAATTAATATTAATTATATATTAATCAAAACCCTAATCGATCAGACTGATGTACCAGGCCTGTCAAATCACTCCATGCAATCGCATGGAGTGCTAGTTAAATATTCATGCGATAGCATGAATTAGGAAACCAGGCCAGAAGTTGTGGGTTGCTACAGTATCGGGCCGATTACTTTATTTTTATTTTTGATTTTTAATTTTCTGTTTTATATTTATATAAAGTATTTAAATAAGTAAAAACTTATATTTTTTTTCAAACTAAAATAGATAGTAGAAATATTTTATAATTTTATATATTTTGAACAACTCTTAAAAATATATATTTTGTTTTTTTCTTTTTATATTTTTGTATTTTTAATATTTAAAACGTATTTTTACAAAAAGAAATTAAAACTTAATAAAAATCTTTTTTTATAGCGTTTCGCTTTCGGCGTTGTTTAGTCCCCGGCAGCGGCGCCAAAAATACTTGATGTGCGTAGAGGTGTATACGAAATAGTTATATTTTTATTGCAAAATATTATTAAATATGATACAATTTTACACAAGTTATTTATTTATTTATAGAGTGGATATACCTAAACCTTGCTACAACACTTATAGGCAGTGTACCTAATCGTACAGTAGTGTAGTTTTTAGTAAGTCCGGTTCGTCCACGGGGAACTAACCAAGTTTAACGCTATATTTTTAAAACTATATTTGTATATAAATATATATATAAGTAGTATTATTATTATAAAAGGGGGTTTTACCGTTTAATGACCGGTTTGTCGATTTTAAAACTTTAGTCGCAGTTAAAACCTAATGTAACATATTAAAAATAAAAATAACTTAATTTAAAGCGTAAAGTAAGTGACAATAATTAAAGTGCGATAAATAAAATTGCGATAATTAAAAAGTACGATAATTAAAAGTGCAATAAATAAAATGACAGTAAATAAAAGTGCGATAAAATATGAAATAAAGAAATTATGCTTATTTAAACTTCCGTAATCATGATGTTTGACGTGTTGATTTTAGTTTATTACCATGGGTTAATTGTCCTTTGTCCTGGATTATTCGATATGTCCATCTGGTTTTTGTCCATAATAGTCCATCAGTCATAAATATAAAGTGCGAGAGTCTTCGTTAAATTATCCTTATACACGAAGTCAAATATTCCAACTAATTGGGGATTCGAACTGTAACAAGCTCTTAATACTTTGTTTAATGAATACACCAGGTTATCGACTGCGTGTAATCCAAGATTTTACTACTTTGTTAACAATTACACCAATTACCCTTGAATGTAATCCACCCCTGTTTCAACGAGTCCATTAACTATTAATCCATTCCCGTGTCCGGTAAAATGAACGATAATTCGTATTTATAGATATCCCGCCCACCGTACCCGATTAAGCGTATGTGGTTATATATAGATACGTCAAATTGTAACCTTTATATTAAATTGACGAGGTATCGTTTAGTTAATATAAAGCCCATTAATAGCCCATACTCTAATTTCCACAAGTTTCATTCTTTTATCCAAACCCCAATTATGGTCCAAAGCCCAATTACCCCGTCTTTAATATTTAGCCCAACTTCACGATTACTTCGATTTAAATAAGCATAATAATAACTTAGCTACGAGACATTAATTTAAAATGGTTGAACATAACATACAATGATTAATAATAGCGTAGCGTTACACGGACAGAATTTCGACTTACACACTTACAACATTCGCTAACATACCCTTATTATTATTAATCTTAAATTAAAATTAAAATTATATATATATATATATATATACATATATATATATATATATATATATATATATATATATATATATATATATATATATATATATATATATATATATATATATATATATATCGTAAGAGATAGAGAGGATAGAAAAAGATGTCTCATATTCGACTGAAACTGCACCTTTTATAGCAATGTGGCCAAACTTTTTGCTCCATACGATCGCATGGCATTTGTGCCTTCTGGCCATGCGATCGCATGGCCTGGGAATCCAGCTCAGAATTATTTGTTTGCTAGTTTGCCGACGGTTTTAATATATAATATAATTTTAAGAATTAATTATATATTATATTACATTCATGTGCATAGTTGACTTGTAATTTTTAGTCCGTTGCGTCGCGCGTTGAGAGTTGACTCTGGTCCCGGTTCTGGATTTTCGAACATTCTTTCGTACTATTTAATATCTTGTACTTTGCTTTTCGCGGCTCGTACTCTTGTAATTTTTAGACGTTTCTTATCAATAATTTGAACCTCGTGATTTGTACTTTTACTTTTTAGCTTTTTGGTCGTTTGCGTCTTCAAATCGTCGAATCTGTCTTTTGTCTTCACCTTTTAATATTTAAACGAATATCACTTGTAAATATAACAATTACAACTAAAAGCTTTTCTTTTTTCTTGAGGGATAATGCTATAAAATATTTGTTCGTTTTTAGCATTATCAGTACTTAATCCAAATTTCAAATTTTTAACAAACGAAAGCCTTTTCGAAAAAGTACTTTCGAAAACCAAAAACGTTTGTAAATAAAAAAGGCTTAAGTAAGGTAGAAATCTTGTTGGGACGAACCGAATCTCTAATAGAGCATTGTATGACAAGGCATTATCGACCTAAATTGATTATGGTGAGGCACCCAAATAAGACCATATAAGCATTTATCTTTAATGCTTCACTATTTTCCGTTAAGAGTGCCAATGTTTGTGCTCAGAATTAGAACTTGCTCTAGATCTGCATTTCCATGTAACGAAATGTGATATAGGTATAACCAGAAGAGCTATCCATTGTCAAATAAACCCTTCACACCTTCCACCTCCACCGCATCTACCATCATTCACATCATCTTTACTATCACCCCAAAAACCTAGAAAATGAGATTCCTTCCGAAAACCCGATGTTTTAAACTTCTCAAGTATCACGGCAAAAGTCTTGCAAAAAGTTTACCGCAGAAAGTTTCTTGAGATAAAATCTCCAAAAAAACAAAAAATCTCTCTCTCTCGATATATATATATATATATATATATATATATATATATATATATATATATATATATATATATATATATATATATATATATATATAAGAGGGAAGCACTTTTTGGAGGGAAGTGGGGGGAAGTAAATTATTTTTTCCGAATTTTTTTTTTTGAGGCATCAAGATCACATGAAAATATGAACATTTAAAAAAGACACTTTGTGATGAATGTTATTATTTTGGCGAGAAACGCTCGCAGAAAAAATTGAAAACATGCATCATGAGTAATATTATGCTTCTCACTTTTTTTTTAGGGTTTAAAAATTAGGGTATAGTAATTAGGGTTTAGAAATTATGGTTCAAAAATTAGGGTTTCACTATTAGGGTTAAGAAATTAGGGATTAGGGTTTAGATTGAATTTTTAACACAAACAGTTTAGAGTTTAGGGTTTTGGGTTTAGGGACTATACTCAAAGCACTAAACCCTAAACTCTAAACTCTAAATCGGGCTAAATTTAAAAAAAAAAAAAACTTCATATAAGATGAAAGAAAACAACATTCTAAAAGTATTATTAGGAATAACATGACTCATGATGAATGTTATCATTTATTTCTTTGATCATTTTCCCCCCTAAATAACAACATTCATCACAAAGTGTGTTTTTTAAATGTTCATATTTTCACCTAAACTTGATGTCTGAAAAAAAAATTCGAAAAACACAAAAAAATTCACTTCCCCCCAAAAAAAGTGCATCTCTCTTGATTATGACCATATATATATATATATATATACATATATATATATATATATATATATATACATATATATATATATATATATATATATAAAGTTCTAAGAAAATTAGCAGAACTCCTTTTCTGTTCAACTTTGTTTTCAACTTCTGTTGAATAGTACAATTGATGTAGACCACTCAGGAAATCACTATGCTTGTAATGGAGCATAGCTGTCGAGAAACGCTGAAGAAGAACTTGACAGAAAAATGCCTCTCACTCCTAAAGGAGAAAAGTTCACAATTGCTTCTCAAAAATATCAGCACTCCTATCTATCTTTTCATTTCCGAAATTCAGAATAAAAGTCTTTAAAAAGACTATTTTACCCTTTCACACCCCAAAATTCCTTTTTCATCCTTCCAGTTTGACAAATGACCTAGAAGATATGGTTATTACCGCTTTCGCATTAGTGGCAAGGATTTGAGTCTTTATCAAGCCTATGACGATGGGTGCAACATGATTGGATATGAGTGAATTCATTTCTTAGATCTATAAAGAACCCTAAACACTTGTGTGATTTGAGTGACCCGTGAAAACTAGCCTAAGTCATGTAACCTCCCTGCATGCTTGCAGAGATAGTTTCAACCCTAACATAGATGACTTACCTTATTTTTTGCTCTTACAATAAAAAGCAAACCGCCTAGGCCAATAGAAAGGAAACTCCGAAAAGATTTCATGAAGTTAAAAATGATAAAGGTCCAAGTTTTATCTCTAAAATACTCTCTTTGTAGGTTTTAATGAAGATCAAGCAATTATTAAGACGGTTCAAAATGAATAAAGAAAATTGAAGTTAAAACAAAGATTCAAGAGCGAAAACAGTGAAAGACAAGTTACGACCCCGAAAACCAAGTTACGATCTCGGGAAAAGCAAAACGATCCAAGCAAAATAGCAAACCAGGGTTCCATACAGCCTGCCACATGACAAACGGCCTTCCAGCCACCGAGCACCTAAAACGGCTTGCCCTTGCCACCGGCCTGTCCATACGGCTTGCCATACGGCCTGCCATCTGTATCCCAACAAAAATTTAAGTATAAGTAGAGGGCATTTGTCATCCAATTTACACACACTTCAATTCACTTCTCTCTCTATATATATATATATATATATATATATATATATATATATATATATATATATATATATATGTATATATATATATATATATATATATATATATATATATATATATATATATATATATATATATATATATATATATAATATTAGTCATACTTTCAAGGTCTTCGAATCCTTGCGGGAAACCTAGTACCCGGAGAAGAACGCCGAATATTGTATTAGGAGAGGTCTGGAGTTTAAAATTGTCACTTTTGTATTCAGAACTTGTTCAATCTACTAGTACTTCTATCCTTTGTCTTTATACAATGTCTTTCATTATTATGATTTGTGATATTTTTACCATGATTAGCGAGTAGTTATCTTTAGTGTATGCTGTGATGTAGTTAGTTATAATGCCCAAATAATGTTATGGTTTGTGTATGTTGTTGAGATGCTTTTCAATTATGCTTTAAACTCAATCGCTTTTCCAACTAATAGAACGTAGTTATCGGCTCTGTTATTGGAAAGTCGCGAACCCCGATTCAGAGTATACTATCTGTGTCACCCCCTGGTAAGAGAAGTCTATCGGATACAACGTAAGTTTGATTGAGGCACACCAGTTATAGTAAGTCCACCGAGCTTTGGATTCCGACTGAGGACTCTTTCGTAGTAAAACATCTAACAAGGCCCATAGTACATTGTCGGTCCTAGACCATTCTAGTGTAGTCACCAAGCATATAAACTTCGTACGTGCATGCTGAAGCACAACGGTCTTAGTTAATTAAGGAACTATTTGTTTAAACACATAAAGGATTGGACTGTTAGGATAACTGAACGTGTTCATGAAAGTCAAACCGACTCGGCCATGGTGTTCTTTATGGTTAAACTCTTTCTAAGGGCCTAGCTATCTTTTTAAACCCAATCATTAACGAAAGCATCAAAACACATCACATCTCTTGGATATGGCATACCTTGTACTTCATTGTGCTTAAGAAAGTTTAGACCTTTGTGGAATGTTAATACGTCATCCAACGAGTCGCTCAATTGGATGAGACGTTTGAACGTGTATCCCTGTAGTCAGACTGCACGGGCGTCGGGGGTAAGGGACGTTGCTGTCTATTCAGAATCTTCAATTACCCAGTGACATGTCTTACAACAGGGGCGGTAGGACCAGTATAGTGAATACAAGGTCATTACCTATTCATGAGCCCGCATTACATAATCTCGGCAAAGTAATTAACAAAATCATAGTATGCACTTTCTTTAACCTTATCTGAATTACAAATTTTATCGCATTTACTTTATTTTATCTTATAAGCCAGAAAACCTAAAATTAGGTAATACACAACTACTCCTTCACTTTAGGATTATCTTATGTTATAAATATAGGTTCGATTCTACTGATCTCTTAAAAATTTGACCATAGGTCATACTTCCCTTACTCACCATTAAAGGACTAGTACGATTTAGGCACCGCTAAATATAAATTTAAAACTACTGCTTCCTCTCCTGATAGCTGATTCTGATGCCTTGCAGACTAACGACACTGCATAAATAAAAACTGTCCGTTTTGGTCATATCACTGATGCTGGAGAGTCTATGTGTATGGTATGGGGAAGTGAAACTATCCACAAGAGTGGATTGCCAAGAAATCTCTTTCGTTGCGAGACGAGGGTAAAAGTGAAGCTTAGGGTAAGAGTGTATTGATGGGAAGAGTTGGAGATAAGGAATTAGTTCAAATGATGGGTGTGACCCTTGTGGAGTACCTTATGAGTGCATGCTGTTAGCAAAAAGAGATGACACGTAGAAGATATGAAATGTTTAAACCTTACCCGAATGTTATGGGAGGATAGTGAATTGTCAATGAGAAAGGAGAAGGATCAGTCAAGTTATGAGAAATATTGCATCTCCTGTGTGTAATCATTAAGGGAGTGTGACGATTACGAATTTAGAATTGTTGAACGAACAATATTGTTCCCTCTAAATGGCATGAGGTAAGGAAGCATTGTAATGGCTATGATCATCGAGAAACAAAAAGGAGTAGCGCAATGATAGTATGTCCTGATGGGGTAGGAATAACGAGGAGAGCTTGATGAAATGGGATAGCAGAATAGAGGAGACGAGAAGAAGATTAAATAATGTTGAGATGTGAAAGAAAGAAATGTATGATTTGGGTTAAGTCAATCAAAAAGTGATCATTCATGACCTTCCAAAGTATTAAGAGGTTGTGAAAGGAGATGGGAGCACAAAGAAATTGTGAACTTAGCCTGAGTGTGTGTGATATCGCCACATTTATACATATTTTATATTGCGATACCGGGTTCGTTTCGTATTCATTTCGTGACATTTTGAAGACATAATGATGTTTTTATGAAATTTGTCTCCTTTTGGTTCAAGTGATATTTTGGAAGTATTCTTGGTGGTTTACGAGAGTTTTGGAGCTAAAAAGATGATTGTTGAAGAAGGTTCAAATTCTGGTTTGTGCGTCTCCACGGTTTTGGCCATAACTTGAGCATACGGACTCGAAAAAAGGTGAATCCAAAGCCCAGACGTCTGTAACGCAGAGTTCTACGATAACCAAGAATAGAATCTTTTGTTCAGATCTTTGCACATACCGGTCGCGATGGGGATATCCCGGTCGCGATCAAGAGACAGAAATTGGAGTTTTCGAGCAGCAAAACATTCCGGTCATGATTGATTGCATCGCTATCGCGATTGATACATCCCAGTCGTGATGCGGGGTCAGTCAGGGTTCCAAATTTTAGCCCTATAAATACCCCCATTAAACCCCAACTTTAGGGGATCGTTTCTTTTTCGAATTCTGGAGCTAGGAGAGCCGTTTTTGAAGGTTTTAGAGCCAATCTTCACCAATTTTGAAGATCATAACAACAAGGTTGAAGATTGGATCAATCATTAATCATTGGTACCCTAGTTCTTCATTATTTTAGTGATTTTATGATGAATACTATTTGTTCCAATTATTATTTTGTTATTTCTTTTGCTATGTTAGGCTATACTTTAATTGTGTCTACATGATGCAAGACATTTAGTTTGGGATTGTTCTATCTTGTGATTTATTAATATTTTTATATTTAATTAATCGTACTTTCTTGAAAGATCCATTGTTGTGTTCATCTATATATCGTTGATTTAATTATACAGGTTATTAAATTTGATTTATGTGAGTTTATCAATATTCTTAGCTTGTACTTCATCTTTTAGGTCTAGATAATTATATGTGAGTGCAATTGGTGATCAAATTGATACTGTGATAACACAATCGTGTAGGCTATTCAGAGTGATCCTATTAGCCTAGGTTTTATGTGAGTTTAACCAAGAGAAAGTTTAGAGTAATTTTACATGGTAATTTGGACCTCTGAATGATAATTTATGTGTGTAAATTGAATTCATTATGCCTTTGGTTCATTGATTTCGTGAGACCGATATGAACTAATTACCTAGACCTTTAATAACGGTTTTAATAAAAGAACAATCCTAGTCATTTGTTGAGCATTAAAGTGGACACTGTTTCTCCTTATCTGGTTAATTCGTTAATTATCTTTACTACCGTTTTTACTTTACTTAAATTCAAATCAAAACTCCCCAATTCTTAGAATAATTATTAGTTGTTTAAATCTTGAACATTGCTCTATGTGGAACGAACTTGTCAATTTTCTTACTAGTTACCGCACGATCGGGTTTTAGTTGCCTGCTATTGTGTGATAATTGTTATATTTTTTAGCTAGTTATTTTAGAGTACGATTTCACATATCAGTGAGAGTAAACCTAAATGCTAATTATTGTACAAGAAGGGTAAGGGGGTCGTGACGTGTGTTAGGTGCCTTACCTTATACCTGCACACATAATGTTTCGCTCCAAAACATAAAGTCATTACGGCCTTAAATTTTTATAAGAAGCAGAGAGATAATATAGTTGCAACTATAGTAAATAAATAACTACATCGTTTCCCTCGAAGCAGAGTTAGTGATTTGAAACGAAAGTGTTCCGCGACGGACTTTTTGGAGTATGGGACTCAATGAGATGAGAAGCTACTTTAGGGCAAAGGCATGATATTGAAGGGATTGGGTTATTATATCCAATTGGGGTTGTAGTGGTATGAACAAGAAATTTCTATGATCTCGATCAGGAAAAATGATACAACCGACAGGACCGAACCCGTTGGGAAATACTATGAGATGTTCGGTATCTGATGGAAAAAATTTGATAAACCATATATTTATAGTGAAGAGGAAGACTTGATGTGTGGCCATGAAAAACCAATGATGATGGTATATTAGTTTTCGCTATGGCTGAACAGTACGATGAGCGTCATGAACATTGTTTAGAACGAAGTTAAGCATTAAGGTAAGTCGAGACAGTGCGGTATCTTATGAGTATGTAATGAATGAGTGTAGCATTAAACCCTAGTGAATGACATTTCACTATGAAGTATGAAAGGTTTCAAGTTTAAAAAGGGTCTAAAGAAGAACATGTACTGTGAACTGTCACCAAGGAGAAAAGTTATCGGGTGTTGGGAGTAAACGAGTTCGATAAAAACTCTAGGATTGTGGTATGTACTCATATCTAGAAGGACGTATATGGATGTTAGCATATTGAACAGAGGCGTTTTCACCTTATTTATGAAAAGGATACCTAGTAATGAAGGTTAAGTCTCACCTTTTTGGTTGAGATAATAACAAATATGAGTAATGCTTTTGAAAGTTTCAACATGCATTACTACGAGAAAAGTCGGAAAAATGAAGTAGGCGACGTCTAATATCGAAAGAAATGGGTCGATCAAAACAGACATGTCAAGTCCTAGAACGAAGGAGGGTATTGCGAAGCGTGTGTAAGGATATGTTAAGTGTTAGAAATCGAAACTTGTATGCGAGCAAGCCTATTAAGGACTCCTACCCATAGAAGTTACTTGTAAAAGTTGTAGCCTATCCATTAGAGAAAGGTGTGTAAAAAGGGGTCACCCAACTTATGATATGGATAAGGTAGCAGTAATTTTCCCCATGAAATCATGACGCATTTGCCTTTGAAGTGTTAAATTCTATATCCACACCCTTTGTAAGGATTCTGATGCTTCTTCAAATATGAGGGTTTGATCAATCGTGAGAAAGGGCGGTTTATAACAATAAGGGATCATGAGGATGAAATTCTAGTTTTCCCAGTAAATACTAATGAAATGTACGATGCCATAAGTAGCAAGGTTAGTACCCATGAATTAAAAGTAAAGTATAATCGCTAGTGGCGTCACCGTGGAATATTGAAGGTATCTAGGTTGCCCAGGTCGAGGTTTTAATGGCTGATATTGTGAAGAAAGAAAGAGCCAAAGGGCTTGTTGATAAACTTGTTAATAAATATTTGAGAAATGTCAGCCTAAGTGAGATAACAGAGGGGAGACTGAAATTGACATGATGAAAAGGTTACTCAAAAACCTTTTGAAAATCGATGTCAAGTGGGTCATTACTAGTGAATTTTATATAATGAGAGGGGCTCATCTCCGGAAGCGATGTCTAAATTTTACCCTTGAAAAGTGATAGAGTTGCATGAGGTATCGATATTTATAGTCTTGGACAGTGGAACTCACATTGTACCAAGATTCTAAAGGAAGTTATTTTAATATCTTAAGATTAATTGAAGTGTTATTATGCCTTTCATATTGGTTGTATAGTGGGAAATCATTTACTCAAGACAAATTCTTCACCTAAGGAGATATAGAATCCGAGAGTTCTTGAGTCTTTTGAGAACATATCAAGGAATAGGAAGGTGACATAATGATTAGCTTCACCCAATGGGTTAGATGTAATTCACAACTTATTTCCACGAGTTGCAATTAAGAAATATTTGCTTTGTGGGTAAACTTATGTACCATTGAACGAAATCGACGTGGTTGATTTTATAAGGTGTATGAAGAAATCAGTTAAAGTTTTGGATCACAAAACTAAACAATGATGGAACAAGAGGATGACCTTGTTAAGAGTACAGCCAGATTTTAGAAAGGGTTTTGAAAGCACTTGAGAGCTCGAAAAATGTGTAGTGACTTATTACCGTCGGTGCATCAAGAATAGTTTGTGAGGAAACGAGCAGTTTAACGGGGGGAGAGTTGTGACATCCCAAAATTTTATGTTATGTATTTTGTTAAAAGGAATATTATTGCAAAGTCATGTATGTTGAGGTTAGTTAGTGTGAAGGACCACCTAAGCTAAGTAATAATGGGGAGGGACCTAAGTTGCCAACTTGTGAAAGTTAATATATACATAAAGTAGTTAGAGCTTCTAGTTCATTTGAGAAGCTTGGGGAAAAATAGAGAGAAGGAAGGAAGAACGAGGCGGATGAACAAGAAAACCTAGGGTTATAAAAAAAAATGAGTGGATTAATCTCATGCAAGCAAGGATTTGAGCATAAACGAGTGTTAGTAACTTAAGAGAAGCAAGAGGTTTTCGCTCCAGCTGACCTTTCCATTTAATCACTGACAAAACCTACCTTTCAATTCTTCTTACCCTATGAGCTTTCTGAAAAGGACACATCATTATTCATCAATTTCAAGCTAGGGCTCTTAAGAGAAACTTTGAGGTAAGGCATGTATGCATGAAATTAGTTAATGCTCACGATTAGATTATGTTTAGTTATCATTTTAATGTATAATATATGTCATGTCTTAGCCAAATTCGGATTTAAGAATGGGTGAGTTTGTAAAAGGGATTTTTGAAAGAATTTGCTGATGAGATATTGATTTAATGCAAGTTTTTGATTAGGTTATGTATAAATACGAATTTGTTGCTTGATAGGGTTATGATTCTTGTTAAAAGGTAATGGAATCAAGTTTAGTAAAAGATGATATTTTAGATGATGAAATTTTGTCAAGAACAACTTATGCACACTAAGTGTTTGATGAATTGCTTAAATGAAGAAAAAATGTCATTTTGACTAAATAATTGATTTAAAAAGGGTTTATGATCATGTTGAAAAGTAAATTTCAGAAGAAAAAAAAAGTGGTGATACTTAAGAAAGAAAGTTGAACTTGATATAAGAAAAGTACTAGTTGACATGTAAATGTGTTGTTTTTACGAGTTCAAGTAAGATATATGATTTTGAATGAATTGGAGATGAATGAAGTATGATAATGTGTTAGGAGAAATATGAGAAATAATATGTGAAAATAAATAGGAAAAGAAAAATGATATGAGAAATAATGATGATTAGGAAAGGGAAGAAATGGGGTAAGAGAAAAGATAAAATGTATGATGTTAATTAGTTTAACTTAGTAATTATGAATTGAAAATGTATGATGTATGTGAATTAATGAGGTTAGCATATGTGATAGGTGTTAATCAAGGAAAGGAAGTGTTGGGGAAGGATATTGGTTTATGTTTAATGATAATATTAATCTTAACCAATGTTAATTAATATTTAGATGATGACATATGCACATAACTAAAAGTGATGGTAGGCATCTTGACATAAATATACAAGTTCACTAATCCACACTTACTATAGCAAAAGACCAAACCAAATGAAGTTTAAAATAAATTATATGCCACACGGTTTGGTCCACGGTCGACCGCAGGCCAGATCGTGGGAATCCTATACCTTGGTTTATGAAACCAGGTACACGGTCAACTCCATGGCCGACCGTAGATCGACCGCAGAAAGTTCTGCCCAAGTCTCTTGATAGAATAAAGTTTGACCACTTAGGGGCATCTATAATTCATAAACTTGTTTTAACATGCTTAGAATAGTTTTCCTCTTCATATCCAAAAGAGTTTTGGTCACTAGAACGCCAATCTTGGTTAATCACACTTAATTACACCTTAATGACGATTAAGGATAACACATAAATGTTACAGGATGACTTGCGCTCCTAAAATATATTTAGACATACTTATAATGGTCATCAAGTCCCAATCAAGAGTTTCTCCTTCCTTGTACATGTGCTGGAAATTAATGTATACTTATACATTAATCTTGCAAATGCCACATTGCAAGTAAACTTACATAGCCTAGGCACAATGCAATGTCATCACTATATGTTTAATCCTAGATTAATTAGTGATCTCTTGCTAGTCATTACATAAGTATTACTTGACTACTTGCTATTAATACATGAGTATTATTTGACTATGAGCTAAATGCCAACTTGCTTGTAGTTACTTAATATATATATGTATGAACTTTGTCTTGCTATAAGCCATAAGTTAGGAATTTAAAAATATATGCTTAGCCTACCCAAATGCATTAAGTGTAACTTGTTTGATAATAATTAATATGTCATAATCAAATATTCTTAAGTGCTTAAAGAATTATTAACATACATATGGAGATATTGTAGCGACCCCGACAAATCGTCAAGTGACGGCGTCGACTACGTAGGTCCCATTACCTGGTCATAAGTCTTTAAAACAGACGTTTGACCCAAAATATGTCGCATCCATTCAAGTGTAAAGATTATTTCACAGTTTACAAAGATAATTGACCACAAGTTAAGTTACAACGTTATAAGTACAAATGAAAACTATGCGACACAGTTTAAATAAGTTCAAAAGATGCTCCAAAATGCATGTATACTCGACATCCAAGCAAGTATCAAAAGTGTGCGGAAGCATGTATCACTAAGCATTCAAAACCTGAGAAAACATAGAAGAATCTGTCAACGAAAACGTTGGTGAAATCATAGGTTTAGTAAGTATTAAACGTTGTTTTTGAACCACAAGATTTTGTATTTCCATAACGTAGATTATCCAAATCATTTGCATTCCAAAAGTGTTGTTATACGCGAGCACTCAATTATCAAAACTTAACCAACGTTACCCCATCACACAGTGCTAGAACCCGCACTAAAACACAAAAATATATTTCATCCGCATAACGGTAGCGAACCGTCCGAATGAGGGTTTGTCAAACCCGTATGGCCACACAATATAAGTTCTCGCTTACACCCTGCAAGTGTAACTAATGATAATCGAATTGAGGCATTTTTTGTTCTAACTCGCACGTGGAATGTTTGTTTTCACACTTGTGTTCAAAACATAAAAGTAAGTAGTACAAGATGTAACAAAGTATATGTTTTCTCAGCCCACGATTTAAAAGTATAAAAGTTGTTGAAAAGGTGGGACTATGATCTCACCTTGAGCGCGAGAGTTAATAAAGTACTTCAACAAGTAAACGCGTGCAAAGACAAAGCTAGTCTTGACCTAAACATATAGGTTGTATCAATAACGGTAAACACAAACGGTCAAAGATGTTCAATTAGTCCTATGGCTCGTTAAGACTCGATCATAATAGCATGTGAATCAAATTGTCATGTTTCATGCAAGGTACAAGTATAAAAACATGTTAGAACGATTGCACAATTATTTGGTTAAGTTTGATTAAAAGTCAACTTGGTCGGGTCAAAGTCAACGGAAAAGTCAACGGGGTCGGGTTGGGTATCCGACAATTTTTCTAAGTTATATAATCATATATGAGCATGTTGGCCAAGTTTCATGTTAATCGGAGGTCCGTAGCATAGCAAACATTTTTATGTCAAATGACCAAAGCAAACAGCCAGTTTTAGTACAATGGGACGGCGTCCCAAATGGCTAGACGGCGTCCCACAATGAAGGGTGGGACGGCGTCCTGATATCCTAGACGGCGTCTAGGTTCAAAAGGTGGGACGGCGTCTAGGAGGTTGGGACGGCGTCCCAAAAGGCTTACAGGTCCTGTTTGCAGAAAACACAAGGCACGAGCCAAACTTCAATCAATCCTAGTTTATGATCCGCAAACAATCAAGACATGTATTTTATATCACCGGAAAGCTCTTTCGACAAGGAACACAACTAGATACATTTCCTAAATCAAATTTATCATTTTAGACAACAAAAATCTCGTCGAAAGTTCGTTAAACGTTCCAAAACAAGGTTTCAAGTTCATCAATTGCAATTCAAGTTTCGGGAATCCAATTTATACATATGATATGCCGTTTTGAAGGTAATGAAACATGTAATACAACTAAACACTTATCAATAACATTAACAAGCATTCAACGCATCAAAAGTTCGTTTTAAGAGTTGTCAAACCCTAACCAAAACCTCAAAATCACTAATCATGTTAATGTAAGGTTTTCGTGTCAATCCACACACCAAAACGAAGCTATTGAAGTAACTAACACTTTGAACACACAAACATTAACATCTAAACACATTTCATCATCCAAAATCAAAGATTAAGCATACACTTTTCATTTTCAAGCTAGTTACACCAACACATCAAGATCGAGCATACAAATCATATATTCATGTTAGACACGAGCCATAGACACTAACTAACACCATTTCAAATCAAAAACACGAATTTAGAGAAATCTAGAGTTTTAGAAATGTTACCCAAAATCGGTGTAGTTAGTATCAAATCGTAGAGGATGACGAGAGGATTAAGAATATGTAGTCGGATTTGTTGTGAGCTTCCAAGATCAAAATTAGATGATGAATTTTGTGTTTGTGTTCTTGAGAGAAAAGGAAGAAAGAAAAAGAGAAAGAAGATGGTGAAATGAAGTGTGTGGTGGTGAGGAGTCACTAGTTAGCCAAGTTTACCCGAGTGGCGAGATTAGTCCCTCAAGTTTGTTGTCGGGTGCGGGAAATAACCAAACGAATATTTTTAAAACGCAAGTTAACGAGAGATGTTATAATCGAGTAACGGGATTATCATGAACACTAGTTAACGAAGTGCACGAGTATAGGTGACAAAGGATGTTATTTAAAAAAAGATGGTGTTAAAATAATTTAACGAAAAAAACGCGGGATGTTACATTATCCACACCTTAAAAGAAATTTCGTCCCGAAATTTAGTTGGAAGTAATAGTCGATGTCTCTTCCTTGAGACCTTGCATTGTCAATGCTATGAATAAGCGAAGATACGTCCTTGGGCATTCCCACGAATTTGGACAGTCGGGGTTTTATGTTGTATTAAGGCTTGGTTTTACGATCCACAGTTTCAACCGGTCTTTCTACGAAGAGGAGTTGTTATCAATAGTAAGTTTATCTAGAAGGATAGCACGTTCCTGTTCCGCAGGACACGTATCTAAGTTTGTTACATGGAACGTAAGGTAAACGGAAACTTAATTGAGTCGGAGGTTCTAAACGGTAGGAAGCGGTTCCAATACGCCCCAAGATTTCAAAAGGATCAATATTGCGGATATAAATTTCCTCGATTTCCCGAAACGGATTACACCTTTCCAAGGTGTGGTTTTCAATATTACACGGTTACTGACTTTAAATTTGAGAGATTTTCATCTAACATTGGTATAACTCCTTTGGCGACCACGGGCCGTCTTGAGCCCTTCTCGGACTTGAACTATCTCAAAGGTTATTTCTTGAATGATTTCGGATCTGATGATTTGCTTGTCACCTACTTCGGTCCAACGAATAGGAGAACAACATTTGTGGTTATATAAAGTTTCAAAAAGTGCGCGTTAACACGCGAGTGGTAACTACTGTTGTAAGAGGGATCAACTAAAGGCGACAACACAAGTTTGTAACATGTCTTTCCAAGATGTAAATTGTTCGTTTGCTTAGCTCGTCTGTTTGTGGAAGATACGCAGTACTCACGTCTAAACGTGTTCCGAAGGCTTCTTGTAAACAAGATGTGTAACGAGTATTTTCGATCCGGGATAATTGACAATGATACACCGTGTTGGAATATAATCTCTTAAGATACGTTTGAACAAGTTAGTTAGGGTTCGAAAAATGTTCGTTAGGACTATTCACCCTCGTGGCGAATACTTATGTAATATGAGGAGTTTCTCTATCCATGGAGAAATGTTACAAGGAGTTTCTTTAAACGGAAATGCGAACGGTAAAGATAGTAGTGAAATGAGGACTTAGGATAGGATGAGTTTACATCTTGAGGTTGCCATAACGTGCCTCTAGTTGTCAAAAGTTGAAGTCTGAAAGAGAAACGAGGTAGTACACGTAATTGTATAGTTCGGGGTTGAATAATAGTTGACCGATTATCAGAAACACAAGGGCGTTAAGTCAAAGAAGAGTGAAGTATCGTTGGATTGTGTGTTATCTTAAATTCCAGTAATATCAGACAGTAACGGTGAAATAACAGAGGTATGTGTGTGGTACGTGATGACGAGAAAGTTGATCGGATCTACAGTTTAGTATTCGAATTCTTCGTGCAAAATAACGAATTTTAGTTAAGTTAATTTTGAGTCGAGAGAGTATGCCTTTCGGCGTTCATGTAGAAATATTTCCATGTTTGAGTTCCATCTGTTGCTATACGATTTTAACTAGAAATGTTGGTGTGAAGAATCACGCTCAAGGTTCGAACACGGAGAGGTTTAGAGTTTTCCTGAGTGAGTTAACGAGTTTAAAAGTCGTGTGACACCGTGTGATACCATTCTGTAACACCCCAGCTTAACATGACCACAATATTGTCCGCTTTGCCCGCAGGCGCACGGCTTTTTCTTGGCGATAACACACGAGAAAAGTCAGAAATGAATCTTCGGTAACAACCGGTGAGATCTAATATTTTTATGAATATAAGTCTGAGTTGGGAGAGTTTCCTGATTACATGTGGCTTGATTTCGAGATTGATTGTAATGCCTTGACCATTAACATCATGGTCTAGAAAATTGGACTTCGTTCAACAGAAATTCTCACTCGGAGAATTTGGTATAGAGTTGCTCTTTTCTCAAAAGTTCGAGCGTAAGATGGTGATGTTGTTCGTTTTCCTTCTTTACTTAAATAAGTTAAGATGTCATCCATAAATACGATAACAGATTGTCTAGATAAGTTGCATACGTGGTTTAGGAGGTTCATGAATACGGACGGAGTCCTAAATAAATCAAACGGTACTAAGAGGGATTTACAACTAACGTTGCGAGCTCGGAAAATGGCTTAGGAGACATCGTCTCCCTTAACCCCCAATTGATGATAACCAGAACGGAGGTCGATTTGGAATACACGGGATCCACGCAAATAATCATGAGGTAATGGATACGAGGAAGAGAGTATTGGTTTCCAACCGAAAGTTACTTAGTTCACAATAATCTATACATAAATGTAGGGCAACAATTTCTCCTTAATGAATAGGTTTTGAGTTCCTTAGTTCTATAGGTGTCGAGTCCAATTTCTTAACGCATATCCTCCGATAAAATTTGTAGGCACACAATATTTTCCGTCGGTCACTTAAATCGTCTAAGTAGTATCTGAGGGAAAGAGGTGGAATATAAAGAGCACGAGTCAAATCCTTGGTTATAAAACGTCTAACGGTACTCGAATCGAATAAGTATGAAATATACGGTTTGTTGTGAAGAAACGTACCCGTGACTAGTCCATCATCGTCTCGGGCATTCTAGGTGTCGATGTTGTAAGTTCAACGGCGCGCGTTGGTTTTTGCTTTATTCTTTGGGCATTCATTCCTAAAATGACCCGATTGGCCACATTTGTAGCAAATACTCGGCTTTGGTGCGTCGGGCCCCTTTTGAGTGACGGGGGCGGTACTTCCACAATACTTGGCAATATGACCACTACCTTGGCACCGATGGCAAATTAGCTTGCCACATTCACCAAAATGATGCTTGTGGCATTTGTTGCAAAAAGGTCGTGTCCCGGCATAACTTTTCTTGCCGACGGGGGTGAGAGGTTCCTTGGCAAAGTTGTTGTTGTAGTTGCTCGATTGGGGGGCTTCCCATTTTCTTTTGTTGTCACCCGACTCATCCTCGGCTTTAGGTGCCGGCACTTCAATCTCGTCTACCGTTTCGATCAATTGACGGGCCATATTCAGGGCCTCTTGGTGATTACTGGGTTTGGATGACATTACTCCTTGTTTGATGCTCTTGGGAAGACCATCCATGTAAAGTTCAACCCTTAGAGGTTCGGGGGTCACGAGGTTTGGGCACATCAAGGAGAGCTCAGAAAATCGTTGATTATATGCCTTTAGGTCATTCCCGACCGCTTTTAAAGTTCTTAGTTCGTGTTCGAGCTTACGGGTCTCTTCGCGCGGGAAGTATTCGGTGATCATCTTTTTCTTTAAGTCGGCCCATGAGAGAGTGTGAGCTTCATCGATACCCACCGACAGCACATACGGATTCCACCATGTGAGGGCGATACCGGCGAAAGTGTGGGTGGAATATTTGACTTTGTCTTGGTCCCGACAACCGCTTATGCTAAAAACGGCTTCTGTTTGCTCAAACCATCGGGTGAGCACAACCGGTCCTCCGGTCCCATCGAAGGTGTGAGGTTTGCACCCCATGAAAGTTTTGTAGGAGCAACCCTCGTTTGAATTACCGGCTCCAGGGTTGTTGTGGTTGTGGTTGTTATTGATGTCGGAGGAGATACTAGCCATAGCCGCACCTATGGCGGTGGCTATCATGCGTTGAAAAGCTTGTTCGGAAGTTTCATTACGTGGCCCGCGACGGGGAGGCATTGTTCCTTCAAGACACAAGAATATCGTTGATTAGTATTCTCAATAATACTAATCATGATAGGGAATGATGATGTAGAGAAAATTTTCCTTGACTCGCCTTAAATTCTTTATGTCATAATGTCGGAATGTCCATATGAATCACCGTAATATAATCCCGGAAATTATATTACCCTGATTCTCATGTGCATTTAACATTACCTCATAAAGTCAAGGTGGCGCGTCAACAAAATTTATCAACGTAAGATCAAGATCGAATACGAGTTAGATATGATTGAAGAGTTCGAGTATAAATGCACAATTAGTCAAGTAATTCCTACTTCAGTCTATATGCCGGTTGTAGTCTAGATTCACCTATGTACCCTATGACTCGGGGTGGACACAAATGAACTCTAAATCCCTACAACCAAGGCTCTGATACCACTTGTAGCGACCCCGACAAATCGTCAAGTGACGGCGTCGACTACGTAGGTCCCATTACCTGGTCATAAGTCTTTAAAACAGACGTTTGACCCAAAATATGTCGCATCCATTCAAGTGTAAAGATTATTTCACAGTTTACAAAGATAATTGACCACAAGTTAAGTTACAACGTTATAAGTACAAATGAAAACTATGCGACACAGTTTAAATAAGTTCAAAAGATGCTCCAAAATGCATGTATACTCGACATCCAAGCAAGTATCAAAAGTGTGCGGAAGCATGTATCACTAAGCATTCAAAACCTGAGAAAACATAGAAGAATCTGTCAACGAAAACGTTGGTGAAATCATAGGTTTAGTAAGTATTAAACGTTGTTTTTGAACCACAAGATTTTGTATTTCCATAACGTAGATTATCCAAATCATTTGCATTCCAAAAGTGTTGTTATACGCGAGCACTCAATTATCAAAACTTAACCAACGTTACCCCATCACACAGTGCTAGAACCCGCACTAAAACACAAAAATATATTTCATCCGCATAACGGTAGCGAACCGTCCGAATGAGGGTTTGTCAAACCCGTATGGCCACACAATATAAGTTCTCGCTTACACCCTGCAAGTGTAACTAATGATAATCGAATTGAGGCATTTTTTGTTCTAACTCGCACGTGGAATGTTTGTTTTCACACTTGTGTTCAAAACATAAAAGTAAGTAGTACAAGATGTAACAAAGTATATGTTTTCTCAGCCCACGATTTAAAAGTATAAAAGTTGTTGAAAAGGTGGGACTATGATCTCACCTTGAGCGCGAGAGTTAATAAAGTACTTCAACAAGTAAACGCGTGCAAAGACAAAGCTAGTCTTGACCTAAACATATAGGTTGTATCAATAACGGTAAACACAAACGGTCAAAGATGTTCAATTAGTCCTATGGCTCGTTAAGACTCGATCATAATAGCATGTGAATCAAATTGTCATGTTTCATGCAAGGTACAAGTATAAAAACATGTTAGAACGATTGCACAATTATTTGGTTAAGTTTGATTAAAAGTCAACTTGGTCGGGTCAAAGTCAACGGAAAAGTCAACGGGGTCGGGTTGGGTATCCGACAATTTTTCTAAGTTATATAATCATATATGAGCATGTTGGCCAAGTTTCATGTTAATCGGGGGTCCGTAGCATAGCAAACATTTTTATGTCAAATGACCAAAGCAAACAGCCAGTTTTAGTACAATGGGACGGCGTCCCAAATGGCTAGACGGCGTCCCACAATGAAGGGTGGGACGGCGTCCTGATATCCTAGACGGCGTCTAGGTTCAAAAGGTGGGACGGCGTCTAGGAGGTTGGGACGGCGTCCTAAAAGGCTTACAGGTCCTGTTTGCAGAAAACACAAGGCACGAGCCAAACTTCAATCAATCCTAGTTTATGATCCGCAAACAATCAAGACATGTATTTTATATCACCGGAAAGCTCTTTCGACAAGGAACACAACTAGATACATTTCCTAAATCAAATTTATCATTTTAGACAACAAAAATCTCGTCGAAAGTTCGTTAAACGTTCCAAAACAAGGTTTCAAGTTCATCAATTGCAATTCAAGTTTCGGGAATCCAATTTATACATATGATATGCCGTTTTGAAGGTAATGAAACATGTAATACAACTAAACACTTATCAATAACATTAACAAGCATTCAACGCATCAAAAGTTCGTTTTAAGAGTTGTCAAACCCTAACCAAAACCTCAAAATCACTAATCATGTTAATGTAAGGTTTTCGTGTCAATCCACACACCAAAACGAAGCTATTGAAGTAACTAACACTTTGAACACACAAACATTAACATCTAAACACATTTCATCATCCAAAATCAAAGATTAAGCATACACTTTTCATTTTCAAGCTAGTTACACCAACACATCAAGATCGAGCATACAAATCATATATTCATGTTAGACACGAGCCATAGACACTAACTAACACCATTTCAAATCAAAAACACGAATTTAGAGAAATCTAGAGTTTTAGAAATGTTACCCAAAATCGGTGTAGTTAGTATCAAATCGTAGAGGATGACGAGAGGATTAAGAATATGTAGTCGGATTTGTTGTGAGCTTCCAAGATCAAAATTAGATGATGAATTTTGTGTTTGTGTTCTTGAGAGAAAAGGAAGAAAGAAAAAGAGAAAGAAGATGGTGAAATGAAGTGTGTGGTGGTGAGGAGTCACTAGTTAGCCAAGTTTACCCGAGTGGCGAGATTAGTCCCTCAAGTTTGTTGTCGGGTGCGGGAAATAACCAAACGAATATTTTTAAAACGCAAGTTAACGAGAGATGTTATAATCGAGTAACGGGATTATCATGAACACTAGTTAACGAAGTGCACGAGTATAGGTGACAAAGGATGTTATTTAAAAAAAGACGGTGTTAAAATAATTTAACGAAAAAAACGCGGGATGTTACAGATATCACAAGAGACATGTTTTAGTTTAGCAACTTGTCTAAAGAATGGTTGAGTCTTGATTAACATGATGTCTTACAACATGCTTAATTGAACTTATTTGTTGCACTAGGTAAGACATCATTAACACATCTAATTAGTCCTTGTATAAGCTTAAATATGAATAAATGACATGCTTAGTGATTAACTAGGTTTTTGTCAACAATGACATGTTGACGGACTTAAGCAAGTGTGTTAAAAACAAACAAAAGATTATAACAAATCTGAGATTACTTTAATTGGTTATCAAGAATTGTATCCAAGAATATTGGGGTTCCCTCTTTGGTTATGACAAGTCACTATCTAAAGAATACAACCAAGGAGAATCACACTTAATGCATATAGTACTTGTATAGGATGTTGGGTATCTTTTAAAGGTACTAAATGAAGTAAAGAGGCCAAAAGAACCAGATTTGAATGGATTCAAATGGCCATACAACTGCTAGATGAAAATGACCTGACAACGTGCGGTCGATCCACGGTCGTGAAATGTCCCGTTCTTATTGATTAAAAACGTTCCATATTAATTGATTTCGTTGCGAGGTTTTGACCTCTATATGAGACGTTTTTCAAAGACTGCATTCATTTTAAAACAAACCATAACTTTTATTTCATCAATAAAGGTTTAAAAAGCTTTACGTAGATTATCAAATAATGATAATCTAAAATATCCTGTTTACACACGACCATTACATAATGGTTTACAATACAAATATGTTACAACAAAATAAGTTTCTTGAATGCAGTTTTTACACAATATCATACAAGCATGGACTTCAAATCTCGTCCTTATTTAAGTATGCGACAGCGGAAGCTCTTAATAATCACCTAGGAATAAACATGCTTAAAACGTCAACAAAAATGTTGGTGAGTTATAGGTTTAACCTATATATATCAAATCATAATAATAGACCACAAGATTTCATATTTCAATACACATCCCATACATAGAGATAAAAATCATTCATATGGTGAACACCTGGTAACCGACATTAACAAGATGCATATATAAGAATATCCCCATCATTCCGGGACACCCTTCGGATATGATATAAATTTCAAAGTACTAAAGCATCCGGTACTTTGGATGGGGCTTGTTGGACCCGATAGATCTATCTTTAGGATTCGCGTCAATTAGGGTGTCTGTTCCCTAATTCTTAGATTACCAGACTTAATAAAAAGGGGCATATTCGATTTCGATAATTCAACCATAGAATGTAGTTTCACGTACTTGTGTCTATTTTGTAAATCATTTATAAAACCTGCATGTATTCTCATCCCAAAAATATTAGATTTTAAAAGTGGGACTATAACTCACTTTCACAGATTTTTACTTCGTCGGGAAGTAAGACTTGGCCACTGGTTGATTCACGAACCTATAACAATATATACATATATATCAAAGTATGTTCAAAATATATTTACAACACTTTTAATATATTTTGATGTTTTAAGTTTATTAAGTCAGTTGTCCTCGTTAGTAACCTACAACTAGTTGTTCACAGTTAGATGTACAGAAATAAATCGATAAATATTATCTTGAATCAATCCACGACCCAGTGTATACGTATCTCAGTATTGATCACAACTCAAACTATATATATTTTGGAATCAACCTCAACCCTGTATAGCTAACTCCAACATTCACATATAGAGTGTCTATGGTTGTTCCGAAATATATATAGATGTGTCGACATGATAGGTCGAAACATTGTATACGTGTCTATGGTATCTCAAGATTACATAATATACAATACAAGTTGATTAAGTTATGGTTGGAATAGATTTGTTACCAATTTTCACGTAGCTAAAATGAGAAAAATTATCCAATCTTGTTTTACCCATAACTTCTTCATTTTAAATCCGTTTTGAGTGAATCAAATTGCTATGGTTTCATATTGAACTCTATTTTATGAATATAAACAGAAAAAGTATAAGTTTATAGTCGGAAAAATAAGTTACAAGTCGTTTTTGTAAAGGTAGTCATTTCAGTCGAAAGAACGACGTCTAGATGACCATTTTAGAAAACATACTTCCACTTTGAGTTTAACCATAATTTTTGGATATAGTTTCATGTTCATAATAAAAATCATTTTCTCAGAATAACAACTTTTAAATCAAAGTTTATCATAGTTTTTAATTAACTAACCCAAAACAGCCCGCGGTGTTACTACGACGGCGTAAATCCGGTTTTACGGTATTTTTCGTGTTTCCAGGTTTTAAATCATTAAGTTAGCATATCATACAGATATAGAACATGTGTTTAGTTGATTTTAAAAGTCAAGTTAGAAGGATTAACTTTTGTTTGCGAACAAGTTTAGAATTAACTAAACTATGTTCTAGTGATTACAAGTTTAAACCTTCGAATAAGATAGCTTTATATGTATGAATCGAATGATGTTATGAACATCATTACTACCTTAAGTTCCTTGGATAAACCTACTGGAAAATAGAAAAATGGATCTAGCTTCAATGGATCCTTGGATGGCTCGAAGTTCTTGAAGCAGAATCATGACACGAAAACAAGTTCAAGTAAGATCATCACTTGAAATAAGATTGTTATAGTTATAGAAATTGAACCAAAGTTTGAATATGATTATTACCTTGTATTAGAATGATAACCTACTGTAAGAAACAAAGATTTCTTGAGGTTGGATGATCACCTTACAAGATTGGAAGTGAGCTAGCAAACTTGAAAGTATTCTTGATTTTATGAAACTAGAACTTTTGGAATTTATGAAGAACACTTAGAACTTGAAGATAGAACTTGAGAGAGATCAATTAGATGAATAAAATTGAAGAATGAAAGTGTTTGTAGGTGTTTTTGGTCGTTGGTGTATGGATTAGATATAAAGGATATGTAATTTTGTTTTCATGTAAATAAGTCATGAATGATTACTCATATTTTTGTAATTTTATGAGATATTTCATGCTAGTTGCCAAATGATGGTTCCCACATGTGTTAGGTGACTCACATGGGCTGTTAAGAGCTGATCATTGGAGTGTATATACCAATAGTACATACATCTAAAATCTGTGTATTGTACGAGTACGAATACGGGTGCATACGAGTAGAATTGTTGATGAAACTGAACGAGGATGTAATTGTAAGCATTTTTGTTAAGTAGAAGTATTTTGATAAGTGTCTTGAAGTCTTTCAAAAGTGTATGAATACATATTAAAACACTACATGTATATACATTTTAACTGAGTCGTTAAGTCATCGTTAGTCGTTACATGTAAATGTTGTTTTGAAACCTTTAGGTTAACGATCTTGTTAAATGTTGTTAACCCAATGTTTATAATATCAAAAGAGATTTTAAATTATTATATTATCATGATATTATGATGTACGAATATCTCTTAATATGATATATATACATTAAATGTCGTTACAACGATAATCGTTACATATATGTCTCGTTTCAAAATCATTAAGTTAGTAGTCTTGTTTTTACATATGTAGTTCATTGTTAATATACTTAATGATATGTTTACTTATCATAATATCATGTTAACTATATATATAACCATATATATGTCATCATATAGTTTTTACAAGTTTTAACGTTCGTGAATCACCGGTCAACTTGGGTAGTCAATTGTCTATATGAAACCTATTTCAATTAATCAAGTCTTAACAAGTTTGATTGCTTAACATGTTGAAAACATTTAATCATGTAAATATCAATCTCAATTAATATATATAAACATGGAAAAGTTCGGGTCACTACAGTACCTACCCGTTAAATAAATTTCGTCCCGAAATTTTAAGCTGTTGAAGGTGTTGACGAATATTCTAGAAATAGATGCGGGTATTTCTTCTTCATCTGATCTTCACACTCCCAGGTGAACTCGGGTCCTCTACGAGCATTCCATCAAACCTTAACAATTGGTATCTTTTTTTTCTTAAGTCTTTTAACCTCACGATCCATTATTTCAACGGGTTCTTCGATGAATTGAAGTTTTTCGTTGATTTGGATTTCATCTAACGGAATAGTGAGATCTTCTTTATCAAAACATTTCTTCAAATTCGAGACGTGGAAAGTGTTATGTACAGCCACGAGTTGTTGAGGTAACTCAAGTCGGTAAGCTACTGGTTTGACACGATCAATAATCTTGAATGGTCCAATATACCTTGGATTTAATTTCCCTCGTTTACCAAATCGAACAACGCCTTTCCAAGGTGAAACTTTAAGCATGACCATCTCTCCAATTTCAAATTCTATATCTTTTCTTTTAATGTCAGCGTAGCTCTTTTGTCGACTTTGGGCGGTTTTCAACCGTTGTTGAATTTGGATGATCTTCTCGGTAGTTTCTTGTATAATCTCCGGACCCGTAATCTGTCTATCCCTCACTTCACTCCAACAAATCGGAGACCTGCACTTTCTACCATAAAGTGCTTCAAACGGCGCCATCTCAATGCTTGAATGGTAGCTGTTGTTGTAGGAAAATTCTACTAACGGTAGATGTCGATCCCAACTGTTTCCGAAATCAATAACACATGCTCGTAGCATGTCTTCAAGCGTTTGTATCGTCCTTTCACTCTGCCCATCAGTTTGTGGATGATAGGTAGTACTCATGTCTAGACGAGTTCCTAATGCTTGCTGTAATGTCTGCCAGAATCTTGAAATAAATCTGCCATCCCTATCAGAGATAATAGAGATTGGTATTCCATGTCTGGAGATGACTTCCTTCAAATACAGTCGTGCTAACTTCTCCATCTTGTCATCTTCTCTTATTGGCAGGAAGTGTGCTGATTTGGTGAGACGATCAACTATTACCCAAATAGTATCAAAACCACTTGCAGTCCTTGGCAATTTAGTGATGAAATCCATGGTAATGTTTTCCCATTTCCATTCCGGGATTTCGGGTTGTTGAAGTAGACCTGATGGTTTCTGATGCTCAGCTTTGACCTTAGAACACGTCAAACATTCTCCTACGTATTTAGCAACATCGGCTTTCATACCCGGCCACCAAAAATGTTTCTTGAGATCCTTGTACATCTTCCTCGTTCCAGGATGTATTGAGTATCTGGTTTTATGAGCTTCTCTAAGTACCATTTCTCTCATATCTCCAAATTTTGGTACCCAAATCCTTTCAGCCCTATACCGGGTTCCGTCTTCCCGAATATTAAGATGCTTCTCCGATCCTTTGGGTATTTCATCCTTTAAATTTCCCTCTTTTAAAACTCCTTGTTGCGCCTCCTTTATTTGAATAGTAAGGTTATTATGAATCATTATATTCATAGATTTTACTCGAATGGGTTCTCTGTCCTTCCTGCTCAAGGCATCGGCTATCACATTTGCCTTCCCCGGGTGGTAACGAATCTCAAAGTCGTAATCATTCAATAATTCAATCCACCTACGCTGCCTCATATTCAGTTGTTTCTGATTAAATATGTGTTGAAGACTTTTGTGGTCGGTATATATAATACTTTTGACCCCATATAAGTAGTGCCTCCAAGTCTTTAATGCAAAAACAATCGCGCCTAATTCCAAATCATGCGTCGTATAATTTTGTTCGTGAATCTTCAATTGTCTAGACGCATAAGCAATCACCTTCATTCGTTGCATTAATACACAACCGAGACCTTGCTTTGATGCGTCACAATAAATCACAAAATCATCATTCCCTTCAGGTAATGACAATATAGGTGCCGTAGTTAGCTTTTTCTTCAATAACTGAAACGCTTTCTCTTGTTCATCATTCCATTCAAATTTCTTCCCTTTATGCGTTAATGCAGTCAAGGGTTTTGCTATTCTAGAAAAGTCTTGGATGAACCTTCTGTAGTAACCAGCTAGTCCTAAAAACTGGCGTATGTGTTTCGGAGTTTTCGGGGTTTCCCACTTTTCAACAGTTTCTATCTTTGCTGGATCCACCTTAATACCTTCTTTGTTCACTATGTGACCGAGGAATTGAACTTCTTCCAACCAAAATGCACACTTTGAAAACTTAGCGTACAATTCTTCCTTCCTCAATACTTCTAACACCTTTCTCAAATGTTCACCGTGTTCTTGGTCATTCTTTGAGTAAATAAGTATGTCATCAATGAAAACAATGACAAACTTGTCAAGGTATGGTCCACACACTCGGTTCATAAGGTCCATGAACACAGCTGGTGCATTAGTTAAACCAAACGGCATGACCATAAACTTGTAATGACCGTAACGTGTTCTGAAGGCAGTCTTTAGAATATCATCTTCTTTCACCCGCATTTGATGATACCCGGAACGTAAGTCAATCTTTGAATAAACAGACGAGCCTTGTAGTTGATCAAATAAGTCGTCGATTCTCGGTAGTGGGTAGCGATTCTTGATGGTAAGTTTGTTCAACTCTCGGTAGTCGATACACAACCTGAATGTACCATCTTTCTTCTTGACAAACAAAACAGGAGCTCCCCACGGTGATGTGCTTGGTCGAATGAAACCACGCTCTAAAAGTTCTTGTAATTGGCTTTGCAGTTCTTTCATCTCACTGGGTGCGAGTCTGTAAGGAGCACGAGCTATTGGTGCAGCTCCTGGTACAAGATCTATTTGAAATTCAACAGATCGATGTGGGGGTAATCCCGGTAATTCTTTCGGAAATACATCAGGAAATTCTTTTGCGACGGGAACATCATTGATGCTCTTTTCTTCAGTTTGTACTTTCTCGACGTGTGCTAGAACAGCATAGCAACCTTTTCTTATTAGTTTTTGTGCCTTTAAATTACTAATAAGATGTAGCTTCGTGTTGCCCTTTTCTCCGTACACCATTAAGGGTTTTCCTTTTTCTCGTATAATGCGAATTGCATTTTTGTAACAAATGATCTTTGCTTTCACTTCTTTCAACCAGTCCATACCGATTATCACATCAAAACTCCCTAACTCTACTGGTATCAAATCAATCTTAAATGTTTCGCTAACCAGTTTAATTTCTCGATTCCGACATATATTATCTGCTGAAATTAATTTGCCATTTGCTAATTCGAGTAAAAATTTACTATCCAAAGGCGTCAATGGACAACTTAATTTAGCACAAAAATCTCTACTCATATAGCTTCTATCCGCACCCGAATCAAATAAAACGTAAGCAGATTTATTTTCAATAAGAAACATACCCGTAACAAGCTCCGAGTCTTCCTGTGCCTCTGCCGCATTAATATTGAAAACTCTTTCGCGGCCTTGTCCATTCGTGTTCTCCTGGTTCGTGCAATTTCTAATAATGTGGCCCGGTTTTCCACATTTATAACAAACTACATTGGCATAACTTGCTCCGACACTACTTGCTCCGCCATTACTCGTTCCGACACCATTTGTTCCTTTCGTTCTATTAACCCCTGGTCCGTAAACCTCACACTTCGCCGCGCTATGACAATTTCTTTTACACTTGTTGCAAAATTTGGTGCAGAACCCCGAGTGATACTTTTCACACCTTTGGCATAGCTGCTTCTGATTGTTATTGTTGTTGCGGTTATTATTGTTGTTAGGATGATTGTTGTAGTTGCTGTTGTTGTTGTTGTTGTTGTTGTTGTTGTTGTTGTTGGGCCGTTTGTTGTAGTTGCGATTGATGTTGCGATTGTTGGGATAATTGTTGCGATTATTGTTGTAATTGCTGGTGTTGTTGTATTGGTGATTCTTATCACCGTTTTCCTCCCACTTTCTTTTGACTTGCTTCACATTGGCCTCTTCAGCAGTCTGTTCTTTAATTCTTTCTTCAATCTGGTTCACTAGTTTGTGAGCCATTCTACATGCCTGTTGTATGGAGGCGGGCTTGTGTGAACTTATATCTTCTTGGATTCTTTCCGGTAATCCTTTCACAAACGCGTCGATCTTCTCTTCCTCATCTTCGAATGCTCCCGGACACAATAGGCACAATTCTGTGAATCGTATTTCATACGTGGTAATATCAAATCCTTGGGTTCGTAACCCTCTAAGTTCTGTCTTGAGCTTATTGACCTCGGTTCTGGGACGGTACTTCTCGTTCATCAAGTGCTTGAATGCTGACCACGGTAGTGCGTACGCATCGTCTTGTCCTACTTGCTCTAGATAGGTATTCCACCATGTTAACGCAGAACCTGTGAAGGTATGCGTAGCGTACTTCACTTTGTCCTCTTCAGTACACTTACTTATGGCAAACACCGATTCGACCTTCTCGGTTCACCGTTTCAATCCGATCGGTCCTTCGGTTCCATCAAATTCCAAAGGTTTGCAGGCAGTGAATTCTTTGTAGGTGCATCCTACACGATTTCCTGTACTGCTAGATCCAAGGTTATTGTTGGTATGTAGCGCAGCCTGTACTGCGGCTATGTTTGAAGCTAGAAAAGTACGGAATTCCTCTTCATTCATATTCATGGTGTGTCGAGTAGTCGGTGCCATTTCCTTCAAAATAGTCAAATGGAACAAGTTAATCATACAGAATATTAAGAGTAGTTAATAGTATTTCGTAGCATAATATGAACTCATTTATAAAAGCTTTTTCTTCATATTAGCGTTTTATAAGTTTAAATTCGGGTAGTACCTACCCGTTAAGTTCATACTTAGTAGCTAATATACAATTCAACTACTACAATTCTATATGAAAAACTGATTATAATAATATTTCGCGTTCAAACTTTTACACAATATTTTACAAACTTACAATACCGCTTATTTTACATATAGCATGAAATATAGCACACAATAAATTTGATACAAGATGGTTGTGAAGATAATTCTAGCTAGTTCACAAGTCGTTCAGCAAAGGTAATAAAGACACGTAATTCATACGTCCAGAAACAAGTCATGCATTCTGATTTTACTAGGATTACTTCCCATCCTTGGTCTTGTGGAACATAACCGTTATGGCCGTTGATAAGACAGCATGTTGTAACGTCGTCAAAGGGACGAGGGTTACGTAATGTCCAACAGTCCCGTAACAATCTAAAAACCTCATTTCTTACCCCAATTACCGACTCCGTCACTTGTGGGAACGTTTTGTTTAATAGTTGTAGCCCGATGTTCTTGTTCTCACTTTGGTGAGAAGCGAACATTACTAATCCGTAAGCATAACATGCTTCTTTATGTTGCATGTTAGCCGCTTTTTCTAAATCACGAAGTCCAATATTCGGATATATTGAGTCAAAATAATTTCTTAACCCATTGCGTAAAATAGCATTTGGGTTCCCCGCAATATATGCGTCAAAGTAAACACATCGTAACTTATGGATTTCCCAATGTGATATCCCCCATCTTTCGAACGAAAGCCTTTTATAAACCAAGGTATAACAACCCTCACTTTTTGACTTCTGAAATTACTGAAATGACCCTAGGGTTTACTGTCTGACTATACGTATTAATTATTTAAGGGTTGTTATATACACAATCAATTTAACGTTGACCAAATAATAAACTTTTATTCGACACTCACTGCTAATTAAAATTTATGCATTTCAATAATATTATTTATAACTATTAATCTATAAGTAATAAATAAAAAGTGACATTTATATAAATAATAAAACAATTGGGAACTAAATAAAAATAAATACAAGTCATGAATTAGTAAAAAGAAAATAATACTTATCATGTAGTAAATGTAAAAATAATAATAAACATAATAATAATAATAATAGTAATAATAATAATTAGACTAAAGAATCTTAAACAATTACATCCTTATGTTGACTAAAAATAAAGTATAAACTAGTACATCCTTATGTTGACTAATTATAAACTAGTGCCACCTTTTGTTGACTAAAAATTATAAAACAAAATAAAATCATTAATTAGAACATCCTTATGTTGACTAACACTCTAATACTTGCACTATATAAACACTCCTAGACTCCTAGTTTCTCATTCACAAATCACACCAAAATCCTCTCTCAAAAACAATCTCTCCCTCTCCCTCTCTTGTGGTATTCGGATCTTCAAGCTTGTTCTTCGTGTTCTTCAAGAATCTTCAAGGAGTTCTTCAAGATTTTTAAGGCTTTGATCTTCCATCTTCATCGTGTTCATCTTTTCTTTGTTAATTATCTTGAATCTTCAAAGGTATAACATAAACCCTAAACTATTTACATAAACTTTAATCTTTGTTAATTCATATTCATATTATAAACTTGTTATTCATAAGTATATACATAAACACTCCTATATTTATATATACATATATACATGTAAAAAATATATATATATTTTTATGTATATATACGAATTATATATACATATACATATTAAAACCTTAAACCCTAATACTACTTATACTAGTACTTAACATGTATACACTATTACTATTACTAGCACCTATAACCTACTACTTATATTGTAGCACAAAAACATTTTGGGATATGTATTAGAGATGTATAGATCTTCGAACTTTCTTGATGAATGGTTTCTACGAGATTCTAGGCAGAGGGTTTGGATTTCCGATTTAAAGGTTCCTATGGCTCAAGCCCCTAGATCTAAATTAGCCATTCGAAGGGAAAGGGGTGATTGGAAGCTTATCTAATACGGCAAGTATCCTAAAATGAAAAAGCACTCATAAAAGTAGAAACTCTCTAATCATAGAAACTTAGTAAAATAAGAAACTTTCTAAAAATGGAAACTTTATAAAAATAGTAACTTACTAGGAATAGAAACTTAGTAAAACAAACTATACTTAAACACATACTTAAACTTAAACATGGGCAAAACACATAACTACTCTTAAATGTCAATAGGTTGACTTTCCTGCTCACTCGTTCAACTCTTTATTTAGAGGAATAACTCTCTCTCTACTTACTAAGGTGACTTTCATAGCCCCACTCTTATTGCTATAGCACTTTTTATACTTACTGGGGTGAGACACATGCTGCTTTTATACTTTAAACAACTTAGACACAAGTACGAACCTAAACTGTACTATGACTAGCTTATGCTACTAAGACCCCACAGTGATATTTTTTAATTGCTTTCAGGATAAGGCATTTTTAATTACTGGGGGTAGGCCTATCGGGAGTAACGTCCCCGATACATTTGACCGTGATGTCTTTGTATTACTTAATAATGATTTAAACATGGTGATAAGGTACTGCCAACTTATCATCGGGGCAACAAAACAAACGTTTAGTCTAAAATATCACGAATCAGTACTACTTTTGGGTCTGCGAGATCTACTTTTTGATCCTGCGGGAGATCAACTTTACAACTAAATCTTGTGGTCTAAAAACAACGATAACTACTTTTGTTAAACCTATGAACTTCACTCAACCTTTTTGTTTGACACTTTAGCATGTTTTGTCTCAGGTACTGTTTGATTCAAGCTTTCTTATCTACTACTTATGTGATGCTACTTGGACTTAGGATCAAGAGATATCGCATTTATTACTTCTGCATATGAACAATTACTTTATCGTTATTTCCATTATTGTAACGACATTTCATTTTCCGCTGCGTACTCAATAAAGTTAAATTTTCTCATTTAGTATTGTTCTCGTATTATTATATGTTGGTTTATTTGATATTAGTAACGTTTCTTCCAGACCCTTTGGGAGGACGTTACAGATTGGTATCAGAGCATAACCAGACTGTTATAGAGAACCAGGATTGCATTTTTATGTGTGCCTTATTTGCTAGCTAGGGTGCCTTAGCAATCTAGGAAACTATAACCTTTCCTGCCTTAGACTTAAAGCATTTAGAATTGCCTTATAATCTTAACAATCATGCTTTACCAAACTTGACTTAAAGATTCTAATCAAAGTCTCTTTCCTAATGTAGGACTACAACTTTCCTTGACCATAGTGCCTTTAATTGTTGCCTTTAACTGTTAAATGCTACACTATACTTTAGAAACTTTACTTATCTTAGAATGCCGAGCTAATCTAAGAACTCTGCTCACTTTCCTGAGTACTATCCAATTACACCACCGCATCTAAATGCGACACAATGATTTCTGAAATTCTTGACATTCATAAGTCATCTATCATGGTTATGTGTATTACATATGTATTACATGAAATATTATCCATTATTTTGAAATTCTTATAATTGTTACTACTCACACTCAAACGTATATAACTCTCTGTTATATCACGTACCTATATGCCTTATGCCTTTATGCATCGGTTTGCGAATTGAAAAATGTCATTGGGTTATCACAGTATACGAATTGAAAGTCTTTAATCAAAAGATTATTAGATTACATACTTATCACTTTATGATCTCGACACGTCATACTGCAATTATTAAAGTAAAGACACATCATATCTTATTATATCTTATCGTATCTATCCTAATAGATTTTGTCTAACACTTTTCCTAAATTCCCTCCATAAATTACGGAAATCTTTTTGCTATATACACGTATTCGAGGAGACGAATATATCATCCAGTATTCAAAACTAATCTCATATCAAAAACCCTAATTCCAAACACATAATATGGATTCCTCGAACTCTTCGAGCTCCAATGGCAGCGTAACCGGAATGAACCAACCAATCAGCCAACATCTATTTTGGATGAATTGGGGATGGGTTCGTAGTAAACTTAATCAATGGAGACAAGAAGAAGGTGATCCCTTCCACCAACCGAATTCACCTCTTGGTGAAGAACCTGAAGCACTTACTGGCGAACCCGTTCGGAACACTATTTTCACCCTCATTTCCAGGATATCCAGTCACGAATATATAATATCTAAAATTTTAGATCTTATTCATCCACTTGTCCGAACCGCCAATCATCCCGGAATAATAGAAGAAGTCAACGAGCTTCGCGCTCGAGTAGTGGCTCTGGAGAATATGGTGCGAAACCTACGAACACCAGCAGCAGCACCAGCAGCATAACCAGTACCACCAGTACCATCGGCATCACCACCAACATCACCAGCTTCACCAACAAAAACATCCGCATTCCACGCCTCAACTTCACACTCAGTACCTCAAACATCAACATCATACGCCTCATAGATACCAAGGAATATTAGTAATAATGAGTTAAGATGTATTGACTCATTCTTCCTGAAGAATTACATATGTATACTTTATATATATGGATTGGAACAATAATAAATCTTTTCATACTAAGCTATTACGTGTGAATCTTAACTAGTATGTACTACTTGATTAATTCATATCATTAATATGCTATGATGTACATCCTTCGTTAATGACTTAACAATCGTTAATCACTGCTTCAACACAATAAACTCCATTTCATAATAAACCAAGTGTATTACTCAAATACATGATTGATTGTATACTTTCATTTTCGATGTACTCGAAACTTTCTAGAAAACATCATTCGTGCCTTATGAATTTCACAAGAATTCCACGAGCACCAACATCATATACTGAGGTATATCAATAACAATGAACGATGAAGTATTGATTCATAACTTCATTAGCGAAATATTTCGCGACAATTATGAAATCTGTAAGGTTTTGGAGATTATTTATTCTCGTTTCAACCGCAAATCAAATGAGTTTAATATTATATTAACTCATTAAATCTATATTATATCTGAAGAATACATATATTAACGTATATCTTCTCTTTTGTACAAACTGTTAATTGTGAAAATATTTTAATGGGTAGGTAATACCCGAGAAATATTTATATCTCACATTAATATGTTACATTGTACATTCTTCAAATTCTGATTCAATAATCAGTAACTATACTACTTACATCCACATATGTATCCGTGCACCAAAGAACAACCATTTTCATTCAAATCAAATTACATATTCTGAATTTGACATATCAGAATTCAAGTAAAGCTATAGCAGATGTTATCTTCCTAAAGATCACTACATTCATGAATTATATTCATTCGTATTCTATGATGAATTATCACATCAAACCACCAAAATTATCATTCATTACTTTTGAAATCAACAACGCCTATTCGTCAACCATTAGATCCATTGACGATTACAATCAGCGTTTAATCATCTAAAAATAAAATTTCTTGAAACCATCTCGGGTTGTCAATCAATGATTCAGATTCGTTAACCTTGAGAATGCTGACGAAGCAGCAAATGCTATAGATGTTCTTAAGGGCTAACAGTTTGATAATAAAGAATGGTACGTTGGAAAAGCCCAAAAGAAAATTTGGAACTGAAAAACGGATTGAGCTAACCATGGAGGAGACCAAGCACAAACACAAGGGCCAAACCTTATATTCAAAGAATCCAGGAAATTCTGAATCCGGTGAAATCTTTAGAGAATATCTTGCTCCAAAGTCATGTTAAAAGCTTGCGGAAAATTTTTCTTCATCAACTTTCGAACTTAGAAATTCCAAAATATCATCATAAATATCCTCTATATTTCGGAAGATATCTTCATAACGATTCATGTCCGCAATTAAGTATCTCTTTGCGATATCTTTATAAAGGAAACTGTTTTAGTTTCTATATTCTGTAAAATTCGAGTTTAAATTATAAATGCTTTGAAGAAGTGATTGGGAATTGAAGCATGAGTTAATATAATATAATGACGTCAGGCCAACGTGATTATATTACAGTAAGTCATGCTCAGTTTTTAATGGAAGATGATGATTCATAGATTTTATAATCATCATTTGCCATATTACACGACTCTTACATTCTATTTAACCTCTAAACATATCAAGAAAATATTTTTCTTGATGATTCGGTCTTTTTCGGATATTCTGGTAATATGACAAATCAAATCGTGCTATTACCTTTCCTTTCTACTTTATATATTATGATCATTCAAAACTTCATACCTATGAATTCTGGACCATTACTCGCTTGACTTGAAGTCGGGAAGAAGAAACAAAAACATAAAGCTCCGACATATAAGGGAAAATATAAAGCCCGATAACGACTCCGAAATTACAAACCGTGTATATCAATGCGTATAGCAATATAAAGACACGAGATAATTAAAAACACTATAACCCCAAGAGCATAGAAGAAGTAAACAGATTCCTCTGGCGGTAAAAGAAAAAGAAGAATGACTGCATACATGGTCAATATAATAACCAGGATCAGAACTGGATTTAGCATTTTCTTAATCTTTTGGAAGTTTTAATTGAGAAAGAAAGTATAGAAGTGGTGAAGATAATGAAACGGAAGAAGCTAATTTATAGCAAAATTCCAAACACATCAATCGAGGCAAATCACCGCATTTAATCAAACAAATCTCAAAATTTCGTAAATACCGGAGAATCAAATCTTATAGATTACGAAGATTTCCTTTAATTCCTTGAATTCCGGAAATCAATCGTGACTACGTCAAAAGTTAAGGCGAACATTTAATTTTCTCATTTCACTCTTTTATGATAGCTTCGTTTATACTCTTCCTATAAATGAATCTTTTTATCTATATTATTCAATAGTGATAAAACTTTATTTTTCAACTTATATTCATCATTAAAATATTCTTGTTGTAAACAATGAAGATCTCTATCAAATTTCATGACTGTGATTTTCACGAACTCCTCTCTGTTTGTCTGCCCTAATATTGTGGCATAAAATGCTCAAGGTTTTAAATGAGCTCAATACCATTCATAACACATTTCATGTATCCAATTTAATGAAATGACTTGTATAACATCATCATTTTGAATGATCTTCGCATTAATGATAAAATGCACTTCGTTGAAGAACCTATAGAAATAATGGAAGGAGAGGTCAAACAAACGCGTAAAAGCAACATACCTATCATTAAAGTCTGTTGGAATTCGCGTAGAGGCCCCGAATATACCTGGGAACGCAAAGACCATATGAAACGGAAATATCCCCATCTCTTCTCAACTGCTGATGCATCCGAGAAGTCTACCTAAAACTTCGGGACGAAGTTTTTATTAACGGAGAGGTACTATAACAACCCTCACTTTTTGACTTTTGAAATTACTGAAATGACCCTAGGGTTTACTGTCTGAGTATACGTATTAATTATTTAAGGGTTGTTATATACACAATCAATTTAACGTTGACCAAATAATAAACTTTTATTCGACACTCACTGCTAATTAAAATTTATGCATTTCAATAATATTATTTATAACTATTAATCTATAAGTAATAAATAAAAAGTGACATTTATATAAATAATAAAATAATTGGGAACTAAATAAAAATAAATACAAGTCATGAATTAGTAAAAAGAAAATAATACTTATCATGTAGTAAATGTAAAAATAATAATAAACATAATAATAATAATAGTAATAATAATAATGAGACTAAAGAATCTTAAACAATTACATCCTTATGTTGACTAAAAATAAAGTATAAACTAGTACATCCTTATGTTGACTAATTATAAACTAGTACCACCTTTTGTTGACTAAAAATTATAAAACAAAATAAAATCATTAATTAGAACATCCTTATGTTGACTAACACTCTAATACTTGCACTATATAAACACTCCTAGACTCCTAGTTTCTCATTCACAAATCACACCAAAATCCTCTCTCAAAAACAATCTCTCCCTCTCCCTCTCTTGTGGTATTCGGATCTTCAAGCTTGTTCTTCGTGTTCTTCAAGAATCTTCAAGGAGTTCTTCAAGATTTTTAAGGCTTTGATCTTCCATCTTCATCGTGTTCATCTTTTCTTTGTTAATTATCTTGAATCTTCAAAGGTATAACATAAACCCTAAACTATTTACATAAACTTTAATCTTTGTTAATTCATATTCATATTATAAACTTGTTATTCATAAGTATATACATAAACACTCCTAGATTTATATATACATATATACATGTAAAAAATATATATATATTTTTATGTATATATACGAATTATATATACATATACATATTAAAACCTTAAACCCTAATACTACTTATACTAGTACTTAACATGTATACACTATTACTATTACTAGCACCTATAACCTACTACTTATATTGTAGCACAAAAACATTTTGGGATATGTATTAGAGATGTATAGATCTTCGAACTTTCTTGATGAATGGTTTCTACGAGATTCTAGGCAGAGGGTTTGGATTTCCGATTTAAAGGTTCCTATGGCTCAAGCCCCTAGATCTAAATTAGCCATTCGAAGGGAAAGGGGTGATTGGAAGCTTATCTAATACGGCAAGTATCCTAAAATGAAAAAGCACTCATAAAAGTAGAAACTCTCTAATCATAGAAACTTAGTAAAATAAGAAACTTTCTAAAAATGGAAACTTTATAAAAATAGTAACTTACTAGGAATAGAAACTTAGTAAAACAAACTATACTTAAACACATACTTAAACTTAAACATGGGCAAAACACATAACTACTCTTAAATGTCAATAGGTTGACTTTCCTGCTCACTCGTTCAACTCTTTATTCAGAGGAATAACTCTCTCTCTACTTACTAAGGTGACTTTCATAGCCCCACTCTTATTGCTATAGCACTTTTTATACTTACTGGGGTGAGACACATGCTGCTTTTATACTTTAAACAACTTAGACACAAGTACAAACCTAAACTGTACTATGACTAGCTTATGCTACTAAGACCCCACAGTGATATTTTTTAATTGCTTTCAGGATAAGGCATTTTTAATTACTGGGGGTAGGCCTATCGGGAGTAACGTCCCCGATACATTTGACCGTGATGTCTTTGTATTACTTAATAATGATTTAAACATGGTGATAAGGTACTGCCAACTTATCATCGGGGCAACAAAACAAACGTTTAGTCTAAAATATCACGAATCAGTACTACTTTTGGGTCTGCGAGATCTACTTTTTGATCCTGCGGGAGATCAACTTTACAACTAAATCTTGTGGTCTAAAAACAACGATAACTACTTTTGTTAAACCTATGAACTTCACTCAACCTTTTTGGTTGACACTTTAGCATGTTTTGTCTCAGGTACTGTTTGATTCAAGCTTTCTTATCTACTACTTATGTGATGCTACTTGGACTTAGGATCAAGAGATATCGCATTTATTACTTCTGCATATGAACAATTACTTTATCGTTATTTCCATTATTGTAACGACATTTCATTTTCCGCTGCGTACTCAATAAAGTTAAATTTTCTCATTTAGTATTGTTCTCGTATTATAATATGTTGGTTTATTTGATATTAGTAACGTTTCTTCCAGACCCTTTGGGAGGACGTTACAGATTGGTATCAGAGCATAACCAGGCTGTTATAGAGAACCAGGATTGCATTTTTATGTGTGCCTTATTTGCTAGCTAGGGTGCCTTAGCAATCTAGGAAACTATAACCTTTCCTGCCTTAGACTTAAAGCATTTAGAATTGCCTTATAATCTTAACAATCATGCTTTACCAAACTTGACTTAAAGATTCTAATCAAAGTCTCTTTCCTAATGTAGGACTACAACTTTCCTTGACCATAGTGCCTTTAATTGTTGCCTTTAACTGTTAAATGCTACACTATACTTTAGAAACTTTACTTATCTTAGAATGCCGAGCTAATCTAAGAACTCTGCTCACTTTCCTGAGTACTATCCAATTACACCACCGCATCTAAATGCGACACAATGATTTCTGAAATTCTTGACATTCATAAGTCATCTATCATGGTTATGTGTATTACATATGTATTACATGAAATATTATCCATTATTTTGAAATTCTTATAATTGTTACTACTCACACTCAAACGTATATAACTCTCTGTTATATCACGTACCTATATGCCTTATGCCTTTATGCATCGGTTTGCGAATTGAAAAATGTCATTGGGTTATCACAGTATACGAATTGAAAGTCTTTAATCAAAAGATTATTAGATTACATACTTATCACTTTATGATCTCGACACGTCATACTGCCATTATTAAAGTAAAGACACATCATATCTTATTATATCTTATCGTATCTATCCTAATAGATTTTGTCTAACACTTTTCCTAAATTCCCTCCATAAATTACGGAAATCTTTTTGCTATATACACGTATTCGAGGAGACGAATATATCATCCAGTATTCAAAACTAATCTCATATCAAAAACCCTAATTCCAAACACATAATATGGATTCCTCGAACTCTTCGAGCTCCAATGGCAGCGTAACCGGAATGAACCAACCAATCAGCCAACATCTATTTTGGATGAATTGGGGATGGGTTCGTAGTAAACTTAATCAATGGAGACAAGAAGAAGGTGATCCCTTCCACCAACCGAATTCACCTCTTGGTGAAGAACCTAAAGCACTTACTGGCGAACCCGTTCGGAACACTATTTTCACCCTCATTTCCAGGATATCCAGTCACGAATATATAATATCTAAAATTTTAGATCTTATTCATCCACTTGTCCGAACCGCCAATCATCCCGGAATAATAGAAGAAGTCAACGAGCTTCGCGCTCGAGTAGTGGCTCTGGAGAATATGGTGCGAAACCTACGAACACCAGCAGCAGCACCAGCAGCATAACCAGTACCACCAGTACCATCGGCATCACCACCAACATCACCAGCTTCACCAACAAAAACATCCGCATTCCACGCCTCAACTTCACACTCAGTACCTCAAACATCAACATCATACGCCCCATAGATACCAAGGAATATTAGTAATAATGAGTTAAGATGTATTGACTCATTCTTCCTGAAGAATTACATATGTATACTTTATATATATGGATTGGAACAATAATAAATCTTTTCATACTAAGCTATTACGTGTGAATCTTAACTAGTATGTACTACTTGATTAATTCATATCATTAATATGCTATGATGTACATCCTTCGTTAATGACTTAACAATCGTTAATCACTGCTTCAACACAATAAACTCCATTTCATAATAAACCAAGTGTATTACTCAAATACATGATTGATTGTATACTTTCATTTTCGATGTACTCGAAACTTTCTAGAAAACATCATTCGTGCCTTATGAATTTCACAAGAATTCCACGAGCACCAACATCATATACTGAGGTATATCAATAACAATGAACGATGAAGTATTGATTCATAACTTCATTAGCGAAATATTTCGCGACAATTATGAAATCTGTAAGGTTTTGGAGATTATTTATTCTCGTTTCAATCGCAAATCAAATGAGTTTAATATTATATTAACTCATTAAATCTATATTATATCTGAAGAATACATATATTAACGTATATCTTCTCTTTTGTACAAACTGTTAATTGTGAAAATATTTTAATGGGTAGGTAATACCCGAGAAATATTTATATCTCACATTAATATGTTACATTGTACATTCTTCAAATTCTGATTCAATAATCAGTAACTATACTACTTACATCCACATATGTATCCGTGCACCAAAGAACAACCATTTTCATTCAAATCAAATTACATATTCTGAATTTGACATATCAGAATTCAAGTAAAGCTATAGCAGATGTTATCTTCCTAAAGATCACTACATTCATGAATTATATTCATTCGTATTCTATGATGAATTATCACATCAAACCACCAAAATTATCATTCATTACTTTTGAAATCAACAACGCCTATTCGTCAACCATTAATACAAGCAATTTTTACATATATCATAAAGCATAAGCACACTATATTATATATATTACACCACACGAATACAACTATCTTATTCCGACTCGCTTGTTTCTTCTTCTTCGGTTTTGGTTCGTTTTGCCAAGTTTCTAGGGATATATGATGTTCCCCTAATACGAGCCATCGTTTTCCACATTGGTTTAGAAAAACCTGGTGGTTTAGAGGTTCCCGGGTCATTGTTACAACTTAAGGACTTCGGGGGTTGAAAATACATATAAAGTTCATCGGGGTTGGAATTAGATTTCTCTATTTTTACGCCCTTTCCCTTATTATTTTCTTTTGCCTTTTTAAATTCAGTTGGGGTAATTTCTATAACATCATCGGAATTCTCGTCGGAATCCGATTCATCGGAGAATTGGTAATCCTCCCAATATTTTGCTTCCTTGGCGGAAACACCATTGACCATAATTAACCTTGGTCGGTTGGTTGAGGATTTTCTTTTACTTAACCGTTTTATTATTTCCCCCACCGGTTCTATTTCCTCCTCCGATTCCTCATCTTCCGGTTCTGATTCTTCTTCCGGTTCCGACTCTTCTTCCGGTTCCTCTTCGAGAACTTGTGAGTCAGTCCACGAATCATTCCAATTTATATTTGACTCTTCATTATTATTAGGTGAGTCATTGGGACTTGTTCTAGAGGTAGACATCTATCACATAATATCAAACGCGTTAAGAGATTAATATATCACATAATATTCACATGTTAAAAATATATAGTTTCCAACAAAATTTGTTAAGCAATCATTTTTCAAGTAAACACGGTCGAAGTCCAGACTCACTAATGCATCCTAACAAACTCGATAAGACACACTAATGCAAAATTCTGGTTCTCTAAGACCAACGCTCGGATACCAACTGAAATGTCCCGTTCTTATTGATTAAAAACGTTCCATATTAATTGATTTCGTTGCGAGGTTTTGACCTCTATATGAGACGTTTTTCAAAGACTGCATTCATTTTAAAACAAACCATAACCTTTATTTCATCAATAAAGGTTTAAAAAGCTTTACGTAGATTATCAAATAATGATAATCTAAAATATCCTGTTTACACACGACCATTACATAATGGTTTACAATACAAATATGTTACAACAAAATAAGTTTCTTGAATGCAGTTTTTACACAATATCATACAAGCATGGACTTCAAATCTCGTCCTTATTTAAGTATGCGACAGCGGAAGCTCTTAATAATCACCTGAGAATAAACATGCTTAAAACGTCAACAAAAATGTTGGTGAGTTATAGGTTTAACCTATATATATCAAATCAAATAATAGACCACAAGATTTCATATTTCAATACACATCCCATACATAGAGATAAAAATCATTCATATGGTGAACACCTGGTAACCGACATTAACAAGATGCATATATAAGAATATCCCCATCATTCCGGGACACCCTTCGGATATGATATAAATTTCGAAGTACTAAAGCATCCGGTACTTTGGATGGGGCTTGTTGGGCCCGATAGATCTATCTTTAGGATTCGCGTCAATTAGGGTGTCTGTTCCCTAATTCTTAGATTACCAGACTTAATAAAAAGGGGCATATTTGATTTCGATAATTCAACCATAGAATTTAGTTTCACGTACTTGTGTCTATTTTGTAAATCATTTATAAAACCTGCATGTATTCTCATCCCAAAAATATTAGATTTTAAAAGTGGGACTATAACTCACTTTCACAGATTTTTACTTCGTCGGGAAGTAAGACTTGGCCACTGGTTGATTCACGAACCTATAACAATATATACATATATATCAAAGTATATTCAAAATATATTTACAACACTTTTAATATATTTTGATGTTTTAAGTTTATTAAGTCAGCTGTCCTGGTTAGTAACCTTCAACTAGTTGTCCACAGTTAGATGTACAGAAATAAATCGATAAATATTATCTTGAATCAATCCACGACCCAGTGTATACGTATCTCAGTATTGATCACAACTCAAACTATATATATTTTGGAATCAACCTCAACCCTGTATAGCTAACTCCAACATTCACATATAGAGTGTCTATGGTTGTTCCGAAATATATATAGATGTGTCGACATGATAGGTCGAAACATTGTATACGTGTCTATGGTATCTCAAGATTACATAATATACAATACAAGTTGATTAAGGTATGGTTGGAATAGATTTGTTACCAATTTTCACGTAGCTAAAATGAGAAAAGTTATCCAATCTTGTTTTACCCATAACTTCTTCATTTTAAATCCGTTTTGAGTGAATCAAATTGCTATGGTTTCATATTGAACTATATTTTATGAATATAAGAAGAAAAAGTATAGGTTTATAGTCGGAAAAATAAGTTACAAGTCGTTTTTGTAAAGGTAGTCATTTCAGTCGAAAGAACGACGTCTAGATGACCATTTTAGAAAACATACTTCCACTTTGAGTTTAACCATAATTTTTGGATATAGTTTCATGTTCATAATAAAAATCATTTTCTCAGAATAACAACTTTTAAATCAAAGTTTATCATAGTTTTTAATTAACTAACCCAAAACAGCCCGCGGTGTTACTACGACGGCGTAAATCCGGTTTTACGGTGTTTTTCGTGTTTCCAGGTTTTAAATCATTAAGTTAGCATATCATACAGATATAGAACATGTGTTTAGTTGATTTTAAAAGTCAAGTTAGAAGGATTAACTTTTGTTTGCGAACAAGTTTAGAATTAACTAAACTATGTTCTAGTGATTACAAGTTTAAACCTTCGAATAAGATAGCTTTATATGTATGAATCGAATGATGTTATGAACATCATTACTACCTTAAGTTCCTTGGATAAACCTATTGGAAAAGAGAAAAATGGATCTAGCTTCAATGGATCCTTGGATGGCTCGAAGTTCTTGAAGCAGAATCATGACACGAAAACAAGTTCAAGTAAGATCATCACTTGAAATAAGATTGTTATAGTTATAGAAATTGAACCAAAGTTTGAATATGATTATTACCTTGTATTAGAATGATAACCTACTGTAAGAAACTAAGATTTCTTGAGGTTGGATGATCACCTTACAATATTGGAAGTGAGCTAGCAAACTTGAAAGTATTCTTGATTTTATGAAACTAGAACTTTTGGAATTTATGAAGAACACTTAGAACTTGAAGATAGAACTTGAGAGAGATAAATTAGATGAAGAAAATTGAAGAATGAAAGTGTTTGTAGGTGTTTTTGGTCGTTGGTGTATGGATTAGATATAAAGGATATGTAATTTTGTTTTCATGTAAATAAGTCATGAATGATTACTCATATTTTTGTAATTTTATGAGATATTTCATGCTAGTTGCCAAATGATGGTTCCCACATGTGTTAGGTGACTCACATGGGCTGCTAAGAGCTGATCATTGGAGTGTATATACCAATAGTACATACATCTAAAAGCTGTGTATTGTACGAGTACGAATACGGGTGCATACGAGTAGAATTGTTGATGAAACTGAACGAGGATGTAATTGTAAGCATTTTTGTTAAGTAGAAGTATTTTGATAAGTGTCTTGAAGTCTTTCAAAAGTGTATGAATACATATTAAAACACTACATGTATATACATTTTAACTGAGTCGTTAAGTCATCGTTAGTCGTTACATGTAAATGTTGTTTTGAAACCTTTAGGTTAACGATCTTGTTAAATGTTGTTAACCCAATGTTTATAATATCAAAAGAGATTTTAAATTATTATATTATCATGATATTATGATGTACGAATATCTCTTAATATGATATATATACATTAAATGTCGTTACAACGATAATCGTTACATATATGTCTCGTTTCAAAATCATTAAGTTAGTAGTCTTGTTTTTACATATGTAGTTCATTGTTAATATACTTAATGATATGTTTACTTATCATAATATCATGTTAACTATATATATAACCATATATATGTCATCATATAGTTTTTACAAGTTTTAATGTTCGTGAATCACCGGTCAACTTGGGTAGTCAATTGTCTATATGAAACCTATTTCAATTAATCAAGTCTTAACAAGTTTGATTGCTTAACATGTTGGAAAAATTTAATCATGTAAATATCAATCTCAATTAATATATATAAACATGGAAAAGTTCGGGTCACTACAGGTCGACCGTGGACTGAGCCGCAGCAACGGCTAGTTTTTTATCTCTCTCTATAAATAACAAGACTTGGAGAGCTTTGAAGATTTGACCCTCTTGCATGCTTCAACTCTAATTTATCAGAGAATCACAAGATCATAATTCATATATATTTTTGTGATTAGCAAGAGAAGTTCTATGATCTCATAGATTATAGAAGTGTTGTAAACTTACTACCTAATTACTATGTTTGTGAGTTTACTTAGTGTTATATTATCCTTTGAATTATTTTATGATTTTCATCACTAGAAAGGGTGAGTCTTGTACTTTGTAACTAGAAGCATAAGCTAGCTTAGATATCATCTTCCTTAAAGGGAACTAGGTAGTTGATTAAATCCATTGGGGATTAATACTTGTCCAAGGTGAAGATAAGCTGATCTAAATTAAAGGTAATCTTTCAAAGGGATAGAAAGATTAGGTTTTTTTTGTCTACAAAGGAGTACAAGACTTGTAAATCGGATCTCCATCGGATTTGGAGAAAAGGCTTAGTGAAGCAAAACTCCCGATTAGTGAATCAGGGAGTAGATTAAGGTGGATTAGTTAACTTTCACCCGAACCACTATAAATCCTTGAGTTTATGTTCTTTACTTAACTTTCTGCATTACTTCAAAAATAAACACTACACATATTGAGTTTGAGTTCATCAAGTTGATCAAGGATTGCTCAAATCTTGTTGGTTATCGAAAAAGGTTTATAAATTGTATATAGTTACTTGCAATTGGTATCAGAGCGGTTACTCGAACCTTTACTCTAGAAACATTTTTGATTGAGTCAAAAATCAATTTGTGCAAAAACCCGAGTCAAACATTCTTGGGATCAACTCAAATAGTGGCATACCTTGAAGGATTAGCTAGAGAAGCACCGATCTTTGATATAGAGGATGTCTATGTGTGGAAATAAAGATTCGAGATCTATATAAAAAAAAGGATTATGACATGTGGAGGATCATCAAGGGAGGAAACCTTGTTCCTCAAGAATCTTTTAATGTGGTGAACTCAACATTCCAAAATGGTGAAGTAATGAGCAAAGTGCTAAAGTAATTTGATGCTATATCACTGCTTCATGGTATTCTTCCAAGTGAAGAAAGGATTAAAATGCTTTCTTGTAAAAGTGCAAAGGAATGTTGGGATGCGCCATGCCCTCAAATTGAAGAGACCTCGAGTTGCTTGAAGAAGAATGGGTTCAAGGAAGAACTAACGAAACTTGAAAGTCTTGGAGGAAATTGGATAGATATTCAAGATGGAGATGAAGATGAAGACTTTTGTCTAATGGCTTCAAGATACTCTCCAAGTCAAGAGGATCATAGTGAAGATGAAGTTGAATCTTGCTTAGAAGAATAAGAAGGCAAGAACTCAACCATTGAAAGCAATGAGATACATGTATTCTATCTTTCTAATTATGAAGAATTGCTAGATGAGTACAAAGCGGTAAAATTTGTATACACTAGAAATTGTGACAAAGTAAAATTGTTGGAACAAGAATTACAAAAGATTAATCAATTCAACAAAGTTTTAATTGATGAAAATAATGATTTGAAAAGATATTTAAATGAAAGAAATTGTTTTGAAAGACAATATATTTTGAAATCTTGTCACAACTCTAGTACCTAAAAAACAAGTACTCTAAGTCCAATGTCAATCATTCGGAAAGTTGAAAACTTAGGAATGATAAACCTATCTAGCAATTCAATGAGAGAGATAAGTCGAGGGTTGGGCAACCTAAGGATTATTGAGAATCAATGATCTAACAAGAAGTAACGAGGATAGTGCATCTAAAACTCAATGTTTCTTAAGTACATTAGTCAATATGTCACTAATTTGAATAGCACATCCTAAAAGTGACTATAAAAAATACTCTATGTGATTAAGCTTAGCTTAGGAATGAATTCTAAACCTGAAAAGATGAGAAATCATATTGCATGCTAGATGTAGGTCAAAGTGTCTTATTGTAATACCCCGTCAGAATCCACTAACGGAGTATTAACTCCTAGTCCCACAGTTTAGCGGTGACGCCCTCTATATGAGACGTTTCTGAAAAGTATTCGCATTAATCATTAAAACAAAATCATTTATTAAAGAAAATGTAACTGAAAACATTTGACGTCAATGACTAATGTAAATGAACCCCAAACATCTTAAAATAAAACGGTTTAAATGCGAATATTTGTTCTTGAAATGAAAATGATAAACATGCTAGATGTCGTCCAGTTCTAGCAGCAAACATCATATAACTTCAATTAAGCGGAAGCACTAGCTCTATGTACTTGAGATGAAACATGCAAAACGTCAACGAAAAATGTTGAGTGAATCTACAGGCTTATTAAATCATTTCTTAAGTTAGGCCACAAGATTTTTCTTAGAAAACATCATAGGAAAAGTATACATTATCATGAGCACTTGATTATAAAGCTTTAACCATTGCGTGAGCCGAGCACACGTATTTAGTTTACCCTATACTGGCGATACACCGATCAAGTGTACGAGTAACATCTATATAAGCACCTATTTAACGTTGCGGTGAGGTTTGTCAAACCTAACGGTACCGTCCCTATAAAGTCGAGCTTACAAAGTAACTAATATAATCAAGCTAAGGGATTTTTGATCTGAACTCATATGTATATTCTTAGTAAGTTACTTGTGCCAAACACGTAAAACATTTGTAAAAAGCATGCATCTCATCCCAGTAAAAGCATAGTAGGGACTGTAGACTCACCTTAGCAAAAGCGCTCGTAAAGATCTTAGCAAATCGTACTGTTGTCGAAACTCTCGACTGAACAACGCAACCTAATCAAGTAAATCATCTTAAGTATACACTAATAGGTCAAACTTCGTCAACCCATAGTGTACGCAAAGTCCTAGTGCTCAGACTGACTCAACGAACAAGTAAAAGTCAACTAATCCAAGCAAGTCAACCAAAGTCAACCAAAGTCAACCAAAGTCAACCCTAAAGTCAACTCGGTCAAATTGGTAAACTAAAGTCAAACATCTCAGTAGGTCATGTAAACATAATCAATAAGTCAAACCTAGGTCAAGTATCACTTTACAAGTCATAATTAAGCATATTGCACATTTGCACCTTAAAGCACGTCTTAGAAATTCGTACACCGTAAAAAGATCCAACTATAGCTCATAGCACATAAATCATTAAATCATGAACAACTCCAGATCATAACTACACTTAAAATCAATTCCAAAAAGTCCAGCCAAAGGCTCATACGATAAATAAAAGTCCAATATCAGAAAGGATCAATTCATAGTTCATCACAGAAATTTCTGCCCGCGCGTCAGTTTTTAAACATTTTTCATAAAATATAGAAAATAGATTTTGATGAACGGCCAATTAGTGTCATCTTAAAACATCTCATGGTTTTAGTGATAAAATAATCAGAAGCATTTCTTTAGCAAATTTGTACATTTTCGCAAAACATTACAGACTCATCAGTTTTTGACCATCAATCGGACACATCACATAGATAAGCATATATCTCATGGCAAATCACGTTTTCACAAGTTCGCATACAAATGAAACATGTCAAGGAACAATTAATCTAATATAATCCAGAATATCAAGGTCAATTCTTAGTTCACTCTAGCAATTTTTATGTAACTTTGAAAAACGATTCAGCTCTCTTTAAAAACCAAATCTTCGTTTTGACCTAACGGGAGCACTACATAACCTTTTAACGCAAATCTTAAGTCTAAATTGCATAACTTTTCACAAGGAATACAGTAGTATACTTTATATAAGCTAAAACACAAAGCATACAACTCAGAAAATTCGGATATCATGCAAACCCTAATGAAAACTTCGATTAAGCATATGTTAAGCATACGATAACGAAATCACGCAAAATCGGAGTCTAAAAATAATAACTTTTCGATATCTTTCTAATTAAACATATTAAAAAATCAGATCTCATGTCAATTAAATCAGATCATCAATAGACAAATTCATTTTTCGAACATACAACGTTAATTACGCAATCAATCAACAATTAACAACATCAATCACCATTAATTGAGCACTAGACTTGATTACACTATGTAATTGAACAAAAACCTGAATTAACGAAATTAGGGTTACTAGTTATACCTCAAACGATCAATTAAACGACAATACTAGACGTAGAACGATGCGTAGAACAACTTTGATGCACAAGGTTTCTTCAAATTTTGAGTTTTGATGTGTGTGTGGTGTGTGTGTAGTTGACGGCCACCAAGGGGGGGAAGGGAACAAAAAATTCGACTAACAAATGGGGGAGATGAGGGTTTGTGCTAGTTTACTTGCCTTAAATAGTTCGGATTTGGGCCAATTAAATCCCTAACTATCCAATAAGCCAAAGTTTAGTCCATATGGGTGTCCACTAGGGGAATTCGGCCGATGTCCCTTATAAAGGGTGTCCTGGGCTCGTTTTGCTTAATTACTCATATGCGCGTGGTCCGTTTCGAGTGCCGTTAACCGTACCGGGTCTTTGGAACGTTAACTAGTCGTTGAAACGCAATCACCGAGTTTAATTCATTAAATAAATAATAAATTAAAAATAATTTTCTTAAATCAATAATTATCGAAAATAATTATTGTGTCGTTTTTCTGAGTTCTGTAAACTGGAAAGCTTTCTAGACGATAACTTAATCGTAACGTTTTCTAGTTATTTCGCTAACCGAAATAAGTTCGTAAATTAATATAACATATTAATTCAAACATTTGTCTAATAAGTATGTATTTAATTCTATTAAGCACACAAATCTACGTAACCACCGTTAAATACTTAACGGACAATTAACGATAGTAAACGGAAAAAATCGGGTTATTACATTACCCACCTGTTATGAAAAATTTCGTCCCGAAATTTTAGTGGTCATCCGCCGTAGTTGTCTCCTCGGGAAACAGTTGCGGATACTTAAGTCGCATCTGATCTTCACGCTCCCACATGAATTCTAATCCTCTACGGGCATTCCATCTAACCTTAACCAGTGGAATTCTGCTTTGCTTTAGTTGCTTAACTTCGTGACCCATAATCTCAGCAGGCTCTTCAATGAAATTAAGCTTAGGATCAACTTGCACTTCGTCTAGAGGAATTATCAAACTCTCCTCTGATAAACATTTCTTCAAATTGGAAACATGAAACGTATCGTGAATCTCACTAAGTTCTTGTGGCAACTTCAGTCTATACGCTACTGGACCAATTCTTTCGGTAATCTCAAACGGTCCAATATACCTCAGACTTAACTTTCCTCTCTTACCAAAGCGCACTATACCCTTCCAGGGTGACACCTTGAGCAAAACCTTGTCTCCAACCTGAAATTCTAAATCTTTCCTTTTAAGATCTGCATAGCTCTTTTGACAATCTCGTGCTATTTTCATTCTTTCTCAAATCTGCAAGATTTTCTCAGTCGTTTCATGTACAATCTCAGGACCAGCTAACTGACTATCTCCTAACTCAGTCCAACATATAGGTGATCTGCACTTTCTGCCATACAGTGCTTCAAAAGGCACTGCCTTTATACTCGCGTGATAACTATTGTTATAAGAAAATTCTACTAACGGTAGATGTCTATCCCATCCAATTCCAAAGTCAATCACACATGCTCTTAACATGTCTTCTAATGTCAGAATGGTTCTCTCACTTTGACCATCAGTCTGTGGATGGTAGGTTGTACTCATGTCGAAACGAGTTCCCATGGCATCTTGCAAAGCTTGCCAAAATCTAGATGTAAATCTACTATATCTGTCGGAAATAATAGATAGCGGCACTCCATGTCGAGAAACTACTTCCTTTATGTAGATCTGTGCCAACCTCTCCATCTTATCCGTTTCCTTAATCGGTAGAAAATGAGCGGACTTCCTAAGACGATCAACGATAACCTAAATCGTATCATAACCTCCTACCGTTTTAGGCAACTTAGTGATAAAATCCATAGTAATATTCTCCTCCATTGGGGAATCTCTGGTTGTGTCAACAAACCTGACGGTTTCTGATGCTCTGCCTTAACTTTAGCACAAGTCAAATACTTACCAACATAGGTAGCGATATCAGGTTTCATATTAGGCCACCAATACAGTGCCTTAAGATCTTGGTACATCTTGTCGGATCCAGGGTGAATAGAATACCTCGTCTTGTGTGCCTCTTCTAGCACTAGTTCCCTTAATCCGCCAAACTTCGGTACCCATATTTGTTGATAAAATACCGGGTTCCATCGTCTCGAGTAGCAAACTTCTTATCGATTCCTCGTAGTAATTCAGTAGCAACGTTCTCTTCTTTCAACGCCTCTAGCTGTGCGTCACGTATCTGAGAAGTAAGGTTCCTTCGAATAGTCAAGTTCAATGCTCTAACTTGAATAGGCTTAACTCTCTCCTTCCTACTCAAAGCATCTGCCACTACATTAGCCTTACCAGGATGATAGCTAATGTCGCAATCGTAATCGTTCAACAATTCAATCCAACGTCTATGTCTCATATTAAGCTGTTTCTGATCGAAAATATGCTGCAAACTCTTGTGATCAGTGAATACAGTGAACTTAGTGCCATACAGATAGTGTCTCCACATCTTCAGTGCAAAAACTACAGCACCAAGTTCTAAATCGTGAGTCTTATAATTCAACTCATGTATCTTCAATTGTCGGGATGCATATGCAATTACTTTCGTACGTTGCATCAACACGCAACCAAAACCTTACCGTGAAGCATCGCAGTAGACTACGAAATCCTCGGTTCCTTCGGGTAAAGACAAAATTGGCGCAGTCGTTAACTTCTCTTTTAACAACTGAAATGCAGCTTCATGCAACTCTGTCCATTCATACTTCTTACCCTTGTGAGTCAATGCTGTTAATGGTCGGGCGATAGTAGAAAATCCATCAATGAATCTTCTATAATAACCAGCAAGACCTAAAAATTATCGTATCTGTGTTGGCGACTTAGGAGTCTCCCACTTCTTTACTGTCTCTATCTTTGCAGGATCAACTTGGATACCATTGACACCTACGATATGACCCAAAAATTGTACTTCTCGCAACCAAAAGTCACACTTCGGAAATTTCACGTACAACTGCTCCTTCCTGAGCATCTCTAGTAACAAACGAAGATGTTGTTCATGTTCTTTCTCATTTTTAGAATATACCAATATATCATCGATAAACACTATAACAAACTTGTCTAGATATGGCTTACACACACGGTTCATGAGATCCATGAACACAGCCGGTGCGTTCGTCAATCCAAACGGCATTACGGTAAATTCATGATGACCATAGCGTGTCTTAAAAGCTGTTTTCGGTATATGTGCTTCCTTCACTCTCATTTGATGATAACCTGACCTTAGATCGATCTTAGAACAACATGCCGATCCTTGCAATTGATCAAACAAGTCATCAATCCTCGACAACAGATATCTATTCTTGATAGTCAACTTATTCAACTCTCTATAATCAATACAGAGTCTCATAGGTCCATCCTTCTTCTTCACAAACAGTACTGGAGCTCCCCATGGTGACGAGCTCGGTCGAATGAATCCTTTATCTAAAAGCTCTTGCAGTTGACTAGATAACTCTTGTAATTCGGGTGGTACAAGTCTATACGGTGCACGCGCTACTGGTGCCGCTCCAGGAACTAAATCAATCTGGAACTCTACGTCTCTATGCGGTGGTAAACTGGGTAACTCATCTGGAAACACATCGGGAAATTCTCTAACAATGGGCACATCTTCGAGTTTCTTGCCTTCAGATTCAGTTTTGCTCACGTGAACCAGCATAGCAAGACAACCCTTTCTCATGTGTTTTTGCGCCTTCAAACAGTTAATAAAATGTAATGGCATATTGCTTCGCTCTCCATACACCATTAAAGGTTCACCTTTAGTAACAGGAATGTGAATCGCTTTCTGATGACAAACAATGTCGGCTCTATTCTCGGCTAACCAGTCCATTCCAACCACAAGGTCAAAACTTCCTAGCTTAATCGGTATCACATCTATCTTAAACGACATTCCAGCTAAAGTCAAAGTACAATCACGGTAACCCATATCCGCACTCATTAGATTACCAACAATCTCTAGACACAAAGCTTCTATCAGCTCCAGAATCGAAAAGTACATAAACATGTTGATTATCGAGAAGAAACGTACCCGTGACTAGCTTAGGATCATCACGAGCTTCACTGGAGTTAATGTTGAAAGCCCTTCCTCTTGCAGGTTCATTAGTCTTACTAGCAGTTGGGCAATCCTTTCGGAAATGGCCTTCTTTTCCGCACCCATAGCACACATTCGTACCAGTTTTACACTCGACTGCCAAATGTCCACTCCTCTTGCACTTATCACACCTTTTCAAACAATCCCCCGGATGATGCCTATTACACTTAGCACATAACGGAAACTTTCCCTTATAACCAGAATTAGCATTTGGAGTGGCAGCATTACTCTTAGCAGTATCTTGTTTCTTAAAGGGCTGCTGATTGTAATTCTTCCCTGAGTTATTGTTATTGTTCCATTTCCTCTTATTATCATGAGTTTTTGACTCAGTTGAGGCAGGAGCTTTTCCTCGCTGTTCAGCTTGATCGATTAATTCACTAGCCATCTCGACAGCTTCTTGTATAGTTCTCGGCTTCAAAGTAGTCACACCACTTTGAATCTTCTCGGTCAAACCGTTCGTATAAAGAGTAATCTTGCGACATTCGGGAGTAACCATATGTGGACACATAAGAGAAAGCTCAAAGAATCTCTTGTTGTAACTGGCCAGATCAGTACCCACTAGTCTCAAGTTTTGGAGTTCCCGCTCCATCTTACCAGTTTCGGTGTAGGGACAATACTCTTCGATCATTCGTCGTTTCAAATCCTCCTATGGAGTCTCAAATGCCTGATCCATACCTACTGATTTGGCATAGGTATTCCACCATGTCAAAGCACCATCAGATAACTTACAAGATGCAAACTTCGTTATATCCGCATCTCTACAACCACTGATACAGAAAACTGACTCAAGCTTCTCAAACCAACGAGTCAAACCAACTGGACCTTAGGTGCCATTAAACGAGTGTGGTTCACAACTCAAGAAAGCCTTGTACGTACACCCTACTTGTCTATTGTTTTGAGTATTAGTCGCATCTTGGTTTCGCTGATTCGTAGCGTTCACATTGTTGCTGTTGGTTCCGTTTCGGAGTTCTGCCACAGCCTCGGTTAATCCTTCGGAAATCCACCGACGAACATCAGCTTGGGAAACTGGCTTGGGAGGCATTATCTTTCTAGTCAAGATAACACATTCGGTTAGTGTCAATGAAATCGACATATAAAATATACTAGCAACGGAACGATGCATAGTAACTAATATTAAATCATAGCGATTTTAGTAGTACTAATAATAAGTAATTGCGATACATAGCGTGTAGTAGTAGCAGTAGTAAGGGCAATGTACACTAGTAACATTTTCACTAGTTAGCAGTAGAAGTAGCAATACCAAGCATAAATCGTCATTAATAACCCAACACTTAAAGAAATAAACTTTTCGTTCAGAAATCATGCATAACCAGTGAAAGTAACATATTTCTCATGTCATAAGAAAAACCACATAAGTAAAGCCACATCTAACAATGTATGCGCGAACATCATATAATAAACAATAATAATCAAATAATGTTTAATAGCGTGGAACAAGTCTAGTCAAGCGATCTCTATTTGCGTTTCTGGAGTTCCTTCAACAAGTACTCGACCATTTTCTCCAAATTTTCGACTCGCAACATGAGGTCACTAGGGTTGTTGTCATTAGCAGCAGACGTAGAGGTAGTAGGTTTAGAAGTAGATGTAGAAGCATCATAGGTATGGTAACGTTTACACATCTTTAGTGACTGACTGTAGTAGCGAAAACTCTTACAAAATGGGTTGTTGCCTCGAGCAGGTCCTTTCAGTATCCTACGGTGGCCTCTCGGTCCATAGGGGTTAACATAGTCGGGTTTAACAACAGGTGACGGGGGTGAATCGGGTACATTAGGTTCGGATTCAGATTCAGGTTTCGATTCTTCCACGGAATCCTCTGCCGGTTCCTTTCCTTTAGGCTCATTCTCATGCTCGGTTTCCATCTCGGGTTCCGATTCGATATCATCCACAAACTCGAGTATCGTATTTCCTTGCGCTTACACGATTTTCTCAGATTCCATGTCGGAGTCGTTAAGAATGATAGGATTAGAAGAAGTCATCTAGCACTCAAATAAAACACAAAGTTAGTTCATCAAGTAATCATATCATTATAGAAATCAAGTAAGATAATAACTAACGTAACAAGGGTTCATATAACTTAACAAGTCTAGGGTTACAGTCTAGACACATTAGATGTCCTAACGTTTGACTCTCTAATGCAGCCTAGTCCTAGGTAACCGATCTGCTCTGATACCAAATGTAATACCCCGTCAGAATCCACTAATGGAGTATTAACTTCTGGTCCCACAGTTTAGCGGTCACGCCCTCTATGTGAGATGTTTCAGAAAAGTATTCGCATTAATCATTAAAACAAAGTCATTTATTAAATAAAATGTAACTGGAAACATTTGATGTCAATGACTAATGTAAATGAACCCCAAACATCTTAAAAGAAAACGGTTTAAATGCGAATATTTGTTCTTGAAATAAAAATGATAAACATGCTGGACGCCGTCCAGTTCTAGCAGCAAATAACATATAACTTCAATTAAGAGGAAGCACTAGCTCAATGTAACTGAGATGAAACATGCAAAACGTCAACGAAAAACGTTGAGTGAATCTACATGTTTAGTAAATCATTTCTTAAGTTGGGTCACAAGATTTTTCTTAGAAAACATCATAGGAAAAGTATACATTATCATGAGCACTTGATTATAAAGCTTTAACCTTTGCATGAGCCGAGCACACATCTTTAGTTTACCCTATACTGGTGATACACCGATCAAGTGTCCGAGTAACAACTTTATAAGCACCTGTTTAACATTGCGGTGAGGTTTGTCAAACCTAACGGTACAATCCCTATAGAGTCGAGCTTACAAAGTAACTAATATAATCAAGCTAAGGGATTTTTTATCTGAACTCATATGTATATTCTTAGTAAGTTACTTGTGCCAAACACGTAAAACATTTGTAAAAAGCATGCATCTCATCCCTGTAAAAGCATATTAGGGACTGTAGACTCACCTTAGCAAAAGCGCTCGTAAAGATCTTAGCAAATCGTACTGTTGTCGAAACTCTCGACTGAACAACGCAACCTAATCAAGTAAATCATCTTAAGTATACACTAATAGGTCAAACTTCATCAACCCATAGTGTACGCAAAGTCCTAGTGCTCAGACTGACTCAACGAACAAGTAAAAGTCAACTAATCCAAGCAAGTCAACAAAAGTCAACCAAAGTCAACCCTAAAGTCAACTCGGTCAAAGTGGTCAACTAATATCAAACATCTCAGAAGGTCATGCAAACATAATCAATAAGTCAAACCTAGGTCAATTATCACTTTACAAGTCATAATTAAGCATATTGCATATTTGCACCTTAAAGCACGTCTTAGAAATTCGTACGCCGTAAAAAGATCCAACTATAGCTCATAGCACATAAATCATTAAATCATGAACAACTCCAGATCATAACTACACTTAAAATATATTCCAAAAAGTCCGGCCAAAGCCTCATACGATAAATAAAATTCCAATATCAGAAAGGATCAATTCATAGTTCATCACAGAAATTTCTGCCTGCGCGTCAGTTTTTAAACATTTTTCATAAAATATAGAAAATAGATTTTGACGAACGGCCAATTGGTGTAATCTCAAAACATCTCAAAGTTTTAGTGATAAAATAATCAGAAGCATTTATTTAGCCAATTTGTACGTTTGTGCAAAAAATTACAGACTCATCAGTTTTTGACCATCAATCAGACACATCATATAGATAAGCATATATCTCATGGCAAATCACGTTTTCACAAGTTCGCATACAAATGAAACATGTCAACGAACACTTAATATAACATATTCCATAATATAGAGGTCTAAATCAATTCCTAGTTCACTCTAGAAATTTTTATGTTACTTTGAAAAACGATTCAGCTCTCTTTAAAAACCAAATCTTCGTTTTGACATAACGGGAGCATTACATAACCTTTTGACGCAAATCTTAAGTCTAAATTGAATAAATTTTCACAAGGAATACATTAGTATACTTTATATAAGCTAAAACACAAAGCATGCAACTCAGAAAATTCGGATATCATGCAAACCCTAACGAAAACTTCGATTAAGCATATCTTAAGCATACGATAACGAAATCACGCAAAATCGGAGTCTAAAATTAATAACTTTTTGATATCTTTCTAATTAAACATATTAAAGAATCTGATATCATGTCAATTAAATCAGATCATCAATAGACAAATTCGTTTTTCTAACATACAACGTTAATTACGCAATCAATCAACAATTAACAACATCAATCACCATTAATTGAGCACTAGACTTGATTACACTATGTAATTGAACAAAAAACTGAATAAATGAAATTAGGGTTACTAGTTATACCTCAAACGATCAATTAAACGACAATACTAGACGTAGAATGATGCGTAGAACAACTTTGATGCACAAGGTTTCTTCAAATTTTGAGTTTTGATGTGTGTGTGGTGTGTGTGTAGTCGACGGCCACCAAGGGGGGGAAGGGAACAAAAAAGTCGACTAACAAATGGGGGAGATGAGGGTTTGTGCTAGTTTACTTACCTTAAATAGTTCGGGTTTGGGCCAATTAAATCCCTAACAATCCAATAAGCCAAAGTTTAGTCCATATGGGTGTCCACTAGGGGAATTCAGCCGATGGCCCTTCTAAAGGGTGTCCTGGGCTCATTTTTCTTAATTACTCATATGCGAGTGGTCCGTTTCGAGTGCCGTTAACCGTACCGGGTCTCCGGAACGTTAACTAGTCGTTGAAATGCAATCACCGAGTTTAATTCATTAAATAAATAATAAATTAAAAATAATTTCTTAAAGTCAATAATTATCGAAAATAATTATTGTGTCGTTTTTCTGAGTTCCGTAAACTGAAAAGCTTTCTAGACGATAACTTAATCGTAACGTTTTCTAGTTATTTTGCTAACCGAAATAAGTTCGTAAATTAATATAACATATTAATTCAAACATTTCTCTAATAAGTATGTATTTAATTCTATTAAACACACAAATCTACGTAACCACCGTTAAATACTTAATGGACAATTAACGATAGTAAACGGAAAAAGTCGGGTTGTTACACTTATGTGTATAATAAAGTATGTGTGTGTGTGTGTGTTTATATATATATATATATATATATATATATATATATATATACGTGACTACATACGTGTCATTGATGATGAAACATCGGTTGGATGTGATCATACGATGTTAAGCAAAGAAAATTTGTCCTCAAGTATTCTATAGAATGAGAAAATCACCAAAACGCGCTCGACTTGAAGACACGGACGAAATCCTCCATCAGAAGCTGCACGGTCAAACCACGGCCTACCGCACACTCAACCGCAGAGTGTTTACCCTCTATGGCCGAACCCACAGTCGACCGCAGATGACTGCACGGGTCCAGACGGCTTTTAAATCGCAATTCAAGCTCTCACTTTTCAATTCCCTCAATATATATTTCACTCATTCTCCCTCACGGTTCAAGACTTCGAACCGCGCACTGAACAACTCATTTTCACTCAATCTTAATCTTCACTCTCGGTAAGATTAATCTATGAATTCCCTTCATTCAATTGTGTTCGTATGATGAAATCTTCAAACCAAAATTGAAGAAACCCTAACTAGAAGAGTCTAAAATTTAAATTGATGCAAATAGTCAAATGTGTTCTTGAAAAACATCCAAATAATGTTGAAATCATGATTAATAATGCATCAATTCAAGTTATGAATTCTAGGGTTCATCATATAATTAGATTAGGTTTTCATAAATTTATTGTTCACATGTTGCAAGTACTTTATCACTAATAGAGAGTAATAATGTAGATAATGATAACATCAAAACACTCATGTATTGATGAAAATCAAGTTTGCAAAACGTTAACACATGTGAACATTATGAAAATCATTATTAATCTAAGTGCAAACGCATTATCACCAAAAGAGGGTGAGAATGTGGAGAATGTTAACATCAAAACACTATGTATTGATGATAACCAAGTTTGCAAATCAATGTCTTGTATGAACATTATGAGAACAAGTGTTCATACAATTGCAAACACATTTCCACCAAAAGAGGGAGAGAATGTGAAGAAAGTTAACATCAAAACACTCATGTATTAATGTTAACTAAGTTTGAAAAACATTGATTACACAATTTTGTCATTTGTACTTACACTTTAAATTGAGTTAAGGTGTTATTGTGTAGGAAATGGTAAGAACAGATGATGCGGAATCAAGAGATAAAGGCATTTATGATCCACCTAAAGGTGCAAATGCAAGAATTGACTACAACAAGAAATGGATCAGTTCCAGAAAGATTATTAAAGGAAGAACGGTAAACTGCAGTGCATTTCTAGAGGCACTTGACAAATTTACTCATTTGGGACTAACCTCTTTCCTTTTCTTGAAAAGACTGGTATATCCTGAACTTGTGAAGGAGTTCTACGCTAACTTCAGTTTCAAAAATGACAAAGTCAAATTTCATCTCAGCAACCGATGGCATGAACTCTCTCTAGAGGAATTCGGCACAATTTTATGTGTTCCTACCGAAGGGCTTTGTTTCTACAATAGGAGACACAAGCTAGAAATTTTCCCAAGAACGTAAAAGCAACAGATTTCATGAACCACTTCTTCAAACCAACCGCTGACCACATAGAAATTATTTCTAATGGAATGATGGGAAGGGATCTATTACCCAAGTTCAACATTTAGAACATGATAATAGATCACAACATCTATTTCAAAGGGGGAAATCATGCAAATATTCATGCCACACATATATTTGTTATGTGGGCTATTGAGTTTGATAATTCCATCAATGTAGCCTTCCTTATGGCATCACGAATGAACAAAGTGCTCACAGAATCGACCAGAGGACTTCCCTACGGTATACATCTCAACTTGCTGTTTGCTCATCTCAAGGTCACCCATCACATCTCGCATGCTCCCTCTCTTAAACCTATCAACAAACTCACTACTGTCAAAAGCAGGCATCAGTCCGGAACATATCGCAAGAGACATGCAAGCTCGTGTAGCTACTCAAAAGATATTGAAAATACGATCCTGGTGAGGCATACGAAGAAATGGAAATATCCTCTGAAAGTGAGGAGGACAACATGGAAGAAAACTATGAAGAATTCTTGAACATGAACAGAAATGCAAGGGTTAACAAGATTCTTGAGAAAGAAGTGAAGCTTAGAAAGAACAACTCCAGGCACATGAAGGCCATGAAAGATATGATAAAAGGCTTTCATGCAAACGAGTGTAGAAGGAAGAGAAGGAATGTGTTTTAAATTTCTATTTGTGAGACTTATGCGTTTGAACAATTTTTAGTTAATGACAATAACTGTTTTTTTTTTTAAAATAAATTAGCATGCTAAGTCAAAATCACAAAAACAACCAAACAGACTCTGTACGATCTACACCACGGTCAACCGTAGAGAAAACTGTGTACAGTCTGTTGAAAACATGTCCCTAAATACACCACAAAAATCCAAACTTCAATTAAAGTGCTTTCAGAAGTCAGAGAGAGATTGATTCACATAACATACTCTCTCATCTCTCAATATGGCTTTGCACATTAAAAGACTCTATTACACCAATTTAGAAATAAAGCATTCAAGTATGCTATCTTTGGTGTTGTCCAAAATGCTTATAAGAATCACCTGTTTAAGCAATCAAATATGCCACCATCCAAACCAAAATTAAAGGTTGAGACTCATAGCAGAAGGACGAGAAGTATTCTCCCATCAATTCTCGACATACCTTCTTGCTAACTTCTTTACAATAAAATGGGGCACCTTTCTCAACCTAAAAGGACCATTGTACTCTCTTCACATCCAAGAATTCTATGCAAACTTTTTCTTTTCACATGATGAGAAACTACTATTTTCTTTCTATGGAAAAAGATACTCTCTATCACTTCACGAATTTGGAAACATGAAGAAAATTCCAACCAAAGGACTAAAGTTCTTTCTAAATCCAAACTCCTTTTATGAGTTCCCTAAGTGGATGGAAAGAGATAGTGTCCCAGAAACATTATGTGATGGATCACTCTGATCAAACTCTATCAACAATGATGGACTTCTATGTCTTCATCTTTCTTCAACATATGATCTTTGGTAGCAAGTCATTACCATGAATGTCTACGAAAAGGGAGAACAGCTCTCGAGACTAAATGCCAATGAAATTAATCTTCTATGGTGTCTCTCGAGATCTTTTGAAGTAAACATTGCATATCTTATGGAGTCAAGAATGCAAAATGTTGCTCAAAACCCTCATCTTCTTTTTCCTTATGGTCGTCACCTAAACCAACTATTTGCATATGTTGGACTAAACACCTCCTTCTATCACGCTACTCAGATCTCCTCGTGCCCAATCAGCAGAGCCATGAAAAGACCATTCTGTTACGACCCGGAAATTTTCGACCAAATTTAAACTTAATCTTTATATAATTCTGACTTGATAAGCAATGAAATTTAATAAATCTTGAACCTCCGGAAAGAGTTTTACACAAGCTTTTGGTCACCCTTTTATTTCGACGATTCACGAACGTCATAACTTGATTTAATTGTTTAATTGTTTAATTATTATGTATATATATGGATTTATATATATTTAACTTGAAAATATGATAATTAAATATCTCATTAATTATATTAACAAAGTATTATATATATATATATATATATATATATATATATATATATATATATATATATATATATATATATATATATATATATATATATATATATATATATATATATTCATACTACTAATTTAAAGAATTTTTGAACAATATATATGTTACTATTTAAACGACGTAATTAACTTATGTTAAAATGTATTTATATATAATGTATTACGAGTGTAAATACATCCTTACAATTATTGAATACACTTTATAATATACCAATACATATAAAGGATAGCTATACTCGTATTTCCGTTCAATCTCCTCAAGAATTCTGCTCGCATTCATACGGTATTTTTACCCGTATTATACACAGCTTTTAGAAGTATTTACTATTGGTATATACCAATAAAAATCTGCAATTATTTGTGTAATATGTCATCCATGACCTAATCAATTTAATATGTCATGCATGACTTAATACAATTTAACTTATCTTAGATATTTTCACTAAAATCCAAAATTATAAGCTTATAAATAAGGACCATTTTAACTCATTTTTACTCCACATTTTCTTAAACTAAAAATACACACTTGAATGCTCTCATATCCTACTTCAATCTCAGCAACTTTCCTCTTCATAATCAAGGTAAAATACTCCTCAAAATCCTTGTTCAATTCCTTGTATAGTTGCTATCTTATTATACTTATAAAACTTGTAAAAACTAGAACTTGATTTGGTGAACACCAAGCTTGTTTGAAAAACTAATCTAATCTTTCTAAATTAACTCTAATAACACTTATTTATATGTATTATGATGTTATATTAAGTTAATATAAGAACTTATAACTTGTACATATGAAGAGCACCTTGAAACTTAACATATATGCCTTAATCTCCATTCAGCAAAAAGCGGGCTGTTTTAGGTTGGGAATTAAAAACCTATCTTAGACTTTGAGTTCGAGGCTAAGACTTTGGAAATATGTTAATATATGTAAATAAGACTTCCAGTATTGTTTTCATGATTTTAGACAAAGTGGAAGTATTTTATCAAAAATCATATATTGGGTGGATGCGGGGATTTTTCCAAATCTGTCCACCAACACAAAAAGTGGGTAAAGCTCTAAACATTACTACTTAGGATGAACATTTAGAATTGGTTTTGTAAAATTTACTTCTTAAGGAATCCATAGCAATTTGATTCACTTTAAACGGAGTTGTAATGAATATTTGGCGAGCAAAACAAAATCTGCTAAAATTAACGTTGTATGGACGAAATTTATATTATAAAAACTATATTAACCATATCCTTGTTAACTTTTCCTATATCCTATATATATTTGGACATGTTATTAGTAGTATAACAAAATATTATAATCTTGGTTAATTCTGTGATTGTATATATGTATAATAATACTCTTGGTACGTCCTAACACAATAAGTATACAATACGTTTTGATAAATCCTAAGACAATACGTACACAATATGTCTTAGTTAATTCTAAGACAATACGTATACAATACGTCTCTGGATTGATGCAAAGACAATACGTATACAATACGTCATGGGGTAATTCTAATATTATATATATATATATACACCGATTATTGGACTGTTGGACTTTTCGGACTATTTTGGACTACTAACAAAGGACTACTAACAATGGACTACTAACATAAAATGTTAAAAATTATTATATAAGTATTCTATGAACTTGCTTTAATTTATTAATATGTCGTATTATTATCTGAATCGTTATTATTGTTATAGGTTCGTGAATCCAAGGACGACGGTCATATTTTTAATAAGTTGAAAACTTATTATTAATATACTTTTACTACTGTAAGTATATAGTCCCATTTTTAAACTCTACAAATATTTTGGGATGAGAATACATGCATTTTATGTTTTAAGCCATAGACACAAGTACTTAAAATATATTCTACGTTGAGTTGTACCACTTTGCATATCTTCCCTAATAGCTTGGTAACTAATATTTACATGTTGTAAGAACATGTATACGCGAATCCTATTGATAGATCTATCGAGTTTGACAACCCCAACAGGGCTAGTCGCTCTAGTATCGTAAACGGTTGCATAGTACTTCGTTTTTACTACACTTGGTACAGTGTAGGGAGATTTCATAATAAAGGGAATACGCCACATTAATGGTTAAGTATGGTTACTGAAGCACTCAACAACTTATAGAATACTTTTATACACTTGCGAGTGTACATATATTTATAACTATGAAATCTTGTGGTCTATATTTATATCGATGCTAAACCTATATATCTCACCAACCTTTGTGTTGACTGTTTAAGCATGTTTATTCTCAGGTCCTTAAGAAAGTCTTCTGCTGTTGCATTATCTGAGCAAGCTGTGCATGGAGTCTCATGCTTTGGTTTAAATAAAGTGTTGCATTCAATAAAACCTTTGTCATGTATTATATTCGACTGTTATGTCACGTGTGTAGTATTTGGAAACCGATGTATTTTGGGGAATATTTCTTAAATAATCGTCCACTTATTTAAAACATGCATTATGTATAATAATGGTGTGTTTTTTTTATAAACGAATGCAATATTTTCTAAAACGTATCATATAGAGGTCAAATACCTCATTATGGGACCAATGAATAACGTACCGCGTTTATAGTAATATGGACGGGTCGTTTCACATTCTATGAATCAGAATTAGATGATCCTCCAAATTTTAACTTTTTCGCTCTTCAGGAATAATGAAAAGTGATTCATAGAAACACTCTAAGAATTGGACGTTTCTTAACCAAGCTTGAAAACTTCATCAAGGGTGGTCGTCGCTTCTCTCATCACAACACTTAGATCTATAACCATCGTCATGCAAATCTCTAGTGAGATACTATGCATGTTAATTTCTATCGTGTACTTGTCTTAGGAATGAATAGAATTTGTGTGTTTAGTATTTTATGTTTTGTGGTCAATAATTTCCACCGTGTACGATTCAAGGGGGAGCATTTTTCTAAGGGTATGCTTAGTTCTAGGGAAGCTAACGTTTTTGCATCGACGAAAGGGGGAGAAAGTTGGGTATAAGTGATGTTAACACTTGTGCATATTTATAGATAAATGTCCACCATCACTTATGTGGTTGTCATCATCAAAAAGGGGGAGAATGTTGGGGAAGGATGTTGGTTTATGCTTAAAGATAATATTAATCTTAACCAATGTTAATTAGTGTTTTGATGATGACACATGCACATAACCAAAAGTGATGGTAGACATCTTGACATAAATATACAAGTTCACTAATCCACAATTTTTCTAGCAAAAGACCAAACAAATAAAGGTTAAAATAAAAATATATATGCCACACGGTTTGGTTCACGATCGACCACAGACCATACTATGGGAATCCTGTACCTTGGTTTATGAAACGAGGTACACGGTCGACTTCACAGCCTACCGTGGATCAACCACATAATTTTCTATCCAAATCTATTTATCAAATAAAGTTTGACCACTTCAGGGCATCTATAATTCATAAAACTTGTTTCAACATGCTTAGAATGTAGTGACCCGAACTTTTCCATGTTTATATATATTAAATGAAATTGATATTTATATGATTAAGTGTTTCCAACATGTTAAGCAATCAAACTTGTTAAGACTTGATTAATTGAAATAGGTTTTATATAGACAATTGACCACCCAAGTTGACCGGTGATTCACAAACGTTAAAACTTGTAAAAACTATGTGATGTCATATATATGGATATATATATATATATATATATATATATATATATATATATATATATATATATATATATATATATATATATATATATATAGTTAACATGGTATTATGATAAGTAAATATATCATTAAGTATATTAACAATGAACTACATATGTAAAAACAAGACTACTAACTTAATGATTTCGAAACGAGACATATATGTAACGATTATCGTTGTAACGACATTTAATTGTATATATATCATATTAAGATATATTAATATATCATAATATCATGATAATGTAATAATTTAACATCTCATTTGATATAATAAACAATGGGTTAACAACACTTAACATGGTCGTTAACCTAAAGGCTTCAAAACAACATTTACATGTAACGACTAACGATGACTTAACGACTCAGTTAAAATGTATATACATGTAGTGTTTTAATATGTATTTATACAATTTTGAAAGACTTCAAGACACTTATCAAAATACTTCTACTTAACAAAAATGCTTACAATTACATCCTCGTTCAGTTTCATCAACAATACTTCCAAGTTTGCTAGCTTACTTCCAATCTTGTAAAGTGATCATCCAACCTCAAGAAATCTTTCTTATTTATAGTAAGATATCTTTCTAATATAAGGTAATACTCATATTCAAAATTTGATTCAATTTCTATAACTCTAACAATCTTATTTCGAGTGGAAATCTTACTTAAACTTGTTTTCGTGTCATGATTCTGCTTCAAGAACTTTCAAGCCATCCAAGGATCCTTTGAAGCTAGATATATTTTTCTCATTTCCAATGGGTTTATCCACAAAACCTGAGGTAGTAATGATGTTCATAACATCATTCGATTCATATATATAAAACTACCTTATTCGAAGGTTTAAACTTGTAATCACTAGAACATAGTTTAGTTAATTCTAAACTTGTTCGCAAACAAAAGTTAATCCTTCTAACTTGACTTTTAAAATCAACTAAACACATGTTCTATATCTATATGATATGCTAACTTAATGATTTAAAACCTGAAAACACGAAAAACACCGTAAAACTGGATATACGCCGTCGTAGTAACACCGCGGGCTGTTTTGGGTTAGTTAATTAAAAACTATGATAAACTTTGATTTAAAAGTTGTTCTTCTGGGAAAATGATTTTTCTTATGAACGTGAAACTATATCCAAAAATCATGATTAAACTCAAAATGGAAGTATGTTTTCCAAAATGGTCATCTAGACGTCGTTCTTTCGACTGAAATGACTACCTTTACAAAAATGACTTGTAACCTGTATTTCCAACTATAAACTTATACTTTTTCTGAATAGATTCATAAACTTAATTTCAATATGAAACCATAGCAATTGAAATCACTCAAAACGGATTTAAAACGAAGAAGTTATGTGTAAAACAAGATTGGATATTTTTACTTGTTGTAGCTACGTGAAAATTGGTAACAAATCTTTACAAATCATATCCTAGCTAACTTATATTGTATTATACATGTATTCTAATATATTATGTAATCTTGGGATACCATAGACACGTATGCAAATGTTTTGACATATCATATCGACCCATCTATATATATTATTTGGAACAACCATAGACACTCTATATGCAGTAATGTTGGAGTTAGCTATACAGGGTTGAGGTTGATTCCAAAAATATATATAATTTGAGTTGTGATCTAGCCTGAGACGTGTATACACTGGGTCATGGATTGGGTCAAGATAATATATATCAATTTATTTCTGTACATCTAACTATGGACAACTAGTTGTAGGTTACTAACGAGGACAACTGACTGAAAATATTTAAAACATTAAAACGTATTAAAAAAAATGTTGTAAATATATTTTGAACATACTTTGATATATATGTACATATTTGTTATAGGTTCGTGAATCGACCAGTGGCCAAGTCTTACTTCCCGACGAAGTAAAAATATGTGAAAGTGAGTTATAGTCCCACTTTTAAAATCTAATATTTTGGGATGAGAATACATGCAGCTTTATAAATGTTTTACAAAATAGACACAAGTACGCAAAACTACATTCTATGGTTGGATTATTAAACCGAATAATGCCCTTCAAGTGTGGTAGCCTAAGAATTAGGGAAATGGCCCCTAATTGACGCGAATCCTAAAGATAGATCTATTGGGCTTAACAACCCCCATTCAGGTTATGGATGGTTTAGTACTTCGAGATTATTATACAGATGAGAGGTTCTGTTTTGGGGATATTCTATGCATTAAGTTAACGTCGGTTACCAGGTGTTCAACATATGAATGATTTTTATCTCTATGCAGCTTGCGAAATGCCTGATAAGAGATGTGTTATAAAAATGAAATCTTGTGGTCTATTATTATGATTTAATAATATGTAGGTTAAACCTATAACTCACCAACAATTTTGTTGACGTTTTAAGCATGTTTATTCTCAGGTGATTATTAAGAGCTTCCGCTGTTGCATACTAAATTAAGGATAAGATTTGGAGTCCATGCTTGTATAATATTGTTTAAAAACTGCATTCGAAGACTTATGTTGATGTGTAATATTATTGTAAACCATTATGTAATGGTCGTGTGAAAAATGCTATATTTTAGATTTTCATTATTTGATAATCGTCGTAATATTTTAAAGGTTATGGTTTGTTTTAAAATCGAATGCAGTCTTTGAAAAACGTCTCATATAGAGGTCAAAACCTCGCGACGAAATCAATTAATATGGAACGTTTATAATCAACATGAACGGGACATTTCAGTTGGTATCTGAGCGTTAGTCTTAGAGAACTAGAAATTTGCATTAGTGTGTCTTATCGAGTTTGTTAGGATACATTAGTGAGTCTGGACTTCGACCATTTTTTCTTTAAAAACGATTGCTTAACACTTTTGTTGGAAATTATATATTATTAACATGTAAATATTATGTGATATATTAACCTCTTAATGTGTTTGATATTGTGTGATAGATGTCTACCACTAGTACAAATCCCATCGACTCACCTAATAATAATGAAGAGTCGAATATAATTTGGGAAGATTCACAAATTCCCGAAGAGGAACCGAAAGACGAGGAACCGGAAGAAGAGGAACCAGAAGAAAGTGGAATCAGAAGAGGAGGAACCAGAAGAAGAAGAGGTTCCGGAAGAGGAAATATTGATACCTATAGTAAATCGATTAAATAAAAGAAAATCCTCAACCAACGGACCAAAGTTAATAATGGTCAATGGTGTTTCCGCCGAGGAAGAAAAATATTGGAAAGATTATCAATTTTCCGATGAATCAAATCCCGATGAGGATTCCGATGATGTTATAGAAATTACCTCGACCCAATTTAATAAATCGAAAGAAAATAATAAGGGAAAAGGTATAAAAATAGAGAAACCCGATTCCAACCTCGATGAACTTTATATGTATCGGCAACATCCGTATTTCCTAAAATGTAACAATGACCCGGGAACCTCTAAACCACCAGGTTTTTCTAAACCATTGTGGAAAACGACAGCTCGTATTAAGGGAGCATCATATATCCCTAGGAAATTAGCAAAACGAACCAAGTCCGAAGAAGAAGAAACGAGTGAGTCAGATTAAAGAGTTGTAATCATGTTGTGTAATATATGTAATATAGTGTGCTTGTACTTTTATGTTCTATGTAAAAATTGCTTGTATTGTTTGTTAATTATCTTTTACGAATCTAATCCTTGTCTATTTTACAGTAAAAAAACAAAATGGACGTTAAGGGTAGACAACCGAATATTTTAAAAGACCTACCAGAGGATATGATTAAGGAAATCTTGTCTAGAGTCGGTCAAAATTCATCAGCACATTTAGTTATGGCGAAATTAACTTGTCAAACATTTGAAAGACTTTCCAGAAATGCCTTAGTTTATAAAAGGCTTTCCTTTGATAGGTGGGGTATATCACATTGGGGAGACCGTAAATTACGCCGTGTTTTCTTTAAAGCGTTAAATGCGGGGAACCCAAATGCAATTTTACGCTACGGGTTAAGAACCTATTTTGACTCAACATATCCCAACATAGGATTTTGTGAGTTAGAAAGAGCTTCTAACATGCAACATAAAGAAGCATGTTACGCTTACGGGTTAATAATGTTCGCTTCTCATCAAATTGAGAAAAAGAACATTGGGTTGCAAATTTTAAATAAAACATTCCCACAAGTGATGGACTCGGTAGTTGAGATGAGGAACAAGGTTTTTAGATTATTACGGGGCTGTTAGACATTACGAAACCCTCGTCCTTTTGACGACATTACAACATGCTGTCTTGTCAACGGTCACAACGGTTATGTTCCACAAGACCAACGATGGGATGTAGTCATAGTAAAACCAGAATGCATGACTTGTTTCTGGACGTATGAATTACGTGTCTTTATTGCCTTTGTTGAACGACTTGCATATTAACTAGAATTGTCTTCGTAACTGTTTTGTATCAGAGTTTTTATGTGCTATATTTCATGCTATATGTAAAATAGCGGTATTGTAAGTTTGTAAAATATTGTATAAAAGTTTGAATGTGAAATATTATTATAATCAGTTTTCATATAGAATTGTAGTAGTTGAATTGTATGTTAGCTACTAAGTATGAACTTAACGGGTAGGTATTACCCGAATTAAAACTTATAAAATGCTAATATGAAGAAAAAGCTTTTATAAATGAGTTCATATTATGCTACGGAATACTATTGACTACTCTTAATATTCTATATGATTAACTTAATTCTTTTGGCTATTTTTGAAGGAAATGGCACCGACTACTCAGAACTTGAACATGAGTGAGGAAGACTTCCGTGCTTTCCTTGCAGCAAATATAGCCGCAGTACAGGCTGCAATGCAAAACAACAATAACTCAGGGTCTAGTAGTGGAGTTAACTCCACAGGAAATCGTGTAGGATGCTCCTACAAGGCTTTCACTGCCTGTAAACCTCTGGAATTCGATGGAACTGAAGGACCAGTCGGACTGAAACGATGGACCGAAAAGGTCGAATCTGTGTTTGCTATAAGCAAATGTGCTGAGGAATATAAGGTAAAGTATGCTACGTATACCTTCACAGGTACTGCGTTAACATGGTGGAATACCTATCTCGGACAAGTGGGACAAGATGCTGCTTACGCACTACAGTGGTCAACATTCAAACACTTAATGAACGAGCAGTACCATCCCAGAAATGAGGTCAATAAGCTCAAGGTAGAGCTTAGAGGGTTACGAACACAAGGGTTTGATATTACCATGTACGAACGACGATTCACAGAGTTGTGCCTATTGTGTCCGGGAGCGTTCGAAGATGAAGAAGAGAAAATCGACGCATTTGTAAAAGGGTTACCGGAAAGGATCCAAGAGGATATAAGTTCACACGAGCCCGCCTCCATACAAAAGGCAATTCCAATGGCTCATAAACTTATAAATCAAATTGAGGAAAGGATTAAAGAACAGGCGGCTGAAGAAGCCAATACGAAACAAGTCAAGAGGAAATGGGAAGAAACCAGTGACAAGGGTCACAATTTCAATAATCAACCCAACAATCATAACTACAATCGCACCAATTTTTGCAACAACAAATGCAACAACAACAACCACCCCAGCAACAACTACAATAACCGTTTCAACGACAATAACAACCGCAACAACAACAATCCCAACAATAACAACAAGAGGTAGAAATTCTGCCAGAGATGTGAAGGATACCATCCAACTGGGCTCTGTACAGCAGTGTGTACTAAGTGTAATAGAAAGGGCCATGGTGCGATAAAGTGCGAAATCTACGGATCAATGGCTAAGGGAACAAATAATGCCGGAACAAGTTATGCAGACATTACCTGTTTCGGATGCGGGAAGAAGGGCCATTACAAAAATATGTGTCCAAATCAGGGGGATAATAATGGGCAAGGCCGAGGAAGAGTCTTCAACATTAATGCGGTTGAAGCGCAGGAAGACCCGGAGCTTGTTACGGGTACGTTTCTTATTGACAATACATCTGCTTATGTTTTATTTGATTCGGGTGCGAATAGAAGCTATATGAGTAAGGATTTCTGTGCTGAATTAAGTTGTCCATTGACGCCTTTGGATAATAAGTTAATACTAGAATTAGCAAATGGTAAATTAATTGTAGCAGATAATATATGTCGGAATCGAGAAATTAAACTAGTTAGCGAAACATTTAAGATTGATTTGATACCAGTAGAGTTAGGGAGTTTTGATATGATAATCGGCATGGACTGGTTGAAAGAGGTGAAAGTAGAGATCGTATGTTACAAAAATGCAATTTGCATTGTACGAGAAGAAGGAAAACCCTTAATGGTGTACGGAGAAAAGAGCAACGCGTAGCTAAATCTTATTAGTAATTTGAAGGCACAAAAGTTAATAAGAAAGGGTTGCTATGCTGTTCTAGCACAAGTCGAGAAAGTACAAACTGAAGAAAAGAGCATCAATGATGTTCCCGTCGCAAAAGAATTTCCCGATGTATTTCCGAAAGAATTACCAGGATTACCTCCACACTGATCCGTTGAATTTCAAATAGATCTTGTACCGGGAGCTGCACCAATAGCTCGTGCTCCATACAGACTCGCACCCAGCAAAATGAAGGAACTTCAAAGTCAATTACAAGAACTTCTAGAGCGTGGTTTCATACGACCAAGTACATCACCATGGGGAGCTCCTGTTTTGTTTGTCAAAAAGAAGGATGGTACATTCAGGTTATGTATCGACTATCGAGAGTTGAACAAACTTACCATCAAGAACCGTTACCCACTACCGAGAATCGACGACTTATTTGATCAATTACAATGCTCATCAGTTTATTCGAAGATTGATTTACATTCTGGGTATCATCAAATGCGGGTGAAGGAGGACGATATTCCGAAAACTGCTTTCAGAACGCGTTACGGTCATTATGAGTTTATGGTTATGCCGTTTGGATTGACTAACGCACCAGTTGTGTTCATGGACCTCATGAACCGTGTGTGTGGGCCATATCTCGACAAGTTTGTCATTGTTTTCATTGATGACATACTTATCTACTCAAAGAATGATCAAGAGCACGAAGAACATTTGAGAAAAGTGCTAGAGTTGTTGAGGAAAGAAAAACTGTATGCTAAGTTTTCAAAGTGTGCATTTTGGTTGGAAGAAGTTCAATTCCTCGGTCACATAGTGAACAAAGAAGGTATTCAGGTGGATCCGGCAAAGATTGAGACCGTTGAAAAGTGGGAAACCCCTAAAACTCCGAAGCATATACGCCAATTTTTAGGACTGGCTGGTTACTACAGAAGATTCATCCAAGATTTTTCCAAAATAGCAAAACCCTTGACTGCATTAACGCATAAAGGGAAGAAATTTGAATGGAAGGATGAACAAGAAAAAGCGTTTCGATTGTTGAAGAAAAAGTTAACTACGGCACCTATATTGTCATTGCCTGAAGGGAATGATGATTTGTGATATATTGTGACACCTCAAAGCAAGGCCTCGGTTGTGTATTAATGCAACGAACGAAGGTAATTGCTTATGCGTCTAGACAATTGAAGATTCACGTGCAAAATTATACGACACACGATTTGGAATTAGGCGCTGTTGTTTTTGCATTAAAGACTTGGAGGCACTACTTATATGGGGTCAAAAGTATTATATATACCGACCACAAAAGTCTTCAACATATATTTAATCAGAAACAACTGAACATGAGGCAGCGCAGGTGGATTGAATTGTTGAATGATTACGACTTTGAGATTCTTTACCACCCGGGGAAGGAGAATGTGGTAGCCGACGCTTTGAGTAGAAAGGACAGAGAACCCATTCGAGTAAAAGCTATGAATATCATGATTCACAATAACCTTACTACTCAAATAAAGGATGTAACAACCCAAACCAAACCACGAACAACCCGAGTAAAAATGTGAAAAAAAAAAAAAATAAGCTGTTCAGTTAGTGGCGCGGCGCGCCAGGTATCCACGCGGCACGCAGAATCACCTGGACAGCCCGCTGTCTCCGGAAGTCAATTACACGAAAATGTTTGACCCTTTCCCGACATAATTAGACAAAACGCTTTCAACCACATACTCATACATGTAAAACTAACACGTTCCATTAATAAAATTATTTTTACGAAGCGGGGCCCACATCGACCGTTTTACGAGATTAATACATAATGAGAGTTTTGACCACCAAAAAGTTTAAATGCCAAACGACGCATCGAGCATGGTGTTTGGGGTTAAACTACCCAAGTCTCGGTCGAACTTCCAAAAAAGCTATAATCCCCGAGCCACTAATCCAAGCGAATACCTTTGCCCTTATCCAAGCCGGATTCTAAAAAGGTAAACAATGAGAGGGTAAGCTAACGCTTAGTGAATGCAATAATTATACATATACATATATAATACACCTACTTGCAAGCACTTATACAAATACCTCATACACGCTAGCAATTTATATAGCATACCATCGCAAGTATAACTCTAAACCCTTCAAGATCACAAGCTAGCACAACAATATCATATATATAACCCGAATAATATAATATACTACAATACAACGCGTAATTATGGTTAACCAATAACACAGGGGAATGGTACTTCAAATTTCCCATCGGTGTTCATAACAACCGTTAGTGTACAACGAAATATATCACTAACCCCTAGGCGAAACGGACAACGAAATATCCATTCAAGCAATCGTTAGTGTACAACGAAATATATCACTAACTCTTGGGCAATTTGGACAACGAAATATCCATCGTTAGTGTACAACGAAATATATCACTAACTCTTGGTGGTATAGACACGTATACCCGGCCCCATCCCCCGCCCTACAAATAGATACATTATATACACACATGTATAATCATTCCACTCACCTTACGCCTTCGGTGAATCGATAAACCAAGCTTGAAACGTCAAGGTAACACACCTATTACAATGTACACATAATCAACATCCATTCAAGTTGGTCAAATTCGCAACACTCACCATCACTAGGTCTTTTTGACCCATTTGGACACTTAACCCTAAAAGTGGGTCAACTCACACCCAAAACCCTAATATTAGCCAAGGTAGGTTTAAAACGCATTTCAACACTAGGTTTATGCATTAATCACAAACATTAACTAACTTAGGTCCATTTTGACCCATTTGACCAATTAAAGTCAACACACCCATTTTGGGTCATCCACTAACCTACTTAACACCCATTCACATATATATAAGTGTGCTAGTAATTTCACTAACCAATTTAGGCTCACAAACATAAATTGATACTTTGAAAACCCTAGTTAGTCATTTTTGAGTCTACATGACCCAAATTCACCCTAAACCCCCAAGTCACTAGCAAAAATGGGTTTTATGTGAAACCCTAACCCTTAATACAATTAAAGTAAGAAATTAGGTTTTATAACTTACCAACACAATCACCACGTAGCTAGCGACTAGGTGAACAACTTTAGAACTCGCACTAAGACCCGATTCAACCTCCTTCTTCCTTTAATGGAGCTCTCTCACACTAGAAAACCCTTTCTCTCACTAAATAAATTTGGAAGAGATGAAGTAGATGGAAATGGAGTTAATGATGCTCCAACACTGACCTAGAGCCTTTAATTCGGGCCCCATGTGTAATTACCAAAAAGCCTTCAAAATATCTTGATTAAAACATGGTGAGCTGTCAGCAGCAAATGGCGCGGCGCGCCAAGTGCCCGCCCGGCGCGCAACACCCCTGAGTCAGAATCTGACCCCTTTTGTATGTACAACAAAATTCCCACTTCAAGTATCCTAAATTACGCATTTGTACAAGGAAAATATTCTGGTCTTACAACTCTCCCCCACTTGAATCGGAGCGCGTCCTCGCGATCCAAGCCGCATGACAAGCAGGAAGATACACCAACACGAATTCGTAAACTCAGAACCTTTACTACGATGCCATTGGACCTTAAAGGTCCTCACCTCTTTGTTACGCAACATTTTCACCTTTTCATCAAGTATAGCGATCGGTTCTTCAACATACTCTAACTTATTGTTTAACTTGATCTCATCTAGTGGCATCCATGACGAATCATCCACAAGACACTTACGGAGATGGGAAACATGAAATGTATTATGGATCCCCGCAAGTTCTTCGGGTAGTTCCAAACGATACGCAACTTCACCAACACGAGCTAAAATCTTAAACGGCCCAATAAACCGAGGAGCTAACTTTCCCCATTTTCGAAATTGAATAATACCTTTCCATGGCGAAACCTTAAGCATCACCATGTCACCTTCTTGAAATTTGATCGTTCGTCTACGTTTATCGGCATACGACTTTTGCCTATCTTGAGCCTTCTTCAAGTGATCCCAAATAATATCAATCTTGTTATTCGTCTCCAAAACTAAATCGGTACTTTCGATTTCCTTTTGACCCACTTCACCCCAACAAATTGGAGTTCGACACCTTCTACCATATAACATCTCATATGGCGGTATTCCAATACTAGTGTGAAAACTATTATTGTACGAGAATTCCACCAAACGCAAATGATCATCCCAACTACCACCGAAATCAATAATACACGCACGTAACATATCTTCCAAAGTTTGATTCGTACGTTCGGTTTGACCGTCCGTTTGAGGATGGTACGCCGTTTTCATATTCACCCTCGTACCCATATCTTCATGAAACTTCTTCCAAAATCGAGAAGTAAAATGCGTCTCCCGATTCGAAACGATAGACGCGGGAAAGCCATGTCTCGATATCACCTCTTTAATGAACATCTTCGCGAGTGCCTCCGACGTAATTGCTTCTTTAATCGGAAGAAACAATGCACTCTTTGTCAATCTATCAACGATCACCCAAATATTATCAAATTGGGTTCTTGCCGTCTTTGTCAACTTAGTAATAAAATCCATGGTAATATGCTCCCACTTCCACATCGGAATTTCTAGCGGTTGCAACTTACCATACGGCTTTTGGTGTTCGGCTTTAACTTGCAAACACGTGACGCATTGTTCAACATACTTAACAACGTCGCGTTTCATGCCCGGCCACCAATAATCTTTCCTCAAATCATGATACATTTTCGTCGCGCCCGGATGAATAGAATATTTTGACTTGTGCGCTTCATCAAGAAGCACCTTTCGGTAATCACACATATTAGGCACCCACACTCTTCCTTGAAAAGACAAAAAACTACGCGAACCCATAGTAATGAATTCCGATTGCCCCACAATTCATTCCGCATGCTTATTGTGAACATAAGCCTCTATTTGAATCACACCAAGTTTTTCAAGAAAATCGTTAGTAATGATCATACGTAACAATCCCAATCGTAACACCAGATGTTGACTCTTTCGACTCAACGCATCCGCGACTACATTCGCCTTGCCCGGATGGTAGAGTATCTCACAATCATATCCTTTCACCACGTCCATCCACCTACATTGATGATAATTCAAATCCCGTTGATCAAAAAGATGTTTCAAACTCTTGTGATCCGAATAAATCGTACACTTGACACCATACAAGTAATGGCGCCAAATTTTCAAAGCATGGACCACCACCGTTAATTCGAGATCATGAGTCGTGTATTTCTTTTCATGTTCCTTTAATTGGCGAGAGGCGTAAGCGATGACGTTACCTCGTTGCATTAGAACACACCCGAGCCCATTCAAAGAAGCATCACAATAAACTGTCATATCATCTACACCTTCCGGCAACACTAAGACCGGAGTTTGACACAACTTCTCTTTCAACAATTGAAAAGTGATTTCTTGCTCGTTCTCCCAATTGAACATCGTATTCTTCCTTGTCAACTTACTTAATGGAGAAGCAATCTTTGAAAAGTCTTGGATAAACCGACGATAATAACCGGCCAATCCGAGAAAACTTCAAATTTCCGTAGGCGTAGTCGGTTGTCCCCAACTCTTTACCGTCTCTATCTTCCCCGGATCTACTTGAATACCATTTTTGTTCACAATATGGCCAAGGAATTGAACTTCCCTTATCCAAAATTCACATTTCGAGAACTTATCATACAACTTCTCCCTTCGTAGCGTCTTCAAAACTTCACGCAAATGACGTTCATGTTCGTTCATACTTTTCGAATAGACTAGTATGTCGTCAATGAACACAATTACCGACTTGTCCAACATAGGTTGGCACACTCGATTCATAAGATCCATGAATGCCGCCGGTGCATTCGTAAGACCAAAAGGCATAACCACAAACTCGAAATGCCCGTAACACGTACGAAAAGCCGTTTTCTCAATATCTTCCTCACGGACCCGCATTTGGTGATAGCCGGACCGTAGGTCAATTTTAGAGAAATATGTCGCACCTTGGAGTTGATCAAATAAATCGTCAATCCTAGGCAATGGATAACGGTTCTTGATTGTCACTTTGTTCAACTCCCAATAATCAATGCACATACGCATACTTCCGTCTTTCTTTTTCACGAATAAAACCGGAGCGCCCCAAGGCGAAGCACTCGGTCGAATAAAACCCTTCTCAAGTAACTCTTGGGTTTGATTTAACAATTCTTGCATTTATGTCGGCGCTAAACGATAAGGAGTTTTAGCAATGTGAGTAGCTCCCGGAACCAACTAAATGCGAAATTCAACTTGTCTTTCCGCCGGAACACCCGGTAACTCATCCAGAAAAACGTCTTCAAACTCATTTACCACCGGAATTTTACGAATGGGTGGTGGCTCATCACGAGTATCAACAACATGGGCAAGAAAAGCCATGCCACCACTAACAAGGAAACGACGTGCCCGTGCAAAAGTGCATATCGGCACAAGTCTTCTACGCTTATCGCCATGAATAATTAACTCTCCCCCACTTGGGGTCTTTACACGAATAGATTTTTCATAGCATGCAATATCGGCTCTATTATGATCGAGCCAATCCATTCCAACCACGATATCAAAATCACCCAAAGTCATCGGGATGAGATCAATTTTAAAGTTCTCGGAACCAAACACAACATTACAATCTTTACACACATCAACCACTAGCACCGTCTTGCCATCCGCTATTTCGACTTCTACCGGACGACTTAACTTAGCTAACGGTTTATTAAGTTTAGGCACAAATTTTGGAGACACAAACGATAAGTTTGCACCGCTATCAAATAGAATCCTTGCCGGATTAGAGTTAACCATTAAAGTACCTGAGACGACTTCATTGGATTGCTTAGCTTCATCATTTGTCATCAAATAATTACGCCCCCTTGCTGACCCCACCGCCTTCTCTATCCTCTTAACTTGATCATTTCGGAGATCGGGGCACTCCGACTTTCGGTGCCCTTCTTGTTGGCAAATAAAACACGTGATCACATTTGTACGCGGTTTTGGGCAATCACGAGAGTAGTGACCTTTTTACCCACAATTGTAGCATGTGGTCGCGTGAACACTAGAAGCACCTTTCTTCACACTACCAACACTTTCGGATGCTCCCCTACTCTTCTTGTTCGAAAAGCTAGAAGTTTCAAACTTCCTTTTACTTGGCGCATAACTAACCGGACTCGGAGCTTGCGCTTCAAACCCCTTTGCCACCGCCAAAAGCCTAGCAAAAGTCTCAACATGACCAATACTAATTTTACCCTTCAAATCATCTCTAAGGGTCGCATGAAAGTCTTCCATTAATAATTGATCATTCCCCACATACTCGGGGAAAAAACGCGCTTTGGCGAGAAAGTTGGTTTTGAGAGTGTTTAGGTCCAAAGACCCTTGACGCATGTTCCTTAATTCGTTTCGCAATTTGGAAAGATCCGCTTGCGTACGATATTCAAGGAAAAACTCCTTGAACTCCGCCCAAGACAACCCCACAAAAGCCACATCACCCACCATATCAATTTTACCATCGACCCAATCTTTAGCATGGCCCCTCAACAAACTAGTAGCAAGCCTTATCTGTAGCGACCCCGACAAATCGTCAAGTGACGGCGTCGACTACGTAGGTCCCATTACATGGTCATAAGTCTTTAAGACAACGTTTGACCAAAATATGTCGCATTCATTTCAATGTAAACGGGTGTTTCAAGTTTACAAAAGAAGTTCGACGGCTAGTTACATTACAATGTTAAACGTACAATTGAAACCTATGCGACACAATTTAAAAGTAGCCAAAAAGATGCTCCAAATATGCATGTATACTCGACATCCAAGCAAGTATCAAAAGAGTGCGGAAGCATGTATCACTTAAGCATTCAAAACCTGAGAAAAACATAGAAGAATCTGTCAACGAAAACGTTGGTGAAATCATAGGTTTAGTAAGTAAAATGTATTGAACCACAAGGTTCTTTATGAATTGCTTAACCAAAATCGTTCACATTCCAAAATAGTATTTGTATCACGAGCACCCAATTATCAAGGCTTAACTGAATCTTCCCTCTGAATTTTTGAATTTAGTGTTAGAACTTACACTATACATTGTTGAAATTATATTTCATTCACTAACGGTAGCGAACCGTCTGAATGAGGGTTTGTTAAACCCGTATGGCCACACAACATAATTACACGCTTACACTTACACGCTGCAAGTGGAACTAATGATAATTGGATTGAGGACTTTTGTTCAAACTCGTATGCATCTTTGTATTCGCATTTGTTCACAATGTAAAAGCATGAAAAGTATATAAGTATGAAATGTATGTGTTTCTCAGCCCACGATGTAAAGAATAAAAGTGATTGGAAAAAGAAAAAAAATGGGACTATGATCTCACCTTGAGTGCAAGAATTAATAAAGTACTTCAACAAGTAAACGCGTGCAAAGACAAAACTAGTCTTGACCTAAACATATATGTTATATCAATAACGGTAAACACAAACGGTCAAAGATGTTCAATTAGTCCTATGGCTCGTTACGACTCTATTATAAAGCATGTGAATCAAATTGTCAAGTTTCATGCAAGATACAAGTAAAGAATCATGTTAGAAAGATTGCATAATCATTTGGTTAAGTTTGTCAAAAAGTCAAACTTTGGTCGGGTCAAAGTCAACGAAAAAGACAACATGTTCGGTTCGGGTCCCGGACTATTTTTCTATGCTAATTATTCATATATAAGTATATTAGAACAAGTTTCATGTGAATCGGAGGTCGATAGCTAGTCAAACATTTCGCGTGAAATGTGCCAAATGAAGCAGAATCTGGCCAGGCTAATCCGCGCGCCGCGCGGGGATGGGGAGCGCCGCGCCACCATCTGGGCAGACACTTTTCTGTTTTTCACAAGTATGCACGAGCTAAAACCAAATAACCACATCTTATGATCCGCAAACAATTAGAACATGTATCTTATATCATCGGAAAGGTAATTTGACGAGGAAAACACCTAGACACATTTCATCAAGCAATTCAACACTTACAACAACCCAAAACCGCATTAAACGTTCATAATCAAAGTTTCAAGTTCTAAAAACGCATTTCATGATTCGGGCAACCAATTTACATGTATGATATGCCGTTTTGAAGGTAATCAAGCACACATTGCAACCAAACACTTATCAACAACAATTCATAGCATTTGATGCACCAAAAGTTCATATAAAGCTTATCAAATCCTAATCCAAGTTCACAAAATCACTAATCATGTTCTTGAAGTTTTCTTAATCAACCTATACACCAAAACGAAGCTAATGATACTAGTAACACAATTAAAACATGGACTTTAACAATCTAACAACATATGAGCATCCAAAACACAAGATTAAGCAAGCATTTTTCATATTCAAGCTCGTTACACCAAAAACAACAAATCGAGCATACAAATTACATACACGACATCACAATGAGCCATAGACACTAATTAACAACTTTATAACTCAAAAATCTCAAGAACACATAAAATTAGTGATTTTAGAAAGTTACCCAAATGAGATGAAGTTGGTATCAAATTGAAGAGGATGAAGAGAGGATTCCAAATATGTATTTTGTTTTGATTGAAGTTTGCTACATCATGAATGGATGATGAATCTTTGTAATGGAGAATTTAAGAAAAATAGGGAAGTATTAAAGAAAAAGAGAAAATGGAGAGGATAATGAATGGAGGAGATGGTTTGACCACTTTGACCTAGTCAAAGGTTTGGTCTTTTGACAAGTCTAGTCCCTCTAGTTTGTAATCGGGTGCGGAAATTAACCAAACGAATTATTTTAAGTTACACGAGAGTACGGGAGACGTTATAATCCAATAACGAAAATATTGTAAGAATGTAGCTAATGGAGGATACGAATCGAGATACCGAGGATATAAAATAAAATAAAAAAAAAGACGGCGTTAAAAATAATTTAACGGAAAAAACGCGGGATGTTACATTATCTTCTTCTCGAGTGGGCACTCGGTCGTGCGAAAACAACCTTCAACATCGAAAATCCAAGCCGCACTCTTCATGGGGTCGGGATCCACGTGAAAGTGAGGAGGCTTAGTCGCCAAGAAGTTCTTATAGCTAAACTCCAACTCGCCCATAATTTGAGGTCTAGGAAACCTCCTTTCAACTTCTTCTTTAACGGCATTGGTCATTCGTTCTTGAATCATATCGACAATTTGTTCCGAAACCGACTCTTCGAGAATTTGCTTAACCTTTCGAGAGAAAACTGAAACATAGTTTTCTAGAGCGCCTCTATTTTGGTGGTCATCTCGTCCGTTTCCTCCACATGAGAAGGACCACCGTTGCCATTCGTATCCGTTCCATTTCTCGTCTTCATTCTAAAGATTAAAGAATGGATTAGACATCACCAACGAATTAATACACATAAATACCTATGCATATGACCGTACATACCCCACATCTAGCTCAATGCTTGTCGCACGTCCTTGCTTGACTTGACTTGCAACCGTAATAGTGGTCGCGACTCACTATTACGCTCACATGCTGTAGTGACCCGAACTTTTCCATGTTTATATATATTAATTGAGATTGATATTTACATGATTAAATGTTTCCAACATGTTAAGCAATCAAACTTGTTAAGACTTGATTAATTGAAATATGTTTCATATAGACAATTGACCACCCAAGTTGACCGGTGATTCACGAACGTTAAAACTTGTAAAAACTATATGATGACATATATATGGATATATATATAGTTAACATGATACTATGATAAGTAAACATATCATTAAGTATATTAACAATGAACTACATATGTAAAAACAAGACTACTAACTTAATGATTTTTAAAAGAGACATATATGTAACGATTATCGTTGTAAAGACGTTTAATGTATATATATCATATTAAGAGATATTCATACATGATAATATCATGATAATATAATAATTTAAAATCTCATTTGATATTATAAACATTGGGTTAACAACATTTAACAAGATCGTTAACCTAAAGGTTTCAAAACAACACTTACATGTAACGACTAACGATGACTTAACGAATCAGTTAAAATGTATATACATGTAGTGTTTTAATATGTATTTATACACTTTTGGAAGATTCAATACACTTATCAAAATACTTCTACTTAACAAAAATGCTTACAATTACATCCTCGTTCAGTTTCATCAACAATTCTACTCGTATGCACCCGTATTCGTACTCGTACAATACACAGCTTTTAGATGTATGTACTATTGGTATATACACTCTAATGATCAGCTCTTAGCAGCCCATGTGAGTCACCTAACACATGTGGGAACCATCATTTGGCAACTAGCAAGAAATATCTCATAAAATTACAAAAATATGAGTAATCATTCATGACTTATTTACATGAAAACAAAATTTCATATCCTTTATATCTAATCCATACACCAACTACCAAAAACACCTACAAACACTTTCATTCTTCAATTTTCTTTATCTAATTGATCTCTCTCAAGTTCTATCTTCAAGTTCTAAGTGTTCTTCATATATTCTACAAGTTCTAGTTACATAAAATCAAGAATACTTTCAAGTTTGCTAGCTCACTTCCAATCTTGTAAGGTGATCATCCAACCTCAAGAAATCTTTGTTTCTTACAGTAGGTTATCATTCTAATACAAGGTAATAATCATATTCAAACTTTGGTTCAATTTCTATAACTATAACAATCTTATTTCAAGTGATGATCTTACTTGAACTTGTTTTCGTGTCATGATTCTGCTTCAAGAACTTCGAGCCATCCAAGGATCCATTGAAGCTAGATCCATTTTTCTCTTTTCCAGTAGGTTTATCCAAGGAACTTAAGGTAGTAATGATGTTCATAACATCATTCGATTCATACATATAAAGCTATCTTATTCGAAGGTTTAAACTTGTAATCACTAGAACATAGTTTAGTTAATTCTAAACTTGTTCGCAAACAAAAGTTAATCCTTCTAACTTGACTTTTAAAATCAACTAAACACATGTTCTATATCTATATGATATGCTAACTTAATGATTTAAAACCTGGAAACACGAAAAACACCGTAAAACCGGATTTACGCCGTCGTAGTAACACCGCGGGCTGTTTTGGGTTAGTTAATTAAAAACTATGATAAACTTTGATTTAAAAGTTGTTATTCTGAGAAAATTATTGTTATTATGAACATGAAACTATATCCAAAAATTATGGTTAAACTCAAAGTGGAAGTATGTTTTCTAAAATGGTCATCTAGACGTCGTTCTTTCGACTGAAATGACTACCTTTACAAAAACGAGTTGTAACTTATTTTTCTGACTATAAACCTATACTTTTTCTGTTTAGATTCATAAAATAGAGTTCAATATGAAACCATAGCAATTTGATTCACTCAAAACGGATTTAAAATGAAGAAGTTATGGGTAAAACAAGATTGGATAATTTTTCTCATTTTAGCTACGTGAAAATTGGTAACAAATCTATTCCAACCATAACTTAATCAACTTGTATTGTATATTATGAAATCTTGAGATACCATAGACACGTATACAATGTTTCGACCTATCATGTCGACACATCTATATATATTTCGGAACAACCATAGACACTCTATATGTGAATGTTGGAGTTAGCTATACAGGGTTGAGGTTGATTCCAAAATATATATAGTTTGAGTTGTGATCAATACTGAGATACGTATACACTGGGTCGTGGATTGATTCAAGATAATATTTATCGATTTATTTCTGTACATCTAACTGTGGACAACTAGTTGTAGGTTACTAACGAGGACAGCTGACTTAATAAACTTAAAACATCAAAATATATTAAAAGTGTTGTAAATATATTTTGAACATACTTTGATATATATGTATATATTGTTATAGGTTCGTGAATCAACCTGTGGCCAAGTCTTACTTCCCGACGAAGTAAAAATCTGTGAAAGTGAGTTATAGTCCCACTTTTAAAATCTAATATTTTTGGGATGAGAATACATGCAGGTTTTATAAATGATTTACAAAATAGACACAAGTACGTGAAACTACATTCTATGGTTGAATTATCGAAATCGAATATGCCCCTTTTTATTAAGTCTGGTAATCTAAGAATTAGGGAACAGACACCCTAATTGACGCGAATCCTAAAGATAGATCTATTGGGCCTAACAAACCCCATCCAAAGTACCGGATGCTTTAGTACTTCGAAATTTATATCATATCCGAAGGGTGTCCCGGAATGATGGGGATATTCTTATATATGCATCTTGTTAATGTCGGTTACCAGGTGTTCACCATATGAATGATTTTTATCTCTATGTATGGGATGTATATTGAAATATGAAATCTTGTGGTCTGTTATTATGATTTGATATATATAGGTTAAACCTATAACTCACCAACATTTTTGTTGACGTTTTAAGCATGTTTATTCTCAGGTGATTATTAAGAGCTTCCGCTGTCGCATACTTAAATAAGGACGAGATTTGGAGTCCATGCTTGTATGATATTGTGTAAAAACTGCATTCAAGAAACTTATTTTGTTGTAACATATTTGTATTGTAAACCATTATGTAATGGTCGTGTGTAAACAGGATATTTTAGATTATCATTATTTGATAATCTACGTAAAGCTTTTTAAACCTTTATTGATGAAATAAAGGTTATGGTTTGTTTTAAAATGAATGCAGTCTTTGAAAAACGTCTCATATAGAGGTCAAAACCTCGCAACGAAATCAATTAATATGGAACGTTTTTAATCAATAAGAACGGGACATTTCAGTTGGTATCCGAGCGTTGGTCTTAGAGAACCAGAATTTTGCATTAGTGTGTCTTATCGAGTTTTTTAGGATGCATTTGTGAGTCTGGACTTCGACCGTGTTTACTTGAAAAATGATTGCTTAACAAATTTTGTTGGAAACTATATATTTTTAACATGTGAATATTATGTGATATATTAATCTCTTAACGTGTTTGATATTATGTGATAGATGTCTACCTCTAGAACAAGTCCCATTGACTCACCTAATAATAATGAAGAGTCAAATGTAAATTGGAATGATTCGTGGACTGATTCACAAGTTCCCGAAGAGGAACCGGAAGAAGAGTCGGAACCGGAAGAAGAATCAGAACCGGAAGAGGAGGAACCGGATGAAGAAATAGAACCGGTGGGGGAAATAATAAAACGGTTAAGTAAAAGAAAATCCTCAACCAACCGACCAAGGTTAATTATGGTCAATGGTGTTTCCGCCAAGGAAGCAAAATATTGGGAGGATTACCAATTTTCCGATGAATCGGATTCCGACGAGAATTCCGATGATGTTATAGAAATTACCCCAACTGAATTTAAAAAGGCAAAAGAAAATAATAAGGGAAAGGGCATAAAAATAGAGAAATCTAATTCCAACCCCGATGAACTTTATATGTATCGTCAACCCCCGAAGTCCTTAAGTTGTAACAATGACCCGGGAACCTCTAAACCACCAGGTTTTTCTAAACCAATGTGGATAACAACGGCTCGTATTAGGGGAAAATCATATATCCCTAGAAACTTGGCAAAACGAACCAAAACCGAAGAAGAAGAAACAAGCGAGTCGGAATAAGATAGTTGTATTCATGTGGTGTAATATATGTAATATAGTGTGCTTATGCTTTATGATATATGTAAAAATTGCTTGTATTAATAAGTATTTTTTTTATGAATCTAACTCTTGTCTATTTTACAGTATAAAAACGCAAAATGGATAGACAACCCAATATTTTAAGAGACCTACCCGGAGACATGATTGATGAAATTTTGTCTAGAGTCGGTCAGAATTCCTCGGCACAACTATTTAAGGCGAGATCAGTTTGTAAGACATTCGAAGAACGTTCCAAGAATGTCTTGGTTTATAAGAGACTTTCGTTTGAAAGATGGGGGATATCACATTGGGAAACCCATAAGTTACGATGTGTTTACTTTGACGCATATATTGCGGGGAACCCAAATGCTATTTTACGCAACGGGTTAAGAAATTATTTTGACTCAATATATCCGAATATTGGACTTCGTGATTTAGAAAAAGCGGCTAACATGCAACATAAAGAAGCATGTTATGCTTACGGATTAGTAATGTTCGCTTCTCACCAAAGTGAGAACAAGAACATCGGGCTACAACTATTAAACAAAACGTTTCCACAAGTGACGGAGTCGGTAATTGGGGTAAGAAATGAGGTTTTTAGATTATTACGGGACTGTTGGACATTACGTAACCCTCGTCCCTTTGATGACGTTACAACACGCTGTCTTATCAACGGCCATAACGGTTATGTTGCACAAGACCAAGGATGGGAAGTAGTCCTAGTAAAACCAGAATGCATGACTTGTTTCTGGACGTATGAATTACGTGTCTTTATTGCCTTTGCTGAACGACTTGTGTACTAGCTAGAATTGTCTTCACAACTATCTTGTATCAAAGTTATTGTGTGCTATATTTCATGCTTTATGTAAAATAAGCGGTATTGTAAGTTTGTAAAATATTGTATAAAAGTTTGAACGCGAAATATTATTATAATCAGTTTTTCATATAGAATTGTAGTAGTTGAATTGTATATTAGCTACTAAGTATGAACTTAACGGGTAGGTACTACCCGAATTTAAACTTATAAAACGCTAATATGAAGAAAAAGCTTTTATAAATGAGTTCATATTATGCTACGAAATACTATTAACTACTCTTAATATTCTGTATGATTAACTTGTTCCATTTGACTATTTTGAAGGAAATGGCACCGACTACTCGACACACCGTGAATATGAATGAAGAGGAATTCCGTACTTTTCTAGCTTCAAACATAGCCGCAGTACAGGCTGCGCTACATACCAACAATAACCTTGGATCTGGCAGTACAGGAAATCGTGTAGGATGCACCTACAAAGAATTCACTGCCTGCAAACCTTTGGAATTTGATGGAACCGAAGGACCGATCGGATTGAAACGGTGGACCGAGAAGGTCGAATCGGTGTTTGCCATAAGTAAGTGTACTGAAGAGGACAAAGTGAAGTACGCTACGCATACCTTCACAGGTTCTGCGTTAACATGGTGGAATACCTATCTAGAGCAAGTGGGACAAGATGATGCGTACGCACTACCGTGGTCAGCATTCAAGCACTTGATGAACGAGAAGTACCGTCCCAGAACCGAGGTCAATAAGCTCAAGACAGAACTTAGAGGGTTACGAACCCAAGGATTTGATATTACCACGTACGAAAGACGATTCACAGAATTGTGCCTATTGTGTCCGGGAGCATTCGAAGATGAGGAAGAGAAGATCGACGCGTTTGTGAAAGGATTACCGGAAAGAATCCAAGAAGATATAAGTTCACACGAGCCCGCCTCCATACAACAGGCATGTAGAATGGCTCACAAACTAGTGAACCAGATTGAAGAAAGAATTAAAGAACAGACTGCTGAAGAGGCCAATGTGAAGCAAGTCAAAAGAAAGTGGGAGGAAAACGGTGATAAGAATCACCAATACAACAACAGCAGCAATTACAACAATAATCGCAACAATTATCCCAACAATCGCAACATCAATCGCAACTACAACAAACGGCCCAACAACAACAACAACAACAACAACAACAACAACAGCAACTACAACAATCATCCCAACAACAATAATAACCGCAACAACAACAACAATCAGAAGCAGCTATGCCAAAGGTGTGAAAAGAATCACTCGGGGTTCTGCACCAAATTTTGCAACAAGTGTAAAAGAAATGGTCATAGCGCGACGAAGTGTGAGGTCTACGGACCAGGGGTTAATAGAACGAAAGGAACAAATGGTGTCGGAACGAGTAATGGCGGAGCAAGTAGTGTCGGAGCAAGTTATGCCAATGTAGTTTGTTATAAATGTGGAAAACCAGGCCACATTATTAGAAATTGCCCGAACCAGGAGAACACGAATGGACAAGGCCGTGGAAGAGTTTTTAATATTAATGCGGTAGAGGCACAGGAAGACCCGGAGCTTGTTACGGGTACGTTTCTTATTGACAATAAATCTGCTTACGTTTTATTTGATTCGGGTGCGGATAGAAGCTATATGAGTAGAGATTTTTGTGCTAAATTAAGTTGTCCATTGACGCCTTTGGATAGTAAATTTTTACTCGAATTAGCAAATGGTAAATTAATTTCAGCAGATAATATATGTCGGAATCGAGAAATTAAACTGGTTAGCGAAACATTTAAGATTGATTTGATACCAGTAGAGTTAGGGAGTTTTGATGTGATAATCGGTATGGACTGGTTGAAAGAAGTGAAAGCGGAGATCGTTTGTTACAAAAATGCAATTCGCATTATACGAAAAAAAGGAAAACCCTTAATGGTGTACGGAGAAAAGGGCAACACGAAGCTACATCTTATTAGTAATTTGAAGGCACAAAAACTAATAAGAAAAGGTTGCTATGCTGTTCTAGCACACGTCGAGAAAGTACAAACTAAAGAAAAGAGCATCAATGATGTTCCCATTGCAAAAGAATTTCCCGATGTATTTCCGAAAGAATTACCGGGATTACCCCCACATCGATCCGTTGAATTTCAAATAGATCTTGTACCAGGAGCTGCACCAATAGCTAGTGCTCCTTACAGACTAGCACCCAGCGAGATGAAAGAACTGCAAAGCCAATTACAAGAACTTTTAGAGCGTGGTTTCATTCGACCAAGCACATCACCGTGGGGAGCTCCTGTTTTGTTTGTCAAAAAGAAAGATGGTACATTCAGGTTGTGTATCGACTACCGAGAGTTGAACAAACTTACCATCAAGAACCGCTACCCACTACCGAGAATCGACGACTTATTTGATCAACTACAAGGCTCGTCTGTTTATTCAAAGATTGACTTACGTTCCGGGTATCATCAAATGCGGGTGAAAGAAGATGATATTCCAAAGACTGCTTTCAGAACACGTTACGGTCATTACGAGTTTATGGTCATGCCGTTTGGTTTAACTAATGCACCAGCTGTGTTCATGGACCTTATGAACCGAGTGTGTGGACCATACCTTGACAAGTTTGTCATTGTTTTCATTGATGACATACTTATTTACTCAAAGAATGACCAAGAACACGGTGAACATTTGAGAAAGGTGTTAGAAGTATTGAGGAAGGAAGAATTGTACGCTAAGTTTTCAAAGTGTGCATTTTGGTTGGAAGAAGTTCAATTCCTCGGTCACATAGTGAACAAAGAAGGTATTAAGGTGGATCCGGCAAAGATAGAAACTGTTGAAAAGTGGGAAACCCCGAAAACTCCGAAACACATACGCCAATTTTTAGGACTAGCTGGTTACTATAGAAGGTTCATCCAAGACTTTTCCAGAATAGCAAAACCCTTGACTGCATTAACGCATAAAGGGAAGAAATTTGAATGGAATGATGAACAAGAGAAAGCGTTTCAGTTATTGAAGAAAAAGCTAACTACGGCACCTATATTGTCATTGCCTGAAGGGAATGATGATTTTGTGATTTATTGTGACGCATCAAAGCAAGGTCTCGGTTGTGTATTAATGCAACGAACGAAAGTGATTGCTTATGCGTCTAGACAATTGAAGATTCACGAACAAAATTATACGACACATGATTTGGAATTAGGCGCGGTTGTTTTTGCATTAAAGACTTGGAGGCACTACTTATATGGGGTCAAAAGTATTATATATACCGACCACAAAAGTCTTCAACACATATTTAATCAGAAACAACTGAATATGAGGCAGCGTAGGTGGATTGAATTATTGAATGATTACGACTTTGAGATTCGTTACCACCCGGGGAAGGCAAACGTGGTAGCCGATGCCTTGAGCAGGAAGGACAGAGAACCCATTCGAGTAAAATCTATGAATATAATGATTCATAATAACATTACTACTCAAATAAAGGAGGCGCAACAAGGAGTTTTAAAAGAGGGAAATTTAAAGGATGAAATACCCAAAGGATCGGAGAAGCATCTTAATATTCGGGAAGACGGAACCCGGTATAGGGCTGAAAGGATTTGGGTACCAAAATTTGGAGATATGAGAGAAATGGTACTTAGAGAAGCTCATAAAACCAGATACTCAATACATCCTGGAACGGGGAAGATGTACAAGGATCTCAAGAAACATTTTTGGTGGCCGGGTATGAAAGCCGATGTTGCTAAATACGTAGGAGAATGTTTGACGTGTTCTAAGGTCAAAGCTGAGCATCAGAAACCATCAGGTCTACTTCAACAACCTGAAATCCCGGAATGGAAATGGGAAAACATTACCATGGATTTCATCACTAAATTACCAAGGACTGCAAGTGGTTTTGATACTATTTGGGTAATAGTTGATCGTCTCACCAAATCAGCACACTTCCTACCAATAAGAGAAGATGACAAGATGGAGAAGTTAGCACGACTGTATTTGAAGGAAGTCATCTCCAGACATGGAATACCAATCTCTATTATCTCTGATAGGGATGGCAGATTTATTTCAAGATTCTGGCAGACATTACAGCAAGCATTAGGAACTCGTCTAGACATGAGTACTGCCTATCATCCACAAACTGATGGGCAGAGCGAGAGGACGATACAAACGCTTGAAGACATGCTACGAGCATGTGTTATTGATTTCGGAAACAGTTGGGATCGACATCTACCGTTAGCAGAATTTTCCTACAACAACAGCTACCATTCAAGCATTGAGATGGCGCCGTTTGAAGCACTTTATGGTAGAAAGTGCAGGTCTCCGATTTGTTGGAGTGAAGTGGGGGATAGACAGATTACGGGTCCAGAGATTATACAAGAAACTACCGAGAAGATCATCCAAATTCAACAACGGTTGAAAACCGCCCAAAGTCGACAAAAGAGCTACGCTGACATTAAAAGAAAAGATATAGAATTTGAAATTGGAGAAATGGTCATGCTTAAAGTTGCACCTTGGAAAGGCGTTGTTCGATTTGGTAAACGAGGGAAATTAAATCCAAGGTATATTGGACCATTCAAGATTATTGATCGTGTCGGACCAGTAGCTTACCGACTAGAGTTACCTCAACAACTCGCGGCTGTACATAACACTTTCCACGTCTCGAATTTAAAGAAATGTTTTGCTAAAGAAGATCTCACTATTCCGTTAGATGAAATCCAAATCAACGAAAAACTTCAATTCATCGAAGAACCCGTCGAAATAATGGATCGTGAGGTTAAAAGACTTAAGCAAAACAAGATACCAATTGTTAAGGTTCGATGGAATGCTCGTAGAGGACCCGAGTTCACCTGGGAGCGTGAAGATCAGATGAAGAAGAAATACCCGCATCTATTTCCAGAAGATTCGTCAACACCTTCAACAGCTTAAAATTTCGGGACGAAATTTATTTAACGGGTAGGTACTGTAGTGACCCGAACTTTTCCATGTTTATATATATTAATTGAGATTGATATTTACATGATTAAATGTTTCCAACATGTTAAGCAATCAAACTTGTTAAGACTTGATTAATTGAAATATGTTTCATATAGACAATTGACCACCCAAGTTGACCGGTGATTCACGAACGTTAAAACTTGTAAAAACTATATGATGACATATATATGGATATATATATAGTTAACATGATACTATGATAAGTAAACATATCATTAAGTATATTAACAATGAACTACATATGTAAAAACAAGACTACTAACTTAATGATTTTTAAAAGAGACATATATGTAACGATTATCGTTGTAAAGACGTTTAATGTATATATATCATATTAAGAGATATTCATACATGATAATATCATGATAATATAATAATTTAAAATCTCATTTGATATTATAAACATTGGGTTAACAACATTTAACAAGATCGTTAACCTAAAGGTTTCAAAACAACACTTACATGTAACGACTAACGATGACTTAACGAATCAGTTAAAATGTATATACATGTAGTGTTTTAATATGTATTTATACACTTTTGGAAGATTCAATACACTTATCAAAATACTTCTACTTAACAAAAATGCTTACAATTACATCCTCGTTCAGTTTCATCAACAATTCTACTCGTATGCACCCGTATTCGTACTCGTACAATACATAGCTTTTAGATGTATGTACTATTGGTATATACACTCTAATGATCAGCTCTTAGCAGCCCATGTGAGTCACCTAACACATGTGGGAACCATCATTTGGCAACTAGCAAGAAATATCTCATAAAATTACAAAAATATGAGTAATCATTCATGACTTATTTACATGAAAACAAAATTTCATATCCTTTATATCTAATCCATACACCAACTACCAAAAACACCTACAAACACTTTCATTCTTCAATTTTCTTTATCTAATTGATCTCTCTCAAGTTCTATCTTCAAGTTCTAAGTGTTCTTCATATATTCTACAAGTTCTAGTTACATAAAATCAAGAATACTTTCAAGTTTGCTAGCTCACTTCCAATCTTGTAAGGTGATCATCCAACCTCAAGAAATCTTTGTTTCTTACAGTAGGTTATCATTCTAATACAAGGTAATAATCATATTCAAACTTTGGTTCAATTTCTATAACTATAACAATCTTATTTCAAGTGATGATCTTACTTGAACTTGTTTTCGTGTCATGATTCTGCTTCAAGAACTTCGAGCCATCCAAGGATCCATTGAAGCTAGATCCATTTTTCTCTTTTCCAGTAGGTTTATCCAAGGAACTTAAGGTAGTAATGATGTTCATAACATCATTCGATTCATACATATAAAGCTATCTTATTCGAAGGTTTAAACTTGTAATCACTAGAACATAGTTTAGTTAATTCTAAACTTGTTCGCAAACAAAAGTTAATCCTTCTAACTTGACTTTTAAAATCAACTAAACACATGTTCTATATCTATATGATATGCTAACTTAATGATTTAAAACCTGGAAACACGAAAAACACCGTAAAACCGGATTTACGCCGTCGTAGTAACACCGCGGGCTGTTTTGGGTTAGTTAATTAAAAACTATGATAAACTTTGATTTAAAAGTTGTTATTCTGAGAAAATTATTGTTATTATGAACATGAAACTATATCCAAAAATTATGGTTAAACTCAAAGTGGAAGTATGTTTTCTAAAATGGTCATCTAGACGTCGTTCTTTCGACTGAAATGACTACCTTTACAAAAACGAGTTGTAACTTATTTTTCTGACTATAAACCTATACTTTTTCTGTTTAGATTCATAAAATAGAGTTCAATATGAAACCATAGCAATTTGATTCACTCAAAACGGATTTAAAATGAAGAAGTTATGGGTAAAACAAGATTGGATAATTTTTCTCATTTTAGCTACGTGAAAATTGGTAACAAATCTATTCCAACCATAACTTAATCAACTTGTATTGTATATTATGAAATCTTGAGATACCATAGACACGTATACAATGTTTCGACCTATCATGTCGACACATCTATATATATTTCGGAACAACCATAGACACTCTATATGTGAATGTTGGAGTTAGCTATACAGGGTTGAGGTTGATTCCAAAATATATATAGTTTGAGTTGTGATCAATACTGAGATACGTATACACTGGGTCGTGGATTGATTCAAGATAATATTTATCGATTTATTTCTGTACATCTAACTGTGGACAACTAGTTGTAGGTTACTAACGAGGACAGCTGACTTAATAAACTTAAAACATCAAAATATATTAAAAGTGTTGTAAATATATTTTGAACATACTTTGATATATATGTATATATTGTTATAGGTTCGTGAATCAACCTGTGGCCAAGTCTTACTTCCCGACGAAGTAAAAATCTGTGAAAGTGAGTTATAGTCCCACTTTTAAAATCTAATATTTTTGGGATGAGAATACATGCAGGTTTTATAAATGATTTACAAAATAGACACAAGTACGTGAAACTACATTCTATGGTTGAATTATCGAAATCGAATATGCCCCTTTTTATTAAGTCTGGTAATCTAAGAATTAGGGAACAGACACCCTAATTGACGCGAATCCTAAAGATAGATCTATTGGGCCTAACAAACCCCATCCAAAGTACCGGATGCTTTAGTACTTCGAAATTTATATCATATCCGAAGGGTGTCCCGGAATGATGGGGATATTCTTATATATGCATCTTGTTAATGTCGGTTACCAGGTGTTCACCATATGAATGATTTTTATCTCTATGTATGGGATGTATATTGAAATATGAAATCTTGTGGTCTGTTATTATGATTTGATATATATAGGTTAAACCTATAACTCACCAACATTTTTGTTGACGTTTTAAGCATGTTTATTCTCAGGTGATTATTAAGAGCTTCCGCTGTCGCATACTTAAATAAGGACGAGATTTGGAGTCCATGCTTGTATGATATTGTGTAAAAACTGCATTCAAGAAACTTATTTTGTTGTAACATATTTGTATTGTAAACCATTATGTAATGGTCGTGTGTAAACAGGATATTTTAGATTATCATTATTTGATAATCTACGTAAAGCTTTTTAAACCTTTATTGATGAAATAAAGGTTATGGTTTGTTTTAAAATGAATGCAGTCTTTGAAAAACGTCTCATATAGAGGTCAAAACCTCGCAACGAAATCAATTAATATGGAACGTTTTTAATCAATAAGAACGGGACATTTCACATGCCGTGCCATGCTCAAACGTATCACAACCATCTCGCTCGATGTTCAAAACAATAACACACGATTAGTAATATCATATCATAGCATAGTTAGTCCACCTATGCATTAAAGAACTAATCAAAGCCTGCACCGACCCGTAGTCCTACAAGTCCCGCATATAGTTCAACGACTCAAAAGTCTAAGTCTAGGCGCCTATCTCAAGTCACCTAAATCCCTTAAACCATGCTCTGATACCACTTGTAACAACCCAAACCAAACCACGAACAACCCGAGTAAAAATGTAAAAAAAAAAAAATTAAGCTGTTCAGTTAGTGGCGCGGCGCGCCAGGTATCCACGCGGCACGCAGAATCACCTGGACAGCCCGCTGTCTCCGGAAGTCAATTACACGAAAATGTTTGACCCTTTCCCGATATAATTAGACAAAACGCTTTCAACCACATACTCATACATGTAAAACTAACACGTTCCATTAATAAAATTATTTTTACGAAGCGGGGCCCACATCGACCGTTTTACGAGATTAATACATAACGAGAGTTTCGACCACCAAAAAGTTTAAATGCCAAACGACGCATCGAGCATGGTGTTTGGGGTTAAACTACCCAAGTCTCGGTCGAACTTCCAAAAAAGCTATAATCCCTGAGCCACTAATCCAAGCGAATACCTTTGCCCTTATCCAAGCCGGATCCTAAAAAGGTAAACAATGAGAGGGTAAGCTAACGCTTAGTGAATGCAATAATTATACATATACATATATAATACACCTACTTGTAAGCACTTATACAAATACCTCATACACGCTAGCAATTTATATAGCATACCATCGCAAGTATAACTCTAAACCCTTCAAGATCACAAGCTAGCACAACAATATCATATATATAACCCGAATAATATAATATATGTAACGACCCGGAAATTTCCGACCAAATTTAAACCTTAAACTTTATATATTTCCGACACGATAAGCAAAATCTGTTATATTGAGTCTAGAAAGTTCGAAATCTATATTTGGATAATTTGTTACCCATAACTGGTCCCGACGATTCACGAACATTTGTTGTAAGTAGATAAATATATTTGAGACAAATAAATTATTATATTTAATATGCCAACACATATTATATAATGTATTTATATTAAAATGTATAAATAAGAAATATATGTTATCATAAAATATACATGGTATAATTATAACATATAATCTTAATATAAAGAATGTAATTACAAACATGATTGTTATATCAATATTAATATTTAGTAATTGTATTATTTTATTTGCATTATTTTCAAAAGATAATATATGGGTATGAAAATTGTTACATAAATTGTTATGATTATTACTAAAATTATTGTTAATATAATTACTATTATAAACAGTAGTAAAATTTTAAGTTTATTATTATTAATATTACTATTATTATTATTAGAAATTTTGACTATTAGTAATATTATGATTTTTATAGTTAATATCATTTTTATTATTGAGTTTTATTATAATTATTATTATTTGTATTATTGTTAATTAATAATATTAATTGATATATTTAGTATTAATATTAATATTTATTATATATAAAATCAAAACACAGAAACAAATAAAATCTGTTTAGTATCGTATTCACTACTTTTTGGTTTGTCGGACTGATTGAAATCATCAATGAAAGGACCCGTCCTAATCCATCCGAACGAAGTCCACATCGATTATAAACGATTCCCAACAGTTAATTACATCGCGAGGTACTTGACCTCTATATGATACATTTTATAAACATTGCATTCGTTTTGAAAAGACAATCTTTCATTACATCTGAAGTTGACAGACATGCATACCATTTCATAATATATCCAACTATAATTGACTTAATAATGATCTTGATAAACTCAACGACTCGAATGCAACGTCTTTTGAAATATATCATGAATGACTCCAAGTAATAATTCTAAGATAAGCAAATGCACAGCGGAAGATTTCTTTCGTACCTGAGAATAAACATGCTTTAAAGTGTCAACCAAAAGGTTGGTGAGTTCATTAGTTCAACATAAATAATCATTTCAATATTTTAATAGACCACAAGATTTCATATTCCAAATTCTCATAAATAAACATCCCATGCATAGAGACAAAAATATCATTCATATGGATTGAACACCTGGTAACCGACATTCACAATATGTATATAAGAATATCCCCATCATTCCGGGATCCTCCTTCGGACATGATATAAATTTCGAAGTACTAAAGCATCCAGTACTTTGGATGGGGCTTGTTGGGCCCGATAGATCTATCTTTAGGATTCGCGTCAATTAGGGTGTCTGTTCCCTAATTCTTAGATTACCAGACTAAATAAAAAGGGGCATATTCGGTTTAATAATTCAACCATAGAATGTAGTTTCATTTACTCGTGTCTATTTCGTAAAACAGTTATAAAAGCAGCGCATGTATTCTCAGTCCAAAAATGTAATGAGTAAAAAGGGAGCAAATGAACTCACCTAATGTATTTTGTAGTAAAAATACATATGAATATATTGAACAATGCAGGGTTGGCTTCGGATTCACGAACCTATAACAAGTATATATATATTAACACCTTTAATATCAATTAACTAGGTTTTCATCGTATTAAGACTAATATCCTTATATATATTCATTTTAATACTTATAATTTGTCGTAGTGTGTACATGATATATAACTTATTTACTAGGAATTATATTATATTAAAAAAATGATCTTATGAAATATTAGTATATTTATGATATAGTTGATAATAATAATAATAATAATAATAATGATAATAATAATGATAATAATATTAATATCAATTAAAATAATAATAACAATTATAATAATGATCATAATAACAATAATGATAGTATTTATAATAATAATATAATAATAATATAATAATAATAATAATAATAATAATAAATATAAAAATAAGAAATATACCCTCTTTAAGGAGTTTTTACAAAAAGAATTCTCCAAACCAGAATCGAACTCGGAACTTCTCGCTCATCAGACAAACGCCTTAACCATCTGCTCTGTCTGCTGTTTTCTGATTAAATTTGTATTTAAATTCTCTTAACCCCTATTATTCTATTTTCTTCTTCTTTATCATCTAAAGTCATCACATAATTACCCTCATCATCATACATCCATTTACCATCATCCTAATCATACATCCAATATCAACATCGTCGTTTTTCGATATCATATTATCATTATCATCAAAACACGTCATAAACTCATCATCAACATCATAAAACTTCATCATCATTCGTCATCATAAATAACACAACTGTCATCATCATAATCATAATCAATTATCATGGTCATTAGTCTAATTATCCATAACCATGACCCATTAGAAAAAAAAAATAATAAAAAGAATAGCAACCCCACTATCCTAATGCACGGCTCAAATGGAAAAGCAATGGCCCCAACTTGCATTCTTATATTTGATTAATTCACCTTTTCCTATAAAAATAATAGCAAGTGGTGTTAAAGGTGTCGGTTATGAAAATAAAAAAAAATACACGATGGATTGCAGTTTTCGATTTATATATATTGTTTTATCATTCACGGCCCCTTTGTGTCTCAAAACACCTTCACTGCATCATTGTTAAAAGTAACACAAACAAAGGTGGTAGCAGTAATAAAAGAAAGGGTTTTGAGTAGCAGGGGTAAAACAAGTGGGTTCTTGGGTTTGTGTTTGTTTGAATCAAATAGCAAAATAGCAGCTGCAATTACAGTGAAGTTAATCTGATTAGAAACAGAAACAAGTAGTCTGCAGAGTAGCAGCAACAACAACGGTGTATTGGTTTTATGTTTGGTGGGTGTTGGTGGTTTGCAAACAAGACGAGGAGAGAGAGAAGAGATAGAGATTCACGGTGGTGGAAGAAGTAACAACAACAATTAAAAAGTGTTAGGTTTTGGAGGGTCAAACAGAAATATAAAAAGGATGGTGGTTTTGTTGCCTAATGAAAAATAAACAGAAAGTCATAGGTGGTGTTGAAAACGGCGATTTTTAGTGATCAAGGTGATTTGTTCACGACATATATAACTAGTAATAGAAATATAGATAGAAGATAATAGTGGTGGTATTCTCAACCCAGACCGAAACAGAAATAGTTATAAGCAGATAGTGGGTGTCGACGAGTGGTGGAAGATGAATCATAGAGTTTTAAAGATGTGGTATCAGTGGTGATCGTACAAGTGTGTATCTATATGCATATGTATGAATACGTATCTGTATAGGAGAAAGAGTGGTGATTTACACAAAAGACTCCGAATAAGGTGGTTGTCGAATGGTGTTGTGAAGTGTTAGTAGGGGTTGGTTTTTATGAGGTTTTAACCAAGGATGATGATAGACAAGGATGGTGGTTGTGGTTGGTGATGATGGTTCATGAAAAAGAAAAACAAGAAGGAAGGATAAGCGAGAGATAGATGAAGATGGTGGTGTTTCTACTTGAATTCATATTCCATATGTAAATGTTTGTTTATGTATCGTGGATGTATATAGATAAAGTGTGATTGAGTTGGTGATTGTCAAAATAAAACAAGAATATAGAGATAGTGGGTTTGGATTCGACAGGTAACAGATACCATGCATGTATATGGTCTATGAGGTTAAAATAATACTATAGCAAACAATAATTTAACAACTCCCCACGTTCTTAAAGGAAAGAAGTTTGTGATAATTGGGTCAACATAACCTTTCAATCAGAAACAAATAATTAGAAGTAGACACGGGTGTTAAACTGAATTTGGATTCATCCGATTCATAATTTATATTTATTTAATGTTAATAATTAATAAATATAAATATATTAATAATTATACTTTTAATATTAATAATAATAATAGAAATAATAATAATGATAATAATATCACTAATACTAATATAAATGATAATAATTAATGGTAATTATAATAATAACTATAAAAATGGTAATGATCATATTATTAATGATAATAATGAAGATTTTGATTTTTAATGATAGTACTTGATAATATTACTAATAACCACAAGTTACATGTTTCATTTTTCATATCTATCTAATATATATCTTAATAATACAAATAATAAATATACTGATATTAATATTGATACTAGTAATGAGAGTAATATTAATAATGTTGATACAACGAATTATGCTTATCAATTCTCATATTTTTATTTTATGTAATAAATTAATAATGTTAATAATACTGGTATTAATGTTACTAATGAAAGTAATATTTATTAATATAGGAACTATATTATAACTTACAATTATATTTAATATATTAATAATATATCCTGCATATTTTATATTTATATATATTATATTTTATATATATTACATACAATAGTAGTTATGTATAGGAATTATATTTATATATAAGTATTCATTTTATTAGTAACTTAGTTATTGTTTTACATTTTAATGTCTAATAATTACATTTTATTATTTCCAATTATTACATATATACATACATTTATATACATATATGTATTTACAACCAATTGTTCGTGAATCAACGAAACTAGTCAGAAGGTCAATTGAATATATGAACATAGTTTCAAAGTTTTCGAGACTCGACATTACAGACTTTGCTTATCGTGTCGAAAGCATATAAAGATAAAGTTTAAAATTTGGTCGAAAATTCCCGGGTCATCACAGTACCTACCCGTTAATGAAATTTCGTCCCGAAATTTGAGTGAGGTCGTCATGGCTAACAATAAGAATGTTTTCTTGACGAATATGAGCTGATAATTAGAGTTTTCATCATTACAGATTAATACAGATAAAGTAATTCGATTATTCGAAGAGCACGAATGTAACTATCATGAGAGAAGTCTCAACGGGCATCGTCCACCTTCGCCTAACAACTTGCCCAAATTTTTTTTTTTTTTTTTTTTTTTTTTTAGCCGTTAGTAAAATAAAAATAATAAATAAAAAAAAAATTCCAACGGATATCCCAACGGTCACTTTTACACTATATAAACACCAACCATATACTTCATTTTATACACTTAAACATATATTTCTTTTATATTTCTACCTTTCTCAAAATCAAAATCAAACACTCCCAAACTGCAAAATGTTAACACTTCCCCCAATGATTGTTTCATTCGATGTTCATTATGGAGGTGATTTCCGTAATCAAATGAAGGAATATAAGTGGGGCGATAGTATTTCGTTTGAAGATATCGACATTCGTGATGTTGGTTTACAAGACTTGCTATCCTTTCTGAAGGAAAAACTTCCGTGTGAAATCACGTCTGTGTTCTTTTATAAAGACGATTATGATGCGGATTGTAGGGCAAGTCTTCTGTGTACCGATGATCAATGGTACTTTATAAAAGATACCATTGAAGATCGCGGTAGACGCATTTCTTTGTATGCGGTTCTTGAAGATGAAGAGACGTTGGGTTATCGTTACCTCGATGAATCAGCTGAAGCAGCAGTTGAAGCATCAAGAGAAATACCGATGTCTCCAGAGTACCTCATGGATGGTGAAACGACTGGTGAACGCTACTTTGCAGATGACAATTTACGACGATGAGTAGTTTGATTGTAATCTTTTAATTTTTAATTGTCGTGATGTTTTAATTTTTAATTATTGTAATTTTAGTGTTGTTGTCGAGTTTTATATCTTCCTTTATGTTTCGGAGCTCTTCTTCTTTTTAATCTCCTCTCAATCTCTAGTAAAACGAGTAATGGTCTAGAATTTGTAAGTATGGAGTTTCGAATGAATTTAATGTTATAATCAAGAAAGAACGTAATAGCATGATTTGATTTGTCAAATTACCAGAATCATTGAGAATAGAGCTATCAAGAATATACTTTCTTGATATGTTCAGAAGTTAATTAGAATGAAAGAGTTATGTAACATGACACATGATGGTGGTATGATCTACTGTGGACCATCATGTCCCATTAGAACTCAGCATGACTTACTGTAATATAATCACGTTGATCAAGTGTCATTATATTATACTAACTCATGCATCAGTTCCCAACATTACTTCAATAACATTCATATTTTAAGCTCGAAAGTTTACAGAATACAGAAACTAACAGTTTCTATATGATGTAACACTAGTAGCACGAGGAGATAAATGATTTCGGATAGTATTAGTTATAAAAATATATTCAGAAATCTCGAGGATATTTATAATGAAAGATACGATAATATCTTGGAATATCTAAGATCAGAGGATGATAGAAACTATTGTTTGCAGGGGTTTAGAGTAAGGACCAAGATATTCACTAAATATTTTTTTTTTTTTAGCAGACGTTGAATCATTTGGATTCTTTGAAGTCAAACTTATTCTTTGTGATTTGTCCACGGCTTTCTTCATAGTTTTGTATAATCTGTTTTTCGATACTAAATTTTCTATTGAATGTTTCCAATATAATGTTACACATGAAGCACGAAGAGGTATATAATTTCGAACGAGAATATTTATGAAAATATCCTCAGAAATATCGAAGATATTGATGATGATATTTTGAAATTTCTATGTTCGATGGTTGATGGAGAAAGATTTTTCCGCAAGATTTTAACATGACTTCGGAGCAGATATTCTCTAAAGATTTCAACGGATCCATAATTACCTGAATCCTTTGAATATAGGGTTTGGTCCTTGTATTTGTCCTTGGTCTCCTTCATGGGTAGTTCAATCTGTTTTTCAATACCCAATTTTCTATCGAGCGTTCCTAACACTCCTTTCTTTATCATCAAACTTTTGGCCGTTTAGACCATCTACCATTTTTCTGTTTCCTCTGCATTTAATGCTATGATATCTGAATTATCGGTTATTAATCCGAGGTGGTTTCAGGAGAATTGTGTTTTTAGATGATTAAACGCTGATGGTAATATGGTGGAATATGAAAGGTTCCCTGGTAACAATAAAAGAGCACGCGTCTATATCAATGTTATAATAAGGTTGTTTCGTATGAAAAGTTGAAGTTGTCTTGCTGGAGCTGTGACAAAATTGGCTATTTTGAAGAAGAACTGCAAAGTTATTTTGGGTAATAATAACACTAAAGAAATTAGCACAGATACGTGTTAAACGTTTACTCAGGTTCTGAGTGTTTTCAGGTGCATAACTATATGCATCAATCTTTTCTTCCGTAGATGAAGTGCGGTTGGTTCATCCTCTTGATTGAGGTGTTTTCAAGAATCATGAAGGGTTTGAACGCAGATTGTAATCATCAAGATACAAATGAGGTTTAAGATGAAATCAAGTGGCAAACTTGAAGAATTGTTTAGTTTCATATGTTATAATCAATATTTTAATTCATTTTAATTGTCCAATGTTGGTAGTCCACAGTTGATATTCCACAGTAACAGTCCAGTAATTCATATATAGTTTAATATATAATATTCGAATTGATTAATAAATATCGTGACCCGTGTACATGTCTCAGACTCGATCACAACTCAAAGTATATATATTATTTGAGAATCAACCTCAACCCTGTATAGAGAACTCAATCATTACTGCATATAGAGTGTCTATGGTGATTCCAAATAATATATATAGATGCGTCGATATGATATGTCAAAACCTTGTATACATGTCCCGATATTTAAAGTGCGTAAAATAAATAACAGAAATTAAATGACGATAAATAAAATTACGAGAATGTAAATTGCGATAAATAAATTGCGATAATTAAATTGCGATAAATAAAATATAATCAGTTAGCTAGGAACAATTAGCTAGGAACAGTTAGCGTGGATTCTTAACAAAATTCCTCATAGTTAATTTGTTTGTTTCTAACAAATTTTATTGTGTCAATTATTTTCTTCATTATGCCACTTGTTGGATTCTGATAAATCAAAATCCAAATATGAAATTGAATTTGGACGAAAATGGTTATTCGGTGGTGAGCGGATTCGTATATCGGTGAATGTAATTACGATAGTATATGACTGTTGAAACAGATTCGAAGAACGTACAATGTAACTTATTAATGTGGAATTTAAATAGTCCTCGGGTATTACCTACCCGTTAAAATATTTTCACCATTAACAGTTTGTACAAGAGAATTTTTAATTACAATCTTTATGAAAACATACTTAAATATATATTTTCTTCAGATGTAATTATAGATTTAATGAGTCGATATGATATTAAACTCATTTGATTTACCGTTTGAACAGGAATATATAATCTCTAAAACATTAGAGTTTACATAATCATCATATCGAACGAAGATAAACGATGTAGAACGTCATGTAGAACGATGATTATACTCGAGGTACAGAATGAGACGTCGAAGCTGGTGATGCGGATGTTGTGGTTGGTGGTACTAGTGCTGTTGGTGCTAAGGTTGGTGATGTTACTGGTGTTGGTGATACTGCTGGTGATTGCAAATTGTGTACCGTGCTCTCTAAAGTTAACACTCGAGCTCGGAGTTCTTTAACTTCTTCTACTAACCCTGGTTGGTTATCAGTGTGAGGTAGAGGTCGGATATCTCCTCTATTTCCGTTAATGGTAACCTCAAGACGAAAAATTCTTGCAAAAAGGGTATAAACGGTGTTGCGAACGGGTTCGCCGGTGAGCGGGTCAAGTACTCCAAGGTTAGGTGGTAGATTCGGTTCATGATATGGAGTACCTTCTTCCCTTCTCCATAGGGTGAGTATGTCGCGAACCCACCCCCATTTTCTCCAGTAATCTCGGTAGTTGATTGGTTGGTGAGCTCCTGTCACGCTATCTTCGGAGTCAGATGAACTTGGTTGGTTCGTAGAGGCCATCTTACGCGATCTCAAAAAAAAAAAAAAATTTTTTTTTTTTTTTTTTTTTTTGGTATGAAAAGTTTAGTGACAGCATTTGATAGTTGGATGGTATTCTCAATGCATAATATGCATAGATATATAGTACCAGGTTCCCTTAAATTACGGAGAAATTTACGGAAGATATCAGGAAAGATCTACAGTAACAGATACGCTAAGATATGAATTTTGTCTATACACTATTTATGCAGTCAATGCAGTAAAACGTGTCTAGACTAAGAATAATGAGCATGTAATTTCCTAAGGATGATAAGTAGATGATTTCTGACAAAACTTGATAAGCAAAACTTTTGACATGCAAATACGGTCGAAGTCCAGACTCACTAATGCATCCTAACGACTATTAGTTAGACATACTAATGCAAGACCTGGTTCGCTAAGACCACCGCTCTGATACCAACTGAAAGGACCCGTCCTAATCCATCCGGACGAAGTCCACATCGATTATAAACGATTCCCAACAGTTAATTACATCGCGAGGTACTTGACCTCTATATGATACATTTTATAAACATTGCATTCGTTTTGAAAAGACAATCTTTCATTACATCTGAAGTTGACAGACATGCATACCATTTCATAATATATCCAACTATAATTGACTTAATAATGATCTTGATAAACTCAACGACTCGAATGCAACGTCTTTTGAAATATATCATAAATGACTCCAAGTAATAATTCTAAGATAAGCAAATGCACAGCGGAAGATTTCTTTCGTACCTGAGAATAAACATTCTTTAAAGTGTCAACCAAAAGGTTGGTGAGTTCATTAGTTCAACATAAATAATCATTTCAATATTTTAATAGACCACAAGATTTCATATTCCAAATTCTCATAAATAAACATCCCATGCATAGAGACAAAAATATCATTCATATGGATTGAACACCTGGTAACCGACATTCACAATATGTATATAAGAATATCCCCATCATTCCGGGATCCTCCTTCGGACATGATATAAATTTCGAAGTACTAAAGCATCCAGTACTTTGGATGGGGCTTGTTGGGCCCGATAGATCTATCTTTAGGATTCGCGTCAATTAGGGTGTCTGTTCCCTAATTCTTAGATTACCAGACTAAATAAAAAGGGGCATATTCGGTTTAATAATTCAACCATAGAATGTAGTTTCATTTACTCGTGTCTATTTCGTAAAACAGTTATAAAAGCAGCGCATGTATTCTCAGTCCAAAAATGTAATGAGTAAAAAGGGAGCAAATGAACTCACCTAATGTATTTTGTAGTAAAAATACATATGAATATATTGAACAATGCAGGGTTGGCTTCGGATTCACGAACCTATAACAAGTATATATATATTAACACCTTTAATATCAATTAACTAGGTTTTCATCGTATTAAGACTAATATCCTTATATATATTCATTTTAATACTTATAATTTGTCGTAGTGTGTACATGATATATAACTTATTTACTAGGAATTATATTATATTAAAAAAATGATCTTATGAAATATTAGTATATTTATGATATAGTTGATAATAATAATAATAATAATAATGATAATAATAATGATAATAATATTAATATCAATTAAAATAATAATAACAATTATAATAATGATCATAATAACAATAATGATAGTATTTATAATAATAATATAATAATAATATAATAATAATAATAATAATAATAATAATAATAATAATAATAATAATAATAATAATAATAAATATAAAAATAAGAAATATACCCTCTTTAAGGAGTTTTTACAAAAAGAATTCTCCAAACCAGAATCGAACTCGGAACTTCTCGCTCATCAGACAAACGCCTTAACCATCTGCTCTGTCTGCTGTTTTCTGATTAAATTTGTATTTAAATTCTCTTAACCCCTATTATTCTATTTTCTTCTTCTTTATCATCTAAAGTCATCACATAATTACCCTCATCATCATACATCCATTTACCATCATCCTAATCATACATCCAATATCAACATCGTCGTTTTTCGATATCATATTATCATTATCATCAAAACACGTCATAAACTCATCATCAACATCATAAAACTTCATCATCATTCGTCATCATAAATAACACAACTGTCATCATCATAATCATAATCAATTATCATGGTCATTAGTCTAATTATCCATAACCATGACCCATTAGAAAAAAAAAATAATAAAAAGAATAGCAACCCCACTATCCTAATGCACGGCTCAAATGGAAAAGCAATGGCCCCAACTTGCATTCTTATATTTGATTAATTCACCTTTTCCTATAAAAATAATAGCAAGTGGTGTTAAAGGTGTCGGTTATGAAAATAAAAAAAAATACACGATGGATTGCAGTTTTCGATTTATATATATTGTTTTATCATTCACGGCCCCTTTGTGTCTCAAAACACCTTCACTGCATCATTGTTAAAAGTAACACAAACAAAGGTGGTAGCAGTAATAAAAGAAAGGGTTTTGAGTAGCAGGGGTAAAACAAGTGGGTTCTTGGGTTTGTGTTTGTTCGAATCAAATAGCAAAATAGCAGCTGCAATTACAGTGAAGTTAATCTGATTAGAAACAGAAACAAGTAGTCTGCAGAGTAGCAGCAACAACAACGGTGTATTGGTTTTATGTTTGGTGGGTGTTGGTGGTTTGCAAACAAGACGAGGAGAGAGAGAAGAGATAGAGATTCACGGTGGTGGAAGAAGTAACAACAACAATTAAAAAGTGTTGGGTTTTGGAGGGTCAAACAGAAATATAAAAAGGATGGTGGTTTTGTTGCCTAATGAAAAATAAACAGAAAGTCATAGGTGGTGTTGAAAACGGCGATTTTTAGTGATCAAGGTGATTTGTTCACGACATATATAACTAGTAATAGAAATATAGATAGAAGATAATAGTGGTGGTATTCTCAACCCAGACCGAAACAGAAATAGTTATAAGCAGATAGTGGGTGTCGACGAGTGGTGGAAGATGAATCATAGAGTTTTAAAGATGTGGTATCAGTGGTGATCGTACAAGTGTGTATCTATATGCATATGTATGAATACGTATCTGTATAGGAGAAAGAGTGGTGATTTACACAAAAGACTCCGAATAAGGTGGTTGTCGAATGGTGTTGTGAAGTGTTAGTAGGGGTTGGTTTTTATGAGGTTTTAACCAAGGATGATGATAGACAAGGATGGTGGTTGTGGTTGGTGATGACGGTTCATGAAAAAGAAAAACAAGAAGGAAGGATAAGCGAGAGATAGATGAAGATGGTGGTGTTTCTACTTGAATTCATATTCCATATGTAAATGTTTGTTTATGTATCGTGGATGTATATAGATAAAGTGTGATTGAGTTGGTGATTGTCAAAATAAAACAAGAATATAGAGATAGTGGGTTTGGATTCGACAGGTAACAGATACCATGCATGTATATGGTCTATGAGGTTAAAATAATACTATAGCAAACAATAATTTAACAACTCCCCACGTTCTTAAAGGAAAGAAGTTTGTGATAATTGGGTCAACATAACCTTTCAATCAGAAACAAATAATTAGAAGTAGACACGGGTGTTAAACTGAATTTGGATTCATCCGATTCATAATTTATATTTATTTAATGTTAATAATTAATAAATATAAATATATTAATAATTATACTTTTAATATTAATAATAATAATAGAAATAATAATAATGATAATAATATCACTAATACTAATATAAATGATAATAATTAATGGTAATTATAATAATAACTATAAAAATGGTAATGATCATATTATTAATGATAATAATGAAGATTTTGATTTTTAATGATAGTACTTGATAATATTACTAATAACCACAAGTTACATGTTTCATTTTTCATATCTATCTAATATATATCTTAATAATACAAATAATAAATATACTGATATTAATATTGATACTAGTAATGAGAGTAATATTAATAATGTTGATACAACGAATTATGCTTATCAATTCTCATATTTTTATTTTATGTAATAAATTAATAATGTTAATAATACTGGTATTAATGTTACTAATGAAAGTAATATTTATTAATATAGGAACTATATTATAACTTACAATTATATTTAATATATTAATAATATATCCTGCATATTTTATATTTATATATATTATATTTTATATATATTACATACAATAGTAGTTATGTATAGGAATTATATTTATATATAAGTATTCATTTTATTAGTAACTTAGTTATTGTTTTACATTTTAATGTCTAATAATTACATTTTATTATTTCCAATTATTAAATATATACATACATTTATATACATATATGTATTTACAACCAATTGTTCGTGAATCAACGAAACTAGTCAGAAGGTCAATTGAATATATGAACATAGTTTCAAAGTTTTCGAGACTCGACATTACAGACTTTGCTTATCGTGTCGAAAGCATATAAAGATAAAGTTTAAAATTTGGTCGAAAATTCCCGGGTCATCACAGTCAACAGTGTTAATTACATTACTGGACAAATTTGTTAGTGATTCACATTCATTGTTTTCCTGTATGGTATTTGTCAGCTACAACTACAACCGAGACTACTTTTTCTATATAAACAAGCAAAAAGAGTGATTAAATGGAGTCATTTAATTTTTCCTTCCACTATCAAACTCAATTACCTCAATTAACAGCGATTCAAATCAGTTACATTCATTAAAAAAAAATAAGCAGCTCGTCACTCTGTCTTCTTAACTTTTTGGCCAAATTTCGAATTTGAAGCTATTTTCAAAATATAATTATGCATAGTTGTTAGGAATGGTTCACTAAAACTTTCTGCAAAGTCTTATAGATCAATTCTTTATATCAAGTTATAATTTTGGAGTCAAACTGTCAAAATCAAAAGTCAACCAATTTGTTCATATTAAAATTCGCAATTGTTATGAAGTTTCAATTCAAATTGAACATTCAGAAAGTTTCTATGAATGGAATGAAAACTTTTTCATGTAGAAACCATTGTCTAAAACGTCCTCAAGCTCTAGTTAAAATTTTTTTTTTTCTTTTCTGCGTCGCACAGCAGCACCCTTTTTTTTATTTTTTTTATTTTTTTATCTCTCTGTAAGCATATAAATCGCTACTGGTTTAAGTTATAAGTCCAAAATCGTTAAGGGAATGGGTTGTGTGGCTTGTAGATTCATGTTCAATTTAAGTGGTGTGAGGAGGAAGATGATTGAATAAAATACGGGTTATTTAAATTCGGATGGGTTTTGATTCAGAAAAACATGACAGATGGGATGGTTAGGGTGTTATGATGGGTTTCAAGAGGTAGCGGGTTCGAGCCCCACTCGTGGCAACTATTTTTCACTCGTGGCAACTATTTTTTTTTTAAAGCGATTTTGAGGTAGCTTTTAATTTCAAAAATCACATTTATTATTATTAGTCTTATTATTATTATTGTTATAATTATTATCATTAGTATTATCACTAATTTGATTATTATTATGATTAGAATTAAAACTATTAGAATTATTATTATTACTAACAATGAAGTTATGATAATTATTATTACTATTACTGCTTATATTATAATTATTATTACTAATAAGTAAATTATTAAGATTATTAACACTAATACATAATATATCATTATCATTAATAAGTTAGTTATTATTAATAACTATATTAGTATTATCATAATTATTTACAAACAAATGATCTTTGTATGAAAATATATTTGATATACCTAAATTAATTATTCTAATATCTTTACTTATTTAAAATATATGAAACAAATAAATATTTTGAATATAAAACGTATTTATTTTATATACTACAGTTATATTAATATTAATAAGCTATGCAATTATATATAAAACATTATTTGTGAAAAACTTATATACAACAAATTAGGTATTTTTCAGTTATAGACATATTAATATAACTATATAAATAATAAACATTTCAAACTAAATATATAAAATATAAGGTTATAAGATATGAAATTGTTCGACTACGAGTATATGTTTTAATATATAAATTAATGATTTAGGTTCATGAATCGAAGGCCAACCTTATACTTGATCAATGATGTTATATGTATTTTTACTACAAAATACATTAGGTGAGTATATAGTCCCCTTTTAAACTCTAAATATTTTTGGGCTGAGAATACATGCGCTGTTTTATAAATGATTTACGTTATGGACACAAGTGATCAAAAATAAATTCTACGTTGAGTTGTACCATGGCATATTTCTTTATACTTGGTAGCTAATATTTACGTGAGGAGCGTAAACGCGAATCCTGTTGATAGATCTATCGGGCCTGACAACCCCAACCGGGCTGGACGACCAGTTTTTAACGGTTGTACAGTACTTCGTTTCGTTACTACACTTGGTACGGTGTAGGGTTTATTTAAGAATATGCTGCTGTGATTTAAATGTTAAGTATGGTTACCAAGTGCTCAACGACTTTTCATACACGAGGAGTGTATTATGTATAAACATCAAATCTTGTAGTCCATAGTTATAACGCTGCTAGCATCAAACCTATATATCTCACCAACTTTATGTTGACATTTTAAAGCATGTTATTCTCAGGTACGAATTAAGTCTTCCGCTGTGCATTTGCTCGTGTTAGGAACATTACTTGGAGTCGATCATCGCAATGGAACCAGATGTTGTTGATTTCGTCCAGGGGGATAAGGACGGGTCCTCACAGGTGGTATCAGAGCGGTGGTCTTAGCGAACCAGGCCTTCCATTAGTGTGTCTGACTAGTAGTTGTTAGGATACATTAGTGAGTCTGGACTTTGACCGTGCCTACATGTCAAAAAGTTTTGCTTATCATTTCTAGTCGGAAACCATCTGCTTATCATCCTTAGGGAATTGTCTGCTTATCATTCTTAAGTCTAGACACGTCTTACTGCATTTAGTGCATCGATAGTGTATAGATAAAATTCATATCCTAGCGCATCTGTAGACTTGCCTGACATATGCCGTAAATTCCTCTGTAATTTACGAAATCTTTGGTATTATACATAGATATTCTATATAGCTAGAATATCATCCGACATCCGAAAAATCATTTCATATCGAAGATCTCTTCCATCCACCAAATTGACCTTTTCAACCTGAAGCGCTTACCGGCGAACCTGTTCGAGAAACCATTTTCTCTCCCCTTTTTCCAAGTATCTCATCACGATTACATACCATCCCATATTTCGAATCTTATTCACTCACTCGCTTCAATCGTCAATCATCCCGTAGTACTAGAAGAAGTTAACGAACTACGCGCTCGTGTGACGACTTTGGAGAACCTGGTGCAAAGGTTACGAACACCAGTAGCAGCACCAACAGCATAATCAGTACCACCATCATCGACGTCGACAGTACCCTTATCATCCCTAAACCATAACCGCGCCGTAACTCACAACATCACAATCTGTACCTCGAATGTCAACATTACACGCCTCAATATCACCATCTGTACTTCGAGTATGAAATTCGTTCTACACATCGATCTACATCGACTATCTTCGCTTTACGTATCATTCTACCTCATTTTTCCTCGTTCGACATGGTGATTATGTAATTTCTAAAGTTTTAGAGATTATGTAATTTAGTATTAACGATAAATCAGATGAGTTTTTGATTCATTAAATCCATGATTACATTCGATGAAAATATATATGCAAGTATATTTTCATAAAGATTGTAATTAAAAATTCTTTTGTACAAACTGTTAATGATAAAAATATTTTAACGGGTGGGTAGTACCCGAGGAATATTTAGAATTCACATTAATAAGTTACACTGTACATTCTTCGAATCTGATTCAACGGTTATCTATTATCTTACTTACAACCACCGATATTCGTACCCGCTCACCCCAAAATAACCAATTCCATTTAAATTTCATATTTGGACTTTGACTTATCAGAATCCAACAAATGGCATAATGAAGAAACATTGGACAAATTAAAAATTGTTAGAAACACGCGAATTAACTAATTGAAAATCTGTTAAGGATTCCACGCTAACTATTCCGGCTAACTGTTCCCAGCTAACTGATTAACATTTAATTTATCGCAATTTACATTCTCGCAATTTTAATTTCTGCACTGTACATACTGTCGGGACACATGTACAACAATATGTCGGATTAATTCTGAGACAACACGTTGTATAATGGGTCATGATATATATTTATTTATTTTACGCATTTTAAATAACGGGACCCGTATGCAAGGTTTCGACTTATCATATTGACCCATCTATATATATATTTTGGAACAACCATAGACACTCTATATGTGAAGGTGGGAGTTGGCTATACAGGGTCGGAGTTGATTCCAAAATATATATATACTTTGAGTTGTGATCGACACTGAGACCGGTACACGGGTCACGATACGTATTAATAATGTATATTAAATTATATATGAATATATTGAACTGTTGAACTATTGGACCATTGGACAATCGGATTAATAGACTGCTAACTAAGGACAAGTAAAATGAGATAAAATGATGATTATAACATATGAAACTAAACAATTCTTCAAGTTTGCCACTTGATTCTATCTTAAACCTCATTCGTATCTTGGCGAATACAATTCACATTCACAACTTTTCATGATTCTTGAAAACACCTCGATCGGAAAGATGAACCAACCGCACTCCATCTATGGGAGAAAAGATGTATGCATACAGTTATGCACCTGAAGAACTCTCAAATCCAAATTCATAGTTTAACACATATCGTGTTGAATCCTTTGCCATTTATTAGCAAAAACAACTCTACAATTTCTTTTCAGGAAGCTAATTTTGTCACAGCTCCACTTCGACTTCTCAGTGAGACTACTCCTATTATAATCTCGATATTTATACCTTGTCCTTTCGCCATTGTTACCGAAGAACCTTTTATATTTTACAACATCATCAGCAGATGTACCAGCAACTCGTTATCTCTTTGGCAAAATCTGCAATCAGTATTTTGAAAATCTTGTAGAAATTCTCCCAGTTATACCGAAAACGTCTATCCCTAAGAATTTCATACTTCGAATGTGAAGTTTTTGAAAAATACCCTGAATTGCGAAGTAGTTCTTGGAATGCTGATGAAGCAGCAAAAACCATAAACGACTTTAACAGTCAAAAGTTTGATGATAAAGTATAGTGTGTTGGTAAAGCTCAGAAAAATAGAAGGGGTTGGAATTGGAAAATGGATTGAGCAAAGTATGAAAGAGGCTGTGGATAAATCACAAGAACTGAACCTGTTTTCAAAGAATCCAAACGATTCAGTGCCTGCTGAAACCGTTAGTAAGAACCCTAATCTTTATTCTAAACCTTTCCAGTTGATATTCATCATCATCAACTTATCTTAGATATTATAAGATATCTTCATACCTTCTGTTATACATATTCTCCATATTTCTGGAGATCTTTTCACAACTATTCCTATCTGCGATCATGTATCTCTCCGTAATATCTGCGTTATAAAATAAAAGAAACTGTGTTAGTTTCTAAATTCTGAAACCTTCGAAATTAAAATATGAATGTTTTGAAGTAGTGTTGGAAACTGATGCATGAATTAGTATAATATAATGAAACTTGATCAACTTCATTATATTACAGTAAGTCATGTTAAGTTTCTAATGGAATATGATGATTCACAGTACCGTCATCATGTGCCATGTTATACCGCTCTTACATTCCATCTAATCCCCAAACGTATCAGGAACATATCGTCTTGATAGTTCTATCTTTTCCAGGGTATTCTGGTAATTTAACAAATAAAAATTGTGCCAATATCCTTTCTTTCTTAGAACATTAGCTATGCTCATTCCAAACCTCATATCTACGAATTCCGGACCATTACAAAAGATGCTTAGTTGAAGAGGAGGAAAAGAAAAAGAATGAAGCTCCGAAATAAAAATTGTAGTAAAGATCGCAGCAATTAGGAAAGAACATTAACTGTGGATGACAGTGATTATAGAAAACAAAAGCAATAACATCGAAGTATAAGGAAAGATATAAAACCCAACAACCACCCAGAAACTACAAACCGTGTATATCAATACGTATCGTAACGTAAAGACACGGGAGAATTAGAAACAATATAATTCCAAGGAAATCATAAAAGTGAATAGATTCTTCTGGTGACAGATGAAAGAGAAGAATGAAAGATATGAAAGTTAGAAGTATAATAAGAATCAGGAGTGGATGGAGCATATTAAGGAATGAGTAGAGGAAGAAAGAATAGATGGTATGGAGAATAAGGAAATGAAGGGGTGAATTTATAGTGAAATATCCGACAAAGAAATCAAAACAGATTTGCCGCATTAAATCAAAGAAGATCCTGATCGCCAAAGAACCAAATCTTATTACGTAAGATTTTCCCTAAATTCCTTAAAATTCTGGAAATCAATTCTAGTCACGTCATCGGTTAAAACAATTTCATATTCACTCATTTCATTCTTTTGTGATAGCTTCACTTGTGCGCTTCACATGATCGAATCGTTTTATCCATATCTTCCGATAATGATAAAACTCTATTATTACCTCATATTTATCATGAAAACATTCCTATTGTTATTTATGACAATCTCTACCAAATTTCGGGGACGAAATTTATTTAACGGGTGGGTACTGTAACGACCCGGAAATTTCCGACCAAATTTAAACCTTAAACTTTATATATTTCCGACACGATAAGCAAAATCTGTTATATTGAGTCTAGAAAGTTCGAAATCTATATTTGGATAATTTGTTACCCATAACTGGTCCCGACGATTCACGAACATTTGTTGTAAGTAGATAAATATATTTGAGACAAATAAATTATTATATTTAATATGCCAACACATATTATATAATGTATTTATATTAAAATGTATAAATAAGAAATATATGTTATCATAAAATATACATGGTATAATTATAACATATAATCTTAATATAAAGAATGTAATTACAAACATGATTGTTATATCAATATTAATATTTAGTAATTGTATTATTTTATTTGCATTATTTTCAAAAGATAATATATGGGTATGAAAATTGTTACATAAATTGTTATGATTATTACTAAAATTATTGTTAATATAATTACTATTATAAACAGTAGTAAAATTTTAAGTTTATTATTATTAATATTACTATTATTATTATTAGAAATTTTGACTATTAGTAATATTATGATTTTTATAGTTAATATCATTTTTATTATTGAGTTTTATTATAATTATTATTATTTGTATTATTGTTAATTAATAATATTAATTGATATATTTAGTATTAATATTAATATTTATTATATATAAAATCAAAACACAGAAACAAATAAAATCTGTTTAGTATCGTATTCACTACTTTTTGGTTTGTCGGACTGATTGAAATCATCAACAGTGTTAATTACATTACTAGACAAATTTGTTAGTGATTCACATTCATTGTTTTCCTGTATGGTATTTGTCAGCTACAACTACAACCGAGACTACTTTTTCTATATAAACACGCAAAAAGAGTGATTAAATGGAGTCATTTAATTTTTCCTTCCACTATCAAACTCAATTACCTCAATTAACAGCGATTCAAATCAGTTACATTCATTAAAAAAAAAATAAGCAGCTCGTCACTCTGTCTTCTTAACTTTTTGGCCAAATTTCGAATTTGAAGCTATTTTCAAAATATAATTATGCATAGTTGTTAGGAATGGTTCACTAAAACTTTCTGCAAAGTCTTATAGATCAATTCTTTATATCAAGTTATAATTTTGGAGTCAAACTGTCAAAATCAAAAGTCAACCAATTTGTTCATATTAAAATTCGCAATTGTTATGAAGTTTCAATTCAAATTGAACATTCAGAAAGTTTCTATGAATGGAATGAAAACTTTTTCATGTAGAAACCATTGTCTAAAACGTCCTCAAGCTCTAGTTAAAATTTTTTTTTTCTTTTCTGCGTCGCACAGCAGCACCCTTTTTTTTTATTTTTTTATCTCTCTGTAAGCATATAAATCGCTACTGGTTTAAGTTATAAGTCCAAAATCGTTAAGGGAATGGGTTGTGAGGCTTGTAGATTCATGTTCAATTTAAGTGGTGTGAGGAGGAAGATGATTGAATAAAATACGGGTTATTTAAATTCGGATGGGTTTTGATTCAGAAAAACATGACAGATGGGATGGTTAGGGTGTTATGATGGGTTTCAAGAGGTAGCGGGTTCGAGCCCCACTCGTGGCAACTATTTTTCACTCGTGGCAACTATTTTTTTTTAAAGCGATTTTGAGGTAGCTTTTAATTTCAAAAATCACATTTATTATTATTAGTCTTATTATTATTATTGTTATAATTATTATCATTAGTATTATCATTAATTTGATTATTATTATGATTAGAATTAAAACTATTAGAATTATTATTATTACTAACAATGAAGTTATGATAATTATTATTACTATTACTGCTTATATTATAATTATTATTACTAATAAGTAAATTATTAAGATTATTAACACTAATACATAATGTAGCGACCCGACCAAATCATGTTTGACGGCGCCGTCTACTTAGGTCCCGTTACGTGGTCATAAGTCTTTAAAACAACGTTTGACCAAAAGATGTGTCGCATTCATTTCAAATGTAAAGATTGTTCAAAGTTTACGAGAATAGTTCCACCACAAGTTACGTTACAAAGTTATAAGTACAAATGAAACTTATGCGACACAATTTAAAAGTAGCCAAAAGACGCTCCATGTATGCATATATACTCGACATCCAATGCAAGTATCAAAATAATGAGCGGAAGCATGTATCATGTATCGTTCAAGGACCTGAGAAAAACATAGAAATCTGTCAACGAAAACGTTGGTGAAATCATAGGTTTAAGTAAGTAAGTACAAGTGAACCACAAGATTTGCATCAATGAATTAATAGTAATACATTCCAAAAGTTTGTTTCACGAGCACCCAATTATCAATGCTTAACATTTCCTTCCATTGAACCCCATCACTTAGTGCTAGAACATACACTGTTTCTCGAAAATATATTTCATTCGTAAACGGTAGCGAACCGTTTGAATGAGGGTTTGTCAAACCCATATGGATCCATACAACATAAGTTCTCGCTTACACCCGGCAAGTGTAACTAATGATAATCGAATTGAGGATTTTGTTCTAAACTCGTATGTAGAATGTTTGTTTTCCTGTACTTGTGTTCACTTAGTAAAGAAATGTTTATGTTTTCTCATCCCAAATGTAAGTTCAAAAAGAGTAAAAGTGGGACTATGATCTCACCTTGAGTGCACGAGTAGTAAAGTTGATAATGCTAAAAACAAACATATATTTCATAGCATTATTCCTCAAGAAAGACAAGCTTTTAGTTGCAATTGTTCTATTTACAAGTGATATTCGTTTAAATAATAAAAGGTGAAGACAAAAGACAGATTCGACGAATTGACGACGCAAACGACCAAAAAGCTCAAAAGAACAAAAGACAATCAAAAAGGTTCCAATTATTGATAAGAAACGTCTCGAAATTACAAAAGTACAAGATTCAAAACGCAAAGTACAAGATATTAAATTGTACGCGAGGACGTTCGAAAATCCGGAACCGGGACTAGAGTCAACTCTTAACGCTCGACGCAACGGACTAAAAATTACAAGTTAACTATGTATATAAATATAATATAATATATAATTAATTATATTAATTATATATATATTATATATATATATTAAAAACCGTCGGCAGCAAGAAACTCCAAGGGTGTGAGCTGTAAATATATCTCCGCGACTCGCGGAGTTTTAAGGGCATTTTGCCGCGAGTCGCGGAGCCCCAATTTTCAAGTCTGGCTATAAAGCCAACCGAATTCTGATCAAATTTCATATCTTATTTCTCAATCTCTCTCTCAATATATACGTAATATATATATTTATATTTTAATTTTAATTTTAATTATAAATTCTAATAATAAGGGTATGTTAGCGAATGTTGTAAGGGTGTAAGTCGAAATTCTGTCCGTGTAACGCTACGCTATTTTTAATCATTGTAAGTTATGTTCAACCTTTTTATATTAATGTCTCGTAGCTAAGTTATTATTATGCTTATTTAAAACGAAGTAATCATGATGTTGGGCTAATTACTAAAATTGGGTAATTGGGCTTTGTACCATAATTGGGGTTTGGACAAAAGAACGACACTTGTGGAAACTAGACTATGGGCTATTAATGGGCTTTATATTTGTTTAATTAAATGAAAGTTTGTTAATGTTAATATAAAGATTTACAATTGGGCGTCCCTATAAATTACCATATACACTCGATCGGACACGATGGGCTGGGTATTTATATGTACGAATAATCGTTCATTTAACCGGACACGGGAATGGATTAATAGCCACTAGAATAATCAAAACAGGGGTGAAATTACATTCAAGGGTAATTGGTGTAATTGTTAACAAAGTAGTAAAACCTTGGTTTACACGCAGTCGATAACCTGGTGTATTCATTAAACAAAGTATTAAAACCTTGTTACAATTCGAATCCCCAATTAGTTGGAATATTTATCTTCGGGTATAATAATAATTTGACAAGGACACTTGCAATTTATATTTATGACTGATGGACTGTTATGGACAAAAACCAGACGGACATATTGAATAATCCAGGACAAAGGACAATTAACCCATGGGCATAAAACTAAAATCAACACGTCAAACATCATGATTACGGAAGTTTAAATAAGCATAATTCTTTTATATCATATTTAATTTCCTTTATATTTAATTGCACTTCTAATTATCGCATTTTATTAATTGTTATTTTATTTTATCGCACTTTTAATTATCGTACTTTTTAATAATCGCAAGTTTATTTTATCGCACTTTTATTATTCGCAATTTCATTATCGTTATTTACTTTACGCTTTAATTTAAGTCTTGTATTTTATATTTTACATTAAGTTTTAACTGCGACTAAAGTTTTAAAATCGACAAACCGGTCATTAAACGGTAAAAACCCCCCTTTATAATAATAATATTACTTATATATATTTGTATTTTTATAAAAGTAAACTAATATAGCGTTGAGCTTTGTTTAAAGATTTCCCTGTGGAACGAACCGGACTTACTAAAAACTACACTACTGTACGATTAGGTACACTGCCTATAAGTGTTGTAGCAAGGTTTAAGTATATCCATTCTATAAATAAATAAATATCTTGTGTAAAATTGTATCGTATTTAATAGTATTTTCCTAGTAAAATAATAACTATTTTATATACACCTCGCTTCGCATCAAGTTATTTTTGGCGCCGCTGCCGGGGAAAAACTCTTAAACGCCGGAAGCGCAACGCTAATATAAAAAAAAAAAAGATTTTTAGTTACTTTTATTAAAAATTCGCTTTGTAAAAATACGTTTTAATTATTCAAAAATATAAAAAGAAAAACAAAAATATATGTATTTTTAAGATTTTGTAAATATTTAAGTTTTATAAGTTTCTTTATTTCTATTTTAGTTTATAAAAATATAAGTTTTATTTTAAAATCGTTTATTTAAATTAAAAACAGAAAACATAAAATAAAAAAAAAAAAATAAAAAATAAAGAAAAAAAACGCGTAAAAACACAAAGCTGTCAACTGAATTCCTGAACCCCGCGAGTCGCGGGGTGTTCTTCTTTATTTGCCGCAACTCGCGGAGACCTTCTGACACACGGACAAAAACCCTAATCAAGCATTGATTACGGGTTATTTTTAATTATTATTAATTATTAAACCTAATTATAATTATTATAATTATTATTTTTAGTTTTAGTTTTATTTTTACTTTTTATTTATTTATGTATTTAGTATTAATTAAGTTTTTATTAAATTGTAAAATTAGTAGTTTAATAAAATAATAATATAAAAATAATATTTTTATAAAAATTGTACTTTTTACAACTTTTTGTATATTTTTATATTTTGTACCTTTTTAATCGTTGTAGCGTAATATTTGTATTTTTTAGCTCATATTTAATTTTAAACTTAGTTTTTGCTATAATTATTTTTACTCCTAGATTTTTAGGCTTTGCCGTAGAATTCCTTAAGTGTTTTTTCTTTAGACTAAGATTTAGGTGCTTTAGAATTTTGCGACGCCTTTTTAAGTTTTAGTTTCTTTTTAAGTTATTTCCATTTGGGATTTAGTTTTTCCTGTAAGCTTTAATATTTTTAGAGACCTTTTACTATGTACCAATTATCATTCCAATTAGTAATTTCAATTTGCGATTATAATTTTAAGTTAGTTGTAGTAATAAGGTTAAATTAGTTAAGTATTTTTAAGTTTTGATAAGTTTCTTTTATTTTTCCGTCACCTTTTATTTTTCAACCATTTTTTTTCTTTTTCGACATTTTTCGACGCGCAATCTTTTTCTCTCTTATTTCTCGCCATTCTAGTTTTTAGGACTTAGAATTTTATTCTACTTCTTATCTAAATTTCTTAAAATTACGAAAACTTATTTTGAGTGGTTAAATTGATAGACATCAAAATTTTCTGGTTCGTAGTAATAGTTGGATTTGTACGTGGACCGGGTTATTGGAGCCAAACAGTCCTCAATTATATTGAGACCAAACGAATCCTGCCCCTCTGCTGCATCTTTTGGCTATTCGAAACGTGGGCAAAATCAGAAAAGTCTATTGATTGGATAACTTATTATAATTTTTCTTTCCTTTTAAAAACTAATAGGATATTCTGTGAATGCACCGAGCAAGACGTTCTCCACCTTTTGTACGTTCACCACCTGTAACTCGATCAAGACATCGTTTAACAAATATAACCGCCGTTGATTTTTCTTTAGAATCGTCATCCAGTAGACCAAGTACTTCAGTTCAAATTTCCGATAATCCATTTTTTGAACCCAACCTCACAATTGAGAATCCAAAAAATATTCAGGAACGGTTCGTAGATCCTGAACCATTAAACTTTCCTCCGGAACCACCAATCATTCAAACAGAGATTGTTGAGGAACGAACCATTAAATCTGAAGCATCTAGTGATACCGAGTCAACAAATTCAATTATGGAGAATCTGGAACCTTTAAGTATGGAAGACCGAATGAGAGCTAAACGCACTGGCCAAGGTCACGCAATTACTCATCCAGACATTAATGCGCCAGATTATGAAATCAAAGGACAAATTTTACACATGGTGACTAATCAATGCCAATTTAGTGGTGCGCCGAAGGAAGATCCAAATGAACATCTACGTACCTTTAATAGGATCTGCACACTATTTAAAATACGAGAAGTGGAGGATGAACAGATATATCTCATGTTATTTCCCTGGACTTTAAAGGGAGAAGCCAAAGATTGGTTGGAATCGTTACCTGAAGGGGCGATCGATACATGGGACGTTTTAATTGACAAATTTCTTAAACAATTCTTTCCTGCATCTAAAGCCGTAAGACTTCAAGCAGAAATTGTTACGTTCACACAGAAGCCAAATGAAACTCTATATGAGGCGTGGACAAGATATGGAAAGTTGTTAAGAGGATGTCCGCAACATGGTTTAGACACCTGTCAAATAGTACAAATATTCTACCAAGGATGCGACATCACTACAAGGAAAGACATAGATATAGCAGCTGGTGGTTCTATTATGAAGAAAACCGAAACTGATGCTTACAAAATTATTGATAATACTGCTTCCCACTCACATGAGTGGCACCAAGAAAAAGATATCATTAGATCATCTAAAGCAGCTAGAGCCGATTCTAGCCATGACTTAGATTCCATTTCAGCAAAGATAGATGCTTTGGAGAGACGAATGGAAAAGATGACTAAGGATATTCACTCTATACGAATTAGTTGTGAGCAGTGTGGAGGACCACATTTGACAAAAGATTGTCTCAGTATTGAATTAACAATGGAACAAAGAGAGAATATTTCATACATAAACCAAAGGCCTGGAAATAATTATCAGAATAATTATCAACCGCCAAGACCGATTTACAATCAAAACCAGAATTATAACCGAAATATTCCATACAACAACCAACAAGGTCCTAGCAATCAACAAGTATCCAATAATACTTACAATCAGCAAAGACCTAATTTTCAAAACAAACCACCGCAACAAACCGATGATAAAAAGCCGAATTTAGAAGAAATGATGACGAAGCTAGTTGAAACTCAAACGCAGTTTTTCACATCTCAAAAACAAACCAATGAACAAAATGCTCAAGCATTTAGAAATCAACAAGCTTCTATTCAAAATCTGGAACAAGAAGTAAGTAACCTAGCAAGGTTAATAGGTGAAAGAAAACCGGGAAGTTTACCAAGCGATACAAATGCTAACCCCCGGAATGAAACAGCTAAAGCTATTACCACAAGAAGTGGTACAACACTTAAACCACCTGAAATACCTGTAACTTCTGATGAAACTATTCCTACTCCACAAGAACCACAACCTGATCAAGATAAGGAAAAAGAACCGGTAGTTGAAAAGGTTAATGAAAATAACACAGTTAAGGATAAACCTTATGTTAAACCATACCAACCACCACTTCCTTATCCGAGTAAAATGAAGAAAGAGAAACTTGAAGCCGAGCAATCCAAATTTTTGGATATGTTTAAACAGATAAATGTAAATCTTCCCTTCATTGATGTGATTTCAGGAATGCCAAGATATGCTAAATTCTTGAAAGATCTAATCACGAATAGAAAGAAAATGGAAGAACTCTCGGCTGTTACTATGAATGCTAATTGTTCAGCAGTGCTGTTGAATAAGATACCAGAAAAATTATCTGATCCAGGAAGTTTCACAATTCCATGTTTTCTGGGTAGTCTTAGTTCAATAGAAGCATTGGCAGACTTAGGTGCCTGTATAAATCTAATGCCGTATTCACTATACGCTAAACTAGACCTTGGAGAATTGAAACCAACCAGAATAAGCATACAACTAGCCGATAGATCAATAAAATATCCTAGAGGGATAATGGAGAATATGCTAGTTAAAGTTGGTACTTTAGTATTTCCAGTAGATTTTGTTGTTTTGGACATGGAAGAAGATTCTCAAGTTCCTCTCATATTAGGAAGACCATTCTTAAACACGACTAAAGCAATGATAGACGTGTTCGGTAAGAAACTGACCCTAAGTATAGAGGATGAGAGTGTTACCTTTTCAGTTGATAGAGCAATGCAACAACCACAATCTGCAGATGATACATGTTATTATATTCAAACTATAGATGCGCATGCAGAATTATTAGAAGAATTTCCAGAATTACAAGGAACAGGAGAATGTTCTTTAGGAGAAGGTAATGAACCAATTGATGAAGCTGAAATGTTAGCTACACTTATAGCTAATGGATATGAACCAACAACAGAAGAAATTCAAATGCTAAAAGAAGAAGACAGATATCGATATAAATCATCGATAGAAGAACCTCCGAAATTAGAGTTAAAGCCACTTCCAAACCATTTGGAATACGCTTATTTACATGGTGAATCTGAATTACCTGTAATAATATCGTCTTCTCTTACTGAAAATGAGAAATCACAACTCATTTCTGTGTTGAAAGCTCATAAACCAGCCATTGCATGGAAGATTCATGATATTAAAGGAATAAGTCCTTCGTATTGCACACATAAAATCCTTATGGAAGAAGGTCATAAAACGTATGTGCAACGTCAACGAAGACTAAATCCTAATATGCAAGATGTAGTTAAGAAAGAGATTATTAAACTGCTAGATGCAGGTTTGATATATCCAATTTCTGATAGTCCATGGGTAAGCCCAGTTCAATGCGTGCCTAAGAAGGGTGGTATGACTGTCATCACAAATGAGAAAAATGAGCTTATTCCTACTAGGACTGTAACAGGATGGCGTATATGTATTGATTATAGAAAATTAAATGACGCCACCAGAAAAGATCACTTTCCCTTACCTTTCATAGATCAAATGTTGGAAAGATTAGCCGGAAATAGTTACTATTGTTTCCTAGATGGATTTTCCGGATATTTTCAAATTCCAATAGCACCCGAGGATCAAGAGAAAACCACATTCACGTGCCCTTATGGTACTTTTGCTTACAAACGCATGCCATTTGGACTTTGTAACGCCCCTGCAACCTTTCAAAGGTGTATGATGGCGATTTTTCACGACATGATAGAAGAATGCATGGAAGTATTCATGGATGACTTTTCAGTCTTCGGTGATACATTTAAATCATGTCTAGTTAATCTGGAACGAATGCTAATTAGATGCGAAAAATCAAATCTAGTACTTAATTGGGAGAAATGCCATTTCATGGTTAAAGAAGGCATCGTTCTTGGACATAAAATTTCAAAAGAAGGAATTGAAGTGGATAGAGCTAAAGTAGATGTAATTGCTAAACTTCCACATCCCACCAATGTTAGAGGAATTAGGAGTTTTCTAGGGCATGCCGGTTTTTACCGACGTTTCATAAAAGATTTTTCTAAAATTGCCACTCCTATGAATAAACTCCTAGAAAAGGATGCGCCATTCATCTTTTCAGATGAGTGTATCAAATCTTTTAATATTCTTAAAGAGAAACTCACTAATGCACCAATCATGATAACACCAAATTGGAATCTACCATTTGAACTAATGTGCGATGCAAGTGATTTTGCAATGGGAGCCGTTTTAGGACAAAGGATTGAAAAACGATTTCAACCTATATATTATGCTAGTAAGACGTTACAAGGAGCACAAACGAACTATACAACTACTGAAAAAGAACTCCTTGCTATTGTCTTTGCTTTTGACAAATTTCGATCATATCTCGTTCTAGCAAAAACGGTGGTCTATACCGACCATTCTGCTCTTAGATACCTATTTTCAAAACAAGATGCTAAACCAAGATTAATCCGTTGGATCTTACTCTTACAAGAGTTTGATATTGAAATCCGAGATAAAAGAGGAGCAGAAAATCTCGCCGCTGATCATCTTTCTCGTCTTGAAAATCCCGAATTAGAAGTTTTGAATGAATCGGCCATACAAGACAACTTTCCTGATGAATATCTATTGAAGATAGATTATAAAGAAATCCCATGGTTTGCAGACTATGCAAACTACTTAGTTTGTGGATTCCTTGAAAAAGGATTATCGTACCAAAGACGAAAGAAATTCTTCAGTGATATAAAACACTATTTCTGGGAAGATCCACATCTGTTTAAAAGTTGTCCCGATGGAATAATACGCCGATGTGTATTTGGAGATGAATCTAGTAAAATTTTAAACCATTGTCACACAGGACCAACAGGAGGGCATTATGGGCCTCAACTAACAGCAAGAAAAGTTTATGAAGCTGGATTCTATTGGCCTACAATTTACAAAGACGCACACCTTCTTTGCAAATCCTGTGATGCATGTCAAAGGGCCGGAAAAATAAGTCAACGTGATGAAATGCCACAAAATGTCATCCAAGTATGTGAAGTATTTGACATTTGGGGTATTGAATTTATGGGTCCATTTCCAAAATCTCATAATAATCTATATATACTCGTAACCATTGATTATGTATCTAAATGGGCGGAAGCACAAGCTCTCCCAACTAACGATGCACGAGTTGTAGTCAACTTTTTAAAACGTCTTTTTGCAAGGTTTGGAACACCGAAAGCTTTAATAAGTGATCGGGGTACTCATTTCTGTAATAATCAACTTGAGAAAGTTCTTAAAAGATATGGAGTAACTCATAAAATCTCCACCGCATATCATCCACAAACAAGTGGACAAGTTGAAAATACCAACCGAGCTTTAAAACGTATTCTAGAGAAAACCGTAGGATCAAATCCAAAGGAATGGTCCATTAAATTGGAGGATGCACTCTGGGCTTTTAGAACAGCCTACAAAACTCCAATTGGAACCACACCTTTTAGACTTGTTTATGGAAAAGCATGTCATCTTCCAGTAGAAATTGAACACAAAGCATTTTGGGCTTTGAAGACATGTAATCTTGATTTACATGAAGCCGGACGTCTACGATTAAGTCAACTAAACGAATTAGAAGAATTAAGACATGAAGCATACGAAAATTCGTTAATCTATAAAGAAAGAACGAAGAAATGGCATGATAAAAGAATCAGAAGTTCAAAAGAATTTAAAGAAGGAGACAGAGTTCTTCTTTTCAATTCACGATTCAAGCTATTTCCTGGAAAATTGAAATCAAGATGGTCTGGACCATTCATAGTCAAAAGAGTTTTCCCATACGGAACGATAGAATTAATAAATTCAAATGGGATTGAATTTAAAGTTAATGGTCACAGAGTTAAACATTACATACATGGTCCGATGGAAGTCGACAACGAAGTTAATCACAATTTCGACACCACAGCTAACTAAGTGTGGGGAGAATCAAGTCTTTAAAGGATAATATGTATTTCTGTTAGAGTTAGATTGTCTGTTTTCGTGTAGTTCTCGAAAATGGAACACGTATGGTCTTTCCCTAGCAGACCCTAAAGAACTAGTCTTCTCCCCCCATTCTGAATTTTTATTTTTTTTAGGTTTTTACGAAATGAAGACTGCCTGTGAACTAAACCATGGTCTAATGCTACACGCTTTGATCACTAAACGTAATAATGACATACTACCGAGTGAATTAGTATCAGTAATCAGAGAAAGAATGGACGGAGTTAGAAAAGGATCCAGATGCGAAGATAATAAGTTACAATTTGGTAAAGGAAAATCAAAATCCGCAGCGAAAAGAAGAGCACGACACCTAGAAAGATGTCACAAATGCGGAAAATGGTCACATGGAGGTAAATGTTCAAATAATCAAACCTATTCAAATACCGAATTTGTTACTTTATGCAGAGACGGACCGTTCATATGTTTAGAAGAAAAGACAATGAATGCTCGAGGTTACGCCTATGCAGCCATGGAAAACCAATTAAACCGACTATCTTATGAATATAATAGATCATATAACTAAGAAATCTATTTCACAGGTATGTATGTACAGTTTTTATTTTTATTTTTAACCTTTTGATAATAAACGCTAATTTGTTCGCTAAAAAGTATTAAATTGGTATTAAATAAAATTAGGTTTGGCGACCGAAATTATTGATATCATTCAACAATTTATTACATCACTGCGAAATTTAACGTTTATTCTTAAGGTATAAATATCTTTAATCAATCAACCCAAAATATTTCAAAAATTCGTCATGAGTTAAATTAGGTCTTGGAACCGAAATTACTTTACCGAAAAGAGGGGCGCATATTTTTGATAATATTTGATTGATTAAAAGTGGGATAAAAAGACAAAAAGATTTTTATTTTTACCATGTTTTTAAAATTAATATTTAAATCTTAAATTAATATTGTAAACTTTGTAAAAACAATATTTTTAAAATTGTAAATATTTGAAAAATTAATATAAGTTTGATATGAATTTATAAATTTTTAAATTAAGTTTGGTGTGAATTTTTAATTTTTAAAATATTAATTTTTAATTTTATGCATTTTAAATTTTGAGTTTGGTGTGAATTTTTAATATTAATTTTGAATTTTATATTTATGTTGTGTGAATTTAAAAACAAAAATTTACTTTATCTCATTAAGTTAAAAATATGATTTTTAAAATTCGTCGTAAGTTGAAGACTAGGTCTTTGAACCGAAATTGCTTTACCCGAGGGAGGGACGAGAACTTTTATTATCATTATTTTTAATCTTATTGATTTAAAGTATGCCAAAAACATTAAAAAACCCAAAAATCTTAGCTTTTAAAACAATCGCTATAAAAAGACAAATTTTAAAATTTTGTCGAGGGACGGACTAGGACATCGATCCGAAACGACCTCGTCCTAATTAACAAGGGAAACAAAATTTTAAAATTAATTTCTTAATTGTTTTATAAGTTAAAGATTATAAAAAAAAAAAAAAAAAAAAAAAAGGGTAAACTCCGCGACTCGCGGAGTTTGAAGTACAAAACCTCCGCGACTCGCGGAGGGTCCAAAACCCAGAAGAAAAAAAATAAAAGAGCTGCTCGATCAGTCACTCCCCCACACACAAACACACTGCATAAACACTCGAAACTGCACCCGAAAATCACCCCCAAAAATCTCAATTTTTAACCGTTAATCACCAAATTTTTTGCTAAAATCATGTTGAGAAGGATGATATCTAAGAACTACTCAAGAAAAACGGTAAATTTCTACACCTAAACACCATTTAATTCGAATTTTAGTGTTCTTGAGCTATTTTTCCCCAATTTGATTTTGATGCTTTTTAGTGTAATTAGACTTAAATTGTTTATGTATTATGCTTGTATAACCTAGATTGATGCTGTTTAACATGATTAGAAGCCTTAAACTTCAAATTTTGAATAATCTAGGGTTTGTGTTCTTGAGCAATTTGGGGCTTTTTGATATAAACAGGTTATGGCCGATTTTTGTCATGAATTGTTGCTAAATTGAGTAGTGTAACATGTCTAGGTAGTTAAATGATCCAAACTTTGAGCCTAAACATGATTTTGAGAATTAAAGTGGACTTTTTCAAGTCCAAAATTCATGAACTTGATTTTTGAAAGATAATGCCATTTGAGACTTGTTTATTTGCTAGTAATGATTATTTTGACATGTTATTTGAGTTGAATGCTTATGAACTTGGCGAAAATTTTCGTATATGCTTATTTGAAAAAGTGTAGATTTGATAAAAATGTGAAAATAAGCTTAAGTTTGATATAAATTAATAATGTCATTATAATTATTTTGATTGATGATTTTGCTGACACTAATGCATATTTGGATGCACAAAATTTGTGTTTGATGTGTTTTGCAGAATGAAAGGGGTGAATCTTCATCCCAAGCCCGCCATGCTCCTGCTGAGAACTTGGAACAACAGGAGGTAGATAACTACTACAAGCAGGATGTACCTCATCCAGTCATGACCTTTTCAGATATGCACTTGGAACAGTTGCACCCGAACCTGCGATTTGACAGACTTTGGATAGATTATCCAAAATATCAACGGGGTTTGCATACTCTTCATTCCAAGGTTGTTGAGGTACCGAGGGTCATAGAATGGGGACCCTTGGAAGCTGTAGAATTGGCCGGGCCAATTAGGGAATTACTGGTACAGAGGTATGGTAATTCTTCTTTTAATGATTGGATATGTTTATTCACCATACGCAGACCTGTATATAAAGTATGGTGTGAAGAGTTGTTATGTAGTATAGAGTTGAATGATCGGGTAGCTAGTTTAACCGATCGTTCTTTTATTAGATTTTTGTTAGGCGGTTCGATGCGCCACATGTCTTTACTGGACATGGCTCAGGCTTTACGTATATATACGCCTGAGGAATTAGCGTCTGCCGATTGTAGAGGATTGATACTAAACGGTAGAAAGATAGATGAGAATTTTGATACACACGGTGTGTGGAGTCAAATGACAAGCCATCACCGTTTCAAAGGGGGAAACTACTCTTATTTGGATATAGATAGAGCCGAATTAAGAGTAATACATAGGTTTTTAGCTAATTCGATTACACAAAGGGGTAAAAACAAAGAAAAGGTAAATGAACAAGATTTGTTTTACCATATGTGTATTCGAGACCCACACAGCGCTGTAAGTATACCATATTGTGTGGGTTATTATTTATCAGCTATGGTTCGGGGGATGCGTCCACATAGCATAATAGGAGGTGGTATTTTTATTACTTTGATTGGTGAATATCTCGGTGTGGATATAAGTCGGGGGGGATTATTAGTAGAAGAGCAGGAACCCCGCGACACTATAGGTTTAAATGTATACCATGGTGCAAAAGTTTTGAAGCGGCGAAATAACGCCGCAGTACGATACAATGGTAGACATCCACAGGTAGAGAGAAACCAGGAACAAGGTAATGTAGGAGGGGGGAATGAGATGCAAGAAATGCATAGGTTTATAGCTTCTCAGGAATACGAAAATGCTAGACAGAGAGCATTTGAAGATTGGCAAGTTCATCAGAACCAGATCATAGCGCATTGCCAACATATAGGTAGAAACTATATTCCTACACCGAAACCCGTCTTCCCTCCTTGGTCGATAGAGATGCAGCCACCATATCCTACGTATGACCCTGCCGAAGCATTCTATAGCACTTATGGTTATGCGTGGAACCCCTATTGGTACCAATATCATCCTTAGTTTACTTATTATTTTTTATTATTTTGTAATTTGTAATTATTGATACATTTAATATTTTTGTTAATATTGTAATCATTTTTATAATTATCTAACTTTTATTCTTAGATTTTAATAATTTTTGAATGTGGGGTAATATACCAAACTTCAAAAATATGTATATATGTTTGCAGTTTATCTTATGTACACAACAGGGTAAAACAACGCATTTTCAAAGACTGGCATTAAGTTCAGCAAAAGCAATTAATTTTGACGACAAGATGCAAAATACATGTGAAATAACAACAAGACGGAATGAACAAATGATGTGCACCATTTATCATTCAGCAAACAAACGCCAATATATTTGGAAACTTTGGTAAAAATTTAATCATTTTCACACAAATCACCCTCAATAATTTAAATTGTTACTGATTTCTTGCAAATGAGGGCATTGCAAGATCTTAAGTGTGGGAAGGGGTTAAATTCTTTCGGATTTTAAAAATTTTTTACTTTATACACTTGGTTACCATTAAAAATACTAGTAAAGCAGTAGTTGTATTAGAATCTAGTGCTCTCTGATAAAAAAGAACAGCCCTAGTCTTATATACTGACTACCCAATTCTAGTAAAAATTTTCAATTAAATGAATTCAAATCATGTTTATACATATTTATGAACGATAAAACTAGGTTTTAACACCGAAATTATTGTTACCTCGGAAAGGACATAAATTGAGAAACAAACTAAAATGTTAAAATTCATTTAAAATGGAATAGAGGACGATAAAAAGAAAAAAATAAAAAGCCAAGTGTGGGAAAATTTACCAAGTTATTTTAAACATATGCCACATATATTTGTAACAAATAACTGAAAATACTTTTGCTTTGGACTAAACTAAACTGTTTTACCCGATGAAAGAAAAGAAGAGATGGATCTACACGATGAATCAATTCCATCATTAAAAGGAAGTAAAGTCTTCCGAAAAAGACACGCGCTTCTTGATTTAGGTCATGAAGTTGTCGTCCAGACCAGCTGTAGGTTGACGAAAAATCTAGAAAAGTCATCACTAAAATCAGTAGGAAATCCACGGACCTCAGCATTAAACAGGGTCGCCAAGTGGTCAGATTTATCCTAACCATGAGAAGGATTTATCTCGTACAATGGGGGGGCACCATGCAAATTAGCTGGATAAGACTAATGAATCAGATCCCCAGAAAGGATAATCTCCTTAAAGATTAAAAATCAGCTTTTAAGACTGATATTACTCAATCCTAGAGATTGACCTTAAAGATTGAGAATTCAAACTCATGGAATTCAATGATATCTAAACTCGAGCTTAAACGAGAAAATATTTTGATCAAAATTATAAACCGATTTGTTTTCTGAAAACCCTATTTTCAATGCGTTCATTACCATTGAACGTAAAATCCTAGGAATTCACCTGGAATTCATTAGGTCACCTGAACTAAATCGGGTGTCAACCGTAAGAACGGTGGTTGCATAGCATGGTCAAAGACAGGACCTTGTGCCAGACCGAAGAAAAATTATAAGGGTGAGCTTTACTATTGCTCCTACCAAGGATAGTAATTGCGTCCGACACGTTATAGACCATAATCAAAAGCATGTCACGGGACATTGCCTTAACAGTTGCTTGTTCAACGCTTTCCTTTACAACCGGACGGTAGTTTGCCGAAAGGTAATATACGGAACAAGTAAACTGGACGTGTTGCTTTCCAAATACAAGGTTAGCAAGTGGGTGACACAAAACCGCAAGTTTTGAGCTAAAATTTTCAAATCTGAAACCCACCAAACCCACAAATATTTTGCAAACACCGGTAAAGGGTTATTCCGGAAAACTTATCTAGGGTAAAAAACTAGATTTAATTTTCAAAAGATCAAATGTTTTCATAAAGATCCAATTTCCTTAATGGATCTAAATTTTTATAGTCATGTGGGACTGTAAACCATATCGTTACTACCATTGTTTATACCGCCATATAGAAATCACTGATGTACAAAGTGTGAAGAATAAAGAAGTGATTCTAGTATTTCAAAACAATATTGCTTGAGGACAAGCAACGCTCAAGTGTGGGAATATTTGATAATGCTAAAAACAAACATATATTTCATAGCATTATTCCTCAAGAAAGACAAGCTTTTAGTTGCAATTGTTCTATTTACAAGTGATATTCGTTTAAATAATAAAAGGTGAAGACAAAAGACAGATTCGACGAATTGACGACGCAAACGACCAAAAAGCTCAAAAGAACAAAAGACAATCAAAAAGGTTCCAATTATTGATAAGAAACGTCTCGAAATTACAAAAGTACAAGATTCAAAACGCAAAGTACAAGATATTAAATTGTACGCGAGGACGTTCGAAAATCCGGAACCGGGACTAGAGTCAACTCTTAACGCTCGACGCAACGGACTAAAAATTACAAGTTAACTATGTATATAAATATAATATAATATATAATTAATTATATTAATTATATATATATTATATATATATATTAAAAACCGTCGGCAGCAAGAAACTCCAAGGGTGTGAGCTGTAAATATATCTCCGCGACTCGCGGAGTTTTAAGGGCATTTTGCCGCGAGTCGCGGAGCCCCAATTTTCAAGTCTGGCTATAAAGCCAACCGAATTCTGATCAAATTTCATATCTTATTTCTCAATCTCTCTCTCAATATATACGTAATATATATATTTATATTTTAATTTTAATTTTAATTATAAATTCTAATAATAAGGGTATGTTAGCGAATGTTGTAAGGGTGTAAGTCGAAATTCTGTCCGTGTAACGCTACGCTATTTTTAATCATTGTAAGTTATGTTCAACCTTTTTATATTAATGTCTCGTAGCTAAGTTATTATTATGCTTATTTAAAACGAAGTAATCATGATGTTGGGCTAATTACTAAAATTGGGTAATTGGGCTTTGTACCATAATTGGGGTTTGGACAAAAGAACGACACTTGTGGAAACTAGACTATGGGCTATTAATGGGCTTTATATTTGTTTAATTAAATGAAAGTTTGTTAATGTTAATATAAAGATTTACAATTGGGCGTCCCTATAAATTACCATATACACTCGATCGGACACGATGGGCGGGGTATTTATATGTACGAATAATCGTTCATTTAACCGGACACGGGAATGGATTAATAGCCACTAGAATAATCAAAACAGGGGTGAAATTACATTCAAGGGTAATTGGTGTAATTGTTAACAAAGTAGTAAAACCTTGGTTTACACGCAGTCGATAACCTGGTGTATTCATTAAACAAAGTATTAAAACCTTGTTACAATTCGAATCCCCAATTAGTTAGAATATTTATCTTCGGGTATAATAATAATTTGACAAGGACACTTGCAATTTATATTTATGACTGATGGACTGTTATGGACAAAAACCAGACGGACATATTGAATAATCCAGGACAAAGGACAATTAACCCATGGGCATAAAACTAAAATCAACACGTCAAACATCATGATTACGGAAGTTTAAATAAGCATAATTCTTTTATATCATATTTAATTTCCTTTATATTTAATTGCACTTCTAATTATCGCATTTTATTAATTGTTATTTTATTTTATCGCACTTTTAATTATCGTACTTTTTAATAATCGCAAGTTTATTTTATCGCACTTTTATTATTCGCAATTTCATTATCGTTATTTACTTTACGCTTTAATTTAAGTCTTGTATTTTATATTTTACATTAGGTTTTAACTGCGACTAAAGTTTTAAAATCGACAAACCGGTCATTAAACGGTAAAAACCCCCCTTTATAATAATAATATTACTTATATATATTTGTATTTTTATAAAAGTAAACTAATATAGCGTTGAGCTTTGTTTAAAGATTTCCCTGTGGAACGAACCGGACTTACTAAAAACTACACTACTGTACGATTAGGTACACTGCCTATAAGTGTTGTAGCAAGGTTTAAGTATATCCATTCTATAAATAAATAAATATCTTGTGTAAAATTGTATCGTATTTAATAGTATTTTCCTAGTAAAATAATAACTATTTTATATACACCTCGCTTCGCATCAAAAGTACTTCAACAAGTAAACGTGTGCAAAGAACAATGCTAATCTTGACCTAAACAATAGGTTGTATCAATAACGGTAAACACGATAGGTCAAAGATGTTCAATTAGTCCTATGGCTCGTTACGACTCGATTATGTAGCATGTGAATCAAATTGTCACGTTTCATGCAAGGTACAAGTATAAAAACATGTTAGAACGATTGCACAAATATTTGGTTAAGTTTGATTAAAAGTCAAACTTTGGTCGGTCAAAGTCAACGAAAGTCAACACGTTCGGGTCGGGTTCCGAACTATTTTTCTGAGGTTTTTAATCATATATGAGCATGTTAGAACAAGTTTCATGTGAATCGGAGGTCTAGAACGTGCCAAACATTTTTCACATTTGGGACAAGGAGGTCAGAACCTGACCACGGCATATGCCGCGCCGCGGCCAGAGGTGTCGCGCCGCGACATTAGGCGTGGCCTGGTACCTGGTCAGTTTCAAATGTTCAAGTCTCAATCCAAAACCTTTTTGTGCATAAAACACAAACCGCTAACACTTAGGACTCGCACCTTATATCGTTGGAAAGCTCTTTTGACGTAGAATGCAACTAAACACAATTCATCAATCAAAAACCTCATTTGTAACAACCGAGTTTTCAAACCAAGTGATCATTCAATGCACACATTAATGCTTCAAACTCACCAATGCACATTTAATGATTTAGGCATTCAATGCATACATATGACATGCCATTTTGTAGGTAATTGAGCATACAATACAACTAACAACTTACTAACAACAAATCATGGCAATCAATGCATCAAATAATCATTTCAAGTTCATTAAACCCTAGCTCAATTCCACCAAAAATCACTAATCAAGTTTATGGAGTTTTCTCAAGCAACCTACACATCAATTTGAAGCTAGTGATACTAGGAACACAATTAAAACATGAACTTTTAACATCTAACAACATATGATCATCCAAAATTCAAGAACAACACACCAAAATTCAAGTTCATGCTAGTTATACTAAAACAACGAGATCAAGCATACAAATTACATACACGACATCACAATGAGCCATAGACACTAACTAACACCATTTCAAGCCAAAAACACAAATTTAGAGAAATCTAGAGTTTTAGAAATGTTACCCAAACGAGATGAAGTTGGTACCAAAATGAAGAGGATGAAGAGAGGATCACGAATATGTAATTTATTTTGTTGTAAGCCTCCTAGATCGGATTTAGATGATGATTGAATGAATTTGGAAATGGTGTGTGTGTTCTTGCTAGAGAGAAAGAGAGAGAGATGGAGATGATAATGAATGGGTGAAGGGAGTTTGACCCTTTGACCTAGTCTAGGGTTTGATCCCTTGTCAAGTTTAGTCCCTCAACTTTCGTTCGGGTGCGTGAATTACCTAAACGAGATAATTTAAAACGCGTATCAACGGAAGATGTTATAAACATATAACGGAGTTTAAATTAGTATAACGGAAAAGTAGATGGAAAAAGGCGGGATGTTACATTACCTACTCCTTAAAAGAAATTTCCTCCCGAAATTTAAGTAGGCGTAGTAGTCGTTGTTTCTTCCTCGAGATCTTGCGTTTCTGAATTCACGAATAGATGAGGATACTTCCTTTGCATTTGATCTTGTCTTTCCCAAGTAAACTCGGGTCCTCTTTTGGCGTTCCAACGGACTTTAACAATCGGGATTCGACTTTGTTTCAATGTCTTGACGGAGGTGTCCACAATTTCAACCGGTTCCTCCACAAAATGAAGTTTGTCATCAATAGTAAGTTCCTCGAGAGGGGTGACGATATCGGGTTCGGCAAGACACTTTTTCAAGTTAGATACATGGAAGGTAGGATGAACGGAACTCAGTTGAGGCGGAAGATCTAAACGATAAGCAACGGTTCCAATACGCTCCAAGATTTCGAAAGGACCAATATACCGCGGATTTAGCTTCCCGCGTTTCCCAAAACGGATTACACCCTTCCAAGGTGCGACCTTTAACATTACTCGGTCACCGACTTGAAATTCAAGATCGTTGCGTCGTTTGTCGGTATAGCTCTTTTGACGACTTCGGGCCGTCCTAAGCCTATCTCGGATTTGAACGATTTTCTCGGTGGTTTCGTGAATGAGTTCGGGTCCGGTGATTTGCACGTCGCCTACCTCGGCCCAACAAAGAGGTGAACGACATTTTCGGCCGTATAGCGCTTCAAAAGGTGCGGCTTTAATACTCGCGTGATAACTATTGTTGTAAGAGAACTCGGCGAGAGGTAAGTGCTTGTCCCAAGCTTTTCCGAAATCAACCACGCAAGCTCGTAACATGTCCTCTAAGGTTTGAATCGTACGTTCGCTTTGTCCATCGGTTTGAGGATGATATGCGGTGCTCATGTCTAAACGCGTTCCCAACGCTTCTTGCAATGTACGCCAAAATCTAGAAACGAAACGGCCATCTCGGTCGGAGATAATCGATAAAGGTACACCATGTCGGGCTACGATTTCCTTAATGTAAAGTTGTGCAAGTTTCTCCATTTTGTCCGTTTCTTTCATGGCAAGGAAGTGTGCGGATTTGGTGAGACGGTCAACAATAACCCAAATGGTATCATAACCGCCCGTCGTTTTTGGTAGTTTGGTGATAAAATCCATCGTTATTCTTTCCCACTTCCATTGCGGGATCTCGGGTTGTTGAAGTAGTCCGGACGGTCTTTGGTGTTCGGCTTTGACTTTGGAACATGTCAAACACTTGGAAACATAAGTAGCTACGTCCCTTTTGATGTTCGGCCACCAATATAGCTGTTTAAGGTCGTGGTACATCTTATTGGCACTGGGGTGGATCAAGTATCGTGACTTATGGGCTTCATCTAAAATGAGACTTCGTAGGTTCCCATAACTAGGCACCCAAATCCTTCCGGCGAAACATCGGAGTCCGGTTTCCTTAGTTTCGAATCGAGAGACGAGAATGTTCAAGAGCTCGTGTGAAATGTTTTCGTCCTTGAGAGCCTCATCTTGGGCTACCCGAATTTGGCTATTAAGGTTGGTGTGGATGGTGATGTTTAAGGCTCGGACACGAAGAGGCACCGCTCTTTCTTTTCGACTTAAGGCATCGGCTACTACGTTTGCCTTCCCGGGATGGTAACGAAGTTCGCAATCGTAATCGTTTAAGGTTTCAATCCACCTTCGTTGTCTCATGTTTAGTTGCTTTTGATCGAAGATGTGTTGGAGACTTTTGTGATCGGTAAAGATAGTACTCTTGGTTCCATAAAGATAGTGTCTCCACATTTTAAGTGCAAAGACAACGGTTCTGAGTTCGAGATCATGTGTCGTGTAGTTTCGTTCATGAATTTTGAGTTGTCGAGAAGCATAAGAAATGACTTTCGTTCGTTGCATCAACACACACCCAAAACCATGTTTCGAGGCATCACAATATACAACAAAGTCATCATTGCCTTCGGGAAGTGACAAGATAGGAGCGGTGGTTAGCTTCGTTTTCAAGATTTGGAATGCGGATTCATGTTCGGTCGCCCAAATGAATTTCTTTCCCTTGTGAGTCAATGCGGTTAGAGGACGTGCAACCAAAGAGAAGTTTTCGATGAATCTACGATAGTACCCGGCGAGACCCAAGAATTGACGAATGTGAGTAGGAGTAGTAGGAGTCTCCCATTTACTAATGGCTTCGATTTTCGTGGAATCGACTTTAATACCTTGATCACTTACAACATGACCAAGAAATTGAACTTCCTTCAACCAAAATTCACACTTGGAGAATTTGGCATAAAGTCGTTCTTGTCTCAATAGTTCAAGCACAAGTCGGAGATGTTGTTCATGCTCTTCTTCATTTTTAGAATAGACCAATATATCATCGATGAACACAATGACGAATTTATCGAGATACGGTTTGCACACGCGGTTCATAAGATCCATGAACACCGCCGGGGCATTAGTGAGACCAAATGGAATGACGAGGAATTCATAACTACCATAACGAGTCCGGAAAGCAGTTTTGGAGACATCTTCCCCCTTAACCCTTAATTGATGATAACCCGAGCGGAGATCGATTTTCGAATATACACAAGACCCTTGTAGTTGATCAAAGAGGTCATCAATGCGAGGAAGAGGATATCGGTTCTTAACCGTCAATTTATTCAGTTCACGATAATCAATGCACATTCGTAGGGATCCGTCTTTCTTTTTAACAAACAAAATCGGAGCGCCCCAAGGTGAATGGCTAGGTTGGATAAAACCACGGTCAAGTAGTTCTTGGATTTGACTTTGCAATTCTTGCATTTCGGATGGAGCAAGTCTATACGGTGCACGTGCTACGGGTGCGGCTCCCGGAATAAGATCGATTTGGAATTCAACCGGTCGATGAGGTGGAAGACCCGGCAATTTGTCGGGAAATACATCGGAAAAGTCACTAACAATTGGCACATCATCGATATGCTTCTCATCGGACTCGACTTTCTTAACGTGGGCAAGGATCGCAAAACAACCCTTACGGAGTAGTTTTCTAACTTTAAGGCACGAAACGAGGTTGAGTCTGGTGCAAATCTTATCACCATAAACAATCAAAGGTTCGCCATTCTCGATAGGAATTCGGATTACGTTAAGATCACAAAGGATGTGATATTTCGTTTTGACTAACCAATTCATACCGATTATTACATCAAAGCTTCCTAGTTCTATGGGTATCAAGTCAATTTCAAATTCCTTACCCAAAATGTTTATCGTACACCCCCGGTAATATGTGTCGGCACTTAATAGTTTCCCGTTAGCCACTTCAATGGTATAAGTGGTATCTAATGGAAGAGGTGGAGTGCTAAAAGAATGAGTCAAAGTCTTGGATACAAAGCATTTATCGGCACCCGAATCGAATAAGCAAGAGACATAAGAATTGTTGAGAAGAAACGTACCCGTGACTAGTTCAGTGTCATCCCGGGCTTCCTCGGTGTTGATGTTGAAAGCTCGGCCACGCGTATTGGGGTTATCTTTCCTCTTCGGGCATGCATTTCTATAATGACCCGTTTGGCCACATTCGTAACAAGTGCCCGTCTTTGGTGCATTGGGCCACTTTCGAGCGACGGGAGTGGCACTTTTACAATCGTTGGCCTTATGACCAATTCCTTGGCACCGATGGCAAATTAGCTTACTACACTCGCCAAAGTGATGTTTGTTTCATTTGTTGCAAAGAGGTAGAATTCCGGCATAACCCTTCTTGCCGTCGGAGGTGAAAGATTTCTTGGCAAAGTTGTTGTTGCTTGATTGGGAGGGTTCCCACTTTCTTTTGTTGCCGCCCGGTTTATCCTCGGCCTTAGGCGCCGGAACTACGATTTCGTCCACTGTCTCTATCAATTTGCGGGCCATGTTCAAAGCTTCTTGATGATTAGGGGGTTTGGATGACATTACTCCGTGTTTGATGCTCTTTGGAAGACCATCCATGTAAAGTTCAACCCTTAAAGCTTCGGGGTTCACAAGATTTGGGCACATCAAGGCTAGTTCGGAAAATCGTTGATTATAAGCCTTGAGATCATTTTCGATCGCCTTTAAAGTTCTTAGCTCTTGTTCGAGCCTTCGGGTTTCTTCACGAGGGAAATATTCGACAATCATCTTTTCCCTCAAGTCGGCCCAAGAGAGGGCGTGAGCTTCATCGGTACCCACCGATTGTACATAAGTATTCCACCATGTAAGAGCGACACCGGCGAAGGTGTGAGTGGAGTATTTGACCTTGTCTTGGTCCCGACAACCGCTTATGCTAAAGACGGCTTCCGTTTGCCCAAACCATCGGGTGAGCACGACCGGTCCCCCGGTTCCATCGAAAGTGTGAGGTTTGCACCCCATGAAAGCTTTATAGGAGCATCCCTCGTTTGAGTTTCCGGCTCCATTGTTGTTGTTGTTGTTGTTGTTGTGGTTGTTATTATTATTGTTGTTGGATGAGTGACCGGCCATGGCCGCATCTACGGCGGTGGCTATCATCCGTTCGAGAGCTTGTTCGGGAGTTTCATTGCGGCGTACACGACGAGGAGCCATTGTTCCTTCAAGACACAAGAATATCATTGATTAGTATTCTCAATAATACTAACCGTGATATAGAATAAGGATAAAGAGAAGTTTTTCCTCGACTCGCCTTAAATTCTTTATGCCATAATGTCGGAACGTTCATATGAGTCACCGTAATATAATCCCGGAAATTATATTACCCTGATTCATATGTGCATTCGACATTATTCTATAAAGTCAAGGTGGCGTGTCAATCAAATTAAACAACGTGAGATTAAGATGAACTAAGAGTAGATATGAGTAGAAGCGTTCGAGTATAAATGCACAAGTAGTCAAGTAATTCCTACTTCAAGTCTATATGCCGGTTGTAGTCTAGACTCACCAATGTACCCTATGACTCGAGGTTGACACCAATGAACTCTAAATCCCTACAACCAACGCTCTGATACCATCTGTAGCGACCCGACCAAATCATGTTTGACGGCGCCGTCTACTTAGGTCCCGTTACGTGGTCATAAGTCTTTAAAACAACGTTTGACCAAAAGATGTGTCGCATTCATTTCAAATGTAAAGATTGTTCAAAGTTTACGAGAATAGTTCCACCATAAGTTACGTTACAAAGTTATAAGTACAAATGAAACTTATGCGACACAATTTAAAAGTAGCCAAAAGACGCTCCATGTATGCATGTATACTCGACATCCAATGCAAGTATCAAAATAATGAGCGGAAGCATGTATCATGTATCGTTCAAGGACCTGAGAAAAACATAGAAATCTGTCAACGAAAACGTTGGTGAAATCATAGGTTTAAGTAAGTAAGTACAAGTGAACCACAAGATTTGCATCAATGAATTAATAGTAATACATTCCAAAAGTTTGTTTCACGAGCACCCAATTATCAATGCTTAACATTTCCTTCCATTGAACCCCATCACTTAGTGCTAGAACATACACTGTTTCTCGAAAATATATTTCATTCGTAAACGGTAGCGAACCGTTTGAATGAGGGTTTGTCAAACCCATATGGATCCATACAACATAAGTTCTCGCTTACACCCGGCAAGTGTAACTAATGATAATCGAATTGAGGATTTTGTTCTAAACTCGTATGTAGAATGTTTGGTTTCCTGTACTTGTGTTCACTTAGTAAAGAAATGTTTATGTTTTCTCATCCCAAATGTAAGTTCAAAAAGAGTAAAAGTGGGACTATGATCTCACCTTGAGTGCACGAGTAGTAAAGTACTTCAACAAGTAAACGTGTGCAAAGAACAATGCTAATCTTGACCTAAACAATAGGTTGTATCAATAACGGTAAACACGATAGGTCAAAGATGTTCAATTAGTCCTATGGCTCGTTACGACTCGATTATGTAGCATGTGAATCAAATTGTCACGTTTCATGCAAGGTACAAGTATAAAAACATGTTAGAACGATTGCACAAATATTTGGTTAAGTTTGATTAAAAGTCAAACTTTGGTCGGTCAAAGTCAACGAAAGTCAACACGTTCGGGTCGGGTTCCGAACTATTTTTCTGAGGTTTTTAATCATATATGAGCATGTTAGAACAAGTTTCATGTGAATCGGAGGTCTAGAACGTGCCAAACATTTTTCACATTTGGGACAAGGAGGTCAGAACCTGACCACGGCATATGCCGCGCCGCGGCCAGAGGTGTCGCGCCGCGACATTAGGCGTGGCCTGGTACCTGGTCAGTTTCAAATGTTCAAGTCTCAATCCAAAACCTTTTTGTGCATAAAACACAAACCGCTAACACTTAGGACTCGCACCTTATATCGTTGAAAAGCTCTTTTGACGTAGAATGCAACTAAACACAATTCATCAATCAAAAACCTCATTTGTAACAACCGAGGTTTCAAACCAAGTGATCATTCAATGCACACATTAATGCTTCAAACTCACCAATGCACATTTAATGATTTAGGCATTCAATGCATACATATGACATGCCATTTTGTAGGTAATTGAGCATACAATACAACTAACAACTTACTAACAACAAATCATGGCAATCAATGCATCAAATAATCATTTCAAGTTCATTAAACCCTAGCTCAATTCCACCAAAAATCACTAATCAAGTTTATGGAGTTTTCTCAAGCAACCTACACATCAATTTGAAGCTAGTGATACTAGGAACACAATTAAAACATGAACTTTTAACATCTAACAACATATGATCATCCAAAATTCAAGAACAACACACCAAAATTCAAGTTCATGCTAGTTATACTAAAACAACGAGATCGAGCATACAAATTACATACATGACATCACAATGAGCCATAGACACTAACTAACACCATTTCAAGCCAAAAACACGAATTTAGAGAAATCTAGAGTTTTAGAAATGTTACCCAAACGAGATGAAGTTGGTACCAAAATGAAGAGGATGAAGAGAGGATCACGAATATGTAATTTATTTTGTTGTAAGCCTCCTAGATCGGATTTAGATGATGATTGAATGAATTTGGAAATGGTGTGTGTGTTCTTGCTAGAGAGAAAGAGAGAGAGATGGAGATGATAATGAATGGGTGAAGGGGGTTTGACCCTTTGACCTAGTCAAGGGTTTGATCCCTTGTCAAGTTTAGTCCCTCAACTTTCGTTCGGGTGCGTGAATTACCTAAACGAGATAATTTAAAACGCGTATCAACGGAAGATGTTATAAACATATAACGGAGTTTAAATTAGTATAACGGAAAAGTAGACTGAAAAAGGCGGGATGTTACATTACCTACTCCTTAAAAGAAATTTCGTCCCGAAATTTAAGTAGGCGTAGTAGTCGTTGTTTCTTCCTCGAGATCTTGCGTTTCTGAATTCACGAATAGATGAGGATACTTCCTTTGCATTTGATCTTGTCTTTCCCAAGTAAACTCGGGTCCTCTTTTGGCGTTCCAACGGACTTTAACAATCGGGATTCGACTTTGTTTCAATGTCTTGACGGAGGTGTCCACAATTTCAACCGGTTCCTCCATAAAATGAAGTTAGTCATCAATAGTAAGTTCCTCGAGAGGGATGACGATATCGGGTTCGGCAAGACACTTTTTCAAGTTAGATACATGGAAGGTAGGATGAACGGAACTCAGTTGAGGCGGAAGATCTAAACGATAAGCAACGGTTCCAATACGCTCCAAGATTTCGAAAGGACCAATATACCGCGGATTTAGCTTCCCGCGTTTCCCAAAACGGATTACACCCTTCCAAGGTGCGACCTTTAACATTACTCGGTCACCGACTTGGAATTCAAGATCGTTGCGTCGTTTGTCGGTATAGCTCTTTTGACGACTTCGGGCCGTCCTAAGCCTATCTCGGATTTGAACGATTTTCTCGGTGGTTTCGTGAATGAGTTCGGGTCCGGTGATTTGCACGTCGCCTACCTCGGCCCAACAAAGAGGTGAACGACATTTTCGGCCGTATAGCGCTTCAAAAGGTGCGGCTTTAATACTCGCGTGATAACTATTGTTGTAAGAGAACTCGGCGAGAGGTAAGTGCTTGTCCCAAGCTTTTCCGAAATCAACCACGCAAGCTCGTAACATGTCCTCTAAGGTTTGAATCGTACGTTCGCTTTGTCCATCGGTTTGAGGATGATATGCGGTGCTCATGTCTAAACGCGTTCCCAACGCTTCTTGCAATGTACGCCAAAATCTAGAAACGAAACGGCCATCTCGGTCGGAGATAATCGATAAAGGTACACCGTGTCGGGCTACGATTTCCTTAATGTAAAGTTGTGCAAGTTTCTCCATTTTGTCCGTTTCTTTCATGGCAAGGAAGTGTGCGGATTTGGTGAGACGGTCAACAATAACCCAAATGGTATCATAACCGCCCGTCGTTTTTGGTAGTTTGGTGATAAAATCCATCGTTATTCTTTCCCACTTCCATTGCGGGATCTCGGGTTGTTGAAGTAGTCCGGACGGTCTTTGGTGTTCGGCTTTGACTTTGGAACATGTCAAACACTTGGAAACATAAGTAGCTACGTCCCTTTTGATGTTCGGCCACCAATATAGCTGTTTAAGGTCGTGGTACATCTTATTGGCACCGGGGTGGATCGAGTATCGTGACTTATGGGCTTCATCTAAAATGAGACTTCGTAGGTTCCCATAACTAGGCACCCAAATCCTTCCGGCGAAACATCGGAGTCCGGTTTCCTTAGTTTCGAATCGAGAGACGAGAATGTTCAAGATCTCGTGTGAAACGTTTTCGTCCTTGAGAGCCTCATCTTGGGCTACCCGAATTTGGCTATTAAGGTTGGTGTGGATGGTGATGTTTAAGGCTCGGACACGAAGAGGCACCGCTCTTTATTTTCGACTTAAGGCATCGGCTACTACGTTTGCCTTCCCGGGATGGTAACGAAGTTCGCAATCGTAATCGTTTAAGGTTTCAATCCACCTTCGTTGTCTCATGTTTAGTTGCTTTTGATCGAAGATGTGTTGGAGACTTTTGTGATCGGTAAAGATAGTACTCTTGGTTCCATAAAGATAGTGTCTCCACATTTTAAGTGCAAAGACAACGGCTCCGAGTTCGAGATCATGTGTCGTGTAGTTTCGTTCATGAATTTTGAGTTGTCGAGAAGCATAAGAAATGACTTTCGTTCGTTGCATCAACACACACCCAAAACCATGTTTCGAGGCATCACAATATACAACAAAGTCATCATTGCCTTCGGGAAGTGACAAGATAGGAGCGGTGGTTAGCTTCGTTTTCAAGATTTGGAATGCGGATTCATGTTCGGTCGCCCAAATGAATTTCTTTCCCTTGTGAGTCAATGCGGTTAGAGGACGTGCAACCAAAGAGAAGTTTTCGATGAATCTACTATAGTACCCGGCGAGACCCAAGAATTGATGAATGTGAGTAGGAGTAGTAGGAGTCTCCCATTTACTAATGGCTTCGATTTTCGTGGGATCGACTTTAATACCTTGATCACTTACAACATGACCAAGAAATTGAACTTCCTTCAACCAAAATTCACACTTGGAGAATTTGGCATAAAGTCGTTCTTGTCTCAAGAGTTCAAGCACAAGTCGGAGATGTTGTTCGTGCTCTTCTTCATTTTTAGAATAGACCAATATATCATCGATGAACACAATGACGAATTTATCGAGATACGGTTTGCACACGCGGCTCATAAGATCCATGAACACCGCCGGGGTGTTAGTGAGACCAAATGGCATGATGAGGAATTCATAACTACCATAACGAGTCCGGAAAGCAGTTTTGGAGACATCTTCCCCCTTAACCCTTAATTGATGATAACCCGAGCGGAGATCGATTTTCGAATATACACAAGACCCTTGTAGTTGATCAAAGAGGTCATCGATGCGAGGAAGAGGATATCGGTTCTTAACCGTCAATTTATTCAGTTCACGATAATCAATGCACATTCGTAGGGATCCGTCTTTCTTTTTAACAAACAAAATCGGAGCGCCCCAAGGTGAATGGCTAGGTTGGATAAAACCACGGTCAAGTAGTTCTTGGATTTGACTTTGCAATTCTTGCATTTCGGATGGAGCAAGTCTATACGGTGTACGTGCTACGGGTGCGGCTCCCGGAATAAGATCGATTTGGAATTCAACCGGTCGATGAGGTGGAAGACCCGGCAATTCGTCGGGAAATACATCGGAAAAGTCACTAACAATTGGCACATCATCGATATGCTTCTCATCGGACTCAACTTTTTTAACGTGGGCAAGGATCGCAAAACAACCCTTACGGAGTAGTTTTCTAACTTTAAGGCACGAAACGAGGTTGAGTCTGGTGCAACTCTTATCGCCATAAACAATCAAAGGTTCACCATTCTCGATAGGAATTCGGATTGCGTTAAGATCACAAAGGATGTGAGATTTCATTTTGACTAACCAATTCATACCGATTATTACATCAAAGCTTCCTAGTTCTATGGGTATCAAGTCAATTTCAAATTCCTTACCCAAAATGTTTATCGTACACCCCCGGTAATATGTGTCGGCACTTAATAGTTTCCCGTTAGCCACTTCAATGGTATAAGTGGTATCTAATGGAAGAGGTGGAGTGCTAAAAGAATGAGTCAAAGTCTTGGATACAAAGCATTTATCGGCACCCGAATCGAATAAGCAAGAGACATAAGAATTGTTGAGAAGAAACGTACCCGTGACTAGTTCAGTGTCATCCCGGGCTTCCTCGGTGTTGATGTTGAAAGCTCGGCCGCGCGTATTGGGGTTATCTTTCCTCTTCGGGCATGCATTTCTATAATGACCCGTTTGGCCACATTCGTAACAAGTGCCCGTCTTTGGTGCATTGGGCCACTTTCGAGCGACGGGAGTGGCACTTTTACAATCGTTGGCCTTATGACCAATTCCTTGGCACCGATGGCAAATTAGCTTACTACACTCGCCAAAGTGATGTTTGTTGCATTTGTTGCAAAGAGGTAGAATTCCGGCATAACCCTTCTTGCCGTCGGAGGTGAAAGATTTCTTGGCAAAGTTGTTGTTGCTTGATTGGGAGGGTTCCCACTTTCTTTTGTTGCCGCCCGGTTTATCCTCGGCCTTAGGTGCCGGAACTACGATTTCGTCCACTGTCTCTATCAATTTGCGGGCCATGTTCAAAGCTTCTTGATGATTAGGGGGTTTGGATGACATTACTCCGTGTTTGATGCTCTTTGGAAGACCATCCATGTAAAGTTCAACCCTTAAAGCTTCGGGGTTCACAAGATTTGGGCACATCAAGGCTAGTTCGGAAAATCGTTGATTATACGCCTTGAGATCATTTCCGATCGCCTTTAAAGTTCTTAGCTCTTGTTCGAGCCTTCGGGTTTCTTCACGAGGGAAATATTCGACAATCATCTTTTCCCTCAAGTCGGCCCAAGAGAGGGCGTGAGCTTCATCGGTACCCACCGATTGTACATAAGTATTCCACCATGTAAGAGCGACACCGACGAAGGTGTGAGTGGAGTATTTGACCTTGTCTTGGTCCCGACAGCCGCTTATGCTAAAGACGGCTTCCGTTTGCTCAAACCATCGGGTGAGCACGACCGGTCCCCCGGTTCCATTGAAAGTGTGAGGTTTGCACCCCATGAAAGCTTTATAGGAGCATCCCTCGTTTGAGTTTCCAGCTCCATTGTTGTTGTTGTTGTTGTTGTTGTGGTTGTTATTATTATTGTTGTTGGATGAGTGACCGGCCATGGCCGCATCTACGGCGGTGGCTATCATCCGTTCGAGAGCTTGTTCGGGAGTTTCATTGCGGCGTACACGACGAGGAGCCATTGTTCCTTCAAGACACAAGAATATCATTGATTAGTATTCTCAATAATACTAACCGTGATATAGAATAAGGATAAAGAGAAGTTTTTCCTCGACTCGCCTTAAATTCTTTATGCCATAATTTCGGAACGTTCATATGAGTCACCGTAATATAATCCCGGAAATTATATTACCCTGATTCATATGTGCATTCGACATTATTCTATAAAGTCAAGGTGGCGTGTCAATCAAATTAAACAACGTGAGATTAAGATGAACTAAGAGTAGATATGAGTAGAAGCGTTCGAGTATAAATGCACAAGTAGTCAAGTAATTCCTACTTCAAGTCTATATGCCGGTTGTAGTCTAGACTCATCAATGTACCCTATGACTCGAGGTTGACACCAATGAACTCTAAATCCCTACAACCAACGCTCTGATACCATCTATAGCGACCCGACCAAATCATGTTTGACGGCGCCGTCTACTTAGGTCCCGTTACGTGGTCATAAGTCTTTAAAACAACGTTTGACCAAAAGATGTGTCGCATTCATTTCAAATGTAAAGATTGTTCAAAGTTTACGAGAATAGTTCCACCACAAGTTACGTTACAAAGTTATAAGTACAAATGAAACTTATGCGACACAATTTAAAAGTAGCCAAAAGACGCTCCATGTATGCATATATACTCCACATCCAATGCAAGTATCAAAATAATGAGCGGAAGCATGTATCATGTATCGTTCAAGGACCTGAGAAAAACATAGAAATCTGTCAACGAAAACGTTGGTGAAATCATAGGTTTAAGTAAGTAAGTACAAGTGAACCACAAGATTTGCATCAATGAATTAATAGTAATACATTCCAAAAGTTTGTTTCACGAGCACCCAATTATCAATGCTTAACATTTCCTTCCATTGAACCCCATCACTTAGTGCTAGAACATACACTGTTTCTCGAAAATATATTTCATTCGTAAATGGTAGCGAACCGTTTGAATGAGGGTTTGTCAAACCCATATGGATCCATACAACATAAGTTCTCGCTTACACCCGGCAAGTGTAACTAATGATAATCGAATTGAGGATTTTGTTCTAAACTCGTATGTAGAATGTTTGTTTTCCTGTACTTGTGTTCACTTAGTAAAGAAATGTTTATGTTTTCTCATCCCAAATGTAAGTTCAAAAAGAGTAAAAGTGGGACTATGATCTCACCTTGAGTGCACGAGTAGTAAAGTACTTCAACAAGTAAACGTGTGCAAAGAACAATGCTAATCTTGACCTAAACAATAGGTTGTATCAATAACGGTAAACATGTCATAACCCGTCCTTAACCATAAGAACGTGTTAGATAACGTATGATTTCATTGCGAGGTATTGACCTCTATATGCGACATTTTTAAAAGAGAAACTGCATATATTATACATTACAAACCATAACCATTATTTTTGTTACAAGCTTTAGACAATAAAAAGATGATTATCGTTTAGCGATAATCTTCGACTTACAAACTTTACATATAATGATAACAACACGATTTCGAGCATATTTTACAACACAAATCCTTGGGTATGCAGTTTTATTTTTGACACAAATATGCGTACGCAAGATCCTGCTCAAATTCAACATAATGCAGCGGAAGCTTTAGTAATCACCTGAGAATAGACATGTTTTAAAAGCTCAACATAAAGTTGGTGAGATATAGGTTTAATGCCGGCAGCAATATATATATATATAGACCACAAGATTTCGTATATAAACAGTTTAATAAAAATATTCTAAGTGGTTGAGCACTTGGTAACCATACTTAACATTTAATCACGTCGCATATTCCCTTTATTATGAAATCTTACTACACCGTACCAAGTGTAGTCACGAAACGAAGTACTGTGCAACCGTTGAATACTGGTCGTCCAGTCCGGTTGGGGTTGTCAGGCCCGATAGATCTATCAACAGGATTCGCGTTTACAATACCGCTGTAAATAACAGTTACCAAGCTACAGGGAAGTATGCCAGTGGTACAACTCAACGTAGAATATATTTTTCAGTTACTTGTGTCCATAACGTAAAACATAAAATACATGTATTCTCATCCCGAAATATTTAGAGTTTAAAAGTGGGACTATATACTCACTTTCGTCTTGAAGATATATATATAATTTGACTTGGTCTCCGGTTGATATCACGAACCTATCCATATATAATATATCAATACCTTTTCTTTTTAAACAAACGTCACATATATATACTTGTTATACTTTTAATACTTTGAATAATTCCTTAGTCCGTAGTTAGCAGTTCGTTGTTAGTAATTCAATTTTAATGGTTCATTTTTAGATGTTTAATATACCCGCAATGAAATAAATAAAACCCCCAACGAAATAAATAAAACCCCATCGTATATGTATTGGTCGAGATTAATCTTGACCCACGGTACCGGTGTTGTCAAATGACGTGTTGCGTACATAAAGTACCGGTGTTGTCAAATGACGTGTTGCGTACAATCATGGGATCTTATGATTAATCTTCTCGTGTTGTTTACGGGTGATCCTGAACCATATAAAATTGAATTATAAGTACATATATATAAAATATCATGTTAACTTAAAAAGATGTGATTTATTTAATTTTTCCCAATTATTTTCGTGGCTAAACTAGTCTTGGATATCCGATTTTGTTTCGGTCATAGTTTCTTCGTTACAACTCCGTTTTCGTTGATTCAACTTGCCATCTCCTTGGATCGAGTCCCTCTTTAAGACTATGAACTGTAAATACCTTAGTTTGTATTCAAAATCACACGGCATAGGTCAAACTTTAGTGAAACTTATGAAGTTAATCATTTTCCATCATGTAAACAACCTTAAATGATTATTTTTCTAAAAATACTTATACTTTGAGTTAAATCATGAAATTTTTATGTGTTATCATATTCATAGTAAAAATAATATTTCCAGAAAATAAACCTCCAATTCAAAGTTTAAGATGGTTTTTAATTATCCAACCCAAAACAGCCCCCGGTGGCACTCCGACGTCGTAAAAACAGTTTTTAAGATAATCTTTGAAAAACCAAGTTATACCTTGTTAAATTAGCATATATTTAAGTTATATTACAGGTCTTGGAGTATTTTAAAAGTTAAGTTAGAAGGATCTATTTAGTTTGCAAACAAGTTTGAAAACATTCAAACTATGTTCTTGTTGTTAAAATTTTATACCACAAAATAAGATAGCTATATATATATGAATCGAATAAGGTTATGAACATAGATTCTACCTCAAGTTCCTTGGACAAGGTTGTTGTAAAAGAGGAGTAAGAACCTAGAACCAAAAGGGTGATGGAAGTGGATGAAAGATTGGAAGTAAGTTGGTGTTCTTGGAAGGATTTCTTGAAGTGTTTTTGTAAGGTTTTCTTATGAGGTTTAAGTGTTGTTTTTGAAGCTAAATGATGGGGAAAATGCTTGGAGATGATCAAGTATGAAGTTAAGAGTATTTTGAGAGAGAAATGGAAGTGTAAGTATGAGAAAATGGGGTGAAGAAATGGTGTGCATGCATAAAAACGTTTTTAGGTTATAAAGGAAAAAAAAGATACCTAACTTTGTTTTCTTGCTAAATAATTCATGCTACTTGACAAATGGTTGGTTCCACATGTTTCTTAATCATTTAAGGCTGCTAAGGAGCAGATTTTTATTGGTATATACCAATAGTAAATACATCTAGAAGCTGCGTATGATACGGGTTCATATACCCTAGGTATACGTATAGAAATCTTTGAGAAAACGGAACGAGGATTCAAATATAGCTATCTTTTGTAAATATACTTATATTGTTTTATGTATTTAAGTCTTTAAAAGTGATTAAATACATTACTTATACGATATATGTATAAACATTATAGGTCATAAGTATTTAAGTCAAATAACGTTACGTATGGTTATCGTTTTGAAAACTTAAGTTAGTAGTTTCAAAATATACTTATAACTTATTGTTATTAATACAAAATGAGATATTAAAACATTCTTAGGTCATGTTAAATATGTATATATACATATATATACACAAACGTATAATTATCATATATTGTATAGTTCGTGATATCATCGGTCAAACTAGACGGTCAAACGTTGTGTAAAACTCTTTTCGAAAAACATAAGTCTCGACAATTTGGATTGCTTATCATGTTGGTAAGGTTTAATTTATGTAAATATTAATCTTATAAGTATAGAACGATCGAAAAAGTGCGGGTCGTTACATTACCTCCCCGTTAAATAAATTTCGTCGCGAAATTTTAAAATTGTACCTATTTTGCGTCATCGAGAAACAAGTGTGGATACTTTTGTTTCATCTGATCCTCCCGTTCCCACGTAAACTCGGGACCTCTTCGAGCATTCCAACGAACCTTAACGATCGGTATGTTGCTCTGCTTGAGCTGTTTAACTTCACGGTCCATGATTTCGATTGGTTCTTCGACGAATTGTAGTTTCTCGTCGACATGGATTTCTTCAAGAGGAATGGTGAGGTCTTCCTTTGCAAGACACTTCTTAAGGTTCGAGACGTGAAAGGTATTATGTACTCCGGCGAGTTGTTGCGGTAACTCGAGTCGATAAGCTACCGGTCCAATGCGTTCGATGATCTTGAACGGGCCTACATATCTTGGGTTCAGTTTACCCCTTTTTCCAAAACGTATCACACCTTTCCAAGGTGACACCTTTAGCATAACCATGTCACCGATCTGAAACTCTAATGGTTTCCTTCGGACATCGGCGTAGCTCTTTTGGCGACTACGGGCTGTTTTCAATCTCTCCTTGATTTGTACTATCTTCTCAGTCGTTTCGTGTATGATCTCGGGACCAGTTAAATGTCGATCTCCTACTTCATTCCAACAGATAGGAGATCTACACTTCCTTCCATACAATGCTTCGAATGGTGCAGCTTTAATGCTCGCATGATAACTATTATTATACGAGAATTCTGCTAACGGTAAATACTTATCCCATCCGTTTCCAAAATCGATCACACATGCCCTGAGCATGTCTTCAAGAGTCTGAATTGTTCTTTCACTCTGCCCGTCGGTTTGCGGATGATATGCGGTACTCATATCCAGACGAGTTCCTAGTGCCTCCTGTAGTGATTGCCAGAACTTTGAGGTAAATCTACTATCACGATCAGATATAATGGAAATAGGTATTCCATGCCTTGAAACAACTTCCTTTATATACAATCGTAATAGTTTCTCCATTCTATCCGTTTCCTTTATAGGCAAGAAATGTGCAGACTTGGTGAGACGATCAACAATCACCCAAATGGTGTCGTAACCCCAGGCAGTCTTTGGTAATTTCGTGATGAAATCCATGGTAATACCATCCCATTTCCATTCTGGGATTTCTGGTTGTTGAAGTAACCCTGACGGCTTCTGGTGTTCTGCTTTGACCTTGGAACAAGTTAAACACTCCCCAACATATGTTGCTACGTCTGTCTTTAAATTAGGCCACCAATAACGTGTCTTAAGATCTTGATACATCTTTCCAACTCCAGGATGTATCGAGTATCTTTTCTTATGTGCCTCGTTCAATGTCAACTTCCTTAATCCACCCAACTTCGGTACCCAAATACGATTTGCAAAATATCGAATTCCGTCTTCCCGTATAACGAGTTGCTTCTCATACTTCTTCATTATTTCATTTCTTATGTTTTCTTTATTGAGTGCTTCTTGTTGAACCTCTTTGATTTGTGAGTTGAGATTCATGCGAATTTTTATGTTCATTGCTCGAACTCGGATTGGTTCTCGTTCCTTTCTGCTTAGAGCATCGGCCACTACGTTCGCTTTCCCGGGATGATAGAGAATTTCACAATCATAGTCGTTTATTAACTCGACCCACCTACGTTGCCTCATGTTCAATTGTTTCTGATCAAAAATATGTTGAAGGCTTTTATGATCAGTAAACACAGTGAATTTAACCCCATACAAGTAGTGTCTCCACATCTTCAATGCAAACACAACTGCTCCCAATTCTAGATCATGCGTCGTATAATTCCGCTCGTGAATCTTCAATTGTCGGGATGCGTATGCAATAACTCTCTTCCGTTGCATAAGAACGCAACCAAAACCTTGTCGTGAAGCGTCACAATATATTTCAAAATCATCGTTCCCTTCTGGTAACGATAAAATAGGCGCCGTAGTTAACTCCTTCTTTAGTATTTGAAATGCGTTCTCCTGCTCAGAGGTCCATTCATATTTCTTCCCTTTTTGCGTTAATGCTGTCAACGGCTTAGCTATTCGGGAAAAATCTTGAATAAACCTTCTATAATAACCGGCTAAACCCAAAAATTGGCGTATCTGCGTTGGTGTCTTAGGAGTCTCCCATTTTTCAATGGCTTCAATTTTTGCTGGATCAACCTGAATTCCTTTGCTACTAACAACGTGGCCAAGAAATTGCACTTCTTTCAACCAGAAAGCACATTTAGAAAATTTAGCATATAGCTGTTCTTTTCTTAACAACTCTAATATCAACCTTAAATGCTGCTCATGCTCTTGCTCACTCTTGGAATAGATAAGAATATCATCAATGAAAACGATAACAAACTTATCTAAATATGGACTACAAACTCGATTCATGAGGTCCATGAATACAGCTGGCGCATTTGTCAACCCAAACGGCATGACCAAAAATTCGTAATGACCATAAAGTGTCCGAAAAGCAGTTTTCGGTATATCTTCTTCTTTGACACGTAATTGATGATAGCCCGATCTTAGGTCAATTTTCGAGTACACACATGATCCTTGGAGTTGATCAAATAAGTCGTCAATTCTCGGTAGTGGATACCGATTCTTGATAGTTAACTTATTTAATTCACGATAATCTATACACATTCGGAAAGATCCGTCTTTCTTCTTGACGAATAAAATTGGAGCTCCCCACGGTGAAGTACTTGGTCGTATGAATCCACGATCCAGTAATTCTTTTAACTGACTCTGAAGTTCTTTTAACTCGGACGGTGCAAGTCTATATGGAGCACGGGTAACCGGTGCAGCTCCTGGTACAAGATCTATTTGAAATTCTACAGATCTAAATGGAGGTAATCCCGGCAACTCTTCCGGAAATACTTCAGGAAAATCTCTTGCCACAGGCACGTCATTGATGCACTTCTCTTTTCCTTTCTTTTCGACTTTATTAACATGTGCTAAGATAGCATAGCACCCTTTCTTCAAGCACTTTTGAGCTTTCAAATAACTAATGAGTTTTAGCTTTGAGTTACCCTTCTCTCCATAAATCATTACTGGCGTTTTATTCTTACGAGGAATGCGAATTGCCTTCTTGGCGCACACAACTTCAGCTCCTATTTTGGACATCCAGTCCATGCCGACTATTACATCAAAACTTCCTAATTCTACGGGTATCAAATCAATCTTAAATGTTTCTCCGGCTAAATTTATTTTACAATCACGGCAAATTTTATCGGCTTTAATTTGTTTACCATTAGCTAACTCAATCATGTACTTAGCATCTAGAGGTAATGATGAACAATTCAATTTAGCGTGAAAGTCTCTACACACGTAACTTCTATCAGCACCAGTATCAAATATAATAGATGCGGATAAGTTATTAATGGTAAACGTACCCGTAACAAGCTCCGGGTCTTCACATGCCTCTCTAGCATTAATAACAAATGCTCTCCCACGTGCAGGTCCGATATTCTTCTCTGGATTCGGGCACTGGCTCTTATAGTGACCTTGTTTTCCACACCCAAAACAAGTAATGGTAGCCAAAGCAGTTCTATTTGCATTGGTGGCAAGAGTCTTGGTACCATTTGTATTTGTAACGAGAGCCCTACAATCTTCAGCAAGATGACCCTTTCGATTACATTTGTTGCATACCACATTACAGTAACCAGAGTGATGTTTGTGGCATCGGTTGCATAAAGGATTTTGTCCTTTATAACCAAAGCTTAAACCACTACCCGCACCTTGCGTGTTTTCTTGTTTCTTAAAAGATTGTTGTTGGTTACCTCGATCATAATTTCCATTCCACTTTCTTTTGTTACCTGATACCTTCACATCAGTATTGGATACTTTCTTATCCATGATGACCTGATCCATTAGCTCGTTTGCCATGGTTATAGCTTCATGAATTGTCTTAGGTTTCGATGCTGTAACATTTGCCTTGACCTTTTTGGGCAAACCATCTTTGTACATTTCAATCTTCCGTTCTTCGGTTGGAACCAATTCAGGACATAGCAAAACTAATTCCATGAATCGCTGATTGTAGTTGGTGATTTCAGTACCAATAACCTTCAGACTTCGTAACTCATCTTCCAACTTCCTAACCTCGTTCCTTGGACAATATTCGTTGATTAACATTGTTTTGAATTCTTCCCACGGAGTATCATAAGCTACATCTCCTCCTACAGCCTTCACATAATTTTTCCACCACGTGAGTGCACTATCTTGTAAAGTGCACGATGCATACTTGGTCATGTCCTTTTCAACACAACCACTGATTTTAAACACAGTCTCCATCTTTTCTATCCACCGGGTTAAACCGATTGGTCCTTCTGTTCCACTGAATGATGAGGGCTTGCAAGCTTGAAAAGTTTTGTAAGTGCACCCCATACGAGGATTTGGGTTAACTGCAGCACCTCTTGCAGCCTCGACCCATAACATTCTGTCGTTCACTCGCTGATTGATGAGTTCCTGGATTTCTTGTTTCGTCATTCGATTCAATCGCGCCATTTCCTAATGAAAGAAAATAATTATTCACATGGATTATTATAGATGTAGTGTGTATTTATAGTACATTATAGCTTGTCAATAATATGAACCAGGTATTATTATAAAAGCCTTTTCTTCTTATTAGCGTTTTATAATTATATCTAGGGTAGTACCTACCCGTTAATGTCCATACTTAATAGCTTAGTACAGAATCAATTACTACCATCTAAATAATACTTAACCATGGAAAATTATTGCATTTCACACTTCACTATTTTACATATGCTTATCTTACATCGAACATTAAGCAAACCACACTAATAATATTATACAAAACATTATATGATCCCATGGTTTAATACGGCAGCGCATCGTTTGGTCTATTTTCTAGGACGTTTAGGTTCAAAGAATCGCTTAACGCTTATCCTGGCTGTCTACCTATATTTTGGCTGTGGGACTGAAGAACTGGATGCCGGGATAGAACGAATAGGAATAGCGGGAATAGGGGTGGTAGTGTCTAGTGGAGTTGGTGCCACATCATCCTTACTAAACTCGGGATTTGAATTTTCTAATTCATTAGCCTTTCGTTTCTTTCCTAGTTCGAACTCGTCTTTTGTAATTTCCTGTATTTCTTCCTCGGGTTCACTTTCCTCCTCGGGTTCACTTTCCTCCTCGGGTTCACTTTCCTCCTCGGGTTCACTTTCCGGGTTCTCTATAGTCGGTTCATCCGGAATTTGTGAGTCTTCCCCAAAGATATTATTTTCGTCATCGGATAGGTTAATGACTGGAACACCATCTGAAGATTCTGGTTCGGAGTCGCTGAACGTGATGACAAGTTTTGAGCCCGACATCTATCACACAACAACTAACCCATTAGTACTACATAATATTTACATATAAATTTTAACCAACAATGATAAGCAATGGTTTTTAAATCAGACCCGGTCAAAGTCCAGACTTACTAATGTATCCTAACGACTTATCCGTTAGACACACTAATGCAAACCTGGTTCGCTAAGACCACCGCTCTGATACCACATGTCATAACCCGTCCTTAACCATAAGAACGTGTTAGATAACGTATGATTTCATTGCGAGGTATTGACCTCTATATGCGACATTTTTAAAAGAGAAACTGCATATATTATACATTACAAACCATAACCATTATTTTTGTTACAAGCTTTAGACAATAAAAAGATGATTATCGTTTAGCGATAATCTTCGACTTACAAACTTTACATATAATGATAACAACACGATTTCGAGCATATTTTACAACACAAATCCTTGGGTATGCAGTTTTATTTTTGACACAAATATGCGTACGCAAGATCCTGCTCAAATTCAACATAATGCAGCGGAAGCTTTAGTAATCACCTGAGAATAGACATGTTTTAAAAGGTCAACATAAAGTTGGTGAGATATAGGTTTAATGCCGGCAGCAATATATATATATAGACCACAAGATTTCGTATATAAACAGTTTAATAAAAATATTCTAAGTGGTTGAGCACTTGGTAACCATACTTAACATTTGATCACGTCGCATATTCCCTTTATTATGAAATCTTACTACACCGTACCAAGTGTAGTCACGAAACGAAGTACTGTGCAACCGTTGAATACTGGTCGTCCAGTCCGGTTGGGGTTGTCAGGCCCGATAGATCTATCAACAGGATTCGCGTTTACAATACCGCTGTAAATAACAGTTACCAAGCTACAGGGAAGTATGCCAGTGGTACAACTCAACGTAGAATATATTTTTCAGTTACTTGTGTCCATAACGTAAAACATAAAATACGTGTATTCTCATCCCGAAATATTTAGAGTTTAAAAGTGGGACTATATACTCACTTTCGTCTTGAAGATATATATATAATTTGACTTGGTCTCCGGTTGATATCACGAACCTATCCATATATAATATATCAATACCTTTTCTTTTTAAACAAACGTCACATATATATACTTGTTATACTTTTAATACTTTGAATAATTCCTTAGTCCGTAGTTAGCAGTTCGTTGTTTGTAATTCAATTTTAATGGTTCATTTTTAGATGTTTAATATACCCGCAATGAAATAAATAAAACCCCCAACGAAATAAATAAAACCCCATCGTATATGTATTGGTCGAGATTAATCTTGACCCACGGTACCGGTGTTGTCAAATGACGTGTTGCGTACATAAAGTACCGGTGTTGTCAAATGACGTGTTGCGTACAATCATGGGATCTTATGATTAATCTTCTCGTGTTGTTTACGGGTGATCCTGAACCATATAAAATTGAATTATAAGTACATATATATAAAATATCATGTTAACTTAAAAAGATGTGATTTATTTAATTTTTCCCAATTATTTTCGTGGCTAAACTAGTCTTGGATATCCGATTTTGTTTCGGTCATAGTTTCTTCGTTACAACTCCGTTTTCGTTGATTCAACTTGCCATCTCCTTGGATCGAGTCCCTCTTTAAGACTATGAACTGTAAATACCTTAGTTTGTATTCAAAATCACACGGCATAGGTCAAACTTTAGTGAAACTTATGAAGTTAATCATTTTCCATCAGGTAAACAACCTTAAATGATTATTTTTCTAAAAATACTTATACTTTGAGTTAAATCATGAAATTTTTATGTGTTATCATATTCATAGTAAAAATCATTTTTACAGAAAATAAACCTCCAATTCAAAGTTTAAGATGGTTTTTAATTATCCAACCCAAAACAGCCCCCGGTGGCACTCCGACGTCGTAAAAACAGTTTTTAAGATAATCTTTGAAAACCCAAGTTATACCTTGTTAAATTAGCATATATTTAAGTTATATTACAGGTCTTGGAGTATTTTAAAAGTTAAGTTAGAAGGATCTATTTAGTTTGCAAACAAGTTTGAAAACATTCAAACTATGTTCTTGTTGTTAAAATTTTATACCACAAAATAAGATAGCTATATATATATGAATCGAATAAGGTTATGAACATAGATTCTACCTCAAGTTCCTTGGACAAGGTTGTTGTAAAAGAGGAGTAAGAACCTAGAACCAAAAGGGTGATGGAAGTGGATGAAAGATTGGAAGTAAGTTGGTGTTCTTGGAAGGATTTCTTGAAGTGTTTTTGTAAGGTTTTCTTATGAGGTTTAAGTGTTGTTTTTGAAGCTAAATGATGGGGAAAATGCTTGGAGATGATCAAGTATGAAGTTAAGAGTATTTTGAGAGAGAAATGGAAGTGTAAGTATGAGAAAATGGGGTGAAGAAATGGTGTGCATGCATAAAAACGTTTTTAGGTTATAAAGGAAAAAAAAGATACCTAACTTTGTTTTCTTGCTAAATAATTCATGCTACTTGACAAATGGTTGGTTCCACATGTTTCTTAATCATTTAAGGCTGCTAAGGAGCAGATTTTTATTGGTATATACCAATAGTAAATACATCTAGAAGCTGCGTATGATACGGGTTCATATACCCTAGGTATACGTATAGAAATCTTTGAGAAAACGGAACGAGGATTCAAATATAGCTATCTTTTGTAAATATACTTATATTGTTTTATGTATTTAAGTCTTTAAAAGTGATTAAATACATTACTTATACGATATATGTATAAACATTATAGGTCATAAGTATTTAAGTCAAATAACGTTACGTATGGTTATCGTTTTGAAAACTTAAGTTAGTAGTTTCAAAATATACTTATAACTTATTGTTATTAATACAAAATGAGATATTAAAACATTCTTAGGTCATGTTAAATATGTATATATACATATATATACACAAACATATAATTATCATATATTGTATAGTTCGTGATATCATCGGTCAAACTAGACGGTCAAACGTTGTGTAAAACTCTTTTCGAAAAACATAAGTCTCGACAATTTGGATTACTTATCATGTTGGTAAGGTTTAATTTATGTAAATATTAATCTTATAAGTATAGAACGATCGAAAAAGTGCGGGTCGTTACAAAACACGATAGGTCAAAGATGTTCAATTAGTCCTATGGCTCGTTACGACTCGATTATGTAGCATGTGAATCAAATTGTCACGTTTCATGCAAGGTACAAGTATAAAAACATGTTAGAACGATTGCACAAATATTTGGTTAAGTTTGATTAAAAGTCAAACTTTGGTCGGTCAAAGTCAACGAAAGTCAACACGTTCGGGTCGGGTTCCGAACTATTTTTCTGAGGTTTTTAATCATATATGAGCATGTTAGAACAAGTTTCATGTGAATCGGAGGTCTAGAACGTGCCAAACATTTTTCACATTTGGGACAAGGAGGTCAGAACCTGACCACGGCATATGCCGCGCCGCGGCCAGAGGTGTCGCGCCGCGACATTAGGCGTGGCCTGGTACCTGGTCAGTTTCAAATGTTCAAGTCTCAATCCAAAACCTTTTTGTGCATAAAACACAAACCGCTAACACTTAGGACTCGCACCTTATATCGTTGGAAAGCTCTTTTGACGTAGAATGCAACTAAACACAATTCATCAACTCGCCAATGTACATAATACCTTTCACGTCTCGAATCTGAAGAAGTGCTTAGCTAAAGAAGATCTCACTATTCCTTTAGGCGAAATTAAAATCAATGAAAAACTACAATTCATTGAAGAACCCGTCGAGATAATGGATCGTGAGGTTAAAAGGCTCAAGCAAAATAAGATACCAATTGTTAAGGTTCGATGGAATGCTCGTAGAGGACCCGAGTTCACCTGGGAACGAGAAGATCAGATGAAGAAGAAATACCCGCATTTCTTTCCAGAAGATACGTCAACACCTCCAACTGCTTAAAATTTCGGGACGAAATTTATTTAACGGGTAGGTACTGTAGTGACCCGAACTTTTCCATGTTTATATATATTAAATGAAATTGATATTTATATGATTAAGTGTTTCCAATATGTTAAGCAATCAAACTTGTTAATACTTGATTAATTGAAATAGGTTTTATATAGACAATTGACCGCCCAAGTTGACCGGTGATTCACGAACGTTAAAACTTGTAAAAACTATATGATGTCATATATATGGATATATATATATATATATATATATATATATATATATATATATATATATATATATATATATATATATATATATATATATATATATATATATATAGTTAACATGGTATTATGATAAGTAAACATATTATTAAGTATATTAACAATGAACTACATATGTAAAAACAAGACTACTAACTTAATAATTTCGAAACGAGACTTATATGTAATGATTATCATTGTAACGACATTTAATTGTATATATATCATATTAAGATATATTAATATATCATAATATCACGATAATGTAATAATTTAACATCTCATTTGATATAATAAACAATGGGTTAACAACACTTAACAGGATCGTTAACCTAAAGGCTTCAAAACAACATTTACATGTAACGACTAACGATGACTTAACGACTCAGTTAAAATGTATATACATGTAGTGTTTTAATATGTATTTATACACTTTCTAAAGACTTCAAGACACTTCTCAAAATACTTCTACATAACAAAAATGCTTACAATTACATCCTCGTTCAGTTTCATCAACAATTATACTCGTATGCACCCGTATTCGTACTCGTACAATACACAGCTTTTAGATGTATGTACTATTGGTATATACACTCCAATGATCAGCTCTTAGTAGCCCATGTGAGTCACCTAACACATGTGGGAACCATCATTTGGCAACTAGCATGAAATATCTCATAAAATTACAAAAATATTAGTAATCATTCATGACTTATTTACATGTAAACAAAATTACACATCCTTTATATCTAATCCATATACCAACGACCAAAAACACCTACAAAAACTTTCATTCATCAATTTTCTTCATCAAATTGATCTCTCTCAAGTTCTATCTTCAAGTTCTAAGTGTTCTTCAAAAATTCTATAAGTTCTAGTTTCATAAAATCAAGAATACTTCCAAGTTTGCTAGCTTACTTCCAATCTTGTAAAGTGATCATCCAACCTCAAGAAATCTTTCTTATTTACAGTAAGATATCTTTCTAATACAAGGTAATACTCATATTCAAAATTTGATTCAATTTCTATAACTCTAACAATCTTATTTCGAGTGAAAATCTTACTTGAACTTGTTTTCGTGTCATGATTCTGCTTCAAGAACTTTCAAGCCATCCAAGGATCCTTTGAAGCTAGATATATTTTTCTCATTTCCAATGGGTTTATCCACAAAACCTGAGGTAGTAATGATGTTCATAACATCATTCGATTCATATATATAAAACTACCTTATTCGAAGGTTTAAACTTGTAATCACTAGAACATAGTTTAGTTAATTCTAAACTTGTTCGCAAACAAAAGTTAATCCTTCTAACTTGACTTTTAAAATCAACTAAACACATGTTCTATATCTATATGATATGCTAACTTAATGATTTAAAACCTGAAAACACGAAAAACACCGTAAAACTGGATATACGCCGTCGTAGTAACACCGCGGGCTGTTTTGGGTTAGTTAATTAAAAACTATGATAAACTTTGATTTAAAAGTTGTTCTTCTGGGAAAATGATTTTTCTTATGAACGTGAAACTATATCCAAAAATCATGATTAAACTCAAAATGGAAGTATGTTTTCCAAAATGGTCATCTAGACGTCGTTCTTTCGACTGAAATGACTACCTTTACAAAAACGACTTGTAACCTATATTTCTGACTATAAACTTATACTTTTTCTGTATAGATTCATAAACTTAATTTCAATATGAAACCATAGCAATTGGATTCACTCAAAACGGATTTAAAACGAAGAAGTTATGGGTAAAACAAGATTGGATATTTTACTTGTCGTAGCTACGTGAAAATTGGTAACAAATCTATACAAATCATATCCTAGCTAACTTATATTGTATTATACATGTATTCTAAAATATTATGTAATTTTGGGATACCATAGACACGTATGCAAATGTTTTGACATATCATATCGACCTATCTATATATATTATTTGGAACAACCATAGACACTCTATATGCAGTAATGTTGGAGTTAGCTATACAGGGTTGAGTTGATTCCAAAAATATATATACTTTGAGTTGTGATCTAGCCTGAGACGTGTATACACTTGGTCGTGGATTGTGTCAAGATAATATATATCAATTTATTTCTGTACATCTAACTATGGACAACTAGTTGTAGGTTACTAACGAGGACAGCTGACTGAAAATATTTAAAACATTAAAACGTATTAAAAAAATGTTGTAAATATATTTTGAACATACTTTGATATATATGTACATATTTGTTATAGGTTCTTGAATCGACCAGTGGCCAAGTCTTACTTCCCGACGAAGTAAAAATCTGTGAAAGTGAGTTATAGTCCCACTTTTAAAATCTAATATTTTGGGATGAGAATACATGCAGCTTTATAAATGTTTTACAAAATAGACACAAGTACGCAAAACTACATTCTATGGTTGGATTATTAAACCGAATATCGCCCTTCAAGTCTGGTAGCCTAAGAATTAGGGAAATGGCCCCTAATTGACGTGAATCCTAAAGATAGATCTATTGGGCTTAACAACCCCCATTCAGGTTATGGATGGTTTAGTACTTCGAGATTATTATACAGACGAGAGGTTCTGTTTTGGGGATATTCTATGCATTGATTTAACGTCGGTTACCAGGTGTTCAACATATGAATGATTTTTATCTCTATGCAGTTTGCGAAATGCCTGATAAGAGATGTGTTATAAAAATGAAATCTTGTGGTCTATTATTATGATTTATTAATATGTAGGTTAAACCTATAACTCACCAACAATTTTGTTGACGTTTTAAGCATGTCTATTCTCAGGTGATTATTAAGAGCTTCCGCTGTTGCATACTAAATTAAGGACAAGATTTGGAGTCCATGCTTGTATAATATTGTTTAAAAACTGCATTCAAAGATTTATGTTGATGTGTAATATTATTGTTAACCATTATGTAATGGTCGTGTGAAAAACGCTATATTTTATATTATCATTATTTGATAATCGTCGTAATATTTTAAAGGTTATGGTTTGTTTTAAAATCGAATGCAGTCTTTGAAAAACGTCTCATATAGAGGTCAAAACCTCGCGACAAAATCAATTAATATGGAACGTTTATAATCAATATGAACGGGACATTTCATAGAATAGTTGTCCTCTTCATATCCAAAATAGTTTTGGTCACTAGAACGCTAATCTTTGTTAATCACACCTAATGACACCTTAATGATGATTAAGGATAACACATAAGTGTTACAGGATAACTTGTGCTCCTAAAATATTTAGACATACTTAGGATGGTCATCAAGTCCCAATCAAGAGTTGCTCCTTCCTTTTACATGTGGTTGACATTAATGTATACTCATAAATTAATCATGCAAATGCCACATTGCATGTAAACTTACATAGCTTTGGCACAATGCAATGTCATCACTATACGTTTAATCATAGATTCATGCAAATGCCACATTGCATGTAAACTTACATATAGCCTTGGCACAATGTAACGTCATCACTATATGTTTAATCCTAGATTAATTGGTGATCTCTTGCTAGTCATTACATAAGTATTACTTGGCTACTTGCTATTAATACATGAGTATAATTTGACCATGTGCTAAATGCCAACTTGCTTGTAGTTAGTTTATATATATATATATATATATATATATATATATATATATATATATATATATATATATATATATATATATATATATATATATATATATATATATATACGTATATGTAAGCGCGAATGGTAATGGTGGTGGATTCAAGGGTGGCCGTGGTGGTTCTTGGGCTTGATCGAGTACACATAACAAAAAATAACAGAAAAAGAAAATGAATGATGGTCTTGGTTACAAAAGAAAACGGTAGCAGCTCAATGGTCTTGATAAAATGGGTTCATTGGTGATGGTGGCTCGTTAGTGATTATTGATGGTGGCGTGTGTGGAACTCGGAAAGATCAAGAAGGAAGCAGGAATAAGAACCGAAAATAATAGTAGCACTAACCATGGTGATTATTTGAGTAGTCGATAGTTTGAGTGATAGTGGTTCCAGGATAGGAGAGGTGGCGGTGATGAAGTTAGTGAGAATGAATCTTATATGTGTTATCATATATCATATTATATATATATATATATATATATATATATATATATATATATATATATATATATATATATATATATATATATATATATATACAAAATAGAATATATGACAAATTGGTTTTAAAAGAGACACAGTTTTTACATCCGTGAATATACAGAAGTCATTCCACTTGTCCTTGACCCTAATACTAGTTTGTTGCAATTATTAAAGTGAGATTGTGATCTCTAATTTGGGTGTATATGTGTACATTTTTTGGTTGTTAAGTTTATTATGGAGTATCACTTTCATGTTCCAAATTACTCGCAAACATACACACTTAACCCTTATTTCGGATTACCGTTTTTAAAATAATATGAGTTTGAATTTAACTTGCTTAATATCAATCGAAACATCCTCAATCGGGCCTAGATGTAAGATTACTAAATTGTCCTTAAGTTAGTATTGTGTTACTATATGCTTTTATTTTTATTTAATATTTATTATTATTTAATGATGTGGTTAAGACCAGTTTGTGATAAGGGTCACAGAACAGGTTTGTTTATTTATTTTGGACTTCGTTTGGGCTGCCAAATGATGTACGAAAGATATCAGATAACTGATAAATACCCGTGTGTTGCACAGTGTGGGAATTTAACCCAATTAAGTGACTAGTGTGCTGGTTCCTTTCTCATTTTCCAGATTCTTCCACACACACCCGTTCTTCATCTCCCTCACCTACCAAACCCTAATCCTTGATTCTTGTTTTAGAGCTCAAATCATTTACATTTTCGTGTTCCTTTTGATTTACTGATTCTAACAAGGTAAGATTCATAGCTTTTCATGCTTTAATCATTGAGAAAATTGAGTTTTTGTGTTAGTTTTTACAAAGTGAGTAATTTCGGTCTAAGTGGTTAAATTTGATGTTGTTTGAGTCCAAATCTTGTGGGTTTACGTTTCTTAATGTATAGTGACTTCGATTTGGTAAGTTTTGAGGTTAAAAACAAGCTCTATATCGAGAATTGGTGAGTTTGGTGAGAAACCCGTCACTTTGGTAGCTGCTGCTGCAGATGAACTACCATCGGCCGATGGTCTCTGACCACCGACCGATGGTCTCTGACCACCGACCGATGGTGTGTGACGATCGGCTGATGGACTAGACGATCGACCGATGGTGAAAGTCCTTCGACCAACGGTTGTAATTTTAACGATCGGCCGATAGTGTGGTCGATCGGCCGATGGTGTAGTGACGATCGGCCGATAGTCTTTGACGATCGACTGATGGTCTATGCAGTAGAAATTTTTACTAAGTGTTGATTTTTAGCCGTTATGCTGCCCGTTTTTATTTTGATGATTTTGATGTAAATTTTGAAAGTGCACAAGTGTTAAGCAAAAATTTTTAGCGGATACTTTTTCTGACAAAAATTTCTGTATTGTGCTGTTTTGTGCTATGGGATAGAAACTAACTTGTGTATATGTTTTTCTCAGGAGAAAAGGAGAAAGAGAAGGTTCAGTGATTAGATAGCTGAATACCTTCTCGTTTGCTGGTATTTGGTGAGTGGGACTAACTGGAGAATATAGTATATAGAAGCATGTTATATTATGATTGCCATGCTTGTTTGATATACTTATTGTTGTGGTTAGTTAGTTGTTGTGATGACTGCATGTTAGTTGATGCTTGTCTGCTGGAGCCAGTGCGTCCCTATTGTGTGGTGGCCTCGGTAGGAGAGATCAACCTGCGGGTTGGGTTCCTCATGTGGTGGCCTAGACAGCCGTGGTGTATATATATGTGAATGACGCGTCCGTCGTGTGTGGATTATGTATATACATACGGTGGTGGAGGAACTTCTGGTAAGCCCCAGTCCGATCAGCTGGTGGTTAATGGTTTGGCCGAGCCGCCAGAGTCTCTGTAGACGGCACTTGGGTGATGTTTGTGTGTTAGACTATTGTGACATGATTAGTATAACCCTTATGTATGCTATGGCCTGTAGTTAGTCGTACTCACTTAGCTTCGTGCTAATTCCCCTCCATCTCCTCCCTGCAGGTTGTTAGCTTTTGTAGATAGTGCTTTTGGGTGAAGACGGGCATGATGATGTTATGTGTAACGACCCGTCAAAATCGCTATTGACGCGGCACGTTAATCATTGATTCCACAGTGAGGTTTTGACCTCTATATGATACGTTTTGATAAAATATTGCATTCATTAAAATAAGTGACTTTCTAAATATAGAAAGTTATAAACATGTGGGCGAGTGCTTAGGTATAAGCAAAACCCCAAAATACATAAGTCTTTAATTTACATGTTGACATCACAGTCCAATTATTTATTACACAACGCAGTTTTATTATGAATGCAATAAACTTTGTACAAAGCATGAGAGACTCCATGCAGGCAACAAGCACATCACAGCGGAAGCATTCTAAGGACCTGAGAATAAAACATGCTAAAAAGTCAACACGGATGTTGGTGAGTTATAGGTTTAATTGCTCGAGTCATAAACATATATAAAGATAGACCACAAGATTTCATCAAAAGTTTATCAATAGATTCTACGTAACAGAGCACCCTGGTAACTAAACTTAACGCTATAGTGATAATTACCCCATTCGTTTTAATACGCGCAAACCAACGTGTCTTAAACTCAAATAACATACGTCCGTTAAAAGGCTAGCGCTCTAGCTCGGACGGGGATGTCAAGCCCTATGGATCCATATACAATTATTCGCGCCCACCAGTCCATATCCTATGTACTGGCAGCTACTAGTTACCAAAGCTAAGGGATTTCCGGTTTAACTCAGTGTAGAATTTAGTATGTACTTGTGTCTTATCGCGTTTAAAATAAATTGCATGTATTCTCAGCCCAAAAATATTTAAAGTATTTAAAAAGGGAGACTATAAACTCACAGTTCAATATTGAGACTCAATATTGTAGGCAAATTGCGTAGACGTAATGACGTTAGATGACTGTATGGTTGGCCTTGGATTCAAGAACAATACCCCAAACAATACCCAATATTTCCTTAGCTTAAAGCGGTTTGAAACCCGAATTAAAAATACCCTCGAATATACTTTATTATTATTAAACTTAAAATTAAAATTATAATTATAATTATAATTATAAAATTTACGTACATATATATTTATGAAATATTTCGTCGAGCAAAACTGACCTTTTATAGTACTTTTCGATTTACTGTAGCTCATGCGATCGCATGAGTTTTCAGTGTTTTTGCCATGCGATCGCATGGCCGCCTTTTCTGTTTCTGTTTGCTAGTTCGTCGACATCAAATAGTGTTACTGTAGCAAATAGTGTTTTACTGTAGCAAATAGTGTTTACTGTAGCAAATAGTGTTTACTGTAGCAAATACGAAGCATACTTTGACTTGTCTCCGTTCGCACAATTACTGATTTTGAAAACGGACTCCATCTTTTCAAACCATCGGGTTAGACCGACTGGTCCCTCGGTTCCACTAAACGTCTGTGGTTTGCATCCTTGAAAAGTTTTGTATGAGCATCCGTTTCGTGAGTTTATGTTTACGGCTGCTGCTTTGGCTGCTGCTTCGGCTGTTGCTTTTGCTGCTTCGGTTGCAGCAATTCTTTCATTCACACGTTTCTCGACTAGTTGCTCAAACTCAGCATCCGACATTTGAGACATGTTTCTTCAATAAACACAACAGATATAATTTAATCATATAGAATATTATAGGTAAAATGAGTTGTCAATAGTTAATCGTAGCATATTAATAATATGAACCAATTATTATAAAAGCCTTTTCTTCTTATTAGCATTTTATAATTATTTCTAGGGTATTACCTACCCGTTAAGTTCATACATAATAGCTAGTACAAGGAATTAACTACTAAAATCCTAATAATATTCCACTATAAAAAATTATAGCGAGTTACTACATTATTATGTAATAATAATAATAATAAGAAGTAGTAATAATACAAATAATCATTCCATGCATTTATTATTAATAAACCAAAATAATACAATACCATACAATACTGATATTTTACATATGCTTATTTTACATAACAAGATAGAGTAGCACACATAAGCAACAAAATAGCGCATGGAAGATTTATGGTTGCGAGGTCGTTCATTCAGAACTATCAGAAACTTCTTCCCATTTGGTTCTCTCTGCCAATTGTTTGTGTGCACATGGTCCGACAGACATTCTGGCATTGTATTTTATTTTTAGTTGGGGTTTTGAGGTACCCGTTACCTCAGTGGGTTTTATACAATAAGGGTGGTTACGGATCGAATGGTCCTGTTCTTTTTTAATAACTAAGGACATTTTATTATTGTGGTTGTTTTTATTATCTATAGCAAGTTGGAATTTCTCCTTAGTGATCTCTTTTATTTCATTAGCGAAATCCTCCTCCTTACTGATCTCGTCTGATGACGAACTGTCTGAGTCATGTGTAGGAGAATATGATGACGAACTGCAAGAATATGTACCGGTGGTCATGAACCGAAATCTGCCAGGCGTAATAGGCACAACCCGCCCGTCGGCGGTATATCTGGACCAATGTCCATATTTGTTTAGAAATGGACGATCCTCGTTTACTCCAGGGATCATGGGTCCATGCCAACGATACTGTGGCTCCGGAAAACTAAAGCTGGGTGGAGCTGGAACCTCCTCTGGGTTTACCGGGAGTTGAGATTCCCCGGCTAACACAATTTCTTCTTTAATAGGTATTGGAACGCCCTTTTCAGTTGTGGATAGAATAGATTCAGTGTCCGATTCCGAGTCGTACAAAATGATAGGATTAGAGGAAGTCATCTATCACATAATTGAAACAACAATTACGTTAGCATATAAATATATCACATATAATGTTTTTGACCAAATAATAAGCAAAAATCAGGAAAAACAGATATGGTCATAGTCCAGACTCACTAATGCATCCTAACAATTACCAGTTAAACACACTAATGTAATTTCTAGTTCCCTATGACCTCAAGCTCGGATACCAACTGTAACGACCCGTCAAAATCGCTATTGACGCGGCACGTTAATCATTGATTCCACAGTGAGGTTTTGACCTCTATATGATACGTTTTGATAAAATATTGCATTCATTAAAATAAGTGACTTTCTAAACATAGAAAGTTATAAACATGTGGGCGAGTGCTTAGGTATAAGCAAAACCCCAAAATACATAAGTCTTTAATTTACATGTTGACATCACAGTCCAATTATTTATTACACAACGCAGTTTTATTATGAATGCAATAAACTTTGTACAAAGCATGAGAGACTCCATGCAGGCAACAAGCACATCACAGCGGAAGCATTCTAAGGACCTGAGAATAAAACATGCTAAAAAGTCAACACGGATGTTGGTGAGTTATAGGTTTAATTGCTCGAGTCATAAACATATATAAAGATAGACCACAAGATTTCATCAAAAGTTTATCAATAGATTCTACGTAACAGAGCACCCTGGTAACTAAACTTAACGCTATAGTGATAATTACCCCATTCGTTTTAATACGCGCAAACCAACGTGTCTTAAACTCAAATAACATACGTCTGTTAAAAGGCTAGCGCTCTAGCTCGGATGGGGATGTCAAGCCCTATGGATCCATATACAATTATTCGCGCCCACCAGTCCATATTCTATGTACTGGCAGCTACTAGTTACCAAAGCTAAGGGATTTCCGGTTTAACTCAGTGTAGAATTTAGTATGTACTTGTGTCTTATCGCGTTTAAAATAAATTGCATGTATTCTCAGCCCAAAAATATTTAAAGTACTTAAAAAGGGAGACTATAAACTCACAGTTCAATATTGAGACTCAATATTGTAGGCAAATTGCGTAGACGTAATGACGGTAGATGACTGTATGGTTGGCCTTGGATTCAAGAACAATACCCCAAACAATACCCAATATTTTCTTAGCTTAAAGCGGTTTGAAACCCGAATTAAAAATACCCTCGAATATACTTTATTATTATTAAACTTAAAATTAAAATTAAAATTATAATTATAATTATAAAATTTACGTACATATATATTTATGAAATATTTCGTCGAGCAAAACTGACCTTTTATAGTACTTTTCGATTTACTGTAGCTCATGCGATCGCATGAGTTTTCAGTGTTTTTGCCATGCGATCGCATGGCCGCCTTTTCTGTTTCTGTTTGCTAGTTCGTCGACATCAAATAGTGTACTGTAGCAAATAGTGTTTTACTGTAGCAAATAGTGTTTACTGTAGCAAATAGTGTTTACTGTAGCAAATAGTGTTTACTGTAGCAAATCAATGTAGCAAACTCGTTTTCACTGTAGCACTGTAGCAAAATACGGTTTCACTGTAGCAAATAGTGTTTTACTGTAGCAAATTGTGTTTTACTGTAGCAAAGTAATTTTTACTGTAGGAAAGTCGTTTTTACTTGTACATATATATATACATACATATAATTGTTCATGAATCGTCGAGAGTAGTCAAAGGTAATTGTATATATGTAACAGTTCTAAAATTTTGAGACTCAATCTAAAAGACTTTGTTTAACGTGTTAAAATAATAAATCGTATAGAGAATTGGTTTAAATAAGTCAAAAATTTTCGGGTCATCACAGTACCTCCCCGTTAAAGAAAATTTCGTCCCGAAATTTTGAGTAGTACCTGTTTCATGAGCGATATCAGTGAACAAATGTGGATACTTTTGCTTCATTTGATCTTCACATTCCCAAGTAAACTCGGGTCCTCGTCTTGCGTTCCAACGAACCCTAACTATCGGTATTTTGCTTTGTTTTAATTGTTTGACCTCACGGTCCATGATTTCAACAGGTTCTTCGACAAAATGGAGTTTATCATTGATTCGTATTTCGTCAAGAGGAATTATGACATCCTCTTCAGCTAAACATTTCTTCAAATTTGACACGTGAAATGTGTCGTGAACACTACTAAGTTCTTGCGGTAGCTTTAATCGATAAGCAACTGCTCCAATTCTTTCGGTGATTTCAAAGGGTCCTACGTACCTAGGACTTAGCTTTCCTCGTTTACCGAATCGTACAACGCCTTTCCAGGGTGACACTTTCAACATGACTTTGTCGCCCACTTGAAATTCTAGCGGTTTTCTTCTGACATCAGCATAACTCTTTTGGCGACTCATGGCCGTTTTCAATCGCTGTTGTATTTGAATGATCTTTTCGGTGGTTTCGTGAATAATTTCTGGTCCAGTAAGTTGTCTTTCTCCTACTTCACTCCAACATATAGGAGATCTGCACTTTCTACCGTAAAGTGCTTCAAATGGCACTGCGTTGATGCTCGTATGATAGCTGTTATTGTATGAAAATTCTGCCAACGGTAAGTGTCGATCCCAACTGGTTCCAAAGTCAATCACGCATGCCCGTAACATGTCTTCCAATGTTTGTATTGTTCTTTCACTTTGACCATCTGTCTGTGGGTGATAAGCGGTGCTCATATCTAATCGAGTTCCCAATGCTTTTTGTAATGACTGCCAGAAACGTGATGTGAATCGGGTGTCGCGATCAGATATGATAGAGATGGGTACACCATGCCTGGAAACTACTTCCTTCAAATATAGGCGTGCTAATTTCTCCATACTGTCTGTCTCCTTTATTGGTAGAAAGTGAGCTGATTTAGTTAGACGATCAACTATCACCCAAATAGTATCATGACTACTTGCAGTCCTTGGCAATTTCGTAATGAAATCCATGGTTATTCTTTCCCATTTCCACTGCGAAATTTCTGGTTGTTGCAGTAATCCTGACGGCTTTTGGTGCTCAGCTTTGACCTTTGCACACGTTAAACATTTGCTTACATAAGTAGCAATTTCTGTTTTCATATTAGGCCACCAATAAAACTTCTTGAGATCGTGGTACATTTTTCCGTTTCCTGGGTGAATTGAGTACCTCGTTTTGTGTGCTTCATCCAGTACTAGTTGCCTTAGGTTACCATGTTTTGGTACCCATATCCTACCAGCAAAATACAGGGTTCCATCGGCTTTTTCTTCAAGTTGTTTTTCTAACCCTTTGCTTATTTCGCCTTTTCCGTTTTCTTCTTTTAAAGCCTCTAACTGTGCTGCTTGAATTTGCTTTGTGAGATCAGTACGAATTGTAATATTCAAAGCTCGGACCCTAAGAGGTTTTACTCTTTCTTTTCGACTTAGGGCATCAGCTACAACATTAGCCTTTCCGGGGTGGTAACGGATTTCACAATCGTAATCGTTTAACAACTCTACCCAGCGACGTTGCCTCATATTGAGTTGTTTTTGATCAAAAATATGCTGAAGACTCTTATGGTCGGTGTACACTGTACACTTGGTGCCATATAGATAGTGTCTCCATATTTTGAGTGCAAAAACTACTGCTCCAAGTTCTAAATCGTGCGTCGTATAGTTCTTTTCATGAATTTTTAGTTGTCGTGAGGCATATGCGATGACTTTTGTGCGTTGCATTAATACACATCCTAAACCTTGGCGTGAAGCATCACAATAGATCACGAAATCATCATTTCCTTCCGGTAATGACAAAATGGGTGCAGACGTTAACTTCTTCTTTAATAACTGGAATGAGGATTCCTGTTCTGTGGACCAATCATACTTCTTTCCCTTTTGAGTCAATGCAGTTAAGGGTTTGGCGATTCTAGAGAAATCTTGAATGAATCTTCGGTAGTAACCAGCAAGACCTAAGAATTGGCGAATTTGTGTTGGAGTCTTCGGGGTTTCCCATTTACTAATGGCTTCGATCTTGGCGGGGTCAACTTTAATTCCATGTTTACTGACAACATGGCCCAAAAATTGTACTTCTTGTAACCAGAAATCACACTTTGAAAATTTTGCGTACAATTCTTCTTTCTTGAGTATCTCCAGTACCAGTCTTAAGTGTTGCTCATGTTCTTCCTTGTTCTTCGAGTAAATCAATATGTCGTCGATAAAAACAATGACAAATTTGTCTAAATACGGTCTACAGATGCGATTCATTAGATCCATGAATACTGCTGGAGCATTAGTCAATCCAAAAGGCATGACTAGAAACTCATAGTGACCGTAACGGGTTCTGAACGCGGTTTTAGGAACATCTTCTTCCTTCACTCTCAGTTGATGATATCCAGAGCGTAGATCAATCTTAGAATAAACACTTAATCCTTGCAATTGATCAAACAAATCATCAATCCTCGGTAATGGGTACCGATTCTTGATCGTTAATTTGTTTAATTCTCGGTAATCTATGCACATTCTCATAGATCCATCCTTCTTCTTGACGAACAGAATAGGAGCACCCCAAGGTGAAAAACTAGGACGAATAAATCCACGGTCCGATAATTCTTGCAACTGGTCTTGTAATTCTTGCATTTCTGAAGGTGCAAGTCTATATGGAGATCGGGCTACAGGTGCAGCTCCTGGTATGAGATCAATCTGGAATTCTACACATCTGAGTGGAGGTAGCCCCGGTAATTCTTTTGGAAATACTCCGGGATATTCTCTTACAACCGGCATGTCATCAATGCTTCTTTCTTTAGTATCGATCTTCTTTATGTGTGCCAAAATAGCATAACAACCTTTTCTTATAAGTTTCTGGGCCTTCATACAGCTGATAAAGTTCAGCTTTGAGTTGCTCTTCTCCCCATAAATCATTAATGACGTTTCATCCTTACGAGGGATGCGAATTGCTTTCTCAGCGCAAACAACTTCCGCTCTTGTTTTGGACATCCAGTCCATGCCAACGATTACGTCAAAACTTCCTAATTCTACGGGTATCAAATCGATTTTGAAGGTTTCACCAGCGAGATTCATTTCGCAACCATGGCAAATTTTATCGGCTTTTATCAGTTTACCATTAGCTAATTCAATAGTATATTTATCGTCTAGAGGTAATGATGCACATTTTAGTTTAAAACTAAAGTCTTTACACATATAACTTCTATCAGCACCCGTATCAAACATAATAGAAGCTAGTTGATTATTAACGGTAAACGTACCCGTGACAAGATTAGGATCCTCACGTGCTTTACTGGCACTAACATTAAATGCCCTCCCACGTGCGGGTTCTTTGTTCTTCTCTTTATCAGGGCATTGATTTATAAAGTGACCAGACTTCTCGCATCCAAAACATTTCTTGACATCGGTCAGTTTTGTCTTTACTTCAGAAACGGTGGCATAACAATCATTCGCCACATGTCCTTTCTTGTTGCACTTATCACAGACCACTTGACAATAACCTGCATGATGTGTGTAACATCTTTTGCAGAACGGATGAGGTCCCTTATAGTTTGGACTTGCAGTTGCCCCATCTTGTTTACCTTTAAAAGTTTCTTGTTTCTTCAGATGAGTACTTTTGCCCTTATAGTCTTCCCATTTCCTCTTTCCTTCAGTTGTCTTGACTTCGGTAATTGGTGCCTTAATCGAACTCTCTGTGATCTGGTCCATGAGTTGGTGTGCCATTGTCATGGCTTCCTGCATCGTATTTGGTTTGGACGATGTAACATTTCCTTTGATATTGATCGATAAACCGTCAATATACATTTCTATCTTTCGTTTCTCGTTTGGCACCAATTCGGGACACAACAAGGCTAGTTCCATGAAACGATTTTCATAGTTATTGAGATTCGCGCCGATAACCTTCAGATTACGTAACTCAGATTCCATTTTTCTGATCTCGTTTTGAGGACAGTACTCCTCGATTAGCATCTTTTTCAGTTCTTCCCAAGAGATATCATATGCCGTATCTATTCCTTCTGCTTTAGCATAATTGTTCCACCAAGTAAGTGCACCGTCTTGCAACGTACACGAAGCATACTTTGACTTGTCTCCGTTCGCACAATTACTGATTTTGAAAACGGACTCCATCTTTTCAAACCATCGGGTTAGACCGACTGGTCCCTCGGTTCCACTAAACGTCTGTGGTTTGCATCCTTGAAAAGTTTTGTATGAGCATCCGTTTCGTGAGTTTATGTTTACGGCTGCTGCTTTGGCTGCTGCTTCGGCTGTTGCTTTTGCTGCTTCGGTTGCAGCAATTCTTTCATTCACACGTTTCTCGACTAGTTGCTCAAACTCAGCATCCGACATTTGAGACATGTTTCTTCAATAAACACAACAGATATAATTTAATCATATAGAATATTATAGGTAAAATGAGTTGTCAATAGTTAATCGTAGCATATTAATAATATGAACCAATTATTATAAAAGCCTTTTCTTCTTATTAGCATTTTATAATTATTTCTAGGGTATTACCTACCCGTTAAGTTCATACATAATAGCTAGTACAAGGAATTAACTACTAAAATCCTAATAATATTCCACTATAAAAAATTATAGCGAGTTACTACATTATTATGTAATAATAATAATAATAATAAGTAGTAATAATACAAATAATCATTCCATGCATTTATTATTAATAAACCAAAATAATACAATACCATACAATACTGATATTTTACATATGCTTATTTTACATAACAAGATAGAGTAGCACACATAAGCAACAAAATAGCGCATGGAAGATTTATGGTTGCGAGGTCGTTCATTCAGAACTATCAGAAACTTCTTCCCATTTGGTTCTCTCTGCCAATTGTTTGTGTGCACATGGTCCGACAGACATTCTGGCAGTGTATTTTATTTTTAGTTGGGGTTTTGAGGTACCCGTTACCTCAGTGGGTTTTATACAATAAGGGTGGTTACGGATCGAATGGTCCTGTTCTTTTTTAATAACTAAGGACATTTTATTATTGTGGTTGTTTTTATTATCTATTTATGAAATATTTCGTCGAGCAAAACTGACCTTTTATAGTACTTTTCGATTTACTGTAGCTCATGCGATCGCATGAGTTTTCAGTGTTTTTGCCATGCGATCGCATGGCCGCCTTTTCTGTTTCTGTTTGCTAGTTCGTCGACATCAAATAGTGTTACTGTAGCAAATAGTGTTTTACTGTAGCAAATAGTGTTTTACTGTAGCAAATAGTGTTTACTGTAGCAAATAGTGTTTACTGTAGCAAATAGTGTTTACTGTAGCAAATACGGTTTCACTGTAGGTTATAGTGTTTACTGTAGCAAATCACTGTAGCAAACTCGTTTTCACTGTAGCACTGTAGCAAAATACGGTTTCACTGTAGCAAATAGTGTTTTACTGTAGCAAATTGTGTTTTACTGTAGCAAAGTAATTTTTACTGTAGAAAAGTCGTTTTTACTTGTACATATATATATACATACATATAATTGTTCATGAATCGTCGAGAGTAGTCAAAGGTAATTGTATATATGTAACAGTTCTAAAATTTTGAGACTCAATCTAACAGACTTTGTTTAACGTGTTAAAATAATAAATCGTATAGAGAATTGGTTTAAATAAGTCAAAAAATTTCGGGTCATCACATTATGTTTGACAAGATTAACTCTGATGAGGTCTTTTATAATATGAACCGTGTACTTTTGAAAACAGAATGTATTTACGTCTCTTTCTGTTAATATGTAAATTGTTTTAATGACACGTGACATCGGTTTGTACAAATGTCGATATCATATTTAATTAATATTATGCTTCCGCCACGTATTTATAAAAAAAAATAAAAAATTTAGCGGTGTCACAAGTTGGTATCAGAGCTTAGTTTGGCAGCATGTGCACTGTGATCTAAACGTTATGTTCCCAAACTTAGTAGAGTCATGTCAAACATAACATGCTGGGGATAGGTTAAGTGAGTATTAGGACAGGATATGTGTTAGTTGTTAGTACTAACAGAATTTATACTAAGCTTTGGTGTGAGTGTTGTGGTAGTGCAGTAATGGCAGATAATCAAGCAACCGCTACTGGCCCTACTGTCCCTGGAACTGGTACTTTTAGAGCCCCTGACGAAGATGGACATGTGTCTTCAGAAGAAGAAACTTCTCAAGAAGTAATAGAACTTCAAAGTCGGTTACTAGAAGCTCAGGAGAAAATTAAGGAATTGGAACAAGAACGGGCGCAATGGAACCCTAATACCACTGCATTAAATACAACCTTTCCTCCTAACTTTTATAATCAAGCCGGTGGCAGTTCTCAATCACAATTTCCACAAAATACCTATCAAAACTATCAAATGCCATTTCCATTTAACCAGACTTTTCCTAATCAAATGATGTATCCATTTCAAGTCCCTGAGACAAGAAGGAAGTGTACCTATAAACAGTTTATGGACTGTAAACCCCCTGAGTACAGTGGTCACACAAACCCTACAGCGACGCTCAATTGGTTAAGAGAAGTGGAACGAGCATTAGAAGCATGTTTCTGTGAGCCTGAATCTATGGTACTGTTTGCAAGTAGGCTTCTTAAGGGTGAAGCAATGGAATGGTGGGACTCTATCACTGCATATTTACCCAAAGAACAGATCAGTCAGATAGCTTGGGAACAATTCGCTGCTAAGGTTCGTGAGCAGTATTGTTCTGAGTATGAGATGGAAAGATTGAAAACTGAGTTTCTGAGTATGAAAATGACCGAAAACATGACGATTGATGAGGTTTTCAGAGATTTTACATCGAAGTTAAGGTTTGTTCAACAGTGGGTACCGACTGAAAAGGATAAGATTCAGCATTTTATGCGAGTGATTAAGCCAGAATATAGGACAGTTGCGAGATTTGCAACCACATTGGCACAGGCTTATGAGATGGCTAAAGTTACTGAAGGTGATATAATGACAGCGAAGAGAGAAAGTTCAAAAGGTGGATCTTTTGGGGGAAAACCAGAGGGTCAAACAGGTGGTCAGTCTGGTCAGCAATCAAGTAAGCAATCAGGATTTCGTGGTAAGAAGTCAGGTGGGTTTAAACAGAAAAGTAAGTCTGGTATGAGTGGATCGGGTTCTAGTCAGTCTGGTTGGTGTAATGTTTGTAAGTTGACTCATGCCGGTCCATGTTCTCCAATGACCCGAAGATGCTTGAGATGTGGAGTACTAGGTCATGAAATAACAACTTGTTCCTTTAAGTCCGATGTGTGTTGGACTTGTCATCAGGTAGGTCATAGATCATCAAATTGTCCATCTGCGTCGAGAGCCGGTTCTGGGGCAGGGTCAGGGGCGAGGTCAGCAACTTCTGGGGGATCTTCTGCTTCTACCGCCGGGCAGAAAAGAAAGAATCCTTCAACAGCAGAGGAAAGGGCGTTCCAGATGACGGTAGACGCTGCAACCACTACCGATGACATCATTACCGGTATGTTCTTGGTTAATTCCTTGCCAGCTCGTGTGTTATTTGATTCTGGAGCGAATCGATCTTTTATGTCCTTAGGCTTCTGTGATAAGTTGAAGTTGCATGTTAGGATGTTAGATGAGCCTCTGGGAATAGAAGTAGCTGATGGTAAAATGGTTCCATGCACATCATCTGTGTCTGGAATTACCATCAAAATCGACGGCCATTCCTTTCCTTTAACCTGTTTGTTGATGCCTATACCTAGCTTTGATGTAGTCTTAGGCATGAATTGGTTAAGAGCTAATAGGGCTAATATTAAGTGTGATAAGAAGATGATTTCTTTCCGTTTGGCCGACGGATCCCGAGTGATAGCTAGGGGAGAGCGCAGTGGACTTAACTTCCCTATGGTTTCCCTAATGAAAGTTCAGAAGGCAATATCGAAAGGGTGTGATTCATTCTTAGCCTATGTGATCGATGTTAAGAAAGAAAAGAAGCAGGTGACCGATATTCCTGTTGTGTCAGAATTTCCCGAAGTGTTTCCAGATGATCTACCAGGGTTACCTCCAGTACGTGAAGTAGAGTATAAAATTGATTTGGTTCCAGGTACTACGCCAGTTGCAAAAGCTCCTTACAGATTAGCTCCATCAGAAATCCGAGAAATGATATCTAAAATTCAGGAACTGTTAGATAACGGGTTTATCAGACCAAGTTCTTCACCGTGGGGTGCTCCTGTTTTGTTTGTGAAAAAGAAAGATGGGTCGCTTAGAATGTGTATAGATTACCGCGATTTGAATAAGAGAACAATCAAGAATAAGTATCCGTTACCAAGAATAGATGACTTATTTGATCAGTTACAGGGTGATTCCTACTTTTCAAAGATTGATTTACATTCAGGGTATCATCAGGTACGTGTTACCGAGAACGATATACCAAAAACAGCGTTCAGAACTAGATATGGTCATTATGAATTTTTAGTTATGCCATTTGGGTTAACAAATGCGCCAGCAGTGTTTATGGATTTAATGAACAGGGTGTGTCGTCAGTATCTTGACAAGTTTGTGATTGTCTTCATAGATGATATCTTGATATATTCAAAAAGCGAGAAAGATCATGCTACGCATCTGAGGTTGGTGTTAGAGCTTCTGAAACAGGAACAGTTGTACGCTAAGTTTTCTAAGTGTGAATTTTGGCTGCGAGAAGTACAATTTCTGGGTCATGTGATTTGTGAACAGGGTATTAAAGTAGGTCAGTCTAAGATAGAGGCCGTAATGAATTGGAACTCACCGAAAACGCCGACAGAAATTAAGAGTTTTCTGGGTTTAGCAGGTTATTACCGCCGATTTATCAAAGACTTCTCTAAAATAGCAGGTCCGTTGAATAAGTTAACTAGAAAAGATGTAGCCTTTCGATGGACTAATGAACAAGAAAAGGCTTTTCAGACTCTCAAATAGTTGTTATGTCAAGCGCCGGTTTTAGCTTTACCAGAGGGAACAGAAGATTTTGTGGTTTACTGCGATGCGTCATGTGCAGGTATGGGTTGTGTTTTGATGCAGAGAAATAAAGTTATAGCGTATGCTTCACGACAGTTAAAGAATCATGAACGAAACTATCCTACTCACGATTTAGAGTTAACTGCAGTTGTGTTTGCTTTGAAGCTTTGGAGACATTATTTGTATGGTACACATTGTGAAATCTATACAGATCATAAGAGTCTTCAATATATCTTTTCCTAGAAAGAATTAAATATGCGTCAACGTCGATGTTTAGAATTGATTAAAGACTACGATTGTGAGATTAAGTACCATCCGGGTAAAGCAAATGTGGTCGCAGATGCTCTGAGTCGCAAGAAAACCATCGAAAATGTTAGATTTATGAGAATTGAAATAGTTTCAGACTTGATTGATCGATTGAAAACCGTTCAATTAGTAGCTTTGAATGACGAAAACCTAAAGACTGAACAAATGACCAAAAGAAAATTTGACCTATGCAATGATTCTAGAGGATTAAAGACCTATAAAGATCGAATTTGGGTGCCTATGCTTGGAGATTTGAGGGATTTAATCCTTACTGAAGCGCATAAATTGAGATTATCAATGCATCCAGGTAGTACAAAGATGTATAGAGACTTGAAAACATTGTATTGGTGGCCGACAATGAAGACAGATGTTGCGAATTTTGTCGAAAAATGTCATATTTGTGCGCAAGTTAAGGCAGAACATCAGAAACCGTATGGATCTCTAAGACAGTTAGAAATTCCTCAGTGGAAATGGGATCATATAACGATGGATTTTGTAACCAAGTTACCCCGAACCCAAAAAGGACATGACATGATCTGGGTGATAGTGGATCGTTTAACAAAGAGTGCTCACTTTTTAGCTACTCGTGAAACCGCTTCGTTGAGTGATTTGGCAGAGTTGTACTTGAAAGAGATCGTTAGTCGACATGGTGTACCATTGTCAATAGTTTCTGACAGGGATAATAGGTTTATATCGAACTTCTGGAACAGTTTACAACAGAATCTGGGTACACGTGTGAATCTAAGTACAACATATCATCCACAGACACACGGTCAGAGTGAACGGACGATTCAGACATTAGAAGACATGTTGAGAGCGTGTGTCTTAGAATATGGTGGTTCTTGGGATTCACATCTTCCATTGATAGAGTTTGCGTACAACAATTCATATCATTCGAGTATCGGAATGCCACCGTATGAAATGTTGTATGGTCGAAAATGCAGAACTCCTACGTGTTGGTTAGAAGCAGGTGAGAAACAATTTGCAGGTCCCGAAATTGTTCAGATAACTGCAGAAAAGGTTGAAATTGCACGTGAGAAGTTAAAAGCAGCCAGAGACCGACAAAAGATGTATGCTGATCAGCGCAGACGTCCGGTGACATTTAATGTAAGTGATCGTGTTTATCTGAAAGTTTCGCCATGGAAAGGGGTGATCAGATTTGGTACACGTGGTAAACTAGCACCGAGGTTTATTGGGCCATTTCCGATCAAAAAAATTTTGAATGATCAAACTGTTGTTTTAGATCTTCCATCGGAGTTAGCAGGAAATCACAACACGTACAATGTGTGTTATTTAAGAAAGTGTAAAGTAGACGACGAAAGTTTGATTCTTCCGCTGAAGGATTTGAAAGTGGATTTAAGTAAGAAGTTAGTAGACGAACCAATTCGAATAGTAGATAGGAAAGTCACCAAGTTAAGAAAGAAGCAGATTCCAATGGTATTAATAGAGTGACGACACAGTTTAGGTTCTAACATGACGTGGGAAACCGAGGAGTTAATAAGGGCGCACTATCCCCAGTTGTTTGACCTTGACCAGATTCCGAGGACGGAATCTTCTTAAGGGGAGTAGATTTGTAACATCCTCAATCGGGCCTAGATGTAAGATTACTAAATTGTCCTTAAGTTAGTATTGTGTTACTATATGCTTTTATTTTTATTTAATATTTATTATTATTTAATGATGTGGTTAGGACCAGTTTGTAACAAGGGTCACAGAACAGGTTTGTTTATTTATTTTGGACTTCGTTTGGGCTGCCAAATGATGTACGAAAGATATCAGATAACTGATAAATACCCGTGTGTTGCACAGTGTGAAAATTTAACCCAATTAAGTGACTAGTGTGCTGGTTCCTTTCTCATTTTCAAGATTCTTCCACACACACCCGTTCTTCATCTCCCTCACCTACCAAACCCTAATCCTTGATTCTTGTTTTAGTGCTCAAATCATTTACATTTTCGTGTTCCTTTTGATTTACTGATTCTAACAAGGTAAGATTCATAGCTTTTCATGCTTTAATCATTGAGAAAATTGAGTTTTTGTGTTAGTTTTTACAAAGTGAGTAATTTGGGTCTAAGTGGTTAAATTTGATGTTGTTTGAGTCCAAATCTTGTGGGTTTACGTTTCTTAATGTATAGTGTCTTCGATTTGGTAAGTTTTGAGGTTAAAAACGAGCTCTAGATCGAGAATTGGTGAGTTTGGTGAGAAACCCGTTACTTTGGTAGCTGCTGCTGCAGATGAACTACCATAGGTCGATGGTCTCTGACCACCGACCGATGGTGTGTGACGATCGGCCGATGAACTAGACGATCGACCGATGGTGAAAGTCCTTCGACCAACGGTTGTAATTTTAACGATCGGCCGATAGTGTGGTCGATCGGCCGATGGTGTAGTGACGATCGGCCGATAGTCTTTGACGATCGACCGATGGTCTATGCAGTAGAAATTTTTACTAAGTATTGATTTTTAGCCGTTATGCTGCCCGTTTTTATTTTGATGATTTTGATGTAAATTTTGAAAGTGCACAAGTGTTAAGCAAAAATTTTTAGCGGATACTTTTTCTGACAAAAATTTCTGTATTGTGCTGTTTTGTGCTATGGGATAGAAACTAACTTGTGTATATGTTTTTCTCAGGAGAAAAGGAGAAAGAGAAGGTTCAGTGATTAGATAGCTGAATACCTTCTCGTTTGCTGGTATTTGGTAAGTGGGACTAACTGGAGAATATAGTATATAGAAGCATGTTATATTATGATTGAAATGCTTGTTTGATATACTTATTGTTGTGGTTAGTTAGTTGTTGTGATGACTGCATGTTAGTTGATGCTTGTCTGCTGGAGCCCAGTGCGTCCCTATTGTGTGGTGGCCTCGGTAGGAGAGATCAACCTGCGGGTTGGGTTCCTCATGTGGTGGCCTAGACAGCCGTGGTGTATATATATGTGAATGACGCTTCCGTCGCGTGTGGATTATGTATATACATACGGTGGTGGAGGAACTTCTGGTAAGCCCCAGTCCGATCAGCTGGTGGTTAATGGTTTGGCCGAGCCGCCAGAGTCTCTGTAGACGGCACTTGGGTGATGTTTGTGTGTTAGACTATTGTGACATGATTAGTATAACCCTTATGTATGCTATGGCCTGTAGTTAGTCGTACTCACTTAGCTTCGTGCTAATTCCCCTCCATCTCCTCCCTGCAGGTTGTTAGCTTTTGTAGATAGTGCTTTTGGGAGAAGACGGGCATGATGATGTTATGTTTGAAAAGATTAACTCTGATGTGGTCTTTTAGAATATGAACCGTGTACTTTTGAAAGCAGAATGTATTTACGTCTCTTCCTGTTAATATGTAAATTGTTTTAATGACACGTGACATCGGTTTGTACAAATGTCGATATCGTATTTAATTAATGTTATGCTTCCGCCACGTATTTATAAAAAAAAAAAAAAAAAAAATTTAGCGGTGTCACTATATCAATCGAAACATCAAACGAGTATTACAATCATTTAATATTTATTTTTAATATCTTTTATTTATATATAGAAATATATTTTAAATAATAATTATGATAATATACTATTTTTATTTTTATTAATTTTAAATTTTAATTTTTTTTAATAACAACATATAATACATCAAATTATATTTCGAATTATTATTTATATACACATATCTATTTACAATTAATTGTTTGTGAATCGTTGAGAGCAGTCGAAGGTCAATTGAAAAGTTCAAACTTTTTGAGACTCAACCTTACAGACTTTACTTATCGCGTCGAAAACATATAAAGATTAAGTTTAAATTTGGTCGGAAATTTCCGGGTCGTCACAATATCCATATGTACGCGCATTATTTTGATTCCTTCTCTCATGATTTGACATGTCGCCACAATAGGTGCATCTAGTAACTTGACTTTATTTTCTTTTAGGGAAAAAGATATCGGTTTAATTCCCATTTTTCCAGTACACCAGCTTTTCGCTTCTGACTTATATTTTGACTTATATGACATTCGCCCTCGACGGTCATTGAATCGTTTGGCGTATCTTTATCGGGATCGCTTTCATTTTCCTTATCATGGTCTTTGCTACCTGTAAAGCTTGAATCACGTTTTTCCACATTTTGTGAGTAATTGAACATTAACTTCCTTTCATGTCTTTCAACATTTGCACCATTCCTGCAAATACATTCAAAATGTATCAGATATGATGTTTTGACTTCATAATCTTTATATATGATTGTGAATTTTATTATTTTCATGATTTCGTTTTCATATTAGCATCATTATTATGCCTAAAGAACTTAGATGTATTAACATATTATATTCAACATCATCTTTAGCAAATCATTAATTTCCTTTTGATCATTTTTCTAATTGATTTCAACAATGCTATGTAATCATTCTGGAAAAATTTGAACTCAAATGATCTCATCACTTTGATGATCGACCATGAATTCAACAATTAAACCTTCTAGAAATAGTCTTACGGATGGCGCCAAATGATCGAGTTTGTTTCTTTCCTTCGCGGATTAAAACGAATTCGGTGAAAAAAGTGCAAAAATATGGATATTGGGGTTTTTTGATGTTTTAAGGACCCTATGATCAATACTTCAAGATTATTCATCTTGAAGTAAATAACCACCACGTCCCAAACATGAAGATCCACATGATCATATTCATGCTCCTTGATAGCGTTTTACCTTTGATGTAAAGATGGAGCGTATCACAAATGATAGTGGCTAACCCTTTAATGAGCTGATGACATTCCTATTTATATTACTCTGAAAACCAGTCATGCGTGTCTTTCCGCAATATGCGCTTATGTTAATGCTCATGCGCATCATTATGCACTTAATAGTATTGCTGGTATGAATATGCGCACACGCATATACAATCAATACCCTATGGGTATGTTTAGCAAAACTAGCTGGTTGCTGGTAGCTTTTAGCTGATAACTTGTAGTTGTTAGTTGGTAGCTTATAATTGTTAGCTAGTAGCTGTTAGCAAATAGGTGTTAGCTTTTTATATGTAATTAGATTAGATGATGTTCGACAAAGTAGCTGAAAATATTAAAATAAAGATTAAAATGACAAAAAGTGAGGAGCTTTTTCTTAAACTCTATGCAAACTTTTAGTTTTAGCTTTCAACTTTTTCAATTCACAAAAATACTTTAAACTTTTGTAATATTCGAAGTTTTTTATTTGATATGAGTTTTTCATAAAAATTAAAAGTTAAAAATTTTAAAAAACTTGCTGTGTCAAACATGCCCATATATATTTTCTATTTTTCTTGATGAAGAACGAGACGTATATGTATGCAAAAGTCAATGCAAATTAGAAAGATACCTAGTAACTTTCTAAGTATTCTTGTCCCGTCAACGTGTGGAACAAATCAGCAAAAAGGTCTGAAACATAACAAGATAAATTGATCTAAAGTCTGAGCAAAATATTCTTCCTTTTGGATAGTCAACAGAATGAAATTTCAACCGTTTTTACGCTTTTCAGTGTTGGGCTGCATACTTTAAAAAATATAACGGAGGGTTGACAATTTTTTTTTGAAATATGGAGGGTTGACAAATTGATAATGTCAAAGACAAATAATGTACTTTTTAATCATGTGGCAAGGTTAAGAGGTGAAGTTTTTTAAAGAGAAATGTTAAATTTGTGATGAGTGATTTGGTAAAATATTATTAGTAGTTGGGTATAAAATATATTAATTAATAATATATAAAAAATGTGTCGAAATCTGATTGACTGAAAAAAATATTACATACATTTTGTTCCGTCAAATTTACAACTGACTCCCGAACATCAAATTTTGACGCTGCGTTGGGGCGTCAAACAAGTTGCCAAATGGAAATAGCCTTAGAGGTACAAGTTTGTTACAGTATTATTTGAGTTTGGTTTGTATTTAAATTCAAATACTCGGGTTTAAAGTTTAAACGATTGACTTTCACGTCAGTCATAAATACAGTTGAAAGATTCATTGTAATTTACTCAAATATTACCATATAATAAATTATAGTAATATGTAGTTTCATTTAAAGTGAAAACAATTAATAAATAAATCTTACTAATATGGAAACAACTAAAGTTTCCATAACAAAATTAATAAAATATTAAACTTCAAATGTTACAATTCTGAAATGTACGACCACCAAACTTATATTTCAAAATGGATTATCATTATCATTAGAAACTAAAATGCAAAGATAACCGACGCGCTTCATTCAGCGCCAATGAACATATCTCACTTGTTTTTCAAGTTACGTAATGTTGTCTCTGATAGGATTGTTTAAGTTTGAATGAAGGTAGATTTTGTCCCTAAAGATTCGTGTTATAACAATATCTGCATTAAAATTTATGTACACTTTTTTTTTTTTTTTTTTTTTTTTTTGGAACAGCGATTGGCTGGGATCACCCGAGGGGGACGAAACCACCCTTGCGATCATCTCCCGTTTCGACTATGCCGATGCAGTGATAATAACCAGCGATTGGGATCACCCGAGGGGGACTAAACCACCCTTGCGATCATCTCTCGTTTCGACTATGCCGATGCAGTGATAATAACCCCGCCCCCATCGCTGCTCGGGAGAAAACCTTGAAACCGATCCAAGGGGACGGTCAAGTAAAACCCCCCTCCCCTTTACCCCCCAAACAATATGAGAAAGGTGTCATGGGTGGATACTTCATGGTAGGGATGAAATTGTGTTTTTTAATATGTAGCCAACGAGGGTCGAACTTCTGACCTCCCCTAAAGGAGGCAGGTCACCAACCGCTGGACCACATCACAACTTCAAATTTATCTACTCTATAATTACCTTTACATTAGAAAATAGTGTTCTTACTCAAACATAGCCTGAACTGCCTAAGTGAGCATTGACCCGATTCACTCGTTCCATAACTTTTCAAATTTGTGATCCTGCAGATATTTATTGGTAGATTTATATTTAAACTTCACTCTTATTGGCGAATTTTTTTATTCTAGCTTCTTACGAGCTTTTTTAAATAAATTTTGACCATTAAAAAAAAAAAAAAGACTTAAGTTTGTTCGATGTATACCAAGTAGAGGATATTGTGGTGCACCTTACCACATTTACACTTTATTAAAATATGTATTAACACTTAAACGTTTCTCTTACAAATAAACTTGGTGTTTATTCAGCATTAAATTTCATACTTGGTTGAAAAAAAAATTACCGTTTTTTTTTACTCCACATCTAACTATATTAGCGAATCATTCAAAAATAAGAATGCATAATTAAAGTCAGTTTTATTTATTCATTCATCAATAATAGATACATTTCCAAATAAGAAATAACAAATGTAAAACAAAACATATAAGTCACAAGCATAAAAAGACCATATAATATGATAAACTAGAAAACCGGTATACTTTGTGGATGGTGAAAGAAGTTTTGTGGATCAACTTTAGCTTTGATAAGAATTAACCTCTTAAAGTTATCTTTCTTCCAGTATTTGTTGCCCCACACACTTGCTTCTTCATAAGTATCACTTCCAACACCCAAATCAAAATCAATGTAGTTATAAAACGCCCCCCTCGGGTTCTTCGACACATAAGGTGTTATATACTTGTTAAAGTTCCGTAACCAACTTATACGTTGCATCGATATTGGTGTCGTGTCTGAGGCTTGGTCATCAAACCGAACCAATTGGTGAAATTGGTACAACACTCCAGCTCTATGAGGAAACGGAAGTGCTGACTCTGAGTACTCATTCACTTTTCCCCCAAAAGGTTGTATGATCACTGTTGATCCTACACTTTTAAACATCTGTCTCCAGATATTTTTGAGGCCACTTATAGGAATTGGGGTGTGTACGTAATCTAATTTGTTTTGTCCATTGAGCCTAATGCCGATAGTTAGGTTAGCAAGGGCTTCTAGTGAGGTGTTAGTTGGATAGCCTTGGAAAAATAGGGCCGACTGGACCATTGTCACCTCTTGGCAAATTTCCCGTGTGACATTAAGCTCCGGATACTTTTCGTCTAACAAAGAAAGCAATGTGTCCATTGAGCCCTGATAAAGTCCATAAAATAACATTCGTATGGTTTTCTTGTTAGTGTTGACGATATCTTCGCTAGACATTTGAACTCGGATGGACAAATTTTCATCAATATTCGGTATAACTTGTTGATACTTATAGAAAATCGCCGTGGCACCTTGTTCCAAAGTTATGTTCACTAAAAATACAGTTACTAACTCAGGCACCGGAACCAATCTAAGCTTCCATGCAAGAACGATTCCAAAACTTGCAGACCCACCACCACGAATTGCCCAAAATAGATCTTCGCCCATAGACTTTCTATTTAAAATCTTTCCATTGACATCCATGAACCGAACATCAACAACATTATCCGCAGCAAGACCATATTTCCTCATCAAGTTTCCATAGCCACCACCACCTATATACCCACCAATACCCACCGTGGGACATAAACCACCAGGGAAAGACAACGTGTTGGTCTTTCGAGATATGGTATAGTACAGTTCACCAAGTGTAGCGCCACCTTGAATCCATGCGGTCCTTTTTGCAACGTTCACATTTGCAGACCTCATTTTGGCTAGATCAAGTATCACAAATGGAACATCGGCGGTAGAAGAGACTGCCTCATAGTCATGGCCTCCACTCCTAATCCTCATCTCGTACCCGCATTTCTTGCTGCATAAAAGTGTTGCTCGGATTTGAGCATCGTCGATCGGAGTAACAATGACCGACGGTTTGAGAGTTGAGGTTTTGTTGAATCTGTGGTTGTTGACTCTAGCTTCCCAAATTGGTAGAAAAGATACATTATTAGGGGTGAAAATGAGTTGAGAGATGCCGCTGACATTATTGTATTTGGATTCAAGGCAACTTATGAAACCTTGAAAACTTGGTGTAACATGATCATGGAAGGATGTTGATAATGTTACACAAAAACAAAGAGTTAAAAATGAAAGTATTAGTTGAGATTTCATCGTGTTTTTAGTTTGTGAATTTGAATGTGATTTGATAGCTAATATCGTGTTTGTATTTATAGACCCAGGTTAGATGTTAGGATGTGATAAAAAAAATGAAATAATGAGCTAAGAGTGCTTTGTAGCCTAAATATTGAATTTGTAAGTCAGAGATGACTTTTCAACATATATGTGTATAAGTTACCAAGTATAATTATAGGGTGATGATATGTACACAACCACTTTTTACACATACACAATCAAACATGTTTTACAGTGTTATACAGTACAACACTGTAACGTATGTTTAGTTGTGTATGTGTAAAAATTGGTTGTGTACATATCACTCCCCATAATTATATCGTTATTTTTTTAAAATATCAGGTGGGGAATTGAAAGTCATCGATCGAAGACTTGAGACTCTAGTCTGTTTAGTATTTTTATTAAATTCTAAACAGATATGGCAGTAATAATATAATATTTAATGTCATTTTAATAAGATAGAATATGGGGACTAAGCAATAAAGTAATGATTTGTTTTATGTGTTAAACGCCTTAGTAGCAACAAAGTAAACAACTAAAAATAACTTAAAAATATAGTACTTTTAATATTTTATTGTTAAACGAAAACAAAAAAGGCATAAGTTGTGTAATAGGAGTATTTTTATTTATTATTTTTAAATTTTTTGAAAAGCAATAGAATATTATTGTAAGTTGACTTTTTTTTTTTTAAAAGCAAGTAAATTTTTATTAATATAACGGAGAATTACAAAGCCCTATAAACTATACAATATATTTGCATCATAAGGGATTAATTTACACGAATTATTATACGTATTCAAGATCGAGGAACCACTATGCACCACGGCACTTGAAAAAACGAGCTGGGAGGGAGCAACCAAACAGTACCGCAACTGAGATGACAAAGTCGATCACACCCACCCATTTAACCAAGTGCGTAGAGTAAACTACGATCCAAATAGTATAGTGATATAACAGGAGAGCGCCCGAATGTGCCAAGGATGTCTATTTGTTTCAAGTTAGCCAATGCCCGTTCTTTGCGTGTTCGAGGATGTATAGAATGATGGGTTAATGAGCCATTGATGCCACTCAATTGTTGATTTTTTTGATCTTTTTGAAATCCAAGCGAATGTTTGAGATTGGATCTCGGAGAGCATGGTTGTAATGCCCCGTCAAAATCCATTTACGGAATGTTAACTCTGGTCCCAGTGCTCAGCTTGACTTCTACGTAACAGCAATGTTCTACAGCGGAAGCAACTAATACCTGAGATAAAACATGCATAAACGGGTCAACATAAAGTTGAGTGAATTTACAGGTTTAAGTAATAGTTCATCGTAAGTTTCATAAAACAGTTTCCATAAATCATTTGTTGAAAATCATTTCTCAAAAGCGTATATCAGAATAAACCGCTAAGGTTTAATCCCAAAAGTTCGCATATAGCAAATGCTAAGTAATTAAACTGTTTTTAAGATGCCAAGTTTCAACTGTGAGTGACATCAAAAAGTTCTTTTTGTTCCATCTGTTTGTAGACATTACCATGTCTAGTTTCAAGTTTGTAAACATCATGTTTAAGTAACATTCATCGTAAGTTAGGCCACGAGATTTCTGAAAAGCTTCGTAAAAGTATACATAAGCATGAGCACTTGACTATAAAACTTTAACCTTTGCGGATAGCAAAAGCACTACGCGTCTTCTTTTTACCCTTTTTAAGCATACAACGATCAAGTGTACAAGTAACAACAAAATAAGCACCAGTTATGTTGAGGTGAGGTTTGTCAAACCTAACGGTACCGTCCATATAAATCGAGCTTACATAAAATAACTAATATAATCAAGCTAAGGGATTTTTGATCTAAACTCATATGTATATTCTGGTAAGTTATTAGTGCCTAATATGTAAAATAGTTGTAAAAACAGTTTAAGAAACAGTTTCGAAAGCAGCATGTATCTCATTTCAAAAACGTTGCTGAAAAAGGGACTGTAGACTAACCTTAGCAATAGCACTGAAAAATCTCTTAGTAAGAACCGTACGGTAGTCGAACAATCACGACCAAACAATGCAACCTAGTCATATAGGTCATCTTAAGTAAATACATAGGTCACACTATGTCAACCCATAGTGTATGCGTAGTCCTAGTGCTCAGACTGACTCAATAAGCAAGCAAAAGTCAACTAGTCCAAGCAAGTCAACAAAATTCAACCAAAGTCAAACCAAAAGTCAACTCGGTCAAAGTGCTAAACTAAAGTCAAACATCTCAGTAGGTCATGCAATCTTGGTCAACATGTCAAACCTAGGTCAAGTATCACTTTACAGCTCATAGTTAAGCAAATTGCACATTCGCAGTTTAACGCATGCCTTTAAAATACGTACATCGTAAAAATATACAACTATAACTCATAGAACATAATTCATAAAATCATGGCAAACTCCAGATCACAACTAGAATCAAAATCGATTCCAAAAAGTCTAACCCGACCCTCATACAATGTTTAAAGTCAGATATCAGAAGAGGTCTAGTTATGGTTTACTAAATCAGTTTCTACACGCTCATCAGTATTCAAACATTTCTCAAAAAATATAGAAAATATATTTTGACAAACGGCCAATTGGAGTTATCTCAAAACATCCCATAGTTTTAGTGATTAAATAATCAAAGAGATATCTTTAGACAATTTGTACAGTTTAATCAATCTTTACAGACCTTCCAATTTCAATCAACAAACAGACATGTCATTTGGTCAAGCTTATATCTAATGGCAAAACACGTTTTCAGAAATTAGCATTCAAATGAAATACATCAAGAAACATATAAAATAACATATTCCAGAATATAAAAGTCTCAATAAATTTCTAGTTCACTCTAGACATTTTCTTTCACATTCAAAAACAGTTTCAGCTCTCTTTAAAACACGAATCTTCGTTTTGACGCACCGAGAGCATCACAAAAGCTTTTGACGCAAATCTTAAGTCTAACATGCATGGTTTTTCACAAGGATTATATTAGTACACTTTTCATTGGCCAAATCATAAAGGACACAACTCAGAAAATTCGGATTACATGTGAAACCCTAACGAAACTTCGATTAACCATAACTTGAGCATACGATAACGAAATCAAGCAAAATCAAGTTCAAACTTATTAATTTTTCGAGATCTATCCATCTATATATAATACAAAATCAGTACATAAACTAATTTGATCAGATCCATAGAAAACAAATTCGTGATTCATAGCAACGACAACAATCGAGCAATTTAACGACTAACAACGACTAAAAATTGCAATCAATTGAACACTAGACTCTTATACACCATGTAATTGAACAAAATCAGATCTAGAAAAGATTAGGGTTAGTGGTTTTATACCTTTAAAACACAAATTGCTTATACCGGTAGATAGAGAACGATGAGAGGATTACGAACGTGTAAACGATTTAGCAATCAAGCAAGAAATTGATGTGATCTTGATCCTTGAAGATGTCGACAATGTTGATAGGGTTATGGGGCTGCAAAATTCGTGGATATGGAAGGGAGGAAGATAAAATATGCAGCTTATTTGTTTAATGAATAATTAGGGCTAGGTTTCCTTATATAGGTCCAATTCCACAAGTGGGCTAGAAAAACTAAGTAATGGACCCCCTAAGAAAAGGATTTCTGCCAAGTGGCTAGAAAAGGGGTCCTTGGGCCTATTTAGACTAGTTAGATCATTCCTTGTGTAGCCCGTCAGGGGTCGTTAGTCGAAATCGCAAACCAGAACGTTAATTGAGCGTTCTAGCAAATTCTGCGCGCTTTAAATTCATAAAACTTCTAATAAATTAAAAGTATTTTAAAATCATAATAATTATATAAAATAATCATTAAGATTGATTTATCATTCGTTTCGTTGTCTTACAGACGTTTTTCCGGTTTTCACTAACCGTACGTTCTTCTTGCGTTTTCTAAGTTTCTCGCTTATTTCTAAACCAAAGTACGAAATCAAGTAATATGTAGCACATATTAAAAATAGTACTTTCTAAGAAAAAGTTTTGGCATATAATTTCATAGAATTTAACTAACGGTCATTAAGATTTAAAGGAAAAGTTAACAAAAAAAGTCGGGTTGTTACATTACCCACCCGTTATGAAAAATTTCGTCCCGAAATTTTAGTGCACGTCCGCCGTAGCCATCTCCTTGGAAAACAGTTATGGATACTTTAGTATCATCTGCTCTTCACGCTCCCACGTAAATTCTGGTCCTCTACGGGCGTTCCTCCGATCTTTAACAATCGGTATGTTGCTCTGCTTTATACGTTTGACCTTACGGTCTGCAATTTCAATAGGTTCCTCTACGAAGTGAAGTCTACTATCAACTTGTATCTTTTCCAAAGGAATTCCCAAACTTTTGTCTGATAAGCATTTTTTCAAGTTAGAAACATGGAAAGTGTCATGAACTTCGCTGAGTTCTTGCGGTAGTTTCAGCCTGTACGCTACCTGTCCAATTCTCTCGGTAATCTCAAACGGTCCAATATATCTCGGACTTAGCTTGCCTCGCCTACCAAAGCGCACTACACCCTTCCAGGGTGATACTTTGAGCATAACTTTGTCTCCAACCTGAAATTCCAAATCGCGCCTTCTAACGTCGGCGTAACTCTTTTGACGATCTCACGCAGTTTTCAGTCTTTCTTGTATCTGTACAATCTTCTCAATTGTTTCGTGTATAATCTCAGAACCAGTCAATTGACTATCTCCTAACTCAGTCCAACATACAGGTGATCTGCACTTTCTGCCATACAGTGCTTCGAAAGGCGCTGCCTTTATACTTGCGTGATAACTATTGTTATAGGAAAACTCTACTAACGGTAGATGTTTATCCCACCTGATTTCAAAATCGATAACACATGCTCTTAACACTCACTTTGACCATCTATTTAAGGGTGCTAAATGTTTATCCCACCTGATTTCAAAATCGATAACACATGCTCTTAACACTCACTTTGACCATCTATTTAAGGGTGCTATGCTGTACTCATATCTAAATGAGTTCCCATTGCCTCTTGCAATGCTTGCCAGAATCTAGATGTAAATCTGCTGTCTCTGTCGGAAATAATGGATATCTGCACTCCATGACGAGAAACTACTTCCTTTATATAGATTTGTGCCAACTTCTCCATCTTATCCGTTTCCTTAATCGGTAGGAAATGAGCAGACTTTGTGAGACGATCAATGATAACCTAAATCGTATCATAACCTCCCACAGTCTTGGGTAACTTAGTGATGAAATCCATAGTAATACGTTCCCGTTTCCACCGGGGAATCTCTGACTGTCTCAGCAGTCCTGACGGCTTCTGATGCTCTGCTTTTACTTAAGCACACGTGAGCACTTACTAACATAGGTTGCTATATCTACTTTCATATTAGGCCACCAGTACAGTGCCTTAAGATCTTGGTACATCTTGTCGGATCTAGGGTGAATAGAATACCTCGTCTTGTGTGCTTCATCTAGCACTAGTTCCCTTAATTCGCTAAACTTCGGTACCCAAATTCTATCTATGAAATATCGTGTTCCATCTTCTCGAACATCGAATTTCTTATCCATTCCTCTGAGTGACTCGATAACAATGTTCTCTTCTTTTAATGCCTCTAGTTGTGCATCTGGAAGTAAGATTCCTTCGAACAGTCATGTTCAATGCTCTAACTCGGAGAGGTTTAACCTTTTCCTTCCTACTCAAGGCATCTTCAATTACATTAGCCTTGCTAGGATGATAGCAAATCTCGCAGTCGTAGTCATTCAATAGCTCTATCCAACGCCTCTGCCTCATATTAAGCTGTTTCTAGTTGAAAATATGTTGTAAGCTATTGTGATCATTGAAAACAGTGAACTTAGTACCATACAAGTAGTGTCTCCACATCTTCAAAGCAAAGACCACAGCACCAACTTCCAAATCGTGTGTCGTGTAATTCTATTCAGGTACCTTCAGTTGTCGTGATCCATAGGAAATCACTTTCTTCCGTTGCATCAACACGCAATCAAAACCCTATCGTGAAACATCACAGTAAATCACGAAATCTTCATTCCTTTCGGGTACGGATGAAATCGGAGCAGTAGTAAATTTCTGTTATAACAACTAAAATGCAGACTCATTGTAACATCCCAAATATTTAAGGTATTATTTTATGTAAATTTTTTTATTGCTAAGAAATTAAATGGTAAAGGTTATTTTATGTTAAATGGATAAAAGTTAAGTTTATTGGTTAAGTTAGGAAGGACTAAGGGTGAAAAGTTAAGAATAAGGACTTCTCTAACCATAGTTGTGGTGGGGAGGGTTGAAATTGCTAATAGACCAAAGTTATATTAAATAAAAGAAATTAGAAATGCTGGAAATTGAATTTATTCACAAAAAAATAAAGAAACCTCCTGGTTGTATGTGTGTGTGTCGACTTGGAGGAGGAAGAAGAAGGAGATCACCAATTGATGAAATTAAACTCATGCAAGCTTGAATTTAGTGAAATCTAACACACCTTAATCACTCTAGCAAGCTTTAATCTTCCAATTTCACTCTTTTGGTGCACAATTAGGGTTCTTAAACTCTAAAAGACAAGGTATGGATTTTGTGTCTAGGTATTGCTTGTATTGTGTGTTAATGATGAGATTATGCTTAAGAAAGTTGCTATTTGTTAAATTGTGCACATTTGAATAAATTAGAATGGAATTGTTGATGATTTTGGAAGTAATTACATGTATGAACTTGCATTATAGATTTATGGCATGATTATGGTGAGATTGATGATGTTCTAGTTAGATTTCTAGTCATGCACACCAAGTGTTTGTTAAAATGTCTCAATGAGAAGTTTATGTGTTCTAGCTAGAAATTGTGATGAAGGATGTTCATGTATGAACTATGGTTATTGTTGAAGGTTATAGAAATTGATTATTTGATAATTTAAGGGTGTTAGTAATGAAATTGGATTGTATGCACATTTCTTAAATAATGAAAGGATTAAAGGAAAAGTTGCATGTATTGCTAAGAAATGAACTAGTAAATGTACTTGATTAAAGTTATGAAGTTTAATTGGTAATATTCTTGTTTTAGAAAAGATGAGATCAAGGCTAGAATGTATGTATGTTGTGATTAGGGGGTTAAGTAAATGTGAAAGTATATGATAGTGTATTAATACATGAAAGTTGTGATTTTCGATTGAGTGATGATTAATGAGATTAGCTCATGTATAGGTGCTAATCAAGGAAAAGAGGTTACAAGTGATCAAGGAAATTCAATTAAGCAAGGTGAGTTCATAGGGGGTAATATGGGCGGGTCAAGAGTGGCTTAGTGTTCTCGGATTGCATCCGTGCAAGAGAGAAACGACTAAGTGCACTAGTTATGTAGCTTAGATAGAACTATTGGGTTAACCTAATAGTTGTATCTATGGTTGATGTTTAGCTTAGGCAAGGTTATTACATTGCTAGTAATCTTGCCTATGGTTTGTGTTAGCTTAGACACATTAAGTGTCTATGTATGAGATGATGATAGCTTAGGCATATTTAGTATGTCTATGGTTAGCTTAGGCATGATTACTAGGTTCGGCCTAGTAAGTCATGTCTATGGTATGAATGAATTGGATCCGAATGTATGCAAGCAACCAATGAGTTGAAGGATAAGTGTTATGATTTATGCCCACATGTTTTGTGTTTTGTGTTTTATTACTTTCCTATAACTCACTAAGTGCAAAAGCTTACCCCTATGATGTTTTATGTTTTAGGTGCTAAGGTCCATCGTGAAGGTAAGGAGCCCGTGTAAAGCGCTAGAGGAGCATTGGCATAGCGTAAGTGGTATTGCAAGTCCCTTTTTGTAATCACGCTCTACGGTTACCGCTTATTAAACGCCAAGGGCTTTGAATGAGTCATGTTTGTTATTGTTGAACTTGGGACCAAATGATGGTTTTGATTCATGAAAACACGTTTTGTTGTCTAAATGTTGTTTATAGATGGTTCACGATGTTAGAAACTGATTTCTGATGTTTGTGTATGAATTATGCAGTTTTAAATATGTTTGAGTATGATGAAAAGTGAAAAAGTTTGGTTTAAGTGAAATGTTGCAGATCAGCCCCCGGATTAGTGTTATGTCGCGCCGCGGCCAAGGGCTCCGCGCCGCGGCATATAACTGATGTTGGGAACAGAAGCAAGGCTAAGAAGTATAAATTTTCCTGTGTATTGTCGCGCCGCGACAAGGCTGGCCGCGCCGCGGCATAAGCCTTGTCCAGGCAGTAACCTTGTTTTTCAAAAAAAAAAAATTTTACTCGATTCAAGGCGTTAAAAGTTGGTATCAGAGCTGTGGTTTAAGGGACTTGGATAACCCACGATAGGGATTATCTAGGCTTAAACCATTGTTGTGAAAGGATAAGCGGTTTAGGACTTGCATAAGTGTTTAAGTCGTATAGTTGTGCCATGCTCCATAGGGTAGAGTCATTGACAAGGCCCATAGAATAATGAATAAGATTACGAATTGGTTTATGTAAGGAGTTTGATACTCGCTAGCCATGATGTCGTGGTAGACTAGATGTGTAATGAAATGGTGTAATAACAACAGGCCATTACTATTACTTCATTCTAGTACACATGGACGTCTACTATGGTCATGGTGAATCGAGTTAGGAATTCTTTCAGATTGTTTGGTTCTGATGAATAATGGTGTTACCGGTATTTGAACTAATGGGTTGAATGTAATTTTTAGAAATGGCTATTGTATCACCAAACCGAGGTCAAGATGAGGATGATGAGTACGTCCGCACCCCATCCACGGAGTCTATAGAAGACTCTCAAAACGAATCGGAAGAAGTTAACATGCCAAATGACATTTCGGGGCAAATAGGGCAAGCCTTGATACGTTATACCCCAACCTTGTTAGAAAAGATCAAGACCTTGATCAATGATCAATTAGATGAGAAGTTAAAGACTCTTATTGCTAATAACCCTACCTTAAGAGGTGAAGGCGGTAGTGGGGTAAGACAAGAAGAGGTAGAAGCCCCAAAGAAGAAGGATGATCGTTTTGAATACAAGAACTTTGCAAATTGCCATCCCCCCGAGTTTCATGGTAAGGTTGACCCAATCGTTAGTCAAAGGTGGATAGACGAAATTGAAGAAACTTTTATGTTATGTGAATGCCCCGAGCATTTAAAGGTAATTTACGCGGCACATCAAATGAAGGGTAGTGGTTATGAGTGGTGGAATTTTATAGTTAAGTCTCATGGGCGAGACGTGGCTACAAGTTTCTCGTGGGACAAATTCCGTGAAATGTTTATGACTCAATTTGCTCCGCCCGCCGAGGTTAGTAGGTTGAAATCCGAGTTTATGAATATAGAGCATGGAAGTAAGTCGGTGACCGAGTTTAATGCTGAGTTCAATGACAAGTCTCGTTTTTGTCCGGACTTCGTGTCAAGTCCCAAGTTGATGATGGATCATTATCATGAAAAGTTAAATCCCGAGATAAGTGAATTTATCGACAAGAGCACTTATAAGACCTTAGCCGAGATGATGAATAGAGCACTTGTTAGAGAGCATGAACTTAGGAAGAAGGCGGCGTTTAAACGGAAGTTAGATCAAGACTCTAAGGCGATGCATAATGTTAGTCCGAAGAAGGGTAAGTTTGGTTCCGAATCCCCGCACAAGTCAAAAGGGGGTTTTGTGTCGGGTAAGAGCGGTGGGAAAGAAGCCAAGTTGTGTACTAGATGTGGTAAAAATCATACGGGTGAATGTAAAGCGGGTACCTCCGATTGTTACTCTTGTGGAAAGCCGGGACAAAGGGCCGCCGAATGTCCTAAGAAAGGTAAGCAATGTTATTATTGTTTTGAGAAAGGTCACTTTCAAGCCGAATGTCCGGAATACAAGAAGGATTTAGCTAGTGGTAGTGTTAAGAAAGAGGTTAAGACGGAACCGAAGACTAGTGATAGCCGACCAAGGGCCCGAGCTCATCAGATTACCGCACTCGAAGCGAAGGAGTCCCAAAATGTGGTGTCAGGTACCTTTATTGTAAACTCTTTACCTGCGCATGTTTTGTTTGATTCCGGTGCTACGCGGTCGTTCGTATCATATTCTTTTTGTAAGCATTTTAATATGACCCCTAGTATGTTAGAACACCCATTAGAGGTTGAAATAGCGGATAATAAGACTGTGATGGTGTATAGTATCATTAAAGGATGTGAAATTATTTTGGATGATGAAAAGTTTGTCATTGATTTAATACCCATGCATATGGGGGAATTTCAAGTAATTGTGGGCATGGATTGGCTAGATGACAATGAAGGGATAATTTTGTGTCGTAAGAAAATTGTGTTAGTTCAATCACCTAGTGGAAAGGTTATATGGATTTATGGGGAACGAGCTAGGCGTGCTATCCCTATATGCACGTATGCTAAGGCTAAAAGGTTTTTGTCTCATGGGTGTTGTGCGTTTTTGGCACATGTTGTTGATAATTCGAGAAAGATTGTTGAATTAGATGATGTACCAATAGTTAACGAGTTTCCGGATGTGTTTCCAAGTGAATTGCCCGGTGTACCTCCCGAGCGTGAGGTAGAATTTAGAATAGATTTGATACCCGGGGCCACGCCAATTGCCAAAGCTCCATATCGATTAGCCCCATCGGAAATGAGAGAAATGATGACTCAATTGCAAGATTTGATAGATAAAAGTTTTATACGTCCTAGTAGTTCACCTTGGGGAGCTCCGGTTTTATTTGTGAAAAAGAAGGATGGAACTATGAGAATGTGTATTGATTATCGAGAATTGAATAAAGTCACTATTAAGAACAAGTACCCGTTGCCAAGGATAGACGATTTGTTTGATCAACTACAAGGTGCTAGTTTCTTTTCAAAGATAGATTTAAGGTCGGGTTACCATCAATTGAAGGTGAGGGAAGAAGATGTCCCTAAAACGGCTTTTCGAACAAGGTATGGTCATTATGAGTTTGTGGTTATGCCGTTTGGATTAACAAATGCTCCGGCCGCGTTTATGGATTTGATGAATAGAGTTTGTCGACCGATGCTTGATAGGTTTGTAATTGTGTTCATTGATGACATTTTGGTATATTCTAAGAGTGAAGAGGAACATACGGTACATTTAAGACAAGTATTAGAGACTTTAAGAAGAGAAAGATTGTTTGCTAAGTTCTCTAAGTGCGAATTTTGGCTTCGTGAAGTTCAATTTTTGGGCCATGTCATTAATAAGAAGGGTATTTGTGTTGATCCGGTAAAGATAGAGGCAATTATGAGATGGGAACCACCTACTAATCCTACCGAGGTTAGGAGTTTTCTAGGTTTAGCGGGGTATTATCGACGGTTTATACAAGATTTCTCTAGAATAGCCACCCCACTCACCAAGTTGACTCGTAAAAGTGTGCCATGGAGATGGGAAGAAAAGCAAGAACAAGCGTTTCAACTCCTTAAGGAGAAGCTTGTTCAAGCTCCCATATTGGTTTTACCGGAAGGGAATGAGAACATGACGGTTTATTGTGATGCTTCTAAGAAAGGCTTAGGGTGTGTATTGATGCAAAATGGAAAGGTCATAGCTTATGCTTCCCGGCAATTGAAGGAACACGAGAAACGTTACCCTACGCATGATTTAGAATTGACGGCCGTAGTTTTTGCTTTAAAGATTTGGCGTCATTATCTTTATGGTGTTAAGTTTTCCATTTATACCGATCATAAGAACTTAAAGTATTTGTTTGATCAAAGGGATTTGAATGATAGGCAAAGGAGAGGTCTCGATTTGGTGAAAGATTATGATTGTGAGATTTTATATCATCCCGGAAAAGCGAATGTGGTGGCGGATGCTCTTAGTAGGAAGTCGAGTCATCAACCGATTAAGATAACAAGTTTGGCTATGGTAATATCGCCTCGAATATTTGATGATATTCATGTTGCACAAGGTGAAGCGTTATCGCCCGAAAACGTGAGAAAAGAAAGGATCAAGGGGCAAGTTGATAATTTTGTGGTAGATTCCCGTGGTTTAAGGCTTAGATATGGGAGGATTTGGGTACCTTTGCAAAGTGGCGTTAGAAGTGAGCTCCTAGACTTAGCTCACAAGTCTAAGTATTCGATTCACCCCGGTGCTACGAAAATGTATAGAGATTTAAGGAAAGACTATTGGTGGCCGGGAATGAAGAGGGATATAGTTAAGTATGTACACAAGTGTCTTACTTGTCTTCAAGTGAAAGCCGATCATCAAATTCCCTATGGTAAAATGCAACCTTTAGAGGTACCGGTGTGGAAATGGGAGCATATTACGATGGATTTAGTGACTAAGTTGCCTAAGACCCCTAGACAACACGATGCAATTTGGGTTATTGTTGATAGATTGACTAAGAGTGCATTATGTTTGGCAATAAGAGAAGCTTCGTCGTCGGAAGCAATGTCAAAGTTATATATGAAAGAAGTTGTTGCAAGGCATGGAGTACCGGTTTCTATTGTTTCGGATCGAGACACCCGATTTACATCGCGATATTGGAGAAAGTTTCAAGAGGAAATGGGTACTAAGTTACATGTAAGTACCGCGTTTCACCCGCAAACGGATGGTCAAAGTGAGCGGACTATACAAACTCTCGAGGATATGTTAAGAGCATGTGTTATCGATTTTGGTGGTAGTTGGGATGCTCATTTACCATTAGTTGAATTTTCATACAACAATAGTTATCACTCTACAATTGGAATGGCACCATATGAGATGTTGTATGGAAGGAGGTGTAGAACCCCGATTTGTTGGGGCGAAGTAGGTCAACGGGAATTAGGAAGCACGGAAATATTACAACAAACCACCGAGATGATTGACCAAATTCGTGAAAGAATAAAGGCGGCACAAGATCGACAAAAGTCTTATGTAGATAAAAGGAGAAAACCGATAGAATTTCAAGTAGGTGATAAAGTGATGCTAAAAGTTTCTCCATGGAAAGGCATCATTCGTTTTAGAAAGAGGGGAAAATTGGGTCCAAGGTTCGTGGGACCATTTGAGATAGTGGCGAAAGTTGGGAAGGTAGCCTACCGTTTGGCTCTACCCGATGAATTGAGTAATATACATGACACGTTTCACGTGTCACAATTGAGGAAATGTTTGGCGGATGAATCAACCTATGTTCCTTTGAATGAAATTGAGGCCGATAATAAGTTAAGGTATGCGGAAAAGCCGATAAAAATTATGGATCAAAAGGTTAAGCACTTGAGGAATAAGTCGGTAATATTATTGAAGGTATTATGGCAATTTAGAAAAGGTTCCGAGTGTACATGGGAACCCGAAGAATGGCTCTTGAAGTATTATCCGTCGTTGCATCAAGAATGGTTCGCGAGGACGCGAACGATCCAAGAGGGGGAGAGTTGTAACATCCCAAATATTTAAGGTATTATTTTATGTAAATTTTTTTATTGCTAAGAAATTAAATGGTAAAGGTTATTTTATGTTAAATGGATAAAAGTTAAGTTTATTGGTTAAGTTAGGAAGGACTAAGGGTGAAAAGTTAAGAATAAGGACTTCTCTAACCATAGTTGTGGTGGGGAGGGTTGAAATTGCTAATAGACCAAAGTTATATTAAATAAAAGAAATTAGAAATGCTGGAAATTGAATTTATTCACAAAAAAATAAAGAAACCTCCTGGTTGTATGTGTGTGTGTCGACTTGGAGGAGGAAGAAGAAGGAGATCACCAATTGATGAAATTAAACTCATGCAAGCTTGAATTTAGTGAAATCTAACACACCTTAATCACTCTAGCAAGCTTTAATCTTCCAATTTCACTCTTTTGGTGCACAATTAGGGTTCTTAAACTCTAAAAGACAAGGTATGGATTTTGTGTCTAGGTATTGCTTGTATTGTGTGTTAATGATGAGATTATGCTTAAGAAAGTTGCTATTTGTTAAATTGTGCACATTTGAATAAATTAGAATGGAATTGTTGATGATTTTGGAAGTAATTACATGTATGAACTTGCATTATAGATTTATGGCATGATTATGGTGAGATTGATGATGTTCTAGTTAGATTTCTAGTCATGCACACCAAGTGTTTGTTAAAATGTCTCAATGAGAAGTTTATGTGTTCTAGCTAGAAATTGTGATGAAGGATGTTCATGTATGAACTATGGTTATTGTTGAAGGTTATAGAAATTGATTATTTGATAATTTAAGGGTGTTAGTAATGAAATTGGATTGTATGCACATTTCTTAAATAATGAAAGGATTAAAGGAAAAGTTGCATGTATTGCTAAGAAATGAACTAGTAAATGTACTTGATTAAAGTTATGAAGTTTAATTGGTAATATTCTTGTTTTAGAAAAGATGAGATCAAGGCTAGAATGTATGTATGTTGTGATTAGGGGGTTAAGTAAATGTGAAAGTATATGATAGTGTATTAATACATGAAAGTTGTGATTTTCGATTGAGTGATGATTAATGAGATTAGCTCATGTATAGGTGCTAATCAAGGAAAAGAGGTTACAAGTGATCAAGGAAATTCAATTAAGCAAGGTGAGTTCATAGGGGGTAATATGGGCGGGTCAAGAGTGGCTTAGTGTTCTCGGATTGCATCCGTGCAAGAGAGAAACGACTAAGTGCACTAGTTATGTAGCTTAGATAGAACTATTGGGTTAACCTAATAGTTGTATCTATGGTTGATGTTTAGCTTAGGCAAGGTTATTACATTGCTAGTAATCTTGCCTATGGTTTGTGTTAGCTTAGACACATTAAGTGTCTATGTATGAGATGATGATAGCTTAGGCATATTTAGTATGTCTATGGTTAGCTTAGGCATGATTACTAGGTTCGGCCTAGTAAGTCATGTCTATGGTATGAATGAATTGGATCCGAATGTATGCAAGCAACCAATGGGTTGAAGGATAAGTGTTATGATTTATGCCCACATGTTTTGTGTTTTGTGTTTTATTACTTTCCTATAACTCACTAAGTGCAAAAGCTTACCCCTATGATGTTTTATGTTTTAGGTGCTAAGGTCCATCGTGAAGGTAAGGAGCCCGTGTAAAGCGCTAGAGGAGCATTGGCATAGCGTAAGTGGTATTGCAAGTCCCTTTTTGTAATCACGCTCTACGGTTACCGCTTATTAAACGCCAAGGGCTTTGAATGAGTCATGTTTGTTATTGTTGAACTTGGGACCAAATGATGGTTTTGATTCATGAAAACACGTTTTGTTGTCTAAATGTTGTTTATAGATGGTTCACGATGTTGGAAACTGATTTCTGATGTTTGTGTATGAATTATGCAGTTTTAAATATGTTTGAGTATGATGAAAAGTGAAAAAGTTTGGTTTAAGTGAAATGTTGCAGATCAGCCCCCGGATTAGTGTTATGTCGCGCCGCGGCCAAGGGCTCCGCGCCGCGGCATATAACTGATGTTGGGAACAGAAGCAAGGCTAAGAAGTATAAATTTTCCTGTGTATTGTCGCGCCGCGACAAGGCTGGCCGCGCCGCGGCATAAGCCTTGTCCAGGCAGTAACCTTGTTTTTCAAAAAAAAAAAATTTTACTCGATTCAAGGCGTTAAACTCATGTTGCTTAGTACACTCATACTTTTTACCCTTGTGAGTCATTGTTGTCAACGGTCGGGCAATAATAGAAAATTCAGCAATGAATCTTCTATAATAGCCGGCAAGACCTAAGAATTGTCGTATCTGCGTTGGTGTCTTAGGAGTCTCCCACTTCTTGACCGTTTCTATCTTCGCAGTATCAACTTGAATACCATTGACACCTACGATATGACCCAAAAATTGAACTTTTTGTAACCAAAATCACACTTTGAAAACTTCACATACATCTGCTCCTTCCTGAGCATCTCTAGTATTAATTGGAGATGTTGTTCATGTTCTTCCTCGTTCTTAGAATATACCAGAATATCATCAATAAACACAATAACAAACTTGTCCATATATGACTTATACACACGGTTCATAATATCCATGAACGCAGTCGGTGCGTTCATCAATCCAAACGGCATTACTGTAAATTCATGATGTCTGTAGCGTGTTCTAAACGATGTCTTTGGTATATCTGCCTCCTTTACTCTCATCTGATGGTAATATGACCTTAGATCAATCTTAGAGTAACATCCTAATCCTTACAATTGATTAAACAAATCATCAATTCTCAGTAATGGATATCTATTCTTGATAGTTAGCTTATTCAGTTGTTTGTAACTAATATAAAGTCTTATAGATCCATCCTTCTTCCTAACAAAGAGCACATGTGCTCTCCATGGTGAAGAACTCGGTCGAATGAATCCCTTGTCTAAAAGCTCTTGTAACTGACTAGACAGCTCTTGCAATTCTGAAGGTGCAAGTCTATATGGTGCGCGCTACAGGTGACACTTCCGGCCTTAAGTCAATCTGAAATTCTACGTATCTATGCGGTGGAAGACATGGTAATTCTCTTTGAAGGACCTTTGTAGTGACCCGAACTTTTCCATGTTTATATATATTAAATGAAGTTGATATTTACATGATTAAATGTTTCCAACATGTTAAGCAATCAAACTTGTTAAGACTTGATTAATTGAAATAGGTTTCATGTAGACAATTGACCACCCAAGTTGACCGGCGATTCACGAACGTTAAAACTTGTAAAAACTATATGATGATATATATATATGGATATGTATATAGCTAACATGATATTATGAAAAGTAAGTATCTCACTAGGTATATTAACAATGAGTTATATACATAAAATGAGACTATTGAATTATGAAACTCGAAACGATATATATAACGATTATCGTTATAGCACCGCCTTACTAAATACATATGTATCATATTATGATATATTCATTGTTGGTGATTTGTGTCACCAATATGATTTAAGTGTAATAGGATTAATTTGTTAACCAAAATAACCTTGATAAATATCGAACAAGTTTGGGAAAGTGTGGAGTGCACACTTGTTTGAACTTATCTTTATTATCTTGAATATGCATGTAGTGTATTAAGATGTATTAGTACACTTTTGAAAGACTTCAAGACACATATCAAAGTAATTCTACTTAGCAAAAATGCTTACAATTACATTTCCATTCATTTTCATCAACAATTCTACTCGTAGTCATTCAGTATTTGTATCCGTATTATACACAGCTTCTAGACGTACTTACTATGAGTATATACCAATAGGAACTAGCATGGGATTCCACTCTTGATTATGTCATGCATGACTAATAAAATTTAACTTCTACCATGAACTAGTCAACTAACTAGAACTCCTTTTAACCCCACTCACCACTCATCATTCACCACTCACCAATCAATCCATTTCACTTCCTATTCTCTTTCTAAATGTAACGACCCTGACTTTTCCATCTTTAATTAATAATGGTTATTATTAATACTTATGATTAAACGAATGTATGTGATTACATTTACTTGTTACCATGGTACACCATACATGACTTTGAATGCCCGAAACGTCTTTGTGACACACATACATTATACGAATAATATTTTCAAGTATTATTTACATTTATGATTAAGTTTTATTAATCATTTTGATTAACTATGGATATCAGTTAATTACTTGGGCTTTAAATGGATTTATTTGATAAGTACTTGATACTTGGGCTTTTATTAATATTAGTGGACTTGGAAGCCCACCCTACATCTTTAATGGACTCTTTAGCCCAACTCATCATGTAAGTATCATTTTAGAACATAACTAAATAGATTAACTAGTAAGGAATCTTGTTACTTGTTCTTTCCCATGTAAGCATCCCATATAACCAACTTTTAAGCTTATAACATGCAAGAACCTAGTGGACCATTTCCTCCTCCCTCTCCTTTGTGTTGGCCGTTGGCCTTAGTAGGCTTTTAGAGGATTTTTTGTTTCAATTTTTGCAATACATATTCACTTATTCTTTCATTCTCAAAGACACACTTCATTTCATAATTCCAACTTTCTCTCTTTTCTCTCTAATTCTTGTAAGCAACTTGAACTTTTTTTTTCTCTTATTCTTTCTTGTAAAACCGAACCTAAGCATCTCTTCATCATCATTCTTTGTTGATTAATTACTTGATACTTGTTAAGTTGTTGTTGTTACTTACTTACTAGTTGTTATTTATTATTTACTTACTAGTTTCAAGAATCAAACTTACTAGTTTCATTCTTCTTTTATCTTGTAATTTCAAGAACACACAAGAACTAAACTTACTAGTTTATGTTCTACATATGTTGTTTTAAAGATTGTAAGTTCATGGTGATAAAAATCATACTTGTGAATCATGTTTGTAAACTTAAAAGTTTACATTCTTAAAGATCAAACTTTGGTTTGAATCTTTAAAGTATGAACCACCATGAATTATTTACTTGTTTACTTGGTTTATTACTTCATATTATGCACTTTAAATTTATTTTTGTTGATTAATATTGGTCAAATGTTACTAGTTAACTTTGATCTCATTAATCTTGAACTAAAGTTAACTTTAAAAGTTCAAGAACATAGAAGTGTAACTCTTTAGTTATAACTTCATACACTTGTGTTAGATTTAACTTAATAACTTTAGATCTAGACTTTTGGGTCTTGGATCTTCAAGATCTAACTAAGAACTATGTTCTATATCTTAATATCTTGATTAGTTAGTTTACTTTCAAGTTTGTAACTTATTATTAGTTTTAAAGTTCATGTATGTGTTACATCTAAGACTTTGATGTAACTTTGGTTCATCAAAACACTTGCAACACTTAAGTGAGTTGTGCTTTATGTCTTAGACTTACACTTGGGTTATGATGGTCAAACCTTGGTGAAAATGATGCAAACACATCAACGAGTTGTACACTTGAAGCTATATGCATCAAGGATGAGAACCATGATAAGCATCGAGCACCAAGAACCACCGGAACCTACTGACCCTACTGTTTTACTGTTTCTGTGTCTGACCCGTACGACCTGGGCTACAGTAATTATGATTTTCAGATAGCTCTGTTCTAGTAGATAACTTTTTATATAGGACTCATCTTAATCCAAGTTACGGTTTAGGATTTATGGCCCTCTGATCGTCACTATGTCCATTTAACGTTGTGCTGAAAAATTCTGACCTACTCGTACTTAGACCGTCGCCACGGTCAAACGAAGACGAGTTTGCTTCTGGGATTTTTACCACAACTAAAGGACTCATATACGGAGCCATGGCCACTAGTCTCACCTTATTTCAGTAGGTATAGTGGCCGTGGTGACTGACCGAACTCAGCTTTTGTTTTAAACTACTTTCATAAACGAAACTTACTTTACACCTTTTGTTTGATGATGAATGATGATGACCCTTAAGACCTTATTTACATACTTTTAAAACTATTTGGACGATTTACTGACTTAGTACTATTTGACTTAGGTTGAGGACCCGTTTGGACAACCTTCATTACTTGCTTACTTTCCGAGTCATACTTTACCGCTACTTTATCATTGTGAGTTATAGCATTCCCTTTTTACTTTAACTTATTTTGGAAACTGAGAATAAATGCGGATTTTATGTTTTACATACTAGGCACGAGTACTTAAACTTTATATATGTGTAGGTTATATAACGGCAGAAACATTCCCTTTAGCTCGGTAACGTTTAGTCATTGGTTTTTGAACCGGTGAACGCGAATCTTAGATATGGATCCATAGGGTTTGACATCCCCACTCGGGCTAGTCGCGCTAGCATTTAACGAGTGTTTAATACTTCGTAAACAAACGCACTTACCAAGTGTACTTTTAGGGGGTATAAACGTTAAGTTTGTTACCAAGTGCCCACGGTTAACATATACTTTATCATACTGATTTGGATTACTGTTTTGAAACGCTCTTTGTAGCACTGAAATCTCGTGGCCTACCTTACATTACTGTTATACCTAAACTATAGCTCACCAACTTTTGTGTTGATGTTTTTAAGCATGTTTTTCTCAGGTTCTTAAGGTTGCTTCCGCTGTTATACTAGTCTTGCTGTAGACACCCGCTGCTTTAGAGATGTCACTGCATGAACGCTTACTTTTGCATTCAAACTTTAGTACTTTTGAAACGATGATTTGTAAGACCATTGGGGTCACATACACTTATTAATTGCTTCTAGTTAGTGAAGCATACTTTTGATGTAAAACATTCGACGTTGGTTATGATGTCACTTTTATTATGAATGCAAACTCTTTTTGAAATCGCATACAGCACTTAACCTTGTAATGATCCTGTTGTTGATGATTCGTACATGATGATTTAGTACGGGGCATCACACTAATTCTCTCTCAACACACACACACTATTATGAACGTATTTTTCCAGTAGTTAATCATCATCTTCATCAAAAATCACTTCAAGAATCAAGCTATGATCATCATAGGAAGAACACTTCAAGAACACTTCAAAAATCCTTTCAAGTTTACTAGTTTACTTCCAAGATTTCTAATCCATTCCAAGTAATCATCTAAGATCAAGAAACCTTTGTTATTTACAGTAGGTTATCTTTCTTATTCAAGGTAATATTCATATTCAAACTTTGATTCGATTTCTATAACTATAAACTATCTTAATACGAGTAAAAATCTTACTTGAACTTGTTTTTGTGTCATGATCCTACTTCAAGAACTTTCAAGCCATCCAAGATCCTTTGAAGCGAGATCATTTCTTGTCACTTCCAGTAGGTTTACCTACTAAACTTGAGGTAGTAATGATGTTCATAACATCATTCGATTCATATATATATAACTATCTTATTCGAAGATTTAAACTTGTAATCACTAGAACATAGTTTAGTATATTCTAAATTTGTTCGCAAACAAAGTTAATCCTTCTAACTTGACTTTTAAAATCAACTAAACACATGTTCTATATCTATATGATATGCTAACTTAATGATTTAAAACCTGGAAACACGAAAAACACCGTAAAACCGAATTTACGCCGTCGTAGTAACACCGCGGGCTGTTTTGGGTTAGTTAATTAAAAACTATGATAAACTTTGATTTAAAAGTTGTTATTCTGAGAAAATGATTTTTATTATGAACATGAAACTATATCCAAAAATTATGGTTAAACTCAAAGTGGAAGTATATTTTCTAAAATGGTCATCTAGACGTCGTTCTTTCGACTGAAATGACTACCTTTACAAAAATGACTTGTAACTTATTTTTCCGACTATAAACCTATACTTTTCTGTTTAGATTCATAAAATAGAGTTCAATATGAAACCATATCAATTTGATTCACTCAAAACGGATTTAAAGTGAAGAAGTTATGGGTAAAACAAGATTGGATAATTTTTCTCATTTTAGCTACGTGAAAATTGGTAACAAATCTATTCCAACCATAACTTAATCAACTTGTATTGTATATTATGTAATCTTGAGATACCATAGACACGTATAAAATGTTTCGACCTATCATGTCGACATATCTATATATATTTCGGAACAACCATAGACACTCTATATGTGAATGTTGGAGTTAGCTATACAGGGTTGAGGTTGATTCCAAAATATATATAGTTTGAGTTGTGATCAATACTGAGATACGTATACACTGGGTCGTGGATTGATTCAAGATAATATTTATTGATTTATTTCTGTACATCTAACTGTGGACAACTAGTTGTAGGTTACTAACGAGGACAGCTGACTTAATAAACTTAAAACATCAAAATATATTAAAAGTGTTGTAAATATATTTTAAACATACTTTGATATATATGTATATATTGTTATAGGTTCGTGAATCAACCAGTGGCCAAGTCTTACTTCCCGACGAAGTAAAAATCTGTGAAAGTGAGTTATAGTCCCACTTTTAAAATCTAATATTTTTGGGATGAGAATACATGCAGGTTTTATAAATGATTTACAAAATAGACACAAGTACGTGAAACTACATTCTATGGTTGAATTATCGAAATCGAATATACCCCTTTTTATTAAGTCTGGTAATCTAAGAATTAGGGAACAGACACCCTAATTGACGCGAATCCTAAAGATAGATCTATTGGGCCTAACAAACCCCATCCAAAGTACCGGATGCTTTAGTACTTCGAAATTTATATCATATCCGAAGGGTGTCCCAGAATGATGGGGATATTCTTATATATGCTTCTTGTTAATGTCGGTTACCAGGTGTTCACCATATGAATGATTTTTATCTCTATGTATGGGATGTGTATTGAAATATGAAATCTTGTGGTCTATTATTATGATTTGATATATATAGGTTAAACCTATAACTCACCAACATTTTTGTTGACGTTTTAAGCATGTTTATTCTTAGGTTATTATTAAGAGCTTCCGCTGTCGCATACTTAAATAAGGACGAGATTTGGAGTCCATGCTTGTATGATATTGTGTAAAAACTGCATTCAAGAAACTTATTTTGTTGTAACATATTTGTATTGTAAACCATTATGTAATGGTCATGTATAAACAGGATATTTTAGATTATCATTATTTGATAATCTACGTAAAGCTTTTTAAACCTTTATTGATGAAATAAAGGTTATGGTTTGTTTTAAAATGAATGCAGTCTTTGAAAAACGTCTCATATAGAGGTCAAAACCTCGCAACGAAATCAATTAATATGGAACGTTTTTAATCAATAAGAACGGGACATTTCAGTTGGTATCCGAGCGTTGGTCTTAGAGAACCAGAAAAATTTGCATTAGTGTGTCTTATCGAGTTTGTTAGGATGCATTAGTGTGTCTGGACTTCGACCGTGTTTTCTTTAAAAATGATTGCTTAATATTTTTGTTGGAAACTATATATTATTAACATGTAAATATTATGTGATATATTAATCTCTTAATGTGTTTGATATTATGTGATAGATGTCTACCTCTAGAACAAGTCCCATTGACTCACCTAATAATAATGAAGAGTCAAATGTAAATTGGAATGATTCGTGGACTGATTCACAAGTTCCCGAAGAGGATCCGGAAGAAGAGTCGGAACCAGAAGAAGAATCGGAACCGGAAGATGAATCGGAACCGGATGAAGAAATAGAACCGGTGGGGGAAATAATAAAACGGTTAAGTAAAAGAAAATCCTCAACCAACCGACCAAGGTTAATTATGGTCAATGGTGTTTCCGCTAAGGAAGCAAAATATTGGGAGGATTACCAATTCTCCGATGAATCAGATTCTGACGAGAATTCCGATGATGTTATAGAAATTACCCCAACTGAATTTAAAAAGGCAAAAGAAAATAATAAGGGAAAGGGCATAAAAATAGAGAAATCTAATTCCAACCCCGATGAACTTTATATGTATTGTCAACCCCCGAAGTCCTTAAGTTGTGACAATAACCCGGGAACCTCTAAACCACCAGGTTTTTCTAAACCAATGTGGAAAACGACGGCTCGTATTAGGGGAACATCATATATCCCTAGAAACTTGGAAAAACGAACCAAAACCGAACAAGAAGAAACGAGCGAGTCGGAATAAGATAGTTGTATTCGTGTGGTGTAATATATGTAATATAGTGTGCTTATGCTTTATGATATATGTAAAAATTGCTTGTATTAATAAGTATTTTTTTTTATGAATCTAACTCTTGTCTATTTTACAGTATAAAAACACAAAATGGATAGACAACCCAATATTTTAAGAGACCTACCCGGAGACATGATTGATGAAATCTTGTCTAGAGTCGGTCAGAATTCCTCGGCACAACTATTTAAGGCGAGATCAGTTTGTAAGACATTCGAAGAACGTTCCAAGAATGCCTTGGTTTATAAAAGACTTTCGTTCGAAAGATGGGGGATATCACATTGGGAAATCCATAAGTTACGATGTGTTTACTTTGACGCATATATTGCGGGGAACCCAAATGCTATTTTACGCAACGGGTTAAGAAATTATTTTGACTCAGTATATCCGAATATAGGACTTCATGATTTAGAAAAAGCGGCTAACATGCAACATAAAGAAGCATGTTATGCTTACGGGTTAGTAATGTTCGCTTCTCACCAAAGTGAGAACAAGAACATCGGGCTACAACTATTAAACAAAACATTCCCACAAGTGACGGAGTCGGTAATTGGGGTAAGAAATGAGGTTTTTAGATTGTTACGGGACTGTTGGACATTACGTAACCCTCGTCCCTTTGACGACGTTACAACACGCTGTCTTATCAACGGCCATAACGGTTATGTTCCACAAGACCAAGGATGGGAAGTAGTCCTAGTAAAACCAGAATGCATGACTTGTTTCTGGACGTATGAATTACGTGTCTTTATTGCCTTTGCTGAACGACTTGTGTACTAGCTAGAATTATCTTCACAACTATCTTGTATCAAAGTTATTGTGTGCTATATTTCATGCTTTATGTAAAATAAGCGGTATTGTTAGTTTGTAAAATATTGTATAAAAGTTTGAACGCGAAATATTATTATAATCAGTTTTTCATATAGAATTGTAGTAGTTGAATTGTATATTAGCTACTAAGTATGAACTTAACGGGTAGGTACTACCCGAATTTAAACTTATAAAACGCTAATATGAAGAAAAAGCTTTTATAAATGAGTTCATATTATGCTACGAAATACTATTAACTACTCTTAATATTCTGTATGATTAACTTGTTCCATTTGACTATTTTGAAGGAAATGGCACCGACTACTCGACACACCGTGAATATGAATGAAGAGGAATTCCGTACTTTTCTAGCTTCAAACATAGCCGCAGTACAGGCTGCGCTACATACCAACAATAACCTTGGATCTAGCAGTACAGGAAATCGTGTAGGATGCACCTACAAAGAATTCACTGCCTGCAAACCTTTGGAATTTGATGGAACCGAAGGACCGATCGGATTGAAACGGTGGACCGAGAAGGTCGAATCGGTGTTTGCCATAAGTAAGTGTACTGAAGAGGACAAAGTGAAGTACGCTACACATACCTTCACAGGTTCTGCGTTAACATGGTGGAATACCTATCTAGAGCAAGTGGGACAAGATGATGCGTACGCACTACCGTGGTCAGCATTCAAGCACTTGATGAACGAGAAGTACCGTCCCAGAATCGAGGTCAATAAGCTCAAGACAGAACTTAGAGGGTTACGAACCCAAGGATTTGATATTACCACGTACGAAAGACGATTCACAGAATTGTGCCTATTGTGTCCGGGAGCATTCGAAGATGAGGAAGAGAAGATCGACGCGTTTGTGAAAGGATTACCGGAAAGAATCCAAGAAGATATAAGTTCACACGAGCCCGCCTCCATACAACAGGCATGTAGAATGGCTCACAAACTAGTGAATCAGATTGAAGAAAGAATTAAAGAATAGACTGCTGAAGAGGCCAATGTGAAGCAAGTCAAAAGAAAGTGGGAGGAAAACGGTGATAAGAATCACCAATACAACAACAACAGCAATTACAACAATAATCGCAACAATTATCCCAACAATCGCAACATCAATCGCAACTATAACAAACGGCCCAACAACAACAACAACAACAACAACAACAGCAACTACAACAATCATCCCAACAACAATAATAACCGCAACAACAACAACAATCAGAAGCAGCTATGCCAAAGGTGTGAAAAGTATCACTCGGGGTTCTGCACCAAATTTTGCAACAAGTGTAAAAGAAATGGTCACAGCGCGGCGAAGTGTGAGGTCTACGGACTAGGGGTTAATAGAACGAAAGGAACAAATGGTGTCGGAACGAGTAATGGCGGAGCAAGTAGTGTCGGAGCAAGTTATGCCAATGTAGTTTGTTATAAATGTGGAGAACCGGGCCACATTATTAGAAATTGCCCGAACCAGGAGAACACGAATGGACAAGGCCGCGAAAGGGTTTTCAATATTAATGCGGCAGAGGCACAGGAAGACCCGGAGCTTGTTACGGGTACGTATCTTATTGACAATAAATCTGCTTACGTTTTATTTGATTCGGGTGCGGATAGAAGCTATATGAGTAGAGATTTTTGTGCTAAATTAAGTTGTCCATTGACGCCTTTGGATAGTAAATTTTTACTCGAATTAGCAAATGGTAAATTAATTTCAGCAGATAATATATGTCGGAATCAAAAAATTAAACTGGTTAGCGAAACATTTAAGATTGATTTGATACCAGTAGAGTTAGGGAGTTTTGATGTAATAATAGGTATGGACTGGTTGAAAGAAGTGAAAGCAGAGATCGTTTGTTACAAAAATGCAATTCGGATTATACGAGAAAAAGGAAAATCCTTAATGGTGTACGGAGAAAAGGGCAACACGAAGCTACATATTATTAGTAATTTGAAGGCACAAAAACTAATAAGAAAAGGTTGCTATGCTGTTCTAGCACACGTCGAGAAAGTACAAACTGAAGAAAAGAGCATCAATGATGTTCCCATTGCAAAAGAATTTCCCGATGTATTTCCGAAAGAATTACCGGGATTACCCCCACAGCGATCCGTTGAATTTCAAATAGATCTTGTACCAGGAGCTGCACCAATAACTCGTGCTCCTTACAGACTCGCACCCAGCGAGATGAAAGAACTGCAAAGCCAATTACAAGAACTTTTAGAGCGTGGTTTCATTCGACCAAGTACATAACCGTGGGGAGCTCCTGTTTTGTTTGTCAAGAAGAAAGATGGTACATTCAGGTTGTGTATCGACTACCGAGAGTTGAACAAACTTACCATCAAGAACCGCTACCCACTACCGAGAATCGACGACTTATTTGATCAACTACAAGGCTCGTCTGTTTATTCAAAGATTGACTTACGTTTCGGGTATCATCAAATGCGGGTGAAAGAAGATGATATTCCAAAGACTGCTTTCAGAACACGTTACGGTCATTACGAGTTTATGGTCATGCCGTTTGGTTTAACTAATGCACCAGCTGTGTTCATGGACCTTATGAACCGAGTGTGTGGACCATACCTTGACAAGTTTGTCATTGTTTTCATTGATGACATACTTATTTACTCAAAGAATGACCAAGAACACGGTGAACATTTGAGAAAGGTGTTAGAAGTATTGAGGAAGGAAGAATTGTACGCTAAGTTTTCAAAGTGTGCATTTTAGTTGGAAGAAGTTCAATTTCTCGGTACAAAGAAGGTATTAAGGTGGATCCGGCAAAGATAGAAAATGTTGAAAAGTGGAAAACCCCGAAAACTCCGAAACACATACGCCAGTTTTTAAGACTAGCTGGTTACTACAGAAGGTTCATCCAAGACTTTTCCAGAATAGCAAAACCCTTGACTGCATTAACGCATAAAGGGAAGAAATTTGAATGGAATGATGAACAAGAGAAAGCATTTCAGTTATTGAAGAAAAAGCTAACTACGGCACCTATATTGTCATTGCCTGAAGGGAATGATGATTTTGTGATTTATTGTGATGCATCAAAGTAAGGTCTCGGTTGTGTATTAATGCAACGAACGAAGGTGATTGCTTATGCGTCTAGACAATTGAAGATTCACGAACAAAATTATACGACGCATGATTTGGAATTAGGCACGGTTGTTTTTGCATTAAAGACTTGGAGGCACTACTTATATGGGGTCAAAAGTATTATATATACCGACAAAAAAAGTCTTCAACACATATTTAATCAGAAACAACTGAATATGAGGCAGCGTAGGTGGATTGAATTATTGAATGATTACGACTTTGAGATTCGTTACCACCCGGGAAAGGCAAATGTGGTAGCCGATGCCTTGAGCAGGAAGGACAGAGAACCCATTCGAGTAAAATCTATGAATATAATGATTCATAATAACCTTACTACTCAAATAAAGGAGGCGCAACAAGGAGTTTTAAAAGAGGGAAATTTAAAGGATGAAATACCCTAAGGATCGGAGAAACATCTTAATATTCGAGAAGACGGAAGCCGGTATAGGGCTGAAAGGATTTGGGTACCAAAATTTGGAGATATGAGAGAAATGGTACTTAGAGAAGCTCATAAAACCAGATACTCAATACATCCTGGAACGGGGAAGATGTACAAGGATCTCAAGAAACATTTTTGGTGGCCGGGTATGAAAGCCGATGTTGCTAAATACGTACGAGAATGTTTGACGTGTTCTAAGGTCAAAGCTGAGCATCAGAAACCATCAGGTCTACTTCAACAACCTGAAATCCCGGAATGGAAATGGGAAAACATTACCATGGATTTCATCATTAAATTGCCAAGGACTGCAAGTGGTTTTGATACTATTTGGGTAATAGTTGATCGTCTCACCAAATCAGCACACTTCCTGCCAATAAGAGAAGATGACAAGATGGAGAAGTTAGCACGACTGTATTTGAAGGAAGTCGTCTCCAGACATGGAATACCAATCTCTATTATCTCTGATAGGGATGGCAGATTTATTTCAAGATTCTGGCAGACATTACAGCAAGCATTAGGAACTAGCCTAGACATGAGTACTGCCTATCATCTACAAACTGATGGGCAGAGCGAAAGGACGATACAAATGCTTGAAGACATGCTACAAGCATGTGTTATTGATTTCGGAAACAGTTGGGATCGACATCTACCATTAGCAGAATTTTCCTACAACAACAGCTACCATTCAAGCATTGAGATGGCGCCTTTTGAAGCACTTTATGGTAGAAAGTGCAGGTCTCCGATTTGTTGGAGTGAAGTGGGGGATAGACAGATTACGAGTCCGGAGATTATACAAGAAACTACCGAGAAGATCATCCAAATTCAACAACGGTTGAAAACCGCCCAAAGTCGACAAAAGAGCTACGCTGACATTAAAAGAAAAGATATAGAATTTGAAATTGGAGAGATGGTCATGCTTAAAGTTGCACCTTGGAAAGGCGTTGTTCGATTTGGTAAACGAGGGAAATTAAATCCAAGGTATATTGGACCATTCAAGATTATTGATCGTGTCGGACCAGTAGCTTACCGACTTGAGTTACCTCAACAACTCGCGGCTGTACATAACACTTTCCACGTCTCGAATTTGAAGAAATGTTTTGCTAAAGAAGATCTCACTATTCCGTTAGATGAAATTCAAATCAACGAAAAACTCCAATTCATCGAAGAACCCGTCGAAACAATGGATCGTGAGGTTAAAAGACTTAAGCAAAACAAGATACCAATTGTTAAGGTTCGATGGAATGCTCGTAGAGGACTCGAGTTCACCTGGGAGCGTAAAGATCAGATGAAGAAGAAATACCCGCATCTATTTCCAGAAGATTCATCAACACCTTCAACAGCTTAAAATTTCGGGACGAAATTTATTTAACGGGTAGGTACTGTAGTGACCCGAACTTTTCCATGTTTATATATATTAATTGAGATTGATATTTACATGATTAAATGTTTCCAACATGTTAAGCAATCAAACTTGTTAAAACTTGATTAATTGAAATATGTTTCATATAGACAATTGACCACCCAAGTTGACCGGCGATTCACGAACGTTAAAACTTGTAAAAATGACATGACGATATATATATGGATATACATATGGTTAACACGAGATTATGATAAGTAAGTATCTCCATAAGTATATTAACAATGAGTTATATACATATAAACAAGACTACTAACTTAAGGATTTCGAAACGAGACATATATGTAACGATTATCGTTGTAACGACATTTAAATGTATATATATCATATTAAGATATATTAATATATCATAATATCATGATAATATAATTATTTAACATCTCATTAGATATAATAAACAATGGGTTAACAACATTAATTGAGATCGTTAACTTAGAGGTTTCAAAACAACACTTACATGTAACGACTAACGATGACTTAACGACTCAGTTAAAATGTATATACATGTAGTGTATTTAGATGTATTAAAATACTTTTGGAAGACTTCAAGACATATATCAAAACACTCATACTTAACGAAAATGGTTACAGTTACTTTTCCATTCTTTTCTTTCATCAAGAATTCTAGTCGTATTCTTACCCGTATTATACACAGCTTCAAAATGTACTTACTATGAGTATATACCAATAGGAACTAGCATGGGATTCCACTCTTGATTATGTCATGTATGACTAATCAATTTTAACTTCTACCATGAGCTAGTCAACTAACTAGAACTCCTTTTAACCCCACTCACCACTCACCAATTACCACTCATCATTCACTCCATTTCACTTCCAATTCTCTTTCTAATTCTCTCTCAACACACACACACTATTATGAACGTATTTTTCCAGTAGTTAATCATCATCTTCATCAAAAATCACTTCAAGAATCAAGCTATAATCATCATAGGAAGAACACTTCAAGAACACTTCAAAAATCCCTTCAAGTTTACTAATTTACTTCCAAGCTTTCTAATCCATTCCAAGTAATCATATAAGATCAAGAAACCTTTGTTATATACAGTAGGTTATCTTTCTTATTCAAGGTAATATTCATATTCAAACTTTGATTCAATTTCTATAACTATAAACTATCTTAATTTGAGTAAAAATCTTACTTGAACTTGTTTTTGTGTCATGATCCTACTTCAAGAACTTTCAAGCCATCCAAGATCCTTTGAAGCTAGATCATTTCTTGTCACTTCCAGTAGGTTTACCTACTAAACTTGAGGTATTAATGATGTTCATAACATCATTCGATTCATACATATAAAGCTATCTTATTCGAAGGTTTAAACTTGTAATCACTAGAACATAGTTTAGTTAATTCTAAACTTGTTCGCAAATAAAAGTTAATCCTTCTAACTTGACTTTTAAAATCAACTAAACACATGTTCTATATCTATATTATATGCTAACTTAATGATTTAAAACCTGGAAACACGAAAAACACCGTAAAACCGAATTTACGCCGTCGTAGTAACACCGCGGGCTGTTTTGGGTTAGTTATTTAAAAACTATGATAAACTTTGATTTAAAAGTTGTTATTCTGAGAAAATGATTTTTATTATGAACATGAAACTATATCCAAAAATTATGGTTAAACTCAAAGTGGAAGTATGTTTTCTAAAATGGTCATCTAGACGTCGTTCTTTCGACTGAAATGACTACCTTTACAAAAACGACTTGTAACTTATTTTTCCAACTATAAACCTATACTTTTCTGTTTATATTCATAAAATAGAGTTCAATATGAAACCATAGCAATTTGATTCACTCAAAACAGATTTAAAATGAAGAAGTTATGGGTAAAACAAGATTGGATAATTTTTCTCATTTTAGCTACGTGAAAATTGGTAACAAATCTATTCCAACCATAACTTAATCAACTTGTATTGTATATTATGTAATCTTGAGATACCATAGACACGTATACAATGTTTCGACCTATCATGTCGACACATCTATATATATTTCTGAACAACCATAGACACTCTATATGTGAATGTTGGAGTTAGCTATACAGGGTTGAGGTTGATTCCAAAATATATATAGTTTGAGTTGTGATCAATACTGAGATACGTATACACTGGGTCGTGGATTGATTCAAGATAATATTTATTGATTTATTTCTGTACATCTAACTGTGGACAACTAGTTGTAGGTTACTAACGAGGACAGCTGACTTAATAAACTTAAAACATCAAAATATATTAAAAGTGTTGTAAATATATTTTAAACATACTTTGATATATATGTATATATTGTTATAGGTTCGTGAATCAACCAGTGGCCAAGTCTTACTTCCCGACGAAGTAAAAATCTGTGAAAGTGAGTTATAGTCCCACTTTTAAAATCTAATATTTTTGGGATGAGAATACATGCAGGTTTTATAAATGATTTACAAAATAGACACAAGTACGTGAAACTACATTCTATGGTTGAATTATCGAAATCGAATATGCCCCTTTTTATTAAGTCTGGTAATCTAAGAATTAGGGAACAGACACCCTAATTGACGCGAATCCTAAAGATAGATCTATTGGGCCTAACAAACCCCATCCAAAGTACCGGATGCTTTAGTACTTCGAAATTTATATCATATCCGAAGGGTGTCCCGGAATGATGGGGATATTCTTATATAAGCATCTTGTTAATGTCGGTTACCAGGTGTTCACCATATTAATGATTTTTATCTCTATGTATGGGATGTGTATTGAAATATGAAATCTTGTAGTCTATTATTATGATTTGATATATATAGGTTAAACCTATAACTCACCAACATTTTTGTTGACGTTTAAAGCATGTTTATTCTCAGGTGATTATTAAGAGCTTCCGCTGTCGCATACTTATTTTGTTGTATGATATTGTGTAAAAACTGCATTCAAGAAACTTATTTTGTTGTAACATATTTGTATTGTAAACCATTATGTAATGGTCGTGTATAAACAGGATATTTTAGATTATCATTATTTGATAATCTACGTAAAGCTTTTTAAACCTTTATTGATGAAATAAAGGTTATGGTTTGTTTTAAAATGAATGCAGTCTTTGAAAAACGTCTCATATAGAGGTCAAAACCTCGCAATGAAATAAATTAATATGGAACGTTTTTAATCAATAAGAACGGGACATTTTATATTGTGTGCTATATTTTATGCTATATGTAAAATAGCAGTATTGTAAATTTGTAAAATATTGTATATAAGTTTGAATGTGAAATATTATTGTAATCAGTGTTTCATATAGAATTGTAGTAGTTGAATTGTATATTAGCTACTAAGTATGAACTTAACGGGTAGGTACTACCCGAATGGAAAATTATAAAACGTTAATATGAAGAAAAAGCTTTTATAAATAAGTTCATATTATGCTACGAAATACTATTGACTACTCTTAATATTCTATATGATTAACTTAATTCTTTTGGCTATTTTTGAAGGAAATGGCACCGACTACTCGTCAGAACTTGAACATGAGCGAGGAAGACTTCCGTGTTTTCCTTGCTACGAACATAGCCACAGTGCAGGCTGCAATGCAAAATAACAACAATAACTCTGGTTCTAGCAGTGGAACTAATTTCACAAGAAATCGTGTAGGATGCTCCTACAAAGAATTCACTGCCTGCAAACCTTTGGAATTCGATGGAACCGAGGGTCCAATCGGATTAAAACAGTGGACTGAAAAGGTTGAATCGGTGTTTGCCATAAGTAAATGTACTGAAGAAGATAAAGTAAAGTACGCTACACATGACTTCACAGGTACTGCGTTAACATGGTGGAACACCTACCTCGAGCAGGTGGGACAAGATGTTGCTTATGCACTACTGTGGTCAGCATTCAAGCATTTGATGAACGTGAAGTACCGTCCCAGAAACGAGGTCAATAAGCTCAAGGTAGAGCTTAGAGGGTTATAAACACAAGGATTTTATATTACCACGTACGAACGACGATTCACTGAGTTGTGCCTATTGTGTCCGGGAGCGTTCGAAGATGAAGAAGAGAAAATTGATGCATTTATAAAAGGGTTACCAGAAAGGATTCAAGCAGATGTGAGTTCACACGAGCCCGCCTCCATACAAAAAGCAAGTCGAATGGCTCATAAACTCATAAATCAGATTGAGGGAAGAATTAAAGAGCAGGCGGCCGAAGAAGCCAACACGAAACAAGTTAAGAGGAAGTAGGAAGAAAACAGTGACAAGAGTCACCAACAAAACAACAGTAACTATCGCTTCAACAACCAACACAGCAATCACAACTACAATCGCCCCATTTTTCACAAAAACAAACGCAACAACAACTATCCTAACAACAACAACAACCACAATAACCGTCCTAACAACAATAACAATCGCAACAACAACCAAATCAATAACAATAATGGCAACAACAATCAGAACAATAAATGTCTAAGGCGTGGAGGGTATCATCCAGATAAGTTCTGTGTAGTAGTGTGTACCAAGTGTAACAGAACCGGACATAGTGTAATGAAGTGTGATGTCTATGGACCAAAGACATATAAAAATAACAGAACAAATAATTCCATTATTTTTTACGGATGCGGAAAGCCGGGCCATTTCAGCAAAGCATGCCCTAATCAAGGGAATAATAATGGGTAAGGCCATGGACGAGTCTTCAACATTAATTCGGCAGAAGTGCAGGAAGACCCAAAGCTTATTACGGGTACGTTTCTTATTGAAGATAAATCTGCTTATGTTTTATTTGATTCGGGTGCGGATAGAAGCTATATGAGTAGAGATTTTTGTGCCAAATTAAATTGTCCATTAATGCCTTTGGATAATAAATTTTTACTCGAATTAGCAAACGGTAAACTAATTACAGCAGATAAAGTATGTCGGGATAGAGAAATTAAACTGGTTGACGAAACGTTTAAGATTGAATTAATACCAGTCGAGTTAGGGAGTTTTGACGTAATAATTGGCATGGACTGGTTGAAAAAGGTGAGAGCAGAGGTCGTTTGTTACAAAAATGCGATTCGCATTATGCGCGAAAAAGGAAAACCTTTAATGGTGTACGGAGAAAAGAACAACGCGAAGTTAAATCTTATTAGTAGTTTGAAGGCGCAAAAACTAATAAGAAAAGGTTACTATGTCATTCTAGCACACATCGAAGAAGTCAAACCTAAAGAAAAGAACATCAGTGATGTTCCCGTCGCAAAAGAATTTCCCGATGTATTTCTGAAAGAATTACCGGGACTACCTCCACACCGATCTGTTGAATTTCAAATAGATCTCGTACCAGGAGCTGCACCAATAGCTCGTGCTCCATACAGACTCGCACCCAACAAAATGAAGGAACTCCAAAGCTAATTACAAGAACTTTTAGAGCGTGGTTTTATACGACCAAGCACATCACCGTGGAGAGCTCCTGTTTATTTGTCAAAAAGAAGGATGGTACATTCAGATTGTGTATCGACTACTGAGAGTTGAACAAACTTACCATCAGGAACCGTTATCCACTACCGAGAATCGACGATTTATTTGATTAACTACATGGCTCATCAGTTTATTCGAAGATCGATTTATGTTCCGAGTATCATCAAATGCGGGTGAAGGAGGATGATATTCCAAAGACTTCTTTTGGAACGCATTACGGTCATTACGAGTTTATGGTTATGCCGTTTGGATTGACTAACGCACCAGCTATGTTCATAGACCTCATGAACCGAGTGTGTGGGCCATATCTTGATAAATTTGTTATTGTTTTCATCGATGACATACTCATTTACTCAAAGAATGATCAAGAGCACGAAGAACATTTGAGAAAAGTGCTAGAATTATTGAGGAAGGAACAACTGTACGAAAAATTTTCAAAGTGTGCATTTTGGTTGGTAGAAGTTCAATTCCTCGGTCACATAGTGAACAAAGAAGGTATTCAAGTAGATCCGGCAAAGATTGAAACCGTTGAAAAGTGGGAAATCCCGAAAACTCCGAAGCATATACGCTAATTTTTAGGACTGGCTGGTTACTACAGAAGGTTCATCCAAGATTTTTCCAAAATAGCAAAACCCTTGACTGCATTAACGCATAAATGGAAGAAATTTGAATGGAAGGATGAGCAGGAGAAAGCGTTTCAATTGTTGAAGAAAAAGTTAACTGCGGCACCTATATTGTCATTGCCTGAAGGGATCGATGACTTTGTGATATATTGTGACGCCTCAAAGCAAGGCCTCGGTTGTGTATTAATACAATGAACGAAGGTAATTGCTTATGCGTCTAGACAATTGAAGATTCACGAGCAGAATTATATGACACACGATTTGGAATTGGGCGCTGTTGTTTTTGCATTAAAGACTTGGGGGCACTACTTATATGGGGTCAAAAGTATTATATATACCGACCACAAAAGTCTCCAACACATATTAAATCAGAAACAACTGAACATGAGGCAGCGTAGGTGGATTGAGTTATTGAATGATTACAATTTCGAGATTCGTTACCACCTGGGGAAGGCGAATGTGGTAGCCGATGCTTTGAGTAGATAGGACAGAGAACCTATACGGGTAAAAGCTATGAATATAATTATTCTTACTAACCTTACTACTCAAATAAAGGAGGCACAATAGGGAGTTTTAAAAGAAGGAAAGTTGAAGAATGAAATACCCAAAGGATCGGAGAAACATCTTAATATTCAGGAAGATGGAACCCGGTATAGGGATGAAAGAATTTGGGTACCAAAGTTTGGAGATGTAAGATAAATGGTACTTAGGGAAGCACACAAAACCATATTACTCAATATATCCCGGAGCGAGAAAGATGTACAAAGATCTCAAGAAACACTTTTGGTGGCCGGGTATGAAAGCCGATATTTCTAGATACGTAGGAGAATGTTTGACGTGTTCTAAGGTCAAAGCTGAACATCAGAAACCATCAGGTCTACTTCAACAACCCGAAATCCTGGAATGGAAATGGGAAAACATTATCATGGATTTCATTACTAAATTGTCAAGGACTGCAAGTGGTTATGATACTATTTGGGTAATAGTCGATCGTCTCACCAAGTCAGTACACTTTCTGCCAATGAGAGAAGATGATAAAATGGAAAAATTGGCACGTTTATACTTGAAGGAAGTTGTCTCCAGACATGGCATCTATTATCTCTGATAGGGATGGCAGATTTGTTTCAAGATTTTGGCAGACATTACAACAAGCATTGGGAACTCGTCTAGACATGAGTACTGCATGTCATCCACAAACTGATGGGCAAATTAAAAGGATGATACAGACCATTGAAGACATGCTACGAGCATTGTTATTGATTTCGGCAACAGTTGGGATCGACATCTACCGTTAGCAGAATTTTCCTACAACAACAGTTACCATTCGAGTATTGAGATGGCGCCATTTGAAGCACTTTATGGTAGAAAGTGCAGGTCTTCGATTTGTTGGAGTGAAGTCGGAGATAGACAAATTACGGGTCCGAACATAATCCAAGAAACTATCGAGAAAATCATTCAAATACAACAACGATTGAAAACCGCCCAAAGTCGACAAAAGAGCTACATAGATAGTAAAAGAAAAGATATAGAATTTGAAATTGGTGACATGGTCATGCTTAAGGTTTCACCTTGGAAAGGCGTTGTTCGATTTGGTGAATGGGGGAAACTAAATCCAAGGTACATTGGACCATTCAAGATTATAGATCGTGTCGGACCAGTAGCCTACCGACTTGAATTACCTCAACAACTTGCCGGTGTACATGATACTTTTCACGTATCGAATCTGAAGAAATGCTTAGCCAAAGAAGATCTCACTATTTCTTTAGACGAAATCCAAATCAATGAAAAACTTCAATTCATTGAAGAACCAGTCGAGATAATGGATCGTGAGGTTAAAGGACTTAAGCAAAACAAGATACCAATCGTTAAGGTTCGATGGAATGCTCTTAGAGGACCCGATTTCACCTGAGAGCGTGAAGATCAATTGAAGCTGAAATACCCGCACCTATTTCCAGAAGATGCATCAACACCTCCAACTGCTTAAAAATTTCGGGACGAAATTTATTTAACGGTTAGGTACTGTAGTGACCTGAACTTTTCCATGTTTATATATATTAAATGAAGTTGATATTTACATGATTAAATGTTTCCAACATGTTAAGCAATCAAACTTGTTAAGACTTGATTAATTGAAATAGGTTTTATGTAGACAATTGACCACCCAAGTTGACCGGCAATTCACGAACGTTAAAACTTGTAAAAACTATATGATGATATATATATGAATATGTATATAGCTAACATGATATTATGAAAAGTAAGTATCTCACTAGGTATATTAACAATGAGTTATATACATAAAATGAGACTATTAAATTATGAAACTCGAAACGATATATATAACGATTATTGTTATAGCAACGCCTTACTAAATACATATGTATCATATTATGATATATTCATTGTTGGTGATTTGTGTCACCAATATGATTTAAGTGTAATGGGATTAATTTGTTAACCAAAATAACCTTGATAAATATCGAACAAGTTTGGAAAAGTGTGGAGTGCACACTTGTTTGAACTTATCTTGATTATGACGGGGGTTCAGGGGCAGCACCCCTGATAGAGGGGTCCAAGGGGTGGCAAGCCCTAGCGGGGTCCAAGGGGCAGAGCCCCTGGCTGGGATCGAGCTGCCAGGTCTGCTCGGAATTTTTTTTTGTTTGGGTTAATATCGCTTTATTAAAAATGTGATAAAATTTGATTTAAAGCTTTCAACAACATTAAATGAGATCGTTAACTTAAAGCTTTCAAAAACAACACTAACATGTAACGACTAACGATGACTTAACGACTCAGTTAAAATGAATATACATGTAGTGTATTAAGATGTATTAGTACACTTTTGAAAGACTTCAAGACACATATCAAAGTAATTCTACTTAGCAAACATGCTTACAATTACATTTCCATTCATTTTCATCAACAATTCTACTCGTAGTCATTCAGTATTCGTATTATACACAGCTTCTAGACGTACTTACTATGAGTATATACCAATAGGAACTAGCATGGGATTCAACTATTGATTATGTCATGCATGACTAATCAAATTTAACTTCTACCATGAACTAGTCAACTAACTAGAACTCCTTTTAACCCCACTCACCACTCATCATTCACCACTCACCAATCAATCCATTTCACTTCCAATTCTCTTTCTAATTCTCTCTTAACACCTACACACACTTATGAATGAATTTTTCCAGTAAACTAATCATCAACTTCATAAAAAATTACTTCAAGAATCAAGCTATAATCATCACAGGAAGAACACTTCAAGAACACTTCAAAAATCCTTTCAAGTTTACTTGTTTACTTCCAAGCTTTCTAATCCATTCCAAGTAATCATCTAAGATCATGAAACCTTTGTTATTTATAGTAGGTTATCTTTCTTATTCAAGGCAATATTCATATTCAAACTTTTATTCGATTTCTATAACTATAAACTATCTTAATTCGAGTAAAAATCTTACTTGAACTTGTTTTTGTGTCATGATCCTACTTCAAGAACTTTCAAGCCATCCAAGATCCTTTGAAGCTAGATCATTTCTTGTCACTTCCAGTAGGTTTACCTACTAAACTTGACGTAGTAATGATGTTGTTGGTCCCTTGATAACAACAGGAGTATTGTAGAGGGGGGGTGAATACAATTTCTTTTCAATTAACTAAACAGTTAAACTTGATTAGTATTCAATCATGAAAATAAATAGAGTCACATGTAATTTTCAAAAGTTATTCTTTATTGATTAAATCACAAAGAATCACAACTATCCTTGGCGGAATGATAGTTGGTTGATACAGATTACCTAGATTATAGCTAAGAGGTAAACTAACAGCTATTACATATTTTGACTCTATAAAATAAACCCACACCACTAATAGTAACAATAGTGGATACAACAATTTATAGTAGTCCTATTAACCGTGTATTGGTTCTATTGTCCACTGGTACATAGGATGTCTGTACTTGTGAAGACAACTATATCAGAGAGCATGCTCTATTCTTTCCTCTTTGGTAGCTATTTGCAGGAACACCCCAATTCAGTTTGGCACCACTATTTTATTAAACAAATAGAATGTTGTGTTCCCTAGGTGATGAAAAAGTATAACCCATGTCTGCACATGCGTTAACCTTCTGCATTCCCACGTGGTCTTGTAAGGTCACTTGTCAGCCGTCGACGCATGTCCTTTTCTGTTCAACTTTGTCTTTGACTTCTGTTGAATAGTACCATTGATGTAGACCACTCGGGAAATGACTATGCTTATAATGGAGCATAGCTGTCTTGTGTAGTGAGCTGCATTCCAGCTGTGCTGGTTCTTCACTGCTGAGCCACTTCATGTTCTAGATTTGCTGAGTACACATCCTGTGCTGATTGAAGAACACTGTCTACCTTGTGCTGGTAGACTGAGCAGCAAACTAAACACTCGACACAGCTACATCTGTTTTCTATACATGAACAAACTTCTGCTGACTGCACATAACACTTTAGTGCAAATAAATTACAATTTTGTCATAATTAAATCCTTAATTATTTTAGGGACTCAACAATCTCCCCCTATTTGATGATGACAAAACCTTTGACATGTAGAGAAAACACTAAAATCAGCACAGAGGGACCAAAAAAAAAATAGGCAGTAAATTTGTCCCTTTTTAAATTTGTTTTGGGATCTTTTGCTGAGTTATCCATATCTTATAATTTGATATGATTTTGAAGATAAACTCATTTCACTTTTATTGCAACACAATATGTACAGTAATTACAATATGTACAGTAATTACAACAACAGCAGAATGAAAAGTGAATTAAACAAAAGCTACAATTTGAGCACATAGGAGACTATCTATCTTTATCTTTTTCTCGTTCTTCTTCAGATAGCTCCTCTTGTTTGATTCTTCAGGCTTCAGGGAACAGATAAGGTACATCAGCAGGGTCAAACACAGGGATATGAGGAGGTAGAATGATGGGGCCTTTTCCGGTTGGTCCTTCACCAGTGGATTGCTTTCCTTTAGGTTTTTGAGAGAGGACTTCATCTACATTCACCACTGGTGCATTCCCAAACCTTGTTGCTTTCTTGAAGAGCTGTTGGAGTTCAGATTTAAGTGTATTTTTGATAGCACTTTCACCTTTACCAATGAAATACTCCAAGATCTCCATCCATTCACTAAATCCAAGGGATCTTAACTCATCATAGTTTATTCTTTCTTGAACTTTATTCTCCCTTACAATATTGAACGCTTGTTTTGACCCTCTGTTAACTTTGATGATCCTGCTGGGATTGGATCTTCTATACATCACATCACCATACCTACTCCTATAATAATGATCAGGAAATTCACTGGTACGAACAGATTCTATAGGAGCAGTAGCAGGTGCTTTCTCTGCAGCTTCAATCTTATCAAATGCCTTATCCTGTTCTTTGATAATGGCTTTGGCTAGTTCTAGGGACTCAGCCTCTTGCTTTCTATTAGCAGCCAATTTTTCTTCTATATCCTGGAGCCTTACCCTCTCAGCGAGTTCAGCATCAGCAGCCTCCCTTCTTTGAATTTCAGCTTGTAGACCCAACAAATACTCGTCGGCAGTGATTTTCAGGGATTTTACTGTTTCAATCATCTTTCTACCCTCTTCAGTTCTAAGGGCAGCACGATACTCCCTTAGATCCATACCCAGCTGGTGAGCCTCTTGAAATTGAGCTTTCTCCTCATCAGTAGAGAGCCTTTGACCACTGTTGTTTAAGTATACACCAATTTCAATGCCATAAGTCAAGGCAGTGATGTAGAGTGGCTGATCAAGGGGATGATGCAGCAACCTAACTTGATGTATCCTTTCATTGATAGCAGCTTGTCTTTGCTCAAGCAATTCCTGTACAGTGATCTCAAGCCGGTAAGCATCTCTTTCATCTGGATTCATTTTAAATAAGTCTGGCTTACCACGGGTAACTAAATCATCTTCCCAAGTTCTGTGTTTACCATGATGTTTTGGGGAAGATGGAGGATACATGATTGATTCACCTATGCCAGATGAACTCACTGGAAATTGATTGACACGATTATCTTTTGTTCTGTTAAAATAGGTGAGAGTCTGAGGAGAGATAGGTGATTGAACAAATAAATGATCTCCACTACCCAGACTGTAAAGTCAGCAGGATTAACCGTATCATTATCTTGATTAGCACCCAGCTCAACCACCTTGGCTGGGTCTTCAACACTTGTAACACCCAGCAGCACACTTCTGGCTGGGTCTTCATTCACAGCACTCCTTGCTGTGTCTTTAGTACCAGCTGACTGATTAGTATCAGCTGGTACAACCACCTCAGTATCTTCATCAGCTGCCTCAAATAAGGGTCCTTTCCTTAGGGGCTGATTGTCCCTAGGAGCAGATTTCACCCTTTGTTTATCTATGGGCATGGGTTCAGCTGATGGTTCTTATGTTGATACTGGCTCAAGTGGAGGCAGGTAGGGAACGATAGCAAGATGCTCCCCCTGAATATCATCATCATCAAGATTGATTGTTTCTACTGGCTTATGTTGTGTAGCTGGCTGTGCAGAAGATGTTTGGCGAGAAGATGAGCTGGTTTCTAACATAGCATCTAACCACTTCATAAATATGTTAGCTCTAACTCCTCTTCCTAACTTAGTGGATGCAAGACAATCTTTCATTTCTGTGGGAGTCATCCGTTTGATCCTATCTGCTCACTCAGCATACAGTTTTGCCCTCTTTTTGTCGTATTTGACCATGAATTTGGCATTTCTTTTTTGTGCATCCTTTTTGAATTTATCAATGCCAATCAGGTCATCATCAATGTCCCTCTTTTTCGGGGTCAGCCATCTCCTATGCTCAATTCTATGGCGTTTAAGAGCAACATAGGCATCCCATTTGACATTGAAGGCATCATTTAATTCTTGCTGTCTCTTCTGATGTCTCTCCAGTTTTCTTTTCATTCTTCTTTCAATAGTTTGAGAAACAACAAAAGCTTCAGCAACAGCCAGTGCAGAAACATCACTGGGCTTACTGCCAGAACCATTATCATTCACTGATGTGGCAGACATACTGGGTTGAGATTCACCAGCTGCCTATACACCAGCTTCAGTATGAGCATTGCTGGGCTTAGTGCCAGAGTCTTGACCAGTAGAGCCATCATCACCATCACCATCACCATCTCTCCTTGGTTGTTTTGGAGCCTTTTCATGCTCATGCTCCCCCTCTGATTGTTTTCTCTTTTTGAGTTTCTTTTTAGATATCTTCTCCCCCTTTTTGTCATCAGCAGGGGCAGAAAGGTGAACAGGGGAGACCTGTGCATCAAGTTCACTATCTGAATCTGGAACAGAGAATGCAAAATTGTTCCAGTCAGCAACTTCAGGAGTAAGATGGGCACCAGGATCTACGCCAAATTGTCGAAGGATGAGGTTGGAAGACCTAAATTCATTCCTTGCAACACCCATAGACATCTGCTCAACCATAGCCCTAACATCACACTGTAGGGTATCCATTCGATGCATATTTTCAACCATTTGAACATAGGCAGAAGCAGGAATCATGTTAGCCATTTGCTGCTCTTGTGAATCCAATCTATCATGTAGCACTGCATTTTCTTCATTAAGAAAAAGAATTCTGCAATTAGCAGCATCTAAATCAGCTTGAAGACGGGCAATGTCCTCAGTATATTCATTGTAAGATATGATTCGTTTCTTTAAGTCCTCCTCCTCTTCATGTTGTTTGACAATGGCAGCCACCGCAAGATCTGCAAAGGCACATACTTGTTTAAGCTGGGCTTTAATATTGGAAGTGGTAACCTGCCCAGCGTTACGTATGGATTTTGTCACACTATCAGCAATAGCAGTGCGAATGGTGGCCTGTAGATCAGGTGTAACCTCGAAGAGTGTCTTATAGACAGCCAGGGTGGAGATGTCAGCCACCTCATCAGCATTAAATTTAATATAGCTGGTTGAGGGGTGGTCAGAAGCAGCTAACACAGAACTACCTCCGTGGGGTGGTGGAGGTGGAAGGTCAGAATTTGACTCGTCACCATGATCACCATCATTTTTACCTTCACCCGAAGGTTTAGAACCACTGGTATTCTTGTCAGCATCATGAACATCATCATCAGTGAGATCCACTGGTTTATCTTTGGTACCAGTCACATTATCATGAGTGACTGGTTCATCCTTACCAGTACCTTTATCAGCATCACCATCAGAAGAAGAAGATGATGAGGAAGAAGTTGATGAATCAGAAGGTACTGGTGAATCAAGAATATTCTGCATAACATATTTACTAGTAGAGGGATCTCTGATGAACTTGAGAGGCCTCCATGTACCAGGCCATGGAGAAGCAGCTGGAGCCATGCCAAAAAATGATAATATGGCTGCTCGTTGATCTGTTCTAAAGTAGCCAACCTCTCATAAACTTCTTCTCTAGCTGGTCGATCAAGCTGAGACAATAGTTCAGTCAGCTCTTTGCGAGGCAATTTTCTGGCTGAGACTATGGCAGTTTGAGGATCAAAAGTTAGCTGATCCACCAGCAGAGCAACTCTGGGAGTAATAGACGCTCCCCGATAGATGAAGTTAGGGAAAACTTCATCAGGATCTGGCACCTGGCACACATAAGGTTTCTTCTCAGCAGAAACAGTAGCCTGAGAAGAGTCAGTAGTGGCAGAAACAGAGGTACCAGCATCCATAACGGATTTCGTAGAACCAGTAGCAGCGGTAGGTAACTGTGCAGGAGTGATGTCAAAGCTAAGGGGTATAAAATACTATTAAATTTTACTAGGAAATACTATTAAATACGATACAATTTTACACAAGATATTTATTTATTTATAGAATGGATATACTTAAACCTTTCTACAATACTTATAGGCAGTGTACCTAATCGTACAGTAGTGTAGTTTTTAGTAAGTCTGGTTCGTTCCACAGGAAAAATCTTTTAATCAAAGCTTAACGCTATATTAGTTTTATTTTATAAAAATATAAATATATATATATATAAGTAATATTATTATTATAAAGGGGGGTTTTTACCGTTTAATGACCGGTTGGTCGATTTTTAAAACTTTAGTCACAGTTAAAATAAAATGTAAAATATTAAATAAATAAAAGACTTAATTTAAAGCGTAAAATAAATAACGATAATGAAATTTAAAAAAAAGTGCGATAATTAAAAAGTACGATAATTAAAAGTGCAATTAAATACAATAATAATAAAATAAAGTGCAATAATTAGAAGTGCAATTAAATATAAAATAAAGGAAATTAAATATGAAATAAAAGAATTATGCTTATTTAAACTTCCGTAATCATGATGTTTGACGTGTTGATTTTAGTTTTATGCCCATGGGTTAATTGTTCTTTGTCCTGGATTATTTAATATGTCCATACGGATTTATCCATAATAGTCCATCAGTCATAAATATAAAGAGCGAAAGCCTTCGTCAAATTATTCTTATTCCCGAAGTCAAATATTCCAACTAATTGGGGATTCGAATTGTAACAAGGTTTTAATACTTTGTTTAATGAATACACCAGGTTATCGATTGCGTGTAAACCAAGGTTTTACTACTTTGTTAACAATTACACCAATTACCCTTGAATGTAATTCACCCCTGTTTCAACAAGTCTATTAACTATTAATCCAATTCCGTGTCCGGTAAAATGAATAATTATTGGTATTTATAGATATCCCGCCCACCGTACCCAGTCAAGCGTATGTGGTTATATATAAATACGTCGAATTATAAGTTTGTATATTAAATTAACAAGGTATTGTTTAGTTAATATAAAACCCATTAATAGCCCATAGTCTAATTTCCACAAGTGTCGTTCTTTTATCCAAACCCCAATTATGGTACAAAGCCCAATTACCCAATTTTAGTAATTAGTCCAACATCATGATTACTTCGGTATTAAATAAGCATAATAATAACTTAGCTACGAGACATTAATGAAAATAATATAAACATAACTTACAATGATTAAAAATAACGTAGCGTTACATGGACAGAATTTCGACTTACACCCTTACAACATTCGCTAACATACCCTTATTATTAGGATTTAAAATTAAAATTAAAATTAAAATATAAATTATATATATATATATATATATATATATATATATATATATATATATATATATATATATATATATATTTACGTATATATTGAGAGAGAGATAGATTATGGATATTTTTGCGATCAAACTGCGTTTGCTTTTATAGGGAATTGAGTCCAGGGGAACTCCGCGAGTCACGGCATTTTTGCTCTTCAAACTCCGCGAGTCGCGGAGTTTGAAATTCCAGCTCACCAGCTTTGGCTTCTTTCTTGCCGACGATTTTAAATATTAATATAATATATATATAATTTTTAAGAATTATTTATATATTATATTATATTCATGTGCATAGTTGACTTGTAATTTTTAGTCCGTTGCGTCGAGCGTTGAGAGTTGACTCTGGTCCTGGTTCCGGATTTTCGAACGTCCTTGCGTACAATTTAATATCTTGTACTTTGCGTTTTGAATCTTGTACTCTTGTAATTTTGAGACGTTTCTCATCAATAATTGGAACCTCTTTGATTGTATTTTGTACTTTTGAGCTTTTTGGTCGTTTGCATCTTCAATTCGTCGAATCTGTCTTTTGTCTTCACCTTTTATTATTTAAACGAATATCACTTGTAAATAGAACAATTACAACTAAAAGCTTGTCCTTCTTGAGGAATAATGCTATGAAATATATGTTCATTTTTAGCATTATCAAATATTCCCACACTTGAGCGTTGCTTGTCCTCAAGCAATATAGTCTTGAAATACTAGAATCACTTCTTTATTCTTCACACTTTGTACATCAGTGATTTCTATACGGCGGTATAAACAATGGTAGTAACGATATGGTTTACAGTCCCACATGACTATAAAATTTAGATCCATTAAGGAAATTGAATCTTTATGAAAACATTTGATCTTTTAAAAATTTTAATCTAGCTTTTACCCTAGATAAGTTTTCCGGAATAACCCTTCACCGGTGTTTGCAAATTGTTTTTGTGGGTTTGGTGGTTTTCAGATTTGAAAATTTTAGCTCAAAACTTGCGGTTTTGTGTCACCCACTTGCTAACCTTGTATTAGGAAAGAAACACGTCCAGTTTACTTGCTCCGAATATTACCTTTCGATAAACTACCGTCCGGTTGTAAAGGAAAGCGTTGAACAAGCAACTGTTAAGGCAATGTCCCCTGACATGCTTTTAATTATGGTCTATAACGTGTCGGATGCAATTACTATCCTTTGTAGGAGCAATAGTAAAGCTCACCCTTATGATTTTTCGGTCTGGCACAAGGTCCTGTCTTTGACCATGCTATGCAACCACCGTTCTTACGGTTGACACCCGATTTGGTTCAGGTGACCTAATGAATTTCAGGTGAATTCCTAGGATTTTACGTTCAATGGTAATGAACGCATTGAAAATGGGTTTTCAGAAAACAAATCGGTTTGTAATTTTGATCAAAATATTTTCTCGTTCAAGCTCGAGTTTAGATATCATTGAATTCCATGAGTTTGTAATTCTCAATCTTTAAGGTCAATCTCTAGGATTGAGTAATATCAGTCTTAAAAGCTGATTTTTAATCTTTTAGGAGATTATCCTTTCTGGGGATCGGATTCATTAGTCTTATCCCGCTAATTTGCACGGTGCCCCCCATTTTACGAGATAAATCCTTCTCATGGTTAGGATAAATCTGACCACTTGGCGACCCTGTTTTATGCTGAGGTCCGTAGATTTCCTGCTAATTTTAGTGATGACTTTTCTAGATTTTTCGTCAACCTACAGCTGGTCTGGACGACAACTTCCTGACCTAAATCAAGAAGCGCGTTTCTTTTTCGGAAGACTTTACTTCCTTTTAATGATGGAATTGATTCATCGTGTAGATCCATCTTTCATTACAGTAAATCGGGTAAAACAGTTAATTTAGTCCAAAACAAAAGTATTTTCAATTATTTGTTACAGAAATATGTGACATATGTTTAAGATAACTTGGTAATTTTTCCCACACTTGGCTTTTATTTTCCTTTTTATTCTCCTCTATTCTATTTTAAATGAATTTTAACATTTTGGTTTGTTTCTCAATTTATGTCCTTTCCGAGGTAACGATAATTTCGGTGTTAAAACCTAGTTTTATCGTTCATAAATATGTATAAACATGATTTTGAGTTCATTTAATTGAAAATTTTGAAAAATTTTACTAGAATTGGGTAGTCAGTATATAAGACTAGGGCTGTTCTTTATTATCAGAGAGCACTAGATTCTAATACAACTACTGCTTTACTAGTATTTCTAATGGTAACCAAGTGTATAAAGTAAAAATTTTAAAATCCGAAAGAATTTAACCCCTTCCCACACTTAAGATCTTGCAATGCCCTCATTTGCAAGAAATCAGTAACAATTTAAATTATTGAGGGTGATTTGTGTGAAAATGATTAAATTTTACCAAAGTTTCCAAACATATTGGCGTTTGTTTGCTGAATGATAAATGGTGCACATCATTTGTTCATTCCGTCTTGTTGTTATTTCACATATATTTTGCATCTTGTCGTCAAAATTAGTTGCTTTTGCTGAACTTAATGCCAGTCTTTGAAAATGCGTTGTTTTATCCTGTTGTGTACATAAGATAAACTGCAAACATATATACATATTTTTGAAGTTTGGTATATTACCCCACATTCAAACATTATTAAAATCTAAAAATAAAAATTTGTAAATTATAAAAACTAATACAATTCCAACATAAGTATTAAATGTATCAACATTACAAATTATAAAATAAATAAAACTAAGTAGACTAGGGATGATACTGATACCAGTAGGGGTTCCATGCATAACCATATGTGTTATAAAATGCTTCGGCTGGGTTATACGTAGGATAGGGTAGTTGGATCTCTATAGACCAGGGAGGAAATACGGGCGATGGAATAGGAATATAGTTTCTACCTACATGTTGGCAATAAGCTATGATTTGGTTTTGATGAACTTGCCAATCTTCAAATGCTCGATGTCTAGCATTTTCATACTCTTGTGAAGCTATAAACCTTTGCATTTCTGTTATTTCATTTCCTCCTCCCACATTACCTGGCTGTTGGTTTCTCTCAACCTGTTGATGGCTACCATGGTATTGTACTGTGGCGTTATTTCGCCTCTTCAAAACCTTCGCACCATGGTATACATTTAAACCTATTGTATCGCGGGGTTCTGGTTATTCGACTAATAATCCCCCCCGACTTATATCTACACTGAGATATTCAGCAATCAAAGTAATAAATATACCACCTCCTATTATGCTATGCGGTCTCATCCCCCTAACCATAGCTGATAAATAATAACCCACACAATAAGGTATACTTACAGCGCTTTGTGGGTCTCGAATACACATATGGTAAAACAAATCCTGTTCATTTACCTTTTCCTTATTCTTACCTCTTTGTGTAATCGAATTAGCTAAAAACCTATGAATTACTCTTAACTCTGCTCTATCTATATCCAAATAAGAGTAATTTCCCCCTTTAAATCGGTGATGGTTAGTCATTTGACTCCATACACCATGCGTATCAAAATTTTCGTCTATCTTTCTACCATTTAGTATCAACCCTCTACAATCGGCAGATGCTAACTCCTCAGGCGTAAATATACGTAATGCCTGAGCCATGTCTAGTAAAGACATGTGGCGCATCGAACCTCCTAATAAAAATCTAATAAAAGATCGGTCGGTTAAACTAACTACCTGATCATTTATTTCTATACTACACAATAATTCTTCACACCATACTTTATATACAGGTCTACGCATGTTGAATAAACGTACCCAATCGTTAAAAGTAGAATTACCATACCTCTATGTAAGTAATTCTCTAATTGGCCCGGCTAATTCTACAGCTTCTAACGGTGCCCATTCTATTACCCTAGGTACTTCAACAGCTTTAGAATGAAGAGTATGCAAACCCCTTTGGTATTTTGGATAATCTATCCAACGTCTGTTAAATCTCAAGTTCGGGTACAAATCTTCCAAGTGCATATCTGAAAATGTCATGACTGGATGAGATATATCTTGTTTGTAGTAGTTATCCACCTCCTGTTGTTCCGCATTCTCAGCAGGAGCATTGCGAGCTTGGGATGAAGATTCACCCCTTTCAGTCTGCAAAACACATCAAACACAATTTTTGTGCATCCAAATATGCATTAGTGTCAGCAAAATCATCAATCAAAATAATTACAATGACATGTTCAATTTATATCAAACTTAAGCTCATTTTCATATTTTTATCAAATCTACACTTTTTCAAATAAGCATATACGAAAATGTTCGCCAAGTTCATAAGCATTCAACTCAAATAACATGTCAAAATAATCATTACTAGCATTTAAACAAGTTTCAAATGGCATTATTTCTCAAAAATCAAGTTCATGAATTTTAGACTTGTGACGACCCGAAAATTTTCGATCAAATTTAAACTTTAATCTTTATATTATTCCAACACGATAAGCAAAGTTTGTTAAGTTAAATCTCAAGAATTTTAAACTGTGTTCATACATTCATTATAACCTCGACCAAATTCCGACGATTCACGAACTGTTATATATAAATAGATATGTATAAGTGTATATATATATATTATAACTTGAGAATATTAATAAAGTATTAAACGTATAATACTTTACACGAACGTATTTGTTTCAATATGATTTTCGACGAAATTAAAAAAATATATATTAAATGATTGAATTATCAGAAACATTGAATTATGATTACAAGTCTCTGTTGAGAGGTCCACTATGATTTGAGAAAATCTATTCCTCTTAACGATATTCAGAATAATTTGTAAAGCTATTTATAAATAAAAACAAAAAGTGTCATTTACGAAAGTTAGACAAAAGTTAGTGGAGAATTGGTTTCCATAATATTCTATTAATCTATTTTCAAACGTACAAAGACGTTTTCAGTTTAAAAAGAACTTTATTATTAAAACGTATATAACTTTTATAAATATCTAGAATCACTTTTGACAACTCACTACTTAACCAGTATAATAAATATAAGGATATTTATATTTTATTTCATTAAATATATATAACGATTTAAATTAATATTATATATATTTATACCCGTATTATACATACATAGTTTTTATACTTTTACTATACTTTAACTTTACCTTTACTTTACTTTTATTTTACTTTAACTTTAATAATTCATACTTTAATAATTCACTTTAATAATTCATACTTTAATAATTCACTTTAATAATTCATACTTTAATAATTCACTTTAATAATTCACTTTAATAATTCATACTTTAATAATTCACTTTAATAATTCATACTTTAATAATTCACTTTAATAATTCACTTTAATAATTCATACTTTAATAATTCACTTTAATAATTCACTTTAATAATTCATACTTTAATAATTCACTTTAATAATTCAAAAATCTATTATAAATAGAATTCAATAGGTTTCATTATTTCATAGAAACTTGAAAATATATTTCTCTAAACTCTCTCAATCGAATTACATATATATATTTTCTTTGTATTATTTCAAGATATTATTAGTATACATAAAATACTACGACGGAGTTATACTCAGACGATTTCAAAATAAGTTTTCAAACGGGATAGAGCTAAGGGCTTTGAATGAGTCATGTTTGTTATTGTTGAACTTGGGACCAAATGATGGTTTTGATTCATGAAAACACGTTTTGTTGTCTAAATGTTGTTTATAGATGGTTCACGATGTTGGAAACTGATTTCTGATGTTTGTGTATGAATTATGCAGTTTTAAATATGTTTGAGTATGATGAAAAGTGAAAAAGTTTGGTTTAAGTGAAATGTTGCAGATCAGCCCCCGGATTAGTGTTATGTCGCGCCGCGGCCAAGGGCTCCGCGCCGCGGCATATAACTGATGTTGGGAACAGAAGCAAGGCTAAGAAGTATAAATTTTCCTGTGTATTGTCGCGCCGCGACAAGGCTGGCCGCGCCGCGGCATAAGCCTTGTCCAGGCAGTAACCTTGTTTTTCAAAAAAAAAAAATTTTACTCGATTCAAGGCGTTAAACTCATGTTGCTTAGTACACTCATACTTTTTACCCTTGTGAGTCATTGTTGTCAACGGTCGGGCAATAATAGAAAATTCAGCAATGAATCTTCTATAATAGCCGGCAAGACCTAAGAATTGTCGTATCTGCGTTGGTGTCTTAGGAGTCTCCCACTTCTTGACCGTTTCTATCTTCGCAGTATCAACTTGAATACCATTGACACCTACGATATGACCCAAAAATTGAACTTTTTGTAACCAAAATCACACTTTGAAAACTTCACATACATCTGCTCCTTCCTGAGCATCTCTAGTATTAATTGGAGATGTTGTTCATGTTCTTCCTCGTTCTTAGAATATACCAGAATATCATCAATAAACACAATAACAAACTTGTCCATATATGACTTATACACACGGTTCATAATATCCATGAACGCAGTCGGTGCGTTCATCAATCCAAACGGCATTACTGTAAATTCATGATGTCTGTAGCGTGTTCTAAACGATGTCTTTGGTATATCTGCCTCCTTTACTCTCATCTGATGGTAATATGACCTTAGATCAATCTTAGAGTAACATCCTAATCCTTACAATTGATTAAACAAATCATCAATTCTCAGTAATGGATATCTATTCTTGATAGTTAGCTTATTCAGTTGTTTGTAACTAATATAAAGTCTTATAGATCCATCCTTCTTCCTAACAAAGAGCACATGTGCTCTCCATGGTGAAGAACTCGGTCGAATGAATCCCTTGTCTAAAAGCTCTTGTAACTGACTAGACAGCTCTTGCAATTCTGAAGGTGCAAGTCTATATGGTGCGCGCTACAGGTGACACTTCCGGCCTTAAGTCAATCTGAAATTCTACGTATCTATGCGGTGGAAGACATGGTAATTCTCTTTGAAGGACCTTTGTAGTGACCCGAACTTTTCCATGTTTATATATATTAAATGAAGTTGATATTTACATGATTAAATGTTTCCAACATGTTAAGCAATCAAACTTGTTAAGACTTGATTAATTGAAATAGGTTTCATGTAGACAATTGACCACCCAAGTTGACCGGCGATTCACGAACGTTAAAACTTGTAAAAACTATATGATGATATATATATATGGATATGTATATAGCTAACATGATATTATGAAAAGTAAGTATCTCACTAGGTATATTAACAATGAGTTATATACATAAAATGAGACTATTGAATTATGAAACTCGAAACGATATATATAACGATTATCGTTATAGCACCGCCTTACTAAATACATATGTATCATATTATGATATATTCATTGTTGGTGATTTGTGTCACCAATATGATTTAAGTGTAATAGGATTAATTTGTTAACCAAAATAACCTTGATAAATATCGAACAAGTTTGGGAAAGTGTGGAGTGCACACTTGTTTGAACTTATCTTTATTATCTTGAATATGCATGTAGTGTATTAAGATGTATTAGTACACTTTTGAAAGACTTCAAGACACATATCAAAGTAATTCTACTTAGCAAAAATGCTTACAATTACATTTCCATTCATTTTCATCAACAATTCTACTCGTAGTCATTCAGTATTTGTATCCGTATTATACACAGCTTCTAGACGTACTTACTATGAGTATATACCAATAGGAACTAGCATGGGATTCCACTCTTGATTATGTCATGCATGACTAATAAAATTTAACTTCTACCATGAACTAGTCAACTAACTAGAACTCCTTTTAACCCCACTCACCACTCATCATTCACCACTCACCAATCAATCCATTTCACTTCCTATTCTCTTTCTAAATGTAACGACCCTGACTTTTCCATCTTTAATTAATAATGGTTATTATTAATACTTATGATTAAACGAATGTATGTGATTACATTTACTTGTTACCATGGTACACCATACATGACTTTGAATGCCCGAAACGTCTTTGTGACACACATACATTATACGAATAATATTTTCAAGTATTATTTACATTTATGATTAAGTTTTATTAATCATTTTGATTAACTATGGATATCAGTTAATTACTTGGGCTTTAAATGGATTTATTTGATAAGTACTTGATACTTGGGCTTTTATTAATATTAGTGGACTTGGAAGCCCACCCTACATCTTTAATGGACTCTTTAGCCCAACTCATCATGTAAGTATCATTTTAGAACATAACTAAATAGATTAACTAGTAAGGAATCTTGTTACTTGTTCTTTCCCATGTAAGCATCCCATATAACCAACTTTTAAGCTTATAACATGCAAGAACCTAGTGGACCATTTCCTCCTCCCTCTCCTTTGTGTTGGCCGTTGGCCTTAGTAGGCTTTTAGAGGATTTTTTGTTTCAATTTTTGCAATACATATTCACTTATTCTTTCATTCTCAAAGACACACTTCATTTCATAATTCCAACTTTCTCTCTTTTCTCTCTAATTCTTGTAAGCAACTTGAACTTTTTTTTTCTCTTATTCTTTCTTGTAAAACCGAACCTAAGCATCTCTTCATCATCATTCTTTGTTGATTAATTACTTGATACTTGTTAAGTTGTTGTTGTTACTTACTTACTAGTTGTTATTTATTATTTACTTACTAGTTTCAAGAATCAAACTTACTAGTTTCATTCTTCTTTTATCTTGTAATTTCAAGAACACACAAGAACTAAACTTACTAGTTTATGTTCTACATATGTTGTTTTAAAGATTGTAAGTTCATGGTGATAAAAATCATACTTGTGAATCATGTTTGTAAACTTAAAAGTTTACATTCTTAAAGATCAAACTTTGGTTTGAATCTTTAAAGTATGAACCACCATGAATTATTTACTTGTTTACTTGGTTTATTACTTCATATTATGCACTTTAAATTTATTTTTGTTGATTAATATTGGTCAAATGTTACTAGTTAACTTTGATCTCATTAATCTTGAACTAAAGTTAACTTTAAAAGTTCAAGAACATAGAAGTGTAACTCTTTAGTTATAACTTCATACACTTGTGTTAGATTTAACTTAATAACTTTAGATCTAGACTTTTGGGTCTTGGATCTTCAAGATCTAACTAAGAACTATGTTCTATATCTTAAGATCTTGATTAGTTAGTTTACTTTCAAGTTTGTAACTTATTATTAGTTTTAAAGTTCATGTATGTGTTACATCTAAGACTTTGATGTAACTTTGGTTCATCAAAACACTTGCAACACTTAAGTGAGTTGTGCTTTATGTCTTAGACTTACACTTGGGTTATGATGGTCAAACCTTGGTGAAAATGATGCAAACACATCAACGAGTTGTACACTTGAAGCTATATGCATCAAGGATGAGAACCATGATAAGCATCGAGCACCAAGAACCACCGGAACCTACTGACCCTACTGTTTTACTGTTTCTGTGTCTGACCCGTACGACCTGGGCTACAGTAATTATGATTTTCAGATAGCTCTGTTCTAGTAGATAACTTTTTATATAGGACTCATCTTAATCCAAGTTACGGTTTAGGATTTATGGCCCTCTGATCGTCACTATGTCCATTTAACGTTGTGCTGAAAAATTCTGACCTACTCGTACTTAGACCGTCGCCACGGTCAAACGAAGACGAGTTTGCTTCTGGGATTTTTACCACAACTAAAGGACTCATATACGGAGCCATGGCCACTAGTCTCACCTTATTTCAGTAGGTATAGTGGCCGTGGTGACTGACCGAACTCAGCTTTTGTTTTAAACTACTTTCATAAACGAAACTTACTTTACACCTTTTGTTTGATGATGAATGATGATGACCCTTAAGACCTTATTTACATACTTTTAAAACTATTTGGACGATTTACTGACTTAGTACTATTTGACTTAGGTTGAGGACCCGTTTGGACAACCTTCATTACTTGCTTACTTTCCGAGTCATACTTTACCGCTACTTTATCATTGTGAGTTATAGCATTCCCTTTTTACTTTAACTTATTTTGGAAACTGAGAATAAATGCGGATTTTATGTTTTACATACTAGGCACGAGTACTTAAACTTTATATATGTGTAGGTTATATAACGGCAGAAACATTCCCTTTAGCTCGGTAACGTTTAGTCATTGGTTTTTGAACCGGTGAACGCGAATCTTAGATATGGATCCATAGGGTTTGACATCCCCACTCGGGCTAGTCGCGCTAGCATTTAACGAGTGTTTAATACTTTGTAAACAAACGCACTTACCAAGTGTACTTTTAGGGGGTATAAACGTTAAGTTTGTTACCAAGTGCCCACGGTTAACATATACTTTATCATACTGATTTGGATTACTGTTTTGAAACGCTCTTTGTAGCACTGAAATCTCGTGGCCTACCTTACATTACTGTTATACCTAAACTATAGCTCACCAACTTTTGTGTTGATGTTTTTAAGCATGTTTTTCTCAGGTTCTTAAGGTTGCTTCCGCTGTTATACTAGTCTTGCTGTAGACACCCGCTGCTTTAGAGATGTCACTGCATGAACGCTTACTTTTGCATTCAAACTTTAGTACTTTTGAAACGATGATTTGTAAGACCATTGGGGTCACATACACTTATTAATTGCTTCTAGTTAGTGAAGCATACTTTTGATGTAAAACATTCGACGTTGGTTATGATGTCACTTTTATTATGAATGCAAACTCTTTTTGAAATCGCATACAGCACTTAACCTTGTAATGATCCTGTTGTTGATGATTCGTACATGATGATTTAGTACGGGGCATCACACTAATTCTCTCTCAACACACACACACTATTATGAACGTATTTTTCCAGTAGTTAATCATCATCTTCATCAAAAATCACTTCAAGAATCAAGCTATGATCATCATAGGAAGAACACTTCAAGAACACTTCAAAAATCCTTTCAAGTTTACTAGTTTACTTCCAAGATTTCTAATCCATTCCAAGTAATCATCTAAGATCAAGAAACCTTTGTTATTTACAGTAGGTTATCTTTCTTATTCAAGGTAATATTCATATTCAAACTTTGATTCGATTTCTATAACTATAAACTATCTTAATACGAGTAAAAATCTTACTTGAACTTGTTTTTGTGTCATGATCCTACTTCAAGAACTTTCAAGCCATCCAAGATCCTTTGAAGCGAGATCATTTCTTGTCACTTCCAGTAGGTTTACCTACTAAACTTGAGGTAGTAATGATGTTCATAACATCATTCGATTCATATATATATAACTATCTTATTCGAAGATTTAAACTTGTAATCACTAGAACATAGTTTAGTATATTCTAAATTTGTTCGCAAACAAAGTTAATCCTTCTAACTTGACTTTTAAAATCAACTAAACACATGTTCTATATCTATATGATATGCTAACTTAATGATTTAAAACCTGGAAACACGAAAAACACCGTAAAACCGAATTTACGCCGTCGTAGTAACACCGCGGGCTGTTTTGGGTTAGTTAATTAAAAACTATGATAAACTTTGATTTAAAAGTTGTTATTCTGAGAAAATGATTTTTATTATGAACATGAAACTATATCCAAAAATTATGGTTAAACTCAAAGTGGAAGTATATTTTCTAAAATGGTCATCTAGACGTCGTTCTTTCGACTGAAATGACTACCTTTACAAAAATGACTTGTAACTTATTTTTCCGACTATAAACCTATACTTTTCTGTTTAGATTCATAAAATAGAGTTCAATATGAAACCATATCAATTTGATTCACTCAAAACGGATTTAAAGTGAAGAAGTTATGGGTAAAACAAGATTGGATAATTTTTCTCATTTTAGCTACGTGAAAATTGGTAACAAATCTATTCCAACCATAACTTAATCAACTTGTATTGTATATTATGTAATCTTGAGATACCATAGACACGTATAAAATGTTTCGACCTATCATGTCGACATATCTATATATATTTCGGAACAACCATAGACACTCTATATGTGAATGTTGGAGTTAGCTATACAGGGTTGAGGTTGATTCCAAAATATATATAGTTTGAGTTGTGATCAATACTGAGATACGTATACACTGGGTCGTGGATTGATTCAAGATAATATTTATTGATTTATTTCTGTACATCTAACTGTGGACAACTAGTTGTAGGTTACTAACGAGGACAGCTGACTTAATAAACTTAAAACATCAAAATATATTAAAAGTGTTGTAAATATATTTTAAACATACTTTGATATATATGTATATATTGTTATAGGTTCGTGAATCAACCAGTGGCCAAGTCTTACTTCCCGACGAAGTAAAAATCTGTGAAAGTGAGTTATAGTCCCACTTTTAAAATCTAATATTTTTGGGATGAGAATACATGCAGGTTTTATAAATGATTTACAAAATAGACACAAGTACGTGAAACTACATTCTATGGTTGAATTATCGAAATCGAATATACCCCTTTTTATTAAGTCTGGTAATCTAAGAATTAGGGAACAGACACCCTAATTGACGCGAATCCTAAAGATAGATCTATTGGGCCTAACAAACCCCATCCAAAGTACCGGATGCTTTAGTACTTCGAAATTTATATCATATCCGAAGGGTGTCCCAGAATGATGGGGATATTCTTATATATGCTTCTTGTTAATGTCGGTTACCAGGTGTTCACCATATGAATGATTTTTATCTCTATGTATGGGATGTGTATTGAAATATGAAATCTTGTGGTCTATTATTATGATTTGATATATATAGGTTAAACCTATAACTCACCAACATTTTTGTTGACGTTTTAAGCATGTTTATTCTTAGGTTATTATTAAGAGCTTCCGCTGTCGCATACTTAAATAAGGACGAGATTTGGAGTCCATGCTTGTATGATATTGTGTAAAAACTGCATTCAAGAAACTTATTTTGTTGTAACATATTTGTATTGTAAACCATTATGTAATGGTCATGTATAAACAGGATATTTTAGATTATCATTATTTGATAATCTACGTAAAGCTTTTTAAACCTTTATTGATGAAATAAAGGTTATGGTTTGTTTTAAAATGAATGCAGTCTTTGAAAAACGTCTCATATAGAGGTCAAAACCTCGCAACGAAATCAATTAATATGGAACGTTTTTAATCAATAAGAACGGGACATTTCAGTTGGTATCCGAGCGTTGGTCTTAGAGAACCAGAAAAATTTGCATTAGTGTGTCTTATCGAGTTTGTTAGGATGCATTAGTGTGTCTGGACTTCGACCGTGTTTTCTTTAAAAATGATTGCTTAATATTTTTGTTGGAAACTATATATTATTAACATGTAAATATTATGTGATATATTAATCTCTTAATGTGTTTGATATTATGTGATAGATGTCTACCTCTAGAACAAGTCCCATTGACTCACCTAATAATAATGAAGAGTCAAATGTAAATTGGAATGATTCGTGGACTGATTCACAAGTTCCCGAAGAGGATCCGGAAGAAGAGTCGGAACCAGAAGAAGAATCGGAACCGGAAGATGAATCGGAACCGGATGAAGAAATAGAACCGGTGGGGGAAATAATAAAACGGTTAAGTAAAAGAAAATCCTCAACCAACCGACCAAGGTTAATTATGGTCAATGGTGTTTCCGCTAAGGAAGCAAAATATTGGGAGGATTACCAATTCTCCGATGAATCAGATTCTGACGAGAATTCCGATGATATTATAGAAATTACCCCAACTGAATTTAAAAAGGCAAAAGAAAATAATAAGGGAAAGGGCATAAAAATAGAGAAATCTAATTCCAACCCCGATGAACTTTATATGTATTGTCAACCCCCGAAGTCCTTAAGTTGTGACAATAACCCGGGAACCTCTAAACCACCAGGTTTTTCTAAACCAATGTGGAAAACGACGGCTCGTATTAGGGGAACATCATATATCCCTAGAAACTTGGAAAAACGAACCAAAACCGAACAAGAAGAAACGAGCGAGTCGGAATAAGATAGTTGTATTCGTGTGGTGTAATATATGTAATATAGTGTGCTTATGCTTTATGATATATGTAAAAATTGCTTGTATTAATAAGTATTTTTTTTTATGAATCTAACTCTTGTCTATTTTACAGTATAAAAACACAAAATGGATAGACAACCCAATATTTTAAGAGACCTACCCGGAGACATGATTGATGAAATCTTGTCTAGAGTCGGTCAGAATTCCTCGGCACAACTATTTAAGGCGAGATCAGTTTGTAAGACATTCGAAGAACGTTCCAAGAATGCCTTGGTTTATAAAAGACTTTCGTTCGAAAGATGGGGGATATCACATTGGGAAATCCATAAGTTACGATGTGTTTACTTTGACGCATATATTGCGGGGAACCCAAATGCTATTTTACGCAACGGGTTAAGAAATTATTTTGACTCAGTATATCCGAATATAGGACTTCATGATTTAGAAAAAGCGGCTAACATGCAACATAAAGAAGCATGTTATGCTTACGGGTTAGTAATGTTCGCTTCTCACCAAAGTGAGAACAAGAACATCGGGCTACAACTATTAAACAAAACATTCCCACAAGTGACGGAGTCGGTAATTGGGGTAAGAAATGAGGTTTTTAGATTGTTACGGGACTGTTGGACATTACGTAACCCTCGTCCCTTTGACGACGTTACAACACGCTGTCTTATCAACGGCCATAACGGTTATGTTCCACAAGACCAAGGATGGGAAGTAGTCCTAGTAAAACCAGAATGCATGACTTGTTTCTGGACGTATGAATTACGTGTCTTTATTGCCTTTGCTGAACGACTTGTGTACTAGCTAGAATTATCTTCACAACTATCTTGTATCAAAGTTATTGTGTGCTATATTTCATGCTTTATGTAAAATAAGCGGTATTGTTAGTTTGTAAAATATTGTATAAAAGTTTGAACGCGAAATATTATTATAATCAGTTTTTCATATAGAATTGTAGTAGTTGAATTGTATATTAGCTACTAAGTATGAACTTAACGGGTAGGTACTACCCGAATTTAAACTTATAAAACGCTAATATGAAGAAAAAGCTTTTATAAATGAGTTCATATTATGCTACGAAATACTATTAACTACTCTTAATATTCTGTATGATTAACTTGTTCCATTTGACTATTTTGAAGGAAATGGCACCGACTACTCGACACACCGTGAATATGAATGAAGAGGAATTCCGTACTTTTCTAGCTTCAAACATAGCCGCAGTACAGGCTGCGCTACATACCAACAATAACCTTGGATCTAGCAGTACAGGAAATCGTGTAGGATGCACCTACAAAGAATTCACTGCCTGCAAACCTTTGGAATTTGATGGAACCGAAGGACCGATCGGATTGAAACGGTGGACCGAGAAGGTCGAATCGGTGTTTGCCATAAGTAAGTGTACTGAAGAGGACAAAGTGAAGTACGCTACACATACCTTCACAGGTTCTGCGTTAACATGGTGGAATACCTATCTAGAGCAAGTGGGACAAGATGATGCGTACGCACTACCGTGGTCAGCATTCAAGCACTTGATGAACGAGAAGTACCGTCCCAGAATCGAGGTCAATAAGCTCAAGACAGAACTTAGAGGGTTACGAACCCAAGGATTTGATATTACCACGTACGAAAGACGATTCACAGAATTGTGCCTATTGTGTCCGGGAGCATTCGAAGATGAGGAAGAGAAGATCGACGCGTTTGTGAAAGGATTACCGGAAAGAATCCAAGAAGATATAAGTTCACACGAGCCCGCCTCCATACAACAGGCATGTAGAATGGCTCACAAACTAGTGAATCAGATTGAAGAAAGAATTAAAGAATAGACTGCTGAAGAGGCCAATGTGAAGCAAGTCAAAAGAAAGTGGGAGGAAAACGGTGATAAGAATCACCAATACAACAACAACAGCAATTACAACAATAATCGCAACAATTATCCCAACAATCGCAACATCAATCGCAACTATAACAAACGGCCCAACAACAACAACAACAACAACAACAACAGCAACTACAACAATCATCCCAACAACAATAATAACCGCAACAACAACAACAATCAGAAGCAGCTATGCCAAAGGTGTGAAAAGTATCACTCGGGGTTCTGCACCAAATTTTGCAACAAGTGTAAAAGAAATGGTCACAGCGCGGCGAAGTGTGAGGTCTACGGACTAGGGGTTAATAGAACGAAAGGAACAAATGGTGTCGGAACGAGTAATGGCGGAGCAAGTAGTGTCGGAGCAAGTTATGCCAATGTAGTTTGTTATAAATGTGGAGAACCGGGCCATATTATTAGAAATTGCCCGAACCAGGAGAACACGAATGGACAAGGCCGCGAAAGGGTTTTCAATATTAATGCGGCAGAGGCACAGGAAGACCCGGAGCTTGTTACGGGTACGTATCTTATTGACAATAAATCTGCTTACGTTTTATTTGATTCGGGTGCGGATAGAAGCTATATGAGTAGAGATTTTTGTGCTAAATTAAGTTGTCCATTGACGCCTTTGGATAGTAAATTTTTACTCAAATTAGCAAATGGTAAATTAATTTCAGCAGATAATATATGTCGGAATCAAAAAATTAAACTGGTTAGCGAAACATTTAAGATTGATTTGATACCAGTAGAGTTAGGGAGTTTTGATGTAATAATAGGTATGGACTGGTTGAAAGAAGTGAAAGCAGAGATCGTTTGTTACAAAAATGCAATTCGGATTATACGAGAAAAAGGAAAATCCTTAATGGTGTACGGAGAAAAGGGCAACACGAAGCTACATATTATTAGTAATTTGAAGGCACAAAAACTAATAAGAAAAGGTTGCTATGCTGTTCTAGCACACGTCGAGAAAGTACAAACTGAAGAAAAGAGCATCAATGATGTTCCCATTGCAAAAGAATTTCCCGATGTATTTCCGAAAGAATTACCGGGATTACCCCCACAGCGATCCGTTGAATTTCAAATAGATCTTGTACCAGGAGCTGCACCAATAACTCGTGCTCCTTACAGACTCGCACCCAGCGAGATGAAAGAACTGCAAAGCCAATTACAAGAACTTTTAGAGCGTGGTTTCATTCGACCAAGTACATAACCGTGGGGAGCTCCTGTTTTGTTTGTCAAGAAGAAAGATGGTACATTCAGGTTGTGTATCGACTACCGAGAGTTGAACAAACTTACCATCAAGAACCGCTACCCACTACCGAGAATCGACGACTTATTTGATCAACTACAAGGCTCGTCTGTTTATTCAAAGATTGACTTACGTTTCGGGTATCATCAAATGCGGGTGAAAGAAGATGATATTCCAAAGACTGCTTTCAGAACACGTTACGGTCATTACGAGTTTATGGTCATGCCGTTTGGTTTAACTAATGCACCAGCTGTGTTCATGGACCTTATGAACCGAGTGTGTGGACCATACCTTGACAAGTTTGTCATTGTTTTCATTGATGACATACTTATTTACTCAAAGAATGACCAAGAACACGGTGAACATTTGAGAAAGGTGTTAGAAGTATTGAGGAAGGAAGAATTGTACGCTAAGTTTTCAAAGTGTGCATTTTAGTTGGAAGAAGTTCAATTTCTCGGTACAAAGAAGGTATTAAGGTGGATCCGGCAAAGATAGAAAATGTTGAAAAGTGGAAAACCCCGAAAACTCCGAAACACATACGCCAGTTTTTAAGACTAGCTGGTTACTACAGAAGGTTCATCCAAGACTTTTCCAGAATAGCAAAACCCTTGACTGCATTAACGCATAAAGGGAAGAAATTTGAATGGAATGATGAACAAGAGAAAGCATTTCAGTTATTGAAGAAAAAGCTAACTACGGCACCTATATTGTCATTGCCTGAAGGGAATGATGATTTTGTGATTTATTGTGATGCATCAAAGTAAGGTCTCGGTTGTGTATTAATGCAACGAACGAAGGTGATTGCTTATGCGTCTAGACAATTGAAGATTCACGAACAAAATTATACGACGCATGATTTGGAATTAGGCACGGTTGTTTTTGCATTAAAGACTTGGAGGCACTACTTATATGGGGTCAAAAGTATTATATATACCGACAAAAAAAGTCTTCAACACATATTTAATCAGAAACAACTGAATATGAGGCAGCGTAGGTGGATTGAATTATTGAATGATTACGACTTTGAGATTCGTTACCACCCGGGAAAGGCAAATGTGGTAGCCGATGCCTTGAGCAGGAAGGACAGAGAACCCATTCGAGTAAAATCTATGAATATAATGATTCATAATAACCTTACTACTCAAATAAAGGAGGCGCAACAAGGAGTTTTAAAAGAGGGAAATTTAAAGGATGAAATACCCTAAGGATCGGAGAAACATCTTAATATTCGAGAAGACGGAAGCCGGTATAGGGCTGAAAGGATTTGGGTACCAAAATTTGGAGATATGAGAGAAATGGTACTTAGAGAAGCTCATAAAACCAGATACTCAATACATCCTGGAACGGGGAAGATGTACAAGGATCTCAAGAAACATTTTTGGTGGCCGGGTATGAAAGCCGATGTTGCTAAATACGTACGAGAATGTTTGACGTGTTCTAAGGTCAAAGCTGAGCATCAGAAACCATCAGGTCTACTTCAACAACCTGAAATCCCGGAATGGAAATGGGAAAACATTACCATGGATTTCATCATTAAATTGCCAAGGACTGCAAGTGGTTTTGATACTATTTGGGTAATAGTTGATCGTCTCACCAAATCAGCACACTTCCTGCCAATAAGAGAAGATGACAAGATGGAGAAGTTAGCACGACTGTATTTGAAGGAAGTCGTCTCCAGACATGGAATACCAATCTCTATTATCTCTGATAGGGATGGCAGATTTATTTCAAGATTCTGGCAGACATTACAGCAAGCATTAGGAACTAGCCTAGACATGAGTACTGCCTATCATCTACAAACTGATGGGCAGAGCGAAAGGACGATACAAATGCTTGAAGACATGCTACAAGCATGTGTTATTGATTTCGGAAACAGTTGGGATCGACATCTACCATTAGCAGAATTTTCCTACAACAACAGCTACCATTCAAGCATTGAGATGGCGCCTTTTGAAGCACTTTATGGTAGAAAGTGCAGGTCTCCGATTTGTTGGAGTGAAGTGGGGGATAGACAGATTACGAGTCCGGAGATTATACAAGAAACTACCGAGAAGATCATCCAAATTCAACAACGGTTGAAAACCGCCCAAAGTCGACAAAAGAGCTACGCTGACATTAAAAGAAAAGATATAGAATTTGAAATTGGAGAGATGGTCATGCTTAAAGTTGCACCTTGGAAAGGCGTTGTTCGATTTGGTAAACGAGGGAAATTAAATCCAAGGTATATTGGACCATTCAAGATTATTGATCGTGTCGGACCAGTAGCTTACCGACTTGAGTTACCTCAACAACTCGCGGCTGTACATAACACTTTCCACGTCTCGAATTTGAAGAAATGTTTTGCTAAAGAAGATCTCACTATTCCGTTAGATGAAATTCAAATCAACGAAAAACTCCAATTCATCGAAGAACCCGTCGAAACAATGGATCGTGAGGTTAAAAGACTTAAGCAAAACAAGATACCAATTGTTAAGGTTCGATGGAATGCTCGTAGAGGACTCGAGTTCACCTGGGAGCGTAAAGATCAGATGAAGAAGAAATACCCGCATCTATTTCCAGAAGATTCATCAACACCTTCAACAGCTTAAAATTTCGGGACGAAATTTATTTAACGGGTAGGTACTGTAGTGACCCGAACTTTTCCATGTTTATATATATTAATTGAGATTGATATTTACATGATTAAATGTTTCCAACATGTTAAGCAATCAAACTTGTTAAAACTTGATTAATTGAAATATGTTTCATATAGACAATTGACCACCCAAGTTGACCGGCGATTCACGAACGTTAAAACTTGTAAAAATGACATGACGATATATATATGGATATACATATGGTTAACACGAGATTATGATAAGTAAGTATCTCCATAAGTATATTAACAATGAGTTATATACATATAAACAAGACTACTAACTTAAGGATTTCGAAACGAGACATATATGTAACGATTATCGTTGTAACGACATTTAAATGTATATATATCATATTAAGATATATTAATATATCATAATATCATGATAATATAATTATTTAACATCTCATTAGATATAATAAACAATGGGTTAACAACATTAATTGAGATCGTTAACTTAGAGGTTTCAAAACAACACTTACATGTAACGACTAACGATGACTTAACGACTCAGTTAAAATGTATATACATGTAGTGTATTTAGATGTATTAAAATACTTTTGGAAGACTTCAAGACATATATCAAAACACTCATACTTAACGAAAATGGTTACAGTTACTTTTCCATTCTTTTCTTTCATCAAGAATTCTAGTCGTATTCTTACCCGTATTATACACAGCTTCAAAATGTACTTACTATGAGTATATACCAATAGGAACTAGCATGGGATTCCACTCTTGATTATGTCATGTATGACTAATCAATTTTAACTTCTACCATGAGCTAGTCAACTAACTAGAACTCCTTTTAACCCCACTCACCACTCACCAATTACCACTCATCATTCACTCCATTTCACTTCCAATTCTCTTTCTAATTCTCTCTCAACACACACACACTATTATGAACGTATTTTTCCAGTAGTTAATCATCATCTTCATCAAAAATCACTTCAAGAATCAAGCTATAATCATCATAGGAAGAACACTTCAAGAACACTTCAAAAATCCCTTCAAGTTTACTAATTTACTTCCAAGCTTTCTAATCCATTCCAAGTAATCATATAAGATCAAGAAACCTTTGTTATATACAGTAGGTTATCTTTCTTATTCAAGGTAATATTCATATTCAAACTTTGATTCAATTTCTATAACTATAAACTATCTTAATTTGAGTAAAAATCTTACTTGAACTTGTTTTTGTGTCATGATCCTACTTCAAGAACTTTCAAGCCATCCAAGATCCTTTGAAGCTAGATCATTTCTTGTCACTTCCAGTAGGTTTACCTACTAAACTTGAGGTATTAATGATGTTCATAACATCATTCGATTCATACATATAAAGCTATCTTATTCGAAGGTTTAAACTTGTAATCACTAGAACATAGTTTAGTTAATTCTAAACTTGTTCGCAAATAAAAGTTAATCCTTCTAACTTGACTTTTAAAATCAACTAAACACATGTTCTATATCTATATTATATGCTAACTTAATGATTTAAAACCTGGAAACACGAAAAACACCGTAAAACCGAATTTACGCCGTCGTAGTAACACCGCGGGCTGTTTTGGGTTAGTTAATTAAAAACTATGATAAACTTTGATTTAAAAGTTGTTATTCTGAGAAAATGATTTTTATTATGAACATGAAACTATATCCAAAAATTATGGTTAAACTCAAAGTGGAAGTATGTTTTCTAAAATGGTCATCTAGACGTCGTTCTTTCGACTGAAATGACTACCTTTACAAAAACGACTTGTAACTTATTTTTCCAACTATAAACCTATACTTTTCTGTTTATATTCATAAAATAGAGTTCAATATGAAACCATAGCAATTTGATTCACTCAAAACAGATTTAAAATGAAGAAGTTATGGGTAAAACAAGATTGGATAATTTTTCTCATTTTAGCTACGTGAAAATTGGTAACAAATCTATTCCAACCATAACTTAATCAACTTGTATTGTATATTATGTAATCTTGAGATACCATAGACACGTATACAATGTTTCGACCTATCATGTCGACACATCTATATATATTTCTGAACAACCATAGACACTCTATATGTGAATGTTGGAGTTAGCTATACAGGGTTGAGGTTGATTCCAAAATATATATAGTTTGAGTTGTGATCAATACTGAGATACGTATACACTGGGTCGTGGATTGATTCAAGATAATATTTATTGATTTATTTCTGTACATCTAACTGTGGACAACTAGTTGTAGGTTACTAACGAGGACAGCTGACTTAATAAACTTAAAACATCAAAATATATTAAAAGTGTTGTAAATATATTTTAAACATACTTTGATATATATGTATATATTGTTATAGGTTCGTGAATCAACCAGTGGCCAAGTCTTACTTCCCGACGAAGTAAAAATCTGTGAAAGTGAGTTATAGTCCCACTTTTAAAATCTAATATTTTTGGGATGAGAATACATGCAGGTTTTATAAATGATTTACAAAATAGACACAAGTACGTGAAACTACATTCTATGGTTGAATTATCGAAATCGAATATGCCCCTTTTTATTAAGTCTGGTAATCTAAGAATTAGGGAACAGACACCCTAATTGACGCGAATCCTAAAGATAGATCTATTGGGCCTAACAAACCCCATCCAAAGTACCGGATGCTTTAGTACTTCGAAATTTATATCATATCCGAAGGGTGTCCCGGAATGATGGGGATATTCTTATATAAGCATCTTGTTAATGTCGGTTACCAGGTGTTCACCATATTAATGATTTTTATCTCTATGTATGGGATGTGTATTGAAATATGAAATCTTGTAGTCTATTATTATGATTTGATATATATAGGTTAAACCTATAACTCACCAACATTTTTGTTGACGTTTAAAGCATGTTTATTCTCAGGTGATTATTAAGAGCTTCCGCTGTCGCATACTTATTTTGTTGTATGATATTGTGTAAAAACTGCATTCAAGAAACTTATTTTGTTGTAACATATTTGTATTGTAAACCATTATGTAATGGTCGTGTATAAACAGGATATTTTAGATTATCATTATTTGATAATCTACGTAAAGCTTTTTAAACCTTTATTGATGAAATAAAGGTTATGGTTTGTTTTAAAATGAATGCAGTCTTTGAAAAACGTCTCATATAGAGGTCAAAACCTCGCAATGAAATAAATTAATATGGAACGTTTTTAATCAATAAGAACGGGACATTTCATATTGTGTGCTATATTTTATGCTATATGTAAAATAGCAGTATTGTAAATTTGTAAAATATTGTATATAAGTTTGAATGTGAAATATTATTGTAATCAGTGTTTCATATAGAATTGTAGTAGTTGAATTGTATATTAGCTACTAAGTATGAACTTAACGGGTAGGTACTACCCGAATGGAAAATTATAAAACGTTAATATGAAGAAAAAGCTTTTATAAATAAGTTCATATTATGCTACGAAATACTATTGACTACTCTTAATATTCTATATGATTAACTTAATTCTTTTGGCTATTTTTGAAGGAAATGGCACCGACTACTCGTCAGAACTTGAACATGAGCGAGGAAGACTTCCGTGTTTTCCTTGCTACGAACATAGCCACAGTGCAGGCTGCAATGCAAAATAACAACAATAACTCTGGTTCTAGCAGTGGAACTAATTTCACAAGAAATCGTGTAGGATGCTCCTACAAAGAATTCACTGCCTGCAAACCTTTGGAATTCGATGGAACCGAGGGTCCAATCGGATTAAAACAGTGGACTGAAAAGGTTGAATCGGTGTTTGCCATAAGTAAATGTACTGAAGAAGATAAAGTAAAGTACGCTACACATGACTTCACAGGTACTGCGTTAACATGGTGGAACACCTACCTCGAGCAGGTGGGACAAGATGTTGCTTATGCACTACTGTGGTCAGCATTCAAGCATTTGATGAACGTGAAGTACCGTCCCAGAAACGAGGTCAATAAGCTCAAGGTAGAGCTTAGAGGGTTATAAACACAAGGATTTTATATTACCACGTACGAACGACGATTCACTGAGTTGTGCCTATTGTGTCCGGGAGCGTTCGAAGATGAAGAAGAGAAAATTGATGCATTTATAAAAGGGTTACCAGAAAGGATTCAAGCAGATGTGAGTTCACACGAGCCCGCCTCCATACAAAAAGCAAGTCGAATGGCTCATAAACTCATAAATCAGATTGAGGGAAGAATTAAAGAGCAGGCGGCCGAAGAAGCCAACACGAAACAAGTTAAGAGGAAGTAGGAAGAAAACAGTGACAAGAGTCACCAACAAAACAACAGTAACTATCGCTTCAACAACCAACACAGCAATCACAACTACAATCGCCCCATTTTTCACAAAAACAAACGCAACAACAACTATCCTAACAACAACAACAACCACAATAACCGTCCTAACAACAATAACAATCGCAACAACAACCAAATCAATAACAATAATGGCAACAACAATCAGAACAATAAATGTCTAAGGCGTGGAGGGTATCATCCAGATAAGTTCTGTGTAGTAGTGTGTACCAAGTGTAACAGAACCGGACATAGTGTAATGAAGTGTGATGTCTATGGACCAAAGACATATAAAAATAACAGAACAAATAATTCCATTATTTTTTACGGATGCGGAAAGCCGGGCCATTTCAGCAAAGCATGCCCTAATCAAGGGAATAATAATGGGTAAGGCCATGGACGAGTCTTCAACATTAATTCGGCAGAAGTGCAGGAAGACCCAAAGCTTATTACGGGTACGTTTCTTATTGAAGATAAATCTGCTTATGTTTTATTTGATTCGGGTGCGGATAGAAGCTATATGAGTAGAGATTTTTGTGCCAAATTAAATTGTCCATTAATGCCTTTGGATAATAAATTTTTACTCGAATTAGCAAACGGTAAACTAATTACAGCAGATAAAGTATGTCGGGATAGAGAAATTAAACTGGTTGACGAAACGTTTAAGATTGAATTAATACCAGTCGAGTTAGGGAGTTTTGACGTAATAATTGGCATGGACTGGTTGAAAAAGGTGAGAGCAGAGGTCGTTTGTTACAAAAATGCGATTCGCATTATGCGCGAAAAAGGAAAACCTTTAATGGTGTACGGAGAAAAGAACAACGCGAAGTTAAATCTTATTAGTAGTTTGAAGGCGCAAAAACTAATAAGAAAAGGTTACTATGTCATTCTAGCACACATCGAAGAAGTCAAACCTAAAGAAAAGAACATCAGTGATGTTCCCGTCGCAAAAGAATTTCCCGATGTATTTCTGAAAGAATTACCGGGACTACCTCCACACCGATCTGTTGAATTTCAAATAGATCTCGTACCAGGAGCTGCACCAATAGCTCGTGCTCCATACAGACTCGCACCCAACAAAATGAAGGAACTCCAAAGCTAATTACAAGAACTTTTAGAGCGTGGTTTTATACGACCAAGCACATCACCGTGGAGAGCTCCTGTTTATTTGTCAAAAAGAAGGATGGTACATTCAGATTGTGTATCGACTACTGAGAGTTGAACAAACTTACCATCAGGAACCGTTATCCACTACCGAGAATCGACGATTTATTTGATTAACTACATGGCTCATCAGTTTATTCGAAGATCGATTTATGTTCCGAGTATCATCAAATGCGGGTGAAGGAGGATGATATTCCAAAGACTTCTTTTGGAACGCATTACGGTCATTACGAGTTTATGGTTATGCCGTTTGGATTGACTAACGCACCAGCTATGTTCATAGACCTCATGAACCGAGTGTGTGGGCCATATCTTGATAAATTTGTTATTGTTTTCATCGATGACATACTCATTTACTCAAAGAATGATCAAGAGCACGAAGAACATTTGAGAAAAGTGCTAGAATTATTGAGGAAGGAACAACTGTACGAAAAATTTTCAAAGTGTGCATTTTGGTTGGTAGAAGTTCAATTCCTCGGTCACATAGTGAACAAAGAAGGTATTCAAGTAGATCCGGCAAAGATTGAAACCGTTGAAAAGTGGGAAATCCCGAAAACTCCGAAGCATATACGCCAATTTTTAGGACTGGCTGGTTACTACAGAAGGTTCATCCAAGATTTTTCCAAAATAGCAAAACCCTTGACTGCATTAACGCATAAATGGAAGAAATTTGAATGGAAGGATGAGCAGGAGAAAGCGTTTCAATTGTTGAAGAAAAAGTTAACTGCGGCACCTATATTGTCATTGCCTGAAGGGATCGATGACTTTGTGATATATTGTGACGCCTCAAAGCAAGGCCTCGGTTGTGTATTAATACAATGAACGAAGGTAATTGCTTATGCGTCTAGACAATTGAAGATTCACGAGCAGAATTATATGACACACGATTTGGAATTGGGCGCTGTTGTTTTTGCATTAAAGACTTGGGGGCACTACTTATATGGGGTCAAAAGTATTATATATACCGACCACAAAAGTCTCCAACACATATTAAATCAGAAACAACTGAACATGAGGCAGCGTAGGTGGATTGAGTTATTGAATGATTACAATTTCGAGATTCGTTACCACCTGGGGAAGGCGAATGTGGTAGCCGATGCTTTGAGTAGATAGGACAGAGAACCTATACGGGTAAAAGCTATGAATATAATTATTCTTACTAACCTTACTACTCAAATAAAGGAGGCACAATAGGGAGTTTTAAAAGAAGGAAAGTTGAAGAATGAAATACCCAAAGGATCGGAGAAACATCTTAATATTCAGGAAGATGGAACCCGGTATAGGGATGAAAGAATTTGGGTACCAAAGTTTGGAGATGTAAGATAAATGGTACTTAGGGAAGCACACAAAACCATATTACTCAATATATCCCGGAGCGAGAAAGATGTACAAAGATCTCAAGAAACACTTTTGGTGGCCGGGTATGAAAGCCGATATTTCTAGATACGTAGGAGAATGTTTGACGTGTTCTAAGGTCAAAGCTGAACATCAGAAACCATCAGGTCTACTTCAACAACCCGAAATCCTGGAATGGAAATGGGAAAACATTATCATGGATTTCATTACTAAATTGTCAAGGACTGCAAGTGGTTATGATACTATTTGGGTAATAGTCGATCGTCTCACCAAGTCAGTACACTTTCTGCCAATGAGAGAAGATGATAAAATGGAAAAATTGGCACGTTTATACTTGAAGGAAGTTGTCTCCAGACATGGCATCTATTATCTCTGATAGGGATGGCAGATTTGTTTCAAGATTTTGGCAGACATTACAACAAGCATTGGGAACTCGTCTAGACATGAGTACTGCATGTCATCCACAAACTGATGGGCAAATTAAAAGGATGATACAGACCATTGAAGACATGCTACGAGCATTGTTATTGATTTCGGCAACAGTTGGGATCGACATCTACCGTTAGCAGAATTTTCCTACAACAACAGTTACCATTCGAGTATTGAGATGGCGCCATTTGAAGCACTTTATGGTAGAAAGTGCAGGTCTTCGATTTGTTGGAGTGAAGTCGGAGATAGACAAATTACGGGTCCGAACATAATCCAAGAAACTATCGAGAAAATCATTCAAATACAACAACGATTGAAAACCGCCCAAAGTCGACAAAAGAGCTACATAGATAGTAAAAGAAAAGATATAGAATTTGAAATTGGTGACATGGTCATGCTTAAGGTTTCACCTTGGAAAGGCGTTGTTCGATTTGGTGAATGGGGGAAACTAAATCCAAGGTACATTGGACCATTCAAGATTATAGATCGTGTCGGACCAGTAGCCTACCGACTTGAATTACCTCAACAACTTGCCGGTGTACATGATACTTTTCACGTATCGAATCTGAAGAAATGCTTAGCCAAAGAAGATCTCACTATTTCTTTAGACGAAATCCAAATCAATGAAAAACTTCAATTCATTGAAGAACCAGTCGAGATAATGGATCGTGAGGTTAAAGGACTTAAGCAAAACAAGATACCAATCGTTAAGGTTCGATGGAATGCTCTTAGAGGACCCGATTTCACCTGAGAGCGTGAAGATCAATTGAAGCTGAAATACCCGCACCTATTTCCAGAAGATGCATCAACACCTCCAACTGCTTAAAAATTTCGGGATGAAATTTATTTAACGGTTAGGTACTGTAGTGACCTGAACTTTTCCATGTTTATATATATTAAATGAAGTTGATATTTACATGATTAAATGTTTCCAACATGTTAAGCAATCAAACTTGTTAAGACTTGATTAATTGAAATAGGTTTTATGTAGACAATTGACCACCCAAGTTGACCGGCAATTCACGAACGTTAAAACTTGTAAAAACTATATGATGATATATATATGAATATGTATATAGCTAACATGATATTATGAAAAGTAAGTATCTCACTAGGTATATTAACAATGAGTTATATACATAAAATGAGACTATTAAATTATGAAACTCGAAACGATATATATAACGATTATTGTTATAGCAACGCCTTACTAAATACATATGTATCATATTATGATATATTCATTGTTGGTGATTTGTGTCACCAATATGATTTAAGTGTAATGGGATTAATTTGTTAACCAAAATAACCTTGATAAATATCGAACAAGTTTGGAAAAGTGTGGAGTGCACACTTGTTTGAACTTATCTTGATTATGACGGGGGTTCAGGGGCAGCACCCCTGATAGAGGGGTCCAAGGGGTGGCAAGCCCTAGCGGGGTCCAAGGGGCAGAGCCCCTGGCTGGGATCGAGCTGCCAGGTCTGCTCGGAATTTTTTTTTGTTTGGGTTAATATCGCTTTATTAAAAATGTGATAAAATTTGATTTAAAGCTTTCAACAACATTAAATGAGATCGTTAACTTAAAGCTTTCAAAAACAACACTAACATGTAACGACTAACGATGACTTAACGACTCAGTTAAAATGAATATACATGTAGTGTATTAAGATGTATTAGTACACTTTTGAAAGACTTCAAGACACATATCAAAGTAATTCTACTTAGCAAACATGCTTACAATTACATTTCCATTCATTTTCATCAACAATTCTACTCGTAGTCATTCAGTATTCGTATTATACACAGCTTCTAGACGTACTTACTATGAGTATATACCAATAGGAACTAGCATGGGATTCAACTATTGATTATGTCATGCATGACTAATCAAATTTAACTTCTACCATGAACTAGTCAACTAACTAGAACTCCTTTTAACCCCACTCACCACTCATCATTCACCACTCACCAATCAATCCATTTCACTTCCAATTCTCTTTCTAATTCTCTCTTAACACCTACACACACTTATGAATGAATTTTTCCAGTAAACTAATCATCAACTTCATAAAAAATTACTTCAAGAATCAAGCTATAATCATCACAGGAAGAACACTTCAAGAACACTTCAAAAATCCTTTCAAGTTTACTTGTTTACTTCCAAGCTTTCTAATCCATTCCAAGTAATCATCTAAGATCATGAAACCTTTGTTATTTATAGTAGGTTATCTTTCTTATTCAAGGCAATATTCATATTCAAACTTTTATTCGATTTCTATAACTATAAACTATCTTAATTCGAGTAAAAATCTTACTTGAACTTGTTTTTGTGTCATGATCCTACTTCAAGAACTTTCAAGCCATCCAAGATCCTTTGAAGCTAGATCATTTCTTGTCACTTCCAGTAGGTTTACCTACTAAACTTGACGTAGTAATGATGTTGTTGGTCCCTTGATAACAACAGGAGTATTGTAGAGGGGGGGTGAATACAATTTCTTTTCAATTAACTAAACAGTTAAACTTGATTAGTATTCAATCATGAAAATAAATAGAGTCACATGTAATTTTCAAAAGTTATTCTTTATTGATTAAATCACAAAGAATCACAACTATCCTTGGCGGAATGATAGTTGGTTGATACAGATTACCTAGATTATAGCTAAGAGGTAAACTAACAGCTATTACATATTTTGACTCTATAAAATAAACCCACACCACTAATAGTAACAATAGTGGATACAACAATTTATAGTAGTCCTATTAACCGTGTATTGGTTCTATTGTCCACTGGTACATAGGATGTCTGTACTTGTGAAGACAACTATATCAGAGAGCATGCTCTATTCTTTCCTCTTTGGTAGCTATTTGCAGGAACACCCCAATTCAGTTTGGCACCACTATTTTATTAAACAAATAGAATGTTGTGTTCCCTAGGTGATGAAAAAGTATAACCCATGTCTGCACATGCGTTAACCTTCTGCATTCCCACGTGGTCTTGTAAGGTCACTTGTCAGCCGTCGACGCATGTCCTTTTCTGTTCAACTTTGTCTTTGACTTCTGTTGAATAGTACCATTGATGTAGACCACTCGGGAAATGACTATGCTTATAATGGAGCATAGCTGTCTTGTGTAGTGAGCTGCATTCCAGCTGTGCTGGTTCTTCACTGCTGAGCCACTTCATGTTCTAGATTTGCTGAGTACACATCCTGTGCTGATTGAAGAACACTGTCTACCTTGTGCTGGTAGACTGAGCAGCAAACTAAACACTCGACACAGCTACATCTGTTTTCTATACATGAACAAACTTCTGCTGACTGCACATAACACTTTAGTGCAAATAAATTACAATTTTGTCATAATTAAATCCTTAATTATTTTAGGGACTCAACAATCTCCCCCTATTTGATGATGACAAAACCTTTGACATGTAGAGAAAACACTAAAATCAGCACAGAGGGACCAAAAAAAAAATAGGCAGTAAATTTGTCCCTTTTTAAATTTGTTTTGGGATCTTTTGCTGAGTTATCCATATCTTATAATTTGATATGATTTTGAAGATAAACTCATTTCACTTTTATTGCAACACAATATGTACAGTAATTACAATATGTACAGTAATTACAACAACAACAGAATGAAAAGTGAATTAAACAAAAGCTACAATTTGAGCACATAGGAGACTATCTATCTTTATCTTTTTCTCGTTCTTCTTCAGATAGCTCCTCTTGTTTGATTCTTCAGGCTTCAGGGAACAGATAAGGTACATCAGCAGGGTCAAACACAGGGATATGAGGAGGTAGAATGATGGGGCCTTTTCCGGTTGGTCCTTCACCAGTGGATTGCTTTCCTTTAGGTTTTTGAGAGAGGACTTCATCTACATTCACCACTGGTGCATTCCCAAACCTTGTTGCTTTCTTGAAGAGCTGTTGGAGTTCAGATTTAAGTGTATTTTTGATAGCACTTTCACCTTTACCAATGAAATACTCCAAGATCTCCATCCATTCACTAAATCCAAGGGATCTTAACTCATCATAGTTTATTCTTTCTTGAACTTTATTCTCCCTTACAATATTGAACGCTTGTTTTGACCCTCTGTTAACTTTGATGATCCTGCTGGGATTGGATCTTCTATACATCACATCACCATACCTACTCCTATAATAATGATCAGGAAATTCACTGGTACGAACAGATTCTATAGGAGCAGTAGCAGGTGCTTTCTCTGCAGCTTCAATCTTATCAAATGCCTTATCCTGTTCTTTGATAATGGCTTTGGCTAGTTCTAGGGACTCAGCCTCTTGCTTTCTATTAGCAGCCAATTTTTCTTCTATATCCTGGAGCCTTACCCTCTCAGCGAGTTCAGCATCAGCAGCCTCCCTTCTTTGAATTTCAGCTTGTAGACCCAACAAATACTCGTCGGCAGTGATTTTCAGGGATTTTACTGTTTCAATCATCTTTCTACCCTCTTCAGTTCTAAGGGCAGCACGATACTCCCTTAGATCCATACCCAGCTGGTGAGCCTCTTGAAATTGAGCTTTCTCCTCATCAGTAGAGAGCCTTTGACCACTGTTGTTTAAGTATACACCAATTTCAATGCCATAAGTCAAGGCAGTGATGTAGAGTGGCTGATCAAGGGGATGATGCAGCAACCTAACTTGATGTATCCTTTCATTGATAGCAGCTTGTCTTTGCTCAAGCAATTCCTGTACAGTGATCTCAAGCCGGTAAGCATCTCTTTCATCTGGATTCATTTTAAATAAGTCTGGCTTACCACGGGTAACTAAATCATCTTCCCAAGTTCTGTGTTTACCATGATGTTTTGGGGAAGATGGAGGATACATGATTGATTCACCTATGCCAGATGAACTCACTGGAAATTGATTGACACGATTATCTTTTGTTCTGTTAAAATAGGTGAGAGTCTGAGGAGAGATAGGTGATTGAACAAATAAATGATCTCCACTACCCAGACTGTAAAGTCAGCAGGATTAACCGTATCATTATCTTGATTAGCACCCAGCTCAACCACCTTGGCTGGGTCTTCAACACTTGTAACACCCAGCAGCACACTTCTGGCTGGGTCTTCATTCACAGCACTCCTTGCTGTGTCTTTAGTACCAGCTGACTGATTAGTATCAGCTGGTACAACCACCTCAGTATCTTCATCAGCTGCCTCAAATAAGGGTCCTTTCCTTAGGGGCTGATTGTCCCTAGGAGCAGATTTCACCCTTTGTTTATCTATGGGCATGGGTTCAGCTGATGGTTCTTATGTTGATACTGGCTCAAGTGGAGGCAGGTAGGGAACGATAGCAAGATGCTCCCCCTGAATATCATCATCATCAAGATTGATTGTTTCTACTGGCTTATGTTGTGTAGCTGGCTGTGCAGAAGATGTTTGGCGAGAAGATGAGCTGGTTTCTAACATAGCATCTAACCACTTCATAAATATGTTAGCTCTAACTCCTCTTCCTAACTTAGTGGATGCAAGACAATCTTTCATTTCTGTGGGAGTCATCCGTTTGATCCTATCTGCTCACTCAGCATACAGTTTTGCCCTCTTTTTGTCGTATTTGACCATGAATTTGGCATTTCTTTTTTGTGCATCCTTTTTGAATTTATCAATGCCAATCAGGTCATCATCAATGTCCCTCTTTTTCGGGGTCAGCCATCTCCTATGCTCAATTCTATGGCGTTTAAGAGCAACATAGGCATCCCATTTGACATTGAAGGCATCATTTAATTCTTGCTGTCTCTTCTGATGTCTTTCCAGTTTTCTTTTCATTCTTCTTTCAATAGTTTGAGAAACAACAAAAGCTTCAGCAACAGCCAGTGCAGAAACATCACTGGGCTTACTGCCAGAACCATTATCATTCACTGATGTGGCAGACATACTGGGTTGAGATTCACCAGCTGCCTATACACCAGCTTCAGTATGAGCATTGCTGGGCTTAGTGCCAGAGTCTTGACCAGTAGAGCCATCATCACCATCACCATCACCATCTCTCCTTGGTTGTTTTGGAGCCTTTTCATGCTCATGCTCCCCCTCTGATTGTTTTCTCTTTTTGAGTTTCTTTTTAGATATCTTCTCCCCCTTTTTGTCATCAGCAGGGGCAGAAAGGTGAACAGGGGAGACCTGTGCATCAAGTTCACTATCTGAATCTGGAACAGAGAATGCAAAATTGTTCCAGTCAGCAACTTCAGGAGTAAGATGGGCACCAGGATCTACGCCAAATTGTCGAAGGATGAGGTTGGAAGACCTAAATTCATTCCTTGCAACACCCATAGACATCTGCTCAACCATAGCCCTAACATCACACTGTAGGGTATCCATTCGATGCATATTTTCAACCATTTGAACATAGGCAGAAGCAGGAATCATGTTAGCCATTTGCTGCTCTTGTGAATCCAATCTATCATGTAGCACTGCATTTTCTTCATTAAGAAAAAGAATTCTGCAATTAGCAGCATCTAAATCAGCTTGAAGACGGGCAATGTCCTCAGTATATTCATTGTAAGATATGATTCGTTTCTTTAAGTCCTCCTCCTCTTCATGTTGTTTGACAATGGCAGCCACCGCAAGATCTGCAAAGGCACATACTTGTTTAAGCTGGGCTTTAATATTGGAAGTGGTAACCTGCCCAGCGTTACGTATGGATTTTGTCACACTATCAGCAATAGCAGTGCGAATGGTGGCCTGTAGATCAGGTGTAACCTCGAAGAGTGTCTTATAGACAGCCAGGGTGGAGATGTCAGCCACCTCATCAGCATTAAATTTAATATAGCTGGTTGAGGGGTGGTCAGAAGCAGCTAACACAGAACTACCTCCGTGGGGTGGTGGAGGTGGAAGGTCAGAATTTGACTCGTCACCATGATCACCATCATTTTTACCTTCACCCGAAGGTTTAGAACCACTGGTATTCTTGTCAGCATCATGAACATCATCATCAGTGAGATCCACTGGTTTATCTTTGGTACCAGTCACATTATCATGAGTGACTGGTTCATCCTTACCAGTACCTTTATCAGCATCACCATCAGAAGAAGAAGATGATGAGGAAGAAGTTGATGAATCAGAAGGTACTGGTGAATCAAGAATATTCTGCATAACATATTTACTAGTAGAGGGATCTCTGATGAACTTGAGAGGCCTCCATGTACCAGGCCATGGAGAAGCAGCTGGAGCCATGCCAAAAAATGATAATATGGCTGCTCGTTGATCTGTTCTAAAGTAGCCAACCTCTCATAAACTTCTTCTCTAGCTGGTCGATCAAGCTGAGACAATAGTTCAGTCAGCTCTTTGCGAGGCAATTTTCTGGCTGAGACTATGGCAGTTTGAGGATCAAAAGTTAGCTGATCCACCAGCAGAGCAACTCTGGGAGTAATAGACGCTCCCCGATAGATGAAGTTAGGGAAAACTTCATCAGGATCTGGCACCTGGCACACATAAGGTTTCTTCTCAGCAGAAACAGTAGCCTGAGAAGAGTCAGTAGTGGCAGAAACAGAGGTACCAGCATCCATAACGGATTTCGTAGAACCAGTAGCAGCGGTAGGTAACTGTGCAGGAGTGATGTCAAAGCTAAGGGGTATAAAATACTATTAAATTTTACTAGGAAATACTATTAAATACGATACAATTTTACACAAGATATTTATTTATTTATAGAATGGATATACTTAAACCTTTCTACAATACTTATAGGCAGTGTACCTAATCGTACAGTAGTGTAGTTTTTAGTAAGTCTGGTTCGTTCCACAGGAAAAATCTTTTAATCAAAGCTTAACGCTATATTAGTTTTATTTTATAAAAATATAAATATATATATATATAAGTAATATTATTATTATAAAGGGGGGTTTTTACCGTTTAATGACCGGTTGGTCGATTTTTAAAACTTTAGTCACAGTTAAAATAAAATGTAAAATATTAAATAAATAAAAGACTTAATTTAAAGCGTAAAATAAATAACGATAATGAAATTTAAAAAAAAGTGCGATAATTAAAAAGTACGATAATTAAAAGTGCAATTAAATACAATAATAATAAAATAAAGTGCAATAATTAGAAGTGCAATTAAATATAAAATAAAGGAAATTAAATATGAAATAAAAGAATTATGCTTATTTAAACTTCCGTAATCATGATGTTTGACGTGTTGATTTTAGTTTTATGCCCATGGGTTAATTGTTCTTTGTCCTGGATTATTTAATATGTCCATACGGATTTATCCATAATAGTCCATCAGTCATAAATATAAAGAGCGAAAGCCTTCGTCAAATTATTCTTATTCCCGAAGTCAAATATTCCAACTAATTGGGGATTCGAATTGTAACAAGGTTTTAATACTTTGTTTAATGAATACACCAGGTTATCGATTGCGTGTAAACCAAGGTTTTACTACTTTGTTAACAATTACACCAATTACCCTTGAATGTAATTCACCCCTGTTTCAACAAGTCTATTAACTATTAATCCAATTCCGTGTCCGGTAAAATGAATAATTATTGGTATTTATAGATATCCCGCCCACCGTACCCAGTCAAGCGTATGTGGTTATATATAAATACGTCGAATTATAAGTTTGTATATTAAATTAACAAGGTATTGTTTAGTTAATATAAAACCCATTAATAGCCCATAGTCTAATTTCCACAAGTGTCGTTCTTTTATCCAAACCCCAATTATGGTACAAAGCCCAATTACCCAATTTTAGTAATTAGTCCAACATCATGATTACTTCGGTATTAAATAAGCATAATAATAACTTAGCTACGAGACATTAATGAAAATAATATAAACATAACTTACAATGATTAAAAATAACGTAGCGTTACATGGACAGAATTTCGACTTACACCCTTACAACATTCGCTAACATACCCTTATTATTAGGATTTAAAATTAAAATTAAAATTAAAATATAAATTATATATATATATATATATATATATATATATATATATATATATATATATATATATATATATATATATATATATATATATTACGTATATATTGAGAGAGAGATAGATTATGGATATTTTTGCGATCAAACTGCGTTTGCTTTTATAGGGAATTGAGTCCAGGGGAACTCCGCGAGTCACGGCATTTTTGCTCTTCAAACTCCGCGAGTCGCGGAGTTTGAAATTCCAGCTCACCAGCTTTGGCTTCTTTCTTGCCGACGATTTTAAATATTAATATAATATATATATAATTTTTAAGAATTATTTATATATTATATTATATTCATGTGCATAGTTGACTTGTAATTTTTAGTCCGTTGCGTCGAGCGTTGAGAGTTGACTCTGGTCCTGGTTCCGGATTTTCGAACGTCCTTGCGTACAATTTAATATCTTGTACTTTGCGTTTTGAATCTTGTACTCTTGTAATTTTGAGACGTTTCTCATCAATAATTGGAACCTCTTTGATTGTATTTTGTACTTTTGAGCTTTTTGGTCGTTTGCATCTTCAATTCGTCGAATCTGTCTTTTGTCTTCACCTTTTATTATTTAAACGAATATCACTTGTAAATAGAACAATTACAACTAAAAGCTTGTCCTTCTTGAGGAATAATGCTATGAAATATATGTTCATTTTTAGCATTATCAAATATTCCCACACTTGAGCGTTGCTTGTCCTCAAGCAATATAGTCTTGAAATACTAGAATCACTTCTTTATTCTTCACACTTTGTACATCAGTGATTTCTATACGGCGGTATAAACAATGGTAGTAACGATATGGTTTACAGTCCCACATGACTATAAAATTTAGATCCATTAAGGAAATTGAATCTTTATGAAAACATTTGATCTTTTAAAAATTTTAATCTAGCTTTTACCCTAGATAAGTTTTCCGGAATAACCCTTCACCGGTGTTTGCAAATTGTTTTTGTGGGTTTGGTGGTTTTCAGATTTGAAAATTTTAGCTCAAAACTTGCGGTTTTGTGTCACCCACTTGCTAACCTTGTATTAGGAAAGAAACACGTCCAGTTTACTTGCTCCGAATATTACCTTTCGATAAACTACCGTCCGGTTGTAAAGGAAAGCGTTGAACAAGCAACTGTTAAGGCAATGTCCCCTGACATGCTTTTAATTATGGTCTATAACGTGTCGGATGCAATTACTATCCTTTGTAGGAGCAATAGTAAAGCTCACCCTTATGATTTTTCGGTCTGGCACAAGGTCCTGTCTTTGACCATGCTATGCAACCACCGTTCTTACGGTTGACACCCGATTTGGTTCAGGTGACCTAATGAATTTCAGGTGAATTCCTAGGATTTTACGTTCAATGGTAATGAACGCATTGAAAATGGGTTTTCAGAAAACAAATCGGTTTGTAATTTTGATCAAAATATTTTCTCGTTCAAGCTCGAGTTTAGATATCATTGAATTCCATGAGTTTGTAATTCTCAATCTTTAAGGTCAATCTCTAGGATTGAGTAATATCAGTCTTAAAAGCTGATTTTTAATCTTTTAGGAGATTATCCTTTCTGGGGATCGGATTCATTAGTCTTATCCCGCTAATTTGCACGGTGCCCCCCATTTTACGAGATAAATCCTTCTCATGGTTAGGATAAATCTGACCACTTGGCGACCCTGTTTTATGCTGAGGTCCGTAGATTTCCTGCTAATTTTAGTGATGACTTTTCTAGATTTTTCGTCAACCTACAGCTGGTCTGGACGACAACTTCCTGACCTAAATCAAGAAGCGCGTTTCTTTTTCGGAAGACTTTACTTCCTTTTAATGATGGAATTGATTCATCGTGTAGATCCATCTTTCATTACAGTAAATCGGGTAAAACAGTTAATTTAGTCCAAAACAAAAGTATTTTCAATTATTTGTTACAGAAATATGTGACATATGTTTAAGATAACTTGGTAATTTTTCCCACACTTGGCTTTTATTTTCCTTTTTATTCTCCTCTATTCTATTTTAAATGAATTTTAACATTTTGGTTTGTTTCTCAATTTATGTCCTTTCCGAGGTAACGATAATTTCGGTGTTAAAACCTAGTTTTATCGTTCATAAATATGTATAAACATGATTTTGAGTTCATTTAATTGAAAATTTTGAAAAATTTTACTAGAATTGGGTAGTCAGTATATAAGACTAGGGCTGTTCTTTATTATCAGAGAGCACTAGATTCTAATACAACTACTGCTTTACTAGTATTTCTAATGGTAACCAAGTGTATAAAGTAAAAATTTTAAAATCCGAAAGAATTTAACCCCTTCCCACACTTAAGATCTTGCAATGCCCTCATTTGCAAGAAATCAGTAACAATTTAAATTATTGAGGGTGATTTGTGTGAAAATGATTAAATTTTACCAAAGTTTCCAAACATATTGGCGTTTGTTTGCTGAATGATAAATGGTGCACATCATTTGTTCATTCCGTCTTGTTGTTATTTCACATATATTTTGCATCTTGTCGTCAAAATTAGTTGCTTTTGCTGAACTTAATGCCAGTCTTTGAAAATGCGTTGTTTTATCCTGTTGTGTACATAAGATAAACTGCAAACATATATACATATTTTTGAAGTTTGGTATATTACCCCACATTCAAACATTATTAAAATCTAAAAATAAAAATTTGTAAATTATAAAAACTAATACAATTCCAACATAAGTATTAAATGTATCAACATTACAAATTATAAAATAAATAAAACTAAGTAGACTAGGGATGATACTGATACCAGTAGGGGTTCCATGCATAACCATATGTGTTATAAAATGCTTCGGCTGGGTTATACGTAGGATAGGGTAGTTGGATCTCTATAGACCAGGGAGGAAATACGGGCGATGGAATAGGAATATAGTTTCTACCTACATGTTGGCAATAAGCTATGATTTGGTTTTGATGAACTTGCCAATCTTCAAATGCTCGATGTCTAGCATTTTCATACTCTTGTGAAGCTATAAACCTTTGCATTTCTGTTATTTCATTTCCTCCTCCCACATTACCTGGCTGTTGGTTTCTCTCAACCTGTTGATGGCTACCATGGTATTGTACTGTGGCGTTATTTCGCTTCTTCAAAACCTTCGCACCATGGTATACATTTAAACCTATTGTATCGCGGGGTTCTGGTTATTCGACTAATAATCCCCCCCGACTTATATCTACACTGAGATATTCAGCAATCAAAGTAATAAATATACCACCTCCTATTATGCTATGCGGTCTCATCCCCCTAACCATAGCTGATAAATAATAACCCACACAATAAGGTATACTTACAGCGCTTTGTGGGTCTCGAATACACATATGGTAAAACAAATCCTGTTCATTTACCTTTTCCTTATTCTTACCTCTTTGTGTAATCGAATTAGCTAAAAACCTATGAATTACTCTTAACTCTGCTCTATCTATATCCAAATAAGAGTAATTTCCCCCTTTAAATCGGTGATGGTTAGTCATTTGACTCCATACACCATGCGTATCAAAATTTTCGTCTATCTTTCTACCATTTAGTATCAACCCTCTACAATCGGCAGATGCTAACTCCTCAGGCGTAAATATACGTAATGCCTGAGCCATGTCTAGTAAAGACATGTGGCGCATCGAACCTCCTAATAAAAATCTAATAAAAGATCGGTCGGTTAAACTAACTACCTGATCATTTATTTCTATACTACACAATAATTCTTCACACCATACTTTATATACAGGTCTACGCATGTTGAATAAACGTACCCAATCGTTAAAAGTAGAATTACCATACCTCTATGTAAGTAATTCTCTAATTGGCCCGGCTAATTCTACAGCTTCTAACGGTGCCCATTCTATTACCCTAGGTACTTCAACAGCTTTAGAATGAAGAGTATGCAAACCCCTTTGGTATTTTGGATAATCTATCCAACGTCTGTTAAATCTCAAGTTCGGGTACAAATCTTCCAAGTGCATATCTGAAAATGTCATGACTGGATGAGATATATCTTGTTTGTAGTAGTTATCCACCTCCTGTTGTTCCGCATTCTCAGCAGGAGCATTGCGAGCTTGGGATGAAGATTCACCCCTTTCAGTCTGCAAAACACATCAAACACAATTTTTGTGCATCCAAATATGCATTAGTGTCAGCAAAATCATCAATCAAAATAATTACAATGACATGTTCAATTTATATCAAACTTAAGCTCATTTTCATATTTTTATCAAATCTACACTTTTTCAAATAAGCATATACGAAAATGTTCGCCAAGTTCATAAGCATTCAACTCAAATAACATGTCAAAATAATCATTACTAGCATTTAAACAAGTTTCAAATGGCATTATTTCTCAAAAATCAAGTTCATGAATTTTAGACTTGTGACGACCCGAAAATTTTCGATCAAATTTAAACTTTAATCTTTATATTATTCCAACACGATAAGCAAAGTTTGTTAAGTTAAATCTCAAGAATTTTAAACTGTGTTCATACATTCATTATAACCTCGACCAAATTCCGACGATTCACGAACTGTTATATATAAATAGATATGTATAAGTGTATATATATATATTATAACTTGAGAATATTAATAAAGTATTAAACGTATAATACTTTACACGAACGTATTTGTTTCAATATGATTTTCGACGAAATTAAAAAAATATATATTAAATGATTGAATTATCAGAAACATTGAATTATGATTACAAGTCTCTGTTGAGAGGTCCACTATGATTTGAGAAAATCTATTCCTCTTAACGATATTCAGAATAATTTGTAAAGCTATTTATAAATAAAAACAAAAAGTGTCATTTACGAAAGTTAGACAAAAGTTAGTGGAGAATTGGTTTCCATAATATTCTATTAATCTATTTTCAAACGTACAAAGACGTTTTCAGTTTAAAAAGAACTTTATTATTAAAACGTATATAACTTTTATAAATATCTAGAATCACTTTTGACAACTCACTACTTAACCAGTATAATAAATATAAGGATATTTATATTTTATTTCATTAAATATATATAACGATTTAAATTAATATTATATATATTTATACCCGTATTATACATACATAGTTTTTATACTTTTACTATACTTTAACTTTACCTTTACTTTACTTTTATTTTACTTTAACTTTAATAATTCATACTTTAATAATTCACTTTAATAATTCATACTTTAATAATTCACTTTAATAATTCATACTTTAATAATTCACTTTAATAATTCACTTTAATAATTCATACTTTAATAATTCACTTTAATAATTCATACTTTAATAATTCACTTTAATAATTCACTTTAATAATTCATACTTTAATAATTCACTTTAATAATTCACTTTAATAATTCATACTTTAATAATTCACTTTAATAATTCAAAAATCTATTATAAATAGAATTCAATAGGTTTCATTATTTCATAGAAACTTGAAAATATATTTCTCTAAACTCTCTCAATCGAATTACATATATATATTTTCTTTGTATTATTTCAAGATATTATTAGTATACATAAAATACTACGACGGAGTTATACTCAGACGATTTCAAAATAAGTTTTCAAACGGGATAGAGCTAAGGAAATTATGGGTTATAGCTATGGAGGTTATGGGTATTGATCGAGGGTATTGCTCGTGAGGTCAACCTAACGTTTATCATTTTCGTTGCGTCTACGTACTTTCCTGCAATATTGAATCACAATATTGATACGTTCGTGAATCTGAGACAAACCTTGCACTTGTTCAATGCCGTCATATACATAATTGCTACGAAATACAGTATTGTGAGTTTCATTTGCTCCCTTTTATATATATTTTTGGGACTGAGAATACATGCGCTGTTTTTATAAATGTTTTACGAAATAGGCACAAGTACTAAAACCAATTCTACGTGGGTTTAAACCAGAAATATACCCTTAGCTTGGTAACATTAAACTACTTGTCTATGTACGGTAGGCGCGAATCCTAAAGATAGATCTATTGGGCCTGACAAACCCCATCCTGACTATGAGATGCTTTAGTACTTCGAGGTTAGTTTAAACACACCTAATCTGGTGTACTTCAGAGGGTAAAACATGAATGTTAAGGCTTGTTACCGGGTGCCTACAACTTATAGAATACTTTTATACACTTGCGAGTGTACATATATTTATAAACGGAAATCTTGTGGTCTATTAATATATTGAAATGATTGTTATGATAAACCTATGAACTCACCAACCTTTTGGTTGACACTTTAAAGCATGTTTATTCTCAGGTATTAAAGAAATCTTCCGCTGTGCATTAACTCATTTTAAGGATATTACTTGGAGTCATTCATGGCATATTTTGAAAGACGTTGCATTCGAGTCATTGAGTTCATCAAGATTATTATTAAGCCAATTATAGTTGGATGTATTATGAAATGGTGTGCATACCGTCAACTTTCGTTGTAAAGAAAGTTTGTCTTTTAAAAACGAATGCAATGTTTGTAAAATGTATTATATAGAGGTCAAATACCTCGCGATGTAATCAACTATTGTGAATCGTTTATAATGTATATGAACGGATCCTTTCAGTTGGTATCAGAGCGGTGGTCTTAGCGAACCAGGTCTGCATTAGTGTGTCTAACTGATAGTCGTTAGGATGCATTAGTGAGTCTGGACTTCGACCGTGTCTGCATGTCAAAAGTTTTGCTCATCATTTTTGTCGAAAATTATCTGCTTATCATTCTTAGTCTAGACACATCTTATTGCATTGATTGCATGAATAGTGTATAGACAAAATTCATATCATAGCGTATCTGCTAATTCATATCTTAGCGTATCTGTTACTGTAAACTTTGCCTGACATATTCCGTAAATTCCTCCGTAATCTACGAAACCTTTTGCTCTATATAATTAGAATACAGCCCGATAGCCGAAAAATCATTTCATATCGAAAAATTCTTTATTCAATCGTACGAAATGGAATTCGTCATTAGTTCAAGTCCCTCGGATTCCGAAATGGAATCCCACTCAAGTTCCGAAAGCAGTGTGACCGGAATGGATCAACCAATTAGTCATCATCTATTCTGGATGAATTGGGGATGGGTTCGTAGCCTCCTTAATCATTGGAGACAAGAAGAAGGTGATCCCTTCCATCCACCACATTGCCCTCTTGGCGAAGAACCTGAAGCACTTACCGGCGAACCTATCCGAAACACCATTTTCTCTCTTATTTCTAGAGTATCTCGTCACGATTACATACTACACCAAATTCTAGATTTTATTTATCCGCTCGTCCAAACCGACAATCACCCCGGTGTAATAGAAGAAGTCAACGAGCTTCGCGCTCGGGTAGTGGCTTTGGAGAATATGGTGCAAAGGTTACAAACACCAGCAGCATAAACAGTACCACCATCAGCAACACCAACAGTACTATCACCACCACCACCAACAACATCCACATCCCACACCGCAACATCACAATCTGTATCTCAAACATCAACGTCATACGCCCTGTAAATATCCAGGAATATCAACAACAACAAACGATGAAGTATCAATTCATAAACTTCATTGAAGAGATATCTCTGCGGCAGTTATGTAATCTCCAAAATCTTAGAGATTATTTAATTCTAACCGTAAATCGGATGAGTGAATGGAGATGGTAGAGTAGAAACTTTGATCGAAAATGGTGTACGATTTACAAGCTAGAATTGTTTTACCAACAGCATCAACAGGACCGTAGCATCATCAACACAGTCAGTGCCGTCAGTATCGTCAGAATCAACAGCACCTGTAACATCACAAACTCTGTCAGTTCAAGATTTATTGTGGACATCATTACGAATCAATAACAAATATATTGTATCAACGAGTTATGAAGTATTAACTCATTTCCAATCGAAAGATTTATATGTATATTTTATATGTATAAATTTTTAAACCATAATAAATCTTCCCGTACTAAGCTATTATGTGTGAATCTTAACTACTCAGTTAATTCATATTACAAATATGCAATGATGTACGTCCTTCGTCCGCAACTTAACCATCGTTAATTACAATCTCTGTCTCAATTCAATAAAAATACAATTCATAATAAATCAAGTGTATTATTTGAATATATGTTTGATTTTACACTTTCATCATCGATGTACTCGAAACTTTTCAAATAACATCATTCGTACCTTGCGAAGTTCACAAGAATTTCACGAAAACCAACAAATAACAAAGTAATGATTCATAATTTCAATATTATTGAAGAAATACTTATGCAATTTATAAAATTTTAGGGATTACTCAATTCTAGTTCCAACCATAAAACAAATGAGTTTAATTTAATATTAACTCATTAAATCTATATTACATCTAAAGAAAATATATACATATATTTTCATAAAGACTGTAATAAACTTCTTTTGTACAAAATATTAATTGTGAAAATTTTTTAACGGGTAGGTAATATCCGAGAGATATATAAATTCACAATTAATATATTACATTTTTCGAAACTGATTCAGCAATCATCAACTATACTCCCTACTTTCACAACAATATCCATTCTTTCATATAAATCAAAACAATTATACTCATTCAAATTCAATTACATATTCTGATTTTGAAATCACATAATTCAATTCGAAATATAACCAGTATCATCACTCTTAGATTCCTATATCTTTCAAAGCTATACTTTGACTTCAAAACTGTGTTAGAACATCATATGTATTAACGATTACAATATGTGCTCAAACCCTACGAAATTCCTGAAGACACTTCAACTAAGGAACAATTGAGATGATGATCCAACCACATGTTACCCACAGTTATGCACCTGAAAAACTCTCAAAACCCAAGTCATAGTTCGACACGTATCCGTGTTAGACCCTTTGGCATTTACTAGCTAAAATAACTTTTCAATTCCGTTTCAAAATAGACAGTTTTGTCACAGCTCCAGCAAGTCAACTTCGACTTCTCAATCAAAACAGTTTTATTATAACCTCGATAGATACGTTGCCCTTTCGCCAACGTTACCGGGGGAATCGTTTATATTCACCACATTAGCAATAAACTTACCAACAACTTCACTGATATTTGACTTTCCAAAAAAAAAAAATCATTATAATTATCGAAACCCTATCATATACTCATTCGTACCTTATAACAAGAATTGCCATACCAATTATTGAGAATCAGCAATCAGTATTTTGAAACCTCGCAGCATGTCTACATCAACAATTACATATACACACAATGTCTACCTCCAAGACTTACATTCTTTGAATGAGAAATTTCTGAAAAACACCCTAAACTGCGAACTAGTTCTCGAAATTTTGAAAAATGCTGATGAAGCAACAAAAACTGTAAACGACCTTAACAGTAAAAAGTTGGATGATAAAGGATAGTATATTGGCAAAGCTCAGAAAAAGAGAAGCTTTGGAACTGGAAAACGGATTGAGCAAAGTATGAAGGAGGCTGTGGACAAATCACAAAGGCTGAACCTGCCTTCAAAGAATCCAAATGATTCAGTACTTGCTGAAGTCATTAACGAATACCTTGCTCTTGACTCTAAACCCCTGCGGACAATATCCTTCATCATCCTCTGATATTAGACATTCTAAGATATCATCGTATCTTTCATTATAAATATCATCCATACTTCTGAAGATATTTTTATAATTATTCTTATCTGAAATTATTTACCTCTTCGCGCTATCTATATTATATCATAAAAGAAATTATTTTAGTTTCTAAATTCTGAAACATTCAAGTTTAAAATAGGAATATTCTTGAAGAAGTGTTGGGAGCTGAAGCATGAGTTAGTATAATATAATGACACTTGATCAACGTGATTATATTATAGTAATTCATGCTGAGTTTCTAAATGGAACATGATGATTCACAGATCATAACGTCATCATGTGCTATGTTACACGACTCTTGTATTCTCTTTGATCTCTAAATATCAAGAAAATATTTCTTGATGATTCGGCCTTTTCCGAGGTATTCTGGTAATTTGACAAGTCAAGATCGTGCCATTACAATTTCCTTCCTAGAACATTAACAATGTTCATTCTGAAATTTATATCTGCGAATTCTGGATCATTACAAGCGGTGCTTAATCGCAAGAAGAAGAAACGAAAGGACAAAGCTCCGAACTAGAAATGGGAGTATAAATCATAGCAAATAGAAGAGAGCATTAACTGTGGATGACAATGATTATAGAAGAAGCAAGGACTTTGAAATATAAGGGAAGATATAAAAACAACAACCCAGAAATCACAAACCGTATATATCAATGAATATAGCAATATAAAGACATGGGAGAACTAAAAACACTATAAAACCAAGAGTATAGTAGAAGTAAATAGATTCTTCCGGAGGCAGATGAAAAAGAAGAGCGACAGATATGAAAGTGAGGAGTATATCAAGAATCAGCACTGGATGAAGCATATTGACAAATACTTTAAAATATGAGTTGAGAAGGTGTGAGTTGTAAGAAAACAAATGAGGTGGATTTATAGTGAAATATCCGACAGAGAAATCAAAATGGATTATCGCATTAATTCGAAGAGGATCATAATTTCCTTAATCGCCGAATAATCAAATCCAATATAGATTACAAAGATTTTCTTTTCGGAGATCAATCGTGATGACGTCAAAAGATACGACGAATCACTATTATCTTATTTCATTCATTTACGATAACTTCACTAACACGCTTCGAGTAATCGAATTATTTTATCCATTCTTCTTGAACATGATAAAACTCTATAATCATTATAATAACATTCTCATTGTTAGTCATGACGACCTCTATCAAATTTCGGGGACGAAATTTCTTTAACGGGTAGGTACTGTGACGACCCGAAAATTTTCGATCAAATTTAAACTTTAATCTTTATATTATTCTAACACGATAAGCAAAGTTTGTTAAGTTAAATCTCAAGAATTTTAAACTGTGTTCATACATTCATTATAACCTCGACCAAATTTCGACGATTCACGAACCGTTATATATAAATAGATATGTATAAGTGTATATATATATATTATAACTTGAGAATATTAATAAAGTATTAAACGTATAATACTTTACATGAACGTATTTGTTTCAATATGATTTTCGACGAAATTAAAAAAATATATATTAAATGATTGAATTATCAGAAACATTGAATTATGATTACAAGTCTCTATTGAGAGGTCCACTATGATTTGAGAAAATCTATTCCTCTTAACGATATTCAGAATAATTTGTAAAGCTATTTATAAATAAAAACAAAAAGTGTCATTTACGAAAGTTAGACAAAAGTTAGTGGAGAATTGGTTTCCATAATATTCTATTAATCTATTTTCAAACGTACAAAGACATTTTCAGTTTAAAAAGAACTTTATTATTAAAACGTATATAACTTTTATAAATATCTAGAATCACTTTTGACAACTCACTACTTAACCAGTATAATAAATATAACGATATTTATATTTTATTTCATTAAATATATATAACGATTTAAATTAATATTATATATATTTATACGCATATTATACATACATAGTTTTTATACTTTTACTATACTTTAACTTTACCTTTACTTTACTTTTATTTTACTTTAACTTTAATAATTCATACTTTAATAATTCACTTTAATAATTCATACTTTAATAATTCACTTTAATAATTCATACTTTAATAATTCACTTTAATAATTCACTTTAATAATTCATACTTTAATAATTCACTTTAATAATTCATACTTTAATAATTCACTTTAATAATTCACTTTAATAATTCATACTTTAATAATTCACTTTAATAATTCACTTTAATAATTCATACTTTAATAATTCATACTTTAATAATTCACTTTAATAATTCAAAAATCTATTATAAATAGAATTCAATAGGTTTCATTATTTCATAGAAACTTGAAAATATATTTCTCTAAACTCTCTCAATCGAATTACATATATATATTTTCTTTGTATTATTTCAAGATATTATTAGTATACATAAAATACTACGACGGAGTTATACTCAGACGATTTCAAAATAAGTTTTCAAACGGGATAGAGCTAAGGAAATTATGGGTTATAGCTATGGAGGTTATGGGTATTGATCGAGGGTATTGCTCGTGAGGTCAACCTAACGTTTATCATTTTCGTTGCGTCTACGTACTTTCCTGCAATATTGAATCACAATATTGATACGTTCGTGAATCTGAGACAAACCCTGCACTTGTTCAATGCCGTCATATACATAATTGCTACGAAATACAGTATTGTGAGTTTCATTTGCTCCCTTTTATATATATTTTTGGGACTGAGAATACATGCGCTGTTTTTATAAATGTTTTACGAAATAGGCACAAGTACTAAAACCAATTCTACGTGGGTTTAAACCAGAAATATACCCTTAGCTTGGTAACATTAAACTACTTGTCTATGTACGGTAGGCGCGAATCCTAAAGATAGATCTATTGGGCCTGACAAACCCCATCCTGACTATGAGATGCTTTAGTACTTTGAGGTTAGTTTAAACACACCTGATCTGGTGTACTTCAGAGGGTAAAACATGAACGTTAAGGCTTATTACCGGGTGCCTACAACTTATAGAATACTTTTATACACTTGTGAGTGTACATATATTTATAAACGAAAATCTTGTGGTCTATTAATATATTGAAATGATTGTTATGATAAACCTATGAACTCACCAACCTTTTGGTTGACACTTTAAAGCATGTTTATTCTCAGGTATTAAAGAAATCTTCCGTTGTGCATTAACTCATTTTAAGGATATTACTTGGAGTCATTCATGGCATATTTTGAAAGACGTTGCATTCGAGTCATTGAGTTCATCAAGATTATTATTAAGCCAATTATAGTTGGATGTATTATGAAATGGTGTGCATACCGTCAACTTTCGTTGTAAAGAAAGTTTGTCTTTTAAAAACGAATGCAATGTTTGTAAAATGTATTATATAGAGGTCAAATACCTCGCGATGTAATCAACTATTGTGAATCATTTATAATGTATATGAACGGATCCTTTCAAGACTTGAAAAAGTCCACTTTAATTCTCAAAAATCATGTTTAGGCTCAAAGTTTGGATCATTTAACTACATAAACATGTTACACTACTTAATTTAGCAATAATTCATGACAAAAATCGGCCATAACCTGTTTATATCAAAAAGCCCCAAAATTGCTCAAGAACACAAACCCTAGATTACCCAAAATTTGAAGTTTAAGGCTTCTAATCATGTTAAATAGCATCAATCTAGGTTATACAAGCATAATACACAAGCAATTTAAGCATAATTACACTAAAAAGCATCAAAATCGAATTGGGTATAAAATTGCTCAAGAACACCAATTTTCGGATTAAATGGTGTTTAGGTGTAGAAATCTACCATTTTTCTTGAGTAATTCCTTGATAGCATCCTTCTCAACATGATTTTAGTAAAAAATGTGATGAAAAATGGTGAAAAATTGTGAATTTGGGAGTGTTTTTTCGTGTATTTTCGCAGTTTGTGGGTGTGGTGTGGGTGCAACTGATCTGTTCCAGCTGTTTTTATTTTTTCTGTATTTTGTCTCTCCAAGAGTCGCGGCATATTTACCCTTCAAACTCCGCGAGTCGCGGAGTTTGTATTTTTTTTTTAACATCTTATACTAATTAAAACAATTAAGTAATTAATTTTAAAATTTTGTTTCCCTTGTTATTTAGGACGAGGTCGTTTCGGATAGATGTCCTAGTCCGTCCCTCGACAAAATTTTAAAATTTGTCTTTTTTCAACGATTGTTTTAAAAGCTTAGATTTTTGGGGTTTTTTTTTAATGTTTTTGGCATACTTTAATTCAATAAGATAAAAAATAATGATAATAAAAGTTCTCGTCCATCCCTCGGGTAAAGCAATTTCGGTTCAAAGACCTAGTCTTCAACTCACGACGAATTTTAAAAATCATATTTTTAACTTAGCGAAATAAAGTAAATATTTGTTTTTAAATTCACACCAAACTTAAATTTAAAATGCATAAAATTAAGAATTCATATAATAAAAATTAAAAATTCACACCAAACTTATATTATATTTTTGTTTTTAAACATACAAACTTATATTAAAAAGATTAATTTTTCAAAGATTTACAATTTTAAATATATTAATTTTAAAAAGTTTACAATATTATTTTAATTTTTATATATTAATTTTTTAAAACATGGTAAACTTAAAAATCTTTTTGGCTTTTATCCCACTTTAATCAATCAAATATTATCAAAAATATACGCCCCTCTTTTCAGTAAAGTAATTTCGGTTCCATGACCTAATTTAACTCATGATGAATTTTTGAAATATTTTGGGTTGATTGATTAAAGATATTTATACCTTAAGAATAAACGTTAAATTTCGCAGTGATGTAATAAATTTTTGAATGATATCAATAATTTCGGTCGCCAAACCTAATTTTATTCAATACCAATTTAATACTTTATAGCGAACAAATTAGCGTTTATTATCAAAAGGTTAAAAATAAAAATAAAAAAAAATAAAAACTGTACAGACTTACCTGTGAGATAGTATTCTTAGTTATATGATCTATCCCATTCATAAGATAGTCGGTTTAATTGGTGTTCCATGGCTACATAGGCGTAACCTCGAGCATTCAGTGTTTTTTCTTCTAAACATATGAACGGTCCGTCTCTGCATAAAGTAACAAATTCGGTATTTGAATAGGTTTGATTATTTGAACATTTACCTCCATGTGACCATTTTCCGCATTTGTGACATCTTTCTAGGTGTCGTGCTCTTCTTTTCGCTGCGGATTTTGATTTTCCTTTACCAAATTGTAACTTATTATCTTCGCATCTGGATTCTTTTCTTACTCCGTCCAATCTTTCTCTGATTACTGATACTATTTCACTCGGAAGTGTGTCATTATTACGTTTAGTGATCAAAGCGTGTAGCATTAGACCATGGTTTAGTTCACAGGAAGTCTTCATTTCGTAAAAACCTCAAAAAATAAAAATTCAGAATGGGGGGAGAAGACTAGTTCTTTAGGGTCTGCTAGGGAAAGACCATTCGAGTTCCATTTTCGAGAACTACATGAAAACAGAAAATCTAACTCTAACAGAAATACATAAACCTCCCTATACTTAGTTGAAATTGTGATTAACATTATTTTCAATTGAATCATCAACAACTTGTATATCTTTGACTTTTACTTCAATCCATTTGTTGATTTCCTCCGTAACTTTCACAAATTCAACTAACATCGCCTTTTCTTTTGACGATAAATTGGATATTAATCGGTTATATAACTTAAAGTTTCCTTTAATCTTAGCATCGTGAATCCGTTTATAAAGTTTCTTTGTTGAACTGTTAAAAATGGGTTTATCTAATTTCGTATCATCAACGGCATTCTTTGTGATTGGATCATCATTAAGTGTTTCTTCATCTTCCCCACACTTATGTGTTTTTATTGGTCTAACAGTTTTGGTTGGTGGAGATCTAAACTTTCGGTTCACAAAGGTGATCGATGTATCACCATCCCTAAGTGTCATTCTACCTTCTCTTACATCAATGAATGCCTCGGTGGTTGCTAAAAATGGCCGACCTAGAATTAGAGGAATATCAAGGTTTTCCTCCATATTAATCACTATGAAGTTTGCAACAAAGGTCAAACTTCCCACGTTAACAAGTAAATTATTTGCTATTCCAACCGGATGTTTAATGGTTTGGTCAAATGATTGAACACCTATTTTGGTTGGTTTTAATTTACCCATGCCTAATCTTTTGTATAAGGAAAGAGGCATAATATTTGCACTTGCTCCTAAATCTGCGAGTCCATTATATACAGCACCATCATTAAGCAAGCAAGAAATGATAAATTCACCCGGGTCTCCTGCTTTAGTAAGTCGAGTTGGTTTGTAAACCTTTTTCGGGTGTTCTTTCCTTGGTTCTTTCACTTCTATTTGAATTTCTCGTTCACATTTTTCTTCGTTTCTTGGAATGGGAGGTTTGTATAAGAATTCTTCTTCATCACTCAAAGTTGAATCCTCCTTATATTCTAATTTTGATTTTTCATATGTTGTTGATAACCTATTTATTTTTTCATTTTGAAGGTTTTCTTGGGTGGTGAAATTATGATTAACTTCATTGTCAACTTCCATCGGACCATGTATGTAATGTTTAACTCTGTGACCATTAACTTTAAATTCAATCCCATTTGAATTTATTAATTCTATCGTTCCGTATGGGAAAACTCTTTTGACTATGAATGGTCCAGACCATCTTGATTTCAATTTTCTAGGAAATAGCTTGAATCGTGAATTGAAAAGAAGAACTCTGTCTCCTTCGTTAAATTCTTTTGAACTTCTGATTCTTTTATCATGCCATTTCTTCGTTCTTTCTTTATAGATTAACGAATTTTTGTATGCTTCATGTCTTAATTCTTCTAATTCATTTAGTTGACTTAATCGTAGATGTCCAGCTTCATGTAAATCAAGATTACATGTTTTCAAAGCCCAAAATGCTTTGTGTTCGATTTCTACTGGAAGATGACATGCTTTTCCGTAGACAAGTCTAAAAGGTGTGGTTCCAATTGGAGTTTTGTAGGCTGTTCTAAAAGCCCAGAGTGCATCCTCCAATTTAATGGACCATTCCTTCGGATTTGATCCTACGGTTTTTTCTAGAATACGTTTTAAAGCTCGGTTGGTATTTTCAACTTGTCCACTTGTTTGTGGATGATATGCGGTGGAGATTTTATGAGTTACTCCATATCTTTTAAGAACTTTCTCAAGTTGATTATTACAGAAATGAGTTCCCCGATCATTTATTAAAGCTTTCGGTGTTCCAAACCTTGCAAAAAGACGTTTTAAAAAGTTGACTACAATCGTGCATCGTTAGTTGGGAGAGCTTGTGCTTCCGCCCATTTAGATACATAATCAATGGCTACGAGAATATAGAGATTATTATGAGATTTTGGAAATGGACCCATAAAGTCAATACCCCAAATGTCAAATACTTCACATACTTGAATGACATTTTGTGGCATTTCATCACGTTGACTTATTTTTCCGGCCCTTTGACAAGCATCACAGGATTTGCAAAGAAGGTGTGCGTCTTCGTAAATTGTAGGCCAATAGAATCCAACATCATAAACTTTTCTTGCTGTTAGTTGAGGCCCATAGTGACCTCCTGTTGGTCCTGTGTGACAATGATTTAAGATTTGATTGGCTTCATCTCCGAATACACATCGGCGTATTATTCCATCTGGACAACTTTTAAACAAATGTGGATCTTCCAAGAAATAGTGTTTTATATCACTGAAGAATTTCTTTCGTTTTTGGTACGATAATCCTTTTTTAAGGAATCCACATACTAAGTAGTTTGCATATTCTGCAAACCATGAAATTTCATTATAATCTATCTTCAATAGATATTCATCAGGAAAGTTGTCTTGTATGGCCGATTCATTTAGAACTTCTAATTCGGGATTTTCAAGACGAGAAAGATGATCAGCGGCGAGATTTTCTGCTCCTCTTTTATCTCGGATTTCAATATCGAATTCTTGTAAGAGTAAGATCCAACGGATTAATCTTGGTTTGGCATCTTGTTTCGAAAATAGGTATCTAAGAGCAGAATGGTCGGTATAGACCACCGTTTTTGCTAGAACGAGATATGAACGAAATTTGTCAAAAGCAAAGACAATAGCAAGGAGTTCTTTTTCAGTAGTTGTATAATTTTTTTGTGCTCCTTGTAACGTCTTACTAGCATAATATATAGGTTGAAATCGTTTTTCAATCCTTTGTCCTAAAACGGCTCCCATTACAAAATCACTTGCATCGCACATTAATTCAAACGGTAGATTCTAATTTGGTGTTATCATGATCGGCGCATTAGTAAGTTTCTCTTTAAGAATATTAAATGATTTGATACATTCATCTGAAAAGATGAATGGAGCATCCTTTTCTAGGAGTTTATTCATAGGAGTGGCAATTTTAGAAAAATCTTTTATGAAACGTCGGTAAAAACAGGCATGCCCTAGAAAACTCCTAACTCCTCTAACATTGGTGGGATGTGGAAGTTTAGCAATTATATCTACTTTAGCTCTATCCACTTCAATTCCTTCCTTTGAAATTTTTTGTCCAAGAACGATGCCTTCTTTAACCATGAAATGGCATTTCTCCCAATTAAGTACTAGATTTGATTGTTCGCATCTAATAAGCATTCGTTCCAGATTAGCTAGACATGTTTCAAATGTATCACCGAAGACTGAAAAGTCATCCATGAAAACTTCCATGCATTCTTCTATCATGTCGTGAAAAATCGCCATCATACACCTTTGAAAGGTTGCAGGGGCGTTGCAAAGTCCAAATGGCATGCGTTTGTAAGCAAAAGTACCATAAGGGCACGTGAATGTGGTTTTCTCTTGATCTTCGGGTGCTATTGGAATTTGAAAATATCCGGAAAAACCATCAAGAAAACAATAGTAACTATTTTCGGCTAATCTTTCCAACATTTGATCAATAAAAGGTAAGGGAAAGTGATCTTTTCTGGTGGCGTCATTTAATTTTCTATAATCAATACATACACGCCATCCTGTTACAGTCCTAGTAGGAATAAGCTCATTTTTTTCATTTGTAATGACAGTTATGCCACCCTTCTTAGGCACGCATTGAACTGGGCTTACCCATGGACTATCAGAGATTGGATAAATTAAACCTGCATCTAGCAGTTTAATAATTTCTTTTTTAACTACATCTTGCATATTAGGATTTAGTCTTCGTTGGCGTTGCACATACGTTTTATGACCTTCTTCCATAAGGATTTTATGTGTGCAATACGAAGGACTTATTCCTTTAATATCATGAATCTTCCATGCAATGGCTGGTTTATGAGCTTTCAACACATAAATGAGTTGTGATTTCTCATTTTCAGTAAGAGAAGACGATATTATTACAGGTAATTCAGATTCACCATGTAAATAAGCGTATTCCAAATGGTTTGGAAGTGGCTTTAACTCTAATTTCGGTGGTTCTTCAATCGATGATTTATATCGATATCTGTCTTCTTCTTTTAGCATTTGAATTTCTTCTGTTGTTGGTTCATATCCATTAGCTATTAGTGTAGCTAACATTTCAGCTTCATCAATTTGTTCAGTTCCTTCTCCTAAAGAACATTCTCCTGTTCCTTGTAATTCTGGAAATTCTTCTAACAATTCTGCATGTGAATCTATAGTTTGAATATAATAACATGTATCATCTGCAGATTGTGGTTGTTGCATTGCTCTATCAACTGAAAAGGTAACACTCTCGTCCTCTATACTTAGGGTCAATTTCTTATCGAACACGTCTATCATTGCTTTAGTCGTGTTTAAGAATGGTCTTCCTAATATGAGAGGAACTTGAGAATCTTCTTCCATGTCCAGAACAACAAAATCTACTGGAAATACTAAAGTACCAACTTTAACTAGCATGTTCTCCATTATCCCTCTAGGATATTTTATTGATCGATCGGCTAGTTGTATGCTTATTCTTATTGGTTTCAATTCTCCAAGGTCTAGTTTAGCGTATAGTGAATACGGCATTAAATTTATACTAGCACCTAAGTCTGCCAATGCTTCTATTGAACTAAGACTACCCAGAAAACATGGAATTGTGAAACTTCCTGGATCAGATAGTTTTTCTGGTATCTTATTCAACAGCACTGCTGAACAATTAGCATTCATAGTAACAGCCGAGAGTTCTTCCATTTTCTTTCTATTCGTGATTAGATCTTTCAAGAATTTAGCATATCTAGGCATTCCTGAAATCACATCAATGAAAGGGAGATTTACATTTATCTGTTTAAACATATCCAAGAATTTGGATTGCTCGGCTTCAAGTTTCTCTTTCTTCATTTTACTCGGGAAAGGAAGTGGTGGTTGGTATGGTTTAACATAAGGTTTAGCCTTAAATATGTTATCTTCATTAACCTTTTCAACTACCGGTTCTTTTTCCTTATCTTGATCAGGTTGTGGTTCTTGTAGAGTAGGAATAGCTTCATCAGAAGTTACAGGTATTTCAGGTGGTTTAAGTGTTGTACCACTTCTTGTGGTAATGGCTTTAGCTATTTCATTCCGGGGGTTTGCATTTGTATCACTAGGTAAACTTCCTGATTTTCTTTCACCTATTAACCTTGCTAGGTTACTTACTTCTTGTTCCAAGTTTTGAATAGAAGCTTGTTGATTTCTAAATGCTTGAGCATTTTGTTCATTGGTTTGTTTTTGAGATGTGAAAAACTGCGTTTGAGTTTCAACTAGCTTCGTCATCATATCTTCTAAATTCGGCTTTTTATCATCGGTTTGTGGTGGTTTGTTTTGAAAATTAGGTCTTTGTTGGTTGTAAGTATTATTGGATACTTGTTGATTGCTAGGACCTTGTTGGTTGTTGTATGGAATATTTCAGTTATAATTCTGATTTTGATTGTAAATCGGTCTTGGCGGTTGATAATTTTTCTGATAATTATTTCCAGGCCTTTGGTTTATGTATGAAATATTCTCTCTTTGTTCCATTGTTAATTCAATACTGAGACAATCTTTTGTCAAATGTGGTCCTCCACACTGCTCACAACTAATTCGTATTGAGTGGATATCTTTAGTCATCTTTTCCATTCATCTCTCGACAGCATCTATCTTTGCAGAAATGGAATCTAAGTCATGGCTAGAATCGGCTCTAGCTGCTTTAGATGATCTAACGATATCTTTTTCTTGGTACCACTCATGTGAGTGGGAAGCAGTGTTATCAATAATTTTATAAGCATCAGTTTCGGTTTTCTTCATAATAGAACCACCAGCTGCTATATCGATGTCTTTCCTTGTAGTGATGTCGCATCCTTGGTAGAATATTTATACTATTTGACAGGTGTCTAAACCATGTTGCGGACATCCTCTTAATAACTTTCCAAATCTTGTCCACGCCTCATATAGAGTTTCATTCGGTTTCTGTGTGAACGTAACAATTTCTCCTTGAAGTCTTACGGCTTTAGATGCCGGAAAGAATTGTTTAAGAAATTTTTCAACTAAAACGTCCCATGTATCAATCGCCCCTTCAGGTAACGATTCCAACCAATCTTTGGCTTCTCCCTTTAAAGTCCAGGGAAATAACATGAGATATATCTGTTCATCCTCAACTTCTCTTATTTTAAATAGAGTGCAGATCCTATTAAAGGTACGAAGATGTTCATTTGGATCTTCCTTCGGCGCACCACTAAATTGGCATTGATTAGTCACCATATGTAGAATTTGTCCTTTGATTTCATAATTTGGCGCATTAATGTCTGGATGAGTAATTGCGTGACCTTGGCCAGTGCGTTTAGCTCTCATTCGGTCTTTCATACTTAAAGGTTCCAGATTCTCCATAATTGAATTTGTTGAATCCGAATCACTAGAGGATTCTGATTTAATGGTTCGTTCCTCAACAATCTCTGTTTGAATGATTGGTGGTTCCGAAGGAAAATTTAGGGGTTCAGGATCTACGAATCGTCCCTGAATATTCTCCGGATTCTCAATTGTGAGGTCGGGTTCAAAAAATGGATTATCGGAAATTTGATTTGGAGTACTTGGTCGACTGGATGACGATTCTAAAGAAAAATAAACGGCGATAATATTTGCTAAATGTATTGATCTAGTTACAGGTGGTGAACGTACAAAAGGTTGTGAACGTCTTGCTCGGTGCATTCACTGAATATCCTATTAGTTTTTAAAAGGAAAGAAAAATTATATAAGTTATCCAATTAATAGACTTTTCTGATTTTTGCCACGTTTCGAATAGCCAAAAGATGCAGCAGAGGGGCAGGATTCGTTTGGCTTCAATATAATTGAGGACTGTTTGGCTCCAATAACCCGGTCTACGTACAAATCCAACTATTACTACGAACCAGAAAATTTTGATGTCTATCAATTTAACCACTTAAAATAAATTTTCGTAATTTTAAGAAATTTAGATAAGAAGTAGAATAAAAATCTATGTCCTAAAACTAGAATAGCGAGAAATAAGAAAGAAAAAGAGTGCGTCGAAAAAGAAAAAGAAAAGGGTTGAAAAATAAAAGGCGTCAAAAAATAAGAAAGAAAAAAAAATGACTTATAAAACTTTAAAACACTCGACTAACCCAACCTTATTACTACCACTAACTTAAAATTATAATCGTAAATTGAGATTACTAATTGGAATGATAATTGATACATAGGTAAAAGGTGTCTAAAAATATTAAAGCTTACAAGTAAAACTATATCCCAAATGAAATAACTTAAAAAGGAACTAAAACTTAAAAAGACGTCGCAAAATTCTAAAGCACTTAAATCTTAGTCTAAAGAAAAAGCACTTAAGGGATTTTACGGCAAAGCCTATAATTCTAGAAGTAAAAATAACTATGGCAAAAATTATATCTAAAACTAAAAACGAGCGAAAAATACAAAAATTACGCTAAAACAATTAAAAAGGGACAAAATATAAAAATATACTAAAAGTTGTAAAAAGTACAATTTTTATAAAAATATTATTTTTATATTATTTATTTTATAAAACTATTAATTTTATAAACTAATTAAACTAATTAAACTTTAAAATACAATTTAATTTAAAAATTTAAAAACTAATTATAATAATAATTAAGTAATTAGGGTTAATAATAATAATAAATAATAATTACACCGTAATAAATGCTGTTAGGGTTTCTGTGTGGCCCGTGTCAGACGGCTCCGCGAGTTGCGGTGCCCAAAGCTGGAAAACTCCGCGAGTCGCGGGGTCCAAATTTCAGATGACAGGCTGATTTAAATTCGACGCGTTTTTGTTTTTTTTTTTTTTTATATTTTCTGTTTTATATTTTCTGTAAAATATTTATATTAACTAAATAAAAACTTATGTTTTAAAAACTAAAATAAAAATAGAAATACTTTATAATTTTATAAATTAAAATCTTAAAACTAGATTTATATATATATATATATATATATATATATATATATATATATATATATATATATATTTCGGTTTTTTTTTAAATTTTATGTTTTAAATAAACACAAAATATTTAAATAAAACTTATATTTTTATAAAATAAAAATAAAGAAACTTTATAAAACTTAAATATTTAATAAACTCTTAAAAATATTTATATTTTTGTTTTTCTTTTCTATGTTTTCGAATATTTAAAACGAATTTTTACAAAAACGTATTTTTATAAAAGTAAACTAAAAATAAAAATCTTTTTTTTTTAATATTTAGCGTTGCGCTTTCAGCGTTTAAGTTCCCCAGCAGCGGCGCCAAAAATACTTGATGTCAAAGCTAAGGGGTATAAAATACTATTAAATTTTACTAGGAAATACTATTAAATACGATACAATTTTACACAAGATATTTATTTATTTATAGAATGGATATACTTAAACCTTGCTACAACACTTATAGGTAGTGTACCTAATCGTACAGTAGTGTAGTTTTTAGTAAGTCCGGTTCGTTCCACAGGGAAAATCTTTTAATCAAAGCTTAACGCTATATTAGTTTTATTTTATAAAAATACAAATATATATATAAGTAATATTATTATTATAAAGGGGGGTTTTTACCGTTTAATGACCGGTTTGTCGATTTTTAAAACTTTAGTCGCAGTTAAAACAAAATGTAAAATATTAAATAAATAAAAGACTTAATTTAAAGCGTAAAATAAATAACGATAATGAAATTTAAATAAAATTGCGATAATTAAAAAGTACGATAATTAAAAGTGCAATTAAATACAATAACAATAAAATAAAGTGCGATAATTAGAAGTGCAATTAAATATAAAATAAAGGAAATTAAATATGAAATAAAAGAATTATGCTTATTTAAACTTCCGTAATCATGATGTTTGACGTGTTGATTTTAGTTTTATGCCCATGGGTTAATTGTTCTTTGTCCTGGATTATTTAATATGTCCATACGGATTTGTCCATAATAGTCCATCAGTCATAAATATAAAGAGTGAAAGCCTTCGTCATATTATTCTTATTCCCGAAGTCAAATATTCCAACTAATTGGGGATTCGAATTGTAACAAGGTTTTAATACTTTGTTTAATGAATACACCAGGTTATCGACTGCGTGTAAACCAAGGTTTTACTACTTTGTTAACAATTACACCAATTACCCTTGAATGTAATTCACCCCTGTTTCAACAAGTCTATTAACTATTAATCCAATTCCGTGTCCGGTAAAATGAATAATTATTGATATTTATAGATATCCTGCCCACCGTACCCAGTCAAGCGTATGTGGTTATATATAAATACGTCGAATTATAAGTTTGTATATTAAATTAACAAGGTATTGTTTAGTTAATATAAAACCCATTAATAACCCATAGTCTAATTTCCATAAGTGTCGTTCTTTTATCCAAACCCCAATTATGGTACAAAGCCCAATTACCCAATTTTAGTAATTAGCCCAACATCATGATTACTTCGGTATTATATAAGCATAATAATAACTTAGCTACGAGACATTAATGAAAATAATATAAACATAACTTACAATGATTAAAAATAGCGTAGCATTACATGGACAGAATTTGCTAACATACCCTTATTATTAGGATTTAAAATTAAAATTAAAATTAAAATATAAATTATATATATATATATTTACGTATATATTGAGAGAGAGATAGATTATGGATATTTTTGCGATCAAACTGCGTTTGCTTTTATAGGGAATTGAGTCCAGGGGAACTTCGCGAGTCGCGGCATTTTTGCTCTTCAAACTCCGCGAGTTGCGAAGTTTGAAATTCCAGCTCACCCGCTTTGGCTTCTTTCTTGCCGACGGTTTTAAATATTAATATAATATATATATAATTTTTAAGAATTATTTATATATTATATTATATTCATGTGCATAGTTGACTTGTAATTTTTAGTCCGTTGCGTCGAGCGTTGAGAGTTGACTCTGGTCCTTGTTCCGGATTTTCGAACGTCCTTGCGTACAATTTAATATCTTGTACTTTGCGTTTTCAATCTTGTACTCTTGTAATTTTGAGACGTTTCTCATCAATAATTGGAACCTCTTTGATTGTATTTTGTACTTTTGAGCTTTTTGGTCGTTTGCGTCTTCAATTCTTCGAATCTGTCTTTTGTCTTCACCTTTTATTATTTAAACGAATATCACTTGTAAATAGAACAATTGCAACTAAAAGCTTGTCTTTCTTGAGGAATAATGCTATGAAATATATGTTCGATTTTAGCATTATCAAGGAGATGAAGAAGCAGCATCTTCAGTAGTAGCAGCAGTATCCACCGTTGGCTCAGTGGGAACATAGCCAACATAGCCATCATTAATAAAATCAAGACCCTCCAGAACAGTATCACCCTGTGAACCAGAATCTGATGGAAAAGTAGAACTTGTACCAGCTTCCATGATAACATTTTGTGCATCGGTAGCAGCAGTAGATGCAATGTTACCCTTTGGTTCAGTGACAGGTTCATCAAGTAGAACATCCTTGATAATATTGTCAATTACCTTTTTAAGAACAGGAGGATCCACTATGATTTCATCTTCCACTTCAGGTATAGTAGTAGAAGCAGAAATACTGGGAGCAGTAAAACCAGCAGCTGTAGAAGCAACAGTACTAGCATCAGCACCACCAGTAGGAGAAACAGTAGCACCAATACCAATAGCAGAGGCAGCAATCTGCTCAGTAGGAATACTATCTTCTTTAACTTGCTCCCCCTCTGCCTGTTCATCTACCCTGCTAAGAACTGAAACAATAGAACATTTTATGTTAACAACTGTAGAACCAAATAAATTTGACTCAACAATTGCATCTGTTGTTGGTCTCTGGGGACAGACTGGTGATGTGGTCAGCCCTTCGAATGAGACAGAATAAGGTGTCTGTAAGTACAGCTATGACTCTGCTGACTCATTGGCGACACATGTTGACCCAGATAGTGTAAGAGATCTGGCTGGTAAAGATGTAGGAGTGAGACTCTTATCATGATCCGAGTAACATAATGGCTGTGCAGTATCCTGAGCTGGTTCAACACGATGAGGACCCAGCTCAAGTTTGCTTTGGGGGTCAGGTATGTGCTTTGCTGATTGTACTGGCAGCAGAGGATATACATGAAGTTCAATTTTGAAAAATGTGGAAGTGTCTGGCTAGAAGAGTATGGGTTGCTACTCTTCTTAACACTAGTTTTAAAACCAGTCAGCTTGGGAGCCAGGGTTATACCTTGAACTCCACATTCATTTCTCAAGTCAGCAGATAAAAGATGTTTAATTATGTTAGAATTTTCTGTTGTTTGGTCTAGAAACGCACCAGGTTCCATAGCCACATCCTTTGCAGGAGCAGCAGTTGAGACTGGTGCAATCTCCCCTGTGGTGAGCCTGGAGCCAGCTTTTGCTCATTTGGATTTGCCTGTTACCAAGAAATAGTTAAGCAACCGATTCCAATACTAGAAGTGAATAGTCAGTATATAAGACTAGGGCTGTTCTTTATGATCAAAGAGCACTAGATTCTAATACAACTACTGCTTTTCCAGTATGTGAGACGGTGGCTGTACTAGTTGAGGTAACTGGCTTCTTCCTTTTTACAGCTGGCTTTCACTGAGGTCCCTCCCCCTCAGCTGGTGCAGCACCAGAGGCAGCCGGTTGGTTCACTCTACCTCGAGCAGCAAGATACTCAAGCATGCCTGGTGTCGGGACATTATATGGAGCAGAAGGAGCATCTTTTGGCATTCCCCCTTGTTTTAGTTGCAGGTCGAATGATTCATCAGCAATCTGCTGGTAAGCTTCACCCAGCTCATTTTCAAAAACAAGGCTCAAAAACCTTGGAAAGGGGATTAAGTGTGTTCGTTTAGGTGCAAGCACCATTTCCCTTAGCCTTAAGTAAATTTCACCGGCATAATCAATATTTCGATTGAACAGCATCCCATGACCAATCTTCAGCTCAAAATCTGAGCACTGATTAAAGCTCCCAGACTTCTGACTGATGCAATGAGTCAGCAAGCCAAAGAAATAGTTCCACAGAGGTGGCATCTACCTCCTTAAGGGCGTATGAGCCACTGGTCCATCAAACCCTATAATCTCCAGTACCTCTCTTCTAAACTCATCACTGGTTGGTGAATTAACGAACGAACCAATTGGTAATTGGAGAGCACGTCGGATGGCATCAACAGTGATGGAGCAGGGTAGGGTTTCAGTCACCATGCCACGAATACATGGAACATTCTGTTGAGTGGTGGCCGTGGTGGCAGTATACCAGAATCTGGCCAAACAAGCAGGATAAAGACGAGAGGGTACGCCGGTAATAGCTCGAGCCAGTGGTGATTATCGTATGTAATCGATAAGTGCATCATAACCCAAGTTGGCTTTAGTTTTAGGAATTGAAAGGGCATGAGCAACATTGCCTCTTGATAAGCGAATGGAAGAGTGTTCTGGTGCATTTGCAGCCCTAACAAGGTTTGGGTGCAGGTTGAACAGAGGGCCCTGCACCACTTGTTCTTCGATGACCGGTGGTGGTTGCTGTTCCGGTTGTTGTGGTACTACCGGTTGTTGTTGCTGTGGTTGTTGTTCCCCTGGCTGGTTTGCAGCAGGTGGTGATTGATGTTGTTGTTGTTCTGCCATTGATGATTTCGTAGAAGATGGATGTATGAATTGATTTAAAGATTTGGGGATTTTTAGAGAGAAGAGTGTGAATTTGAAAACAGAATAACCGAAGGTGATTATGGAAGATAAAACACTCTTTTAACCGTTGTGATTGGGTGAAAAAGGCAGGAGAGAGAAAATGACAACTGTCATTAGCAGGCGCGTGGGCAGATGTGACAAACTGGCACACTCGAGGGGATACAGACTGATGATTTGACGTATATACGGCTTGAACACTCATACCTCCCATTCAACATTAAATGCAGCAGGTTTTAATTTTAAAAAAAAAATTAAAAACCACAAAATAAGTTTTGTATTAAATACAAAATACTTTGTTACATTTAATATGTCATGAATTTAATTTAAATCATTGGAAGTAAATGAGTTTCAGATTTAAAGAATCATTTAATTTTGTGAGCTATTTATTATTTCAATTAAAAACATTTTGAGTAACCAAAAATATAAAAGACCTTGTTGTGCTGAGTGTTTTACATGTAGGCAGTAAGTTAACAAACATTGCCTACTGGTTTACCCTACATGTTGTAGAGTCAGCACACCAACAAAAATTGTCTTTTATTTAAAGTTCAAGCATACCCAGCTCAGAGATGAGATAGTTAAAACGTTTCTCATCTAAGGGCTTTATGAATAGATCTGCTAACTGCTGGTCTGTTGAAATAAAATGTAGCTCCACATCTCCTTTTTGAACATGATCCCTTATGAAGTGATATCGAACGTCAATGTGCTTTGTTCTTGAATGCATCACAGGATTGTTGGTGATAGCTATTGCACTTGTGTTGTCACAGTAAATTGGAGTCTTTGTAACATGAACACCATAGTCTTTCAGCTGGCTTTGCATCCACAGTACTTGAGCAGTACAACTACCAGCAGAAACGTATTCTGCCTCAGCAGTAGATGTGGATACAGTATTTTGCTTTTTGCTCGTCCAGCTGACTAGCCTACCACCCAGTAACTGGCAACCACTAGTAGTACTTATTCTGTCTATTTTACACCCTGCAAAATCAGCATCTGAATACCTAATTAGCTCAAAATGCTGGTCTTTGGGATACCAAAGACCACGTTTAGCAGTAGCTTTCAGATACCTAAATATCCTTTTACTGCTAGCAAGTGTGACTCTTTCGGATAAGCTTGATATCTGGCACAGAGACATGTGGCAAACATAATATCTGGTCTGCTGGCTGTGAGATAAAGTAGGGATCCAATCATACCTCTATATTCAGTGATATTGACTGGTTCACCATTGGGATCAGCATCTATTTTAATAGTTGCTGCCATTGGAGTCCCTATATCTTTTAAACAGGTCAGACCAAATTTCTTTAGCATATCTTTGATATATTTATCCTGACTTATAAAAATTCCATCATCAAGTTGTTTAATTTGCAATCCCAAAAAGTATTACAAGTCTCTTTGTAAGCTCATTTCATATGTCTTTGACATAAGTTTTGAAAAATCTTGACAATGTTTCTCGATTTTAGATCCATAAATAATATCATTCACATATATCTGAACCAGCAAGAGATCACCATCTGTCTCTTTTGAGAACAGAGTGGTGTCAATTGTTCCAACTTTAAAACCTATACCAGTGAGATACACATGAAGTGTCTCATACCATGCTCTTGGAGCCTGTTTGAGGCCATAAAGAGCTTTGTCTAGCTTGTAGACATGGTCTGGATATTTACTGCTTACAAAACCAGGAGGCTGTTTGACATAAACTTCTTCTTGCAGCTTCCCATTTAGAAATGCAGATTTAACATCCATCTGGAATACCCTAAAGTTCATCTTAGCAGCATACGCCAAGAACAGTCTGATAGCTTCCATCCTAGCCACTGGAGCATAAGTCTCTCCATAATCCAATCCTTCTTCCTGTTTGAAACCTTGAGCTACCAATCTAGCTTTGTTTCTGATCACAATCCCATCTTCATCCATCTTGTTCTTGAAAACCCACTTGGTACCAATGATTTTCTTAGTTTCATCATCAGGTTTAGGTACCAATGTCCAAACCTTATTTCTATCAAACTGGGAGATCTCTTCTTGCATAGCTCCTGCCCAGCTTGGATCTTTGATTGCTTCATCAGGACATTTAGGTTCAATGGTAGACACAAAATTTACATGCATACAGAAATTGCTGGTTGCATGCCTTCTTGTTTTAACACCACTAGCCAGATTACCAATGACTTGCACAATTGGATGCTCTTTTGTCCATCTAGTGTTATGAACAGGTGAGCTTGTCGTGGAACACACAGCATCTTGATCATCAGCTGGTTCAAAGGTATGAGCAGCAATTAGAGACAGCTGTTCAGTATTATTGTAACCAGTACCAGCTTGTGATCCTTCAGAACTAGTAGACCTATGCTCACGTTGTAGGACTTCAGTAGAGATAGTAGGTCCACTTGGTTTACACACAGATGGAATAGAGTGTTCCATCTCATCATCAGAGAACCCAACAACATGGATTGGTGAGGGATTTGCAGCTGGTTCCTCTTCATCATCGAGACCTTGCTGAGTAGGCTCTTCAAACAATAACTCTTCATCTTCTTGACTGGAAGATGAGGCTGGGGCAGTTTCATCAAATGTAACATTAATCGATTCTTCAAAACAACCCCTTCTTTTATTGAAAACCCTATATGCCTTTGACATGTTAGAATATCCCAAGAATATACCTTCATCAGCCTTAGCATCAAACTTGCCCAACTGATCCCTATTGTTTAGAATGAAACAGGGAGTGCCAAATACATGAAGAAATGAGATTGAGGATTTTCTTCCTTTGAGAACTTCATAAGCAGTTTTCTGATGTCTTTTCACAATTAGAGATCTATTCTGGGTAAAACATGCAGTGTTCACAGCCTCTGCCCAATATGAATTTTTCAGCCTAGACTCAGCTAACATAGATCTTGCTGCTTCAATGAGAGTTCCGTTTCTTCTTTCTGCAACACCATTTTGTTGAGGTGTTCTCACAGCAGAAAAGTTCTGTGAAATACCTTTATCAGCACAAAATTCTTCTAATGTAGCATTTCTGAATTCTGTACCATGATCACTTCTTAGCTGTTTCACCAGTTGCCCATTTAAAAGCTCCATTCTTTTGATAAAATTGATAATTTCATCAGCAGCTTCACTCTTTTGCTTTAAAAAGAATACCCAGGTGTATCTGGAATATTCATCAACAATAACCAGTGTATACTTCTTCCCACTACAGCTGGCCACATTAACAGGACCAAAAAGATCCATATGAAGTAAATGAAATGGTTTCTCAACAGATGAGATTTGCTTTGATTTGAATGAGGTATGGTGATGTTTTCCTTTTTCACAACCAGGACACAGTCTGTCCTTTACATAAGACATAGTGGGTAGCCCAGATACTAACCATCTACTGGATAATTTGTGAATATCTTTGAAGTTGAGATGTGAGAGTCTCTTATGCCATAACCATTTCAGGTTGTCTGCTGCCTTCGAATAGAAACAAGTATCAATTGTTGTGACTGCTGTGTTCATGTCAATTTGATACATGCTTTCATGACATTTTGTAGTCAGCAGTGGCTTCCCTGTCTTATCAAAAATAGTTCCAATTTTCTTTCTGAATTGGACTATCTTGTTCTTGCTTGTCAGTTGGCTTATGCTGAGCAAATTATATTTAAACCCAACTACATATGCAACATTTGAGAATGTGACATTCCCATTAGTCAAAGTACCAAAACCCTTTGTGTAACCCAACGAATTATCTCCATATGAAACAACTGGACCATCTTTTTCTTGATAGTCCATTAGCAGGGACTTACATCCGGTCATATGTCTCGAACATCCACTATCGAGATACCAGATTTGCTTGTTTTGAATGCCCTGCAAAGTAGCTAAGAGATTAGTTCTTTTTGGGAACCCATCCAAGGATGGGTTCTGGAAGGGTCATCTTTGATAATCTCTTCCTGTCTGCTGGTTTGCTTGAAGAAGCATCAGCAGACGGGGTTGGGTTAAAAGGACACCGGTTGGCTAAGTGAAACTTGCTGCCACATTTGTAGCATTTTCTCACATTTGGTATCGGTGATGGGTCATACACATTGTAAAGGGGATCGGGGCGATGTTTGGTTACTGCCTCAATAAGCTGGTCAAGCTTGACTGTCATAATCTCAGTGATAGACATCTCTTCATTCGAGTCCACTTTTGCTTTTTCCCTAAGGGCAGCTTTCTTCTTGGAACTAGTACCATAGTCATGACATATTGCTTTGCCTTTATCATTTGACGAGCCAGCGTGGGAAGTTACTGGCTTGTCTACTGAAGCTGATCAACTAGAAGATGTTTTTCCTGCTGCCTTGGACTTGCCAGTATTACGTTTGACTGGCTTGTCTGCAGCTACTGGTTGACCAGTAAGTTTGTCATCAGCTGGCTCAGCACAATTGGAACTAGAACACGAAGGGGAATCAGTAGATTTAACTTTTCTAAGATTATTGTCAGTGATTTCCCTTTTGATACGTCTTTTTTTGGAGTCATATAGTAGATGCTTGAGGGATCAGTAGTCTCATCAATTGAGGTACTGGCTTCTCTTGCTCTAACCTCATCCTCCAAAATCTCTTTCATGGCAGGTGGTGGGGACACAGTAGCAGGTCTAACAAATTTATTTGTCAAGACCTTTTTACCTTTAACTATCTTGGCAAAAGTATTTGGCAAGACAGCTTCAGGATCTGTTTCAAGAATTGGGTCCATGAAAGTAACCTCTGCAATAGCAGCAGCAGCAGCATAGTCACCAGTAAAAAAAGCTTCAACTTGGGCAGGCACCTGCTCGTTAACACACTTTGCTGTGCGTTGAGCAGATGTACACCATGAAGCGACAACCTTTTTAAGATTATCCAGCTGGTTCTTGACTTCTGCTGCCTCAACATGAAGAGACCTTAAAGCAAAATTTTGTTTTTCGAGTTTTGAAATATCATCTTTCAAGATTTTAACTTCATCATTTTTGCATTTAAGTTTCTCATTTAAAGATTTGTTGTTTGATATCAAAACTTCTTCACGTTTGCTGCCTCTACATAAGTCAACTCTTAGGTAGTCAAACATTTCGGCCTTTTTATCATCAGTATAAGTTTGAAAATTATCAACCTTATACATCAATTCAATTTTCCAGTGAGGAGAATTTCTTTTCTGATCAGCTTCCCTTACATCAGCCAAAAACTTGCTACCACTATCATCCTTATCAGACTCCTTGACCTCCTTGGCCATTAAACACAGCTTCTTTTCTGGAGCATAACCAGCACCATCATCATCAGTATCATAATCAGAGGAAGATGACGAGCTGGTTTCATCCCAATCATGATGCTCAGCAACTAGAACCTTTTCTGGCTTTTTACCCTTCTTATCAGTCTTAGCACTTTCCTTCAGCTGAGCTTTCATAGCTTTGTACTTGTTTTTGTACTTGTCAGCTTTTGAGAAAGAGTTAGCAAGTGAAGTTGAAGGTTTCTTGGACATGCATTCAGCAGCAAAATGTCCAACCTTTCCACAATTATAACACTCAGATTTAGGACCCTTGACTGACTTGCTGCTATACCTAGCACTCAGTTTCTTACTCCCTTTGTATTACTTGCTAGTTCTATTATGATTGAACCTTTTGAACTGCCTAGCCAGCAAAGCCATACCTTTAGCAAACCCTTCTGCATCACTTTCATCATCACTGCTTTCTTCAGACCCAGTACCACTATCCACATCACTCCCAGCTGACTCTTCTTCTTCCAGCAACTTTTGAACCAGTAAAGCCTTTTGAGCTTTCTTTTTAGCAGCAGCAATAAGAGCAGTATCATCTGTCTTAGAAGATTTTGAAGTGGTGGGGGCAGACCTAAAGTTTTCTCTCAAGTTAAGTTCAAATTTAGCCTCTGCCTTCTCATAGTTCCAAAGTGAACTGTAGAGAGAAGACATGTTAAAGTTCTTTAGGGTCTGAGTGGTTCTTAAAGGGTCAGTAACAGATTTCCATTTAGTGGGCAGTGAATCTATGAATTTGTTAACTTGTTCAAACTCAGTATAGGTGACATTCAGAGTGATCAGGTCAGCAATCAAGGAGTTAAACCTAATGAAGGTTTGCTTAAGGGTTTCATTTTTATAAGCAAAGAACATTTCATATTCTCGTTTTAAAGCAATCATTCTGTTCTGCCTAACTTCTCCCATACCCTCATAGGTAACATCTAGATAGTCCAACATAAGTTTGGCATTTTCTTTTCCTTTAATCAGTTTGAATAGTGGGTTAGGCAAAGTTATAGCTAACAAGGTTCTGATCTTAGGGTCAAGTCCAACCCGACGTTTATCCTCAGCATCCCATCTAGAAGGAGTGAGAATAACCTCTCTGCCAGGAACAGCAGGAGTGTCAGCTGTAGCTGGTGCACTACCAATAGTTTTAGTAGGCACAAATGGACCATCTGTGGTGATACCAGGCATGAGTGGGTCAATAGACTCAAGGTGAAGCATGAATCTTGCCTTCCAAGTTTCATACTCATCTTCATTAAATTTGAGTGGTCTATTGGATGAGCCATTTTCAAGGTAAGCTATATTAGTATATGCAGCCATGAGAGAATTCAGATCTAAGATATTAATTATCAAGACTGAAGCTCTGATACCAGTTGTTGGTCCCTTGATAACAACAGGAGTATTGTAGAGGGGGGGTGAATACAATTTCTTTTCAATTAACTAAACAGTTAAACTCGATTAGTATTCAATCATGCAAATAAATAGAGTCACAGGTAATTTTCAACAGTTATTCTTTAATGATTGAATCACAAAGAATCACAACTATCCTTGGCGGAATGATAGTTGGTTGATACAGATTACCTAGATTATAGCTAAGAGGTAAACTAACAGCTATTACACGTTTTGACTCTATAAAATAAACCCACACCACTAATAGTAACAATAGTGGATACAACAATTTATAGTAGTCCTATTAACCGTGTAATCGTTCTATTGTCCACTGGTACATAGGATGTCTGTACTTGTGGATATAACTATATCAGAGAGCATGCTCTATTCTTTCCTCTTTGGTAGCTATTTGCAGGAACACCCCAATTCGGTTTGACACCACTATTTGATTAAACAAATAGAATGTTGTATTCCCTAGGTGATGACAAAGTATAACCCATGTCTGCACATGCGTTAACCTTCCGCATTCCCACGTGGTCTTGTAAGGTCACTTGTCAGCCGCTGACGCGTGTCCTTTTCTGTTCAACTTTGTCTTTGACTTCTGTTGAATAATACCATTGATGTAGACCACTCGGGAAACGACTATGCTTATAATGGAGCATAGCTGTCTTGTGTAGTGAGCTGCATTCCAGCTGTGCTGGTTCTTCACTGCTGAGCCACTTCATGTTCTAGATTTGCTGAGTACACATCCTGTGCTGATTGAAGAACACTGTCTATCTTGTGCTGGTAGACTGAGCAGCAAACTAAACACTCGACACAGCTACATCTGCTGTCTATACATGAACAAACTTGTGCTGACTGCACATAACACTTTAGTGCAAATAAATTACAATTTTATCATAATTAAATCCTTAATTATTTTGGGGACTCAACAGATGTTCATAACATCATTCGATTCATATATATATATATATAACTATCTTATTCGAAGATTTAAACTTGTAATCACTAGAACATAGTTTAGTATATTCTAAACTTGTTCGCAAACAAAATTAATCCTTCTAACTTAACTTTAAAATCAACTAAACACATGTTCTATATCTATATGATATGCTAACTTAATGATTTAAAACCTGGAAACACGAAGAACACCGTAAAACCTGATATACGCCGTCGTAGTAAAAACCGGGGGCTGTTTTGGTTTGGATAATTAAAAACTATGATAAACTTTGATTTAAAAGCTATTCTTCTGGGAAAATGATTTTTATTATGAACCTGAAACTATATCCAAAAATCATGGTTAAACTCAAAGTGGAAGTATGTTTTCCAAAATGGTCATCTAGACGTCGTTCTTTCGACTGAAATGACTACCTTTACAAAAAATGACTTGTAACCTGTAGTTCTAACTATAAACTTATACTTTTCTATTTAGATTCATAAACTTAAGTTCAATATGAAACCATAGCAACTTGAATCACTCAAAACGGATTTAAAACGAAGAAGTTATGGGTAAAACAAGATTGGATAATTTTGCTTGTTGTAGCTACGTGAAATTTGTAACAAATCTATACAAATCATAACTTAACCAACTTATATTGTATTATACATGTATTCTAACATATATTATGTAATCTTGGAATACCATAGACACGTATACAATGTTTTGACATATCATATCGACCCATCTATATATATTATTTGGAACAACCATAGACACTCTATATGCAGTAATGTTTGAGTTAGCTATACAGGGTTGAGGTTGATTCCAAAATAATATATATACTTTGAGTTATGATCGAGTCTGAGACTTGTAGACACTGGGTCGTGGATTGATTCGAGATAATATATATATTGATTTATTTTTGTACATCTAAATGTGGACAACTAGTTATAGGATACTAACGAGGACTGCTGACTTAATAAACTTAAATCGTTAAAATGTAATAAAAATGTTGTGAATGTATTTTGATCATACTTTGATCTATATGTACATATTTATTTTTGTACCAAGTCTTATTTTCTGACGAAGTGAAAATCTTTGAAAGTGAGTTATAGTCCCATTTTTACTATTTAATATTTTTGGGATGAGAATACATGCAGTTTTGAAAATGATTTACAAAATAGACACAAGTATTGAAACTACATTCTATGTTGAATCGTTATATCGGATATCACTCTTATTGAACTTGGTAGCCTAAGAATTGGTGTTTATTATAATTGCCACCAATTGACGCGAATCCTAAAGATAGATCTATGGGCTTTGACACACCCCAGTCAGAGAATTTGAACTGCTTTAGTACTTTGATATTTATATATGGGGATATTCTAGATGCATTTGTTAATGTCTGTTACCAGGTGTTCAACCATATGAATGATTTTTATGCAGATTGCATGTTATTGAAAAATGAAATCTTGTGGTCTATTATTACAATTTGATATATAGGTTAAACCTATAACTCACCAACATTTTTGTTGACGTTTAAAGCATGTTTATTCTCAGGTGATTATTAAGAGCTTCCACTGTTGCATGCTAATTTATGGACAAGAGTTGGAGTCAGCATGCTTGTATAATATTGTTTAAAAACTGCATTCGAAGACATATATATTGTTGTGTAATATTATTGTAAATCATTATGTAATTGTCATGTGAAAACGCTATATTTTAGATTATCATTATTTGATAATCTTCGTAATATTTTAAAGATTATGGTTTGTTTTAAAAATCGAATGCTGTGTTTGAAAAACGTCTCATATAGAGGTCAAAACCTCGCAACGAAATCAATTAATATGGAACATTTATAAACGATATGAACGGGACATTTCAACCTTAAGGAAAATTTCTAACGATTGGGACATCTTCGGGTCTCTTAACTGCTGATTCAACTTTGCTCACATGTACCAAAATTGCGAGACATCCTTATCTCATGTACTTTTGGACCCTCGAGCAATTAATGTAACGCCACGGTGCACTGATCTTCTCTTCGTACACCATCATTGATTTGTCTTCGGTAAAAGAAATTCGAATGGATTTCTGGTCACAACAGCTTCGGTTGTGTCGTCAGATTACCAGTCTATTCCAACCACAAGGTCAAATAAAGAAATAGGGTAGTCCAAGTAAAATAATTTAACTCCAAACATCACTCAAGTAGATTTCTATTGTAATGGCTCGCCAATCGTCGGAAAAAGTACTGTTCAATCCGGAAAGTTGTTATGAGCTTAACGATACGGGCCTTAGCTTCTAATTTGCAAAGGATTATAAGCAATCGTCGATTAAAGTTTGGGTGAGTTTCGGGTGAGAGACATTTACGATGGGAGTGTACGATCAAACTTCTTAAAGCAGGACCTCCTTAAACTAAAATGACATCAATCATGATGTGTTTTATTCCCAGTTAATAGTTCCATAGGGTTCACGTTGTCTAAGGCAGATATTGGATTCCAAATGTTGTGACAGAATGCTCTAGCGATAAAGTTTCTATCGGCACCGATGTTGACAGTATATAAACATTATGATTGCTGAGTAAGAACAGACCCGTGAAGAACTTCACTGAAGTTGAGGTTGAGAGCATGGTGAGTTATCAGACTTGTCCCACATCGGTGGGGAAGAAGAACGAAATACCCTTTATGAGGGAAGGTGTGAATACCTCTTCCTGTGGACTAGTATTGTAAAGCAAAATCGTAAAGCCGCGCGTGGCTGAATGATAGGAAATTCGGACATTAAGTAGACAATATATACTACGGATTTCACAGGCTGTTACAAGGAATTCATCCTGTAAAGATATATCAGAAATGAGTCGTGATGCATAGTAGCTAGTAGTAAATCGTGGAGGTGCTAGTAGTGATGAGTACTACCTCCGTCCTATAATAAGTGTTTTGTTTGACTTTTCATGGTCTTAATTACATAATTTTGACTTCGAATATTTTTATTTGTGTTATGTATTATTTGATGAAACTTATATGAATGAATTCTTTTTTAAAATGTGTTTTCATTGATATAAGTTTCATCAAATATTATATAACACAAAAAAATATTAGAAGTCGAAATTATAAAAGTATGACCTTGAAAAGTCAAACATGACACTTATTATGGGACGGAGGGAGTAGTATTTACTAGGTGTAAGTAGCAATGGGTGGCATCAAGTGGTAACTAGTGATGACAAGCAGTGAGAAGTAGGTGATCGGTAGAGACTAGCAGTGAGAGGCGGCGTTGTGTAGTAGTAAGTAATGATAAGTAGTGGTATGAGATGATGAGTATGTTCTAGCAGTGTCTTCGTAGTTCCAAGTAGAGATCGGTGGTGGCGGACAGTGTCGAGAAGTGACGAGTTGTGACATGATTACACGCTTATTATAGGTTATAATAGCAATTAATTCACACAGTGTAATTTTCTACACATAATTGAGATTATACGGTTCATGTTCTAAACGGTGTTTATCCTAGTAACCTACTTGACTCGCTCCCAATTCCTTATTTTGCGATGTCGGAGCTTCTATATGAGTTACCGTAATGTAATCCCGGTCATTACATTATGCTATCTCACATATCCATTCGACATTACTCCATAATGTGATGCCCCATACATAATTAACGTGTACGGATCACCAACAACAGGTCTATTACACGGTTACAATACTATATGCTATTTTAAGACAAGTTTGCATTTATGAAAAGATAACGTTTTACAAAAGATAGCTTTCTTCTACGAATAGAAAGCATTAACATAAGTACGTGACTCAAAGGTCATTACAAAGCCATTGTTCAAATCTAACATAAGTTATGAACGCAAGGTAAAAGTTTCGTAATTGAGACATCTCTAAGCAATGCAGGGGAAGTCTAACACCGAGAGTCTAATACAGCGGTAGCAATATACATCTAAGCACCTGAGAAATGACATGCTTAAAAAGTCAACACGAATGTTGGTAAGCTATAGTTTAATTGTAGCAGTAATGTAATGTAGTTCACGAGATTTCGTATTCAAAATAGTATGAAATGTATATGCTTAACCGTGGGCACTTGGTAACTAACTTAACGTAAATATCACCCCCTAAAAGTACATTTGGAGAGTGCTTAAGTTTACGAAGTATTATACACCCGTTAAATGCTAGCGCGACTAGCCCGAGTGGGGATGTCAAACCCTATGGATCCATATCTAAGATTCGCGATCACCTGTTCAAAAACTAATGACTAAACGTTACCGAGCTAAGGGGAAAGTTTATGCCGTTATATAACCCACACGTACATAAAGTTTAAGTACTCGTGCCTAGTAAGTAAAACATAAAAAGCGCATGTATTCTCATTCCCAAAAATAGTTGAGGTAAAAAGGGAGCTATAACTCACAGTGAAAGTGCGGTAAAAGTCGATACGAAATAAGTAAGCAAGTAAGTCGGTCCGAATGGTCCTCAACCTAAGTAAAAAGTTACTAAGTCAGTAAGTCGTCCCAAAAGGGTTTAAAAGTACATAAGTTAAATCTTAAGTGTCATCATCATCAACATCATACGTAAAAAGTAAAGTAAGTTTTCAATCAAGAATAGAGTTCGAAACAAAGGCTGACTTCGTTCAGCAGCTAAGACCTCTATACAAACTGAAAGACCTGAGACCAGTGGCCAAGGCTCCGTATGTGAGTCCCCTAACCGCTGACCAATTTTCAGAACATAACTCGTCTTCGTTTGACCATGGCGACGGTTTAAGTGCGAGTAGGTCAGAAATTTCAGCACAACGTTACAAAGGCGTAGTGACTTTCGGAAGGCTATAAATTCTAAACCGTATATCGGAATAAGACGTGTCTTAAACTAAAAGTCATCTTCTCGAACCGAACTATTTGGAAATCAACTTTTCCAGTAGCCCAGGAGCCTGATCAGATCCTGAAAAATAGAAAGCAAGTGCTCCAGTGGGTTTCTTGGTGCTTGATGCTCATCACGGTTCTCATCCTTGATGCTTGTAGCTTCAAGTGTACAACTCAATGATGTTTTAGCATCACTTTGACCAAGTTTTAACCATCAACACACAAGAGTCAAGACTAAGAATTAAAACGCAACTCATGTGAGAGTTTGAACAAGGTGATGAACCAAAGTTACATCAATTTTCTTAGCTTCAACACAATTACAAGTCCTATTAAGTTATAAACTTTAAATCAAACTAAATATGCAAGAACTTAAGATATAGAACTTAGATCTTAGCTAAACATTAAAGACTTAGATTAAAAAGTCTAGATCTCGTGTTCTTGGTGAAACCCTAAGTCAAAGCACTTAGACTTTCACTTTTACACAACCATAAGTTACAAAACTTAGATATTGTAAAGTAAAGTGAACACAAATTAATGAACTCTTGTTTTAACAAGTTAGATGACCATAAGCTATTTAACTTAGATCAACTTTAGATGAGTGAAAGTTATAAGCTAGGAAGCTTAAACTTTCTTGTTCATGAACCTTCAAAGTTAGACTTTGGTTACAAGATTTATGAGATCAAAGTTAACAAGTAAATCTTTGGCCAAGGAACTTATATAAATCGAATTTCATAACATAAATGATAAATTTAAAGTTAAAAATAAGCAAGTTCAAGTTTGGATTCTTTACATAAAGAGATCTCAAGTTACAAGCTTGAATCTTCATAAAATGAACTTTAAAGTTCCAATACTTGAACATAAGAGGATCTTAAAGTAATTGATCCTTAGATTACTACAAGTTTCATGTAGGACCAAAAGCTACAAAGCTTTGATCCTTGTTCTTGATTCTTTATCATACAAGTAATTAAAGAATGCTAGAAATCATACGGATTTGAGTTACAAAAACCAAAATCCAAGAATAATAATGATTATGATGATTTACAGTTTTGGAGCAAAGAAAATGAAAGAAAAAGAGTCTAAACCTTCAAGTTCTTCAAGAAAAGTTAGAGAGAAACTTGAGAGAAAAAGAGTGTGTGTTTTTGAAATGAAAATGTGAGTGTTAAAATGAAATGGTGGTGGTGGTGTGGGTACTCCTAGCCGACGGTTTACATGGGTGGGGTGGGGGGACCATTTGCTTGCCATTGGGTGGTAGTACATGGTGGTGTGGGTACATGTTTGGTGGCGTGGAACAAAATGTTAAAACTTGTAAGTAGTAGTACCAAGCATGCCTTAATACTTGTCTTATATCCTAAATGGGTTTTGTCTTAAGCTTCATGGGCTAACTAGTCCATTAAGTAAGTCCACTAAATAAGTTCATTACTTGAGTCGGTTGGGCCATTAATAAGCTAGGTCCATTAAGGTGTTAAGTCAATTAAAACTAACTAGTAAGCATTAGTAAACACTAAGTGTAATTAGGGAACCATAAAGCCAAGTAATTGTCATAAATAGATAACAATTAAGTTTATGCAGTCATACTATTCCAATTATGAAAAAAGTTTAACGTGTACCAAGTACGTAACTCGTTTTAAACGATAAGTGACACTAACGGTCGTAAATGCATTCATGGATTATGTTAAGTAACTAAGTACCTAAAAATACGTTGTAAGGCATTAACGAAAGTAATTAATATAATTAATGATCCCAGCAAAATAATCTAGCTCAGTACGCATAAATACGCAGTTTTGTGAAAGTAATAAATATAATTAAAAGTCGAAAAGGTTGGGTCGTTACATTACCCACTTGTTAAAGAAAATTTTGTCCCGAAATTTAAGCTGGGGTACTTGGTGGAGTCAGGAAAAGGTGAGGATACTTCTGCATCATTTGATCCTCTCATTCCCAAGTAAACTCAGGTCCTCGTTTTGCATTCCATCGGACTCGAACGATTGGAATCTTGTTACGTTTCAAGGTCTTGACCTCACGGTCCATGATTTCAACAGGTTCTTCCACAAAGTGGATTTGTCATCAATCATAAGCTCATCTAGTGGTATGATAAGTTCTGGTTCCGCAAGACACTTCTTCAGATTCGATATGTGGAAGGTCGGATGAACATAACTCAATTGTGTTGGAAGATCCAAACGGTAAGCAACGTGTCTAATAAGCTCCAAGATTTTAAAAGGACCAATGTATCGCGGATTTAACTTTCCACGCTTTCCGAAACGGATTACACCTTTCAAAGGTGTGACTTTCAACATCACGCGGTCACCCACTTGAAATTCGAAATCTTTACGTTTAAGGTCGGCATAGCTCTTTTGGCGATCATGGGTTGTCTTGAGCCTCGCTTAAATTTGAACAATCTTCTCGGTTGTTTCATGAACGAGTTCGGGTCCGATGATTTGCTTTTCACATACTTCGGCCCAACAAATAGGAGAACGGCACTTGCGACCATACAACGCTTCGAAAGGTGCGGCATTAATACTCGAATGATGTAGTGACCCGAACTTTTCCATGTTTATATATATTAATTGAGATTGATATTTACATGATTAAATGTTTCCAACATGTTAAGCAATCAAACTTGGTAAGACTTGATTAATTGAAATAGGTTTCATATAGACAATTGACCACCCAAGTTGACCGGTGATTCACGAACGTTAAAACTTGTAAAAACTATATGATGACATATATATGGTTATATATATAGTTAACATGATATTATGATAAGTAAACATATCATTAAGTATATTAACAATGAACTACATATGTAAAAACAAGACTACTGACTTAATGATTTTGAAACGAGACATATATGTAACGATTATCGTTGTAACGACATTTAATGTATATATATCATATTAAGAGATATTCGTACATCATAATATCATGATAATATAATAATTTAAAATCTCTTTTGATATTATAAACATTGGGTTAACAACATTTAACAAGATCGTTAACCTAAAGGTTTCAAAACAACATTTACATGTAACGACTAACGATGACTTAACGACTCAGTTAAAATGTATATACATGTAGTGTTTTAATATGTATTCATACACTTTTGAAAGACTTCAAGACACTTATCAAAATACTTCTACTTAACAAAAATGCTTACAATTACATCCTCGTTCAGTTTCATCAACAATTCCACTCGTATGCACCCGTATTCGTACTCGTACAATACACAGCTTTTAGATGTATGTACTATTGGTATATACACTCCAATGATCAGCTCTTAGTAGCCCACGTGAGTCACCTAACACATGTGGGAACCATCATTTGGCAACTAGCATGAAATATCTCATAAAATTACAAAAATATGAGTAATCATTCATGACTTATTTACATGAAAACAAAATTACATATCCTTTATATCTAATCCATACACCAACGACCAAAAACACCTACAAACACTTTCATTCTTCAATTTTCTTCATCTAATTGATCTCTCTCAAGTTCTATCTTCAAGTTCTAAGTGTTCTTCATAAATTCCAAAAGTTCTAGTTTCATAAAATCAAGAATACTTTCAAGTTTGCTAGCTCACTTCCAATCTTGTAAGGTGATCATCCAACCTCAAGAAATCTTTGTTTCTTACAGTAGGTTATCATTCTAATACAAGGTAATAATCATATTCAAACTTTGGTTCAATTTCTATAACTATAACAATCTTATTTCAAGTGATGATCTTACTTGAACTTGTTTTCGTGTCATGATTTTGCTTCAAGAACTTCGAGCCATCCAAGGATCCATTGAAGCTAGATCCATTTTTCTATTTTCCAGTAGGTTTATCCAAGGGACTTAAGGTAGTAATGATGTTCATAACATCATTCGATTCATACATATAAAGCTATCTTATTCGAAGGTTTAAACTTGTAATCACTAGAACATAGTTTAGTTAATTCTAAACTTGTTCGCAAACAAAAGTTAATCCTTCTAACTTGACTTTTAAAATCAACTAAACACATGTTCTATATCTATATGATATGCTAACTTAATGATTTAAAACCTGGAAACACGAAAAACACCGTAAAACCGGATTTACGCCGTCGTAGTAACACCGCGGGCTGTTTTGGGTTAGTTAATTAAAAACTATGATAAACTTTGATTTAAAAGTTGTTATTCTGAGAAAATGATTTTTATTATGAACATGAAACTATATCCAAAAATTATGGTTAAACTCAAAGTGAAAGTATGTTTTCTAAAATGGTCATCTAGACGTCGTTCTTTCGACTGAAATGACTACCTTTACAAAAACGACTTGTAACTTATTTTTCCGACTATAAACCTATACTTTTCTGTTTAGATTCATAAAATAGAGTTCAATATGAAACCATAGCAATTTGATTCACTCAAAACGGATTTAAAATGAAGAAGTTATGGGTAAAACAAGATTGGATAATTTTTCTCATTTTAGCTACGTGAAAATTGGTAACAAATCTATTCCAACCATAACTTAATCAACTTGTATTGTATATTATATAATCTTGAGATACCATAGACACGTATACAATGTTTCGACCTATCATGTCGACACATCTATATATATTTCGGAACAACCATAGACACTCTATATGTGAATGTTGGAGTTAGCTATACAGGGTTGAGGTTGATTCCAAAATATATATAGTTTGAGTTGTGATCAATACTGAGATACGTATACACTGGGTCGTGGATTGATTCAAGATAATATTTATCGATTTATTTCTGTACATCTAACTGTGGACAACTAGTTGTAGGTTACTAACGAGGACAGCTGACTTAATAAACTTAAAACATCAAAATATATTAAAAGTGTTGTAAATATATTTTGAAAATACTTTGATATATATGTATATATTGTTATAGGTTCGTGAATCAACCAGTGGCCAAGTCTTACTTCCCGAGGAAGTAAAAATCTGTGAAAGTGAGTTATAGTCCCACTTTTAAAATCTAATATTTTTGGGATGAGAATACATGCAAGTTTTATAAATGATTTACAAAATAGACACAAGTACGTGAAACTACATTCTATGGTTGAATTATCGAAATCGAATATGCCCCTTTTTATTAAGTCTGGTAATCTAAGAATTAGGGAACAGACACCCTAATTGTAGCGAATCCTAAAGATAGATCTATCGGGCCCAACAAGCCCCATCCAAAGTACCGTATGCTTTAGTACTTCGAAATTTATATCATATCCGAAGGGTGTCCCGGAATGATGGGGATATTCTTATATATGCATATTGTTAATGTCGGTTACCAGGTGTTCACCATATGAATGATTTTTAGCTCTATGTATGGGATGTGTATTGAAATATGAAATCTTGTGGTCTATTATTATGATTTGATATATATAGGTTAAACCTATAACTCACCAACATTTTTGTTGACGTTTTAAGCATGTTTATTCTCAGGTGATTATTAAGAGCTTCCGCTGTCGCATACTTAAATAAGGACGAGATTTGGAGTCCATGCTTGTATGATATTGTATAAAAACTGCATTCAAGAAACTTATTTTGTTGTAACATATTTGTATTGTAAACCATTATGTAATGGTCGTGTGTAAACAGGATATTTTAGATTATCATTATTTGATAATCTACGTAAAGCTTTTTAAACCTTTATTGATGAAATAAAGGTTATGGTTTGTTTTAAAATGAATGCAGTCTTTGAAAAACGTCTCATATAGAGGTCAAAACCTCGCAACGAAATCAATTAATATGGAACGTTTTTAATCAATAAGAACGGGACATTTCAGTTGGTATCTGAGCGTTGGTCTTAGAGAACCAGAATTTTGCATTAGTGTGTCTTATCGAGTTTGTTAGGATGCATTAGTGAGTCTGGACTTCGACCGTATTTACTTGAGAAATGATTGCTTATCAAATTTTGTTGGAAACTATATATTTTTAACATGTGAATACTATGTGATATATTAATCTCTTAACGCGTTTGATATTATGTGATAGATGTCTACCTCTAGAACAAGTCCCATTGACTCACCTAATAATAATGAAGAGTCAAATGTAAATTGGAATGATTCGTGGACTGATTCACAAGTTCTCGAAGAGGAACCGGAAGAAGAGTCGGAACCAGAAGAAGAATCAGAACCGGAAGAAGAATCGGAACCGGATGAAGAAATAGAACCGGTGGGGGAAATAATAAAACGGTTAAGTAAAAGAAAATCCTCAACCAACCGACCAAGGTTAATTATGGTCAATGGTGTTTCCGCCATGGAAGCAAAATATTGGGAGGATTACCAATTCTCCGATGAATCGGATTCCGACGAGAATTCCGATGATGTTATAGAAATTACCCCAACTGAATTTAAAAAGGCAAAAGAAAATAATAAGGGAAATGGCATAAAAATAGAGAAATCTAATTTCAACCCAGATGAACTTTATATGTATCGTCAACCCCCGAAGTCCTTAAGTTGTAACAATGACCCGGGAACCTCTAAACCACCAGGTTTTTCTAAACCAATGTGGACAACGACGGCTCGTATTAGGGGAACATCATATATCCCTAGAAACTTGGCAAAACGATCCAAAACCGAAGAAGAAGAAGAAGAAACAAGCGAGTCGGAATAAGATAGTTGTATTCGTGTGGTGAAATATATGTAATATAGTGTGCTTATGCTTTATGATATATGTAAAAATTACTTGTATTAATAAGTATTTTTTTTATGAATCTAACTCTTGTCTATTTTACAGTATAAAAACACAAAAATGGATAGACAACCCAATATTTTAAGAGACCTACCCGTAGACATGATTGATGAAATCTTGTCTAGAGTCGGTCAGAATTCTTCGGCACAACTATTTAAGGCGAGATCAGTTTGTAAGACATTCGAAGAACGTTCCAAGAATGCCTTGGTTTATAAAAGGCTTTCGTTTGAAAGATGGGGGATATCACATTGGGAAATCCATAAGTTACGATGTGTTTACTTTGACGCATATATTGCAGGGAACCCAAATGCTATTTTACGCAACGGGTTAAGAAATTATTTTGACTCAGTATATCCGAATATAGGACTTCGTGAGTTAGAAAAAGCGGCTAACATGCAACATAAAGAAGCATGTTATGCTTACGGATTAGTAATGTTCGCTTCTCACCAAAGTGAGAACAAGAAGATCGGGCTACAACTATTAAACAAAACGTTCCCACAAGTGACGGAGTCGGTAATTGGGGTAAGAAATGAGGTTTTTAGATTGTTACGGGACTGTTGGACATTACGTAACCCTCGTCCCTTTGACGACGTTACAACACGCTGTCTTATCAACGGCCATAACGGTTATGTTCCACAAGACCAAGGATGGGAAGTAATCCTAGTAAAACCAGAATGCATGACTTGTTTCTGGACGTATGAATTACGTGTCTTTATTGCCTTTGCTGAACGACTTGTGTACTAGCTAGAATTATCTTCACAACCATCTTGTATCAAATTTATTGTGTGCTATATTTCATGCTATATGTAAAATAAGCGGTATTGTAAGTTTGTAAAATATTGTGTAAAAGTTTGAACGCGAAATATTATTATAATCAGTTTTTCATATAGAATTGTAGTAGTTGAATTGTATATTAGCTACTAAGTATGAACTTAACGGGTAGGTACTACCCGAATTTAAACTTATAAAATGCTAATATGAAGAAAAAGCTTTTATAAATGAGTTCATATTATGCTACGAAATACTATTAACTACTCTTAATATTCTGTATGATTAACTTGTTCCATTTGACTATTTTGAAGGAAATGGCACCGACTACTCGACACACCGTGAATATGAATGAAGAGGAATTCCGTACTTTTCTAGCTTCAAACATAGCCGCAGTACAGGCTGCGCTACATACCAACAATAACCTTGGATCTAGCAGTACAAGAAATCGTGTAGGATGCACCTACAAAGAATTCACTGCCTGCAAACCTTTGGAATTTGATGGAACCGGAGGACCGATCGGATTGAAACGGTGGACCGAGAAGGTCGAATCGGTGTTTGCCATAAGTAAGTGTACTGAAGAGGACAAAGTGAAGTACGCTACGCATACCTTCACAGGTTCTGCGTTAACATGGTGGAATACCTATCTAGAGCAAGTGGGACAAGATGATGCTTACGCACTACCGTGGTCAGCATTCAAGCACTTGATGAACGAGAAGTACCGTCCCAGAACCGAGGTCAATAAGCTCAAGACAGAACTTAGAGGGTTACGAACCCAAGGATTTGATATTACCACGTACGAAAGACGATTCACAGAATTGTGCCTATTGTGTCCGGGAGCATTCGAAGATGAGGAAGAGAAGATCGACGGGTTTGTGAAAGGATTACCGGAAAGAATCCAAGAAGATATAAGTTCACACGAGCCCGCCTCCATACAACAGGCATGTAGAATGGCTCACAAACTAGTGAACCAGATTGAAGAAAGAATTAAAGAACAGACTGCTGAAGAGGCCAATGTGAAGCAAGTCAAAAGAAAGTGGGAGGAAAACGGTGATAAGAATCACCAATACAACAATAACAGCAATTACAACAATAATCGCAACAATTATCCCAACAATCGCAACATCAATCGCAACATCAACAAACGGCCCAATAACAACAACAACAACAACAACAACAACAACAACAGCAACTACAACAATCATCCCAACAACAATAATAACCGCAACAACAACAACAATCAGAAGCAGCTATGCCAAAGGTGTGAAAAGTATCACTCGGGGTTCTGCACCAAATTTTGCAACAAGTGTAAAAGAAATGGTCATAGTGCGGCGAAGTGTGAGGTCTACGGACCAGGGATTAATAGAACGAAAGGAACAAATGGTGTCGGAACGAGTAATGGCGGAGCAAGTAGTGTCGGAGCAAGTTATGCCAATGTAGTTTGTTATAAATGTGGAAAACCGGGCCACATTATTAGAAATTGCCCGAACCAGGAGAACACGAGTGGACAAGGCCGCAGAAGAGTTTTCAATATTAATGCGGCAGAGGCACAGGAAGACCCGGAGCTTGTTACGGGTACGTTTCTTATTGACAATAAATCTGCTTACGTTTTATTTGATTCGGGTGCGGATAGAAGCTATATGAGTAGAGATTTTTGTGCTAAATTAAGTTGTCCATTGACGCCTTTGGATAGTAAATTTTTACTCGAATTAGCAAATGGTAAATTAATTTCAGCAGATAATATATGTCGGAATCGAGAAATTAAACTAGTTAGCGAAACATTTAAGATTGATTTGATACCAGTAGAGTTAGGGAGTTTTGATGTGATAATCGGTATGGACTGGTTGAAAGAAGTGAAAGCAAAGATCGTTTGTTACAAAAATGCAATTCGCATTATACGAGAAAAAGGAAAACCCTTAATGGTGTACGGAGAAAAGGGCAACACGAAGCTACATCTTATTAGTAATTTGAAGGCACAAAAACTAATAAGAAAAGGTTGCTATGCTGTTCTAGCACACGTCGAGAAAGTACAAACTGAAGAAAAGAGCATCAATGATGTTCCCGTCGCAAAAGAATTTTCCGATGTATTTCCGAAAGAATTACCGGGATTACCCCCACATCGATCCGTTGAATTTCAAATAGATCTTGTACCAGGAGCTGCACCAATAGCTCGTGCTCCTTACAGACTCGCACCCAACGAGATGAAAGAACTGCAAAGCCAATTACAAGAACTTTTAGCGCGTGGTTTCATTCGACCAAGCACATCACCGTGGGGAGCTCCTGTTTTGTTTGTCAAGAAGAAAGATGGTACATTCAGGTTGTGTATCGACTACCGAGAGTTGAACAAACTTACCATCAAGAACCGCTACCCACTACCGAGAATCGACGACTTATTTGATCAACTACAAGGCTCGTCTGTTTATTCAAAGATTGACTTACGCTCCGGGTATCATCAAATGCGGGTGAAAGAAGATGATATTCCAAAGACTGCTTTCAGAACACGTTACGGTCATTACGAGTTTATGGTCATGCCGTTTGGTTTAACTAAGGCACCAGCTGTGTTCATGGACCTTATGAACCGAGTGTGTGGACCATACCTTGACAAGTTTTTCATTGTTTTCATTGATGACATACTTATTTAATCAAAGAATGACCAAGAACACGGTGAACATTTGAGAAAAGTGTTAGAAGTATTGAGGAAGGAAGAATTGTACGCTAAGTTTTCAAAGTGTGCATTTTGGTTGGAAGAAGTTCAATTCCTCGGTCACATAGTGAACAAAGAAGGTATTAAGGTGGATCCGGCAAAGATAGAAACTGTTGAAAAGTGGGAAACCCCGAAAACTCCGAAACACATACGCCAGTTTTTAGGACTAGCTGGTTACTACAGAAGGTTCATCCAAGACTTTTCCAGAATAGCAAAACCCTTGACTGCATTAACGCATAAAGGGAAGAAATTTGAATGGAATGATGAACAAGAGAAAGCGTTTCAGTTATTGAAGAAAAAGCTAACTACGGCACCTATATTGTCATTGCCTGAAGGGAATGATGATTTTGTGATTTATTGTGATGCATCAAAGCAAGGTCTCGGTTGTGTATTAATGCAATGAACGAAGGTGATTGCTTATGTGTCTAGACAATTGAAGATTCACGAACAAAATTATACGACGCATGATTTGGAATTAGGCGCGGTTGTTTTTGCATTAAAGACTTGGAGGCACTACTTATATGGGGTCAAAAGTATTATATATACCGACCACAAAAGTCTTCAACACATATTTAATCAGAAACAACTGAATATGAGGCAGCGTAGGTGGATTGAATTATTGAATGATTACGACTTTGAGATTCGTTACCACCCGGGGAAGGCAAATGTGGTAGCCGATGCCTTGAGCAGGAAGGACAGAGAACCCATTCGAGTAAAATCTATGAATATAATGATTCATAATAACCTTACTACTCAAATAAAGGAGGCGCAACAAGGAATTTTAAAAAAGGGAAATTTAAAGGATGAAATACCCAAAGGATCGGAGAAACATCTTAATATTCTGGAAGACGGAACCCGGTATAGGGCTGAAAGGATTTGGGTACCAAAATTTGGAGATATGAGAGAAATGGTACTTAGAGAAGCTCATAAAACCAGATACTCAATACATCCTGGAACGGGGGAGATGTACAAGGATCTCAAGAAACATTTTTGGTGGCCGGGTATGAAAGCCGATGTTGCTAAATACGTAGGAGAATGTTTGACGTGTTCTAAGGTCAAAGCTGAGCATCAGAAACCATCAGGTCTACTTCAACAACCTGAAATCCCAGAATGGAAATGGGAAAACATTACCATGGATTTCATCACTAAATTGCCAAGGACTGCAAGTGGTTTTGATACTATTTGGGTAATAGTTGATCGTCTCACCAAATCAGCACACTTCCTGCCAATAAGAGAAGATGACAAGATGGAGAAGTTAGCACGACTGTATTTGAAGGAAGTCGTCTCCAGACATGGAATACCAATCTCTATTATCTCTGATAGGGATGGCAGATTTATTTCAAGATTCTGGCAGACATTACAGCAAGCATTAGGAACTCGTCTAGACATGAGTACTGCCTATCATCCACAAACTGATGGGCAGAGCAAAAGGACGATACAAACGCTTGAAGACATGCTACGAGCATGTGTTATTGATTTCGAAAACAGTTGGGATCGACATCTACCGTTAGCAGAATTTTCCTACAACAACAGCTACCATTCAAGCATTGAGATGGCGCCGTTTGAAGCACTTTATGGTAGAAAGTGCAGGTCTTCGATTTGTTGGAGTGAAGTGGGGGATAGACAGATTACGAGTCCGGAGATTATACAAGAAACTACCGAGAAGATCATCCAAATTCAACAACGGTTGAAAACTGCCCAAAGTCGACAAAAGAGCTACGCTGACATTAAAAGAAAAGATATAGAATTTGAAATTGGAGAGATGGTCATGCTTAAAGTTGCACCTTAGAAAGGCGTTGTTCGATTTGGTAAACGAGGGAAATTAAATCCAAGGTATATTGGACCATTCAAGATTATTGATCGTGTCGGACCAGTAGCTTACCGACTTGAGTTACCTCAACAACTCGCGGTTGTACATAACACTTTCCACGTCTCAAATTTGAAGAAATGTTTTGCTAAAGAAGATCTCACTATTCCGTTAGATGAAATCCAAATAAACGAAAAACTTCAATTCATCGAAGAACCCGTCGAAATAATGGATAGTGAGGTTAAAAGACTTAAGCAAAACAAGATACCAATTGTTAAGGTTCAATGGAATGCTCGTAGAGGACCCGAGTTCACCTGGGAGCGTGAAGATCAGATGAAGAAGAAATACCCGCATCTATTTCCAGAAGATTCGTCAACACCTTTAACAGCTTAAAATTTCGGGACGAAATTTATTTAACGGGTAGGTACTGTAGTGACCCGAACTTTTCCATGTTTATATATATTAATTGAGATTGATATTTACATGATTAAATGTTTCCAACATGTTAAGCAATCAAACTTGGTAAGACTTGATTAATTGAAATAGGTTTCATATAGACAATTGACCACCCAAGTTGACCGGTGATTCACGAACGTTAAAACTTGTAAAAACTATATGATGACATATATATGGTTATATATATAGTTAACATGATATTATGATAAGTAAACATATCATTAAGTATATTAACAATGAACTACATATGTAAAAACAAGACTACTGACTTAATGATTTTGAAACGAGACATATATGTAACGATTATCGTTGTAACGACATTTAATGTATATATATCATATTAAGAGATATTCGTACATCATAATATCATGATAATATAATAATTTAAAATCTCTTTTGATATTATAAACATTGGGTTAACAACATTTAACAAGATCGTTAACCTAAAGGTTTCAAAACAACATTTACATGTAACGACTAACGATGACTTAACGACTCAGTTAAAATGTATATACATGTAGTGTTTTAATATGTATTCATACACTTTTGAAAGACTTCAAGACACTTATCAAAATACTTCTACTTAACAAAAATGCTTACAATTACATCCTCGTTCAGTTTCATCAACAATTCTACTCGTATGCACCCGTATTCGTACTCGTACAATACATAGCTTTTAGATGTATGTACTATTGGTATATACACTCCAATGATCAGCTCTTAGCAGCCCATGTGAGTCACCTAACACATGTGGGAACCATCATTTGGCAACTAGCATGAAATATCTCATAAAATTACAAAAATATGAGTAATCATTCATGACTTATTTACATGAAAACAAAATTACATATCCTTTATATCTAATCCATACACCAACGACAAAAAACACCTACAAACACTTTCATTCTTCAATTTTCTTCATCTAATTGATCTCTCTCAAGTTCTATCTTCAAGTTCTAAGTGTTCTTCATAAATTCCAAAAGTTCTAGTTTCATAAAATCAAGAATACTTTCAAGTTTGCTAGCTCACTTCCAATCTTGTAAGGTGATCATCCAACCTCAAGAAATCTTTGTTTCTTACAGTAGGTTATCATTCTAATACAAGGTAATAATCATATTCAAACTTTGGTTCAATTTCTATAACTATAACAATCTTATTTCAAGTGATGATCTTACTTGAACTTGTTTTCGTGTCATGATTTTGCTTCAAGAACTTCGAGCCATCCAAGGATCCATTGAAGCTAGATCCATTTTTCTCTTTTCCAGTAGGTTTATCCAAGGAACTTAAGGTAGTAATGATGTTCATAACATCATTCGATTCATACATATAAAGCTATCTTATTCGAAGGTTTAAACTTGTAATCACTAGAACATAGTTTAGTTAATTCTAAACTTGTTCGCAAACAAAAGTTAATCCTTCTAACTTGACTTTTAAAATCAAATAAACACATGTTCTATATCTATATGATATGCTAACTTAATGATTTAAAACCTGGAAACACGAAAAACACCGTAAAACCGGATTTACGCCGTCGTAGTAACACCGCGGGCTGTTTTGGGTTAGTTAATTAAAAACTATGATAAACTTTGATTTAAAAGTTGTTATTCTGAGAAAATGATTTTTATTATGAACATGAAACTATATCCAAAAATTATGGTTAAACTCAAAGTGAAAGTATGTTTTCTAAAATGGTCATCTAGACGTCGTTCTTTCGACTGAAATGACTACCTTTACAAAAACGACTTGTAACTTATTTTTCCGACTATAAACCTATACTTTTCTGTTTAGATTCATAAAATAGAGTTCAATATGAAACCATAGCAATTTGATTCACTCAAAACGGATTTAAAATGAAGAAGTTATGGGTAAAACAAGATTGGATAATTTTTCTCATTTTAGCTACGTGAAAATTGGTAACAAATCTATTCCAACCATAACTTAATCAACTTGTATTGTATATTATGTAATCTTGAGATACCATAGACACGTATACAATGTTTCGACCTATCATGTCGACACATCTATATATATTTCGGAACAACCATAGACACTCTATATGTGAATGTTGGAGTTAGCTATACAGGATTGAGGTTGATTCCAAAATATATATAGTTTGAGTTGTGATCAATACTGAGATACGTATACACTGGGTCGTGGATTGATTCAAGATAATATTTATCGATTTATTTCTGTACATCTAACTGTGGACAACTAGTTGTAGGTTACTAACGAGGACAGCTGACTTAATAAACTTAAAACATCAAAATATATTAAAAGTGTTGTAAATATATTTTGAAAATACTTTGATATATATGTATATATTGTTATAGGTTTGTGAATCAACCAGTGGCCAAGTCTTACTTCCCGATGAAATAAAAATCTGTGAAAGTGAGTTATAGTCCCACTTTTAAAATCTAATATTTTTGGGATGAGAATACATGCAGGTTTTATAAATGATTTACAAAATAGACACAAGTACGTGAAACTACATTCTATGGTTGAATTATCGAAATCGAATATGCCCCTTTTTATTAAGTCTGGTAATCTAAGAATTAGGGAACAGACACCCTAATTGACGCGAATCCTAAAGATAGATCTATCGGGCCCAACAAGCCCCATCCAAAGTACCGGATGCTTTAGTACTTCGAAATTTATATCATATCCGAAGGGTGTCCCGGAATGATGGGGATATTCTTATATATGCATCTTGTTAATGTCGGTTACCAGGTGTTCACCATATGAATCATTTTTATCTCTATGTATGGGATGTGTATTGAAATATGAAATCTTGTGGTCTATTATTATGATTTGATATATATAGGTTAAACCTATAACTCACCAACATTTTTGTTGACGTTTTAAGCATGTTTATTCTCAGGTGATTATTAAGAGCTTCCGCTGTCGCATACTTAAATAAGGACGAGATTTGGAGTCCATGCTTGTATGATATTGTATAAAAACTGCATTCAAGAAACTTATTTTGTTGTAACATATTTGTATTGTAAACCATTATGTAATGGTTGTGTGTAAACAGGATATTTTAGATTATCATTATTTGATAATCTACGTAAAGCTTTTTAAACCTTTATTGATGAAATAAAGGTTATGGTTTGTTTTAAAATGAATGCAGTCTTTGAAAAACGTCTCATATAGAGGTCAAAACCTCGCAACGAAATCAATTAATATGGAACGTTTTTAATCAATAAGAACGGGACATTTCAAATGATAGCTGTTGTTGTAAGAAAATTCGGCTAGCGGTAAATGCTTCTCCCAAGATTTTTCGAAATCAATAACACAAGCACGCAACATGTCCTCCAAAGTTTGAATCGTGCGTTCTCTTTGTCCGTCGGTTTGCGGGTGATATGCAGTACTCATGTCGAGATGTGTTCCCAAGGCTTCTTGTAAGGAACGCAAAATCTAGAGGCGAAACAGGCATCTCGGTCTGAAATAATCGATATAGTCACACCATGACGAGATACAATTTCCTTTATGTATAGTTGAGCCAGTTTGTCCATTGTATCAGTTTCTTTCATGGCTAGGAAGTGTGCGGATTTGGTAAGACGGTCAATAATAACCCAGATGGTGTCGTATCCACCCATCGTCTTTGGTAGTTTCATGATGAAGTCCATCGTTATCCTTTCCCACTTCCATTGCGGGATTTCTAGTTGCTGAAGTAACCCAGATGGCCTTTGATGTTTGGACTTAACCTTTGAACAAGTCATACACTTCCCAACATAAGTAGCAATGTCTTTCTTTAGATTAGGCCACCAATACTGTTCCTTGAGATCGTGGTACATCTTACCGACTCCTGGATGTATCGAATATCTTGACTTGTGGGCTTCGTATAGAAAAAGGCTTCGTAAATCTCCATAACTAGGAACGCAAATCCTTTCGGTGAAATATCGGAGTCCAGTCTCTTTATCCTCGAATTGAGAGATGAGAATGTTCAAGTGTTCATGAGAAATATTCTCCTCTTTGAGAGCCTCATCTTGGGCTACTCGGATTTGGCTATTGAGATTCGAATGAATGGTGATGTTCAAGGCCGGGACACGAAGAGGTACCATTCTCTCCTTTCAGCTCAAGGCATCGGCTACAACATTTGCCTTGCCAGGATGGTAACGAAGTTCACAATCATAGTCGTTCAACGTCTCGATCCATCGTCGATGTCTCATATTTAGTTGCTTCTGATTGAATATGTGTTGGAGGCTTTTGTATCGGTGAAGATAGTGCTCTTTGTTCCATAAAGATAGTGTCTCCACAGTTTTAGTGCAAAGACAATAGCACCAAGTTCGAGATCGTGCGTTGTGTAATTTCGCTCGTGAATCTTCAGTTGACGAGAGGCATAAGCAATAACCTTTGTTCATTGCATCAATTCACAACCAAAACCATGTCTAGAGGCGTCGCAACACACCACGAAGTCATCACTGCCTTCTGGAAGTGATAATATAGGTGCAGATGTTAACTTCTGCTTCAGGGTTTGGAATGCCGACTCTTGCTCGACCGCCCAAACGAATTTCTTCCCTTTGTGAGTCAATGCAGTTAATGGATGTGTAATCAGAGAGAAACCTTCGATGAATCTTTGGTAATAACTGGCGAGGCCTAAAAATTGGCGGATATGAGTAAGAGTAGTGGGGGTTTCCCACTTGCTGATGGCTTCGATCTTTACGGGATCGACTTTGATACCCTGATCGCTCACAATATGACCAAGAAATTGGACTTCCTTCAACCAAAATTTATACTTGGAGAATTTGGAATAGAGTTGCTCTTGTCTCAAGAGTTCAAGCATGAGTCGAAGATGTTATTCGTGTTCTTCTTCACTTTTAGAGTAGATCAGGATATCATCTATGAAGATGATAACGAACTTATCTAGGTACGGCTTGCATACACGATTCATGAGGTCCATAAACACAGCAGGTGCATTAGTTAAACCGAATGGCATCACAAGAAACTCATAATGACCATAACGAGTTCGGAACGCAGTCTTGAGTACATCGCTCTCCTTCACCCTCAACTGGTGATAACCGGATCGCAAATCGATCTTAGAGTAAACGCTGGATCCTTGTAGCTGATCAAATAGGTCGTCAATCCTATATATATATATATATATATATATATATATATATATATATATATATATATATATATATATATATATATATATATATATATATATATATATATATATATATATATATACCGGTTCTTTATCATCAACTTGTTGAGTTCGCGGTAATCAATACACATACGGAAAGATCCGTCCTTCTTCTTCATAAACAAAACAGGTGTGCCCCAAGGTGAAGAGCTTGGTTGGATGAATTCACGGTCTAGCAGTTCTTGTAGTTGACTCTGCAACTCTTGCATTTCGGAAGGTGCAAGTCGATAAGGTGCGCGAGCTACAGGTGCGGCTCCTGGTGCTAGATCAATCTGAAACTCTACTGATCTTGGTGGGGGTAATCCTGGAAATTCTTCTGGAAAGACGTCGAGAAATTCGTTAACAATTCGTACATCATCTACGCTTTTCTCCTCCGTTTCTAACTTCTTTACGTGCGCCAGAACAGCAAAATGCCCCTTTTTCATAATCTTATGTGCCTTCATGCAACTGATGAGGTTCAACTTTGGGCTATATCTCTCCCCGTATACAATTAATGGCACACTGTCTTCGCGAGGTATACGAATAATCTTTTCTCTACAGATGACTTCTGCTTGTACTTTAGACAACCAGTCCATGCCAACTATCACATCAAAGCTTCCCAACTTAATGGGTATCAAATCTATCTCAAATTCTACTCCAGCTAAGTTTATAATACCTCCTCGGCTAATTTGGTCAACTTTCTCAAGTTTTCCATTGGCTACTTCAACAAGCATACTCTCCTTCAAAGGTACTAACTACCAATCTATCTTAGAGCAAAAGTGTCTATCTACATAACTCCTATCAGCACCAGTATCAAACAAGACAGAAGCTAATAGTTTATTAATAGTGAATGTACCTGTGACCAAGTCAGGATCCTCACGGTCATCCATGGCATTCATGTTGAAGACTCTTCCACGTACTGGCCTGCCATCCTTCTTCTTGTTTGGACACTCATTCTTAAAGTGGCCCTGCTGGTCGCATTCAAAGCATTTCTTTGGCCCATTCGGAGTTGTTCTCACAGCTGAGGTGTTGATCTTGCAATCCTTGCCGATATGTCCAGTCCGCTTGCACTCTTCACATACTACGCTGCAGTACCCAGTATGATTCTTGTAGCATCTCTTGCACTGCAGAAGGCTTCCTTTGTAGATAGGGTTTGAGCTAGGGTTCGGGTTAGGGTTCCTCTAGTCGTTGTTTCCCTTGAAATTCTCATACCTCTTAGCTGGGTTTTGATCAAAGACTTTTACCTTGTTTCCGTCCCACTTACGTTTCCCATTACTAGCTCCCAATTCCAATTTCACCTTTTCTGTCTCTTTTTGGGTAATTTGATTCATCAGGGTGTGCGCCATGCGCAAAGCTTCCGGGACATTTACTGGTTTCGAAGAGGTGACATTTCCCTGAATGGTCTTGGGAAGTCCCCACAAATACCGTTCCATTCGCTTAAATTCAGGAGTAACCATCGTGGGGCACATCAAAGCTAACTCCAAGTACTTTCGGTTATAGCCATCAAGATCAGTCCCTACAACTTTCAGTTCCCAAAACTCCGCTTCCATCTTCTGGATTTCGGTTCTGGGGCAATTCCTCGATCATAGCACTCTTAAACTCCTCCCATGGTGTAGCAAAAGCATCGTCAATTCCCTTAGCCTGGGCGAGTGTGTTTCACCAGGTTAAAGCGCCGTCCGACAGCGTGCTGGAGGCGTACTTAGTTTTGTTCGCTTCGGAACAGTTACTCACGCGAAAAACAACTTTCAACTTTTCAAACCATCTAGTCAGCCCAACTGGCCCTTCAATACCACTGAAATTGTGGGGCTTGCAGCTCTGGAACTCCTTATAATTACAATCGTTATGAACGTTCTGGTTAGCCGGTGGAGCTTGGGGGTTGGCATCCGCCATAGCTGCGGCTACCTGAGCAGCTATCATCTCCTCGATATGTGCCGCTGTGGGCGTTTCCCTTGGAACTCTTCCGTTTTCCATTGGCCTTCTAAACAAAAATTTAGACTTAAGTCAAAATCCAGCATTCAATAAGTCATAATATTATAGTATATGGTAACCAATATGGAATCAATACAAAACACGATAACTAAGCATGGCAAACAGCAGCAGATAGCACAAAAGCCAACATGCAATAACTTAAATAAACATCGTACAATAATTAAACAACATTAAGTTTCATTCATTAATAAGAAAGTTGCATACATCTCCATAAGGTTCGTACAATACATGCATAACACATGAAACTACTAACAGAATTACATAATGAAATCTAATACAATAGCCCTATGGTGATGGTTGGTAAATGATGTCCATCAGGTGGGTCATCTGGTCCTCGACCTCAGTTACCCGAGCACGGAGGGTTTGCACTTCCCTCGTCAGCTCCTCGACGGTGGGAGATGCTGGTGGGGCAGGTGGTGCAGATGGTGCAGATGGCACCGGTGGTACAGATGGTGCAGATGGCGCCGGTGGTGTAGATGGTAAATAACAAGCGACCTTAAGCACGAATGGATCAGCAGGATATGGCAGAACCCGCTTTCAGGCGGTGACCCTAACCAATAGTCCACGTGCGTTCACGAACGACTTACCTCCATTAACCCCTAGAATAACAGTACCATCAAAACGGTACCGCTTCTTCGGCGGGGTGGAGGGTGGCTGCACGGGCTCTTCCTCGGAGTCCTCCTCAGAATCCTCCTCGGGATCCTCCTCGCTGGTGTCATCGGATGATGAATCATCTGAATCATCTAAGGGTGGATGTGCCTGGATGGTGGTCATAAGTGGATATCTGCCAGGTGGAATTGGCACGACATGTTCGTCAGTGGTGCGTCTGACCCAATGTCCATGCTCATTACTGAAAGGACCATCTCCTTCTCCCCTAGGGATCACAGTACCACCGGGATGGTGCTGTGACTTTGGGAGTCTAAGGCTGGGTGGAGCTAGAATCTCCGCGGGATCCTCGTCTCCATCTGAGATGTCCATTAGATCAAGTACGAGTCCACTATCTCTAGAAGACGAATCACCAGGGTCATCGGAAGGTAGCGGTGACGGGATCTGTGAGTCAGCAACAATGGTAGGCGAAGTAGCAGATGAATCTGAGTCACTCTCCAAATCAATGATAATGGGCGGTATGTCCGACATATGAACAAGGAAAAATAACTTTTTTCATGTCAGTAAGACATATAGCAAGCATGTAAGCAGGCACTACAGCATCCTAACAGTACGTTGCATAGCAATAATAACAACATCATACCGAGGTAACATTCGATCAAAAGCATATAGTAGTATGCAGTATCGAGAAAGTAGCAGCATACAGTAAGTTCACATAATAGTAAAGGTAAGCAGTAGCATTCAGCAATAGTAAGCAGTAATAAGTAAACGAGCAAGTTGTAGATTAGTCCTATTAGTGAATCCTACTCGGCTCAGTCAACAGTCACTAATGCAACCTAATTCCCTACAACCGATGCTCTGATACCAAATGTGATGCCCCGTACAAAATTAATGTGTACGGATCACCAACAACAGGTCCATTACACGGTTACAATATTATATGCTGTTTTAAGACAAGTTTGCATTCATGAAAAGATAACGTTTTACAAAAGATAGCGTGCTTCTACGAATAGAAAGCATTAACATAAGTACGTGACTCAAAGGTCATTACAAAGCCATTGTTTAAATGTAACATAAGTTACGAATGCAAGGTAAAAGTTTCGTAATTGAGACATCTATAAGCAAAGCAGCGGAAGTCTAACACCGAGAATCTAATACAGCGGTAGCAACATACGTCTAAGCACCTGAGAAATGACATGCTTAAAAAGTCAACACGAATGTTGGTGAGCTATAGTTTAATTGTAACAGTAACGTAATGTAGGCCACGAGATTTCGTATTCAAAATAGTATGAAAAGTATATGCTTAAAAACGTCAACACTAATGTTGGTGAGCTATAGTTTAAGTATAACAGTAATGTAAGGTAGGCCACGAGATTTCAGTATTTCAAAACAGTATGAAAAGTATATGTTCAACCGTGGGCATTTGGTAACTAACATAACGTAATATCACCCCCTAAAAGTACACTTGGCGAGTGCGTAAGTTTACCAAGTATTAAACACTCGTTAAATACTAGCGCGACTAGCCCAAGTGGGGATGTCAAACCCTATGGATCCATATCTAAGATTCGCGTTCACCGGTTCAAAAACCAATGACTAAACATTACCGAGCTAAGGGGAAAGTTTATGCCGTTATATAACCCACACATACATAAAGTTTAAGTACTCGTTCCTAGTAAGTAAAACATAAAAATCGCATGTATTCTCAGTCCCAAAAATAGTTGAGGTAAAAAGGGAGCTATAACTCACAGTGAAAGTGCGGTAAAAGTCGATACGAGATAAGTAAGCAAGTAAGTCGGTCCGAATAGTCCTCAACCTAAGTCAAAAGTTACTAAGTCAGTAAGTCGTCCCAAAAGGGTTTAAAAGTATGTAAGTTAAATCTTAAGCGTCATCATCATCAACATCATACGTAAAAAGTAAAGTAAGTTTTTAATCAAGAATAGAGATCGAAACAAAGGCTGACTTCGTTCAGCTGCTACGACCTCTATAAAAACTTAAATGACGTGAGACCAGTGGACAAGGCTCCGTATGTGAGTCCTCTAACCTCTGACCAATTTTCAGAATCTAACTCGTCTTCTTTTGACCGTGGCAACGGTTTAAGTGCGAGTAGGTCAGAAATTTCAGCACAACGTTACAAAGGCGTAGTGACTTTCGGAAGGCTATAAATCCTAAACCGTATATCGGATTAAGATGAGTCTTAAATAAAAAGTCATCTACTCGAACCAAACTATATGGAAATAAACTTTTCCAGTAGCCCAGGCTCCCGATCATTCCCTGAAAAACAGAAAGCAAGTGCTCTGGTGGGTTTCTTGGTGCTTGATCCTCATCACGGTTCTCATCCTTGATGCTTGTAGCTTCAAGTGTACAACTCAATGATGTTTTAGCATAACTTTGACCAAGGTTTAACCATCAACACAAAAGAGTCAAGACTAAGAATTAAAAAACCACTCATGTGAGAGTTTGAGCAAGGTGATGAACCAAAGTTACATCAATTTTCTTAGCTTCAACACAATTACAAGTCCTATTAAGTTGTAAACTTTAAATCAAACTAAATAAGCAAGACCTTAAGCTATAGAACTTAGATCTTAGCTAAACATTAAAGACCTTAGACTAAAAAGTCTAGATCTCATGTTCTTGGTGAAACCCTAAGTCAAAACACTTAGACTTTCACTTTTACACAACCATAAGTTACAAAACTAAGATCTTGTAAAGTAAAGTGAACACAAGTTAATGAACTCTTGTTTTAATAAGTTAGATGACCATAAGCTATTTAACTTAGATAAACTTTAGATGAGTGAAAGTTATAAGCTAGGAAGCTTAAACTTTCTTGTTCTTGAACCTTCAAAGTTAGACTTAAGTTACAAGATTTATGAGATCAAAGTTAACAAGTAAATCTTTGACAAAGGAACTTATATAAGTCGAATTTCATAACATAAATGATAAATTTAAAGTTAAAAATAAGCAAGTTCAAGTTTGGATTCTTTACATAAAGAGATGTCAAGTTACAAGCTTGAATCTTCATAAAATGAACTTTAAAGTTCCAATACTTGAACATAAGAGGATCTTAAAGTAATTGATCCTTAGATTACTACAAGTTTCATGTAGGACCAAAAGCTACAAAGCTTTGATCCTTGTTCTTACTTCTTTATCATACAAGTAATTAAAGAATGCAAGAAATCATAAGGATTTGAGTTACAAAAACCAAAATCCAAGAATAATAATGATGATGATGATTTACGGTTTTGGAGCAAAGAAAAGGAAAGAAAAAGAGTCTAAACCTTCAAGTTCTTCAAGAAAAGTTAGAGAGAAACTTGAGAGAAAAAGAGTGTGTGTTTCTGAAATGAAAATGTGAGTGTTAAAATGAAATGGTGGTGGTGGTGTGGGTACTCCTAGCTGACGGTTTACATGGGTGGGGTGAGGGGGACCATTTGCTTGCCATTGGGTGGTAGTACATGGTGGTGTGGGTAAATGTTGGGTGGCATAGAACAAAATGTAAAAACTTGTAAGTAGTAGTACCAAGCATGCCTTAAATACTTGTCTTATATCCTAAATGGGTTTTGTCTTAAGCTTCATGGGCTAACTAGTCCATTAAGTAAGTCCACTAAATAAGTCCATTACTTGAGTAGGTTGGGCCATTAATAAGCTAGGTCCATTAAGGTGTTAAGCCCATTAAAACTAACTAGTAAGCATTAGTAAATACTAAGTGTAATTAGGGAACCATAAAGCCAAGTAATTATCATAAATAGATAACAATTAAGTTTACGCAGTCATACTATTCCAATTATGACAAAAGTTTAACGTGTACCAAGTACGTAGCTCGTTTTAAATGATTAGTGACACTAACGGTCGTAAATGCATTCATGGATTATGTTAAGTAACTAAGTACCTAAAAACACGTTGTAAGGCATTAACGAAAGTAATTAACATAATAAATGATCCCATCAAAATAATCTAGCTCAGTACGCACATATACGTAGTTTCGTGAAAGTAATAAATATAATTAAAAGTCAAAAAAGTCGGGTCGTTACACATAAGTTCAAGATAGCGTAGTCAACTTAATTCTCTTAAGTGTCGCGTCGTGTGTACGTTTGTGATATGTGATATCATATATCTAGTACAAGTCCATATCATTATGGGTATAGATGCGTATATGCATGTGATATATAATATGTAGCCCTACGTGTAGCATAATAGAGTAAACAGTGCAAGCATGGCGTATAACAGTCATTCTAAGTACACGGCTTTAGACTAGACCCACTAATGCAGCCTACGATTAGACACACTAATATATCCTAGTTCCCTATAGCCAAAGCTCTGATACCAAATGTTATACCCCGTCAAAATCCATTAACGGAATGTTAACTCTGGTCCCAGTGCTCAGCTTGACTTCTACGTAACAGCAACGTTCTACAGCGGAAGCAACTAATACCTGAGATAAAACATGCAAAACGGGTCAACATAAAGTTGAGTGAATCTACAGGTTTAAGTAATAGTTCATCGTAAGTTTCATAAAACAGTTTCCATAAATCATTTGTCGAAAATCAGTTCTCAAAATCGTTTATCAGAATAAACCGCTAAGGTTTAATCCTAAAAGTTTGCATATAGCAAATGCTAAGTAATTAAACTTCTTGTAAGATGTCAAGTTTCAAGTGTGAGTGACATCAAAAAGTTCTTTTTGTTTCATGTAGACATAACCATGTCTAGTTTCAAGTTTGTAAACATCATGTTTAAGTAACATTCATTGTAAGTTAGGCCACGAGATTTCTGAAAAGCTTCGTAAAAGTATACATAAGCATGATCACTTGATTATATAACTTTAACCTTTGCGGATAGCTAAAGCGCTACGCGTCTTCCTTTTACCCTTTCTAAGCATACACCGATCAAGTGTACAAGTGATGTGTCAAGACGTAACCTTTAAAATATAGACAATATGCTTAATAATTAACACATAATACAGGCAACTAAAACCCGATCATGCAGTAACTAGCAAGTAAATTGACCAGTTCGATCCACAGGGAGAAGTTTGTTTTAAGGATTTTACAACGATTAATTATTCTAAAAGGGGGTTTGTGTTTGAAGTTGTATTTTCGTTTAACGAAACAGTAAATAAATATAATGAATAACAAGAATGAGAATGCGGTGTTTACTTTTATGCTTGATAAATGACAGGGATTGTTCTTTTATAATTAAAACAGTTATGTGATAGTTACAATAGAGCAGTTTATATCAATTTCACAATTTCTATAAACTTAAGAGCTATGTTTAATCAATAAGATTCTTTCGTGGTTGAATTCACATAAAACCTAGTTTACTAAGATCACTCTAAGTAAACTACATGATTGTATATCCTAAATAACGTTCAATTAACATCCTATACTCACATATAGGTGGCTAGATCACTAGGTGTTGAAGTATAAGCTATGGTCTTTGATAAACTCACATAAACCAAGTCATAACTTACATAATTGAACTAGGAATCAAGGATGATTACAACAATGGATCTTTTGAAAGAACATGGTGATTTAGATTGATTAACTAACTAGATCCAACCCGGTTAAACTTACGTGAAACCTAAATTACAATAATCACTTGAGGTAATTTCATAACTATGTTGCTTTGGAACTTATTCAATTACCCAATTAAACACATAACAAAATCACTTAAGTTTATGCATCTAATCATCTAGATTACTAGGTGTATCGAAGTATAGATTGTTTTCCTAGTTAACTCACATTAATATTTTTGCAATCTATATAATTGAAGTAATGAACTAAGCAAGCATAACAATGGTTCTTACAGTTGAACTAGATAATTTAATCAATCAAACATATATATAACTAGCATAACATCAAAGTATAGAACAATCCCAAGCCATAATCTTACATTGAAGCAAACACACAAGGCTTTTAGCCTAACATAATCGTAATAGAACTAATGGAATAGTAAATACAAGTTGAATTCATGTTTAAAAGATATAGAATAATAATACCAATAGTGATGGATGATCCTAGCTTAATCTTGATGTTGAAAGAGTGGAGATTGCCTTGTAGCCTTCCTTGAGCCTTGAAAATCGTACTAGAACTGAGGGAGAACGTAATAGTGAAGGTGTATGAAGTATGTAACCAAAGGCTCCATTAAATAGGCTCAAAAGTTAGGTATTTTGGCCAGAAAGTGACCAGATGCGCCGCATCTCTTTACGTTCAGTAGATTCCAGCTCGATTATGCACTCAGAACTGTCGGCAGGGGAACAGATGTGCCACATCTGGGAGAGATGCGCCGCATCTGTCTTGGATGCGCCGCATCCCTCTCAGATGCGCCGCATCTGGTGCAGTTTTGGTCCAGAAATCTTTACGCTCCGCATCTGAAATTGTCGAGAGTTATTTGGTGCAGAGATGCGCCGCATCTAAGAGAGATGCACCGCATTTGGACCTGTTTCAGTGGTTTCGGGCTGTTTTAAGAGTTCAATCTTCGTTTTAACTTTGTTTTCACTGTTGGTCTTCATTTATTCAATCACAAAGAACTTTTACAAATATACATGAATTACAATACATACGTACAACAATTACATACAAATTGATATTAAATCGGATCGGAATAACGACAATAAACATGTATGATTTTGGCGTTATCAAAATCCCCACACTTAAACCTTGCTTGTCCTCAAGCAAGACTTACAAGAATTTGAAATTTACTATAGTGAATACACATTGATGAAAACCCACACGAATCACAAAATGTACACACTCACACATAATATCACACTCACGCGTTTTGAGTATGCACACACCTTTCGAGTACACACGCTTTTATTTATTTCACAATGTAATATGCACACTTTGAGTACATACACGAAATGAAATTACACCAAAGTCGAAAGGTGGGTTTTAAAGTCCACATTTCTTAAAAATTTGGATCCTTAGGGAAATTAGGACCTTTGCGAAAAACCTTTTATATTTTGAAAATTAGACATGTTAGTTTTTACACTAACAAGTTTTCCGGTTTTAACCTCAAAGTCCGGTTGAGGGTAACTGAAAACCGAAGTCTCAGTTGGCGCTTAGTAAGCTACTCACCCCCATGATTGAAGTATCATGGAACTTGAAATCAGAAGTCCTAAAAATGGTTTTACACAATATAGTTCATAAAATAGCATAAGTTTTTAGAAGAAACTATATCATATCCAAATATCATCGGTGAACCATGAGTTTGCACACCTCAATTTGTTATGGCATATGTATGTTGGCCGCAGTTAACATAGATGCGGTTGATCTTTACGGAGATCATCCATCTATGGATTAGATTCATTAGTCTTAAAAGATAATTTGCAATGTGCCCCCCCCCATTGTATGAGACAGATCCATCTCATGGTTAGGATAAGTCTGACCACCAAAAACCATGTTTGTTGCTGAGGTGAGGTGGATTTCCAGCCGATGATAGAGATGACTTTTCAAGATTTTTTGTCAACCTACAGCTGTTCTGGACTACATCTTCTAACATAAGTTAGCAAGTGTGTCATATTGGAAGACTTGACTTCCTTCACAATCATTACATAGATGAGCATTGGATTAGATTGTTAGAATAACAAATTACTTGATGATTCTTTTTTTCATTCAGAATGTGGTATAGCATGATGATTATATCTTTTATATGACTACTAGTTTTATGATTTTTAACAAAATAAACTCAATCATTTGGTTGTTTCTTAATTTGTTTTGTGATAATAAGTTCGGTGTATACAACTAGTTTTAAAATCTACAAATTTTAAAAAAAATTTGAATTTATGAAGATAAAAGTTTAAAATTTTTCACCATTTTAAGCCTTTTGAACCAAAATCAAAAACCCGAAAGAATTTATAACTTCCTCCCCACACTTGAGTTCATGTATCGCCCTCGTTACATGAAATCAGAAAAATTTAATTTCAAGAGGGTTAAAGAGTGTAAGAGAGTTTATTACTTTCAAGGTCTAAAACCGAAGTTCACGGGATGATGGCGCTGAACTGAATGCCAGCATAAGAACATCATCCACTTCTTGCAACCACAAAATAATCACCAATCAAGTATGTGCTGAACTTACTGCCAATCTTTGTAAAAAATGCAGCATATTGCACAATGCTCACCTTTATCAATTCAAACAAAGCAAACATTTCATAGAAACAATGGGGTTATACTCCGTGTACCGAAAACCCCACACCTAATTAACAAAGTTATTCAAATTACAAACGTCCAACATACTATTAAGTTATTACATAAAAAACATGAAATTGAATTGTTTTTCAAACAAACCAACATCATTCAAACCTTTCACACACTTCACAAATAATCACGTCATCTTTAGAAGAATCCCCAAAAAGAGTTACTTGGGCCAGCTCCACCTTCATTTTGGTTTTCCGCGTCATCGTCTGGGAATATTGAAGGGTTGTACCCCTGATAGGTTGCTTGAGCAGGGACGACAGCAGTGTCTTCATTAGGCGGGTTAGGGGGTATGCAGGAGGAGGATAAGGCGCAGGATATGGATCACCCATTCGAACCCATGGTTCGTATGCAGGCCAAGGAGAGGGGGTATAGTTAGCGGGATCTGCAGCATATGACACGGTCTATTCATGTATCCAGTTAAGCTGATTTTGCTGCCCCACTTGAGTGTACCACGTTCTATCATTCCCTACATCAATGTAATGTTGCATCTCCCTGTTACCTGTATCGTAGTGATCAATTATCTTTTGAGTGTTTCGATCATTATGGAGTCACAAATCTGAAAATTGTCGCGCCATGTAAGCCTCCCAATCATTTCCCGGACCCGAACTACTTCCAACATTCAGCTGTGGATCTGGCTGTGGTTGTGGTTGTGGTTGTTGAGATTGCCTGTTCTCGGCATCCACATACCTAGTTAGAAGGCCGTTCGACCCCCTCATCAAAATGTTTGCCCTTGTATAACTTACTCTATCAAAGGTAATCATATGTTTCTCCTCAAACCCACTTGTATTGATACGAAAATGTTGGGCAATCCTGGTTACAAAATGGCCGCCCATGATTGGTGTAATCTTTTTCCTTTCTTCGAGAAGGAAAGTGAGAATCATTCGTGGAATATGAACATGGGTGTGATCCATTATCGCGTGAATGTACCAGATATCCAAGTTGGTAACTTTTTCGCTACTGTCTTTTCGACAGTTTATGGTACTTGAAATGAATCTTTGGACGCATCGATGCTGGTAAGTACGTAGCTTGCTACAAGTCTACATGCTTGCACTATATGCGCTATTACTCATGTCCACCCATGCTTCTGAATGATTAAAAGAAGAAACGTAGACTATACATTGATTAAAGTAATTTTGCATCAATTGGTGTGGCAAACCTTCATAAATATCCAGTGCCTTTACAAATTGTAGCAGTGTTAATGTTCGGTCTTGCCCTCCAAGCCAAAATCTCATAAAGGTACCTGATGTTGGTGACGTGTAATCAACCCTAAGTGAACCAACGAATTCTTTGACTAAAAGTGGGAACACTCTTTCTTGCATTCTGAACAGGTTTTCCCATGTATATATTCGATGGCCTTGATACGATACTCGCAAAAGGTTACGAAAATTTTGATATTCACCGGCTTCTTCTAATGGTGTCCAATCGATATATTTACCCGGGTATACGTCTTTGTGCAAAAGTGTCTTCATCCGTTCATGATATTCCGGATGCCTCAAAACCGCGTTGATCCATGGATCCGGAGTGGTTAATCCACGGACATTTAATTGCTGGTTGTCAATATCCATTTCTTCTTCTTCAACATCATTTTCTTCCTCACTTGTTTCCGGATCTATAATTGCCGGGCCTTTTTACTTCTTTGATTTTGATGATGATACTCTAGTCTACATAAAAACACATCAAAACCAAACAAACAAAACAACAAACCAAGTTGATTAGCGTTAAAGAAATTCAAAACATCTTTCATATAGCATAAGCCAAAACCATGTAGAACATGTTATATAGTACGCATTACACAAACTCTCATGTCAAACATGTTATATATCACTTCATAAGTTCAATCATATCTAGCATAAATAGTTTTACCAAAACAAGTATATGAAACCATTAGCATTCATCAATAAGCATGTCAAACAATATGCAATCAATGGTTATCATACATTTAGACACTAAAGTCGACTCAAGTATACAATTTCATCAAAAAGCCTAAGCATACAATCCTTAACTTCCGCAAATAAAACTTTTCAATTTGAACAAACACTAAGTTAAGGAGTTTATGAGTTTAGCATAATCAATGAATTGCTTTAATTCCACTTAGATCACTTACTAGTCAACAAAAGTCAAAATCCCCAATTTAAAAACCCTAAAATTCAATAATTTGTGTAATCGTGTAATTCAACTAAGGTTCATGCGGATTTGCTAATGTATACTAGTAATTGAACTCTAAAACATCCCAATTTAAACAAGTAATGGTCATTCTTTCGAAATTCCTAAATTCATGAAGAACCCTAATTTCTAAAGTAAATTTTTGAGCAATTAATCATGAAATTCGAGCATGAATAAGGATTAGTAACAACAATACAAGCATATAATGACCAAAACATGAAGATTTAAACATCCCCACACTTAGAACAAGCTAAATCTGAATTTGAGAATGAAGAACACAAGAACCATGAAGAAATGAAGATTAATCTTACCTTTCTCATGTTGATAGACGGATTAGATGCTCAAAGATGTGTTTAATCGGTTGATTTAGTGTTTAGAGATGGAATCCTTGAGAGAAAATGAGATGAAGTTCGGAGTTGTAGGTGAAAAAATGAGTAAAATTGATAAACTCCCGTATCTGTGCAAAAACAAATAGGCAGACTCCTACATTCAGACACAGATGCGGCGCATCTGGAGCAGATGCGGCGCATCTGGCTCAGATGCGGCGCATCTGGTGGCCTAAAAGCGGCGCATGTCCATTTCTCGGCGCATTTAAAACTGTCGGGATTTTTCTTGTCTTCAGATGCGGCGCATCCCTTACAGATGCGGCGCATCTGGCCCTGTTGCACCATTTTTTGATGTTTTTCATGTATTAAACATTGCGGAAGGTCCCTAAACAACTTGGTCTGTACTAAAACTCAAAAAATCACTCAAAACAATCATTCCTAAGGAATGAAACACACGAATGGAACTATTTACAATTTGTGAAGTTTATTAGCGAGTCGTTCACGCGACTCCTTCCCAAGCTAATTAGCGTTGGGGGAGAAAGTGATGTCATCTTGAACCGTGGTATCAACTCCATCAAAATAGAGTTTTAATCGATGATCATTCACTTTAAAAGTATTTTTGTTTCCAAACAACTCAACATATCCCGATGGAAATGCTTGTTTCACCAAATAAGGTCCCGTCCATCGGGACTTCAACTTTCCGGGAGAAAATTTAAACCTTGAGTTAAAAACCAAAACCTTATCATCGGTTTTAAACGCTTTCACTTCTTTCAATCGGGCATCATGCCACCTTTCGTTTTCTCCTTATACGAGCTCGAATTCTCGTACGCTTCTAACCTCAACTCTTCCAATTCATGTATTTGCATGAATCGGTTTTCACCAGCCTTTTCCATGTCTAAATTACAAAGCTTCAATGCCCAGTATGCTCTATGTTCCATTTCAACCGGAAGATGGCACACTTTACCATATACAAGTCTAAATGGTGTGTGTAACGACCCGGAAATTTCCGACCAAATTTAAACTCTAATCTCTATATGGTTCCGACACGATAAGCAAAAACCCTAAAGTTGACCCGCATTTTTTTTCGATCGTTCTATACTTATAAGATTAATATTTACATAAATTAAAACTTACCAACATGATAAGTAATCCAAATTGTCGAGATTTATATTTCCGAAAAGAGTTTTACACAACGTTTGACCGTCTAGTTTGACCGACGATATCACGAACTATACAATATATGATAATTATACGTTTGCGTATATATATGTATATATACATATTTAACATGATTAATGAATGTTTTAATATCTTATTTTGTATCAAAAACTATAAGTTATAAGTATATTTTGAAACTACTAACTTAAGTTTTCAAAACGATAACTATACGTAACGTTATTTGACATAAATACTTAAGACTTATAATGTTTATACATATATCGTATAAGTAATGTATTTACTCACTTTTAAGACTTAAATACATAAAATCATATAAGTGTATTCACAAAAGATAGCTATATTTGAATCCTCATTCCATTTTTCACAAAATTTCTATACGTATATCTAGAGTATTTGTACTCGTATCATACCTAGCTTCTATACGTATTTACTATTGGTATATACACATCAAATCACCACCTAACCAGCCCTTGTTACTACCCTAGGTATAAGGTAATTGCTTTTGTATTATTGTTTGACAAATACATAAGATTACAAACTAAAATTTTGTCATGTTATCCTTAAAGATCACATTTTTAGGAGTATATATGTATCATCATTTTGATTCATTTACTACTTCAATCTCCTAGCTAAAACACACACACTTATAACCCTTAAACACCTTCAACAATTCAGTAAAGTTCTAAGAAGATCTAGCTTCAAAAACCTTACATAAACACCATAAGAAAACCATACAAAAACACTTCAAGAAAACCTTCCAAGAACACCAACTTACTTCCAATCTTTCATCCACTTCTATCACCCTTTTGATTCTAGCTTCTTACTCCTCTTTTACAGCAACCTTGTCCAAGGAACTTGAGGTAGTATCTATGTTCATAACCTTATTCGATTCATATATATATAGCTATCTTATTTTGTGGTACAAAAGTTTAACAACAAGAACATAGTTTGAATGTTTTCAAACTTGTTTGCAAACTAAATAGATCCTTCTAACTTAACTTTTAAAATACTTCAAGACCTGTAATATAACTTAAATATATGCTAATTTAATAAGGTAAAACTTGGTTTTTCAAAGTATAAGTATTTTTAGAAAAATGGTCATTAAATGATTTTTTTTGTAACAAAATGTTTAACTTCATATGTTTCACTAATGTTTCACTTATGCCGTATGATTTTGAATACAAACCAAGGTATTTACAGTTCATAGTCTTAAAGAAGAACTCGATCCAAGAAGATGGCAATTTGAATCAACGAAAACGGACTTGTAACGAAGAAACTATGACCGAAACAAAATTGGTTATCCTAGATCATTTCAACTACGGGATCAATTGGAAAAAAAGATATAAATCACATATTTCTAAGATAACATGATATTTTATATATATGTACTCATAATTCAATTTCATATGGTTCAGGATCACCCGTAAACAACACGAGAAGATTAATCATAAGATCCCATGATTGTACGCAACACGTCATTTGACAACACCGGTACTTTATGTACGCAACACGTCATTTGACAACACCGGTACCATGGGTCAAGATTAATCTCGACCAACACATATACGATGGGGTTTTATGGGAGTTTTATTTATTTCGTTGGGGGTTTATTTATTGCGGGTATATTAAACATCTAAAAATGAACCATTAAAATTGAATTACTAACATCGAAACGCTAACTACGGACTAAGGAATTATTCAAAGTATTAAAAGTATTATAAATATATATACGAGATGTTTGTTTAAAATGAAAATATATTGATATATTATATATGGATAGGTTCGTGATATCAACCGGAAGACCAAGTCAAAAATATATATATCTTCGAGACAACAGTGAGTATATAGTCCCACTTTTAAACTCTAAATATTTCGGGATGAGAATACATGTATTTTATGTTTTACGTTATGGACACAAGTAACTGAAAAATATATTCTACGTTGAGTTGTACCACTGGCATACTTCCCTGTAGCTTGGTAACTGTTATTTACAGCGGTATTGTAAACGCGAATCCTGTTGATAGATCTATCGGGCCTGACAACCCCAACCGGACTGGACGACCAGTATTCAACGGTTGCACAGTACTTCGTTTTGCGACTACACCTTGGTACGGTGTAGTAAGATTTCATATTAAAGGGAATATGCGACGTGATTAAATGTTAAGTATGGTTACCAAGTGCTCAACCACTTAGAATATTTTTATTGAAATGATTATATACGAAATCTTGTGGTCCATTGTTATAACGCTGCTAGCATCAAACCTATATATCTCACCAACTTTATGTTGACGTTTTAAAGCATGTTATTCTCAGGTACGAATTAAGTCTTCCGCTGTGCATTAGCTCATGTTAAGGATACTACTTGGGACCATTTAAGCTATGATACAAGGACGTTGCATTCGAGTCATTGAAGTTCATTAAAGACTATTGTTATGAAAATGGCAGATTAGATCATTTGGTTGTTATAAAATGTTAGGCTAATATGTCAACTCTCGATGTAATAATAGATTGCCTTTAAGAAATAAATGCAACGTTTGTAAAATGTATCATATAGAGGTCAAGTACCTCGCGATGTTATCAACTATTGTAATTCGTTTTTAATCTATATGGACGATGTCCGGATGATTAGTTTCGGATCCTTTCAGTTGGTATCAGAGCGTTGGTCTTAGCGAACCAGGCCTTGCATTAGTGTGTCTAACTAGTAGTTGTTAGGATACATTAAGTGAGTCTGGACTTTGACCGTGTCTGCCTGTCAAAAGTTTTGCTTATCAATCCTAGTCGGAAATCATCTGCTTATCATCCTTAGGGAACTGCCTGCTTATCATTCTTAAGTCTAGACACGTCTTACTGCATTTAGTGCATCGATAGTGTATAGACAAAATTCATATCTTAGCGTATCTGTTACTATAGACATTGCCTGACGTATTTCAAAGATTCTCCGTAATTCATGGGATTTTGATATTATATATACATATGTAAATTATGTATTGAAGAGTACCAAACCCAACTCCTATAATCTATTCCAAACCAAAAATTCACTTCTCCGACTATACAAGATGGATTCTTCATCCAGTTCGAATTCCTCCGACTTCGATAGCTACGCCGATATGGATTTCCATTCGAGCTCCGAGAACAGCATCACCGGAATGGATCAACCAATTTCCCATCATCTATTTTGGATGAATTGGGGATGGGTTCGTAATATACTAAATCTCTGGAGGCAAGAAGAAGGTGATCCATTCCATCCACCAAATTGTCCTCTTAACGATGAACCTGAAGCACTTACCGGTGAACCTATTCGAAACACCATTTTCTCGCTCATTTCTAGAGTATCTCGTCATGATTACATACTATCCCATATTTCGAATCTTGTTCATTCGCTCGTTCCAACCGTCAATCATCCCGGTATAATAGAAGAAGTCAACGAGCTTCGCGCTCGGGTAGTGGCTTTAGAAAATACGGTGCGAAGGTTACAAACACCAGCAGCAGCACCAGCAGCATAATCTATACCACCATCATCAACGCCGACAGTACTCTTGTCACCCCCAAAATCTCAACATCACAATCTGTATCTCGAATATCAACATCACACGACTCAATATCTGTACTTCGAGTATGATCTTCGTTCTATATATCGTTTTACATCGATTATCTTCGCTTTACGTATCGTATGACGATTATGTAATTTCTAAAGTCTTAGAGATTATGTAATCTAGAATTAACGATAAATCAAATGAGTTTATTATCTTATTGACTCATTAAATCTATGATTATCTCTGAAGAAAATATATATGCAAGTATATTTTCATAAAGATAGTAATTAAAAATTCCTTCGTACAAACTAATAATGATGAAAATATTTTAACGGGTGGGTAGTACCCGAGGAATATTTAGAATTCACATTAATAAGTTATATTGTACATTCTTGAATCTGATTCAACGGTCATTTGTTATTTTACTTACAACCATCGATATACGTATCCGTTCACCCCAGAATAACCATTTCCATTTAAATTTCATATTTGAATTTTTTTTACCTATCCAAATCCAACAAGTGGCATAAAGAAGAAACATTGGACAATTAAAATGAAATAAAATGTTGATTATAACATATGAAACTAAACAATTCTTCAATTTTGCCACTTGATTTCATCCTAAACCTCATTTGTACTTCGACAATTATAATCCTCATTCAAATCTTTTCATGATTCTTGAAAACACCTCGATCGAGAAGTTGAACCAGCCGCACCTCGTTTACGGAAGAAAGATTTATGCATACAGTGATGCACCTGAAAAATTTTCGAAACCGAAGTTATAGTTAAAACGTATCCGCGTCGAATTCCTTATCATTCATTATCAAAAACAATCATACGATTCCTTTTCAAGAAGCTAATTTTGTCACAGCTCCACTTCGACTTCTCAGTGAGACTACTCCTATTATAATCTCGATATTTATACTTTGTCCTTTCGACGTTGTTACCGGAGAACCTTTTTCACAACATCATCAGCAGACGTACCAGCAACTCGTTATCTCTTTGGCGAAACCCGCAATCAGTATTTTGAAAATCTCGTAGAAATTCTCCCAGTTATACCGAGAACGACTATCCCTAAGAATTACATTTTTCGAATGTGAAGTTCTGAAAAACATCCTGGACTATGAAGTAGTTCTTGAAATGCTGAAGAAGCAGAAAAAAAAAAAAAAAAAAAAAAAAAAAAAAAAAACTGTAAACGACTTTAACAGTCAAAAGTTTAATGATGAAGTACATTGTATTGGTAAAGCTTAGAAAAAGAGGAGAGTTGGAACTGGAAAACGGATTGAGCAAAGTATGAAGGAGGATGTAGATAAATCACAAGAACTGAATCTGCTTTCAAAGGATTCAAACGATTCAGTGCTTGCTGAAACCATTAGTAAAAAAAAAAAAAAACCTACCCCTTATCCTAAACCTTTCCCGATGATATTCTTCATCATCATCTTATCTTAGATATTATAAGATATCTTCATATCTTTTGTTATACATATCCTCCATATTTCTGGAGATATTCTCACAACTGTTCTTATCCAAAATCATGTATTTCTCCGTAATATCTGCGTTACAATATAAAAGAAACTGTGTTAGTTTCTAAGTTCTAAAACCTTCAAGTTTAAAATAGGAATGTTTTGAAGTAGTGTTGGGAACTGATACATGAATTAGTATAATATAATGAAACTTGATCAACTTCATTATATTACAGTAAGTCATGTTAAGTTTCTAATGGAATGTGATGATTCACAGTACCGTCATCATGTGCCATGTTACACGGCTCTTACATTCTATCAAGTCTCCAAACATATTAGAACGTATCACCTTGATAGTTCTATTTTTCCGGAATATTCGAGTAATTTAACGAATCAAGATCGTGCCATTACAATTTTATTCTAAAACCAATAGCTAGGTTCATTCCAAATTTTATACCTACGAATTCCGAACTATTGATCGCTTGACTCAAGGACGGGAAGAAGAAACGAAGGGACAAAGTCCCAAAATAGAAATTGGGGTATAGATCACAGCAAATAGGAGAGAATATTAACTATGGATGACAATGATTATGGAAAACAGAAGCAGGAGCATCGAAGTATAAGGAAAGATATCAAACCCAACAACCACCCAGAAACTACAAACCATGTATATCAATACGTATGGCGACGTAAAGACACGGGAGAATTAGAAACATTATAATTCCAAGAAAATCATAAAAGTGAATAGATTCTTCTGGCGGTAGATGGAAGAGAAGAATGAAAGATATAAAAGTTAGAAGTATAACAAAAATCAGAACGGGATGAAGCATTTCAAAGGATACCTTAAAGTAGGAATTAAGGAGAAAGAGTAGAAGATGCGAGTTGTGAAAAATAAGGAAACGAAGGGGTGGATTTATAGTGAAATATCCGACATAGAAATCGAAACAGATTACCGCATTAAATCAAAGAAGATTCCGATCGCCGAATAACCAAATCTTATTACGTAAGATTTTTCCTAAATCCCTTAAATCCCGAAAATCAATTCTAAACCACGTCATCGATTAAAAACGATTCCATATTTACTCATTTCATTTTTTTTTGTGATAGCTTCGCTCGTGCGTCTCACATAACCAAATCGTTTTATCTAAATCTTTCAATAATGATAAAATTTCATTATTACCTCATATTCGTCATGAAAACATTCCTATGGTTATTTATGACAACCTCTACCAAATTTCGAGGACGAAATTTCTTTAACGGATGGGTACTGTAACGACCCGGAAATTTCCGACCAAATTTAAACTCTAATCTCTATATGGTTCCGACACGATAAGCAAAAACCCTAAAGTTGACCCGCATTTTTTTTCGATCGTTCTATACTTATAAGATTAATATTTACATAAATTAAAACTTACCAACATGATAAGTAATCCAAATTGTCGAGATTTATATTTCCGAAAAGAGTTTTACACAACGTTTGACCGTCTAGTTTGACCGACGATATCACGAACTATACAATATATGATAATTATACGTTTGCGTATATATATGTATATATACATATTTAACATGATTAATGAATGTTTTAATATCTTATTTTGTATCAAAAACTATAAGTTATAAGTATATTTTGAAACTACTAACTTAAGTTTTCAAAACGATAACTATACGTAACGTTATTTGACATAAATACTTAAGACTTATAATGTTTATACATATATCGTATAAGTAATGTATTTACTCACTTTTAAGACTTAAATACATAAAATCATATAAGTGTATTCACAAAAGATAGCTATATTTGAATCCTCATTCCATTTTTCACAAAATTTCTATACGTATATCTAGAGTATTTGTACTCGTATCATACCTAGCTTCTATACGTATTTACTATTGGTATATACACATCAAATCACCACCTAACCAGCCCTTGTTACTACCCTAGGTATAAGGTAATTGCTTTTGTATTATTGTTTGACAAATACATAAGATTACAAACTAAAATTTTGTCATGTTATCCTTAAAGATCACATTTTTAGGAGTATATATGTATCATCATTTTGATTCATTTACTACTTCAATCTCCTAGCTAAAACACACACACTTATAACCCTTAAACACCTTCAACAATTCAGTAAAGTTCTAAGAAGATCTAGCTTCAAAAACCTTACATAAACACCATAAGAAAACCATACAAAAACACTTCAAGAAAACCTTCCAAGAACACCAACTTACTTCCAATCTTTCATCCACTTCTATCACCCTTTTGATTCTAGCTTCTTACTCCTCTTTTACAGCAACCTTGTCCAAGGAACTTGAGGTAGTATCTATGTTCATAACCTTATTCGATTCATATATATATAGCTATCTTATTTTGTGGTACAAAAGTTTAACAACAAGAACATAGTTTGAATGTTTTCAAACTTGTTTGCAAACTAAATAGATCCTTCTAACTTAACTTTTAAAATACTTCAAGACCTGTAATATAACTTAAATATATGCTAATTTAATAAGGTAAAACTTGGTTTTTCAAAGTATAAGTATTTTTAGAAAAATGGTCATTAAATGATTTTTTTTGTAACAAAATGTTTAACTTCATATGTTTCACTAATGTTTCACTTATGCCGTATGATTTTGAATACAAACCAAGGTATTTACAGTTCATAGTCTTAAAGAAGAACTCGATCCAAGAAGATGGCAATTTGAATCAACGAAAACGGACTTGTAACGAAGAAACTATGACCGAAACAAAATTGGTTATCCTAGATCATTTCAACTACGGGATCAATTGGAAAAAAAGATATAAATCACATATTTCTAAGATAACATGATATTTTATATATATGTACTCATAATTCAATTTCATATGGTTCAGGATCACCCGTAAACAACACGAGAAGATTAATCATAAGATCCCATGATTGTACGCAACACGTCATTTGACAACACCGGTACTTTATGTACGCAACACGTCATTTGACAACACCGGTACCATGGGTCAAGATTAATCTCGACCAACACATATACGATGGGGTTTTATGGGAGTTTTATTTATTTCGTTGGGGGTTTATTTATTGCGGGTATATTAAACATCTAAAAATGAACCATTAAAATTGAATTACTAACATCGAAACGCTAACTACGGACTAAGGAATTATTCAAAGTATTAAAAGTATTATAAATATATATACGAGATGTTTGTTTAAAATGAAAATATATTGATATATTATATATGGATAGGTTCGTGATATCAACCGGAAGACCAAGTCAAAAATATATATATCTTCGAGACAACAGTGAGTATATAGTCCCACTTTTAAACTCTAAATATTTCGGGATGAGAATACATGTATTTTATGTTTTACGTTATGGACACAAGTAACTGAAAAATATATTCTACGTTGAGTTGTACCACTGGCATACTTCCCTGTAGCTTGGTAACTGTTATTTACAGCGGTATTGTAAACGCGAATCCTGTTGATAGATCTATCGGGCCTGACAACCCCAACCGGACTGGACGACCAGTATTCAACGGTTGCACAGTACTTCGTTTTGCGACTACACCTTGGTACGGTGTAGTAAGATTTCATATTAAAGGGAATATGCGACGTGATTAAATGTTAAGTATGGTTACCAAGTGCTCAACCACTTAGAATATTTTTATTGAAATGATTATATACGAAATCTTGTGGTCCATTGTTATAACGCTGCTAGCATCAAACCTATATATCTCACCAACTTTATGTTGACGTTTTAAAGCATGTTATTCTCAGGTACGAATTAAGTCTTCCGCTGTGCATTAGCTCATGTTAAGGATACTACTTGGGACCATTTAAGCTATGATACAAGGACGTTGCATTCGAGTCATTGAAGTTCATTAAAGACTATTGTTATGAAAATGGCAGATTAGATCATTTGGTTGTTATAAAATGTTAGGCTAATATGTCAACTCTCGATGTAATAATAGATTGCCTTTAAGAAATAAATGCAACGTTTGTAAAATGTATCATATAGAGGTCAAGTACCTCGCGATGTTATCAACTATTGTAATTCGTTTTTAATCTATATGGACGATGTCCGGATGATTAGTTTCGGATCCTTTCAGTGTGGTACCGATTGGTGTTTTAAAAGCAGTCCTAAAGGCCCACAACGCATCATCTAACTTGCGTTGCCAAATCTTAGGGTTGTTATCAACCGTCTTCTCAAGTATGCGTTTCAAGGCATGATTCGTGTTCTCCACTTGACCACTCATTTGCGGGTGGTACGGAGTAGAGAAACGATGAGTTACGCCATACTTCTTCAACACCTTTTCATGAAGGTTGTTGGAAAAATGTGTTCCTCGATCGGATATGAGCGCCTTTGGGATTCTAAAGTGCGAGAAGATATTTTTCAAGAAGTTCACCACCACCCTAGCATCATTCGTAGGTAAAGCTTTCGCTTCAGCCCACTTAGATACATAGTCAATGGCTACTAGGATGTACTTGCACTTATGGGAACTTGGAAATGGTCCCATGAAATCGATTCCCCAAATATCAAAGATTTCACAAACTTAGATGCCGGTTTGAGGCATCTCATTCTTTTTCATGATGTTACCCATTCGGTGGCATGCATTACAAGTCCGAATGAAATTATGGGCATCTTTAAAGATCGTGGGCCAATAAAAGCCCGAGAAAAGGATTTTTCTTGCGGTGTGGTTTGGTCCGAAATGACCGCCGGTGCGCCCTTGATGGCAATGCTCAAGAATTTGTTGAGCCTATTTTCCATACACACAATGGCGAATCACTTAATCCGCACCAACACGAAATAGGTCGGGGTGTTCCCAGAAATAGGACTTCAAATCCGCAAAGAATTTCTTCTTTTGTTGATAAGAAAGTCCTTTTTGAAGAATGCCTGAAGGAAGATAGTTTACAAAATGGGCAAACCATGGGATTTCAGATTCCTTGTCAACCCTCATTAGAGATTCGTCAGGAAATGTGTCCTTGATGATTGTATCATCGAGTTTATCTAATTCGGGGTTTTCAAGTCGGGATAAATGGTCGGCGGCTAGATTCTCGGCTCCTTTCTTATCACGTATCTCAATGTCAAACTCTTGAAGTAAAAGAACCCAACGTATGAGACGATGCTTTGCATCTAGTTTCAAGAATAAGTACCTAAGGGCGGAATGGTCCTTGTAAACAATGGTTTTGGACAACACCAAATATGACCGAAATTTATCAAATGCATAAACAACCGCCAGGAGCTCCTTTTCTGTGGTGGTATAATTAATTTGAGCTCCCGTTAGAGTTTTGCTCGCATAATAAATTGGGCGAAAATGATTATCGGGACGTTGTCCTAAAACAGCACCTAAGGCATAGTCGCTCGCATCACACATTAGCTCAAATGGCATACTCCAATCTGGAGATACGATAATGGGAGCTTGTGTGAGTTTTGACTTTAGAATGGAGAATGCGTTCTCGCAATTAGAATCAAAGTCAAATGGAGCATCCTTTTCAAGACGTTTGGTCATTGGGCGGGCGATTTTAGAAAAATCTTTGATAAATCGTCTGTAGAATCCCGCGTGACCAAGAAATCTTCTAATGGCCTTGACATTCGTCGGTATAGGTAGCTTAGTGATAACTTCAATTTTAGCTTTATCTACCTCTATTCCCGCACGAGATATCTTGTGACCAAGTACAATACCCTCCTTCACCATGAAGTGGCATTTTCTCAATTCAGGACCAAATTTGCTTTCTCACATCGGATAAGCATACGTTCAAGGTTAAAAAGACACGATTCAAAGGAGTCTCCAAACACGGAGAAGTCATCCATGAAGACTTCCATACAATCCTCTACCATATCATCAAAAATTGCCACCATGCACCTTTGAAAGGTTCCGGGTGCATTGCATAAACCAAATGGCATGCGGCGATAGGCAAAGGTCCCGAAAGGACAAGTGAATGTGGTCTTTTCTTGGTCGTTGGGATCAATTAGAATTTGGAAGTAACCGGAGAAACCATCTAGAAAGCAATAGTATTCTTTCCCCGCTAATCGTTCAATCATTTGATTAATAAAAGGCAACGGGAAATGATCCTTTCTAGTGGCATCATTGAGACGTCTGTAATCAATACAGACTCTCCAGTCGGTAACCGTTCTAGTTGGAACGAGTTCGTCCTTTTCATTTACAATAACGGTTGTACCCCCTTTTTGGGTACTACCTGTACTGGACTAACCCAAGGACTATCGGAGATGGGGTAGATTAACCCGACATCAATAAGCTTGACTACCTCCTTTTTAACAACCTCTTTCATGTTGGGATTTAGCCTACGTTGTCTTTGTACTACTGGTTTGAAGTCATTCTCAAGGAGAATTTTATGTGTACAATAAGACGGGTTTATCCCTGGAATGTCGGTCGTTTTCCAGGCTATAGCCTTTTTATGGGTTTTCAAAATAGAGATTAACCTATCCTTCTCGTTACTGGAAAGATGTGAAGCAATAATTATCGGTAATTGAGATGTACCTTCGAGATAAGCATACTCCAAGTGTTTGGGTAGCTCCTTAAGCTCTAGTACGGGTGGTTCTTCCAAGGAATTCTTTATTCGGAATCTATCTTTATTTTCGATATCTTCATATGATTCCTCTTCCTTGGGAATTCCTTCTTCTATGGTCTCATCATCCGTGATCACCTTCATCAACTCATCAAAATCCTCATCAATATTGAAATATTCACTTTCACTTACCGGGGTTAACCCCGAGGTATCAATTTGAAGTAGCTCCTGCAATTCATTCTCAACACAAAGGTCTATAACATCAATTTGAAAACAAGAGTCATCGGTGAAAGTTGGTCGTTTCATGGCTTGGTCAATGTGACAAATTATTCTATTGTTTCCCACACCTAGACTTAATTGTTCTTTTTTGGACAATAATGATAGCATCTGCGGTGTTAAGGAAAGGACGTCCTAAAATAATAGGAACTTTTGTGTCCTCTTGCATTTCTAGAATAACAAAGTCGACGGGAAAGATAAGTGAGCCAACTTTTACAAGAATGTCCTCTGCTATACCTATGGGAGTATCAAATGATTGATTTGCTAATCGAATACCCATTCGAGTTGGTTTCAAGTCTCCTAAGTCAAGTTTCAAATATAACGAGTAAGGCATTAGGTTAACACTTGCACCTAGGTCGGCTAGTGCATCGTACACTACCGAATCACCCATCATACATGAGATGATAAAACTACCCGGATCTCCCAATTTTGGAGGTACATTTTGCTTTTTCAAGATGGCCGAACACTCCTCATGGAGGAATGTGGCAGAAACTTTGTGGTATTTACCCTTCGAGGATATGAGATCTTTCAAAAACTTCCCGTAATGGGGCATACCCTTAAGAACCTCCGCGAGTGGCATGTTAATGCTGATTTGCTTGATCATATCTGCAAATTTCTGATATTGGCTCGCGAGTGTGTCTTTCTTCAATGCTTTTGGGTATGGAATAGGTGCCTTGTACACCTTCACTGGTGGTTCTTCACTTTTCTTCGATATGACCTCTGGTGAATCATCTTTCTCTTGTTCTTTTTCAACATGCTCATCTACATCAACAGGTACCTGCAAAACAGAAGGAGACAAAGGAACTTCCGGGGACTTAAGGGTCTCCGAGTTAGTGGTTAAACCACTTCTAGTAGTTTTAGCATTTACATGCTCATCCCTTTTAAATTCTGAATCGTAGCTTGTTGATTTTGAATTTACTGAGTCTGAAGTTCCGCATTTTGCTCGTGCTTAACCATAAAATCTCTCAAAAGATCTTCTAAACCGGATTTCTTCTCGGGTTGTGGTTGTATAAGTGCTTGTGGTTGTGGTTGTGGTTGATTGTGTTGGAAATTATTTTGGTAATTTCGTGGAGGTTGATTACGATTGTTTAGATGATTGTAACCCGGTGGTGCATTTCTTTGATTTTGATTTGGGAAATTCCGATTATTTTGGTAACCTGAATTTCCTCATTGATAATTGTTGTTTGAACTTGAAGGTCCTCCTATTTGATAATGAAGGTATTTCGTATGCCCGAGAGACATATTAAATTAACGTGGCCACTATGTTATGATCCAAGTCGGGTCATACCCAATAACAAGCTTACCAACACTTTATATGTATTTATTTTAATGGTTGGATTGTTAAATGAATACGCGACACTTGAATCTTTAGAAAATCGGTTTTCTAAATTATAATCACTTGAGATAAATTATTTGGATAATTTACATATGATGTGTATTTAATTATTTATAGGTTTAAATAATTATGTTGTGTTATATTTTATAAAATTGGTTTATAAAATAACTGACTTAACAAATGCATACTTTATATAATAAGTTTTATATAAATTACAAGTATTTTATAACATGTTTTATAAAAATATAAACCTTTTATATATTTAAAAGTATGCAGAATTTTGGAGTCTCCAAGGAGACACCCATGCCTTGTTTTATCACTTTTAAGGTAGCACAACTACTAAGGGACATGCTTAAGTAGTTTACCAATGCCGTGACTCAACACACACATGCAAAATACACATCTTACACTTAAAAAAAAAACTGCATTCAGCTCCATTTGAGCTGGAAAAACCTTGGGCTTTTGGGGAGCAAAGGGTGTTCTCAAATTTTTTTTGAAGCTAAAATCAAGTGTCAAATAAATCCTAACTAAAAGCTAGGGTGTTGGTGCAAAGTTTGGGGTATAACAACTTGAGGTTTCATCCATTTGAAGCTCCAATTTTCATCATCTTCATCATCATCTTCTTCATCTTGTAACCTCCTAACTTGGAGTAGGTACATCCCTTTAAACTAGCTCTTTTACATTTAAGTATATTTTCTAGACTTGATCTATTATGGAATTCATATTAAATGGTTAAACATATTGAATGTTTTTCATGATAAATTGCTTCCGCTTTAATCTTGTAACATGAATGTTTATGAAACTTGTTTATATGATGAATTCCTACAATGGTATCTAGAGCCAAAGTCTTAGAAATATGCTTCTTTTATTTGGCTTTAAAACCCATTTATCTTACATTCTTGTAACATGCATGAAATAAGAATGTAAAAAAATAAAAATTTTGGGTTTTGGTGGGGTTGGTTTTTTGGCCGAAAATATGGGGTCTCCAAAGTTTGTTTGGAACTTCATTTCGGCCAAAAATATTTTTTGTTTGTTGTTGTTCACAATCGAGCCTAGACCATGTGTTTGAATGTTTGAATGATTTGGTTGTTATTCATGGTTGTAATATTCATTCATTTGGTTTGTATTAATTTGTAATTATTTTGTAATTTGGTATTGTAATTTATTCTATTTTGGTATGTAAAAATAGAGTAGGATGTAATTTCTTTTTCCTAGAAAAATGTAGTAGGTTACATATTTTTTGTAAAAAGAGATGAAGATGCATGAAGATGAAGGATGAACACAAGATGGTGCTTTTGAAGATGCAAGATTAAGTGGGAGATTTTGTAAAATCTCTTACTTTGTGTTTAACCCTTTTCCGGTGACATTTGTTTTTTGGCTAAACAAATGTCCACCACATTGGCTCTTGATTGTGAACATTTTATTATGCTTGCGTGTTTGTTTATTATGTGTGTATGTTTGGTTACTACAAGATAATTCTCATGTTAACAACTTGCAAAAACAACATTATAATTGGTTATAGTAAAACAACAAAAGGACACTAATAAATGGTTATTAAGGACATGATGTTAATGTATATAAAATGGTTTATATCATGTAAATGGCTTTACTAATATGACATGAAAATTGGTTTTTCATAATGTACTATACACCAAATGCATGTTGGTGTATGGCAAATGTTTTCTTAAACTAGAATTTATGAAAACTTAAAATCCCTTAACTAAAACAAGGTAAACAAGTTAAACGCAATTCTTTTGTGGGAACACTTGAACATAGTAGGGAACTCAAATGGGATAAAGGTCACCTAACCATTATGAACTAACTAATATGGTTAAGGTAAAATTCGCATGCTTGTGGGATAAAGATCACCTAACCACTTGTATGTTGATTTTACATGTTTACACAAGTAGGACAACTTGATTTGGGAATCATGAACTTAGGGTCACCGAAGCATGAGGAACAAATAGGCGTTGATGGGATAAATATGCCATGCAAAAGGATTGCATGATCCCATAATTTAGAAGTTGCAAAAGGGTTGCAATTGTCATATAAATGACTACCTAGCTAAATCAAATAACGGGATAAAAGTCACCTAACCGAAATTTGATTTACCGTTGGATTCTAATATTTAATAAGACAATTAATTATAAAAGGGTGTTGTTTATTAAATTTAAAATCGATACTTAAATGAACTTTGTTAATTTTGTAGATGGCCGCAAATAACAACAACATGCAAAATGCACCACTTAACCTAAACAACCTATCATTAAGGTCTCTCCTCGAGAAAGACAAACTCAACCATACTAACTTTATGGATTGGTTCCGTAATCTTAGGATTGTCCTCAAACTTGAGGATAAATCGTATGTGTTGGAGGACCCTATTCCCGACCAACAGGATGAGGAAGATCTAGAGGGCATGGCTTATTATGACAAGTATTGCGCCGATTCGGTGCAAGTCGCTTGCCTAATGCTTGGGACTATGATACCCGAACTCCAAAAGGATTTCGAACATCATAGTGCATATGACATGATTACGCAATTGAAGGAGATGTTCCTTCAACAAGCACGTGTCGAGCGCTTCGAAACGGTTCGAGCGCTACATGCATGTCGTATGGATGACACCCAATCCGTATCCTCTTATGTCCTCAAAATGAAAAGCCTTATTGATCGCGCAAACCGTCTTAATCTCAACATATCTAATGAGCTAGCCACCGATCTTATCCTAAACTCCTTGTCAAAGAGGTTTGACCAATTTGTAATTAATTACAATATGAATGGGATGGATATGACCATTGGTGAACTTCATGGCATGTTAAGGACGGCCGAAACTAGCATGGGTAAAAGGGCTTCACCCGTGCTAATGATCAATGATGGTGGGTCCAAAGGTAACAACACCTCTAAGCCTAAGGCGGCTAAGAGGAAAGGACCCGCTCATCAAGGCAAGGGAAAGGGGAGGATGGTTACCCCAACCAAAAACAAGAACAAGAAGCAAAAGGTTGCCGGACAAGCAAACCCCAAGGAAGACCCATGTTTCGGTTGCGGTGAAATGGGTCACTGGAAGCGAAACTGCCCGGTCTACCTTAAGGAGTTGAAGGAAAAGAGGGATGCGGGGCAATCCTCAGGTAATATATATATGGTATATATAGAGCTCAGTATTACTTCTTCTAATACATGGGTATTAGACACTGGATGTGGAACTCACATTTGCAATTCATTGCAGGGGTTCAAAAGAAGTAGCAAGCAAGCGGGAACATCAAGTCTCTTTATGGGTAATGGAGCCAAAGTGCAAGTGAAGGCTCAAGGAGACTTTGTGTTAAAGCTTTCAAGTGGTTTGGAACTTATTTTGAATGATGTTTTGTATGCACCCGATTTATGTCGAAACATTATTTCCGTTTCCCGTTTGAAACAATGTGGTTTTTATCTTAATTTTGTTAATGATGATATCGACGTTTATTTAGATAATGTATTCTATTTTAAGGCTTCGCCTTCTAATGGAATTTATGAATTGGTTCATGATGACACATCATCTAGTAGCTCAATATACCATACTAGCACCAAGAAACTCAAAAGGGATTTGAGTGATTCCTACTTATGGCATTGTCGCCTTGGTCACATAAACAAGAACCGAATGCATACACTTCAAAAGAATGGACTTTTGAAATCAAATGAACTAGACTCGTTTGATGTATGTGAGTCTTGCTTACAAGGCAAAATGACTAAAGCACCTTTCAAAGGGACCTATGAAAGGGCTAAGGACTTATTGGGATTAATACACTCGAATGTATGTGGACCCTTTAAGCCCATAACTAGGAATGGTGAAAGATACTTCGTTACTTTCATTGATGACTTCAGTCGTTTCGGATATGTCTACTTATTAAGACACAAGGACGAAACTTTTGAGGCATTCAAGGAATATCAAAACGAAGTACAAAATCAACTCAATAAGACAATCAAGGTACTTCGTACCGATAGAGGAGGTGAATACCTAAGTGATGCTTTCCAAGATCATCTTAGAAGTTGTGGGATTATCTCGCAACTTACTCCACCCTGGACACCACAACTTAATGGAGTTTCCGAAAGGAGGAACCGAACCCTAATGGATATGGTTCGATCTATGATGGCTAGAAGCTCGTTACCTCTATCATTTTGGGGTTATTGTCTATGCTCTGCGGCTCGTATTTTAAATATGGCCCCAACCAAGAAAGTGGAACGAACACCTCATGAGATGTGGTTTGGAAAACCTCCATCTCTATCATACTTAAAGGTATGGGGATGTGAAGCTTATCCTAAGCGTTACATCCCTAATAAGTTGAATGCTCAATCCACGAAGTGTATCTTCATAGGATATTCCAAGGATGATATGGGATACTATTTCTATGATCCAACCGAGGAAAATGTATTTGTTGCTCGAAAGGCTGAATTCCTTGAAACTAAGTTCCTAATGGAAGGAAATAGTGAAAGGAAGATAGATCTTGAAGAGGTTAAAGATCAAGTAGATGATACACAATTGGCTGACACTAGCACTCAACATGAAAATGTTGAGAGTGATCAGATGGATCATCAAAATACACAAGACGTTCGCAAATCTAGTAGGATTAGTAATCCTCCTGAGAGATATGGGTTTCTCATGGATGGTTGCTATGTGGCTGATTTGGATGAACCAACAAACTACCAAGATGCTTTGTCGAGGACTGATAAGGATAAATGGCAGGAAGCCATGAACGCTGAGATGCAATCCATGTATGACAACCAAGTTTGGGAACTGGTTGTACAACCTACTGGCTCAAGGCTAGTTGATTGTAAATGGCTTTTCAAAATGAAAACAGACATACATGGAAACTTGGATACATATAAAGCAAGACTTGTAGCAAAAGGTTTCACTCAAACTCAAGGGGTTGACTATGATGAAACTTTTTCGCCTGTGGCAATGCTAAATTCTATTAGGATATTGTTTGCCATTGCTGCTCATTATGATTATGAAATATGGAAAATGGATGTCAAGACCGCTTTCCTAAATGGATATCTTGTGGAAGATGTCTATATGGTTCAGCCTGAAGGTTTTGTTGATCCGAAATATCCTAAAAAGGTATGCAAGTTAAAGAAGTCAATCTACGGATTGAAACAAGCATCTAGAATGTGGAATCATCGTTTTAATGAGGAAGCCGAGAAATTTGGCTTCATTAAAAATGGAGATGAAGCTTGTGTATATAAGAAAGCTAGTGGGAGCACTATGATGTTCCTTGTACTATATGTGGATGATATATTGTTATTTGGAAATGATATTCCGGCAATGCAAGGAGTTAAAACTTGGCTAAGTAAATGCTTCTCCATTAAGGATCTTGGAGAAGCACAATATGTTTTAGGGATTGGGATCTACAGGAATAGATCCAAGAAACTGATAGCTTTGAATCAAAGTGCATACATTGAAAAGATCTTGAAAAGGTTCAAGATGGACAACTCTAAGAAAGGTTTGGTACCTATTCAAAGAGGAACGCCTCTCAGTTCATCTCAGTGTCCTACCACGAAAGATGAACAAGAGAGAATGAAGAAGGTCCCTTATGCATCTGCTATTGGGTCAATCATGTATGCAATGATATGTACTAGACCGGATGTGTCATGCGCTCTTAGCCTGACAAGTAGATACCAGAATAACCCAGGAAACAGTCATTGGATTGCTGTTAAAAGTATATTGAAATACCTTAGGAGGACTAAGGATAGTTTCTTATATACGGGTCTGGTGAGGAGGAACTCGCTGTAAAAGGTTACGTGGACGCGAGTTTCCAAACTGATCGAGATGATTCTCGATCACAATCCGGTTATGTCTTCACGTTAAATGGAGGTGCAGTCTCTTGGAAGAGTTCAAAGCAGGATGTTGTTGCATTATCCACTACAGAGTCGGAGTACATCGCCGCATCATTGGCAGCTCAAGAAGCTGCATGGATGAAGAAATTCATCGACGACTTAGGAGTAGTCCCTTCCATTCAGGACCCTCTTGAGATCTTTTGTGACAACGAGGGTGCGATTGCTCAAATCAAAGAACCTCGTGCTCACCAAAAGACCCGTCACATTGAGCGGAGATTCAACTACATAAGGGATGAAGTTGAAAAGGGAAAGATATGTATTCGCAAAGTTCACACAGATCTTAATATAGCGGATCCTCTCACGAAGCTCTTACATGGATCAAAACATGCAGGACATGTTTGTGCATTAGGGCTTCGATATTCTAGTGATTGGTCATGATCTATTTTAAGTATTGTAACGGAACGAAATTGTTCAAACTCATTAATATAATTATGGTATTAATTTATTTTGAGTTATGTTTCTATTTTGCATGTTTTATCCATGAATAAGTAATTATTCTAAATTCCGTAGTCGATCACATTTGTGGGAGCAAGTGTGAGGTTTAGACTATTATGAACTTGGATTGGTATACATTCACGGGATGAATGTGGGGCAAGGTTGCAACCAAGGTTCATAGATATTTGTAGTATACAAATATTGGAAGACCCGCCCTCAAGATTTACTAAATGGAGCCTTTGTGGTTGATCACATGTAATCTTGAGTAAAGGCGAATATCATTGTATCCTCTGACCTGAGACACGTATTGGATTCGGATATTTACCAGGTATTGTGCCTTGATTCTTTCCTTCGCTATTCTGAAATATGGTAGTTCACAAGGAAGAGCTCAGGCATAATGCAAGGTACATATTTAGGACGTATGTAGTCAAGATGGAATTTGTCCCTCTTATTCGTTGAGAGTCAGATGTCTAAGGCCTGATAAAGTTAAATCTAAAAGAGAGTGATCACTCTGTATCTCTTGAAACTAGCATGACATCTAGGATGAAAGGATAAATGAAAGATTCACCTATTCATATTCGAGATGGGAACTCGAAAGGGATGATGTTATTGAATGGCAAAAGTCATAACATATTGGGGGTGATGGACGGTCGTTAGGTGGTATCCATCACTTGCATTAATTTCTTATGTCTCTCGTGCAAGTGGGAGATTGAAGGTATTTCGTATGCCCGAGAGACATATTAAATTAACGTGGTCACTATGTTATGATCCAAGTCGGGTCATACCCAATAACAAGCTTACCAACACTTTATATGTATTTATTTTAATGGTTGGATTGTTAAATGAATACGCGACACTTGAATCTTTAGAAAATCGGTTTTCTAAATTATAATCACTTGAGATAAATTATTTGGATAATTTACATATGATGTGTATTTAATTATTTATAGGTTTAAATAATTATGTTGTGTTATATTTTATAAAATTGGTTTATAAAATAAGTGACTTAACAAATGCATACTTTATATAATAAGTTTTATATAAATTACAAGTATTTTATAACATGTTTTATAAAAATATAAACCTTTTATATATTTAAAAGTATGCAGAATTTTGGAGTCTCCAAGGAGACACCCATGCCTTGTTTTATCACTTTTAAGGTAGCACAACTACTAAGGGACATGCTTAAGTAGTTTACCAATGCCTTGACTCAACACACACATGCAAAATACACATCTTACACTTAAAAAAAAATCTGCATTCAGCTCCATTTGAGCTGGAAAAACCATGGGCTTTTGGGGAGCAAAGGGTGTTCTCAAATTTTTTTTGAAGCTAAAATCAAGTGTCAAATAAATCCTAACTAAAAGCTAGGGTGTTGGTGCAAAGTTTGGGGTATAACAACTTGAGGTTTCATCCATTTGAAGCTCCAATTTTCATCATCTTCATCATCATCTTCTTCATCTTGTAACCTCCTAACTTGGAGTAGGTACATCCCTTTAAACTAGCTCTTTTACATTTAAGTATATTTTCTAGACTTGATCTATTATGGAATTCATATTAAATGGTTAAACATATTGAATGTTTTTCATGATAAATTGCTTCCGCTTTAATCTTGTAACATGAATGTTTATGAAACTTGTTTATATGATGAATTCCTACAGATAACTGTTGACAGGAGGATATTTCCGGTTCATTGCTTCAACCGCCGGAAAGTCGTCAAAATTCATTTCACCTTTACGTAAATAACCTAAAAATTTGCTTGCTCTTCCATTGTTGTTTGGTCGCAATCTCTAGTGAGATGGGGACCTTGGCACAATTCACACCCTACCCTGATAGCGTGCATTTCTTTGGTTACCTTCTCAATTTGCCTTGCTTGATTTGCCAATTGAACTTTTAATGCAGCGATTTCATCGTTGCTTTCGACATTAGCAACCGTTAATGATCTAGAGAACTCCATCTCTTGATGCCAATTATGAGAATGGGCTGCTATATCGGCAATGATTGTGTGGGCTTCTTCGGGCGTTTTTTTCATGATTGATCCTCCTGCTGCAACATCAATATCCTTTTGAGTAGCCACATTGACTCCTTTTGTAGAATATTTAGACCTTTTGGAATGTATTCAACCCGTGTTGAGGACATACCCTAAGCATTTTATTGAATCGGGTCCAAGCTTCATAAAGAGTCTCATTAGACTTTTGCTTGAAGTGATTTATATCACTTTGCAACTTTGCTGCTTTTGAAGCAGGGAAGAATTCTGACAAAAACTTGTCCATCATATCATTCCAATCTTCAATATAACCTTCCAGTAATGAGTCTAGCCAATCTCTTGCATCGTCCTTTAATGACCATCGAAAGATTTTTAAACATGCGACCTCATCGGTGACATCTTTGATTTTGAAAAGCTTGCATATGCTTACAACCTTACGAAGATGCTCGTTAGCATCCTCATTTGGGGCTCCACCGAATTGGCATGTATTAGTCACCATGTGGAGAAATTAACCCTTTATTTCAAAACCGTCAGTCATCGTAGGTTGAATAATTGCGTGGCCTTGACCTGTTCTTGTCGTCTTCATTAATGCATCCATCGTTTGATTTGTAGCAGCCATCTCTTCTTCTTCTTTAATAACTGGCTCTATGACTGGTTGAATAACTGGTTCAGAGTTAGAATCCAATGAAAGTGATTCTAAACCCTGCGCAAGAGATTCTACTTCTTGAGCTCTTAATCGTTCATGAAGTTCTCTTTCAGGCTCAGGATATGAAGGAATTAAATTAGAGTTAGAAGAACGTAGATTCATGCATTAATACCTATCCTGCAATCACAACACCACAAACAAACCAATTACAAAAACACAAGTTTATAATAAAAAGTAACTTTTCTAGGAATTGAATTCCTACAAAAGGATCGAATAATTCAAAGTTTATTAAAATCTTTTAACAAAACCGCTTCCCCGGCAGCGGCGCCAAAAAGTTGATGTGTCAAGACGTAACCTTTAAAATATAGACAATATGCTTAATAATTAACACATAATACAGGCAACTAAAACCCGATCATGCAGTAACTAGCAAGTAAATTGACCAGTTCGATCCACAGGGAGAAGTTTGTTTTAAGGATTTTACAACGATTAATTATTCTAAAAGGGGGTTTGTGTTTGAAGTTGTATTTTCGTTTAACGAAACAGTAAATAAATATAATGAATAACAAGAATGAGAATGCGGTGTGTACTTTTATGCTTGATAAATGATAGGGATTGTTCTTTTATAATTAAAACCGTTATGTGATAGTTACAATAGAGCTGTTTATATCAATTTCACAATTTCTATAAACTTAAGAGCTATGTTTAATCAACAAGATTCTTTTGTGGTTGAATTCACATAAAACCTAGTTTACTAAGATCACTCTGAGTAAACTACATGATTGTATATCCTAAATATCGTTCAATTAACATCCTATACTCACATATAGGTGGCTAGATCACTAGGTGTTGAAGTATAAGCTACGGTTTTTGATAAACTCACATAAACCAAGTCATAACTTACATAATTGAACTAGGATACAAGGATGATTACAACAATGGATCTTTTGAAAGAACATGGTGATTTAGATTGATTAACTAACTAGATCCAACCCGATTAAACTTACGTGAAACCTAAATTACAACAATCACTTGAGGAAATTTCATAACTATGTTGCTTTGGAACTTATTCAATTACCGAATTAAACACATAACAAAATCACTTAAGTTTATGCATCTAATCGTCTAGATTACTAGGTGTATTGAAGTATAGATTGTTTTCCTAGTTAACTCACATTAATAGGTTTGCAATCTATATAATTGAAGTAATGAACTAAGCAAGCATAACAATGGTTCTTACAGTTGAACTAGATAATTTAATCAATCAAACATATATATAACTAGCATAACATCAAAGTATAGACCAATCCCAAGACATAATCTTACATTGAAGCAAACACATAAGGCTTTTAGCCTAACATAATCATAATAGAACTAATGGAACAGTAAATACAAGTTGAATTCATGTTTAAAAGATATAGAACAATAATACCAATAGTGATGAATGATCCTAGCTTAATCTTGATGTTGAAAGAGTGGAGATTGCCTTGTAGCCTTCCTTGAGCCTTGAAAATCGTACTAGAACTGAGGGAGAACGTAATAGTGAAGTTGTACGAAGTATGTAACCAAAGGCTCCATTAAATAGGCTCAAAAGTTAGGTATTTTGACCAGAAAGTGACCAGATGCACCGCATCTCTTTGGATGCGCCGCATCTCTTTACATTCAGTAGATTCCAGCTCGATTATGCACTCAGAACTGTCGATAGGGGAACAGATGCGCCACATCTAGGATAGATGCGTCGCATCTGTCTTGGATGCGCAGCATCCCTCTCAGATGTGCCGCATCTGGTGCAGTTTTGGTCCAGAAATCTTTATGCTCCGCATCTGAAACTGTCGGGAGTTATTTGGTGCAGATATGCGCTGCTTCTAAGAGAGATGTGCCGCATTTGGACCTATTTCAGTGGTTTCGGGCTGTTTTAAGCGTTCAATCTTCGTTTTAACTATGTTTTCGCTGTTGGTCTTCATTTATTCAATCACAAAGAACTTTTACAAATATACATGAATTACAATACGTACGTACAACAATTACATACAAATTGATATTAAATCGGATCGGAATAACGACAATAAACATGTATGATTTTGTTGTTATCAACAAGTAACAACTAAATAAGCACCAGTTATATTGAGGTGAGGTTTATGTAAAATAGTTGTAAAAACAGTTTAAGAAACAGTTTCGAAAGCAGCATGTATCTCATTCCAAAAATGTTGCTGAAAAAGGGACTGTAGACTCACCTTAGCAATAGCACTGAAAAATCTCTTAGTAAGAACCGTACGGTAGTCGAAAAATCACGACCAAACAATGCAACCTAGTCATATAGGTCATCTTAAGTAAATACATAGGTCACACTATGTTAACCCATAGTATACGCATAGTCCTAGTGCTCAGACTGACTCAATAAGCAAGCAAAAGTCAAATAGTCCAAGCAAGTCAACAAAAGTCAACCAAAGTAAAACCAAAAGTCAACTCGGTCAAAGTGCTAAACTAAAGTCAAACATCTCAGTAGGTCATCCAATCATGGTCAACATGTCTAACCTAGGTCAAGTATCACTTTACAGCTCATAGTTAAGCAAATTGCACATTCGCAGTTTAACGCATGCCTTTAAAATACGTACATCGTAAAAAGATACAACTATAACTCATAGCGCATAATTCATAAAATCATGGCAAACTCCAGATCACAACTAGACTCAAAATCGATTCCAAAAAATCTAACCCGACCCTCATACGATGTATAAAAGTCAGATATCAGAAGAGGTCTAGTTATGGTTTACTAAATCAGTTTCTGCACGCGAATCAGTTTTCAAACATTTCTCAAAAAATATAGAAAATAGATTTTGACAAATGGCCAGTTTTAGTTATCTCAAAACATCTCAGAGTTTTAGTGATAAAATAATCAAAGACATCTCCAATTTGTACAGTTTAATCAATCTTTAAAGACCTTCCAATTTCAATCAACAAACAGACATGTCATTTGGTCAAGCTTATATCTCATGGCAAAACACGTTTTCAGAAATTAGCATACAAATGAAATACATTAAGAAACATATAAACTAACATATTACAGAAGACAAAAGTCTCAATCAATTTTTGGTTCACTCTAGACATTTTCTTTCACATTCGAAAACAGTTTCAGCTCTCTTTAAAACACGAATCTCCGTTTTGACGCACCGAGAGCATCACAAAAGCTTTTGACGCAAATCTTAAGTCTAACATGAATGGTTTTTCACAAGGATTATAGTAGTACACTTTTCATCAGCCAAATCATAAAGCACACAACTCAGAAAATTTGGATTACATGTGAAACCCTAACGAAACTTCGATTAACCATAACTTGAGCATAAGATAACGAAATCAAGCAAAATCAAAGTCCAAACTTATTAATTTTTTGAGATCTATCCATCTAGATATAATACAAAATCAGTACATAAACTAATTTGATCAGATCCATAGCAAACAAATTCGTGATTCATAGCAACGACAACAATCGAGCAATTTAACGACTAACATTAGTGGTTTTATACCTTTAAAACACAAATTACTTATACCAGTAGATAGAGAACGATGAGAGGATCACAAATCTGTAAACGAATTAGCAATCAAGCAAGAAATTGATGTGATCTTGATCCTTGAAGATGTCAACAATGTTGATAGGGTTATGGGGCTGCAAAATTCGTGGATATGGAAGGGAGGAAGACAAAATATGCAGCTTATTTGTTTAATGAATAATTAGGGCTAAGTTTCCTTATATAGGTCCAATTCTACATGTGGGCTAAAAACTAACTAATGGACCCCCTAAGAAAAGGATTTCAGCCAAGTGGCTAGAAAAGGGGTCCTTGATAGATCATTCCTTGTGTAGCCTGTTAGGTGTCGTTGGTCAAAACCGCAAACCGGAACGTTAATTGAGCGTTCTAGCAAATTCTACGCATTTTAAATTCATATAACTTTTCATAAATTAAAAGTATATTAAAATCATGATAATTATATAAATAATCATTAAGATTGATTTATCATTCGTTTCGTTGTCTTACAGACGTTTTCCCGGTTTTCACTAACCGTACGTTCTTCTTGGTTTTCTAAGTTTCTCGCATACTTCTAAACCAAAGTATGAAATCAAGTAATATGTAGCACATATTAAAAATAGTACTTTCTAAGAAAAAGTTTGGCTTATAATTTCATAGAATTTAACTAACGGTCGTTAAGTATTTAACGAAAAAAGTCGGGTTGTTACAATGGTGGCGGCAATCCATTATTTTTTATTAAAGACTTTAATGTTACAGTATTTCCATATAATGTAGGATGGGGCCCATTTGATGGCTTTCCAAATGGAGGCACCGACATGCGTTGAAGTGAAGTTATGATTATTTGTTGTTACGTCATGGAGATCGGTTAGGGAGTTAGCGGGAAGGTTCCACCAATGTAAGATTGAGTTCCAAACCGATGTTGTTGTTGGGAAATGGAATAGGATATGCTTTATGGTCTCGACACGTGAGTTACAAAGTGGTCAAAGTAGTGTATCAAGATCGTTGTTGCGTTTTTCGAGTTCGATTCTAGTTGGGATTCTTCCGTTTATTACGCGCCACATGAAAATATTGATTTTGTTTTTGTATGAATTTTTTTCTAGGCGTCGCAATTGAGGTATGCTAGTTAACAAGTTATAAGTTGTCGAGAGTAGTCACTAGTGATTTTGTTGTGAAAATACTGGATCGATCTAGGTTCAATTTCCAAGTCTCGAGATTATCAGAGAGTGTCGAGAGTAGTCGCTAGTGATTATTGTAAGTTCACTGATATTAATATTGGTTAAAGGATATTTTTTTATAACTTTTAAACATAGTTTAAGAGCTATTTTTAAGCTTTTAGAAATTGTATATATGAACCTAACTAATAACTATCATACTAATGAGTTTTGCTTCTTCAGAATTTGACTTAGTGGAGTTCCATGCCGATCTTATTGCTATTACAAATCGCATCGTGTTAGCAGGATACCCTGTTTATGGAGTTCAATCTGAGCTCGTGTCCGAAGCGTTGAATGGTAATGGTAGCATCGGGGTTCAAAGGGTTGATGTTTTTTGTGAGAACAAGTTCGATTATGGCGTTATTGGGTCTCAAAGGGGTGATGATGTTCGTGACCGTCAAGATTTTAGGGAAGAAGACGCTCTTGATGGGTTGGAAGACGGTGATGTGGATGAAGAATTGACGTTTGGTGAATCATTTTGGCTCTATAGGTGATTTGGATGATACGGGTGTGGTCTCTGCTTTGGGATCGACTAAGTTGCAAAGTATGGATTGATTTAATTTGAATTCATCAATGATTTGGGAAGTACTGTTAACATCAATGCGATTTGAGAAGGTCTCTGGGGGTTTTTCCCAACCTTCGATGGTACTTCCAGCATCGTCGCGAATTGAGTTTTCTTCAAACGAGTGTGTGTGTGACAAATGACATCATTCAATGTTGATATCGCCGTTAAAAAGTATGAGTTGGGAAGAAAACCCTCCTGTTCCACATATTACGAATGTTGATGACTAATGATGCAGCGGAGCGGATACGAAATATACTATTATTTTTACTACGAAATACGATACAAATTACACAAGTTTTATTTAATTTATTTACTGAATGGATATACCTAAACCTTTCTACGACACTATAGGCAGTGTACCTAATCGTAGAGTAGTGTAGTTTTTAGTAAGTCCGGTTCGTTCCACAGGAAGCTAGCTAAGTTTAACGCTATATTTTGGAAAACTATATTTATATAAAATATATATAATTATATATAGTAATAATAATATAAAAAGGGGGGGGGGGGTTTACCATTTAATGACCGGTTTGTCGATTTTAAATAAAGCATAAAGATAAATGACGATAATATAAATGACATAATTTAAATTGCTATAAAGTAAATTGCAGTAATTAAAATGACAGTAAATAAAGGTACGATGAAATATGAAATAAAAGTATTATGCTTATTTAAACTTCCGTAATCATGATGTTTGACGTTTTGATTTTAATTTATTATCCTAGGTTAATTGTCCTTTGTCCTGGATTATTTGATACCTATTTTGTTTTTGTCCATAATAGACCATCGTCATAATTATAAAATGCTCGTCAAATTAACCTTATTCCCAAAGTCAAATATTCCAACTAATTAGGGATTTAAAATGTAACAAGGTTTTAATACTTTGTTAATAATTACACCAATTACCCTTGTATGTAATCCACCCCTGTTTTAATTAGTCCATGATATATTAATTTATCCATTTGGCCAAAATGAATAATCAATTACCCAATCCAATTGATTAATTAAATAATTGTAAACGATGTCATATAAACGTCACTAAATAGGACATTCGTATTTAATTTAATAAATATTAGATTAAATAATTTGAAGATAGGTTCGACAGGTTCCAATGAGTTGTCATTCAATTAGACAATACCCCCTACCTATTAATAGTCAATATGTGACGACCTGGAAATTTCCGACCAAATTTAAACTTAATATTATATGATTTCGACACGATAAGCAAAGTCTGTTAGGTTGAGACTCAAAAAGTTTGAACTGTTTCATATATTCATTTAGCTTCGACTATTCTCGATGATTCACGAACCTTTAATTATAGATAGATATGTGTGTGTGTGTGTGTGTATATATATATATATATATATATATATATATATATATATATATATTAATTTAAAATATTATATGTTGCTCTTATTAAAAGTAATTATGTAAAATAAAATAAAAATGATATTATGATAATTATTATTTAAAAAGATATCTATATATATATTTTGTGATTTCGAATCTATTTAGTGAACGACTGTTACACTCAATTCCCATTCGATGGATATTACATGAGTAAAATACGAACTAATATTATTTTAAAAATAAACGGTGATCCGAAAATGAGTGATATAAATTATAGGCTTATTAAAAGTATATTTAGGAGCTAATTGTTAATTTTTACATTTAGCATATTTTACTTGGGGTTGGGAGTGAATAATTAATGTAATTTTTATTTAATAGTTAATGACTGAATTTTATACCATAATGACCAAAATAAATAAAGATATTTAATTTAAAAATATGGGATTTTTCCGAATACTTTTAACCGCCACCAATTATCAATGGAATACGAAATAATAGTCCGTAAAATAGTGTCGGTAGAAAGAAACAAATAAGGCGGCTAAGGAAGTCACGTGTGTTAACTTTTTATTCTTTGGCTATTAATACTAATACTATATTATTGTTATTAATTAATTATTATTATTATAATTATATAAGAATTATATACATATGGAGGTATGGAGAGATTTGAGAACCCACTATATTACAACACTCACCATCATCATTCTTGTAAAACTGCAATCCATCGAAACCATTACCTATTATTTCTCCTGCCGTTTGTTTACTTGTAAACCCAGAACCCAGATCACCCTATTCGAAACCCATGTCGACCACTATCAAAACTAGTTCTGTCTTCGACAACCTTCACCACACCACACCACCAACATCACCAACTACTCCTACTTCTATTCCCGTTTATTTTTTGTTCGAATACCATAATCCACGACCTTTTCTTTTCTTTTATTTCGGTTTTGCAAGCAATCGAACACCACCATTTCACCACCTTCAAACCCGAAACCCACTTCACCATACTTCTTCTCCCTCACAACAATCGACCACCACCATCATTGTTATTTTCTGTTATGTTTTCCTGTTTCATTTTATTCTTCTCGATCACCAAAATAGTTACCATCAATACCATAAACCCACGATCAAAACCATCGCCACACACCGGTGACAACCTTTAGTGATTCTGTTTTCATTCAAACACCAAAAACACCTGCTCGTTTTCTGTTTCTATTCAGCCCAAAAACTAACCATAATCGCCACACTAATAATCTCTATCACCACCATCGATCACATCATTAAACCCACTTAATACCCATCACTGTTTGTTTCTGTTTCGACCACAACAAAACCATCTCACCATTTTTCATTCTCCTTTATTTTTATTTCTAAACGACCTCCTTGTTTCACTATTACTTCTTTTCGGTCGTTCTTATTCCAGCTGCAAAAGCACCAAATGTAAATGCAACCTACTGCTACGCCATTTTCGAACCACCAAAATGCTGCTACTATTCTAGTAATGCAAGGATCAGGAGATGATGATGGTGTATGCTAAAGAGCTGTAAACAAAGAAAAGAAATGGAATGACGATGAAGGGTCTGTGATATTAATGATACCAACGTAAAAAAAAAGATGATGACTAGGAAGATGATAATATCGATGTAAGTATAATGATATAAAGATGATGATGGAATGATGACTGTACCCTATTCGTGTGTATGTGTCTGCGTTAATTGAAGGCCCAAAACACCCATCGATCAGTTTATTTACAACATGTTATTGGGCCAAGATCCCATTTATTATTTTGTTGGTTTGCTGCACAAAATTTCTGTTTCTTTTATTTTTCGAAGCCCAATTATGAGGGTGTTTTCAATCGATTAGATTTTAAAAGAAGGAGAAAATGAAAGTAGTTTAATATTTTGGTTAAATATAGACGGGTTACGAACTTTATCAGAAAAGCAAGAATGGAGGAATGGTTTAGGAGTGGTGTGGGTTAACGAGAGGTCGCGAGTTCGAACCCTGTTTGGGGCATTTTGTTTTTGGAAAAGCTTTTGTTTTTGGAAAAGCTTTTTAAGGTAGTATTTCATTATTTTTATTTTATTATTATTATCACTAACACAAGTATTATTAGATTATCATTTATTATTATTATTATGATTATAATTACAATCATGGTTATTATTATTATTATTATTATTATTATTATTATTATTATTATTATTATTATTATTATTATTATTATTATTATCATCATCATTATTATTATTTTTTTAATATTAGTATTATTATTATTTTTAAAATCATTATTTTTATAGTTATTATTATAAGTAGTATTATTATCATTATATTCAAAAACAACTTTTATTACTATTATCGATATTATGTTATCAAATAAACATTTTGTATATAAAAATATACTTTAAGTAATATTACATAAAAGTATGTATTAATCATATTAACATTTTTATATAAACATTCATATATAACAAATTAAGTGTTTTTAATCTAATACTAACCAAATATATATTAATATAACTATATAAATATTAGTCATTATAAATGTATATACACAAATTAGATATATATAATATATAAAATAAGTTATAATATATGAAATTGTTCAATTACGATTATATGTATTAATATATATATATATATGAATGATATAGGTTCGTGAATCCGAGGCCAACCTTGCATTGTTCAATATCGTCATATGTATTTTTACTACAAAATACAGTATTGTGAGTTTCATTACTCCCTTTTTAAATGCTTTTGCAATATATATTTTTGGGACTGAGAATACATGCGCTTTTATAAATGTTTTACGAAATAGACACAAGTAATCAAAACTACATTATATGGTTGAATGATCGCAGCCGAATATGCCCCTTTTGCTTGGTAGCCTAAGAATTAGTAACCGATCTACTAATTGACGCGAATCCTAAAGATAGATCTATTGGGCCTAACAAACCCCATCCGTTGTAGCAGATGCTTTAGTACTTCGATGTTGTTTTATCATGTCCGATGGATGTCTCGGAATGATACAGGATATTCTTATATGCATCTTGTTAATGTCGATTACCAGGTGTTCAATCCATATGAATAATTTTTGTCTCTATACATGGGACGTATATTTATGAGAAATGGAAATGAAAATCTTGTGGTCTATTAAAATGATGAAAATGAATGTTTATGATAAACTAATGAACTCACCAACCTTTTGGTTGACACTTTAAAGCATGTTTATTCTCAGGTATGAAAGAAATCTTTCGCTGTGCATTTGCTCATATTAGAGATATTACTTGGAGTCATTCATGAAATATTTCAAAAGACGTTGCATTCGAGTCGTCGAGTTCATCAAGATTATTATTAAGTCAATTATAGTTGGATATATTATGAAATGGTATGCATGCCGTCAACTTTCAATGCAATGAAAGTTTGTCTTTTAAAAACGAATGCAAGGTTTGTAAAATGTATCATATAGAAGTCAGGTACCTCGCGATGTAACCAAACGTAATGCATTCGTCCAGATGGATTAGGACGGGTCACTACACAGTAGTCCAATGTTCACAAGTGTCGGTCTTTTGTTCAAACTCGAATTATGGTACAAAATCCAAAAACCCCATCTTAATATTTAGCCCAACAACACAATTACTTCGGCTCAAATAAGCATAATAATAATTTAGTTACGAGACATTAATTTAAAAAGGAAGAACATAGCTTACAGTGATTATTTATCGCGTAGCGTTACCCGAATAGAGTTTCGACTTAAAACCCGTAAAATATTTCTTACAATAACCCAACTAAACCATAACTTTATTATTAAAATTAACTTATATTAAAATTATAATAAAAATATATTTATGTTTACAGAAGAAGGAATGAAAAGAGTGTGTCAAATTCGGCTGAAAACATTGCAATTTATAGGACCTGGCCAGGATTCTGGGCTCATGCGATCGCATGAGATTTGTGCTTCCAGGCCATGCGATCACATGGCCAGCTGGGACAGATATTTTTGCTTTTCAAAACGTGGGCTGCTCGATTTTAATAATATATAATATAATATATATAATTTTATATAATTATATATATATTATATTATATTCTTGTGCATAGTTGACTCATAATTTTAGCTCCGATGTCTCGCTCGTTTACGCCCAGTTTATGTCTCGGTTTCGGATTTTTGAACGTCTTTTTGTGTGCTTAGATATCTTGTACTTTGCGTTCCGCGACTTGTATTCTTGTAATTTTTAGACGTTTCTCATCAATAAATTGAACCACTTGGATTGTATCTTGTACATTTGAGCTTTTTGGTTATTTGCGTCTTCAAATCTTCATTTGCGTCTTCAGTCTTCGCACTTATTTATTTAAACGAATATTACTTGGAATTAGAACAATTGCAACTAAAAACTTTACATATTGGGATGATATTACGACTAAATATATGTTCATTTGGAGCACTATCAATGACCCTGGACTTGGTTATCAATAGAATGGTTCTAATGATTTTTCTCCTAAATTAGTTTTACCTACTAAGAATGTTGAAGTTGTTGAAATTTCACAGTTGCCTCGGGTTTAGGTCAACAACACTTGCAATGAAATAGCCTATTTACTTTCGGTTTTCAAAGCAAAGTGCACATTTGAAAGGCGATTTAAAGTCCCACGTGACTATGAAAATTTGGATCCTTAAGGAAATTGGATCTTTATGAAAACATTTGATCTTTTGAAAATTCATTCTAGCTTTTACCCTAGATAAATTTTCCGGAATAACTCTTCAACTGTGTTTGCAAAATGTTTTTGTGGGTTTTGTGGGTTTCATATTTTAAAATTTTAGCTTAAAACTTGTGGTTTTGTGTCACCCACTTGCTAACCTTGTATTAGGAAAGCAACACGTCCAGTATACTTGTTCCGTATATTACTTTTCGGTACACTACCGTCCGGTTGTAAAGGAAAGTGTTGAACAAGCAACTGTTAAGGCAATATCTAATGACATGCAGATGTTCATGGTCCACAACGTGTCGGATGCAATTACTATCCTTTGTAGGAGAAATAGTAAAGATCACCCTATAATTTTTCGGTCTGGCACAAGGTCCTGTCTTCGACCATGCTATGCAACCACCGTTCTTACGGTTGACACCCGATTTGGTTCAGGTGACCTAATGAATTCTGATGAATTCTCAGGATTTTACGTTCAATGATAATGAACGCATTGAAAATAGGTTTTCAGAAAACAAATCGGTTTTAATTTGATCAAAATATTTTCTCGTTCAAGCTCGAGTTTAGATATCATCGAATTTCATGAGTTTGTAATTCTCAATCTTTAAGGTCAATCTCAAAGATTGAGTAATATCAGGCTTAAAAGCTGATTTTTAATCTTTTAAGAAGATTATCCTTTCTGGGGGTCTGATTCATTAGTCTTATTAAGCTAATTTACACGGCGCCCTCCTCATTTTACGAGACAGATCCTCTCATGGTTAGGATAAGTCTGACCACATGGCGACCCTGTTTGATGCTGAGATCCTTAGATTTCCTGCTGATTTTAGAGATGACTTTTCTAGATTTTTCGTCAACCTACATCTGGTCTGGACGACAACTTCCTGACCTAAATCAAGAAGCGCGTGTCTTTTTCGGAAGACTACTTCCTTTTAATGATGGAATTTATTCATCGTGTAGATCCATCTTTTCTTTCAAATTGTGTTATTATAAACCGGGTAAAACAGTTAATTTAGTCAAAACAAAAGCACCTGCAATAACTATGATGCCCCGTACAAAACCATCGTGTACGAATCATCAACAACAGGATCATTACAAGGTTAAGTACTATATGCGTTTTCAAAAAGAGTTTGCATTCATAAATAAAGTGATGTCTAAACCAACATCGAATGTTTTACAAACCAAAAGCATGCTTCACTAAGTAGAAGCAAATAATAAGTGTATGTGACCACAATGGCCGTTACAAATCATAATTCAAAAGTACTAAAGTTTGAATGCAAGGTAAAGTAGTTCATGCGATGACAACTCTAAGCAGCGGGTGTCTATAGCACGACTAGTACACAGCGGAAGCTAACCTCAAGCACCTGAGAAAAACATGCTTAAAAATGTCAACACAAAGGTTGGTGAGCTATAGTTTAAGTATAACAGTAAGTAAGGTAGGCCACGAGATTTCAGTGCTACAAAGAGCGTTTCAAAACAGTATGATAAAGTATATGTTAACCGCGGGCACTTGGTAACTAACTTAACGTTTATACCCCCTGAAAGTACACTTGGCAAGTGCGTATGTCTACGAAGTATTAAACACTCGTTAAATGCTAACGCTACTAGCCCGAGTGGGGATGTCAAACCCTATGGATCCATATCTAAGATTCGCGTTCACGGTTCAAAAACCAATGATTAAACGTTACCGAGCTAAAGGGAATGTTTATGCCGTTGTATAACCCACACATATATAAAGTTTAAGTACTCGTGCCTAGTATGTAAAACATAAAATCTGCATGTATTCTCAGTTCCCAAAATAAGTTAAAGTAAAAAGGGAATGCTATAACTCATAATGATAATGTAGTCGTAAAGTCGAGTCGGGAAAAGGTGTGCAAGTAATCGGTCCGAAGGTCCTCAACCTAAGGCAAATAGTACTAAGTCAGTAAATCGTCTTAATAGGTTTAAAAGTATGTAAATAAGGTCTTAAGGTTCATCATCATTCATCATCAAACAAAAGGCGTAAAGTAAGTTTCGTTTATGAAAGTAGTTTAAAACAAATACTGATTTCAGTCAGTCACCACGGCCTCTACCCTTACTGAAATAAGGTGAGACCAGTGGCCAAGGCTCCGTATATGAGTCCTTTAGGTGTGATAAAATTTACAGAAGCAAACTCGTCTTTGTTTGACCGTGGCGAGGGTCTAAGTGCGAGTAGGTCAGAAATTTCTGCACAACGTTAAAGGACATAGTGACAATCGGAGGGCCATAAATCCTAAACTGTAACTCGGATTAAGACGAGTCCTATATAAAAAGTTATCTACTCAAAAAGATCTATTTTAAAATCAATGTCTCAGTAGCCCAGGTCTACTGGTCTGTTACAGAAACAGTAGGACAGAGGGCTGTAAACAGAAAACGGGAAGTTAAAAGTGAGTTCCGGTGGTCTTGGTGCTTGATGTTCATAATGGTTCTCATCCTTGATGCATATAGCTTCAAGTGTACAACTTGTTGATGTGTTTGCATCATCTTGACCAAGATTTGACCATCATAACCCAAGTGCAAGTCTAAGACATGAAGCACAACTCACTTAAGAGTTGTATGAAGTTTGATGAACCAAAGTTACATCAAAGTCTTAGATCTAACACATACATGAACTTTAAGACTAATAATAAGTTACAAACTTGAAGTAAACTTATGAAATCAAGATCTTAAGTAGTAGAACATAGTTCTTAGTTAGATCTTGAAGATCCAAGACTCAAAAGTCTAGATCTAACATAAGTGTACAAAGTTATAATTAAAAAGTTTCATTTACATGTTCTTGAACTTTTAAAGTTACTTTTAGTTCAAGATTAATGAGATCAAAGTTAACTAGTAACATTTGACCAATCACAACCAACAAACAAGAAATTAAAGTGCATAAAATGAAGTGATAAACTAAGTAAACAAGTAAAAGGTTCATGGTTTGTTCATACTTTTAAAGATTCAACCAAGGTTTGATCTTTAAGTAAAGTAAACTTTAAGTTTACTTCAAGAACTACAAGTATGAGTTACAACACAAGAACTTTCTTTCTTTAAACAAGTATTGGAGATCATAAACTAAGAAGTTTATATCTTGTGTGTTCTTGTTATGAACAAGATAATTATGTAGAATGAAACTAGGTAGTTTGATTCTTGAAACTAATAAAGAACAATAACAACAACAATATGAAACAAGTAACAACAAGAAACAAGAAATCAAACAAGCAAGTAACAAAAGATGATGATGATTATGGGGTGACTTGGTTCGGTTTTGGGACAAAGAAAGAAAAGAGAAAAGCTTCATGTTACTTACAACTTTGAGAGAGAAATGAGAGAAGAAGTTTGAGAGCAAATGAGTGTGTGTGAGAGATGAGGGAATACTACAAGTAATAAGTCACAAAAAAAAAAGAAAATGAACCCTCCCTAGCTACATGAAGGCCGACAGCCTGCTGTCCATAAAGGGGAGAGGGAATGTTTTGTGGTCACTTGCAAGTAAAGCTTCAAAAGTGTGGATAAAGAATGGTTATGCATGGGGATTGTGGGAACTAGATTCCAATTGATCAAAACTAACTAGTTCACATATAATTTGATACTTACACATGAAAGACTTGGGCCAACTAGTCCATTTAAAAGGTAGGGTGGGCTAATCAAGTCCATGTACAAAAATAAAGCCCAAGTTTGTAAGTAATTAACAAGTAATCCAATAAAAGCCCAAGTAATTAACTAATAGTCTTAGTTAATTAAAATGATTAATAAAATAAATCATGAATGCAAATAATACTTGAAAATATTATTCGTGAAGTTTCGTGTGTCACAAAGACGTTTCGGGCACTTAAAAGTCAAGTACGGGCAATCATGGCAACTTGTAAATGTAATAACGTACATTCGTTTAATCACACGTATTAATAATAATTATTATTAATAAATAAATGTTGGAAAAATCCAGGGTCGTAACATTACCCACCTGTTAAAAAAAAATTTCGTCCCGAAATTCAAGCTGAGGTAGATGGAGGAGTTGGGAAAAGGTGAGGATACTTCCGCATCATTTGATCCTCTCGCTCCCAAGTAAACTCAGGTCCTCATTTGGCATTCCATTGTACTTGGACGATCGGAATCTTGTTGCGTTTCAAAGTTTTGATCTCACGATCCATAATTTCAACAGGTTCCTCCACAAAGTGGAGTTTGTCATCAATCGTAAGTTCTTCAAGTGGTATGATAAGTTCAGGTGCAGCAAGACACCTCTTCAAGTTTGACACATGGAAGGTAGGATGAACTGAGCTCAATTGTGTTGGTAGATCCAAACGGTAAGCAACGGGTCCAACACGTTCCAAGATTTCAAAAGGACCAATGTATCGTGGGTTTAACTTTCCACGTTTTCCAAAACGGATCACACCTTTCCAAGGTGCAACCTTCAACATTACACGATCACCAACATTAAATTCAAAGTCCTTACGTTTAAGATCAGCATAACTCTTTTGACGGTCACGAGCAGTCTTTAGTCTAGCTTGAATCTGAGCAATCTTCTCCGTTGTTTCATGGACTACCTCGGGTCCGGTGATTTGCTTTTCGCCTACTTCGGTCCAACAAATAGGAGATCAGCACTTGCGGCCATATAACGCTTCAAAAGGTGCAGCATTGATGCTAGAGTGATAACTGTTGTTGTACGAGAATTCGGCTAGTGGCAAATGCCTTTCCCAGGCCTTTCCAAAATCAATGACACATGCACACAACATGTCTTCCAACGTCTGAATCATTCGTTCACTTTGCCCGTCAGTCTGAGGATGATAAGCAGTACTCATGTCAAGACGAGTTCCCATAGCTTCTTGCAAAGAACGCCAAAATCTAGAGGCAAAACGGGGATCGCGATCGGAGATGATCGATAAAGGTACACCGTGTCGTGATACAACCTCCTTAATGTATAATTGAGTAAGTCTTTCCATCGTATCAGTTTCCTTCATCGCTAGGAAGTGTGCAGATTTGGTAAGGCGGTCGACAATAACCCAAATGGTATCGTATCCTCCCACCGTCTTTGGCAGCTTGGTGATAAAATCCATTGTGATCCTTTCCCACTTCCATTGTGGGATCTCCGGCTGTTGAAGTAACCCAGAAGGTCTCTGATGCTCGACTTTAACCTTCGATCAAGTCAAACACTTACCAACATAAGTCGCAACGTCCTTCTTAAGATTCGGCTACCAATACTGTTCTTTAAGGTCGTGGTACATTTTGCCCGCTCCAGGATGAATCGAATATCTCGATTTGTGTGCTTCATTAAGTATAAGGTTCCGTAGATCTCCATAAACAGGTACCCAAATTCTTCTGGCATAACATCGGAGTCCAGATTCCCTAACCTCGAATCGAGAGACAAGTATGTTCAAATGTTCGTGAGATATATTCTCCTCCTTGAGAGCCTCATCTTGGGCTACTCTGATTTGACTGTTAAGGTTCGAATGGATGGTGATGTTCAGAGCCCTAACACGAAGAGGTGCTCCTCTCCTTTCGGCTTAAAGCGTCAGCTACAACATTGGCCTTGCCAGGGTGATAACGAAGTTCATAATCGTAGTCGTTGAGCGTCTCGATCCATCGACGTTATCTCATATTCAGTTGCTTCTGATCGAATATATGTTGGAGACTCTTGTGATCGGTGAAGATAGTGCTCTTAGTTCCATACAAATAGTGTCTCCACAATTTAAGCTCAAAGACAATGGCTCCAAGTTCAAGATCGTGCGTAGTGTAGTTCTGCTCATGAATCTTCAATTGGCGGGAGGCATAGGCAATAACCTTTGATCGTTGCATCAGTACACAACCAAAACCACTCCTCGATGCATTACAATAAACAACAAAGTCATCACTGCCCTCAGGAAGTGATAGGATAGGTGCGGTGGTTAACTTCTTCTTCAAAGTTTGGAATGCTGATTCGTGTGCGGGTTCCCAAATGAACTTCTTGCCCTTGTGAGTCAGTGCGGTTAAAGGACGCGCAATCAGAGAGAAACCTTTGATATACCTTCGGTAATAACCAGCGAGACCTAGGAATTGGCGAATGTGAGTTGGAGTAGTGGGGGTCTCCCACTTGCTGATGGCTTCAATCTTGGTGGGGTCTACTTTGATACCCTGGTCGCTCACAACATGACCCAGAAACTGAAATTCCTTCAACCAAAATTCACACTTGGAGAGTTTGGCGTAGAGTTGCTCTTGCCTCAAGAGTTCAAGTACTAGTCGGAGGTGTTGTTCATGTTCTTCTTCGCTCTTAGAGTAGATGAGGATATCATCTATGAAGACGATAACAAACTTATCCAAGTACGGCTTGCAGACACGATTCATGAGGTCCATGAACACGTCAGGTGCATTTGTCAAACTGAATGGCATCACGAGAAACTCATAATGACCATAACGGGTCCTGAATGCAGTTTTCATCACGTCACTTTCCTTCACCCTCAACTGGTGATAACCGGATCGCAAATCAATCTTTGAGTAAACGCTCGATCCTTGTAGTTGATCAAAAAGATCATCAATTCGTGGAAGAGGATACCGATTCTTGATAGTTAATTTGTTGAGTTCACGGTAGTCAATACACATACGGAAGGATCCATCCTTCTTCTTTACAAACAACACATGTGCACCCCAAGGCGAGAAACTTGGTTGGATAAATCCACGGTCAAGTAGTTCTTGCAGTTGGCTTTGTAGTTCTTGCATCTCGGAAGGTGCGAGTCTATAAGGTGCGCGAGCTACAGGTGCAGCTCCTGGCACTAAATCAATCTGAAACTCTACTGCTCTCTGTGGCGGTAATCCAGGCAATTCCTCTGGGAAGACATCGGAAAATTCGTTCACAATTCGAACGTCGTTCACGCTCTTCACCTCAGTTTCTACTGCTTTCACATGTACTAGGACAGCAAAACGTCCCTTCTTCATAATCTTTTACGCTTTCACGCAACTAATGAGGTTCAACTTCGAGGTACATCTTTCTCCATAGATAACCAGTGGTTCACCATCTCCTTGTGGTATGCGAAGTGCTTTATCTCCACAAATAATATCGGCCCTTAACTTGCTCAACCAATCCATACCGACGATCACGTCAAAGCTTCCCAGTTTGATAGGTATCAAGTCAATTTCGAAATCTGTACCAGCTATGTTGATAATAGCTCCACGACTAATATGGTCAACCTTTTCAATTTTTCCATTGGCGACCTCGACAAGCATACTCTCTTTTAATGGGACTAATGACCAATTAATCTTATCGCAAAAATGTCTACATACATAACTTCTATCCGCACCAGTATCAAACAAGACAGAAGTTAAAAGATTGTTGATTGTGAATATACCTGTCACCAAGTCGGGGTTATCGCGTGCATCCCTTGCATTAACATTAAAATCTCTACCACGGGGTGGTCCACCATCTTTTTGCTTATTTGGGCACGCATTTCTGAAATGGCCCATCTGTCCACATTCGTAGCACTTCTTAGGTCCATTGGTGTTCGGCTTCCCATTCAAAGTGGTGACCTTGCAGTCTTTCCCGATATGCCCAGACCGTTGGCATTTCTCGCATAAAACATTGCAATACCCAGTGTGGTGTTCGTAGCACCTCTTGCATTGTGGTAAGGTTCCCTTGTAGTTCGGGTTGGAGTTGGCGTTGTTGTTGGGGTTGGGGTTTCCACCGTTGTTGTTTCCTCTAAAACCCTCATGTCGTTTCGCCGGGTTCTGATCATAGGTCCTTCCCCTGTTGTTGTTGTTGTTGTTGTGGTTATCCCATTTGCGTTTCTCACTAGTACCCGCTTCAGACCTAGTTTTCTCCGGTTCATCGATGGTTATTTGATTCATTAAAGTATGCGCCATGCGCATCGCTTCGGTAACATTTGGTGGTTTGGATGAGGTGACGTTTCCCTTAATGCTCTTAGGGTGTCCCCAGAAGTATCTCTCCATACGCTTGAATTCCGGGGTGACCATGGTCGGACACATCAGGGCTAGTTCCAAAAATCTCCTGTTGTAACCATCAAGGTACTTCCCAACGGCCTTTAACTGTATGAATTCCATCTCCATCTTTTGTATACCGATTCTCGAACAATACTCATCAATCATAGCCGCTTTGAATTCCCCCCATGGCGTAGCATACGCCTCATCGATACCTTTCGCTTGAGCTAATGTGTTCCACCACGTTAGTGCGCAGTCAGATAGCGTGCAAGAAGAAAATTTGGTTTTGTTGTCCTCCGAACAGTTGCTAACTCGGAATACTGATTCAAGTTTCTTGAACCATCTGGTGAGACCAACCGGTCCCTCGATTCCACTGAAGTTATGTGGTTTACAGCTCTGGAATTCCTTGTAAGTACACCCATTTCGAACGGGTGGGATAATCGGTGGTGGTGGCGGTGGAGCTTGGAGGTTTCTTTCTGCTAGGGCTGCAGCTTCTTGGATCATCTCTTCAATTTGAGCAGTAGTAGGTATGGATCGACCGTTAGCCATGGTGTTCTAAACAAAAATTTTGACTCAAGTCAAAATCCAGTATGCAAGTAGTAATAATACAGTATATAGTAACCAACATGAAATCAAAACATCACATGCTATTAAATAACGCATCTAGGTACAAATACCACAGAATCATCGTACAGTAATTTAAATAGAACATCGTGCAAGAATTAAATAGCACAAAGTTCCATTCATTAATAATAATAAGTTTCATACATCTGAATAAGTTCGTACAATACATGAGTAATACAATAAACTACAACTAGATTACATAACGAAATCTAAATACAAAAGTCCTACGGTGAAGGTGGGTGAAGGATGTCCATAACCTGAGACATCTGTTCCTCAAGCTCAGCTACCCGAGCTTGGAGGATCTCCACCTCACTTGTCAATTCCTCGACTGTAGGAGATGGTGGCGCAGGCGGTGCCGGTGGTGCAGGTGGTGCCGGTGATGCAGGTGGTGCAGGTGGTGCCGGTGGTGCGGGTGGTGCAGACCTCACGAAACGAGGTGCAAACGTTCTGGCTCCAGAAATAGTCAGTACGTAACGGGGTTCCTTACGTATCAGTGGGTCGGCAGGGTACGGCACAAGCCGCTTACGGGCAGTAACCCTCCGACGCCGACCAAAAGCGTCAGTGAAAGCATGACCTCCATTCACCCCTGGAATGACGGTGCGATCAGGACGGTACCGCTTCTTCGGCGGGGTGGAGGGTGCCTGTATAGGTACATCATCAAGGTTCTCTTCATCGGAGTTACTAGAGTCATCTGTAGAGGAGTCATCGGATGAAGGATCATCAGAATCATGTGGTGGTGACATGGGTGGTTGAACTGGTCGTCCATGAGCGGCCATCATATGTCTGTATCTGAATGGCGGAATCAGCACTAAACGTCCATCTGGAGCGCGTCGGCACGACATGCACATATGGTTACGGAATGGCCCTTCCCCGAACTCCGCGGGGATCACAACACCACCGATGCGGGGCTGTGACTCCGAGGATCCGGGAGTAGACGGAGCTGGAATCTCTACAGGGTCCACGTGTCCATCGATAGTAGCCACTGGTGCGGCGGCTGGCTGCTAGTCCGGGAAGATGAAGCGCCAGGGTCACTCGTGCGTATCGGGATCGGTGTGTCAGCAGCAGCAGCAGGTGGGGTGGCTGAAGAGTCTAAACTGCCCAAAACGATAGCAGTGGTAAATCCGACATCTGAACAAGGAAAAATAAATTTTCCATGTCAGTAAGTCATAAAGCAAGCACGCATTAGGTGAACAGTTTAAATCACGTGTAACAATAAGTAGCATGGCAATAACAGCAAATCGTACGAAGGTAGCATGCAATCGAAAGCAAGTAATAGCATGCAGTAGTGAAATCATGAAGTAGCAGACGGCATATAGCAGTAACAGTAAGCAGCAGCATGCAGTAAGTTCAGCGAAAATACATAAACTAGCAAGTTGTAGATTAGTCCTATTAGTGAATCCTACTCGGGTCGGTCTTAGACTCACTAATGCAACCTAATTCCCAACAACCAACGCTCTGATACCAAATGTGATGCCCCATACAAAACCATCGTGTACGAATCATCAACAACAGGATCATTACAAGGTTAAGTACTATATGCGTTTTCAAAAAGAGTTTGCATTCATAAATAAAGTGATGTCTAAACCAACATCGAATTTTTTACAAACCAAAAGCATGCTTCACTAAGTAGAAGAAAATAATAAGTGTATGTGACCACAATGGTCGTTACAAATCATAATTCAAAAGTACTAAAGTTTGAATGCAAGGTAAAGTAGTTCATGCACAACTCTAAGCAGCGGGTGTCTACAGCACGAATAGTACACAGCGGAAGCTAACCTCAAGCACCTGAGAAAAACATGCTTAAAAACGTCAACACAAAGGTTGGTGAGCTATAGTTTAAGTATAACAGTAAGTAAGGTAGGCCACAAAATTTCAGTGCTACAAAGAGCGTTTCAAAACAGAATGATAAAGTATATGTTAACCGTTGGCACTTGGTAACTAACTTAACATTTATACCCCCTGAAAGTACACTTGGCAAGTGCGTATGTCTACGAAGTATTAAACACTCGTTAAATGCTAGCGCTACTAGCTCGAGTGGGGATGTCAAACCCTATGGATCCATATCTAAGATTCGCGTTCACGGTTCAAAAACCAATGATTAAACGTTACCGAGCTAAAGGGAATGTTTATGCCGTTGTATAACCCACACATATATAAAGTTTAAGTACTCGTGCCTAGTATGTAAAACATAAAATCCGCATGTATTCTCAGTTCCCAAAATAATTTAAAGTAAAAAGGGAATGCTATAACTCACAATGATAATGTAGTCGTAAAGTCGAGTCGGGAAAAGGTGTGCAAGTAATCGGTCTGAAGGTCCTCAACCTAAGGAAAATATTAATAAGTCAGTAAATCATCTTAATAGGTTTAAAAGTATGTAAATAAGGTCTTAAGGGTCATCATCATTCATCATCAAACAAAAGGCGTAAAGTAAGTTTCGTTTATGAAAGTAGTTTAAAACAAAGACTGACTTCAGTCAGTCACCACGGCCTCTACCCTTACTGAAATAAGGTGAGACCAGTGGCCATGGCTCTGTATATGAGTCCATTAGGTGTGGTAAAATATACAGAAGCAAACTCGTCTTCGTTTGACCGTGGCGACGGTCTAAGTGCGAGTAGGTCAGAAATTTCTGCACAACGTTAAAGGACATAGTGACGATCGGAGGGCCATAAATCCTAAACCGTAACTCGGATTAAGATGAGTCCTATATGAAAAGTTATCTACTCGAAAAGATCTATTTGAAAATCATGGTCTCAGTAGCCCAGGTCTACTGGTCTGTTATATAAACAGTAGGACAGAGGGCTATAAACAGAAAACAGGAAGTTAAAAGTGAGTTCCGGTGGTCTTGGTGCTTGATGTTCATCATGGTTCTCATCCTTGATGCATATAGCTTCAAGTGTACAACTTGTTGATGTGTTTGCATCATCTTAACCAAGATTTGACCATCATAACCCAAGTGCAAGTCTAAGACATGAAGCACAACTCACTTAAGAGTTGTATGAAGTTTGATGAACCAAAGTTACATCAAAGTCTTAGATCTAACACATACATGAACTTTAAGACTAATAATAAGTTACAAACTTGAAGTAAACTTATGAAATCAAGATCTTAAGTAGTAGAAAATAGTTCTTAGTTAGATCTTGAAGATCCAAGACTCAAAAGTCTAGATCTAACATAAGTGTACAAAGTTATAATTAAAAAGTTTCATTTACATGTTCTTGAACTTTTAAAGTTACTTTTAGTTCAAGATTAATGAGATCAAAGTTAACTAGTAACATTTGACCAATCACAACCAACAAACAAGAAATTAAAGTGCATAAAATGAAGTGATAAACTAAGTAAACAAGTAAAAGGTTCATGGTTTGTTCATACTTTTAAAGATTCAACAAAGGTTTGACCTTTAAGTAAAGTAAACTTTAAGTTTACTTCAAGAACTACAAGTATGAGTTACAAAACAAGAACTTTCTTTCTTTAAACAAGTATTGGAGATCATAAACTAAGAAGTTTATGTCTTGTGTGTTCTTGTTATGAACAAGATAATTATGTAGAATGAAACTAGGTAGTTTGATTCTTGAAACTAATAAAGAACAATAACAACAATAATATGAAACAAGTAACAACAACAAACAAGAAATCAAACAAGCAAGTAACAAAAGATGATGATGATTATGGGGTGACTTGGTTCGGTTTTGGGACAAGGAAAGAAAAGAGAAAAGCTTCATGTTATTTACAACTTTGAGAGAGAAATGAGAGAAGAAGTTTGAGAGCAAATGAGTGTGTGTGAGAGATGAGGGAATACTACAAGTAATAAGTTACAAAAAAAAAAAAGAAAATGAACCCTCCCTAGCCACATGAAGGCCGACGGCCTGCTGTCCAAAAAGGGGAGAGGGAATGTTTTATGGTCACTTGCAAGTAAAGCTTCAAAAGTGTGGATAAAGAATGGTTATGCATGGGGATTGTGGGAACTAGATTCCAATTGATCAAAACTAACTAGTTCACATATAATTTGATACTTACACATGAAAGACTTGGGCCAACTAGTCCATTTAAAAGGTAGGGTGGGCTAATCAAGTCCATGTATAAAAATAAAGCCCAAGTTTGTAAGTAATTAACAAGTAATCCAATAAAAGCCCAAGTAATTAACTAATAGTCTTAGTTAATTAAAATGATTAATAAAATAAATCATGAATGCAAATAATACTTGAAAATATTATTCGTGAAGTTTCGTGTGTCACAAAGACGTTTCGGGCACTTAAAAGTCAAGTACGGGCAATCATGGCAACTTGTAAATGTAATAACGTACATTCGTTTAATCACACGTATTAATAATAATTATTATTAATAAATAAATGTTGGAAAAATCCAGGGTCGTTACAATAACTTTACAGAAACATGTGATAGATAGTTTTTAATTGAATAACTTGGTACATTCTTCCCACACTTGGCTTTTATTTATTTCTTTCTTTGCCTTTTTATTCTTCTCTTTTCCATTTTAAATGAATTCAAGCATTTTAGGTTGTTTCTCAATTTATGTCCTTTCCGAGGTAACGACAATTTTGGTATTAACACCTAGTTTTTATCGTTTATAAATATGTATAAACATGATTTTGAATTCATTTAGTTAAAAAATTTTCAAATTTTCACAAAATTTGGCAAATAAACCAAGTGCAAACCCGAGAGAATTTATAACCCTTCCCCACACTTGAGATCATGCAATGCCCTCATTTGCATGAAATCAGACTATAATTATAAATTCATGAGGGTGATTAGTGTAGAAAAGTGATTAAAAATACCTAGTTTGTAATTACAAAGCTCGTCGAATGATAGATGGCGCGCCTCATAGTTCATTCCTTTTGTTGTTTTATCACACATATTTTTCTTCAAAAACAGTTGCTTTTCTGAACTGTTACTGATCTTCGAAAATGCGTATTTTACCCTAACTTATCATGCATGTTTATTAATGAGGTATGCACTAACCCGAACCCCTAATTTAACGTTAAGTGGGGTTAGACTTCCCCACACTTAGCTGACGACATGTGAAGTTGGTAGAATAAGTTCCACGAATTAAAATAGTGAGCCAGTTATTTACATCTCGGGTGGTATATAATATATCAATGGGTTTAAAGTTTAGACCCACCTGATCGTCACTACTTAATTCTTTTTTAAGTGTAGCTTTTAGTAAAATGGATATGTCTCTTTTCTGGTTCTTGGTCAAATGGATCGATATACACCGACATACATATTTCTATAGGGTGGACAATTCCTAACATTTCCTTCCGTTCATTCTCGGGATCAAAGTTTTCACCTCTATTACCCAATTGGGTGAAATCCGAGGTGTCATTATCTATTACAGCTCATAGTTCATCTTCGGTAGATGACTCGTCTATTGAGAATATTGGGTTGCAAAGTTGTGGAATGGTGAATTTAGGGATCGAAGCAAATTCTTCTTCTTTAACGGTCCTTATCGGTCCCACCACTTTGGTCTCAGGGGTAAAATTTTTAACTTTATCGTTTTCCCAAGAGTACCAATTTGTCACCCTTACTTCTTCTTCATCCATTGATGGATCGATGATTTCGTCGGTAGAGGCTAATGTGTCGATATGTTGTGAAATTGGTAAGACTGGATAAAAAGTATCATCGGGATAATTGGTGATTTCGGAGCTCTCGAATTCATCAAAATTCGATGATATGAGATTTTCTTGCACACGACTCCTCAGATCAACAGGTGTGTAGTCTGAAAGAGTTTCAGCTTGCCAATTTGCAAACTCTCTCATTTGTTCATTTTGAGCGTCAAATTCTTCGAGTTTGATGTTCATATAATCTAATAAATTTTCAGACACATAATTTTCCTCGTCCTCTGATTGTTGAGTTTGGATATATTCTTGGGAATAATCCCAATTTGAATTGTATTCCTCATAATCATTCTATTCAGGTTTTATGGGTGCATAATTTTCCATAGGAACGTAATAATAACATTACCATGTTGAGTGATAATCTCCACAGATTTCACAACCAGTTATTGTTTCGTCATTCTTGGTCCAAGTTTGACTGAACGAATTGTCATCAACACCCGTTTGAGAGTATTGATGTAATTGATTTCGCATGTCAAAAAGAGTTTCCAACATATTCTCGAAATTTTCCATGATACAATTTTTACCAAATTTTAGCTACAATGTGGTGCATTTACTAATTATTCTATTAGTTATAAAAATTATATAAGTTATCAAATTAATTGACTTTTCTGCTTTTGCCCACATTTCGAATAGTCAATAGATGCAGCAGGTAGCCAGGATCCTTTAATTCGGAAAATCCACAACTCGCCACTAACAAATCCAACTATTACTACGAACCAGAAAATTTGGATGTCTATTAATTTAATTGCTTACAATAATTTTTAGTGGAAATTTAAAGAAAAATCTATGTCCTAAAAACTAGAGTGTATAAATGAAAAAGAAAAAGCGCATCGAAAAACGTCGAAACTTAAAAGTCTAAAAATTATATCTAAAAAGTTGAGCCTAAAGGTATTAAAGCTTAAAAGGAATTATATATCCAAAACGGTAATAACTTAATTAGGCACCAAAATTTAAAAACTGCGTCGCAAAATTTTAAAGCGCCTAAATCTTAATCTAAAGAAAAAGCACTTAAGGGATTTTACGGCAAAACCTAAAAACTAGAAATATAAAAATAACTACGGCAAAACACTAAACTTAAAACTATATAACGAACGATAAATATTAAAAAATAAACGATAAAAATACAAATTATAATTAAAATGATAAAAATACAAATTTTATAAATATATTATTTTTATTTTATATGTATATAAAAATATTAATGTATATAATTAATAACTATTAATAAACTTAATATTACAAATTATATTAAAACTAGATTTAAATATATTAATAAATTAAACCCTAAATAGGTTAAATAATAATAATAAAAATAAAACCCTACTTCCGTAATTAATGTTTAAGGATTATGGGCTGTCAGACCACCCCATGCGATCGCATTGGGGTTTAAGTGTTGAAACCATGCGGTCGCATGGCTATGCAGGTTCAGATAGATGCAGGCCAAAACTCGGTAGGTTCAGCCTTTTTTTTCTGATTTTAATTTTATAGAAAATGTTATATAGTTTAACTAAAACTTAAAAAAAAATTTACTTATTAGTTTTTATAACTTTTTTTTTACTTTTTAATTTGAACACTTATAAATATAGATATACAAATATTTTTTTATATTTTTTCTTTTAATATTTAAAACTTATATAAATATATTTTTACAAAAATAGCTTAAAAACTAATTTTTTTATATAGCGTTTCGCTTTCGTTTCCCCGGCAGCGGCGCCAAAAACTTGATGATGCAGTGGAATGGATACGAAATATACTATTATTTTTACTACGAAATACGATACAAATTACACAAGTTTTATTTAATTTATTTACTGAATGGATATACCTAAACCTTGCTACAACACTATAGGCAGTGTACCTAATCGTAGAGTAGTGTAGTTTTTAGTAAGTCCGGTTCGTTCCACAGGGAGCTAGCTAAGTTTAACGCTATATTTTTAACAACTATATTTATATAAAATATATATAAATATATATAGTAATAATAATATAAAAAAGGGAGGTTTTACCGTTTAATGACCGGTTTGTCGATTTCAAATAAAGCGTAAAGATAAATGACGATAATATAAATGACAGAATTTAAATTGCGATAAAGTAAATTGCAGTAATTAAAATGACAGTAAATAAAGGTACGGTGAAATATGAAATACAAGTATTATGCTTATTTAAACTTCCGTAATCATGATGTTTGACGTTTTGATTTTAATTTATTATCCTGGGTTAATTGTCCTTTGTCCTGGATTATTTGATACCTATTTGGTTTTTGTCCATAATAGTCCATCGGTCATAATTATAAAATGCTCGTCAAATTAACCTTATTCCCGAAGTCAAATATTCCAACTAATTAGGGATTTAAAATGTAACAAAGTTTTAATACTTTGTTAATAATTACACCAATTACCCTTGTATGTAATCCACCTCTGTTTTAATAAGTCCATGAAATATTAATTTATCTATTTGGCCAAAATGAATAATCAATTACCCAACCCAATTGATTAATTAAATAATTGTAAACGATGTCGTATAAACGTCACTAAATAGGACATTCCTAATAAATTTAATAATTATTAGATTAACTAATTTGAAGATAGGTTCGACAGGTTCCAATGAGTTGTCATTCAATTAGACAATACCCCCTACCTATTAATAGTCAATAGTTCAATGTTCACAAGTGTCGGTCTTTTGTCCAAACCCGAATTATGGTATAAAATCCAATTACTCCATCTTAATATTTAGCCCAACATCACAATTACTTCGGCTCAAATAAGCATAATAATAACTTAGTTACGAGACATTAATTTTGTAAGACCCTGGATTTTTTGACTTATATTATTAATATTTATTATTAATACTTGCGTTGTACTAAATGTATTCGTATACATTTTACTTGTTACCGTATTTGGCTTTCCATGTCCCGACTTGTCTTTGTGACACACGCTTTTCACGAATAATATTTCGAATAATTTTTCGAATATTATTTACATTCATAATTAATTATTATTAATTATTTCTAATTAACTAGTGTAAGTAGTTAATTACTTGGGCTTCTACTAATTTGTTGCTTAATTATACTTGGGCTTATATTATTGGATTTGGAAGCCCACCCTACTTTTTTTAATGGACCAACTAGTAAGCCCACTATTATGCTAATGATTCTTTAAGGTTAAACTTGGATTAATTAGTTAAATGAGGAGAAAAAGATGTTCAAGCATGCAAGCACCAACTTACCATGCATTTAACTTATTACACTTCCAAGCATTCTGTGACAACCCGTAAATTTCCGGCAAAATTTAAACAAAAATATTTATGTGATTTCATTTAACCTCGACTAATTTCGACGATTCACGAACAATTATTTGTAAATAATTACGCATTAATTTGATATATTAATATTATTATTACTAATATTGTCATAACCCGTCCTTAACCATAAGAACGTGTTAGATAACGTATGATTTCATTGCGAGGTATTGACCTCTATATGCGACATTTTTAAAAGAAAAACTGCATATATTATACATTACAAACCATGATTCTTATTTTTGATACAAGCTTTGGACGAAATAAAGATGATTATCGTTTAGCGATAATCTTCGACTTACAAACTTTACTTGATGATAACAACACGATTTCTAGCATATTTTACAACACAAGTTCTTGGATATGCAGTCTTATTTTTGACACAAATATGCGTACGCAAGATCCTGCTCAAATTCAACATAATGCAGCGGAAACTTCTAATTATCACCTGAGAATAAACATGTTTAAAACGTCAACATAAAGTTGGTGAGATATAGGTTTAGTGCCGGCAGCAATATATATATAGACCACAAGATTTCGTATATAAACAGTTTAATAAAAATATTCTAAGTGGTTGAGCACTTGGTAACCATACTTAACAATTAATCACGTCGCATATTCCCTTTAATATGAAATCTTACTACACTGTACCAAGTGTAGTCACGAAACGAAGTACTGTGCAACCGTTGAATACTGGTCATCCAGTCCGGTTGGGGTTGTCAAGCCCGATAGATCTATCAACAGGATTCGCGTTTACAATACCGCTGTAAATATTAGTTACCAAGCTACAGGGAAGTATGTCAGTGGTACAACTCAACGTAGAATATATTTTTCAGTTACTTGTGTCCATAACGTAAAACATAAAATACATGTATTCTCATCCCGAAATATTTAGAGTTTAAAAGTGGGACTATATACTCACTTTCGTCTTGAAGATATATATATTTTGACTTGGTCTCCCGGTTGATATCACGAACCTATCCATATATAGTTTATCAATATATTTCTATTTTAAACAATCGTCACATATATATACTTTTTATACTTTTAATAGTTTTAATAATTTCTTAGTCCGTAGTTAGCAGTCCGATGTTAGTAATTCAATTTTAATGGTTCATTTTTAGGTGTTTAATAAACCCCCAATGAAATAAATAAAAACCCCCATCGTATATGTATTGGTCGAGATTAATCTTGACCCACGGTACCGGTGTGGTCAAATGACGTGTTGCGTACATAAAGTACCGGTGTTGTCAAATGACGTGTTGCGTACAATCATGGGATCTTATGATTAATCTTCTCGTATTGTTTACGGGTGATCCTGAACCATATAAAATTAAATTATGAGTACATATATATAAAATATCATGTTATTTTAAAAAGATGTGATTTATTTAATTTTCTCCAATTATTTTCGTAGCTAAACTAGTCTTAGATATCCGATCTCGTTTTGGTCATAGTTTCTTCGTTACAACTCCGTTTTCGTTGATTCAACTTGCCACTTCCTTGGATCGAGTCCCTCTTTAAGACTATGAACTGTAAATACCTTAGTTTGTATTCGAAATCACAGGTCATAGGTCAAACTTTAGTGAAACTTATGAAGTTAATCATTTTCCATCATGTAAACAACCTTAAATGATTATTTTTCTAAAAATACTTATACTTTGAGTTAAATCATGAAATTTTTATGTGTTATCATATTTATAGTAAAAATCATTTTTCCAGAAAATAAACCTCCAATTCAAAGTTTAAGATGGTTTTTAATTATCCAATTCAAAACAGCCCCCGGTTGCACTCCGATGTCGTAAATTCAGTTTTTAAGGTGTTCTTTGAAAAACCAAGTTATACCTTGTTAAATTAGCATATATTTAAGATATATTACAGGTCTTGAAGTATTTTAAAAGTTAAGTTAGAAGGATCTATTTAGTTTGCAAACAAGTTTGAAAACTTTCAAACTATGTTCTTGTTGTTAAACTTTTATACCACAAAATAAGATAGCTATATATATATGAATCGAATAAGGTTATGAACATAGTTACTACCTCAAGTTCCTTGGACAAGGTTGCTGTAAAAGAGGAGTAAGAACCTAGAACCAAAAGGGTGATGGAAGTGGATGAAAGATTGGAAGTAAGTTGGTGTTCTTGGAAGGATTTCTTGAAGTGTTTTTGTAAGGTTTTCTTATGAGGTTTAAGTGTTGTTTTTGAAGCTAAATGATGGGGAAAATGCTTGGAGATGATCAAGTATAAAGTTAAGAGTATTTTGAGAGAGAAATGGAAGTGTAAGTATGAGAAAATGGGGTGAAGAAATGGTGTGCATGCATAAAAACGTTTTTAGGTTATAAAGGAAAAAAAAAGATACCTAACTTTGTTTTCTTGCTAAATAATTCATGCTACTTGACAAATGGTTGGTTCCACATGTTTCTTAATCATTTAAGGCTGCTAAGGAGCAGATTTTTATTGGTATATACCAATAGTAAATACATCTAGAAGCTGCGTATGATACGGGTACATATACCCTAGGTATACGTATAGAAATCTTTGAGAAAACGGAACGAGGATTCAAATATAGCTATCTTTTGTAAATATACTTATATTGTTTTATGTATGTAAGCCCTTTAAAAGTGATTAAATACATTACTTATACGATATATGTATAAACATTATAGGTTATAAGTATTTAAGTCAAATAACGTTACGTATGGTTATCGTTTTGAAAACTTAAGTTAGTAGTTTCAAAATATACTTATAACTTATTGTTATTAATACAAAATGAGATATTAAAACATTCTTAGATCATGTTAAATATGTATATATACATATATATACACAAACATATAATTATCATATATTGTATAGTTCGTGATATCATCGGTCAAACTAGACGGTCAAACGTTGTGTAAAACTCTTTTCGAAAACATACGTCTCAACAATTTGGATTGCTTATCATGTTGGTAAGGTTTAATTTATGTAAATATTAATCTTATAAGTATAGAACGATCGAAAAAAATTGCGGGTCGTTACATTACCTCCCCGTTAAATAAATTTCGTCCCGAAATTTTAAAATTGTACCTATTTTGCGTCATCGAGAAACAAGTGTGGATACTTTTGTTTCATCTGATCCTCTCGTTCCCATGTAAACTCGGGACCTCTTCTAGCATTCCAACGAACCTTAACTATCGGTATGTTGCTCTGCTTGAGCTGTTTAACTTCACGATCCATGATTTCGATTGGTTCTTCGATGAATTGTAGTTTCTCGTCGACATGGATTTCTTCAAGAGAAATGGTGAGATCTTCCTTTACAAGACACTTCTTAAGGTTTGAGACGTGAAAGGTATTATGTACTCCGGCGAGTTGTTGCGGTAACTCGAGTCGATAAGCTACCGGTCCAATGCGTTCGATGATCTTGAACGGGCCTACATATCTTGGGTTCAGTTTACCCCTTTTTCCGAAGCGTATTACACCTTTCCAAGGTGACACCTTTAGCATAACCATGTCCCCGATCTGAAACTCTAATGGTTTCCTTCGGACATCGGCGTAGCTCTTTTGGTGACTACGGGCTGTTTTCAATCTCTCCTTGATTTGTACTATCTTCTCAGTCGTTTCGTGTATGATCTCGGGACCAGTTAATTGTCGATCTCCTACTTCATTCCAGCAAATAGGAGATCTACACTTCCTTCCGTACAATGCTTCGAATGGCGCAGCTTTAATGCTCGCATGATAACTATTATTATACGAGAATTCTGCTAATGGTAGATATTTATCCCATCCGTTTCCAAAATCGGTCACACATGCCCTGAGCATGTCTTCAAGAGTCTGAATCGTTCTTTCACTCTGCCCGTCGGTTTGCGGATGATACGCGGTACTCATATCCAAACGAGTTCCTAGGGCCTCCTGTAGTGATTGCCAGAACTTTGATGTAAATCTACTATCACGATCGGATATAATGGAAATAGGTATTCCATGATTTGAAACAACTTCCTTTATATACAATCGTAATAGTTTCTCCATTCTATCCGTTTCCTTTATAGGCAAGAAATGTGCAGACTTGGTGAGACGATCAACAATCACCCAAATGGTGTCGTATCCCCAGGCAGTCTTTGGTAACTTCGTGATGAAATCCATGGTAATACCATCCCATTTCCATTCTGGGATTTCTGGTTGTTGAAGTAACCCTGACGGCTTCTGGTGTTCAGCTTTGACTTTGGAACAAGTTAAACATTCCCCAACATATGTTGCAACGTCTGTCTTTAAATTAGGCCACCAATAATGTGTCTTAAGATCTTGGTACATCTTTCCAACTCCAGGATGTATCGAGTATCTTGTCTTATGTGCCTCATTTAATATCAACTTCCTTAATCCACCCAACTTCGGTACCCAAATACGATTTGCAAAATATCGAATTCCATCTTCCCGCATAACGAGTTGCTTCTCATACTTCTTCATTATTTCATTTCCTATATTTTCTTTAGTAAGTGCTTCTCGTTGAACTTCTTTGATTTGTGAGTTGAGATTCATGCGAATTTTTATGTTCATCGCTCGTACTCGAATTGGTTCTCGTTCCTTTCTGCTTAAAGCATCGGCCACCACGTTCGCCTTCCCGGGATGATAACGAATTTCACAATCATAGTCGTTTATTAACTCGACCCACCTACGTTGTCTCATGTTCAGCTGTTTCTGATCAAAAATATGTTGAAGGCTTTTATGATCAGTAAACACAGTGCATTTAACCCCATACAAGTAGTGTCTCCATATCTTCAATGCAAACACGACTGCTCCCAGTTCTAGATCATGCGTCGTATAATTCCGCTCGTGAATCTTTAATTGTCGGGATGCGTATGCAATAACTTTCTTCCGTTGCATAAGAACGCAACCAAAACCTTGTCGCGAAGCGTCACAATATATTTCAAAATCATCGTTCCCTTCTGGTAATGATAAAATAGGTGCCGTAGTCAACTTCTTTTTCAGTAATTGAAATGCACTCTCCTGCTCGGAAGTCCATTCATATTTCTTCCCTTTTTGCGTTAACGCTGTCAACGGCTTAGCTATTCGGGAAAAATCTTGAATAAACCTTCTATAATAACCGGCTAAACCCAAAAATTGGCGTATCTGCATTGGTGTCTTAGGAGTCTCCCATTTTTCAATGGCTTCAATTTTTGCTGGATCAACCTGAATTCCTTTGCTACCAACAACGTGGCCAAGAAATTGCACTTCTTTCAACCAGAAAGCTGATGTGAAGCGAGGTGTATATAAAATAGTTATTATTTTACTAGGAAAACACTATTAAATACGATACAATTTTACACAAGATATTTATTTATTTATAGAATGGATATACTTAAACCTTGCTACAACACTTATAGGCAGTGTACCTAATCGTACAGTAGTGTAGTTTTTAGTAAGTCCGGTTCGTTCCACAGGGAAATCTTTAAACAAAGCTCAACGCTTTATTAGTTTACTTTTATAAAAATACAAATATATATAGAAGTAATATTATTATTATAAAGGGGGGTTTTTACCGTTTAATGACCGGTTTGTCGATTTTAAGACTTTAGTCGCAGTTAAAACCTAATGTAAAATATAAAATAAATACAAGACTTAAATTAAAGCGTAAAGTAAATAACGATAATGAAATTGCGAATAATAAAAGTGCGATAAAATAAAATTGCGATAATTAAAAAGTACGATAATTAAAAGTGCGATTAAATAACAATAAATAAAAGTGCGATAATTAGAAGTGCAATTAAATATAAAATAAAGGGAATTAAATATGAAATAAAAGAATTATGCTTATTTAAACTTCCGTAATCATGATGTTTGACGTGTTGATTTTAGTTTTATGCCCATGGGTTAATTGTCCTTTGTCCTGGATTATTTAATATGTCCGTCTGGTTTTTGTCCATAACAGTCCATCAGTCATAAATATAAATTGCAAGTGTCCTTGTCAAATTATTATTATACCCGAAGTTAAATATTCCAACTAATTGGGGATTCGAATTGTAACAAGGTTTTAATACTTTGTTTAATGAATACACCAGGTTATCGACTGCGTGTAAACCAAGGTTTTACTACTTTGTTAACAATTACACCAATTACCCTTGAATGTAATTTCACCCCTGTTTTGATTATTCTAGTGGCTATTAATCCATTCCCGTGTCCGGTTAAATGAACGATTATTCGTACATATAAATACCCCGCCCATCGTGTCCGATCGAGTGTATATGGTAATTTATAGGGACGCCCAATTGTAAATCTTTATATTAACATTAACAAACTTTCATTTAGTTAAAAAAATATAAAGCCCATTAATAGCCCATAGTCTAGTTTCCACAAGTGTCGTTCTTTTATCCAAACCCCAATTATGGTACAAAGCCCAATTACCCAATTTTAGTAATTAGCCCAACATCATGATTACTTCGTTTTAAATAAGCATAATAATAACTTAGCTACGAGACATTAATGTAAAAAGGTTGAACATAACTTACAATGATTAAAAATAGCGTAGCGTTACACGGACAGAATTTCGACTTACACCCTTACAACATTCGCTAACATACCCTTATTATTAGAATTAAAATTAAAATTAAAATTAAAATATAAATTATATATATATATTACTCGTATGAATGAGAAGAAAAAAGATGTGTGAAATTTGATCAGAATTCGGATGGCTTTATAGCCAGACTTGATTTTTGGGGCTCCGCGACTCGCGGCAAAATGCCCTTAAAACTCCGCGAGTCGCGGAGATATATTTACAGCTCACACCCTTGGAGTTTCTTGCTGCCGACGGTTTTAATAATATATATATAATATATATATAATTAATATAATTAATTATATATTATATTATATTTATATACATAGTTAACTTGTAATTTTTAGTCCGTTGCATCGAGCGTTAAGAGTTGACTCTGGTCCCGGTTCCGGATTTTCGAAAGTCCTTGCGTACAATTTAATATCTTGTATTTTGCGTTTTGAATCTTATACTTTTGTAATTTCGAGACGTTTCTTATCAATAATTGGAACCTTTTTGATTGTCTTTTATTCTTTTGAGCTTTTTGGTCGTTTGCGTCTTCAATTCGTCGAATCTGTCTTTTGTCTTCACCTTTTATTATTTAAACGAATATCTCTTGTAAATAGAACAATTGCAACTAAAAGCTTGTCTTTCTTGAGGAATAATGCTATGAAATATATGTTCGTTTTTAGCATTATCAAATATTCCCACACTTGAGCGTTGCTTGTCCTCAAGCAATATCGTCTTGAAATACTAGAATCACTTCTTTATTCTTCACACTTTGTACATCAGTGATTTCTATACGGCGGTATAAACAATGGTAGTAACGATATGGTTTACAGTCCCACATGACTATAAAAATTTAGATCCATTAAGGAAATTGGATCTTTATGAAAACATTTGATCTTTTGAAAATTAAATCTAGTTTTTACCCTAGATAAGTTTTCCGGAATAACCCTTTACCGGTGTTTGCAAAATATTTGTGGGTTTGGTGGGTTTCAGATTTGAAAATTTTAGCTCAAAACTTGCGGTTTTGTGTCACCCACTTGCTAACCTTGTATTTGGAAAGCAACACGTCCAGTTTACTTGTTCCGTATATTACCTTTCGGTAAACTACCGTCCGGTTGTAAAGGAAAGCGTTGAACAAGCAACTGTTAAGGCAATGTCCCATGACATGCTTTTGATTATGGTCTATAACGTGTCGGACGCAATTACTATCCTTGGTAGGAGCAATAGTAAAGCTCACCCTTATAATTTTTCGGTCTGGCACAAGGTCCTGTCTTTGACCATGCTATGCAACCACCGTTCTTACGGTTGACACCCGATTTAGTTCAGGTGACCTAATGAATTCCAGGTGAATTCCTAGGATTTTACGTTCAATGGTAATGAACGCATTGAAAATAGGGTTTTCAGAAAACAAATCGGTTTGTAATTTTGATCAAAATATTTTCTCGTTTAAGCTCGAGTTTAGATATTATTGAATTCCATGAGTTTGTAATTCTCAATCTTTAAGGTCAATCTCAAGGATTGAGTAATATCAGGCTTAAAAGCTGATTTTTGATCTTTAAGGAGATTATCCTTTCTGGGGATCTGATTCATTAGTCTTATCAAGCTAATTTGCACGGTGCCCCCCCATTGTACGAGATAAATCCTTCTCATGGTTAGGATAAATCTGACCACTTGGCGACCCTGTTTAATGCTGAGGTCCGTGGATTTCCTGCTGATTTTAGTGATGACTTTTCTAGATTTTTCGTCAACCTACAGCTGGTCTGAACGACAACTTCATGACCTAAATCAAGAAGCGCGTGTCTTTTTCGGAAGACTTTACTTCCTTTTAGTGATGGAATTGATTCATCGTGTAGATCCATCTCTTCTTTTCTTTCATCGGGTAAAACAGTTTAGTTTAGTCCAAAGCAAAAGTATTTTTAGTTATTTGTTACAGATATATGTGACATATGTTTAAAATAACTTGGTAAATTTTCCCACACTTGGCTTTTATTTTCCTTTTTATCGTTCTCTATTCCATTTTAAATGAATTTTAACATTTTAGTTTGTTTCTCAATTTATGTCCTTTCCGAGGTAACAATAATTTCGGTGTTAAAACCTAGTTTTATCGTTCATAAATATGTATAAACATGATTTGAATTCATTTAATTGAAAATTTTGAAAAATTTTACTAGAATTGGGTAGTCAGTATATAAGACTAGGGCTGTTCTTTTTTATCAGAGAGCACTAGATTCTAATACAACTACTGCTTTACTAGTATTTTTAATGGTAACCAAGTGTTTAATATAAAAATTTTAAAATTCGAAAGAATTTAACCCCTTCCCACACTTAAGATCTTGCAATGCCCTCATTTGCAAGAAATCAGTAACAATTTAAATTATTGAGGGTGATTTGTGTGAAAATGATTAAATTTTTACCAAAGTTTCCAAATATATTGGCGTTTGTTTGCTGAATGATAAATGGTGCACGTCATTTGTTCATTCCGTCTTGTTGTTATTTCACATACATTTTGCATCATTGTCGTCAAAATTACTTGCTTTTGCTGAACTTAATGCCAGTCTTTGAAAATGCGTTGTTTTACCCTGTTTTGTGCATAAAATAGAATACATACAATACAAATATAATCATACATGCAATTTGAAATGGAACTTTGGCATCCCACTTTCAAACTATAAGAAAAATATTAGTACACAATAATAATAAGAAAATCAATCATTACATAAACGTAATAAAATGTTAAGTGTTTAAAATAAAAATAAAAATTACCAACTTATCTCTACTGATCAGGAGGTGGGTTAGGAGGATAATTAGGATAGGGATCCCAATTCATGTTCGCGTCCGGGTTCCATGGCTGATTATAGGTGAACTGGTATGCTGCGTCATAATCATATGAATCATAGGGTGGTCTCATTTCTGGCTGATGTGCGGGATAGTATGCGGGTCGGGTCGGATAATACATCTCGCCAGGCTGCAACTGGCTTATAATTTGGCGCTGATGATAATCCCATCGGCCATGCTCTCGTTGCCGGGAATGCTCGTAGTCATTCCGACGTTGCCATGCCTCGTACTGCATATGCCTATCATAGTTCGTCATGTATTCATCCTCCATACGAACGCCTAAATCAAGAGCAGTCTCCCGAACAACTCCTATAATGTTGTTCGCATCCTCCATCTCGTCATCCGAACCTCTTTCTACCTGTCGCTGAGGTCCCTCGTATCGATATACCCGACCACGTCTCATTAATAATACCCTTGCACCGTGATAAAGGTTTGAACTTATAGTTTCACCTCCGTCCTCTATTTCGTTCATTGGACCCCCTTGGTGCTTATCTACACCTAAATACTCTCCAATGAGAGTAATGAAAATACCACCACCTATAATACTCCCCGATTTCATCCCCGAAACTACATTAGCGAGATAATAACCAACACAATAGGGAATGTTAACGAAACTCCTCGGGTCTCTAATACACTTGAGGTAGAACAAATCGTTTACGGTCAATTTCTCCTTATTTCTTCCCCTTTGTGTAATTGTGTTTGCTAAGAATCTATGAATCACCCGGAGTTCAGCTCTGTCTATATCTAAGTATGTATGATTTCCACTGGCGTGAAATTCATTAAAGTGGGACATACGCCTCCAGACAGCGTTAATATCAAATTCCCTATCTACCCTTTCTCCTTGGGCAATCAAGCTATTACAGTCGGGGCTCAAAAGTTCAGCAGGGGTGTAAATCTGTAAGGCCCTAGCTAAATCTATCATGGACATTCTGTACATGCGTCCACCTAACAGAAATCTAATAAAGCTTCTATCATCTATCCTCCTAACATCACTGTTTAACTTAATAGTACTAAGTAATTCTATACACCATTCCCTATATATGGTTCTACGAATGGAAAATAGGCGCATCCAATCGTTAAACTGAGAATTACCATACCTTTGCACCAATAATTCCCGAATCGGTTCGGCAAGGTCAACTGTTTCCAAAGGTACCCAGTCAATTGCCCTTGGCATTTCAACAACCTTAAAGTAGAGAATGTGCATGTTCTTTTGATAATCTGGATACTCTATCCAACATCGATCAAATCTCAGATTTGGGTGTAACTGATCTTCATTAATGTCTAAGCTCAGAATCCTTTGATGTGGAGCGAACTGACGAAACTGATTCACGAATAATTGATCTTGATCGTGATAAGGAATATGTTGCTCCTCATGTTCTTCTTCTTCTTGTTGCATATGTTGTTCTTGTTCATGAAACATTTCCGGTTCGGGCTCTGGTTGCCTGGACGATGATGCTCCTGAACCTCCAGTATCGGCTTTCTGTAAAACACATTAAACACAAAAATTGTGCATCCAAATATGCATTAGTGTTAGCAAAATAATAACTTGAAACAATTATGATGACATGTTCAATTCATAACACATTTTATACACATTTTCTTAACAATAACAATTCTACATTTTTACATACGAAAATGTATACAATGTTTTATCACATTTAAACTCTTAAACATGTCAACAATAATCATTATAGCAATTAAACACTTGTTACATGGCATTCAAATCAAACTAGTGCTCATTTTCATATTTTTGTCAAGTCTACACTTTATCAAATAAGCATATACGAAAAATGTACATCAGGTTCATAAGCATTTATCTCAAATAACATGCCAAAATAATCACTACTAGCAATGAAACAAGTTTCAAATGGCCTTTATATCAATTTATCCAAGTTCATGAATTTTTGGACTTAAAAAGTCCACTTTAATTCTCAAAAACATGTTTAGGCTCAAAGTTTGGATCAATTAACTACCTAGACATGTTACACTACTCAATTTAGCAACAATTCATGACAAAAATCGGCCATAACCTGTTTATATCAAAAAGCCCCAAATTGCTCAAGAACACAAACCCTAGATTCTTAAAAATTTGAAGTTTTTAGCTTCAATTCATGTTAAATAGCTTCTATCTAGGATATACATGCATAATATAACAACAATTTAGCTCTAATTACACCTAAATTTAACAAAATCAAAATATAAAATTTCTAGCTCAAGAACACAAAAATTCGAATTTAAAGAGATTAGGGGTGAAATCTTTACCTTTCTCCTGAAGGGGTTGAGACTACTGAATCTAGGCATGATTATTGTGAAATTTTTGCAAGAAATTTGGTGAAAATTGGTGAAAAATTGAGAGAGTTTGAGAGGTTTTCGTGTTTGTGTATGTGTGTTTGTGAAAAAGAAGCAGCGACTGAATATTTGATCCTGTCCAGTTTTTTTTGATCCATGCGAGTCGCATGGTTTTGCTCTTACCCCCATGCGACTCGCATGGGGTGTAATTCTGGTATATATATATTTTTTTTTTTTTTTTTTATAAAAAGGTTATACTTTTAAAACATAAAATTTAATAAAATTTTAAAAATTTTGTTTCTTTTTAAGACGAGGTCGTTTCGGGACGATGCCCTAGTCCGTCCCTCGACAAAATTTTAAAATTTGTCTTTTTGTAGCGATTGTTTTAAAAGCTAAGATTTTTGGGTTTTTTAATGTTTTTGGCATACTTTAAATCAATAAGATTAAAAATAATGATAATAAAAGTTCTCGTCCCTCCTTCGGGTAAAGCAATTTCGGTTCAAAGACCTAGTCTTCAACTTACGACGAATTTTAAAAATCATATTTTTAACTTAATGAGATAAAGTAAAAAAATTTTTTTTTAAATTCACACAACTTAAATATAAAATTCAAAATTAATATTAAAAATTCACACCAAACTCAATTTTAAAAATTCATATTATAAATTCATACCAAACTTATATTAATTTTTCAAATATTTACAATTTTAAATATATTGTTTTTACAAAGTTTACAATATTAACTTAAGATTTATATTAATTTTAAAAACATGGTAAAAATAAAATTCTTTTTGTCTTTTTATCCCACTTTAATCAATCAAATATTATCAAAAATATGCGCCCCTCTTTTCGGTAAAGTAATTTCGGTTCCAAGACCTAATTTAACTCATGACGAATTTTTGAAATATTTTGGGTTGATTGATTAAAGATATTTATACCTTAAGAATAAACGTTAAATTTCGCAGTGATGTAATAAATTGTTGAATGATATCAATAATTTCGGTCGCCAAACCTAATTTTATTTAATACCAATTTAATACTTTTTAGCGAACAAATTAGCGTTTATTATCAAAAGGTTAAAAATAAAAATAAAAATAAAAACTGTACAGACATACCTGTGAAATAGATTTCTTAGTTATATGATCTATTATATTCATAATATAGTCGGTTTAATTGGTTTTCCATGGCTGCATAGGCGTAACCTCGAGCATTCATTGTCTTTTCTTCTAAACATATGAACGGTCCGTCTCTGCATAAAGTAACAAATTCGGTATTTGAATAGGTTTGATTATTTGAACATTTACCTCCATGTGACCATTTTCCGCATTTGTGACATCGTTCTAGGTGTCGTGCTCTTCTTTTCGCTGCGGATTTTGATTTTCCTTTACCAAATTGTAACTTATTATCTTCGCATCTGGATCCTTTTCTAACTCCGTCCATTCTTTCTCTGATTACTGATACTAATTCACTCGGTAGTATGTCATTATTACGTTTAGTGATCAAAGCGTGTAGCATTAGACCATGGTTTAGTTCACAGGCAGTCTTCATTTTGTAAAAACCTAAAAAAAAATAAAAATTCAGAATGGGGGGAGAAGACTAGTTCTTTAGGGTCTGCTAGGGAAAGACCATACGTGTTCCATTTTCGAGAACTACACGAAAACAGACAATCTAACTCTAACAGAAATACATATTATCCTTTAAAGACTTGATTCTCCCCACACTTAGTTAGCTGTGGTATCGAAATTGTGATTAACTTCGTTGTCGACTTCCATCGAACCATGTATGTAATGTTTAACTCTGTGACCATTAACTTTAAATTCAATGCCATTTGAATTTATCAATTCTATCGTTCCGTATGGGAAAACTCTTTTGACTATGAATGGTCCAGACCATCTTGATTTCAATTTTCCAGGAAATAGCTTGAATCGTGAATTGAAAAGAAGAACTCTGTCTCCTTCTTTAAATTCTTTTGAACTTCTGATTCTTTTATCATGCCATTTCTTCGTTCTTTCTTTATAGATTAACGAATTTTCGTATGCTTCATGTCTTAATTCTTCTAATTCGTTTAGTTGACTTAATCGTAGACGTCCAGCTTCATGTAAATCAAGATTACATGTCTTCAAAGCCCAAAATGCTTTGTGTTCAATTTCTACTGGAAGATGACATGCTTTTCCATACACAAGTCTAAAAGGTGTGGTTCCAATTGGAGTTTTGTAGGCTGTTCTAAAAGCCCAGAGTGCATCCTCCAATTTAATGGACCATTCCTTCGGATTTGATCCTACGGTTTTCTCTAGAATACTTTTTAAAGCTCGGTTTGTATTTTCAACTTGTCCACTTGTTTGTGGATGATATGCGGTGGAGATTTTATGAGTTACTCCATATCTTTTAAGAACTTTCTCAAGTTGATTATTACAGAAATGAGTACCCCGATCACTTATTAAAGCTTTCGGTGTTCCAAACCTTGCAAAAAGACGTTTTAAAAAGTTGACTACAACTCGTGCATCGTTATTTGGGAGAGCTTGTGCTTCCGCCCATTTAGATACATAATCAATGGCTACGAGTATATATAGATTATTATGAGATTTTGGAAATGGACCCATAAAGTCAATACCCCAAATGTCAAATACTTCACATACTTGGATGACATTTTGTGGCATTTCATCATGTTGACTTATTTTTCCGGCCCTTTGACATGCATCACAGGATTTGCAAAGAAGGTGTGAGTCTTTGTAAATTGTAGGCCAATAGAATCCAGCTTCATAAACTTTTCTTGCTGTTAGTTGAGGCCCATAATGCCCTCCTGTTGGTCCTGTGTGACAATGGTTTAAAATTTTACTAGCTTCATCTCCAAATACACATCGGCGTATTATTCCATCGGGACAACTTTTAAACAGATGTGGATCTTCCCAGAAATAGTGTTTTATATCACTGAAGAATTTCTTTCGTCTTTGGTACGATAATCCTTTTTCAAGGAATCCACAAACTAAGTAGTTTGCATAGTCTGCAAACCATGGGATTTCTTTATAATCTATCTTCAATAGATATTCATCAGGAAAGTTGTCTTGTATGGCCGATTCATTCAGAACTTCTAATTCGGGATTTTCAAGACGAGAAAGATGATCAGCGGCGAGATTTTCTGCTCCCTTGTTATCTCGGATTTCAATATCAAACTCTTGTAAGAGTAAGATCCAACGGATTAATCTTGGTTTAGCATCTTGTTTTGAAAATAGGTATCTAAGAGCAGAATGGTCGGTATAGACCACCGTTTTTGCTAGAACTAGATATGATCGAAATTTGTCAAAAGCAAAGACAATAGCAAGGAGTTCTTTTTCAGTAGTTGTATAGTTCGTTTGTGCTCCTTGTAATGTCTTACTAGCATAATATATAGGTTGAAATCGTTTTTCAATCCTTTGTCCTAAAACGGCTCCCATTGCAAAATCACTTGCATCGCACATTAGTTCAAATGGTAGATTCCAATTTGGTGTTATCATGATCGGCGCATTAGTGAGTTTTTCTTTAAGAATATTAAAAGATTTGATACACTCATCTGAAAAGATGAATGGCGCATCCTTTTCTAGGAGTTTATTCATAGGAGTGGCAATTTTAGAAAAATCTTTTATAAAACGTTGGTAAAAACCGGCATGCCCTAGAAAACTCCTAACTCCTCTAACATTGGTGGGATGTGGAAGTTTAGCAATTACATCTACTTTAGCTCTATCCACTTCAATTCCTTCTTTTGAAATTTTATGTCCAAGAACGATGCCTTCTTTAACCATGAAATGGCATTTCTCCCAATTAAGTACTAGATTTGATTTTTCGCATCTAATTAGCATTCGTTCCAGATTAACTAGACATGATTTAAATGTATCACCGAAGACTGAAAAGTCATCCATGAATACTTCCATGCATTCTTCTATCATGTCGTGAAAAATCGCCATCATACACCTTTGAAAGGTTGCAGGGGCGTTACAAAGTCCAAATGGCATGCGTTTGTAAGCAAAAGTACCATAAGGGCATGTGAATGTGGTTTTCTCTTGATCTTCGGGTGCTATTGGAATTTGAAAATATCCGGAAAATCCATCTAGAAAACAATAGTAACTATTTCCGGCTAATCTTTCCAACATTTGATCTATGAAAGGTAAGGGAAAGTGATATTTTCTGGTGGCGTCATTTAATTTTCTATAATCAATACATACACGCCATCCTGTTACAGTCCTAGTAGGAATAAGCTCATTTTTCTCATTTGTGATGACAGTCATGCCACCCTTCTTAGGCACGCATTGAACTGGGCTTACCCATGGACTATCAGAAATTGGATATATCAAACCTGCATCTAGCAGTTTAATAATCTCTTTCTTAACTACATCTTGCATATTAGGATTTAGTCTTCGTTAGCGTTGCACATACGTTTTATGACCTTCTTCCATAAGGATTTTATGTGTGCAATACGAAGGACTTATTCCTTTAATATCATGAATCTTCCATGCAATGGCTGGTTTATGAGCTTTCATCACAGAAATGAGTTGTGATTTCTCATTTTCAGTAAGAGAAGACGATATTATTACAGGTAATTCAGATTCACCATGTAAATAAGCGTATTCCAAATGGTTTGGAAGTGGCTTTAACTCTAATTTCGGAGGTTCTTCTATCGATGATTTATATCGATATCTGTCTTCTTCTTTTAGCATTTGAATTTCTTCTGTTGTTGGTTCATATCCATTAGCTATAAGTGTAGCTAACATTTCAGCTTCATCAATTGGTTCATTACCTTCTCCTAAAGAACATTCTCCTGTTCCTTGTAATTCTGGAAATTCTTCTAATAATTCTGCATGTGCATCTATAGTTTGAATATAATAACATGTATCATCTGCAGATTGTGGTTGTTGCATTGCTCTATCAACTGAAAAGGTAACACTCTCATCCTCTATACTTAGGGTCAGTTTCTTACCGAACACGTCTATCATTGCTTTAGCCGTGTTTAAGAATGGTCTTCCTAATATGAGAGGAACTTGAGAATCTTCTTCCATGTCCAAAACAAGAAAATCTACTGGAAATACTAAAGTACCAACTTTAACTAGCATGTTTTCCATTATCCCTCTAGGATATTTTATTGATCTATCGGCTAGTTGTATGCTTATTCTGGTTGGTTTCAATTCTCCAAGGTCTAGCTTAGCGTATAGTGAATACGGCATTAGATTTATACTAGCACCTAAGTCTGCCAATGCTTCTATTGAACTAAGACTACCTAGAAAACATGGAATTGTGAAACTTCCTGGATCAGATAATTTTTCTGGTATCTTATTCAACAGCACTGCTGAACAATTAGCATTCATAGTAACAGCCGAGAGTTCTTCCATTTTCTTTCTATTCGTGATTAGATCTTTCAGGAATTTAGCATATCTTGGCATTCCTGAAATCACATCAATGAAAGGAAGATTTACATTTATCTGTTTAAACATATTCAAGAATTTGGATTGCTCGGCTTCAAGTTTTTCTTTCTTCATTTTACTCGGATAAGGAAGTGGTGGTTGGTATGGTTTAACATAAGGTTTATCCTTAACTGTGTTATCTTCATTAACCTTTTCAACTACCGGTTCTTTTTCCTTATCTTGATCAGGTTGTGGTTCTTGTGGAGTAGGAATAGTTTCATCAGAAGTTACAGGTATTTCAGGTGGTTTAAGTGTTGTACCACTTCTTGTGGTAATAGCTTTAGCTGTTTCATTCCGGGGGTTAGCATTTGTATCACTAGGTAAACTTCCCGGTTTTCTTTCACCTATTAACCTTGCTAGGTTACTTACTTCTTGTTCCAGATTTTGAATAGAAGCTTGTTGATTTCTAAATGCTTGAGCATTTTGTTCATTGGTTTGTTTTTGAGATGTGAAAAACTGCGTTTGAGTTTCAACTAGCTTCGTCATCATATCTTCTAAATTCGGCTTTTTATCATCGGTTTGTTGTGGTGGTTTGTTTTGAAAATTAGGTCTTTGCTGATTATAAGTATTATTGGATACTTGTTGATTGCTAGGACCTTGTTGGTTATTGTATGGAATATTTCGGTTATAGTTCTGATTTTGATTGTAAATCGGTCTTGGCGGTTGATAATTATTCTGATAATTATTTCCAGGCCTTTGGTTTATGTATGAAATATTCTCTCTTTGTTCCATTGTTAATTCAATACTGAGACAATCTTTTGTCAAATGTGGTCCTCCACACTGCTCACAACTAATTCGTATAGCATGAATATCCTTAGTCATCTTTTCCATTCGTCTCTCGAAAGCATCTATCTTTGCGGAAATGGAATCTAAGTCATGGCTAGAATCGGCTCTAGCTGCTTTAGATGATCTAATGATATCTTTTTCTTGGTGCCACTCATGTGAGTGGGAAGCAGTGTTATCAATAATTTTGTAAGCATCAGTTTCGGTTTTCTTCATAATAGAACCACCAGCTGCTATATCTATGTCTTTCCTTGTAGTGATGTCGCATCCTTGGTAGAATATTTGTACTATTTGACAGGTGTCTAAACCATGTTGCGGACATCCTCTTAACAATTTTCCATATCTTGTCCACGCCTCATATAGAGTTTCATTTGGCTTCTGTGTGAACGTAACAATTTCTGCTTGAAGTCTTACGGCTTTAGATGCAGGAAAGAATTGTTTAAGAAATTTATCAATTAAAACGTCCCATGTATCGATCGCCCCTTCAGGTAACGATTCCAACCAATCTTTGGCTTCTCCCTTTAAAGTCCAGGGAAATAACATGAGATATATCTGTTCATCCTCCACTTCTCGGATTTTAAATAGTGTGCAGATCCAATTAAAGGTACGTAGATGTTCATTTGGATCTTCCTTCGGCGCACCACTAAATTGGCATTGATTAGTCACCATGTGTAAAATTTGTCCTTTGATTTCATAATCTGGCGCATTAATGTCTGGATGAGTAATTGCGTGACCTTGGCCAGTGCGTTTAGCTCTCATTCGGTCTTCCATACTTAAAGGTTCCAGATTCTCCATAATTGAATTTGTTGAATCGGTATCACTGAATGATTCTGATTTAATAGTTCGTTCCTCAACAATCTCTGTTTGAATGATTGGTGGTTCTGGAGGAAAGTTTAATGGTTCAGGATCTATGAACCGTTCCTGAATATTTTCTGGATTCTCAATTGTGAGGTTTGTTTCAAAAACTGGATTATCGGAAATTTGAACTGAAGTACTTGGTCGACTGGATGACGATTCTAAAGAAAAATCAACGGCGGTTATATTTGTTAAACGATTTCTTGATCGAGTTACAGGTGGTGAACGTACAAAAGGTGATGAATGTCTTGCTCGGTGCATTCACAGAATATCCTATTAGTTTTTAAAAGGAAAGAAAAATTATAATAAGTTATCCAATCAATAGACTTTTCTGATTTTGCCCACGTTTCGAATAGCCAAAAGATGCAGCAGAGGGGCAGGATTCGTTTGGTCTCAATATAATTGAGGACTGTTTGGCTCCAATAACCCGGTCCACGTACAAATCCAACTATTACTACGAACCAGAAAATTTTGATGTCTATCAATTTAACTACTCAAAATAAATTTTCGTAATTTTAAGAAATTTAGATAAGAAGTAGAATAAAATTCTAAGTCCTAAAAACTAGAATGGCGAGAAATAAGAAAGACAAAGATTGCGCGTCGAAAAATGTCGAAAAAGAAAAAATGGTTGAAAAATAAAAAGGTGACGGAAAAATAAAAGAAACTTATCAAAACTTAAAAATACTAAACTAATTTAACCTTATTACTACAACTAACTTAAAATTATAATCGCAAATTGAAATTACTAATTGGAATGATAATTGGTACATAGTAAAAGGTCTCTAAAAATATTAAAGCTTACAGGAAAAACTAAATCCCAAATGGAAATAACTTAAAAAAAAAAAAAAAAAAAAAAAAAAAAACTAAAATTTAAAAAGGCGTCGCAAAATTCTAAAGCACCTAAATCTTAGTCTAAAGAAAAAGCACTTAAGGAATTCTACGGCAAAGCCTAAAAATCTAGGAGTAAAAATAACTATAGCAAAAACTAAGTTTAAAATTAAATATGAGCTAAAAAATACAAATATTACGCTACAACGATTAAAAAGGTACAAAATATAAAAATATACAAAAAGTTGTAAAAAGTACAATTTTTATAAAAATATTATTTTTATATTATTTATTTTATTAAACTACTAATTTTACAATTTAATAAAAACTAATTAAAACTAAATACAACAAATTAAATAAAAAGTAAAATTAAAACTAAAACTAATAATAATAATAATAATAATAATAATGTTTAAATAATAATAATAAATAATAACCCGTAATTAATGCAGGTTTAGGGCTTCCTGTCGCGTGTCAGATGGCCTCCGCGAGTCGCGGCAAATAAAGAAGAAAACCCCGCGAGTCGCGGGGTTCAGGAATTCAGTTGACAGCTTTGTGTTTTTACGCGTTTTCTTTATATATTTTTTTTATTTTTTTTTTATTTTCTGTTTTTAATTTAAATAAACGATTTTAAAATAAAACTTATATTTTTATAAACTAAAATAGAAATAAAGAAACTTATAAAACTTAAATATTTACAAAATCTTAAAAATACATATATTTTTGTTTTTCTTTTTATATTTTTGAATAATTAAAACGTATTTCTACAAAAGCGAATTTTTAATAAAAGTAACTAAAAATCTTTTTTTTTTTTTTTTTTTATATTAGCGTTGCGCTTCCGGCGTTTAAGAGTTTTTCCCCGGCAGCGGCGCCAAAAATAACTTGATGTGAAGCGAGGTGTATATAAAATAGTTATTATTTTACTAGGAAAACACTATTAAATACGATACAATTTTACACAAGATATTTATTTATTTATAGAATGGATATACTTAAACCTTGCTACAACACTTATAGGCAGTGTACCTAATCGTACAGTAGTGTAGTTTTTAGTAAGTCCGGTTCGTTCCACAGGGAAATCTTTAAACAAAGCTCAACGCTATATTAGTTTACTTTTATAAAAATACAAATATATATAGAAGTAATATTATTATTATAAAGGGGGGTTTTTACCGTTTAATGACCGGTTTGTCGATTTTAAGACTTTAGTCGCAGTTAAAACCTAATGTAAAATATAAAATAAATACAAGACTTAAATTAAAGCGTAAAGTAAATAACGATAATGAAATTGCGAATAATAAAAGTGCGATAAAATAAAATTGCGATAATTAAAAAATACGATAATTAAAAGTGCGATTAAATAACAATAAATAAAAGTGCGATAATTAGAAGTGCAATTAAATATAAAATAAAGGGAATTAAATATGAAATAAAAGAATTATGCTTATTTAAACTTCCGTAATCATGATGTTTGACGTGTTGATTTTAGTTTTATGCCCATGGGTTAATTGTCCTTTGTCCTGGATTATTTAATATGTCCGTCTGGTTTTTGTCCATAACAGTCCATCAGTCATAAATATAAATTGCAAGTGTCCTTGTCAAATTATTATTATACCCGAAGTTAAATATTCCAACTAATTGGGGATTCGAATTGTAACAAGGTTTTAATACTTTGTTTAATGAATACACCAGGTTATCGACTGCGTGTAAACCAAGGTTTTACTACTTTGTTAACAATTACACCAATTACCCTTGAATGTAATTTCACCCCTGTTTTGATTATTCTAGTGGCTATTAATCCATTCCCGTGTCCGGTTAAATGAACGATTATTCGTACATATAAATACCCCGCCCATCGTGTCCGATCGAGTGTATATGGTAATTTATAGGGACGCCCAATTGTAAATCTTTATATTAACATTAACAAACTTTCATTTAGTTAAACAAATATAAAGCCCATTAATAGCCCATAGTCTAGTTTCCACAAGTGTCGTTCTTTTATCCAAACCCCAATTATGGTACAAAGCCCAATTACCCAATTTTAGTAATTAGCCCAACATCATGATTACTTCGTTTTAAATAAGCATAATAATAACTTAGCTACGAGACATTAATGTAAAAAGGTTGAACATAACTTACAATGATTAAAAATAGCGTAGCGTTACACGGACAGAATTTCGACTTACACCCTTACAACATTCGCTAACATACCCTTATTATTAGAATTAAAATTAAAATTAAAATTAAAATATAAATTATATATATATATTACTCGTATGAATGAGAAGAAAAAAGATGTGTGAAATTTGATCAGAATTCGGATGGCTTTATAGCCAGACTTGATTTTTGGGGCTCCGCGACTCGCGGCAAAATGCCCTTAAAACTCCGCGAGTCGCGGAGATATATTTACAGCTCACACCCTTGGAGTTTCTTGCTGCCGACGGTTTTAATAATATATATATAATATATATATAATTAATATAATTAATTATATATTATATTATATTTATATACATAGTTAACTTGTAATTTTTAGTCCGTTGCGTCGAGCGTTAAGAGTTGACTCTGGTCCCGGTTCCGGATTTTCGAACGTCCTTGCGTACAATTTAATATCTTGTATTTTGCGTTTTGAATCTTATACTTTTGTAATTTCGAGACGTTTCTTATCAATAATTGGAACCTTTTTGATTGTCTTTTATTCTTTTGAGCTTTTTGGTCGTTTGCGTCTTCAATTCGTCGAATCTGTCTTTTGTCTTCACCTTTTATTATTTAAACGAATATCTCTTGTAAATAGAACAATTGCAACTAAAAGCTTGTCTTTCTTGAGGAATAATGCTATGAAATATATGTTCGTTTTTAGCATTATCAAAAGCACATTTAGAAAATTTAGCATATAGCTGTTCTTTTCTCAATAACTCTAATATCAACCTTAAATGCTGTTCATGCTCTTGCTCACTCTTAGAATAGATAAGAATATCATCAATGAAAACGATAACAAACTTATCTAAATATGGACTACAAACTCGATTCATGAGGTCCATGAATACAGCTGGCGCATTCGTCAATCCAAACGGCATGACCAAAAATTCGTAATGACCGTAGCGTGTCCGAAAAGCAGTTTTCGGTATATCTTCTTCTTTGACACTTAATTGATGATAACCCGATCTTAGGTCAATTTTCGAGTACACACATGATCCTTGGAGTTGATCAAATAAGTCGTCAATTCTCGGTAGTGGATACCGATTCTTGATAGTTAACTTATTTAATTCACGATAATCTATACACATTCGGAAAGATCCGTCTTTCTTCTTGACGAATAAAATTGGAGCTCCCCACGGTGAAGTGCTTGGTCGTATGAATCCACGGTCTAGTAATTCTTTTAACTGACTTTGAAGTTCTTTTAACTCGGACGGTGCAAGTCTATATGGAGCACGATCCACTGGTGCAGCTCCTGGTACTAAATCTATTTGAAATTCTACAGATCTAAATGGAGGTAATCCCGGCAACTCTTCCGGAAATACTTCAGGAAAATCTCTTGCCACAGGCACGTCATTGATGCACTTCTCTTTTTCTTTCTTTTCGACTTTATTAACATGTGCTAAGATAGCATAGCACCCTTTCTTCAAGAACTTTTGAGCTTTCAAATAACTAATGAGTTTTAGCTTTGAGTTACCCTTCTCTCCATAAATCATTACTGGCGTTTTATTCTTACGAGGAATGCGAATTGCCTTCTTGGCGCACACAACTTCAGCTCCTATTTTGGACATCCAGTCCATGCCAACTATTACATCAAAACTTCCTAATTCTACGGGTATTAAGTCAATTTTAAATGTTTCTCCGGCTAAATTTATTTTACAATCACGGCAAATTTTATCGGCTTTAATTAGTTTACCATTAGCTAACTCAATCATGTACTTAACATCGAGAGGTAATGATGAACAATTCAATTTAGCGTGAAAGTCTCTACACACGTAACTTCTATCAGCACCAGTATCAAATATAATAGATGCGGATAAGTTATTAATGGTAAACGTACCCGTAACAAGCTCCGGGTCTTCACATGCCTCTTTAGCATTAATAACAAATGCTCTTCCACGTGCAGGTCCGATATTCTTCTCTGGATTCGGGCACTGGCTCTTATAGTGACCTTGTTTTCCACACCCAAAACAAGTAATGGTAGCCAAAGCAGTTCTATTTGCATTGGTGGCAGGAGTCTTGGTACCATTTGTATTTGTAACGAGAGCCCTACAATCTTCAGCAAGATGACCCTTTCGATTACATTTGTTGCATACCACATTACAGTAACCAGAGTGATGTTTGTGGCATCGGTTGCATAAAGGATTTTGTCCTTTATAACCAAAGCTTAAACCACTACCCGTACCTTGCGTGTTTTCTTGTTTCTTAAAAGATTGTTGTTGGTTACCTCGATCATAATTTCCATTCCACTTTCTTTTGTTACCTGATACCTTCACATCAGTATTGGATACTTTCTTATCCATGATGACCTGATCCATTAGCTCGTTTGCCATAGTTATAGCTTCATGAATTGTCTTAGGTTTCGATGCTGTAACATTTGCCTTGACCTTTTTGGGCAAACCATCTTTGTACATTTCAATCTTCCGTTCTTCGGTTGGGACCAATTCAGGACATAGCAAAACTAATTCCATGAATCGCTGATTGTAGTTGGTGATTTCAGTACCAATAACCTTCAGACTTCGTAACTCATCTTCCAACTTCCTAACCTCGTTCCTTGGACAATATTCGTTGATTAACATTGTTTTGAATTCTTCCCATGGAGTATCATAAGCTACATCTCCTCCTACAGCCTTCACATAATTTTTCCACCACGTGAGTGCACTATCTTGTAAAGTGCACGATGCATACTTGGTCATGTCCTTTTCAACACAACCACTTATTTTAAACACAGTCTCCATCTTTTCTATCCACCGGGTTAAACCGATCGGTCCTTCTGTTCCACTGAATGATGAGGGCTTGCAAGCTTGAAAAGTTTTGTAAGTGCACCCCATACGAGGATTTGGGTTAACTACAGCACCTCTTGCAGCCTCGACCCATAACATTCTGTCGTTCACTCGCTGATTGATGAGTTCCTGGATTTCTTGTTCCGTCATTCGGTTTAATCGCGCCATATTCTTCTATAAGAATGAAAAGAAAATAATTATTCACATGGAATATTATAGATGTAGTGTATATTTACAGTACATTATAGCTTATTAATAATATGAACCAGGTATTATTATAAAAGCCTTTTCTTCTTATTAGCGTTTTATAATTATATCTAGGGTATTACCTACCCGTTAATGTCCATACTTAATAGCTTAGTACAGAATCAATTACTACCATCTAAATAATACTTAACCATGGAAAATTATTGCATTTCACACTTCACTATTTTACATATGCTTATCTTACATCGAACATTAAGCAAACCACACTAATAATATTATACAAAACATTATAAGATCCCATGGTTTAATACGGCAGCGTATCGTTTGGTCTATTTTCTAGGACGTTTAGGTTCAAAGAATCGCTTAACGCTTATCCTGGTTGTCTGCCTATATTTTGGCTGTGGGACTGAAGAACTGGATGCCGGGATAGAACGAATAGGAATAGCGGGAATAGGGGTGGTAGTATCTAGTGGAGTTGGTGCCACATCATCCTTATTAAACTCAGGATTTGAATTTTCTAATTCATTAGCCTTTCGTTTCTTTCCTAGTTCGAACTCTTCTTTTGTAATTTCCTGTATTTCTTCCTCGGGTTCACTTTCCTCCTCGGGTTCACTTTCCTCCTCGGGTTCACTTTCCGGGTTCTCTATAGTCGGTTCATCCGGAATTTGTGAGTCTTCCCCAAAGATATTATTTTCGTCATCGGATAGATTAATGACTGGAACATCATCTGAAGATTCTGGTTCGGAGTCGCTGAATGTGATAACAAGTTTTGAGCCCAACATCTATCACACAACAACTAACCCATTAGTACTACATAATATTTACATATAAATTTTAACCAACGATGATAAGCAATGGTTTTTAAATAAGACCCGGTCAAAGTCCAGACTTACTAATGTATCCTAACGACTTATCAGTTAGACACACTAATGCAAACCTGGTTCGCTAAGACCACCGCTCTGATACCACATGTCATAACCCGTCCTTAACCATAAGAACGTGTTAGATAACGTATGATTTCATTGCGAGGTATTGACCTCTATATGCGACATTTTTAAAAGAAAAACTGCATATATTATACATTACAAACCATGATTCTTATTTTTGATACAAGCTTTGGACGAAATAAAGATGATTATCGTTTAGCGATAATCTTCGACTTACAAACTTTACAAATGATGATAACAACACGATTTCTAGCATATTTTACAACACAAGTTCTTGGATATGCAGTCTTATTTTTGACACAAATATGCGTACGCAAGATCCTGCTCAAATTCAACATAATGCAGCGGAAACTTCTAATTATCACCTGAGAATAAACATGTTTAAAACGTCAACATAAAGTTGGTGAGATATAGGTTTAGTTGTAGTGACCCGAACTTTTCCATGTTTATATATATTAATTGATATTGATATTTACATGATTAAATGTTTCCAATATGTTAAGCAATCAAACTTGTTAAGACTTGATTAATTGAAATATGTTTCATATAGACAATTGACCACCCAAGTTGACCGGTGATTCACGAACGTTAAAACTTGTAAAAACTATATGATGACATATATATGGATATATATATAGTTAACATGATACTATGGTAAGTAAACATATCATTAAGTATATTAACAATGAACTACATATGTAAAAACAAGACTACTAACTTAATGATCTTTAAACGAGACATATATGTAACGATTATCGTTGTAAAGACATTTAATGTATATATATCATATTAAGAGATATTCATACATGATAATATCATGATAATATAATAATTTAAAATCTCATTTGATATTATAAACATTGGGTTAACAACATTTAACAAGATCGTTAACCTAAAGGTTTCAAAACAACACTTACATGTAACGACTAACGATGACTTAACGACTCAGTTAAAATGTATATACATGTAGTGTTTTAATATGTATTTATACACTTTTGAAAGACTTCAATACACTTATCAAAATACTTCTACTTAACAAAAATGCTTACAATTACATCCTCGTTCAGTTTCATCAACAATTCTACTCGTATGCACCCGTATTCGTACTCGTAAAATACACAGCTTTTAGATGTATGTACTATTGGTATATACACTCCAATGATCAGCTCTTAGCAGCCCATGTGAGTTACCTAACACATGTGGGAACCATCATTTGGCAACTAGCATGAAATATCTCATAAAATTACAAAAATATGAGTAATCATTCATGACTTATTTACATGTAAACAAAATTACATATCCTTTATATCTAATCCATACACCAACGACCAAAAACACCTACAAACACTTTCATTCTTCAATTTTCTTCATCTAATTGATCTCTCTCAAGTTCTATCTTCAAGTTCTAAGTGTTCTTCATAAATTCCAAAAGTTCTAGTTTCATAAAATCAAGAATACTTTCAAGTTTGCTAGCTCACTTCCAATCTTGTAAGGTGATCATCCAACCTCAAGAAATCTTTGTTTCTTACAGTAGGTTATCATTCTAATACAAGGTAATAATCATATTCAAACTTTGGTTCAATTTCTATAACTATAACAATCTTATTTCAAGTGATGATCTTACTTGAACTTGTTTTCGTGTCATGATTCTGCTTCAAGAACTTCGAGCCATCCAAGGATCCATTGAAGCTAGATCCATTTTTCTCTTTTCCAGTAGGTTTATCCAAGGAACTTAAGGTAGTAATGATGTTCATAACATCATTCGATTCATACATATAAAGCTATCTTATTCGAAGGTTTAAACTTGTAATCACTAGAACATAGTTTAGTTAATTCTAAACTTGTTCGCAAACAAAAGTTAATCCTTCTAACTTGACTTTTAAAATCAACTAAACACATGTTCTATATCTATATGATATGCTAACTTAATGATTTAAAACCTGGAAACACGAAAAACACCGTAAAACCGGATTTACGCCGTCGTAGTAACACCGCGGGCTGTTTTGGGTTAGTTAATTAAAAACTATGATAAACTTTGATTTTAAAGTTGTTATTCTGAGAAAATGATTTTTATTATGAACATGAAACTATATCCAAAAATTATGATTAAACTCAAAGTGGAAGTATGTTTTCTAAAATGGTCATCTAGACGTCGTTCTTTCGACTGAAATGACTACCTTTACAAAAACGACTTGTAACTAATTTTTCCGACTATAAACCTATACTTTTCTGTTTAGATTCATAAAATAGAGTTCAATATGAAACCATAGCAATTTGATTCACTCAAAACGGATTTAAAATGAAGAAGTTATGGGTAAAACAAGATTGGATAATTTTTCTCATTTTAGCTACGTGAAAATTGGTAACAAATCTATTCCAACCATAACTTAATCAACTTGTATTGTATATTATGTAATCTTGAGATACCATAGACACGTATACAATGTTTCGACCTATCATTTCGACACATCTATATATATTTCGGAACAACCATAGACACTCTATATGTGAATGTTGGAGTTAGCTATACAGGGTTGAGGTTGATTCCAAAATATATATAGTTTGAGTTGTGATCAATACTGAGATACGTATACACTGGGTCGTGGATTGATTCAAGATAATATTTATCGATTTATTTCTGTACATCTAACTGTGGACAACTAGTTGTAGGTTACTAACGAGGACAGCTGACTTAATAAACTTAAAACATCAAAATATATTAAAAGTGTTGTAAATATATTTTGAACATACTTTGATATATATGTATATATTGTTATAGGTTCGTGAATCAACCAGTGGCCAAGTCTTACTTCCCGACGAAGTAAAAATCTGTGAAAGTGAGTTATAGTCCCACTTTTAAAATCTAATATTTTTGGGATGAGAATACATGCAGGTTTTATAAATGATTTACAAAATAGACACAAGTACGTGAAACTACATTCTATGGTTGAATTATCGAAATCGAATATGCCCCTTTTTATTAAGTCTGGTAATCTAAGAATTAGGGAACAGACACCCTAATTGACGCGAATCCTAAAGATAGATCTATTGGGCCTAACAAACCCCATCCAAAGTACCGGATGCTTTAGTACTTCGAAATTTATATCATATCCGAAGGGTGTCCCGGAATGATGGGGATATTCTTATATATGCATCTTGTTAATGTCGGTTACCAGGTGTTCACCATATGAATGATTTTTATCTCTATGTATGGGATGTGTATTGAAATATGAAATCTTGTGGTCTATTGTTACGATTTGATATATATAGGTTAAACCTATAACTCACCAACATTTTTGCTGACGTTTAAAGCATGTTTATTCTCAGGTGAATATTAAGAGCTTCCGCTGTTGCATACTAAAATAAGGACAAGATTTGGAAGTCCATGTTTGTATGATATTGTGTAAAAACTGCATTCAAGAAACTGATTTCGATGTAACATATTTGTATTGTAAACCATTATGTAATGGTCGTGTGTAAACAGGATATTTTAGATTATCATTATTTGATAATCTACGTAAAGCTTTTTAAACCTTTATTTATGAAATAAAGGCTATGGTTTGTTTTAAAAATGAATGCAGTCTTTGAAAAACGTCTCATATAGAGGTCAAAACCTCGCAACGAAATCAATTAATATGGAACGTTTTTAATCAATAAGAACGGGACATTTCAGTTGGTATCAGAGCGTTGGTCTTAGAGAACCAGAATTTTTCATTAGTGTGTCTTATCGAGTTTGTTAGGATGCATTAGTGAGTCTGGACTTCGACCGTGTTTACTTGAAAAATGATTGCTTAACAAATTTTGTTGGAAACTATATATTTTTAACATGTGAATATTATGTGATATATTAATCTCTTAACGCGTTTGATATTATGTGATAGATGTCTACCTCTAGAACAAGTCCCATTGACTCACCTAATAATAATGAAGAGTCAAATGTAAATTGGAATGATTCGTGGACTGATTCACAAGTTCCCGAAGAGGAACCGGAAGAAGAGTCGGAACCGGAAGAAGAGTCGGAACCGGAAGAAGAATCGGAACCGGAAGAAGAATCGGAACCGGATGAAGAAATAGAACCGGTGGGGGAAATAATAAAACGGTTAAGTAAAAGAAAATCCTCAACCAACCGACCAAGGTTAATTATGGTCAATGGTGTTTCCGCCAAGGAAGCAAAATATTGGGAGGATTACCAATTCTCCGATGAATCGGATTCCGACGAGAATTCCGATGATGTTATAGAAATTACCCCAACTGAATTTAAAAAGGCAAAAGAAAATAATAAGGGAAAGGGCATAAAAATAGAGAAATCTAATTCCAACCCCGATGAACTTTATATGTATCGTCAACGCCCGAAGTCCTTAAGTTGTAACAATGACCCGGGAACCTCTAAACCACCAGGTTTTTCTAAACCAATGTGGACAACGACGGCTCGTATTAGGGGAACATCATATATCCCTAGAAACTTGGCAAAACGAACCAAAACCGAAGAAGAAGAAATGAGCGAGTCGGAATAAGATAGTTGTATTCGTGTGGTGTAATATATGTAATATAGTGTTCTTATGCTTTATGATATATGTAAAAATTGCTTGTATTAATAAGTATTTTTTTATGAATCTAACTCTTGTCTATTTTACAGTTTAAAAACACAAAATGGATAGACAACCCAATATTTTAAGAGACCTACCCGGAGACATGATTGATGAAATCTTGTCTAGAGTCGGCCAGAATTCCTCGGCACAACTATTTAAGGCGAGATCAGTTTGTAAGACATTCGAAGAACGTTCCAAGAATGTCTTGGTTTATAAGAGACTTTCGTTTGAAAGATGGGGGATATCACATTGGGAAACCCATAAGTTACGATGTGTTTACTTTGACGCATATATTGCGGGGAACCCAAATGCTATTTTACGCAACGGGTTAAGAAATTATTTTGACTCAATATATCCGAATATTGGACTTCGTGATTTAGAAAAAGCGGCTAACATGCAACATAAAGAAGCATGTTATGCTTACGGATTAGTAATGTTCGCTTCTCACCAAAGTGAGAACAAGAACATCGGGCTACAACTATTAAACAAAACGTTTCCACAAGTGACGGAGTCGGTAATTGGGGTAAGAAATGAGGTTTTTAGATTATTACGGGACTGTTGGACATTACGTAACCCTCGTCCCTTTGACAACGTTACAACACGCTGTCTTATCAACGGCCATAACAGTTATGTTGCACAAGACCAAGGATGGGAAGTAGTCCTAGTAAAACCAGAATGCATGACTTGTTTCTGGACGTATGAATTACGTGTCTTTATTGCCTTTGCTGAACGACTTGTGTACTAGCTAGAATTATCTTCACAACTATCTTGTATCAAAGTTATTGTGTGCTATATTTCATGCTTTATGTAAAATAAGCGGTATTGTAAGTTTGTAAAATATTGTATAAAAGTTTGAACGCGAAATATTATTATAATCAGTTTTTCATATAGAATTGTAGTAGTTGAATTGTATATTAGCTACTAAGTATGAACTTAACGGGTAGGTACTACCCGAATTTAAACTTATAAAACGCTAATATGAAGAAAAAGCTTTTATAAATGAGTTCATATTATGCTACGAAATACTATTAACTACTCTTAATATTCTGTATGATTAACTTGTTCCATTTAACTATTTTGAAGGAAATGGCACCGACTACTCGACACACCGTGAATATGAATGAAGAGGAATTCCGTACTTTTCTAGCTTCAAACATAGCCGCAGTACAGGCTGCGCTACATACCAACAATAACCTTGGATCTAGCAGTACAGGAAATCGTGTAGGATGCACCTACAAAGAATTCACTGCCTGCAAACCTTTGGAATTTGATGGAACCGAAGGACCGATCGGATTGAAACGGTGGACCGAGAAGGTCGAATCGGTGTTTGCCATAAGTAAGTGTACTGAAGAGGACAAAGTAAAGTACGCTACGCATACCTTCACAGGTTCTGCGTTAACATGGTGGAATACCTATCTAGAGCAAGTGGGACAAGACGATGCGTACGCACTACCGTGGTCAGCATTCAAGCACTTGATGAACGAGAAGTACCGTCCCAGAACCGAGGTCAATAAGCTCAAGACAGAACTTAGAGGGTTACGAACCCAAGGATTTGATATTACCACATACGAAAGACGATTCACAGAATTGTGGCTATTGTGTCCGGGAGCATTCGAAGATGAGGAAGAGAAGATCGACGCGTTTGTGAAAGGATTACCGGAAAGAATTCAAGAAGATATAAGTTCACACGAGCCCGCCTCCATACAACAGGCATGTAGAATGGCTCACAAACTCGTGAACCAGATTGAAGAAAGAATTAAAGAACAGACTGCTGAAGAGGCCAATGTGAAGCAAGTCAAAAGAAAGTGGGAGGAAAACGGTGATAAGAATCACCAATACAACAACAATAGCAATTACAACAATAATCGCACCAATTTTCCCAACAATCGCAACATCAATCGCAACTACAACAAACGGCCCAACAACAACAACAACAACAACAGCAACTACAACAATCATCCCAACAACAATAATAACCGCAACAACAACAACAATCAGAAGCAGCTATGCCAAAGGTGTGAAAAGAATCACTCGGGGTTCTGCACCAAATTTTGCAACAAGTGTAAAAGAAATGGTCATAGCGCGGCGAAATGTGAGGTCTACGGACCAGGGGTTAATAGAACGAAAGGAACAAATGGTGTCGGAACGAGTAATGGCGGAGCAAGTAGTGTCGGAGCAAGTTATGCCAATGTAGTTTGTTATAAATGTGGAAAACCGGGCCACATTATTAGAAATTGCCCGAACCAGGAGAACACGAATGGACAAGGCCGTGGAAGAGTTTTCAATATTAATGCGGCAGAGGCACAGGAAGACCCGGAGCTTGTTACGGGTACGTTTCTTATTGACAATAAATCTGCTTACGTTTTATTTGATTCGGGTGCGGATAGAAGCTATATGAGTAGAGATTTTTGTGCTAAATTAAGTTGTCCATTGACGCCTTTGGATAGTAAATTTTTACTCGAATTAGCAAATGGTAAATTAATTTCAGCAGATAATATATGTCGGAATCGAGAAATTAAACTGGTTAGCGAAACATTTAAGATTGATTTGATACCAGTAGAGTTAGGGAGTTTTGATGTGATAATCGGTATGGACTGGTTGAAAGAAGTGAAAGCGGAGATCGTTTGTTACAAAAATGCAATTCGCATTATACGAGAAAAAGGAAAACCCTTAATGGTGTACGGAGAAAAGGGCAACACGAAGCTACATCTTATTAGTAATTTGAAGGCACAAAAACTAATAAGAAAAGGTTGCTATGCTGTTCTAGCACACGTCGAGAAAGTACAAACTGAAGAAAAGAGCATCAATGATGTTCCCGTCGCAAAAGAATTTCCTGATGTATTTCCGAAAGAATTACCGGGATTACCCCCACATCGATCCGTTGAATTTCAAATAGATCTTGTACCAGGAGCTGCACCAATAGCTCGTGCTCCTTACAGACTCGCACCCAGCGAGATGAAAGAACTACAAAGCCAATTACAAGAACTTTTAGAGCGTGGTTTCATTCGACCAAGCACATCACCGTGGGGAGCTCCTGTTTTGTTTGTCAAGAAGAAAGATGGTACATTCAGGTTGTGTATCGACTACCGAGAGTTGAACAAACTTACCATCAAGAACCGCTACCCACTACCGAGAATCGATGACTTATTTGATCAACTACAAGGCTCGTCTGTTTATTCAAAGATTGACTTACGTTCCGGGTATCATCAAATGCGGGTGAAAGAAGATGATATTCCAAAGACTGCTTTCAGAACACGTTACGGTCATTACGAGTTTATGGTCATGCCGTTTGGTTTAACTAATGCACCAGCTGTGTTCATGGACCTTATGAACCGAGTGTGTGGACCATACCTTGACAAGTTTGTCATTGTTTTCATTGATGACATACTTATTTACTCAAAGAATGACCAAGAACACGGTGAACATTTGAGAAAGGTGTTAGAAGTATTGAGGAAGGAAGAATTGTACGCTAAGTTTTCAAAGTGTGCATTTTGGTTGGAAGAAGTTCAATTCCTCGGTCACATAGTGAACAAAGAAGGTATTAAGGTGGATCCGGCAAAGATAGAAACTGTTGAAAAGTGGGAAACCCCGAAAACTCCGAAACACATACGCCAGTTTTTAGGACTAGCTGGTTACTACAGAAGGTTCATCCAAGACTTTTCCAGAATAGCAAAACCCTTGACTGCATTAACGCATAAAGGGAAGAAATTTGAATGGAATGATGAACAAGAGAAAGCGTTTCAGTTATTGAAGAAAAAGCTAACTACGGCACCTATATTGTCATTGCCTGAAGGGAATGATGATTTTGTGATTTATTGTGATGCATCAAAGCAAGGTCTCGGTTGTGTATTAATGCAACGAACGAAGGTGATTGCTTATGCGTCTAGACAATTGAAGATTCACGAACAAAATTATACGACGCATGATTTGGAATTAGGCGCGGTTGTTTTTGCATTAAAGACTTGGAGGCACTACTTATATGGGGTCAAAAGTATTATATATACCGACCACAAAAGTCTTCAACACATATTTAATCAGAAACAACTGAATATGAGGCAGCGTAGGTGGATTGAATTATTGAATGATTACGACTTTGAGATTCGTTACCACCCGGGGAAGGCAAATGTGGTAGCCGATGCCTTGAGCAGAAAGGACAGAGAACCCATTCGAGTAAAATCTATGAATATAATGATTCATAATAACATTACTACTCAAATAAAGGAGGCGCAACAAGGAGTTTTAAAAGAGGGAAATTTAAAGGATGAAATACCCAAAGGATCGGAGAAGCATCTTAATATTCGGGAAGACGAAACCCGGTATAGGGCTGAAAGGATTTGGGTACCAAAATTTGGAGATATGAGAGAAATGGTACTTAGAGAAGCTCATAAAACCAGATACTCAATACATCCTGGAACGGGGAAGATGTACAAGGATCTCAAGAAACATTTTTGGTGGCCGGGTATGAAAGCCGATGTTGCTAAATACGTAGGAGAATGTTTGACGTGTTCTAAGGTCAAAGCTGAGCATCAGAAACCATCAGGTCTACTTCAACAACCCGAAATCCCGGAATGGAAATGGGAAAACATTACCATGGATTTCATCACTAAATTGCCAAGGACTGCAAGTGGTTTTGATACTATTTGGGTAATAGTTGATCGTCTCACCAAATCAGCACACTTCCTGCCAATAAGAGAAGATGACAAGATGGAGAAGTTAGCACGACTGTATTTGAAGGAAGTCATCTCCAGACATGGAATACCAATCTCTATTATCTCTGATAGGGATGGCAGATTTATTTCAAGATTCTGGCAGACATTACAGCAAGCATTAGGAACTCGTCTAGACATGAGTACTGCCTATCATCCACAAACTGATGGGCAGAGCGAAAGGACGATACAAACGCTTGAAGACATGCTACGAGCATGTGTTATTGATTTCGGAAACAGTTGGGATCGACATCTACCATTAGCAGAATTTTCTTACAACAACAGCTACCATTCAAGCATTGAGATGGCGCCGTTTGAAGCACTTTATGGTAGAAAGTGTAGGTCTCCGATTTGTTGGAGTGAAGTGGGGGATAGACAGATTACGGGTCCGGAGATTATACAAGAAACTACCGAGAAGATCATCCAAATTCAACAACGGTTGAAAACTGCCCAAAGTCGACAAAAGAGCTACGCTGACATTAAAAGAAAAGATATAGAATTTGAAATTGGAGAGATGGTCATGCTTAAAGTTGCACCTTGGAAAGGCGTTGTTCGATTTGGTAAACGAGGGAAATTAAATCCAAGGTATATTGGACCATTCAAGATTATTGATCGTATCGGACCAGTAGCTTACCGACTAGAGTTACCTCAACAACTCGCGGCTGTACATAACACTTTCCACGTCTCGAATTTAAAGAAATGTTTTGCTAAAGAAGATCTCACTATTCCGTTAGATGAAATCCAAATCAACGAAAAACTTCAATTCATCGAAGAACCCGTCGAAATAATGGATCGTGAGGTTAAAAGACTTAAGCAAAACAAGATACCAATTGTTAAGGTTCGATGGAATGCTCGTAGAGGACCCGAGTTCACCTGGGAGCGTGAAGATCAGATGAAGAAGAAATACCCGCATCTATTTCCAGAAGATTCGTCAACACCTTCAACAGCTTAAAATTTCGGGACGAAATTTATTTAACGGGTAGGTACTGTAGTGACCCGAACTTTTCCATGTTTATATATATTAATTGATATTGATATTTACATGATTAAATGTTTCCAATATGTTAAGCAATCAAACTTGTTAAGACTTGATTAATTGAAATATGTTTCATATAGACAATTGACCACCCAAGTTGACCGGTGATTCACGAACGTTAAAACTTGTAAAAACTATATGATGACATATATATGGATATATATATAGTTAACATGATACTATGGTAAGTAAACATATCATTAAGTATATTAACAATGAACTACATATGTAAAAACAAGACTACTAACTTAATGATCTTTAAACGAGACATATATGTAACGATTATCGTTGTAAAGACATTTAATGTATATATATCATATTAAGAGATATTCATACATGATAATATCATGATAATATAATAATTTAAAATCTCATTTGATATTATAAACATTGGGTTAACAACATTTAACAAGATCGTTAACCTAAAGGTTTCAAAACAACACTTACATGTAACGACTAACGATGACTTAACGACTCAGTTAAAATGTATATACATGTAGTGTTTTAATATGTATTTATACACTTTTGAAAGACTTCAATACACTTATCAAAATACTTCTACTTAACAAAAATGCTTACAATTACATCCTCGTTCAGTTTCATCAACAATTCTACTCGTATGCACCCGTATTCGTACTCGTAAAATACACAGCTTTTAGATGTATGTACTATTGGTATATACACTCCAATGATCAGCTCTTAGCAGCCCATGTGAGTTACCTAACACATGTGGGAACCATCATTTGGCAACTAGCATGAAATATCTCATAAAATTACAAAAATATGAGTAATCATTCATGACTTATTTACATGTAAACAAAATTACATATCCTTTATATCTAATCCATACACCAACGACCAAAAACACCTACAAACACTTTCATTCTTCAATTTTCTTCATCTAATTGATCTCTCTCAAGTTCTATCTTCAAGTTCTAAGTGTTCTTCATAAATTCCAAAAGTTCTAGTTTCATAAAATCAAGAATACTTTCAAGTTTGCTAGCTCACTTCCAATCTTGTAAGGTGATCATCCAACCTCAAGAAATCTTTGTTTCTTACAGTAGGTTATCATTCTAATACAAGGTAATAATCATATTCAAACTTTGGTTCAATTTCTATAACTATAACAATCTTATTTCAAGTGATGATCTTACTTGAACTTGTTTTCGTGTCATGATTCTGCTTCAAGAACTTCGAGCCATCCAAGGATCCATTGAAGCTAGATCCATTTTTCTCTTTTCCAGTAGGTTTATCCAAGGAACTTAAGGTAGTAATGATGTTCATAACATCATTCGATTCATACATATAAAGCTATCTTATTCGAAGGTTTAAACTTGTAATCACTAGAACATAGTTTAGTTAATTCTAAACTTGTTCGCAAACAAAAGTTAATCCTTCTAACTTGACTTTTAAAATCAACTAAACACATGTTCTATATCTATATGATATGCTAACTTAATGATTTAAAACCTGGAAACACGAAAAACACCGTAAAACCGGATTTACGCCGTCGTAGTAACACCGCGGGCTGTTTTGGGTTAGTTAATTAAAAACTATGATAAACTTTGATTTTAAAGTTGTTATTCTGAGAAAATGATTTTTATTATGAACATGAAACTATATCCAAAAATTATGATTAAACTCAAAGTGGAAGTATGTTTTCTAAAATGGTCATCTAGACGTCGTTCTTTCGACTGAAATGACTACCTTTACAAAAACGACTTGTAACTTATTTTTCCGACTATAAACCTATACTTTTCTGTTTAGATTCATAAAATAGAGTTCAATATGAAACCATAGCAATTTGATTCACTCAAAACGGATTTAAAATGAAGAAGTTATGGGTAAAACAAGATTGGATAATTTTTCTCATTTTAGCTACGTGAAAATTGGTAACAAATCTATTCCAACCATAACTTAATCAACTTGTATTGTATATTATGTAATCTTGAGATACCATAGACACGTATACAATGTTTCGACCTATCATTTCGACACATCTATATATATTTCGGAACAACCATAGACACTCTATATGTGAATGTTGGAGTTAGCTATACAGGGTTGAGGTTGATTCCAAAATATATATAGTTTGAGTTGTGATCAATACTGAGATACGTATACACTGGGTCGTGGATTGATTCAAGATAATATTTATCGATTTATTTCTGTACATCTAACTGTAGACAACTAGTTGTAGGTTACTAACGAGGACAGCTGACTTAATAAACTTAAAACATCAAAATATATTAAAAGTGTTGTAAATATATTTTGAACATACTTTGATATATATGTATATATTGTTATAGGTTCGTGAATCAACCAGTGGCCAAGTCTTACTTCCCGACAAAGTAAAAATCTGTGAAAGTGAGTTATAGTCCCACTTTTAAAATCTAATATTTTTGGGATGAGAATACATGCAGGTTTTATAAATGATTTACAAAATAGACACAAGTACGTGAAACTACATTCTATGGTTGAATTATCGAAATCGAATATGCCCCTTTTTATTAAGTCTGGTAATCTAAGAATTAGGGAACAGACACCCTAATTGACGCGAATCCTAAAGATAGATCTATTGGGCCTAACAAACCCCATCCAAAGTACCGGATGCTTTAGTACTTCGAAATTTATATCATATCCGAAGGGTGTCCCGGAATGATGGGGATATTCTTATATATGCATCTTGTTAATGTCGGTTACCAGGTGTTCACCATATGAATGATTTTTATCTCTATGTATGGGATGTGTATTGAAATATGAAATCTTGTGGTCTATTGTTACGATTTGATATATATAGGTTAAACCTATAACTCACCAACATTTTTGTTGACGTTTAAAGCATGTTTATTCTCAGGTGAATATTAAGAGCTTCCGCTGTTGCATACTAAAATAAGGACAAGATTTGGAAGTCCATGTTTGTATGATATTGTGTAAAAACTGCATTCAAGAAACTGATTTCGATGTAACATATTTGTATTGTAAACCATTATGTAATGGTCGTGTGTAAACAGGATATTTTAGATTATCATTATTTGATAATCTACGTAAAGCTTTTTAAACCTTTATTTATGAAATAAAGGCTATGGTTTGTTTTAAAAATGAATGCAGTCTTTGAAAAACGTCTCATATAGAGGTCAAAACCTCGCAACGAAATCAATTAATATGGAACGTTTTTAATCAATAAGAACGGGACATTTCATTAGTGCCGGCAGCAATATATATATAGACCACAAGATTTCGTATATAAACAGTTTAATAAAAATATTCTAAGTGGTTGAGCACTTGGTAACCATACTTAACAATTAATCACGTCGCATATTCCCTTTAATATGAAATCTTACTACACTGTACCAAGTGTAGTCACGAAACGAAGTACTGTGCAACCGTTGAATACTGGTCGTCCAGTCCGGTTGGGGTTGTCAAGCCCGATAGATCTATCAACAGGATTCGCGTTTACAATACCGCTGTAAATATTAGTTACCAAGCTACAGGGAAGTATGCCAGTGGTACAACTCAACGTAGAATATATTTTTCAGTTACTTGTGTCCATAACGTAAAACATAAAATACATGTATTCTCATCCCGAAATATTTAGAGTTTAAAAGTGGGACTATATACTCACTTTCGTCTTGAAGATATATATATTTTGACTTGGTCTCCCGGTTGATATCACGAACCTATCCATATATAGTTTATCAATATATTTCTATTTTAAACAATCGTCACATATATATACTTTTTATACTTTTAATAGTTTTAATAATTTCTTAGTCCGTAGTTAGCAGTCCGATGTTAGTAATTCAATTTTAATGGTTCATTTTTAGGTGTTTAATAAACCCCCAATGAAATAAATAAAAACCCCCATCGTATATGTATTGGTCGAGATTAATCTTGACCCACGGTACCGGTGTTGTCAAATGACGTGTTGCGTACATAAAGTACCGGTGTTGTCAAATGACGTGTTGCGTACAATCATGGGATCTTATGATTAATCTTCTCGTATTGTTTACGGGTGATCCTGAACCATATAAAATTAAATTATGAGTACATATATATAAAATATCATGTTATTTTAAAAAGATGTGATTTATTTAATTTTCTCCAATTATTTTCGTAGCTAAACTAGTCTTAGATATCCGATCTCGTTTTGGTCATAGTTTCTTCGTTACAACTCCGTTTTCGTTGATTCAACTTGCCACTTCCTTGGATCGAGTCCCTCTTTAAGACTATGAACTGTAAATACCTTAGTTTGTATTCGAAATCACAGGTCATAGGTCAAACTTTAGTGAAACTTATGAAGTTAATCATTTTCCATCATGTAAACAACCTTAAATGATTATTTTTCTAAAAATACTTATACTTTGAGTTAAATCATGAAATTTTTATGTGTTATCATATTTATAGTAAAAATCATTTTTCCAGAAAATAAACCTCCAATTCAAAGTTTAAGATGGTTTTTAATTATCCAACCCAAAACAGCCCCCGGTTGCACTCCGATGTCGTAAATTCAGTTTTTAAGGTGTTCTTTGAAAAACCAAGTTATACCTTGTTAAATTAGCATATATTTAAGATATATTACAGGTCTTGAAGTATTTTAAAAGTTAAGTTAGAAGGATCTATTTAGTTTGCAAACAAGTTTGAAAACTTTCAAACTATGTTCTTGTTGTTAAACTTTTATACCACAAAATAAGATAGCTATATATATATGAATCGAATAAGGTTATGAACATAGTTACTACCTCAAGTTCCTTGGACAAGGTTGCTGTAAAAGAGGAGTAAGAACCTAGAACCAAAAGGGTGATGGAAGTGGATGAAAGATTGGAAGTAAGTTGGTGTTCTTGGAAGGATTTCTTGAAGTGTTTTTGTAAGGTTTTCTTATGAGGTTTAAGTGTTGTTTTTGAAGCTAAATGATGGGGAAAATGCTTGGAGATGATCAAGTATGAAGTTAAGAGTATTTTGAGAGAGAAATGGAAGTGTAAGTATGAGAAAATGGGGTGAAGAAATGGTGTGCATGCATAAAAACGTTTTTAGGTTATAAAGGAAAAAAAAAAGATACCTAACTTTGTTTTCTTGCTAAATAATTCATGCTACTTGACAAATGGTTGGTTCCACATGTTTCTTAATCATTTAAGGCTGCTAAGGAGCAGATTTTTATTGGTATATACCAATAGTAAATACATCTAGAAGCTGCGTATGATACGGGTACATATACCCTAGGTATACGTATAGAAATCTTTGAGAAAACGGAACGAGGATTCAAATATAGCTATCTTTTGTAAATATACTTATATTGTTTTATGTATGTAAGCCCTTTAAAAGTGATTAAATACATTACTTATACGATATATGTATAAACATTATAGGTTATAAGTATTTAAGTCAAATAACGTTACGTATGGTTATCGTTTTGAAAACTTAAGTTAGTAGTTTCAAAATATACTTATAACTTATTGTTATTAATACAAAATGAGATATTAAAACATTCTTAGATCATGTTAAATATGTATATATACATATATATACACAAACATATAATTATCATATATTGTATAGTTCGTGATATCATCGGTCAAACTAGACGGTCAAACGTTGTGTAAAACTCTTTTCGAAAACATACGTCTCAACAATTTGGATTGCTTATCATGTTGGTAAGGTTTAATTTATGTAAATATTAATCTTATAAGTATAGAACGATCGAAAAAAAGTGCGGGTCGTTACAAATATCCTTTTTAAACAAGATATCAATAATTAATATCTTTATTATCAGTATTGTTATTATGAATAAAAAAATATTGACAAATATTCTTGGAAACGTAGTAAATCAATTTGTTTATTTTTAAAAATATATATATATATATATAAATCCTTAAAATAAATGATTTTTTTAATAAAATAAATAAATAAATTACTTTTTAATTAAAAATCATAATGGAAAACTACTTTTATTATTTTATTTTGTGCATTATCCCATGACGTAAAATTTAATACTTTTGAATTTTAAAATTCCATTAAAAATTAAAATATTTTTTTTTCTTTTAATTATTTTATTCTTTTTACCTAATTTTTTCAAGTATAAATACCCCTTATTTCTCATTCAAACTCACACCAAAATTTCTCTCATTCTCTCTTTGAAGAATTACTACTAGTAAGTATTCTTTTCTTACTTTTTACTTTTTACTTTTTACTTTTTACTTTTTACTATTTACTTCGGTTTATTATTTTTTTACCGAAATATGTAATTAATGTTATAAATTATATGCAATTAAAATTAAAATAAATAACATGTTATAATTAGTAATATATGTTACTAAAAATTATAAAAGTATTTTTATGAATTAATATATAGGAGTTATAATTAAAATCGAATTAATGAATATATATGTATATACGCACCTAACGTGAAGGTTATAATTAAAGATAGCGTACAAAGACTACAAACATCACCGCTACTTGTGTCCTAGGGTGATCCTTGTTAAGAGATCCTGGGCCGCTCGGTAACAATAGATCATTCGAGTGACTTGCATATTAGCGACGAAGTTTGGGCGAGATTGTACAACATCTTTGTTAAGAATTATAACCCGAACATTCTTAAACTAGAAGCTTACTATAAGTGGAAGTTTTTCATAAATAGTAGGTTTCTAAAAATAGAAACTTTTGAGAAATAGGAACTTTTCTCGAAAACTGTCACTGTCAATATAGTTGCTATATTAATAAACATACTTTATGTCAAGTTAGACATTAACTAATCAAACGTTATACCTCAAGGTTGATATCCAGATCACTTACTTGCTTTACTTTCCTTCTTGCGTGGAATACTTCAACTGCTATTTAATGTGAGTTTCATATGATCTCTTTTACTCTTTACATTTTTGGGCTGAGAATACATGCGCAACTTTTATAACTGTTTTACACGTATCAACTATTAAACTGCGATATGTTGGGCTATGACCAGCAAGTCCCTAACCGACAAGTATAAACGATAACTTGTTACGGGGCAAACTTGAAAGTCTAGTCTAAATACAAGTACCAACTATTAAACTGTGATATGTTGGGCTATGACCAGCAAGTCCCCAACCGACAAGTATAAACGATAACTTGTTACGGGGCAAACTTGAAAGTCTAGTCAAAATATCAGTACCAACTATTAAGACTATGCTATACCCGGCTATGTCCGACTAAGTCTCTACAGTGATATTTTTAATTGCTGCGGCATTCTTAATTATTGGGGATAGGCCTATCGGGAGTAACGTCCCCGATACATTTGACTAAGTCTTTGTATTACTTGATAATGAAATTAAATGACAAGGACAGAACAACTTGTCACGGAGCAAACAACGTTTAGTCTAAATATCACGCACTGGCATAACTTTTTGATCCTGTGGGAGATCAACTTGATTGGATCTGAGTGATCTACTTATGAAAACAAATCTTGTGGTCTAACACTATTACTGAAATCATTATTTATGACAAACCTATGAACTCACTCAACCTCGTGTTGACTTTTTAAGCATGTTTATTCTCAGGTACTTAAATATTGCTTCCGCTGTATATCTACTGCTTTGATGATGATTGCTTGCTATGCTTGGAGTCTTCATTACATATTATATCAATTAAAGACATATTTATCTTCCGCTGCAAAACTCAACAAAACGTCTCATGTAGAGTCGTTCTCGTTTATACAACTGTGATTTGATATAATTAGTCACAAATACCCCAGGCCCTATTTGGGGGTATGACAGATTGGTATCAGAGCAGGTTGTTGTAGAGAACCAGGATTGCATTTTATGTATGCCTTATATAATTAGGTACCTTAGCAATGTAGGACTACAACTTTCCTTGACCGTAGTGCCTTTACTTGTTGCTTTTAACTGTTAAATGCTACACTATGCTTTAGAAAATTTACTTATCTTAGAATGCCGAGCCAACCTAAGAACTCTGCTCACTTTTCTAAGTATTATCTAATTATGCCACCGCATTTAAATGCGACACCATGATTTCTAAAATTCTTGACATTCCTATGTCATCTATCATGGTTTTGTGTATTACATATATATTACATGAAATATTATCCATGATTTTTGAAACTCCTATAATTGTTACTATTCATACTCAAATGTATATAACTCCCTGTTATATCACGTACCTATATGCCTTATACCTTTATGCATCGGTTTGTGTAATGACCCGTCCTTATCCACCTGGACGAAGTCATCAACATTTGGTCCCATTGCGATGATCGACTCCAAGTAATGTCCTTAAAATGAGCAAATGCACAGCGGAAGACTTAATTCGTACCTGAGAATAAACATGCTTAAAAGTGTCAACCAAAAGGTTGGTGAGTTCATAGGTTTATCATAACAATCATTTCAATATATTAATAGACCACAAGATTTCATAATCATAAACATAATACACTCGCAAGTGTATGTAAAGCATTCTAAGTGGTTGAGCACTTGGTAACCATACTTAACATTTAATCAACGTCGCATATTCCCTTTATTATGAAATCTCACTACACCGTACCAAGTGTAGTCACGAAATGAAGTACTGTGCAACCGTTGAATACTGGTCGTCCAGTCCGGTTGGGGTTGTCAGGCCCGATAGATCTATCAACAGGATTCGCGTTTACAATACCACATGTAAATAGTAGTTACCAAGCTACAGGGAAGTATGCCAGTGGTACAACTCAACGTAGAATATATTTTTAAGTACTTGTGTCTATTTCGTAAACATTTATAAAAACAGCGCATGTATTCTCAGCCCAAAAATATATATTGCAAAAGCAATTAAAAAGGGAGCAAATGAAACTCACCATACTGTATTTTGTAGTAAAAATACATATTACGTCATTGAACAAGTATAGGGTTGGCCTCGGATTCACGATCCTATATCAAGTATATATATTAACACATATATTTATAATCGAACAAATTTATATATTATTAGTAATTTAATTGTTATTTTAATTATGTGTTTCATTAATAACCTAATTATTTACATTTATTAGTATTTATTATAAAGGTGTTAATATAGTTATGTTATATGTATTAAATATAGTTTTATAGAACTAATAGTTATTTGATAAAATAATATTGATAATAATAATAAATAAAAAGTTGTTTTATTTTACAATAATAATAATAGTAATATAAAAATAATAATATTTTTTTTTGTCAAAATAATAGTAATGATAATGATAATACTTATAATAATGATAATACTATTAGTAAAAATAATGATATTAATAATAATAATAATAATAATACTAATAAAATCATATCTAATGATAATAATAATAACAATGATAAAAATAATAATAATGATACTTTCGATGATATTTTTAATAATAATTTTAATTATAATGATAACTTTAGTAATAATGTTATTTTTGATAATAATAATAATAATAATAATAATAATAATAATAATAATAATAATAATAATAATAATAATAATAATAATAATAATAATAATAATAATAATAATAATAGAAGTGATCTTAGTATGAAAACTACCTCATTAGGCTTTTCTAAAAAGAAAATGTCACTGACGGGGCTCGAACCCAAGACCTCTCGAATACCCACAAACACCTTAACCAGTCCCTCTGTTCCTGATATTCTACACTATATCACGTTTTAATTTATTTAACCCATATTACTCGTCAGTAACTGTTTCAGCCCAACCTTAATTTAGTTGGGTTTTCGGCCCAACTTCACTTAATCATCCCAATCAATTCACGAGCCCAATAACGCAACTAGTGTACAGCCCAGATTACAAAACTGAATATGGCAGTGTCTTTTCTTCTCTTTTTATTATTATTTTTTTTTATAAACAAGTGGGGTTATAGTTGGTAAATGTCGGCCATAATAGATTTATACAAAAGTAGATACTAGTTCGGTTTTTTTTTAACTGGAACAAACCACTCTCTTCACCATCCACGGTCATCATATTTAACAGGCATCCTCATCATCTTCATTCGTGACTGTAACAGATACATGAAGACAATCGTAATAGGTACACTATGGCAGCGGTGACAGCTTGTTGGTGGTCGAATAGAACATAAACAGTAAGTGAGTGTGTTTGTTTGAAAATAATAGAAACATATAGATGAAAACCGGAGCAATAGTTATAATAACGAGGGTGGTTTACAGATGCGATTTGTTGACTGGAAACATGGAGTAACAGGCAACGTTTTGTGAAGATGGATGGTGGTTTTCTTCAAAATTTAAAACAGTGAAATAGAAACAGGAATTAACAAACGTTTTAAAGGTCGGTGGTGGTAGTGTAAAGGTGGTTTCGTGAAGGAGGTGAGCCAAGGTGGTGGTTAGATGGTCTCGGTTACAAGGTGGTTCTTCGAATAGTAGTCTCAAAACCAAAGTGGGTTTGGTGTGGTTTCGAGTGGTGATGACCGAAAACGGAAATATGAAATGTTATGGTGGTTCGATGGAGTTGGTGTTTGGAAGGGTGGCGGTTGTTCATAGTGGATAGCTGTAGATCATGGTGGTGGTGATGGAAATGGTTTGTGGTTATGGTAATGGTAGTTAACAGATTTAGATAGTAGCCGATGGTTGTTTTGTGATAGGTTTCCATTTGTATCTTATAATGGTATATATGTCTATCTTTATAGATTGAAGAAAACATAATCATATTGTATGCAGTAGCAAGTGCTTACGGTTTATAGGTGGTGGTGAATGATGGGTGAGGGTAGAAGAAGGTGAGGTGGTTGATTGGTACACTTGAGGTTGTATCGAATAAAAAAAAAAAAAAAAGGAAATCGGTCTGATTACAAATTGAAGAGAGACGTAAAGGAAAATCATTTGGTGAGTTCCTGATCATGATGTCATGGAAAATATATGCATGTATATGTGTAAAGTTTGAAAGAAAATAATGTGGGTGTGGTCACTTGATAAAGTGGGAGTTACATACATCTAAGATGGATATAAATATATGCAAATTGGTGAAAGGAGACAAGTACAATAATAATATGATATTATCACATGTTAATAAAACAAAGAAAACAGTCATTTCTATGATTATATCTTGCCGACATCTTACTTCAAAATTTACTGTGATCCGTTGATAAACAGTTGCGAATGAAAGTGTTCAGAAAAATCCCATATTTTTAAATTAACTATATTTATTTGTTTTGGTCATTATGGTATAAAATTCGATCATTAAATATTAAATAAAAATTAAATTAATTGTTCACTCCCAACCCCAAGTAAAATATAAAAAGTCTTAGAATTTAACAAATAGCTCCTAAATACATTTTTAGTGAGTATAAAATTTATAGAACTCATTTTCGGATCACCGTTTATTTTAAAATCACAGAAGTTCATTTTAACTTGTTTACTATCAATTGAATGACAAATGAGTGCTACTATCCTTTACTAAATAAATTCGAAATCAAATATATATATTCAATGTATTTTTTTATATATCTAGATACATTATAAGTTATAATTAATATCATATATTACTTTATTTTACATAATTACTTCTAATAATTAAATAATATAATTTTTCAAATTATATTTCGAATTAATATATATATCTATATTTTTAAATATATATATCTATTTACAAATAGTTGTTCGTGAATCGTCGAAATTGGTCGAAGGTCAATTGAATATATTAAATAGTTCAAAATTTTTGAGACTCAGTCGAACAGACTTTGATTATCGTGTCGGAATTATAATAAGATTAAGTTTAAATTTGGTCGAAATTTTCCGGGTCGTTACAGTACCCACCCGTTAAAGAAATTTCGTCCCCGAAATTTGATCGAGGTCGTCATGGTTGACAATAAATATGTTTTCATGACGAATATGTGTTGATAAAAAAAAAGTTTTATCATCATTGAGTGATATAAATAAAACGATTCAATTATGTGAAGCATACGAATGAAGCTGTCACAAAAGATTGAGATAGAGATTTAACTTTTGACGTAGTCACAGTGAATTTCCGGAATTAAAGGGATTTAAAAGAAAATCTTGAAATCTATAGGATTTGATTCTTCGGGATTTATGGAAGATTAGGATCTCTTTAATTTATTGCGATTATCTGTCTTGATTGCTTTGTCTGGTATCTTCTCTATAAATGAACTTCTTTCGTTCCATTATTTTCACCACTCCAATTCTTTCTTTCTCGATCCATACTTTCAAACGATTGTGAAAATGCTTAATCCAGTTCTAATTCTTGTCCTCATCCTTACTATCGCAACATTCATTCTCCTTTTCCAACTTCCACCAGAGGAATCTACTTTCTTCTACTTCACCTTTGGGGTTTTAATGTTTTTAATTCTCCCGTGTCTTTACGTTATGATACGTATTGATATACATGGTTTGTAATTTATGTGTTGTTATCGGGCTTTATATTCTCCCTTATATTTTGAAGCTCTATGCTTCTGTTTTCTCTTCCCGACTTCAAGTCAAGCGAATAATGGTCCAGAATTCGTAGATATAGAATTTCGAATGATTATAATGTTCTAAGTAGGAAGGAATGTGATAGCATAATTTGATTTTCAAATTTATCAAAATTACTGAGGATAGAACTATCAAGAATATATTCTTCTTGATATGTTCGGAGGTTATGTAGAATGAAAGAGTTATGTAACATGACACATGATGATGGTACTGAGAATCATCGCGTTTCATTAGAAACTCAGCATGACTTACTGTAATATAATCACGTTGGCCAAATGTCATTATATTATACTAACTCATGCTCAAATTCTTAACACTTCTCCAGAATTCATTCATAATTTATACAGAAGTTTCCAATATAATGAAATACAGAAAGCACGAAGAGGTATATAATTTCGGACATGAATATTTATGAAAATATCCTCAGGAATATCGAAGGTATATATGATGATATTTTGGAATTTCTAAGTTCGAAGATTGATGGAAAAGATTTTCCGCAAGATTTTAACATAAGTACGGAGTGAGATATTCGTTGAAGGTTTCATCGGATCCAGAATAACCTGGATTCTTTGAATATAGGGTATGGTCTTTGTGTTTGTCCTTGGTCTCCTTCATGGTTTGCTCAATCCGTTTTTCAGTACCAAATTTTCTATCGAGCGTTCCCAACACTCCCTTCTTTATCATCAAACTTTTAACCGTTTAAACCATCTACAATTTTGCTGTTTCCTCTGCATTTAATGCTACGATATCTGAATCATCGGTTATCAATTCGAGAGGTTTCAAGAGAATAATGTTGTTAGATGATTAAACGCTGATTGTGATTGTCAAGATACAAAGGATGTTTAAGATGAAATCAAGTTACAAAGGATGAAATCAAGTGGCAAACTTGAAGAATTGTTTAGTTTCATATGTTATAATCAATATTTTAATTCATTTTAATTGTCCAAAGTTAGCAGTCCAATAGTCCAATTGTCCAATAGTCCAATATATTCATATATAATTTAATATTCGAATTAATTAATACGTATTGTGACCCGTGTACCGGTCTCAGTATTGATCACAACTCAAACCATATATATATTTTGGAATCAACCTCAACCCTGTATAGCCAACTCCAACATTCACATATAAAGTGTCTATGGTTGTTTCGAAATATATATATAGATGGGTCGATATGATAGGTCGAAACCTTGTATACGTGCCCCGTTTTAAAGTGCGAAAAATTAAATAACATAAATTAAATGACGATAAATAAAATTGCGAGAATGTAAATTGCGAGAATGTAAATTGCGATAATTAAATTGCGGTAAATAAAATGTAACCAGTTAGCTAGGAACAGTTAGCGTGGATTCTTAACAAAATTCTTTATAATAAATTTGTTTGTTTCTAACAAATTTTATTTTGTCCGATGTTTTCTTCATTATGCCACTTGTTGGATTCTGAGAAGTCAAAATCCAAATATGAAATTGAATGAAAATGGTTATTCTGTGTTGACGGATATGTATATCGGTGAATGTAAGTAAGATAGTAAATGACTGTTGAATCAATTTCGAAAATTGTACAGTGTAACTTATTAATGTAAAATCTAAATATTCCTCGGGTATTACCTACCCGTTAAAATATTTTCACCATTAACAGTTTGTACGAAAGAATTTTTAATTACAATCTCTATGAAAACATATATACATATATATTTTCTTCAGATGTAATCATGGATTTAATGAGTTAATATAATACTAACTCATTTGATTTATGATTGGAACTAGAACACATAATCTCTAAGACTTTAGGGATTACATAATTGCCATGTAGAACGAAGATTATGTTCGAGGTATAGATTATGATGTTGAGGCGTGTGATGCGGATGTTGTTGTTGGTAGTACAGATGTTGATGCTGGTGGTACAGTTGGTGCCGGTAATGCTACTGGTGCTTGTAAGTTGTGCATCATATTCTCCAGATTTATTACTCAAGCGCAAAGCTCGTTGACCTCTTCTGTTATTCCGGGATGATTGACGATTGGAATGAGGGAATGAATAAGGTTTAGAATGTGAAATATTATATGATTGTGACGAGATACCCTGGAAATGAGAGTGAAAATGATGGTTCGTATTGGTTTGCCGGTAAGTGCTTCAGGTTCTTCGCCAAGTGGGCAATTTGGTGGGTGGAAGGGATTACCTTCTTCTTGTCTCCAGTGATTAAATAGATCACGAACCCATCAGATGAATTGGTTAGTTTATTTTGGTGACACTGCATTCGGAGCTTAGGTGAACATCTATGTCGGAATAGCTGTTGGGTTCCGAAGAACTTGAACTAATGACGAGTTCCATTTCGTACTATTGAGTAAGGGATCTTTGATGTGAAATGATTTTCGGATATCGGATGATATTCTAACTATATAGAATATCTATATATATAATACTAAAGATTTCGTAGACTACAGAGGAATTTACGGCATATGTCAGGCAAGTTTACAGTAACAGATACGCTAAGATATGAATTTTGTCTATACACTATCAATGCAGTAAGTGCAATAAGACGTGTCTAGACTTATGAATGATAAGCAGACAATTTTCAACACTAAATGATAAGCAAATCTTTTGACACACAGACACGGTCAAAGTCCAGACTCACTAATGCATCCTAACGACTATCAGTTAGACACACTAATGCAAGACCTGGTTCGCTAAGACCATCGCTCTGATACCACCTGTAATGACCCGTCCTTATCCACCTGGACGAAGTCATCAACATTTGGTCCCATTGCGATGATCGACTCCAAGTAATGTCCTTAAAATGAGCAAATGCACAGCGGAAGACTTAATTCGTACCTGAGAATAAACATGCTTAAAAGTGTCAACCAAAAGGTTGGTGAGTTCATAGGTTTATCATAACAATCATTTCAATATATTAATAGACCACAAGATTTCATAATCATAAACATAATACACTCGCAAGTGTATGTAAAGCATTCTAAGTGGTTGAGCACTTGGTAACCATACTTAACATTTAATCAACGTCGCATATTCCCTTTATTATGAAATCTCACTACACCGTACCAAGTGTAGTCACGAAACGAAGTACTGTGCAACCGTTGAATACTGGTCGTCCAGTCCGGTTGGGGTTGTCAGGCCCGATAGATCTATCAACAGGATTCGCGTTTACAATACCACATGTAAATAGTAGTTACCAAGCTACAGGGAAGTATGCCAGTGGTACAACTCAACGTAGAATATATTTTTAAGTACTTGTGTCTATTTCGTAAACATTTATAAAAACAGCGCATGTATTCTCAGCCCAAAAATATATATTGCAAAAGCAATTAAAAAGGGAGCAAATGAAACTCACCATACTGTATTTTGTAGTAAAAATACATATTACGTCATTGAACAAGTATAGGGTTGGCCTCGGATTCACGATCCTATATCAAGTATATATATTAACACATATATTTATAATCGAACAAATTTATATATTATTAGTAATTTAATTGTTATTTTAATTATGTGTTTCATTAATAACCTAATTATTTACATTTATTAGTATTTATTATAAAGGTGTTAATATAGTTATGTTATATGTATTAAATATAGTTTTATAGAACTAATAGTTATTTGATAAAATAATATTGATAATAATAATAAATAAAAAGTTGTTTTATTTTACAATAATAATAATAGTAATATAAAAATAATAATATTTTTTTTTTGTCAAAATAATAGTAATGATAATGATAATACTTATAATAATGATAATACTATTAGTAAAAATAATGATATTAATAATAATAATAATAATAATAATAATACTAATAAAATCATATCTAATGATAATAATAATAACAATGATAAAAATAATAATAATGATACTTTCGATGATATTTTTAATAATAATTTTAATTATAATGATAACTTTAGTAATAATGTTATTTTTGATAATAATAATAATAATAATAATAATAATAATAATAATAATAATAATAATAATAATAATAATAATAATAATAATAATAATAATAATAATAATAATAATAATAATAATAATAATAATAATAATAGAAGTGATCTTAGTATGAAAACTACCTCATTAGGCTTTTCTAAAAAGAAAATGTCACTGACGGGGCTCGAACCCAAGACCTCTCGAATACCCACAAACACCTTAACCAGTCCCTCTGTTCCTGATATTCTACACTATATCACGTTTTAATTTATTTAACCCATATTACTCGTCAGTAACTGTTTCAGCCCAACCTTAATTTAGTTGGGTTTTCGGCCCAACTTCACTTAATCATCTCAATCAATTCACGAGCCCAATAACGCAACTAGTGTACAGCCCAGATTACAAAACTGAATATGGCAGTGTCTTTTCTTCTCTTTTTATTATTATTTTTTTTTATAAACAAGTGGGGTTATAGTTGGTAAATGTCGGCCATAATAGATTTATACAAAAGTAGATACTAGTTCGGTTTTTTTTTTAACTGGAACAAACCACTCTCTTCACCATCCACGGTCATCATATTTAACAGGCATCCTCATCATCTTCATTCGTGACTGTAACAGATACATGAAGACAATCGTAATAGGTACACTATGGCAGCGGTGACAGCTTGTTGGTGGTCGAATAGAACATAAACAGTAAGTGAGTGTGTTTGTTCGAAAATAATAGAAACATATAGATGAAAACCGGAGCAATAGTTATAATAACGAGGGTGGTTTACAGATGCGATTTGTTGACTGGAAACATGGAGTAACAGGCAACGTTTTGTGAAGATGGATGGTGGTTTTCTTCAAAATTTAAAACAGTGAAATAGAAACAGGAATTAACAAACGTTTTAAAGGTCGGTGGTGGTAGTGTAAAGGTGGTTTCGTGAAGGAGGTGAGCCAAGGTGGTGGTTAGATGGTCTCGGTTACAAGGTGGTTCTTCGAATAGTAGTCTCAAAACCAAAGTGGGTTTGGTGTGGTTTCGAGTGGTGATGACCGAAAACGGAAATATGAAATGTTATGGTGGTTCGATGGAGTTGGTGTTTGGAAGGGTGGCGGTTGTTCATAGTGGATAGCTGTAGATCACGGTGGTGGTGATGGAAATGGTTTGTGGTTATGGTAATGGTAGTTAACAGATTTAGATAGTAGCCGATGGTTGTTTTGTGATAGGTTTCCATTTGTATCTTATAATGGTATATATGTCTATCTTTATAGATTGAAGAAAACATAATCATATTGTATGCAGTAGCAAGTGCTTACGGTTTATAGGTGGTGGTGAATGATGGGTGAGGGTAGAAGAAGGTGAGGTGGTTGATTGGTACACTTGAGGTTGTATCGAATAAAAAAAAAAAAAAAAAAGGAAATCGGTCTGATTACAAATTGAAGAGAGACGTAAAGGAAAATCATTTGGTGAGTTCCTGATCATGATGTCATGGAAAATATATGCATGTATATGTGTAAAGTTTGAAAGAAAATAATGTGGGTGTGGTCACTTGATAAAGTGGGAGTTACATACATCTAAGATGGATATAAATATATGCAAATTGGTGAAAGGAGACAAGTACAATAATAATATGATATTATCACATGTTAATAAAACAAAGAAAACAGTCATTTCTATGATTATATCTTGCCGACATCTTACTTCAAAATTTACTGTGATCCGTTGATAAACAGTTGCGAATGAAAGTGTTCAGAAAAATCCCATATTTTTAAATTAACTATATTTATTTGTTTTGGTCATTATGGTATAAAATTCGATCATTAAATATTAAATAAAAATTAAATTAATTGTTCACTCCCAACCCCAAGTAAAATATAAAAAGTCTTAGAATTTAACAAATAGCTCCTAAATACATTTTTAGTGAGTATAAAATTTATAGAACTCATTTTCGGATCACCGTTTATTTTAAAATCACAGAAGTTCATTTTAACTTGTTTACTATCAATTGAATGACAAATGAGTGCTACTATCCTTTACTAAATAAATTCGAAATCAAATATATATATTCAATGTATTTTTTTATATATCTAGATACATTATAAGTTATAATTAATATCATATATTACTTTATTTTACATAATTACTTCTAATAATTAAATAATATAATTTTTCAAATTATATTTCGAATTAATATATATATCTATATTTTTAAATATATATATCTATTTACAAATAGTTGTTCGTGAATCGTCGAAATTGGTCGAAGGTCAATTGAATATATTAAATAGTTCAAAATTTTTGAGACTCAGTCGAACAGACTTTGATTATCGTGTCGGAATTATAATAAGATTAAGTTTAAATTTGGTCGAAATTTTCCGGGTCGTTACAGTTTGCGAACCGAAAAATGTCATTGGGTTATCACAGTATACGAATTGAAAGTCTTTAATCGAAAGATTATTAGATTACATACTTATCATTTTATAATCTAGACACGTCATACTGCCATTATGGCATACGTGGAGTATATCTTATCATATCTATCTCAATAGACTTTGTCTAAAACTTTTCCTAAATTTCCTCCGTAAATCACGGAAATCTTTTGCTATATATACGTATTCAAGGAGACGAATATATCATTCAATATTCAACACCCATTTCATATCAAACCCTATTACAAACACATAAAATGGATTTCTCACCTGATTCCTCAAGTTCCTCTAGCTCCGAAGGTAGCGTGACTGGAACACACCCACCGATAAATTATCGTGATTTCTTCAGAAAATGGGGATGGGTTCGCGAAATACTCACCCTATGGAGAAATGACGAAGGTACTCCTTATCATGAGCCAAACTTACCACCAAACATCGGAGTACTCGATCCGCTTACTGGCGAACCTGTTCGCAATACTGTTTACACTCTTTTCGCAAGGATTTTCCGCCTCGAAGGTCAACTCGATGTAGCCCAAGACAGTATTCGTCCTCTACTCTCGAATTCTAACCAGATAGGGTTATTAGAAGAAGTTAGAAGACTTCGAACTAAATATCAAGAATTGACAAACCTTACGGAGGAATGGGTAGAACAAATCCATAGACTCGAGCGTAAAGTAAAAACCCTGGAGGAAACAGTGCACGATTTAGAAGCTAGGCTCACACCTACTACCCAAATACCACAAGAAACACCAGCAATATAATCAGAACCATCAGTACCACCAACTTCACCAACATCATCAACACCACAAGCAATACCAACAGTAACCGCAACACCACCAGCAGTATCGTCAACATCACCAGCACCGATGACACTACCAGAATCAGCAACAGCCTCAACAGTACCGCCAACATCATCAACACAGCAAGCATTATAAGCACCAGCAGTTGCATCAGTATCAGCAACAGCATCTGCACCATCAGCTTCATCAACAACAACATCCGCATCACAAGCCTCAACATCACAGTCTATGCCACGAGCATCAACATCATACGCACCATAGATACCAAGGAATACCAGTAACAACAAACGAAGAAGTATTGATTCATAACTATATTGAAGAAATACTCTACAGAGAATATGTAGTTTCTAAAAGTTTTTGGAGATTATTTATTCTTGTTCCAACCTCAAATCAAATGAGTTTAATATTATATTAACTCATTAAATCCATGATTACATCTGAAGGAAAATATATATGTACGTATATTATCATAAAGATTGTAATTAAATATTATGTTGTACAAACTGTTGATGGTGAAAATATTTTAACGGGTAGGTAATACCAGAGAAATATTTATATCTCACATTAATATGTTACATTGTACATTCTTCAAAATTCTTGAAAACACCTTAGAACTATAACCAACGATTCAGATTCGTTAACTCTAGTAATGCTGATGAAGCAGCAAAGGCCGTAGATGGTTTTAATGACCAGAAGCTTGATAATAAAGAATTGTGCATTGGAAAAGCTCAAAAGAAAATCTGGTATTGAAAGACGGATTGAGCAAAACATGAAGGAAGCTGTGGACAAATCTCAAGGACTAAACCTGTATTCAAATAATCTAGATGATTCAGTATCTGCTGAAATCATTAGCAATTACCCTGCTCCTTACTTATCTTAAATCCTTACAGAAGAACTTTCCTCATTATCATTTGATCTTAGAAAATTCTAAGATATCATCGTATCTTTCGTCATAAATATCCTCGATGTTTCTGAAGATATCTTCATAACTATTCTTGTCCGCAATAAATTATCTCTTTGCGATATCTTTGTTACATAATAAAGGAAACTATTTTAGTTTCTATATTATGTAAAATTCAAGTTTAAATTATAAATGATTTTAAAAAGTGTTAGGAATTGAAGCATGAGTTAGTATAATATAATGACGTCAGGCCAACGTGATTATATTACAGTAAGTCATGCTAAATTTTTAATGGAAGATGATGATTCATAGACTTATTAATCATCATTTGCCATGTTACACGACTCTTACATTCTACTTAATCTCTGAACATATCAAAAATATATATTCTTGATAGTTCTATCCTCAGTAATTCTTGTAATATAACAAATCAAATCATGATATTACGTTCCTTCCTGCTTAGAACATTATGTTCATTCGAAACTTCATACCTACAAATTCTGGACCATTACTCGCTTTACTTAGAGTCGAGAGGAGAATAAAAAGGCAAAGAGCTTCGACAAATAAGGGAAAATATAAAGCCCGATAACAATACCGAAATTACAAACCGTGTATATCAATGTGTATAGCAATATAAAGACACGGGAGAACTAAAAACACGATAAATCCTAGAGCATAATAGAAGTAAACACACTCCTCTGGTGGGAGTTGGAAGAAGGAAGATTGTGGCGATAACCAATATAAGGTCAAGAACAAGAACTGGATTGAGCATATTAAGAAATCTTTTGGAAGTATGAATTGAGGAAGAAAGTATAGAAGTGGTGAAGATAATGAAACGGAAGAAGCTAATTTATAGCGAAATTCTAGACACAGCAATCGATTATAAAGATTATGAAGATTTCTTTAAATCCCTTGAATTCCGAAAATCAACTTTAACCATATCAAAAGTTAAGGTGAACATTTAATTTCCTCATTTCACTCTTTTGTGATAGTTTCATTTATACTCTTTCTATAATCGAATCGTTTTATCCATATTATTTAATGTCGATAAGACTCTATTTTTCAACTCATGTTCATCATTCTTGTTGTAAAGAATGACGATCTCTATCAAATTTCATGATTATGATTTTCATGAACTCCTCTCTATTTTGTCTACCCTAATATTGTGACATAAACGCTCAAGGTTTAAATAAGCTCACTATTATTCAGCACACATTTCATGTATATTGAAATGCTTGTATAACGTCATCATCTCTTTCTTGGGTTAAAACGTGTAAGTTGGCAGGGACACGCTAACCCTGTGTGCCGTAGCACCCACCAATCCCACCCCGAAAGAGACCTGTGCCGGCAAAGTACCTCCTCCCAGTATCTACAGTGACGGCAAGGCGATTTTTACCCCAGCTAGCTAGACCCCCGAAACACTTCACAAATTTCTCCCCGGAGGGAGAAATAATTCCATGCGGGGCGCCCAGACTGAGAATCGAACACTCTTGTTAAATCCTTTAGATAACCTCCGCATTAATAATAAAATGTACTTCGTAGAATTTATGGATCATAAGATTTAAACGCTAGAAACAAAATAATATCCTATTAGTTGGAATTCACGAAAGGCCCCGAGCATACCTGGGAACGTGAAGACTAAATAAAATGAAAATATCCTCACCTATTTACAAACAACGCCGACTGATGGCAACAACTAAATTTCGGGACGAAATTTCTATTAACAAGGGGATACTGTGACAACCCGTAAATTTTCGGCAAAATTTAAACAAAAATATTTATATGATTTCATTTAACCTCGACTAATTCCGACGATTCACGAACAATTATTTGTAAATAATTACGCATTAATTTGATATATTAATATTATTATTATTAATATCCTTTTTAAACAAGACATCAATAATTAATATCTTTATTATCAGTATTGTTATTATGAATAAAAAAAATATTGACAAATATTCTTGGAAAAGTAGTAAATCAATTTGTTTATTTTAAAAAAAATATATATATAAAACAAATCCTTAAAATAAATGATTTTTTTAATAAAATAAATAAATAAATAAATAAATTACTTTTTAATTAAAAATTATAATGGAAAACTACTTTTATTATTTTATTTTGTGCATTATCCCATGACGTAACATTTAATACTTTTGAATTTTAAAATTCCATTAAAAATTAAAATATTTCTTTTTCTTTTAATTATTTTATTCTTTTTACCTAATTTTTTCAAGTATAAATACCCCTCATTTCTCATTCAAACTCACACCAAAATTTCTCTCATTCTCTCTTTGAAGAATTACTACTAGTAAGTATTCTTTTCTTACTTTTTACTTTTTACTTTTTACTTTTTACTTTTTACTTTTTACTTTTTACTTTTTACTATTTACTTCAGTTTATTATTTTTTTACCGAAATATGTAATTAATGTTATAAATTATATGCAATTAAAATTAAAATAAATAACATGTTATAATTAGTAATATATGTTACTAAAAATTATAAAAGTATTTTTATGAATTAATATATAGGAGTTATAATTAAAATCGAATTAATGAATATATACGTATATACGCACCTAACGTGAAGGTTATAATTAAAGATAGCGTACAAAGACTACAAACATCACCGCTACTTGTGGCCTAGGGTGATCCTTGTTACCATTATGGGACGCTTGTGGATCTCGAATGCCAAGACTTAGATTCTGGTCAAGAGATCCTGGGCCGCTCGGTAACAATAGATCATTCGAGTGACTTGCATGTTATCGACGAAGTTTGGGCGAGATTGTACAACATCTTTGTTAAGAATTATAACCCGAACATTCTTAAACTAGAAGCTTACTATAAGTGAAAGTTTTTCATAAATAGTAGGTTTCCAAAAATAAAACTTTTGAGAAATAGGAACTTTTCTCGAAAACCGTCACTGTCAATATAGTTGCTATATTAATAAACATACTTTATGTCAAGTTAGACATTAACTAATCAAACGTTATACCTCAAGGTTGATATCCAGATCACTTACTTGCTTTACTTTCCTTCTTGCGTGGAATACTTCAACTGCTATTTAATGTGAGTTTCATATGATCCCTTTTACTCTTTACATTTTTGGGCTGAGAATACATGCGCAACTTTTATAACTGTTTTACACGTATCAACTATTAAACTGCGATATGTTGGGCTATGACCAGCAAGTCCCCAACCGACAAGTATAAACGATAACTTGTTACGGGGCAAACTTGAAAGTCTAGTCTAAATACAAGTACCAACTATTAAACTGTGATATGTTGGGCTATGACCAGCAAGTCCCCAACCGACAAGTATAAACGATAACTTGTTACGGGGCAAACTTGAAAGTCTAGTCTAAATATCAGTACCAACTGTTAAGACTATGCTATACCCGGCTATGTCCGACTAAGTCTCTACAGTGATATTTTTAATTGCTGCGGCATTCTTAATTATTGGGGATAGGCCTATCGGGAGTAACGTCCCCGATACATTTGACTAAGTCTTTGTATTACTTGATAATGAAATTAAATGACAAGGACAGAACAACTTGTCACTGGGCAAACAACGTTTAGTCTAAATATCACGCACTGGCATAACTTTTTGATCCTGCGGGAGATCAACTTGACTGGATCTGAGTGATCTACTTATGAAAACAAATCTTGTGGTCTAACACTATTACTGAAATCATTATTTATGACAAACCTATGAACTCACTCAACCTCGTGTTGACTTTTTAAGCATGTTTATTCGCAGGTACTTAAATATTGCTTCAGCTGTATATCTACTGCTTTGATGATGATTGCTTGCTATGCTTGGAGTCTTCATTACATATTATATCAATTAAAGACATATTTATCTTCCGCTGCAAAACTCAACAAAACGTCTCATGTAGAGTCGTTCTCGTTTATACAACTGTGATTTGATATAATTAGTCACAAATACCCCAGGCCCTATTTGGGGGTATGACACATTCACCATCCTCCCACACTTGAAAGCACAAAGTTGACTACCTTTTTGGAGCTCCTAAAACCGTCGGCCATTAGGTGGGGGAGGGAGTTAAAAAAAAATTGCTACTTATTTGCTAGTTTACACTTTATTTCACACACTTCATTCTTACACTACTTTCACTCTTTCTTTTTCTCTCTAAATTGTAAGTAACATATCTTTTTCTTTCTTCTTTTTTTCTTTGAAAACCGAAATCTATCATCATCATTTACTAGTTTGTTGTTCTTGTTCAAGATCAAACTTTATAGTTTGTATCTTCATGAATCTTGTTTCTTCCATCCTTAGTTTGATGAGAAGTCAAGAACAAGAATCTAAGCTTGTTAGCTTATGGTTCTACACTTGAAGTATTATAAAGATCTAAAGTTCATAAGCTTTAAGATCTTACTTGTGTTCATGTTTTGTAAACTTAAGGTTTATTTTCTTAAGATTCAAGCTTTGGCTTGAATCTTCTTAAGTATGAAACAAACATGAACTTTTTACTTGTAACTTTAGTTTATTTCTTTCTTTTGTAAGTATTTCAATTAGTGATTTATTTAATTTTGGTCAAGTATTACTAGTTAAACTTGATCACATTTTTTTTGAAACTAAAGTTAAACATTGTAAGTTCAAGAACATGGAAGTTTAACTTTCTAGTTATAACTTCATACACTTATGTTGGATCTAAGTTTCTATAGCTTATGGTCTTCCAATCTTGTTTTAAACAAAAGCTTACAAGCTTAAATACATTATACAAGATAAAAATCTAAGTTTCATAACTTATGGTTTTATTAAAGTGAAGATCCAAGTTCCATAACTTAGGATTTAACTTATGAACACTAGATCTAGACTTTCTAGACTAGGATCTTCAAGATCTAACTAAGATCTAAGTTCTACAACTTAAGATCTTGTTTATTTAGTTTACATTCAAGTTTATAGCTTAATATTACTATTAGAACTCATGTATGTGTCGGATCTAAGATCTTGATGTAACTTTGGTTCATCAAACTTCTTACAACCCTTAAATGAATTGTACTATTTATCTTAGACATACACTAGTTTTATGATGGTCAAAACTTGGTAAAGATGATGCAAACACATCAACGAGTTGTATACTTGAAGCTATAAGCATCAAGGATGAGAACCGTGATGAGCATCAAGCACCAAGAATCCACCAGAGCACTTTACTTACTGTTTTCTGGATCTGATCAGGCTACTGGTGTAGTGACCCGAACTTTTCCATGTTTATATATATTAATTAAGATTGATATTTACATGATTAAATGTTTCCAACATGTTAAGCAATCAAACTTGTTAAGACTTGATTAATTGTAATATTTTTCATATAGACAATTGACCACCCAAGTTGACCGGCGATTCACAAACGTTAAAACTTGTAAAAATGACATGACGATATATATATGGATATACATATGGTTAACATGAGATTATGATAAGTAAGTATCTCCATAAGTATATTAACAATGAGTTATATACATATAAACAAGACTACTAACTTAAGGATTTCGAAACGAGACATATATGTAACGATTATCGTTGTAACGACATTTAAATGTATATATATCATATTAAGATATATTAATATATCATAATATCATGATATTATAATAATTTAACATCTCATTAGATATAATAAACAATGGGTTAACAACATTAATTGAGATCGTTAAATTAAAGGTTTCAAAACAACACTTACATGTAACGACTAACGATGACTTAACGACTCAGTTAAAATGTATATACATGTAGTGTATTTAGATGTATTAAAATACTTTTGGAAGACTTCAAGACATATATCAAAACACTCATACTTAACGAAAATGGTTACAGTTACTTTTCCATTCTTTTCTTTCATCAAGAATTCTAGTCGTATTCTTACCCGTATTATACACAGCTTCAAAACGTACTTACTATGAGTATATACCAATAGGAACTAGCATGGGATTCCACTCTTGATTATGTCATGTATGACTAATCAATTTTAACTTCTACCATGAGCTAGTCAACTAACTAGAACTCCTTTTAATCCCACTCACCACTCACCAATTACCACTCATCATTCACTCCATTTCACTTCCAATTCTCTTTCTAATTCTCTCTCAACACACACACATTATTATGAACGTATTTTTCCAGTAGTTAATCATCATCTTCATCAAAAATCACTTGAAGAATCAAGCTATAATCATCATAGGAAGAACACTTCAAGAACACTTTAAAAATCCCTTCAAGTTTACTAATTTACTTCCAAGCTTTCTAATCCATTCCAAGTAATCATCTAAGATCAAGAAACCTTTGTTATATACAGTAGGTTATCTTTCTTATTCAAGGTAATATTCATATTCAAACTTTGATTCAATTTCTATAACTATAAACTATCTTAATTCGAGTAAAAATCTTACTTGAACTTGTTTTTGTGTCATGATCCTACTTCAAGAACTTTCAAGCCATCCAAGATCCTTTGAAGCTAGATCATTTCTTGTCACTTACAGTAGGTTTACCTACTAAACTTGAGGTAGTAATGATGTTCATAACATCATTCGATTCATATATATAAAACTATCTTATTCGAAGGTTTAAACTCGTAATCACTAGAACATAGTTTAGTTAATTCTAAACTTGTTCGCAAACAAAAGTTAATCCTTCTAACTTGACTTTTAAAATTAACTACACACATGTTCTATATCTATATGATATGCTAACTTAATGATTTAAAACCTGGAAACACGAAAAACACCGTAAAACCGGATTTACGCCGCGTAGTAACACCGCGGGCTGTTTTGGGTTAGTTAATTAAAAACTATGATAAACTTTGATTTAAAAGTTGTTATTCTGAGAAAATGATTTTTATTATGAACATGAAACTATATCCAAAAATTATGGTTAAACTCAAAGTGGAAGTATGTTTTCTAAAATGGTCATCTAGACGTCGTTCTTTCGACTGAAATGACTACCTTTACAAAAATGACTTGTAACTTATTTTTCCGACTATAAACCTATAATTTTCTGTTTAGATTCATAAAATAGAGTTCAATATGAAACCATAGCAATTTGATTCACTCAAAACGGATTTAAAATGAAGAAGTTATGGGTAAAACAAGATTGGATAATTTTTCTCATTTTAGCTACGTGAAAATTGGTAACAAATCTATTCCAACCATAACTTAATCAACTTGTATTGTATATTATGTAATCTTGAGATACCATAGACACGTATACAATGTTTTGACCTATCATGTCGACACATCTATATATATTTCAGAACAACCATAGACACTCTATATGTGAATGTTGGAGTTAGCTATACAGGGTTGAGGTTGATTCCAAAATATATATAGTTTGAGTTGTGATCAATACTGAGATACGTATACACTGGGTCGTGGATTGATTCAAGATAATATTTATCGATTTATTTCTGTACATCTAACTGTGGACAGCTGACTTAATAAACTTAAAACATCAAAATATATTAAAAGTGTTGTAAATATATTTTAAACATACTTTGATATATATGTATATATTGTTATAGGTTCGTGAATCAACCAGTGGCCAAGTCTTACTTCCCGACGAAGTAAAAATCTGTGAAAGTGAGTTATAGTCCCACTTTTAAAATCTAATATTTTTGGGATGAGAATACATGCAGGTTTTATAAATGATTTACAAAATAGACACAAGTACGTGAAACTACATTCTATGGTTGAATTATCGAAATCGAATATGCCCCTTTTTATTTAAGTCTGGTAATCTAAGAATTAGGGAACAGACACCCTAATTGACGCGAATCCTAAAGATAGATCTATTGGGCCTAACAAACCCCATCCAAAGTACCGGATGCTTTAGTACTTTGAAATTTATATCATATCCGAAGGGTGTCCCGGAATGATGGGGATATTCTTATATATATGCATCTTGTTAATGTCGGTTACCAGGTGTTCACCATATGAATGATTTTTATCTCTATGTATGGGATGTGTATTGAAATATGAAATCTTATGGTCTATTGTTACGATTTGATATATATAGGTTAAACCTATAACTCACCAACATTTTTGTTGACGTTTAAAGCATGTTTATTCTCAGGTGAATACTAAGAGCTTCCGCTGTTGCATACTAAAATAAGGACAAGATTTGGAGTCCATGTTTGTATGATATTGTGTAAAAACTGCATTCAAGAAACTGATTTCGATGTAACATATTTGTATTGTAAACCATTATGTAATGGTCGTGTGTAAACAGGATATTTTAGATTATCATTATTTGATAATCTACGTAAAGCTTTTTAAACCTTTATTTATGAAATAAAGGTTATGGTTTGTTTTAAAAATGAATGCAGTCTTTGAAAAACGTCTCATATAGAGGTCAAAACCTCGCAACGAAATCAATTAATATGGAACGTTTTTAATCAATAAGAACGGGACATTTCAGTTGGTATCCGAGCGTTGGTCTTACAGAACCAGAAAATTTGCATTAGTGTGTCTTATCGAGTTTGTTAGGATGCATTAGTGAGTCTGGACTTCGACCGTGTTTTCTTTAAAAATGATTGCTTAACATTTTTGTTGGAAACTATATATTTTTAACATATGAATATTATGTGATATATTAATCTCTTAACGTGTTTGATATTATGTGATAGATGTCTACCTCTAGAACAAGTCCCATTGACTCACCTAATAATAACGAAGAGTCAAATGTAAATTGGAATGATTCGTGGACTGATTCACAAGTTCCCGAAGAGGAACCGGAAGAAGAGTCAGAACCGGAAGAAGAATCGGAACCGGAAGAAGAAATAGAACCGGTGGGGGAAATAATAAAACGGTTAAGTAAAAGAGAATCCTCAACCAACCGACCAAGGTTAATTATGGTCAATGGTGTTTCCGTCAAGGAAGCAAAATATTGGGAGGATTACCAATTCTCCGATGAATCGGATTCTGACGAGAATTCCGATGATGTTATAGAAATTACCCCAACTGAATTTAAAAAGGCAAAAGAAAATAATAAGGGAAAGGGCATAAAAATAGAGAAATCTAATTCCAAACCCGATGAACTTTATATGTATCGTCAACCCCCGAAGTCCTTAAGTTGTAACAATGACCCGGGAACCTCTAAACCACCAGGTTTTTCTAAACCAATGTGGACAACGACGGCTCGTATTAGGGGAACATCATATATCACTAGAAACTTGGCAAAACGAACCAAAACCGAACAAGAAGAAACGAGCGAGTCAGAATAAGATAGTTGTATTCGTGTGGTGTAATATATGTAATATAGTGTGCTTATGCTTTATGATATATGTAAAAATTTCTTGTATTAATAAGTATTTTTTTATGAATCTAACTCTTGTCTATTTTACAGTATAAAAACACAAAATGGATAGACAACCCAATATTTTAAGAGACCTACCCGGAGACATGATTGATGAAATCTTGTCTAGAGTCGGTCAGAATTCCTCGGCACAACTATTTAAGGCGAGATCAGTTTGTAAGACATTCGAAGAACGTTCCAAGAATGCCTTGGTTTATAAAAGGCTTTCGTTCGAAAGATGGGGGATATCACATTGGGAAATCCATAAGTTACGATGTGTTTACTTTGACGCATATATTGCGGGGAACCCAAATGCTATTTTACGCAACGGGTTAAGAAATTATTTTGACTCAGTATATCCGAATATAGGACTTCGTGATTTAGAAAAAGCGGCTAACATGCAACATAAAGAAGCATGTTATGCTTACGGGTTAGTAATGTTCTTCTTCTCACCAAAGTGAGAACAAGAACATCGGGCTACAACTATTAAACAAAACGTTCCCACAAGTGACGGAGTCGGTAATTGGGGTAAGAAATGAGGTTTTTAGGTTATTACGAGACTGTTGGTCATTACGTAACCCTCGTCCCTTTGACGACGTTACAACACGCTGTCTTATCAACGGCCATAACGGTTATGTTCCACAAGACCAAGGATGGGAAGTAGTCCTAGTAAAACCAGAATGCATGACTTGTTTCTGGACGTATGAATTACGTGTCTTTATTGCCTTTGCTGAACGACTTGTGTACTAGCTAGAATTATCTTCACAACTATCTTGTATCAAAGTTATTGTGTGCTATATTTCATGCTTTATGTAAAATAAGCGGTATTGTAAGTTTGTAAAATATTGTATAAAAGTTTGAACGCGAAATATTATTACAATCAGTTTTTCATATAGAATTGTAGTAGTTGAATTGTATATTAGCTACTAAGTATGAACTTAACGGGTAGGTACTACCCGAATTTAAACTTATAAAACGCTAATATGAAGAAAAAGCTTTTATAAATGAGTTCATATTATGCTACGAAATACTATTAACTACTCTTAATATTCTGTATGATTAACTTGTTCCATTTGACTATTTTGAAGGAAATGACACCGACTACTCGACACACCGTGAATATGAATGAAGAGGAATTCCGTACTTTTCTAGCTTCAAACATAGCCGCAGTACAGGCTGCGCTACATACCAACAATAACCTTGGATCTGGCAGTACAGGAAATCGTGTAGGATGCACCTACAAAGAATTCACTGCCTGCAAACCTTTGGAATTTGATGGAACCGAAGGACCGATCGGATTGAAACGGTGGACCGAGAAGGTCGAATCGGTGTTTGCCATAAGTAAGTGTACTGAAGAGGACAAAGTGAAGTACGCTATGCATACCTTCACAGGTTCTGCGTTAACATGGTGGAATACCTATCTAGAGCAAGTGGGACAAGATGATGCGTACGCACTACCGTGGTCAGCATTCAAGCACTTGATGAACGTGAAGTACCGTCCCAGAACCGAGGTCAATAAGCTCAAGACAGAACTTAGAGGGTTACGAACCCAAGGATTTGATATTACCACGTACAAAAGACGATTCACAGAATTGTGCCTATTGTGTCCGGGAGCATTCGAAGATGAGGAAGAGAAGATCGACGCATTTGTGAAAGGATTACCGGAAAGAATCCAAGAAGATATAAGTTCACACGAGCCCGCCTCCATACAACAGGCATGTAGAATGGCTCACAAACTAGTGAATCAGATTGAAGAAAGAATTAAAGAACAGACTGCTGAAGAGGCCAATGTGAAGCAAGTCAAAAGAAAGTGGGAGGAAAACGGTGATAAGAATCACCAATACAACAACAACAGCAATTACAACAATAATCGCAACAATTATCCCAACAATCGCAACATCAATCGCAACTACAACAAACGGCCCAACAACAACAACAACAACAACAACAACAACAACAACAACTACAACAATCATCCCAACAACAATAATAACCGCAACAACAACAACAATCAGAAGCAGCTATGCCAAAGGTGTGAAAAGTATCACTCGGGGTTCTGCACCAAATTTTGCAACAAGTGTAAAAGAAATGGTCATAGCGCGGCGAAGTGTGAGGTCTATGGACCAGGGGTTAATAGAACGAAAGGAACAAATGGTGTCGGAACGAGTAATGGCGGAGCAAGTAGTGTCGGAGCAAGTTATGCCAATGTAGTTTGTTATAAATGTGGAAAACCGGGCCACATTATTAGAAATTGCCCGAACCAGGAGAACACGAATGGACAAGGCCGCGGAAGAGTTTTCAATATTAATGCGGCAGAGGCACAGGAAGACCCGGAGCTTGTTACGGGTACGTTTCTTATTGACAATAAATCTGCTTACGTTTTATTTGATTCGGGTGCGGATAGAAGCTATATGAGTAGAGATTTTTGTGCTAAATTAAGTTGTCCATTGACGCCTTTGGATAGTAAATTTTTACTCGAATTAGCAAATGGTAAATTAATTTCAGCAGATAATATATGTCGGAATTGAGAAATTAAACTGGTTAGTAAAACATTTAAGATTGATTTGATACCAGTAGAGTTAGGGAGTTTTGATGTGATAATCGGTATGGACTGGTTGAAAGAAGTGAAAGCAGAGATCGTTTGTTACAAAAATGCAATTCGCATTATACGAGAAAAAGGAAAACCCTTAATGGTGTACGGAGAAAAGGGCAACACGAAGCTACATATTATTAGTAATTTGAAGGCACAAAAACTAATAAGAAAAGGTTGCTATGCTGTTCTAGCACACGTCGAGAAAGTACAAACTGAAGAAAAGAGCATCAATGATGTTCCCATTGCAAAAGAATTTCCCGATGTATTTCCGAAAGAATTACCGGGATTACCCCCACAGCGATCCGTTGAATTTCAAATAGATCTTGTACCAGGATCTGCACCAATAGCTCGTGCTCCTTACAGACTCGCACCCAGCGAGATGAAAGAACTGCAAAGCCAATTACAAGAACTTTTAGAGCGTGGTTTCATTCGACCAAGCACATCACCGTGGGGAGCTCCTGTTTTGTTTGTCAAGAAGAAAGATGGTACATTCAGGTTGTGTATCGACTACCGAGAGTTGAACAAACTTACCATCAAGAACCGCTACCCACTACCGAGAATCGACGACTTATTTGATCAACTACAAGGCTCATCTGTTTATTCAAAGATTGACTTACGTTCCGGGTATCATCATATGCGGGTGAAAGAAGATGATATTCCAAAGACTGCTTTCAGAACACGTTACGGTCATTACGAGTTTATGGTCATGCCGTTTGGTTTAACTAATGCACCAGCTGTGTTCATGGACCTTATGAACCGAGTGTGTGGACCATACCTTGACAAGTTTGTCATTGTTTTCATTGATGACATACTTATTTACTCAAAGAATGACCAAGAACACGGTGAACATTTGAGAAAGGTGTTAGAAGTATTGAGGAAGGAAGAATTGTACGCTAAGTTTTCAAAGTGTGCATTTTGGTTGGAAGAAGTTCAATTCCTCGGTCACATAGTGAACAAATAAGGTATTAAGGTGGATCCGGCAAAGATAGAAACTGTTGAAAAGTGGGAAACCCTGAAAACTCCGAAACACATACGCCAGTTTTTAGGACTAGCTGGTTACTACAGAAGGTTCATCCAAGACTTTTCCAGAATAGCAAAACCCTTGACTGCATTAACGCATAAAAGGAAGAAATTTGAATGGAATGATGAACAAGAGAAAGCGTTTCAGTTATTGAAGAAAAAGCTAACTACGGCACCTATATTGTCATTGCCTGAAGGGAATGATGATTTTGTGATTTATTGTGACGCATCAAAGCAAGGTCTCGGTTGTGTATTAATGCAACGAACGAAGGTGATTGCTTATGCGTCTAGACAATTGAAGATTCACGAACAAAATTATACGACGCATGATTTGGAATTATGCGCGGTTGTTTTTGCATTAAAGACTTGGAGGCACTACTTATATGGGGTCAAAAGTATTATATATACCGACCACAAAAGTCTTCAAAACATATTTAATCAGAAACAACTGAGTATGAGGCAGCGTAGGTGGATTGAATTATTGAATGATTACGACTTTGAGATTCGTTACCACCCGGGGAAGGCAAATGTGGTAGCCGATGCCTTGAGCAGGAAGGACAGAGAACCCATTCGAGTAAAATCTATGAATATAATGATTCATAATAACTTTACTACTAAAATAAAGGAGGCGCAACAAGGAGTTTTAAAAGAGGGAAATTTAAAGGATGAAATACCCAAAGGATCGGAGAAACATCTTAATATTCAGGAAGACGGAACCCGGTATAGGGCTGAAAGGATTTGGGTACCAAAATTTGGAGATATGAGAGAAATGGTACTTAGAGAAGCTCATAAAACCAGATACTCAATACATCCTGGAACGGGGAAGATGTACAAGGATCTCAGGAAATATTTTTGGTGGCCGGGTATGAAAGCCGATGTTGCTAAATACTTAGGAGAATGTTTGACGTGTTCTAAGGTCAAAGCTGAGCATCAAAAACCATCAGGTCTACTTCAACAACCCGAAATCCCGAAATGGAAATGGGAAAACATTACCATGGATTTCATCACTAAATTGCCAAGGACTGCAAGTGGTTTTGATACTATTTGGGTAATAGTTGATCGTCTCACCAAATCAGCACATTTCCTGCCAAAAAGAGAAGATGACAAGATGGAGAAGTTAGCACGACTGTATTTGAAGGAAGTCATCTCCAGACATGGAATACCAATCTCTATTATCTCTGATAGGGATGGCAGATTTATTTCAAGATTCTGGCAGACATTACAGCAAGCATTAGGAACTCGTCTAGACATGAGTGCTGCCTATCATCCACAAACTGATGGACAGAGCGAAAGGACAATACAAACGCTTGAAGATATGCTACGAGCATGTGTTATTGATTTCGGAAACAGTTAGGATCGACATCTACCATTAGCAGAATTTTCCTACAACAACAGCTACCATTCAAGCATTGAGATGGCGCCGTTTGAAGCACTTTATGGTAGAAAGTGCAGGTCTTCGATTTGTTGGAGTGAAGTGGGGGATAGACAGATTACGGGTCCGGAGATTATACAAGAAACTACCGAGAAGATCATCCAAATTCAACAACGGTAGAAAACCGCCCAAAGTCGACAAAAGAGCTACGCTGACATTAAAAGAAAAGATATAGAATTTGAAATTGGAGAGATGGTCATGCTTAAAGTTGCACCTTGGAAAGACGTTGTTCGATTTGGTAAACGAGGGAAATTAAATCCAAGGTATATTGGACCATTCAAGATTATTGATCGTGTCGGACCAGTAGCTTACCGACTTGAGTTACCTCAACAACTCGTGGCTGTACATAACACTTTTCACGTCTCGAATTTGAAGAAATGTTTTGCTAAAGAAGATCTCACTATTCCGTTAGATGAAATCCAAATCAACGAAAAACTCCAATTCATCGAAGAACCCGTCGAAATAATGGATCGTGAGGTTAAAAGACTTAAGAAAAACAAGATACCAATTGTTAAGGTTCGATGGAATGCTCGTAGAGGACCCGAGTTCACCTGGGAGCATGAAGATCAGATGAAGAAGAAATACCCGCATCTATTTCCAGAAGATTCGTCAACACCTTCAACAGCTTAAAATTTCGGGACGAAATTTATTTATCGGGTAGGTACTGTAGTGACCCGAACTTTTCCATGTTTATATATATTAATTGAGATTGATATTTACATGATTAAATGTTTCCAACATGTTAAACAATCAAACTTGTTAAGACTTGATTAATTGAAATATGTTTCATATAGACAATTGACCACCCAAGTTGACCGGCGATTCACGAACGTTAAAACTTGTAAAAACGACATGACGATATATATATGGATATACATATGGTTAACATGAGATTATGATAAGTAAGTATCTCCATAAGTATATTAACAATGAGTTATATACATATAAACAAGACTACTAACTTAAGGATTTCGAAACGAGACATATATGTAACGATTATCGTTGTAACGACATTTAAATGTATATATATATATCATATTAAGATATATTAATATATCATAATATCATGATATTATAATAATTTAACATCTCATTAGATATAATAAACAATGGGTTAACAACATTAATTGAGATCGTTAAATTAAAGGTTTCAAAACAACACTTACATGTAACGACTAACGATGACTTAACGACTCAGTTAAAATGTATATACATGTAGTGTATTTAGATGTATTAAAATACTTTTGGAAGACTTCAAGACATATATCAAAACACTCATACTTAACGAAAATGGTTACAGTTACTTTTCCATTCTTTTCTTTCATCAAGAATTCTAGTCGTATTCTTACCCGTATTATACACAGCTTCAAAATGTACTTACTATGAGTATATACCAATAGGAACTAGCATGGGATTCCACTCTTGATTATGTCATGTATGACTAATCAATTTTAACTTCTACCATGAGCTAGTCAACTAACTAGAACTCCTTTTAATCCCACTCACCACTCACCAATTACCACTCATCATTCACTCCATTTCACTTCCAATTCTCTTTCTAATTCTCTCTCAACACACACACACACTATTATGAACGTATTTTTCCAGTAGTTAATCATCATCTTCATCAAAAATCACTTCAAGAATCAAGCTATAATCATCATAGGAAGAACACTTCAAGAACACTTTAAAAATCCCTTCAAGTTTACTAATTTACTTCCAAGCTTTCTAATCCATTCCAAGTAATCATCTAAGATCAAGAAACTTTTGTTATATACAGTAGGTTATCTTTCTTATTCAAGGTAATATTCATATTCAAACTTTGATTCAATTTCTATAACTATAAACTATCTTAATTCGAGTAAAAATCTTACTTGAACTTGTTTTTGTGTGATGATCCTACTTCAAGAACTTTCAAGCCATCCAAGATCCTTTGAAGCTAGATCATTTCTTGTCACTTCCAGTAGGTTTACCTACTAAACTTGAGGTAGTAATGATGTTCATAACATCATTCGATTCATATATATAAAACTATCTTATTCGAAGGTTTAAACTCGTAATCACTAGAACATAGTTTAGTTAATTCTAAACTTGTTCGCAAACAAAAGTTAATCCTTCTAACTTGACTTTTAAAATTAACTACACACATTTTCTATATCTATATGATATGCTAACTTAATGATTTAAAACCTGGAAACACGAAAAACACCGTAAAATCGGATTTATGCCGTCGTAGTAACACCGCGGGCTGTTTTGGGTTAGTTAATTAAAAACTATGATAAACTTTGATTTAAAAGTTGTTATTTTGAGAAAATGATTTTTATTATGAACATGAAACTATATCCAAAAATTATGGTTAAACTCAAAGTGGAAGTATGTTTTCTAAAATGGTCATCTAGACGTCGTTCTTTCGACTGAAATGACTAAGTTTACAAAAACGACTTGTAACTTATTTTTCCGACTATAAACCTATACTTTTCTGTTTAGATTCATAAAATAGAGTTCAATATGAAACCATAGCAATTTGATTCACTCAAAACGGATTTAAAATGAAGAAGTTATGGGTAAAACAAGATTGGATAATTTTTCTCATTTTAGCTACGTGAAAATTGGTAACAAATCTATTCCAACCATAACTTAATCAACTTGTATTGTATATTATGTAATCTTGAGATACCATAGACACGTATACAATGTTTCGACCTATCATGTCGACACATCTATATATATTTCGGAACAACCATAGACACTCTATATGTGAATGTTGGAGTTAGCTATACAGGGTTGAGGTTGATTCCAAAATATATATAGTTTGAGTTGTGATCAATACTGAGATACGTATACACTGGGTCGTGGATTAATTCAAGATAATATTTATCGATTTATTTCTGTACATCTAACTGTGGACAACTAGTTGTAGGTTACTAACGAGGACAGCTGACTTAATAAACTTAAAACATCAAAATATATTAAAAGTGTTGTAAATATATTTTAAACATACTTTGATATATATGTATATATTGTTATAGGTTCGTGAATCAACCAATGGCCAAGTCTTACTTCCCGACGAAGTAAAAATCTGTGAAAGTGAGTTATAGTCCCACTTTTAAAATCTAATATTTTTGGGATGAGAATACATGCAGGTTTTATAAATGATTTACAAAATAGACACAAGTACGTGAAACTACATTCTATGGTTGAATTATCGAAATCGAATATGCCCCTTTTTATTAAAGTCTGGTAATCTAAGAATTAGGGAACAGACACCCTAATTGACGCGAATCCTAAAGATAGATCTATTGGGCCTAACAAACCCCATCCAAAGTACCGGATACTTTAGTACTTCGAAATTTATATCATATCCGAAGGGTGTCCCGGAATGATGGGGATATTCTTATATATATGCATCTTGTTAATGTCGGTTACCAGGTGTTCACCATATGAATGATTTTTATCTCTATGTATGGGATGTGTATTGAAATATGAAATCTTGTGGTCTATTGTTACGATTTGGTATATATAGGTTAAACCTATAACTCACCAACATTTTTGTTGACGTTTAAAGCATGTTTATTCTCAGGTGAATACTAAGAGCTTCCGCTGTTGCATACTAAAATAAGGACAAGATTTGGAGTCCATGTTTGTATGATATTGTGTAAAAACTGCATTCAAGAAACTGATTTCGATGTAACATATTTGTATTTTAAACCATTATGTAATGGTCGTGTGTAAACAGGATATTTTAGATTATCATTATTTGATAATCTACGTAAAGATTTTTAAACCTTTATTTATGAAATAAAGGTTATGGTTTGTTTTAAAAATGAATGCAGTCTTTGAAAAACGTCTCATATAGAGGCCAAAACCTCGCAACGAAATCAATTAATATGGAACATTTTTAATCAATAAGAACGGGACATTTCAACTGAGCTACTGGAAAAGTTGATTTCCAGATTTTTCGGTTCGAGTAGATGACTTTTCGTTTAGGACTCTTCTTAATCCGATTTACGTTTTAGGATTTATAGCCTTCCGAAAGTCACTACACCTTTGTAACGTTATGCTAAAATTTCTGACCTACTCGCACTTAAACCGTCGTCACGGTCAAACGAAGATGAGTTTGGTTCTGAAAATTGGTCAGTGGTTGGAGGACTCATATACGGAGCCATGGACATTGGTCTCACCTCATTTCAGTTTGTATAGAGGTCGTGGCATCTGAACGAAGTCAGCCTTTGTTTCGATCTCTATTCTTGATTGAAAACTTACTTTACTTTTTACTTATGTTGTTGAATGATGATGATACTTAAGACCTAATTTACATACTTTTAAACCTTTGGGAACGATTTACTGACTTAGTAAATTTTGACTTAGGTTGAGGACCTTTCGGACCAACTACTTGCTTACTTATCTCGTACCGACTTTACTACTTTTCACTGTGAATTATAGCATCCCTTTTTACTTTAATTATTTTGGGAACTGAGAATACATGCGCATTTTTACATTTTACATACTAGGCACGAGTACTTAAACTTTATATATGTGTGGGATATACAACGGCATAAACTTTCCCCTTAGCTCGGTAACGTTTAGTCATTGGTTTTTGAACCGGTGAACGCGAATCTTAGATATGGATCCATAGGGTTTGACATCCCCACTCGGGCTAGTAGCGCTAGCATTTAATGGGTGTTTAATACTTCGTAAACTTACGCACTCGCCAAGTGTACTTTTAGGGGGTGATATTACGTTAAGTTAGTTACCAAGTGCCCACGGTTGAACATATACTTTTCATACTATTTTCAAATACTGAAATCTCGTGGCCTACCTTACATTACTGTTATACTTAAACTATAGCTCACCAACATTCGTGTTGACATTTTTAAGCATGTTTTCTCAGGTGCTTAGAGGTTTGATGCTTCCGCTGTAGTAGTCTTGCTGTGTAGACTCCCGCTGCTTTTGTTAGAGATGTCTCTGCATGAAACGTTTACCTTGCATTTACAAACTATGTTACTTTTGAAACAATGAATTTGTAATGACCATTGGGTCTCGTACTTATGTTAATTGCTTCTATTCGTAGAAGCCTACTTTCGTTTGTAAAACTTATGATGTTGGTTATGATGTCACCCTTTCTCATGAATGCAAACTTATTTTAAAACAGCATATAGTGTTTGACCTTGTAATAATCCTGTTGTTGATGATCCGTACACGTTAATTTTGTACGGGGCGTCACATTTGGTATCAGAGCATTGGTTGTAGGGTATTAGGATGCATTAGTGAGTCTAGACCGGACCGAGTAGGATTCACTAATAGGACTAATCTACAACTTACTAGTTTACTTGTTTCTGCGGAACTTGCTGCATGCTGCTGCTTACTTTTACTGTTATATGCCGTATGCTACTACTTGTTCTCACTACTGCATGATACTATCTGCTTTCAATTGTACGATACTTCTGTAGGATTTGTTATTATTGTCATGCTATTTACTACTATAGATGATCTAGACTGTCATAGTTACTTTGCCTAATACGTGTTTGCTATATGACTTACTGACATGGAAAAAGTTATTTTTCCTTGTTCAGATGTCGGATATCCCACCCATCATCATTGACTTGGACAGCGGCTCAGATTTACCTGCCGCCTCACCTGCTACTGCTGCCGACTCACAGATCACGTCATCGCTACCCTCCAGTGACTCTGGCGATTCATCCTCTGGGGACAGTAGCCACGCACCTGACCTGATGATCATCTCTGACGGAGACAGAGACCCAGAGGAGATTCCAGCTCCACCTAGCCCAGGACTCCGGGAGCCACATCACCATTCCGGTGGTGCTGTGATTCCTGGGGGAAATGAGGACGGTCCTTTCCGTAATGAGCGAGGACATTGGGTCAGACGCCTTGTTGATGGATGTGTCGTGCTGATCCCGCCTAGCAGATATCGACTAAAGACCACCGGTCGAGCAGATCCACCCTCAGATGATTCAGATGACTCATCATCCGATGACTTCAGCGAGGAGGATTCTGACGAGGATTCCGATGAGGATTCCGATGAGGACCCTGAGGAGACGCCCGTGCAACCACCCTCTACCCCTCCGAAAAAGCGGTATCGTTTCGACGGTACTGTTATTCCAGGGGTTAACGGAGGTAGACCGTTCGTGGACGTACGCGGACAGTTGGTTAGGGTTACCGCCTGTAAGAGGGTTGTGCCTTACCCTGCCGATCCATTCGTGCGTAAGGCTTCCCGTTACGCACCATCTACTTCTGTTGCTGGACCGTCTGCACCACCAGCTCCACCAGCATCATCTGCACCACCAGCTCCACCAGCATCATCTGCACCACCAGCTCCACCTGTACCATCTGCACCGCCTGCCCCACCTGCGTACCCCGTCGTTGAGGAACTGATGAGGGAAGTGCATATCCTCCGTGCTCAGGTAACTGAGCTCGAGGACCAGGTGTCCCACATGATGGACATCCTTTACCCACCGTCACCATAGGGCTATTGTATTAGATTTCATTATGTAATCCCGTTTGCAGTTTCATGTTTTACCCATATATTGTACGAACCGTATGCGGATGTATGTCACTTTCTTATTAATGAATGGAACTTGTTGTTGGTTAATTTCTGTACGGTGTTCTATTTACGTTACTATATGATGATTCTGTGGTATCTGTATTTAGTTGCATTACTTAATTAACATGCGATGTGTTGATTCCTTGTTGGTTACTATATACTGTATTATTATTTATTGAATGCTGGATTTTGACTTAAGTCGAAATTAAGATCAATGGTAAATAGAAGATCAACGACCACAGCATCACAGATTGAGGAGATGATAACTGAACGAATAGTCGCAGCAATTGCGAATGTCAACCCCCAAGCTCCACCTGTTAATCAGAACAATCATAACGGGTGTACCTATAAGGAATTTCAAAGCTGCAAGCCCCACAATTTTAGTGGTACTGAGGGGCCAGTTGGACTGACAAGATGGTTTGAGAAATTGGAAGCTGTGTTCCGTGTGAGCAACTGCTCAGAAATGAACAAAACTAAGTATGCCTCCTGTACACTGTCGGACGGCGCTTTAACCTGGTGGAACACACTTGCACAGGCTAAGGGTATTGACGAGGCCTATGCTATACCGTGGGAGAAATTTAAGGGGGCTATGATCGAGGAGTACTGCCCCAGAACAGAGATTCAGAAAATGGAAGCTGAGTTTTGGGAGTTGAAGGTTGTGGGAACCGATCTTGACGGTTATAACTGAAGGTACTTGGAACTAGCTTTGATGTGTCCCACGATGGTTACCCCGAAATTTAAGCGAATGGAACAGTATTTGTGGGGACTTCCCAAGTCCATTCAGGGAAATGTCACCTCTTAAAAACCAGCTGATGTCCCGGAAGCTATGCCCATGGCGCACACCCTGATGAACCAAATTACCAGCAAAGAACCAGAAAAGGCAAAATCAGAATCGGGAGCTAGTAATGAGAAACGTAAGTGGGACAGCAACAAGGGAAGGGTCTTTGATCAAAACCTAGCTAAGAGGCATGAAAGTTTCAAGGGAAACAACGATGGGAGGAACCCCAACCTAAACCCTAGCTCAAACCCTAACTACAAGGGTAGTGTCCCGCAGTGCAAAAGATGCTACAAGCATCATACCGGGTGCTGCAGCGTGGTCTGTGAAAAGTGTAAAAGGACTGGACATATTGGCAAAGACTGCAAGATCACTACCCCAACTGTGAAGACAAACCCTACTGGACCAAGGAAGTGCTATGAGTGTGGACAACAGGGCCACTTCAGGAATGAATGTCCCAACAAGAAAAAGGACGGCGGGCCAGCGCGTGGAAGAGCTTTCAACATAAACACAAGGGATGCCCGTGAGAACCCCGACTTTGTTACTGGTATATTTACTATCAACAATCTATTAGCTTCTGTCCTATTTGATACTGGTGCCGATAGGAGTTATGTATGTAGACACTTTTGCTCTAAGATAGATTGGTCGTTAGTTCCTTTAAAGGAGAGTATGCTGGTTGAGGTAGCCAATGGAAAACTTGAGAAAGTTGACCAAATTAGCCGAGGAGGTATTATCAACATAGATGGTGTGGATTTCGAGATTGACATGATACCCATCAAATTGGGAAGTTTTGATGTGATTGTCGGTATGGACTGGTTGACCAAGATAAGGGCCGACATTATCTGTGGAGATAAAGCTATTCGTATACCACACGGAGATGGTGAGCCACTGATTATTTACGGAGAGAGATGTAACTCGAAGCTGAACCTCATTAGTTACATGAAAGCACAAAAGATCATGAAGAAAGGACGCCTTGCTGTTTTAGCACATGTGAGAACATTAGGAACCGAGGTGAAGAGCGTAGATGAGGTACGAATTGTGAACGAATTTCCCGATATCTTTCCAAAATAATTTCCTGGATTACCGCCATCGAGAGCAGTGGAGTTTCAGATCGATTTAGTGCCAGGAGCTGCGCCGGTAGCTCACGCACCTTATCGACTCGCACCTTCTGAAATGCAAGAGTTGCATAGTCAACTACAAGAACTGCTAGACCGTGGATTTATCCAACCAAGTTCTTCGCCTTGGGGCATACCTGTTTTATTTGTGAAGAAGAAGGACGGATCTTTCCACATGTGTATCGATTATCGTGAGCTGAACAAATTGACGATCAAGAATCGGTATCCCCTTCTCAGAATTGACGATCTTTTCGATCAGCTGCAAGGATCAAGCGTTTATTCTAAGATCGATTTGCGATCAGGTTATCACCAGCTGAGGGTGAAGGAGAGTGATGTGATGAAAACTGCGTTCAGAACCCGTTATGGTCACTATGAGTTTCTCGTGATGCCATTCGGTTTAACCAACGCACCTGCCGTGTTTATGGATCTCATGAATCGTGTATGCAATCCATACCTGAATAAGTTCGTTATCATCTTCATAGATGATATCCTCATCTACTCCAAAAGCGAAGAAGAACATGAGCAACATCTTCGACTAGTGCTTGAACTCTTGAGACAAGAGCAACTTTATGCCAAATTCTCCAAGTGTGCGTTTTGGTTGAAGGAAGTCCAATTCCTGGGTCATATTGTGAGCGATCAAGATATCAAAGTTAATCCCACAAAGATCGAAGCTATCAGTAAGTGGGAAACCCCCACTACCCCGACTCATATCCGCCAATTTTTAGGTCTCACCGGTTACTACCGAAGATTTATTGAAGGTTTCTCTCTGATTGCGCGTCCTTTGACCGCGCTGACTAACAAAGGGAAAAAGTTCGTTTGGGAAACCGAACAAGAATCGGCATTTCAAACCTTGAAGTAGAAGTTAACCACCGCGCCTATCTTATCACTTCCTGAAGGCAGTGACGACTTCATTGTGTATAGCGATGCCTCAAAAATTGGTTTTGGTTGCGTATTGATGCAAAGAACGAAGGTCATTGCTTATGCTTCTCGTCAACTGAAGATTCACGAGCGAAACTACACTACTCACGATCTCGAACTTGGAGCCGTTGTTTTTGCGCTCAAATTGTGGAGACACTACCTTTATGGAACTAAAAGTACTATCTTCACCGACCACAAAAGCCTCCAACACATATTCGATCAGAAATAACTGAACATGAGATAGCGACGATGGATCGAGACGCTGAATGACTATGATTGTGAACTTCGTTACCATCCTGGCAAGGCCAATGTTGTAGATGACGCTTTGGGCCGAAAGGAGAGGATGGAACCTCTTCGTGTTCGGGCCCTGAACGTCACCATTCATTCAAATCTCAATAGCCAAATCCGAGTAGCCCAAGATGAGGCTCTCAAAGAGGAGAATATTTCTCATGAACACTTGACCGTTCTCGTCTCTTGATTCGAGGTTAAGGAGACTGGACTCTGATACTTTGCCGGGAGAATTTGGGTGCCTAGTTATGGGGATTTGCGAAGCCTCATTCTAGACGAAGCCCACAAGTCAAGATATTCGATTCATCCAGGAGCCGGTAAAATGTACCACGATCTCAAGGAACAGTATTGGTGGCCAAAACTTAAGAAGGATGTTGCAACTTATGTTGGGAAGTGTTTTGTGATGACCCGGGAATTTTCGACCAAATTTAAACTTAATCTTATTATAATTTCAACACGATAAGCAAAGTCTGTAATGTTGAAGTCTCAAAAACTTTGAACTGTGTTCATGTATACATTTGACCTTTGACTATGCCCGATGATTCACGAACAATTGTGTAAATATATAAATATAAATATAAATATAAATATAAATATAAATATAAATATAAATATAAATTTAAATATAAATATAAATATAAATATAAATATAAATATAAATATAAATATAAATATAAATATAAATATAAGAGTATATCTAATATTTAAGTAATCAAATACACAATGATCAATTGGAATTAAAAATGTAAAATAATAAATAGAATAAATAAGTTACTATTAAAAAGAATATATATATATATATATATATATATATATATATATATATATGTGTGTGTGTGTGTGTGTGTGTGTATGTGTGTATATATATAATTGTTGTCAATAATTGTATTATTAAAACTATTATATAAGGATGGAAATATGTAACTTATTATATCTTAATTATTAATTGTATTATTATTAGACATTATTATTAACAACTATTAATATTATTATTATTACTAATATAATTATTAGTATTATTATTATTATTAGTATTTCGATATTACTATTATTAATAATCTTATTATTATTATTATTATTATTATTATTATTATTATTATTATTATTATTATTATTAGTGTTATAATTATTATTATTATTACCATATGTATAAATATTATAATCGTTATCATTAGCATTATTATATAAGTATTAAAAATATTATTATATAATATATAGATAAGAAATTTGATGTATTTGATTATTATTACCAAAAATTATCAATTTTATTAGTAGTATCATTACTGAGATTAATATGATTATTAGTTATTATTTCAAAATGATCATTCTTATTAAATATCACTATTTTTGGATATCATTTCTATTATTAGAATTTATTTGATATTATTATTATTAATTATTAATGGTATTATTATTATTATCTCTATTATTATTATTACTTATTTAATTACTAAATTTTATCTATAAAATTATTTATAATACAGCTGTAATTAAATAAAAACAAAATAGGATAGCGACCAAAAATCATAAACGTACGAAATCAGTTTACAATCACTATCTAAATATGTTTTATATAATTTTTTTTTGTATCTTGAAAGTGATCTACGTACCTCCTGTCTGGATTTTGTTAAGCGTCAAAATCAACCTTCAATACAAACAAAATTGATCGAATAATATGTACTAACTCAATTATAATCTATAAAGATCAGTGTTTCAATTCAATTAGGGAGATTAAAACAAAAATTTCAGAAAAATAAATTCACGACTCTGTACAAGAACACTCTTTAGCCAAACCTCGAATTTGATTCAATTTTAAAAATGTAATAATGCAATCTTATTAGTTTTCCTTTACTCAAACTACCTGAAAAATTTTGAGTTCCAATTTCGAAGTCAAAGTTTTGGTTTTTAAAAGTCAACTCATGTTCTTCAATCAAATTCGTGTTATATGTTATGATTCCAGTTAAATTAGCAATTTAGAAAGTTTTCAAGGGTGATTTAAAACACGGTTTGTGTTGAAAGATTTATTTAAAACGTTACCATTTTTGCAATCAATTTTTTTTTTGATACACCTGCGTCGAACACAGCAGCATTCATTTTTTTTAATTTTTTTTTTATTTCGCTTACTGAATTATACAAACATGTATATTATTATTTATGAATCTATTATCTGAATCCTTGTTTATTATAATTAAGTTGATTTTGATTCTTGGTTGGTTTCAAAATGAAGAAGATGAAGAATAATGGAGAAACCGAAATCATAGGGTAAATATAAACGGATTCCGTATTATTTCAGAAACGGGGCAATAGCCCAGCTGGTTTAGAGGAGTGATGGGTATTCGGGAGGTCACGGGTTCAAGCCCTGCAGTGGCCTATTTTGTTTAGAATTTGATTTGGAGGTAGTTTACTATCTTTTTCCATTGTTATTATTACTATTATCATTATTATTATTAATATTAATATGATTGTAATTATTATTGTTATTATTATGATTAATATTTTTATCACTAAAGTTAATATTATAAATGTTATTATCATTATAATTATAAGTAATATTAAATAAAACTTATTAGTATTATCATTACTAATATTATTATTATCAGTATTATTATCATTGTTATTATTACAAATATATGTATTATTATTAATACTAATGACATAAGTATTATTATTAATATTATCACCATTATTATTAAAATGATTATTAGTAGTGTTATTATTAAACTTATTATTACCATTATGATTAGTTGTAATAAAATGGTTAATTTTATAGCTAGTATTATTATCAGTATTATTAGTATTATTATCATTATTATTATGAATATAGTTATTAGCGTTGTTATTACTAAACTTATTATCACTAGTAGTAAAAGTATTATTGTAGTTATTATTATTATCAGTATTATTACTATTATAATTATTATTACTAAAAGTAACGTTATTTTAAGTTCGTCGTTTTGTTAAAATTAGTAATATCATTAAAAGTAACATTTTTAATATCATTATTATTATTATTATTATTATTATTATTATTATTATTATTATTATTATTATTATTATTATTATTATTATTATTAATTACAATGATTAATTTTACCAAAAATTATTATTTTATTTTCATTAAAGCTATCATTTTTATTATTATCAGCATTATCTATATCAATATTACTAAAAATAATTACGTTTATGAAAATAAAAGTTTTAAAGATATTATTAAGATTTTAAGTATGTTCTTAATCAAATTAACAAAGTTTATACGAATATTCTTATATAACATGTTAGGTATTTTTATTAAAATACTAATCAGATATTATATCAATATAACTATATAAATATTAAATATTTTGAATATATACACAAACTAAATAAGTATAATATATAATCCAAGATATAATATATAAACTTGTTCAATTACAACTATGATTATTAATAAATATACAAATGATATAGGTTCGTGAATCCGAGGCCAACCCTGCATTGTTCTGTTGATCAATATAGTCATATGTATTTTTACTACAAAATACATTAGGTGAGTTTCATTTGCCTTTTTACCCTTTATATTTTTGGGCTGAGAATACATGCGCAATTTTTATAAATGTTTTACGAAATAGACACAAGTAATCGAAACTACATTATATGGTTGAATGATCGAAGCCGAATATGCTCCTTTTTACTTGGTAACCTAAGAATTAGGGAACATCACTAATTTTGAGAATTAGTGCACACCTAATTGACGCGAATCCTAAAGATAGATCTATAGGCCCGACGAACCCCATCCAAAGTATCGGATGCTTTAGTACCTCGATGTTGTTTTATCATGTCCGGAGGATTTCCCGGAATGATGGGGATATTCTTATATGCATCTTGTTAATGTCGGTTACCAGGTGTTCAATCCATATGAATGATATTTTTGTCTCTATGCATGGGACGTATATTTATGAGAACTGAAAATGAAATTCTTGTGGTCTTTTAAAATGATGAAAATGAATTATTATGATAAACTAATAAACTCACCAACCTTTTGGTTGACACTTTAAAGCATGTTTATTCTCAGGTATGAAAGAAATCTTCCGCTGTGCATTTGCTCATATTAGAGATATTACTTGGAGTCATACATGACATATTTCAAAAGACGTTGCATTCGAGTCGTCGAGTTCATCAAGATTATTATCAAGTCAATTATAGTTGGATGTATTATTGAATGACATGCATGTCATCAACTTTCGATGTAATGAAAGTTTGTCTTTTAAAAACGTATGCAATGTTTGTAAAATGTATCATATAGTGGTCAAGTACCTCGCGATGTAATCAACTATTGTAAATCGTTTATAATCGATATGGACTTCGTCCAGATGGATTAGGACGGGTTATGAAAGTTGGTATCAGAGCGGTGGTCTTAGCGAACCAGGTCATGCATTAGTGTGTCTAACTGATAGTTGTTTAGATGCATTAGTGAGTCTGGACTTCGACCGTGTCTGCATGTTAAAAGTTTTGCTTATCATTTCTAGTCAGAAATCATCTGCTTATCATCCTTAGGAAATTACTTGCTTATCATTCTTAGTCTAGACACATCTTACTGCAATGATTGCATGAATAGTGTATAGACAAAATTCGTATCTTAGCGTATCTGCTAATTCATATCTTAACATATCTGTTACTGTAGACTTTGCCTGACAACTTTCGTAGATTCCTCCGTAACTTATGGGATTTTAGTAGTATATATGCATATGTAAATTATGTATTGCAGGGTACTAATCTACATCCTATAATCTATTTCTTATCAAAGATCCTTCATCTGATCGTACGAGATGTGATTCCCTCAACCAGTTCGAGTCCCTCAGATTCCGATAGCTATTTCGATAGTTATTCCGACAGCTATTCCGATATGGATTTCCACTCGAACTCCGAAAGCAGTATAACCAGAATGAATCAACCAATCAGTCATCCCTAATTCGTCTGATGAGTTCATAGTCGACTTAAACAATGGAGATGCTAAGAAGGCGACCCTTTCCACCAACCAAATTACCCTCTTGACGATGAACCTGAAGCACTTACCGACGAACCTGAATCACTTACCGACGAACCTATTCGAGACACCATTTTCTCTCTCATTTCCAGAGTATCTCGTCACAATTATATTCTATCCACAATTCTAAACCTTATTCATCCACTCGTTTCGACCGACAATCATCCCGGAATAATAAAAGAAGTCAACGAACTTCGCACTCGAGTAATCGATTTGAAGAATATGGTGCAAAATCTACCAGTCTCAGCAACATCACCGGCACCAATAGTACCATCAACATTCCATGCCTCAATATCACCATCTGTATTTCGAGTATGATCTTCGTTCTACGTATCGTTCTACCTCATTTATCTTCGTTCGACGTAGCGAATATGTAATCTCTAAAGTTTTAGAGATTATTTATTCTAGTTCCAACCGAAAATTAAATGAGTTTAATATCATGTTAACTCATTAAATCCATGATTACATCTGAAGAAAATATATATGTATATATGTTTGCATAAAGATTGTAATTAAAAATTCTTTTGTACAAACTGTTAATGGTGAAAATATTTTAACGGGTAGGTAATACCCGAGGAATATTTAGATTTTACATTAATAAGTTACATTGTACGTTCTTTGAATCTGATTCAACAGTCATTTACTATCCTACTTACATCCACAGATATACGTATCTGTTCACCGCAGAATAACCATTTTCATTCAATTTCATAATTGGATTTTGACCTATCAGAATCCAACAAGTGGCATAATGAAGAAAACATTTGACAAAATAAAATTTGTTAGAAACAGACAAATTAACTATAAGGAATTTTGTTAAGAATTCACGCTAATAAAATCCTAGCTAACTGTTTCTAGCTAACTGTTAATTCCGTATTACATTTATTTATCGCAATTTATTTATCGCAATTTATTTATCGCAATTTATTTATCGCAATTTAATTATCGCAATTTTATTTATCGTCATTTAATTTCTGTTATTTACTTTATACATTTAATTTATCGTCATTTAATTTCTGTTATTTATTTTACGCACTTTAAATATCGAGACACGTATACAAGGTTTTGACATATCATATCGACGCATCTATATATATTATTTGGAATAACCATAGGCACTCTATATGCAGTAATGATCGAGTTCTCTATACAGGGTTGAGGTTGATTCTACAATAATATATATAGTTTGAGTTGTGATCGAGTCTGAGACATGTACACGGGTCAAGATATGTATTAATTAATTCAAATATTATATATTAAATTATATACGAATGATTGGACTGTTAACTGTGGACTATCGACTGTGGACGAATAATATTGGACAATTAAAATGAATTAAAATACTGATTATAACATATGAAACTAAATAATTCTTCAAGTTTGCCACTTGATTTCATCTTAAACCTCATTTGTATCTTGACGATTCCAATCTGCGTTCAAACATTTCATAAATCTTGAAAACACTTCAATCGAGAGGATGAACCAATCGCACTTCGTCTACGGAAGGAAAGATTTATGCATATAGTTATGCACCAGAAAACTCTCGGAACCTGAGAAAACGTTTAACACGTATCTGTGCTTATTCCTTTAGTGTTATTATCACCCAAAATAACTTGATGATTCCTTTTAAAGTAGCAAATTTTGTCACAGCTCCAACAAGTCAACTTCGACTTTTCGTTCGAAACAACCTTATTAACACCTTGATATATACGTGTGCTCTTTTATTGTTACCGAGGAACTTTTTATATTCCACCATATTACCATCAGCGTTTAATCATCTAAAAACATAATTCTCTTAAAACCACCTCGTATTGATAACCGATGATTCAGATATAATAGCATTAAATGCAGAGGAAACAGAAAAATTGTAGATGGTCTAAACAGCCAAAAGTTTAATGATAAAGAAGGGAATGTTAGGAAAGCTCGATAGAAAAGTTTGAACTGAAAAACTGATTGAGCAAACTACGAAGGAGTCTCTAAACAAATCACAAGGACTAAAACTGTACATTAAGAATCCTGATGATTCTGTTTCTGATGAAATCTTTAGCGAATACTTTGCAGAGGAAACAGAAAAATTGTAGATGGTCTAAACGGCCAAAAGTTTGATGATAAAGAAGGGAATGTTAGGAAAGCTCGATAGAAAAGTTAGAACTGAAAAACTGATTGAGCAAACTACGAAGGAGTCTCTAAACAAATCACAAGGACTAAAACTGTACATTAAGAATCCTGATGATTCTGTTTCTGATGAAATCTTTAGCGAATACTTTGCTTCTGACTCCAAACTCTTGCGGACGAATTTTCTTTACCATCTTTCGATATTAGAAATTCCAAAATATCATCGTATCTTTCATTATAAATATCCTCCATATTTCTGAAGATATTTTCATAACTGTTCTTATCCGAAATCATTAATCTCTTCGTGCTATCAGTGTTACATCATATAGAAACTGTTAGTTTCTATATTTTGTAAACTTTCAAGCTTAAAATATGAATGTTATTGAAGTAATGTTGGGAACTGATGCATGAGTTAGTATAATATAATGACACTTGATCAACGTGATTATATTACAGTAAGTCATGCTAAGTTTCTAAATGGAACATGATGATTCACATATTATAACGTCATCATGCGTCATGTTACATAACTCTTTCATTCTACTTAACTTCTGAACATATCAAGAAAGTATATTCTTGACAGTTCTATTCTCAGTGATTCAAGTAATTTGACAAATCAAATCATGCTACTACCTTTCCTTTCTACCTTGTATATTATGCTAATTCGAAACTCCATACCTACAAATTCTGGACCATTACTTACAAAAAGAAAACAAAAGCATGAAACTCTGAAATAGAAAGGGGGTATAAATCACAGTAAATAAGAGAGAACATTAACTGTAGATGACAATGATTATTGGAGAAAGAAACAGGGACATCGAAATATAAGGGAAGATATAAAACCTAACAACATAAATTACAGACCATGGAGATTAACACGAATAGCAATATAAAGATACGGTATAATTAAGAATAGTATCTGTGACGACCCGGGAATTTTTGACTAAATTTAAAATTAATCTTTATATGATTTCGATATGATAAGCAATGTATATAATGTTGAGTCTAGAAAATTTTGAAACGATGTTCATATATTCAATTGACCTTCGACTGCTCTCGACGATTCACGAACAATTAATTGTAAATAGATATGTGAGTATGTATTTATAAATAAAAATTCGAAATATAATTTGATGTATTATATGTTGTTGTTATAAAATTAATAAAATAAAAATAGGATATTATTATAATTATTATTTAAAATATATCTCTATATATAAAATAAAGTATATTAAAAATAAATATTAGATGATTGTAATACTCGTTTGATGTTTCGATTGATATTATGCAAGTTAAATCAAACTTATGCAATTTTAAATAAACGGTGATACGAAAATGAGTTATATAAGTTATAGGCTTATTAAAAGTATATTTAGAATTTAATTATTTAATTTTAACACTGTTTATATTTTACCCATAAATGAGAGGGACAGTTGATGTAATTTTTATTTATTAAATTAATGACTGAATCTTATACCATAATGACCAAAATAAATAAAAATAGTTAATCTAAAAATAGGAGATTTTTCTGAAAACTTTTATCCACTACTGAGTAACAACGGGATACGAAATTCAGTCTGTAATAGATGACGGCTAACTCATCGGATGTTTTTAAATCCATTTGATATTAAATTGATTATTATATAATTTCTTTATTATAAATTATTAATTTATATTATTTTTTTACTATATATTGTTTTATACATAGATGTGATATATATGATCACCATCACCTTTTGCAATCACCAACCTTCTTTTTCATTTTTTTTTCTTTTGTTTGTCGAGTTATGCACCTTGTCAAACTTTAATTTTTGTTTTTTTGTTTTTTTTGTTTTGTTGCTGTAAACCGTGACCCATCACCCTTTTTCTTTTTGAGTAGTACACCACCTTCACTCCTTCTTTTCTATCGAAAACCAACTATATATTATAAGTATTAGTTTAGTTATAGTGTTCTATCCTATTGAATATATATACTTTTTATAATCACCACACCTTTAAAAAGCTTGCACCCATATCACCAACTTGCAGCAATCGATTTTTTTTCTTCTTATTTTCACTTATTATTATTTTTTTTTTTTGTGACTCAGAGAAGACTTGGCCATATTATTATTTCCTATAAGGATACCACTTTAGGTAATTTTGTTAGAGGAAATATTGCTTATGATACTCTTCGATTCATGAATACAAACTTACCCGGAATCATATTCGGGTGTACGGATATCGAGTTGAGTTCGAACCAAGACGAAGATGTTAAGACAACCGGGCTATTGGGAATGAACAGAGGATTGTTATCTTTTGTTTTTCTCAAATGGGTTACTCGAAGTTTTCTTATTGTATATTGAGTTGGGACTCAACCGGGGTTTTATTATTTGGAGATGTCAAGATATCATGGCTTAAACCGTTAATTTACACACCGATAGTTATTATGACGAGCCCATTTACAGCTTTCATGCTGCTCGTACCACAACACCTTGGCCACCTTCATCCAAATCACCTCACCATGACCCACCTTAGCACACCACCACCTTCAACCGATCACCACCATTCAACAACCATCACGTTCGTTAATCATCCATGATTTGCCGCTGCAGTTAACGAGTAGAGCCAACGACCGAGACTACCATCGACCTCCATCACCATCCTAAATCACCTCGAACCTGCAACTGCTCGATCATTATTGTAGCTACTGTTCGTGAACATCAGCTCAAACCATCATTTTTTTTTACTATTACAGCTCTCTAGTGCTGTTACCCTCTTTTTCTTCCATTGCTAATACTGTAAACATTATTGATGATGATGTTTAGGAGAAATAATAACGGGAATGATGATGATAAAAATGAATATGGTGATTTTGATGATGATGATGTTGTCACGATGATGATGATTAGCAAAGGAGTGAAGATGATGATATAGGTTATGATGATGACGAAGGAAAAATATGAGTAATAGAGTAGGGTGGGGAAATAACACAGATTAACATGAGTTATATATATATGGTTTTGATATATTTTAGAAAAGTGAAACAGATTGAATGGTTTGAGGCGTGTGTGTGTTTCCAAGAGGTCTCAGGTTCGATTCTAAGTCAGGACATCCATATTTTTTCTTTTTATTCGACTGGGCTGCTAGTTGGCCTGCTGTTGGGCTGCCCTTCTCTGATGGGCCGAAATATGGAGTGATGTTGGGTTGGAACAAGACTAATAAATGGGTTAAATTAATTCGAGTCTGGAAGTAAAATAGAAAACAGGGATGGCGGGTTGGTTAGAGTGTCGGGTTGAGGAACGAGAGGTCTTGGGTTCGATTCTCGTCTGGAGCATTCTTTTTAGACAAAGCTTTAAGGGTATATACAATTACTTTTATTATTAGTATTATTATTATTATTATTATTATTATTATTATTATTATTATTATTATTATTATTATTATTATTATTATTATTATTATTATTATTATTATTATTACGTGTATTATTAAATATTATTATGATTATGCTTATTAATGTTATAATTAGTTTTAATTAATATTAGTATTAGTATTATTTTTAAACATTAGTATTATTAACCTACTTATAATTAATATTACTAATTTTTTTCATTTAAAAACTGTTATTATCATTATTATAAGATTTATTAATAAAACTATCATTAATATTATTATTATGAGAATCATTAATATTATTATCATTATTATTAATACTAGTATTATCATTATTATCATTATAATCACCACTAATATCATTCTAGTATTGTTATAATTACTATTTTAACAAACAAATGAAATATATATAAATATATATATATATATATATATATATATATATATATATATATATATATATATATATATATATATATATATATATATATATATATATATATATATATATATATATATATATATATATATATATATATATATATATATATATATATAAAACATTTAATACATATGACATGACAAAACTTATATTTTTATATATATATAAAATCAATATATATAAATAATGAAATATAAAGGTTACTAATATAAAAATTATATCACTAATAATAATATATATATTTATTCGATTACGGTTATACGTTTTAAGACATATACAAACGATATAGGTTCGTGAATCCAAGGCCAGCCCTACACTTGTTCAATGTCGTCATATGTATTTTTACTACAAAATACAATATGGTGAGTTTCATTTGCCTTTTTACCCTTTATATTTTTGGGCTGAGAATACATGCGCAATATTTATAAACGTTTTACAAAATAGACACAAGTACGTGAAACTACATTCTATGATTGAATTGTCGAAATCGAATATGCCCCTTTTTATTAAGTCTGGTAATCTAAGAATTAGGGAACAGACACCCTAATTGACGCGAATCCTAAAGATAGATCTATTGGGCCTAACGAACCCCATCCAAATTACCGGATGCTTTAGTACTTCGATGTTGTTTTATATCATGTCCAATGGATTTCCCGGAATGATAGGGGATATTCTTATATGCATCTTGTTAATGTCGATTACCAGGTGTTCACCATATGAATGATAATTTTTGTCTCTATGCATGGGTCGTATGTTTATGAGAAATAAGAAATCTTGTGGTCTATTAAAATTATGAAATGATTATTTATGATAAACTAATGAACTCACCAACCTTTTGGTTTACACTTTAAAGCATGTTTATTCTCAGGTATGAAAGAAATCTTCCACTGTGCATTTGCTCATTTTAAATATATTACTTGGAGTCATTCATGGCATATTTCAAAAGACGTTGCATTCGAGTCGTTGAGTTCATCAAGATTATTATTAAGTCAATTATAGTTAGATACATTATGAAATGGTATGCATGACGTCAATTTTCGATGTAATGAAAGATTGTCTTTTCCAAAACGAATGCAATGTTTGTAAAATGTATCATATAGAGGTCAAGTACCTCGCGATGTAATCAACTATTGTGAATCATTTGTAATCGATATGGACTTCATCCGGATGGATTAGGACGGGTCATTAGAGTTGGTATCAGAGTGGTGGTCTTAGCAAACCAGGTCTTGCATTAGTGTGTCTAATTAATAGTTGTTAGGATGCATTAGTGAGTCTGGACTTCGACCGTGTCTGCATGTCAAAAGTTTTGCTTATCTTTTTGTCAGAAATCATCTGCTTATCATCCTTAGGAAATTACATGCTCATTATTCTTAGTCTAGACATGTCTTACTGCCTCTATTGCGTAGACAGTGTATAGATAAATTCATATCTTAGCGTATCTGTTATTGTTACCTTTGCCTGACAGCTTCCGTAGATTCCTCCGTAACTTATGGGATTTTAGTATTATATATGCATATGTAAATTATGTATTGCAGAGTACTAATTTACATCCTATAATCTATTTCTTATCGAAAATCCTTCATCTGATCGTACGAGATGAATCCCTCAACCAGTTCGAGTCCCTCAGATTCCGATAGCTATTTCGATAGTTATTCCGACAACTATTCTGACATGGATGTTCACCTAAGCTCCGGAAGAAGCGTCACTAGAATGAATCAGCCAATCATCCATCCCCAATTTATCTGATGAGTTCATAGTCGACTTAATCAATGAAGATGAGAATAAGTCGATCCTTTTCACCAACTGAATTCAGCTCTTGGCAAAGAACCTGAAGCACTCACCGGCGAACCAATTCGAAACACCATTTTCACCCTCATTTCCCGGATATCTCGCCATGATTATATACTATTTCAATTTCTGAATCTTATTCATCCGCTCATTCCAACTGCCAATCATCCCGGAGTAATCGAAGAGTCAACGAGCTTCACGCTCGAGTAATCAGTATGGAAAACATGGTGCAAAACTTACCAGCTTCAACAACGGCACCGGCAACACCAGTACCACCAATAACATAAGCCTAAACATCACACGCTTCACATCGCAATCTATACCTCGAGCATAATCTTCGTTCTACATCTTGTTCTACGTCGGTTATCTTCGTTCTTCATGATGATTATGTAATCTCTAATGTTTTAGAGATTATGTATTCTAGTTCTAACGGTAAATCAAATGAGTTAATGTTATAATAACTCATTAAATCCATAATTACATCTGAAGAAAATATATATGTATATATGTTTTCATAAAGATTGTAATTAAAAATTCTTTTGTACAAATTGTTAATGGTGAAAATATTTTAACGGGTAGGTAATACCCGAGGACTATTTAGATTTCACATTAATAAGTTACATTGTACATTCTTCGACTTTGATTCAATGATCATTTACTATCCTACTTACAACCACCGATATACGTATCCATTCACTGTAGAATAATCATTTTCATTCAATTTCATATTTGAATTTTGACCTATCAGAATCCAACAAGTGGCATAACGAAGAAAACATTTGACAAAATAAAATTTGTTAGAAACAGACAAATTAACTATGAGAAATTTTGTTAAGAATCCACGCTAACTGTTCCTAGCTAACTATTCCTAGCTAACTGTTAATTCCGTATTACATTTTAATTATCGCAATTTATTTATCGCAATTTAATTATCGCAATTTATTTTATCGCAATTTTAATTCTCGCAATTTTATTTACCGTCATTTAATTTCTATTATTTATTTTACGCACTTTATTTATCGTCATTTAAATACTGTTATTTACGCATTTAAATATCGGGACACGTATACAAGGTTTTGACATATCATATCGACACATCTATATATATTATTTGGAGTCACCATAGACACTCTATATGCAGTAATGATCGAGTTCTCTATACAGGGTTGAGGTTGATTCTACAAAAATATATATACTTTGAGTTGTGATTGAGTCTGAGACATGTACACGGGTCACGATACATATTAATTAATTCGAATATTATATATTAAACTATATATGAATTATTGAATTGCTAACTGTGGACTATCAACTGTGGACTACCAACTTTGGACAATTAAAATGAATTAAAATATTGACTATAACATATGAAACTAATCAATCTTTCAAGTTTGCCACTTGATTTCATCTTAAACCTCATTTGTATCTTGACGATTACAATCTGCGTTCAAACTTTTCATGATCCTTGAAAACACCTCAATGCAGAGGATGAACCAACCGCACTTCATCTACAAAAGAAGAGATTGATACATATAGTTATGCACCTGAAAACACTCGGAACCTGAGTAAACGTTTAACACGTATCTGTGCTAATTCCTTTAGTGTTATTATTACCCAAAATAACTTGGTGATTCCTTTCAAAGTAGCAAATTTTGTCACAGCTCCAGCAAGACAACTTCAAATTTTCGTCCGAAACAACTTTATTATAACTTTAATATATATGCGTGCTCTTTTATTGTTACCGGGGAACCTTTTATATTCCATCATATTACCAGCAGACGTACCAGCAACCTCGTTCCTCCTTGGCTTAAATCTCTCCAACAAATCACTATATTTAACTATTGAAGTCTCATCATGTACTCATCCGCATCTTGTAACAAGAATTGCCATACCAATTATCGGTAATCATCAAATCTGTATTGTGTGTCTCGTAACTTTTTCACATCAACAGTTATATGAATCCATATAACATTATTCTTTTAGAACTATGATCTTTCATTCTGAAAATCTGAAAAGCACCCAGTCTACGAATTAATACAAGGAATGTTGAAAAGGTGAATGAAGCAGTAAACGACATTAACCGCCAAAAGTTTAATGATAAGGAATAGTGTGTTGGAAAAGCTCAGAAAAGTTGGAACTGGAAAACGGATTAAGCTAACCACGAAAGAGACCAAGGATAAATACAAGGACCATGCCATATATTCAAAGAACCCAAGTAATTTTGGATCCGATGAAACCTTCAACGAATATCTTACTCCGTACTCATGTTAAAATCTTGCGGAAAATCTTTCTTCTTCAACCATCGAACTTAGAAATTCAAAAATATCATCATAAATATCTTCGATATTTCTGAAGATATTTTCATAAATATTCTCGTTCGAAATTATTTATCTCTTCGTGCTATCTATATTACATCATAAAGGAAACTACTTTAGTTTCTAAATTTCTTTAAAATTCGAGTTTGAATTATGAATGATTTTGAAGTAGTGTTGGAGATTGATGCATGAGTTAGTATAATATAATGACACTTGATCAACGTGATTATATTACAGTAAGTCATGCTGAGTTTCTAATGGGACATGATGATTCACAGATCATAACATCATCATGTGCCATGTGACGTGACTCTTTCATTCTGCTTAACCTCTGAACATATCAAGAAAGTATATTCTTGATAGTTCTATTCTCAATGATTCTAATAATTTGACAAATCAAATCGTACAATTTCGTTCTTTCTTGGTTAGAACATTAAGTTCATTCGAAACTCCGTACTTATGAATTCTGGACCGTTGCTCGCTTTATTAGAGGTCGAGAGGATAATAAAAAGGCAAAGAGATCCAAAATATTAGAGAAAATATAAAGCCCAATAAAAACACGGAGGTAACAAACCATGGATATTAATACGAATAGCAATATAAAGATACGGTATAATTACGAATAGTATCACCCCAAGGTAATAGTAGAAGTAAACAGATTCTTCTGGTGGAAGATTGAAAAGAAGGATGACAGAAATGATAATTAGAAAAATATCAAGGATTAGAACTGGACTAAGCATTTTCACAATCTTTTGGATGTATGAACTAAGAAAGAAAGTATTGGAATGGTGAGAATAATGGAACGGAAGAGTTAAATTTATAATGGAAATATCAGACATAGTAATCGAGTCAGATCACCGTATTTAATTATAGAGATCTTAATCTCCTTATTCGCCGAAGAATTAAATCTCTTAAATTTCGAAGATTTACTTTAAATCCCTCGAACTCCGGAATTCAGTCGCGACTACGTCAAAAGTTATGGAAAATCTCCATTTCTTCATCTCGATCTTTTGTGATAACTTCATTCATACGCTTCGAATAATCGAATTGTTTATTCCATATTACTCAATGATGATAAAACTCTATTTATCAACTCATATTCGTCATGGAAACATTTTTATAGTTATTTATGACGACCTCACTCAAATTTCGGGACGAAATTTCTTTAACGGGTAGGTACTGTGACGACCCGGGAATTTTCGACTAAAGTTAAACTTAATCTTTATATGATTTCGATACGATAAGCAATGTATGTAATGTTGAGTCTAGAAAATTTTGAAACGATGTTCATATATTCAATTGACCTTCGACTGCTCTCGACGATTCACGAACAATTAATTGTAAATAGATATGTGTGTATGTATATATAAATAATAATTCGAAATATAATTTGATGTATTATATGTTGTTGTTATAAAATTAATAAAATAAAAATAGGATATTATTATAATTATTATTTAAAATATATCTCTATATATAAAATAAAGTATATTAAAAATAAATATTAGATGATTGTAATACTCGTTTGATGTTTCGATTGATATTAAGCAAGTTAAATCAAACTTATGTAATTTTAAATAAACGGTGATACGAAAATGAGTTATATAAGTTATAGGCTTATTAAAAGTATATTTAGAATTTAATTATTTAATTTTAACACTGTTTATATTTTACCCATAAATGAGAGGGACAGTTGATGTAATTTTTATTTATTAAATTAATGACTGAATCTTATACCATAATGACCAAAATAAATAAAAATAGTTAATCTAAAAATATGAGATTTTTCTGAAAACTTTTATCCACCACTGAGTAACAACGGGATACGAAATTCAGTCCGTAATAGATGACGGCTAACTCATCGGATGTTTTTAAATCCATTTGATATTAAATTGATTATTATATAATTTCTTTATTATAAATTATTAATTTATATTATTTCTTTACTATATATTGTTTTATATACATAGATGTGATATATATGATCACCATCACCTTTTGCAATCACCAACCTTCTTTTTCATTTTTTTTCTTTTGTTTGTCGAGTTATGCACCTTGTCAAACTTTAAATTTTTTTTTTTTTTTTTTGTTTTGTTGCTGTAACCCATGACCCATCACCCTTTTTCTTTTTGAGTAGTACACCACCTTCACTCCTTCTTTTCTGTCGAAAACCAACTATATATTATAAGTATTAGTTTAGTTATAGTGTTCTATCCTATTGAATATATATACTTGTTATAATCACCACACCTTTAAAAAGCTTGCACCCATATCACCAACTTGCAGCAATCGAATTTTTTTTTTCTTATTTTCACTTAATATTTTTTTTTTGTGACTCAGAGAAGACTTGGCCATATTATTATTTCCTATAAGGATACCACTTTAGGTAATTTTGTTAGAGGAAATATTGCTTATGATACTCTTCGATTCATGAATACAAACTTACCCGGAATCATATTCGGGTGTACGGATATCGAGTTGAGTTCGAACCAAGACGAAGATGTTAAGACAACCGGGCTATTGGGAATGAACAGAGGATCGTTATCTTTTGTTTTTCTCAAATGGGTTACTCGAAGTTTTCTTATTGTATATTGAGTTGGGACTCAACCGAGGTTTTATTATTTGGAGACGTCAAGATATAATGGCTTAAACCGTTAATTTACACACCGATAGTTATTATGACGAGCCCATTTACAGCTTTCATGCTGCTCGTACCACAACACCTTGGCCACCTTCATCCAAATCACCTCACCGTCACCCACCTTAGCACACCACCACCTTCAACCGATCACCACCATTCAACAACCATCACGTTCGTTAATCATCCATGATTTGCCGCTGCAGTTAATGAGTAGAACCAACGACCGAGACCACCATCGACCTCTATCACCATCCTAAATCACCTCGCACCTGCAACTGCTCGATCATTATTGCAGCTTCTATTCGTGAACATCAGCTCAAACCATCATTTTTTTACTATTACAGCTCTCTGGTGCTGTTACCCTCTTTTTCTTCCATTGCTAATACTGTAAACATTATTGATGATGATGTTTAGGAGAAATAATAACGGGAATGATGATGATAAAAATGAATATGGTGATTTTGATGATGATGATGTTGTCACGATGATGATGATTAGCAAAGGAGTGAAGATGATGATATAGGTTATGATGATGACGAAGGAAAAATATGAGTAATAGAGTAGGGTGGGGAAATAACACAGATTAACATGAGTTATATATATATATATATATATATATATATATATATATATATATATATATATATATATATATATATATATATATATATATATATGGTTTTGATATATTTCAGAAAAGCGAAATAGATTAAATGGTTTGAGGCGTGTCTGTGTTTCCGAGAGGTCTCAGGTTCGATTCTAAGTCAGGACATCCATATTTTTTCTTTTTATTCGACTGGGCTGCTAGTTGGCCTGCTGTTGGGCTGCCCTTCTCTGATGGGCCAAAATATGGAGTGATGTTGGGTTGGAACAAGACTAATAAATGGATTAAATTAATTCGAGTCTGGAAGTAAAACAGAAAACAAGGATGGCGGGTTGGTTAGAGTGTCGGGTTGAGGAACGAGAGGTCTTGGGTTCGATTCTCGTCTGGAGCATTCTTTTTAGACAAAGCTTTAAGGATATATACAATTACTTTTATTATTATTATTATTATTATTATTATTATTATTATTATTATTATTATTATTATTATTATTATTATTCTTATTATTCTTATTATTAGTATTACGTATTATTAATTATTATTATGATTATGCTTATTAATGTTATAATTATTTTTAATTAATATTAGTATTAGTATTATTTTTAAACATTAGTATTATTAACCTACTTATAATTAATATTACTAATTTTTTTCATTTAAAAACTGTTGTTATCATTATTATAAGATTTATTAATAAAACTATCATTAATATTATTATTATGAGAATCATTAATATTATTATCATTATTATTAATACTAGTATTATCATTATTATCATTATAATCACCACTAATATCATTCTAGTATTGTTATAATTACTATTTTAACAAACAAATGAAATATATATATATATATATATATATATATATATATATATATATATATATATATATATATATATATATATATATATATATATAAACATTTAATACATATGACATGACAAAACTTATATTTTTATATATATATATAAAATCAATATATAAATAATGAAATATAAAAATTACTAATATAAAAATTATATCACTAATAATAATATATATATTTATTCGATTACGGTTATACGTTTTAATACATATACAAACGATATAGGTTCGTGAATCCAAGGCCAGCTCTACACTTGTTCAATGTCGTCATATGTATTTTTACTACAAAATACAATATGGTGAGTTTCATTTGCCTTTTTACCCTTTATATTTTTGGGCTGAGAATACATGCGCAATATTTATAAACGTTTTACAAAATAGACACAAGTACGTGAAACTACATTCTATGGTTGAATTATCGAAATCGAATATGCCCCTTTTTATTAAGTCTGGTAATCTAAGAATTAGGGAACAGACACCTTAATTGACGCGAATCCTAAAGATAGATCTATTGGGCCTAACGAACCCCATCCAAAGTACCGGATGCTTTAGTGCTTCGATGTTGTTTTATATCATGTCCGATGGATTTCCCGGAATGATAGGGGATATTCTTTTATGCATCTTGTTAATGTCGATTACCAGATGTTCACCATATGAATGATTATTTTTGTCTCTAAGCATGGTCTATTAAAATTATGAAATGATTATTTATGATAAACTAATGAACTCACCAACCTTTTGGTTGACACTTTAAAGCATGTTTATTCTCAGGTATGAAAGAAATCTTCCGCTGTGCATTTGCTCATTTTAAAGATATTACTTGGAGTCATTCATGGCATATTTCAAAAGACATTGCATTCGAGTCGTTGAGTTCATCAAGATTATTATTAAGTCAATTATAGTTAGATACATTATGAAATGGTATGCATGTCGTCAACTTTCGATGTAATGAAAGTTTGTCTTTTAAAAACGAATGCAATGTTTGTAAAATGTATCATATAGAGGTCAAGTACCTCGCGATGTAATCAACTATTATGAATCGTTTGTAATCGATATGGACTTCGTCCGGATGGATTAGGACGGGTTATTAGAGTTGGTATCAGAGCGGTGGTCTTAGCAAACCAGATCTTGCATTAGTGTGTCTAATTAATAGTTGTTAGGATGCATTAGTGAGTCTGGACTTCGACCGTGTCTGCATGTCAAAAGTTTTGCTTATCTTTTTGTCAGAAATCATCTGCTTATCATCCTTAGAAAATTACATGCTCATTATTCTTAGTCTAGAAATGTCTTACTGCCTCTATTGCGTAGACAGTGTATAGATAAATTCATATCTTAGCGTATCTGTTATTGTTGCCTTTGCCTGACAGCTTCTGTTGATTCCTCCGTAACTTATGGGATTTTAGTATTATATATGCATATGTAAATTATGTATTGCAGAGTACTAATCTATATCCTATAATCTATTTCTTATCGAAAATCCTTCATCTGATCGTACGAGATGAATCCCTCAACCAGTTCGAGTCCCTCAGATTCCGATAGCTATTTCGATAGTTATTCCGACAACTATTCCGACATGGATGTTCACTTAAGCTCCGAAAGAAGCGTCACCAGAATGAATCAGCCAATCATCCATCCCCAATTCATCTGATAAGTTCGTAGTAGACTTAATCAATGAAGATGAGAATAAGTCGATCCTTTTCACCAACTGAATTCACCTCTTGGCAAAGAACCTGAAGCACTCACCGGCGAACCAATTCGAGACACCATTTTCACCCTCATTTCCCAGATATCTCGCCATGATTATATACTATCTCAATTTCTGAATCTTATTCATCCGCTCGTTCCAACCGCCAATCATCCCGGAGTAATCGAAGAGTCAACGAGCTTTACGCTCGAGTAATCAATATGGAAAACATGGTGCAAAACTTACCAGCTTCAACAACGGCACCGGCAACACCAGTACCACCAATAACATAAGCCTAAACATCACACGCTTCACATCGCAATCTATAACTCGAGCATAATCTTCGTTCTACATCTTGTTCTACGTCGGTTATCTTCGTTCTTCATGATGATTATGTAATCTCTAATGTTTTAGAGATTATGTATTCTAGTTCTAACGGTAAATCAAATGAGTTAATGTTATATTAACTCATTAAATCCATAATTACATCTGAAGAAAATATATATGTATATATGTTTTCATAAAGATTGTAATTAAAAATTCTTTTATACAAATTGTTAATGGTGAAAATATTTTAACGGGTAGGTAATACCCGAGGAATATTTAGATTTCACATTAATAAGTTACATTGTACATTCTTCGACTTTGATTCAACGATCATTTACTATCCTACTTACAACCACCGATATACGTATCCATTCACTGCAGAATAATCATTTTCATTCAATTTCATATTTGGATTTTGACCTATCAGAATCCAACAAGTGGCATAACGAAGAAAATATTTGACAAAATAAAATTGTTAGAAACAGACAAATTAACTATGAGAAATTTTGTTAATAATCTACGCTAACTGTTCCTAGCTAACTGTTAATTCCGTATTACATTTTAATTATCGCAATTTATAATACAGCTGTAATTAAATAAAAACAAAATAGGATAGCGACCAAAAATCATAAACGTACGAAATCAGTTTACAATCACTATCTAAATATGTTTTATATAATTTTTTATTGTATCTTGAAAGTGATTTACGTACCTCCTGTCTGGATTTTGTTAAGCGTCAAAATCAACCTTCAATACAAACAAAATTGATCGAATAATATGTACTAACTCAATTATAATCTATAAAGATCAGTGTTTCAATTCAATTAGGGAGATTAAAACAAAAATTTCAGAAAAATAAATTCACGACTCTGTACAAGAACACTTTTTAGCCAAACCTCGAATTTGATTCAATTTTAAAAATGTAATAATGCAATATTGTTAGTTTTCCTTTACTCAAACTACCTGAAAAATTTCGAGTTCCAATTTCTAATATCAAGTTCCAATTTTGAAGTCAAAGTTTTGGTTTTTAAAAGTCAACTCATGTTCTTCAATCAAATTCGTGTTATATGCTACGATTCTAGTTAAATTAGCAATTTAGAAAGTTTTCAAGGGTGATTTAAAACACGGTTTGTGTTGAAAGATTTATTTAAAACGTTACCATTTTTGCAATCAATTTTTTTTTTGATACACCTGCGTCGAACACAGCAGCATTCATCATTATTTTTAAATTTTTTTATTTCACTTACTGAATTATACAAACATGTATATTATTATTTATGAATCTATTATCTGAATCCTTGTTTATTATAATTAAGTTGATTTTGATTCTTGGTTGGTTTCAAAATGAATAAGATGAAGAATAATGGAGAAACCGAAATCATAGGGTAAATATAAACGGATTTCGTATTATTTCAGAAATGGGGCAATAGCCCAGCTGGTTTAGAGGAGTGATGGGTATTCGGGAGGTCACGGGTTCGAGCCCTGCAGTGGCCTATTTTTGTTTAGAATTTGATTTGGAGGTAGTTTACTATCTTTTTCCATTGTTATTATTACTATTATCATTATTATTATTAATATTAATATGATTGTAATTATTATTGTTATTATTATGATTATTATTATTGTTATCACTAAAGTTAATATTATAAATGTTATTATCATTATAATTATAAGTAATATTAAATAAAACTTATTAGTATTATCATTACTAATATTATTATTGTCAGTATTATTATCATTGTTATTATTACAAATATATGTATTATTATTAATACTAATGACATAAGTATTACTATTAATATTATCACCATTATTATTAAAATGATTATTAGTAGTGTTATGATTAAACTTATTATTACCATTATGATTAGTTGTAGTAAAATGGTTAATTTTATAGCTAGTATTATTATCAGTATTATTAGTATTATTATCATTATTATTATGAATATAGTTATTAGTATTGTTATTACTAAACTTATTATCACTAGTAGTAAAAGTATTATTGTAGTTATTATTATTATCAGTATTATTACTATTATAATTATTATTACTAAAAGTAACGTTATTTTAAGTTCGTCATTTTGTTAAAATTAGTAATATCATTAAAAGTAACATTTTAATATCATTATTATTATTATTATTATTATTATTATTATTATTATTATTATTATTATTATTATTATTATTATTATTATTATTATTATTATTATTAATTACTATGATTAATTTTACCAAAAATTATTATTTTATTTTCATTAAAGCTATCATTTTTATTATTATCAGCATTATCTATATCAATATTACTAAAAATAATTACGTTTATGAAAATAAAAGTTTTAAAGATATTATTAAGATTTTAAGTATGTTCTTAATCAAATTAACAAAGTTTATACGAATATTCTTATATAACATGTTAGGTATTTTTATTAAAATACTAATCAGATATTATATCAATATAACTATATAAATATTAAACATTTTGAATATATACACAAACTAAATAAGTATAATATATAATCCAAGATATAATATATAAACTTGTTCAATTACAACTATGATTATTAATAAATATACAAATAATATAGGTTCTTGAATCCGAGGCCAACCCTGCATTGTTCTGTTGATCAATATAGTCATATGTATTTTTACTACAAAATACATTAGGTGAGTTTCATTTGCCTTTTTACCCTTTATATTTTTGGGCTGAGAATACTTGCGCAATTTTTATAAATGTTTTATGAAATACACATTTAATCGAAACTACATTATATGGTTGAATGATTGAAGCCGAATATGCCCCTTTTTACTTGGTAACCTAAGAATTAGGGAACATTACTAATTTTGAGAATTAGTGTACGCCTAATTGACGCGAATCCTAAAGATAGATCTATGGGCCCGACGAACCCCATCCAAAGTATCGGATGCTTTAGTACTTCGATGTTGTTTTATCATGTCCGAAGGATTTTCCGGAATGATGGGGATATTCTTATATGCATCTTGTTAATGTCGGTTACCAGGTGTTCAATCCATATGAATGATATTTTTGTCTCTATGCATGGGACGTATATTTATGAGAACTGGAAATGAAATTCTTGTGGTCTATTAAAATGATGAAAATGAATGATTATGATAAACTAATAAACTCACCAACCTTTTGGTTGACACTTTAAAGCATGTTTATTCTCAGGTATGAAAGAAATCTTCCGCTGTGCATTTGCTCATATTAGAGATATTACTTGGAGTCATTCATGACATATTTCAAAAGATGTTGCATTCGAGTCGTCGAGTTCATCAAGATTATTATCAAGTCAATTATAGTTGGATGTTTTATTGAATGACATGCATGTCGTCAACTTTCGATGTAATGAAAGTTTGTCTTTTAAAAACGAATGCAATGTTTGTAAAATGTATCATATAGAGGTCAAGTACCTCACGATGTAATCAACTATTGTGAATCATTTATAATCGATATGGACTTTATCCAGATGGATTAGGACGAGTTATGAAAGTTGGTATCAGAGTGGTGGTCTTAGCGAACCAGGTCATGCATTAGTGTGTCTAACTGATAGTTGTTTAGATGCATTAGTGAGTCTGGACTTCGACCGTGTCTGCATGTCAAAAGTTTTACTTATCATTTCTAGTCGGAAATCATCTGCTTATCATCCTTAGGAAATTACCTGCTTATCATTCTTAGTCTAGACACATCTTACTTCAATGATTGCATGAATAGTGTATAGACAAAATTCGTATCTTAGCGTATCTGCAATTCATATCTTAACATATCTGTTACTGTAGACTTTGCCTAACAACTTCCGTAGATTTCTCCGTAACTTATGGGATTTTAGTAGTATATATGCATATGTAAATTATGTATTGCAGGGTACTAATCTACATCCTATAATCTATTTCTTATCGAAGATCCTTCATCTGATCGTACGAGATGAATCCCTCAACCAGTTAGAGTCCCTCAGATTCCGATAGCTATTCCGATAGTTATTCCGACAGCTATTCCGATATGGATTTCCACTCGAACTCCGAAAGCAGTATAACCAGAATGAATCAACCAATCAGTCATCCCCAATTCATCTGATGAGTTCGTAGTCGACTTAAACAATGGAGACGCTAAGAAGGCGACCCTTTCCACCAACCAAATTACCCTCTTGACGATGAACCTGAAGCACTTACCGGCGAACCTGTTCGAGACACCATTTTCTCTCTCATTTCCAGAGTATCTCGTCACAATTATATTCTATCCACAATGCTAAACCTTATTCATCCACTCGTTTCGACCGACAATCATCCCGGAATAATAAAAGAAGTCAACGAACTTCGCGCTCGAGTAATCGATTTGAAGAATATGGTACAAAATCTACCAGCCTCAGCAACATCACCGGCACCAATAGTACCATCAACAATCCATGCCTCAATATCACCATCTGTAATTCGAGTATGATCTTCATTCTACGTATCGTTCTACCTCATTTATCTTCGTTCGACGTAGCGAATATGTAATCTCTAAAGTTTTAGAGATTATTTATTCTAGTTCCAACCGAAAACTAAATGAGTTTAATATCATGTTAACTCATTAAATCCATGATTACATCTGAAGAAAATATATATGTATATATGTTTTCATAAAGATTGTAATTAAAAATTCTTTTGTACAAACTGTTAATGGTGAAAATATTTTAACGGGTAGGTAATACCCGAGGAATATTTAGATTTTACATTAATAAGTTACATTGTAAATTCTTTAAATCTGATTCAACAGTCATTTACTAACCTACTTACATCCATAGATATACGTATCCGTTCACCGCAGAATAACCATTTTCATTCAATTTCATAATTGGATTTTGACCTATCAGAATCCAACAAGTTGCATAATGAAGAAAACATTTGACAAAATAAAATTTGTTAGAAACAGATAAATTAACTATAAGGAATTTTGTTAAGAATTCACGCTAACAAAATCCTAGCTAACTGTTCCTAGCTAACTGTTAATTCCGTATTACATTTATTTATCGCAATTTATTTATCGCAATTTATTTATCGCAATTTATTTATCGAAATTTAATTATCGCAATTTTATTTATCGTCATTTAATTTCTGTTATTTACTTTACGCATTTTATTTATCGTCATTTAATTTCTATTATTTATTTTACGCACTTTAAATATCGAGACACGTATACAAGGTTTTGACATATCATATCGACGCATCTATATATATTATTTGGAATAACCATAGACACTCTATATGCAGTAATGATCGAGTTCTCTATACAGGGTTGAGGTTGATTCTACAATAATATATATAGTTTGAGTTGTGATCGAGTCTGAGACATGTACACGAGTCACGATACGTATTAATTAATTTAAATATTATATATTAAATTATATATGAATGATTGGACTGTTAACGGTGGACTATCGACTGTGGACGAATAATATTGGACAATTAAAATGAATTAAAATACTGATTATAACATATGAAACTAAATAATTCTTCAAATTTTCCACTTGATTTCATCTAAAACCTCATTTGTATCTTGACGATTCCAATCTGCGTTCAAACATTTCATAATTCTTGAAAACACTTCAATCGAGAGGATGAACCAACCGCACTTCGTCTACGGAAGAAAAGATTTATGCATATAGTTATGCACCTGAAAACTCTCAGAACCTGAGAAAACGTTTAACACGTATCTATGCTAATTCCTTTAGTGTTATTATCACCCAAAATAACTTGGTGATTCCTTTCAAAGTAGCAAATTTTGTCACAGCTCCAACAAGTCAACTTCAACTTTTCGTTCGAAAAAACCTTATTAACACCTTGATATATACGTGTGCTCTTTTATTGTTACCGGGGAACTTTTTAAAATCCACCATATTACCATCAGCGTTTAATCATCTAAAAAAATAATTCTCCTAAAACCACCTCGGATTGATAACCGATGATTCAGATATCATTGCATTAAATGCAGAGGAAACAAAAAAATTGTAGATGGTCTAAACGGCCAAAAGTTTGATGATAAAGAATGGAATGTTAGGAAAGCTCGATAGAAAAGTTAGAACTGAAAAACTGATTGAGCAAACTACGAAGGAGTCTCTGAACAAATCACAAGGACTAAAACTGTACATTAAGAATCCTGATAATTCTGTTTCTGATGAAATCTTTAGCGAATACTTTGCTTCTGACTCCAAACTCTTATGGACGAATTTTCTTCACCATCTTTTGATATTAGAAATTCCAAAATATCATTGTATCTTTCATTATAAATATCCTCCATATTTCTGAAGATATTTTCATAACTGTTCTTTTCTGAAATCATTAATCTCTTCGTGCTATCAGTGTTACATCATATAGAAACTGTTAGTTTCTATATTCTGTAAACTTTCGAGCTTAAAATATGAATGTTATTGAAGTAATGTTGGGAACTGATGCATGAGTTAGTATAATATAATGACACTTGATCAACGTGATTATATTACAGTAAGTCATGCTGAGTTTCTAAATGGAACATGATGATTCACAGATTATAACGTCATCATGCGTCATGTTACATAACTCTTTCATTCTGCTTAACTTCTGAACATATCAAGAAAGTATATTCTTGACAGTTCCATTCTCAGTGATTCAGGTAATTTGACAAATCAAATCGTGCTACTACCTTTCCTTTCTACCTTGTATATTATGCTAATTCGAAACTCCATACCTACGAATTTTGGACCATTACTTGCAAAAAGAAAACAAAATCATGAAACTCCGAAATAGAAAGGGGGTATAAATCGCAGAAAATAAGAGAGAACATTAACTGTAGATGACATTGATTATAGGAGAAAGAAACAGGGACATCGAAATATAAGGGGAGATATAAAACCCAACAACACAAATTACAGACCATGGATATTAACACGAATAGCAATATAAAGACACGGTATAATTAAGAATAGTATCACCCCAAGGTAATAGTAGAAGTAAACAGATTTTTCTGGTGAAAGATTTAAAAGAAGGATGACAGAAATGATAAATAGGAAAATATCAAGGATTAGAATGGGATTAAGCATTCTCACAATCTTTTGGATGTATAAACTAAGAAAGAAAGTATATGAATGGTGAGAATAATGGAACGAAAGAGTGTAATTTATAATGGAAATATCAGACAGAGTAATCGAGGCAGATGACCGTATTTAATTATAGAGATCTTAATTTTGTTACTCGCCGAAGAATCAAATCTTTTGGATTTCGAAGATTTTTTTAAATCCATTGAATTCCGGAATTCAACCATGACTAGTGAAGAGTTATGATGAAACTTGTCTATCTCATTTCACTATTATGTGATAACTTCACTCGTACTCCTCTAGTAATCGAATTAGTTTATCTTTATTACACAATGGTAATAAAATTCTATTTACCAGCTTATATGAGTCATGAAATCATTTTTATTGTTAGCCATGACCACCTCACTCAAATTTCGGGACGAAATTTCTTTAACGGGTAGGTACTGTGATGACCCGGGAATTTCAGACCAAATTTAAACTTAATCTTATTATAATTTCGATACGATAAGCAAAGTCCGTAATGTTGAAGTCTCAAAAACTTTGAACTGTGTTCATGTATACATTTGACCTTTGACTATGCCCGATGATTCACGAACAATTGTGTAAATATAAATATAAATATAAATATAAATATAAGAGTATATCTAATATTTAAGTAATCAAATACACAATGATCAATTGGAATTAAAAATGTTAAATAATAAATAGAATAAATAAGTTACTATTAAAAAGAATATATGTAAATATATATATAATATTATATATATATATATATATATATATATATATATATATATATATATATATACACATATATATATATAATTGTTGTCAATAATTGTATTATTAAAACTATTATATAAGGATGGAAATATTTAACTTATTATATCTTAATTATTAATTGTATTATTATTAGACATTATTATTAACAACTATTAATATTATTATTATTACTAATATAATTATTAGTATTATAATTATTATTAGTATTTCGATATTACTATTACTGATAATCTTATTATTATCGTTATTATTAGTGTTATAATAATTATTATTATTACCATATGTATAAATATTATAATCGTTATCATTAGCATTATTATATAAGTATTAAAAATATTATTATATAATATATAGATAATAAATTTGATGTATTTGATTATTATTACCAAAAATTATCAATTTTATTAGTAGTATCATTACTGAGATTAATATGATTATTAGTTATTATTTCAAAATGATCATTCTTATTAAATATCACAATTTTTGGATATCATTTCTATTATTAGAATTTATTTGATATTATTATTATTAATTTTTAATGGTATTATTATTATTATCTCTATTATTATTATTACTTATTTAATTACTAAATTTTATCTATAAAATTATTTATAATACAGCTGTAATTAAATAAAAACAAAATAGGATAGCGACAAAAAATCATAAACGTACGAAATTAGTTTACAATCACTATCTAAATATGTTTTATATAATTTTTTTTTGTATCTTGAAAGTGATTTACGTACCTCCTGTCTGGATTTTGTTAAGCGTCAAAATCAACCTTCAATACAAACAAAATTGATCGAATAATATGTACTAACTCAATTATAATCTATAAAGATCAGTGTTTCAATTCAATTAGGGAGATTAAAACAAAAATTTCAGAAAAATAAATTCACGACTCTGTACAAGAACACTTTTTAGCCAAACCTCGAATTTGATTCAATTTTAAAAATGTAATAATGCAATCTTGTTAGTTTTCCTTTACTCAAACTACCTGAAAAATTTCGAGTTCCAATTTCTAATATCAAGTTCTAATTTCGAAGTCAAAGTTTTGATTTATAAAAGTCAACTCATGTTCTTCAATCAAATTCGTGTTATATGCAATGATTCCAGTTAAATTAGCAATTTAGAAAGTTTTCAAGGGTGATTTAAAACACAGTTTGTGTTGAAAGATTTATTAAAAACGTTACCATTTTTGCAATCAATTTTTTTTAATACACCTGCGTCGAACACAGCAGCATTCATCATTTTTTTTATTTCGCTTACTGAATTATATAAACATGTATATTATTATTTATGAATCTATTATCTGAATCCTTGTTTATTATAATTAAGTTGATTTTGATTCTTGGTTGGTTTCAAAATGAATAAGATGAAGAATAATGGAGAAACCGAAATCATAGGGTAAATATAAATGGATTCTGTATTATTTCAGAAACGGGGCAATATCCCAGCTGGGTTAGAGGAGTGATGGGTATTCGGGAGGTCACGGGTTCGAGCCCTGCAGTGGCGTATTTTGTTTAGAATTTGATTTGGAGGTAGTTTACTATCTTTTTCCATTGTTATTATTACTATTATCATTATTATTATTAATATTAATATGATTGTAATTATTATTGTTATTATTATGATTATTATTATTGTTATCACTAAAGTTAATATTATAAATGTTATTATCATTATAATTATAAGTAATATTAAATAAAACTTATTAGTATTATCATTTCTAATATTATTATTATCAGTATAATTATCGTTGTTATTATTACAAATATATGTATTATTATTAATACTAATGACATAAGTATTACTATTAATATTATCACCATTATTATTAAAATGATTATTAGTAGTGTTATGATTAAACTTATTATTACCATTATGATTAGTTGTAGTAAAATGGTTAATTTTATAGCTCGTATTATTATCAGTGTTATTAGTATTATTATCATTATTATTATGAATATAGTTATTAGCGTTGTTATTACTAAACTTATTATCACTAGTAGTAAAAGTATTATTGTAGTTATTATTATTATTATCATCAGTATTATTACTATTATAATTATTATTACTAAAAGTAACGTTATTTTAAGTTCGTCTTTTGTTAAAATTAGTAATATCATTAAAAGTAACATTTTTAATATCATTATTATTATTATTATTATTATTATTATTATTATTATTATTATTATTATTATTATTATTATTATTATTATTATTATTATTATTATTATTATTATTATTATTATTATTATTATTATTATTAATTACTATGATTAATTTTATCAAAAATTATTATTTTATTTTCATTAAAGCTATCATTTTTATTATTATCAGCATTATCTATATCAATATTACTAAAAATAATTACGTTTATAAAAATAAAAGTTTTAAAGATACTATTAAGATTTTAAGTATGTTCTTAATCAAATTAACAAAGTTTATACGAATATTCTTATATAACATGTTAGGTATTTTTATTAAAATACTAATCAGATATTATATCAATATAACTATATAAATATTAAACATTTTGAATATATACACAAACTAAATAAGTATAATATATAATACAAGATATAATATATAAACTTGTTCAATTACAACTATGATTATTAATAAATATACAAATGATATAGGTTCGTGAATCCGAGGCCAACCCTGCATTGTTCTGTTGATCAATATAGTCATATGTATTTTTACTACAAAATATATTAGGTGAGTATCATTTGCCTTTTTACCCTTTATATTTTTGGACTGAGAATACATGCGCAATTTTTATAAATGTTTTACGAAATAGACACAAGTAATCGAAACTACATTATATGGTTGAATGATCGAAGCTGAATATGCTCCTTTTTACTTGATAACCTAAGAATTAGGGAACATCACTAATTTTGAGAATTAGTGCACGCCTAATTGACGCGAATCCTAAAGATAGATCTATGGGCCCGACGAACCCCATCCAAAGTACCGGATGCTTTAGTACTTCGATGTTGTTTTATCATGTCCGATGGATTTCCCGGAATGATGGGGATATTCTTATATGCATCTTGTTAATGTCGGTTACCAGGTGTTCAATCCATATGAATGATATTTTTATCTCTATGCATGGGACGTATATTTATGAGAAATGGAAATGAAATTCTTGTGGTCCATTAAAATGATGAAAATGAATGATTATGATAAACTAATGAACTCACCAACCTTTTGGTTGACACTTTAAAGCATGTTTATTCTCAGGTATGAAAGAAATCTTCCGCTGTGCATTTGCTCATATTAGAGATATTACTTGGAGTCATTCATGATAGATTTTAAAAGACGTTGCATTCGAGTAGTCGAGTTCATCAAGATTATTATCAAGTCAATTATAGTTGGATGTATTATTGAATGGCATGCATGTCGTCAACTTTCGATGTAATGAAAGTTTGTCTTCTAAAAACGAATGCAATGTTTGTAAAATGTATCATATAGAGGTCAAGTACCTCGCGATGTAATCAACTATTGTGAATCATTTATAATCGATATGGACTTCATCCAGATGGATTAGGACGGGTTATGAAATGTTTGACTTGTTCAAAGGTTAAGGCCGAACATCAGAGGCCTTCTCGATTACTTCAGCAACCGGAAATCCCGCAATGGAAGTGGGAAAGGATAACGATGGACTTCATTATGAAACTACCAAATACGGTGGGCGGATACGATACCATCTGGGTTATCGTTGATCGTCTTACCAAATCTGCACACTTCTTAGCCATGAAAGAAACGGATACGATGGAGAAACTCGCTCAACTATACATAAAGGAAATTGTATCTCGTCATGGTGTGACCTTATCGATCATTTCAGAAGAACTTACGACTGATAACAAACTCCACTTCGTGGAAGAACCTGTCAAAATTATGGACCGTGAGGTCAAAACCTTGAAACACAACAAGATTCCAATCGTCCAAGTCTGATGGAATGCCAAACGAGGACCCGGGTTTACCTGGGAACGAGAGGATCAAATGATGCAGAAGTATCCTCACCTTTTTCCAAATCCTCCATCTACCTCAGCTTAAAATTTCAGGACGAAATTTTCTTTAACAGGTGGGTAATGTAACGACCCTGGATTTTTCGACTTATATTATTAATATTTATTATTAATACTTGCGTTGTACTAAATGTATTCTTATACATTTTACTTGTTACCGTATTTGGCTTTCCATGTCCCGACTTGTCTTTGTGACACACGCTTTTCACGAATAATATTTCGAATATTATTTATATTCATAATGTATTATTATTATTAATTATTTCTAATTAACTAGTGTAAGTAGTTAATTACTTGGGCTTCTACTAACTTGTTGCTTACTTATACTTGGGCTTATATTATTGGATCTGGAAGCTCACCCAACTTTTCTTAATGGGCCAACTAGTAAGCCCACTATTATGCTAATGATTCTTTAAGGTTAAACTTAGATTAATTAGTTAAATGAGGAGACAAAGATGTTCAAGCATGCAAGCACCAACTTTCCAAGCATTTAACTTATTACTCTTCCTAGCATTCACCATCCTCTCACACTTGAAAGCACAAAGTTGACTACCCTTTTGGAGCTCCTAAAACCGTCGGCCATTAGGTGGGGGAGGGAGTTCAAAATCTTTTTTTTTTGCTGCTTATTTGCTAGTTTACACTTCATTTCACACACTTCATTCTTACACTACTTTCACTCTTTCTTTTTCCCTCTAAATTGTAAGTAACATATCTTTTTCTTTCTTCTTTTTTCCTTTGAAAACCGAAATCCATCATCATCATTTACTAGTTTGTTGTTGTTGTTCAAGATCAAACTTTATAGTTTGTATCTTCATGAATCTTGTTTCTTCCATCCTTAGTTTGATGAGAAGTCAAGAACAAGAATCTAAGCTTGTTAGCTTATGGTTCTACACTTGAAGTATTATAAAGATATAAAGTTCATAAGCTTTAAGATCTTACTTGTGTTCATGTTTTGTAAACTTAAGGTTTATTTTCTTAAGATCCAAGCTTTGGCTTGAATCTTCTTAAGTATGAAACAAACATGAACTTGTTTCTTGTAACTTTAGTTTATTTCTTTCTTTTGTAAGTATTTCAATTAGTGATTTATTTAATTTTGGTCAAGTATTACTAGTTAAACTTGATCTCATTTTTCTTGAAACTAAAGTTAAACTTTGTAAGTTCAAGAACATGGAAGTTTAACTTTCTACTTATCACTTCATACACTTATGTTGGATCTAAGTTTCTATAGTTTATGGTCTTCCAATCTTTTTTTAAACAAAAGCTTACAAGCTTAAATACATTCTACAAGATAAAAATCTAAGTTTCATAACTTATAGTTTTATTAAAGTGAAGATCTAAGTTCCATAACTTAGGGTTTAACTTATGAACACTAGATCTAGACATTCTAGTCTAGGATCTTCAAGATCTAACTAAGATCTAAGTTCTACAACTTAAGATCTTGTTTATTTAGTTTACATTCAAGTTTATAGCTTAATATTACTATTAGAACTCATGTATGTGTCGGATCTAAGATCTTGATGTAACTTTGGTTTATCAAACTTCTTACAACCCTTAAATGAGTTGTGCTATTTATCTTAGACATACACTAGTGTTATGATGGTCAAAACTTGGTAAAGATGATGCAAACACATCAATGAGTTGTACACTTGAAGCTATAAGCATCAAGGATGAGAACCGTGATGAGCATCAAGCACCAAGAATCCACCGGAGCACCTTGCTTACTGTTTTCTGGATCTGATCAGGCTACTGGGCTACTGGAAAAGTTGATTTCCAGATTTTTCGGTTCGAGTAGATGACTTTTCGTTTATTACTCGTCTTAATCCGATTTGCGGTTTAGGATTTATAGCCTTCCGAGAGTCACTACACCTTTGTAACGTTATGCTGAAATTTCTGACCTGCTCGCATTTAAACCATCGCCTCGGTCAAACAAAGACGAGTTTGGTTCTGAAAATTGGTCAGTGGTTGGAGGACTCATATACGGAGCCATGGCCACTGGTCTCACCTCATTTCAGTTTGTATAGAGGTCGTGGCAGCTGAACGAAGTCAGCCTTTGTTTCGATCTCTATTCTTCATTGAAAACTTACTTTACTTTTTACTTATGTTGTTGAATGATGATGATACTTAAGACCTAATTTACATACTTTAAAACCTTCGGGAACGATTTACTGACTTAGTAACTTTTGACTTAGGTTGAGGACCTTTCGGACCAACTACTTGCTTACTTATCTTGTACCGACTTTACTACTTTTCACTGTGAGTTATAGCATCCCTTTTTACTTTAACTATTTTGGAAACTGAGAATACATGCGCGTTTTTACGTTTTACATACTAGGCATGAGTACTTAAAATTTATATATGTGTGGGTTATACAATGGCATAAACTTTCCCCTTAGCTCGGTAACGTTTAGTCATTGGTTTTTGAACCGGTGAACACGAATCTTAGATATGGATCCATAGGGTTTGACATCCCCACTCGGGCTAGTAGCGCTAGCATTTAACGGGTGTTTAATACTTCGTAAACTTACGCACTCGTCAAGTGTACTTTTAGGGGGTGATATTACGTTAAGTTAGTTACCAAGTGCCCACGGTTGAACATATACTTTTCATACTGTTTTGAAATACTGAAATCTCGTGGCCTACCTTACATTACTATTATACTTAAACTATAGCTCACCAACACTAGTGTTGACGTTTTTAAGCATGTTTTCTCAGGTGCTTAGAGGTTTGATGCTTCCGCTGTAGTAGTCTTGCTGTGTAGACTCCCGCTGCTTTTGTTAGAGATGTCTCTGCATGAAACGTTTACCTTGCATTCACAAACTATGTTACTTTTGAAACAATGAATTTGTAATGACCATTGGGTCTCGTACTTATGTTAATTGCTTCTATTCGTAGAAGCCTACTTTCGTTTGTAAAACTTATGACGTTGGTTATGACGTCACCCTTTCTTATGAATGCAAACTTAATTTAAAACAGCATATATTGTTTGACCTTGTAATGATCCTGTTGTTGATGATCCGTACGCGTTAATTTTGTACGGGGCGTCACAAATTTAAAAAGGAAGAACATAGCTTACAGTGATTATTTATCGCGTAGCGTTACCCGGACAGAGTTTCGACTTAAAACCCGTAAAACATTTCTTACAATAACCCAACTAAACCATAACTTTATTATTAAAATTAACTTATATTAAAATATTAATATAAATATATTTATGTTTACTCAAAAGAAGGAATGAAAAGAGTATGTCAAATTCGGCTGAAAACATTGCAATTTATAGGACCTGGCCAGGATTCTGGGCTCATTTGATCACATGAGATTTGTGCTTCCAGGCCATGCGATCGCATGGCCAGCTGGGACAGATATTTTTGCTTTTCAAAACGTGGGCTGCTCGATTTTAATAATATATAATATAATATATATAATTTTATATAATTATATATATATTATATTATATTCTTGTGCATAGTTGACTCGTAATTTTAGCTCCGATGTCTCTCTCGTTTACGCCCGGTTTATGTCTCGGTTCCGAATTTTCGAACGTCTTTTTGTGTGCTTAGATATCTTGTACTTTGCGTTCCGCGACTTGTACTCTTGTAATTTTTAGACGTTTCTCATCAATAAATTGAACCACTTGGATTGTATCTTGTACATTTGAGTTTTTTGGTTATTTGCGTCTTCAAATCTTCATTTGCGTCTTCAGTCTTCGCACTTATTTATTTAAACGAATATTACTTGGAATTAGAACAATTGCAACTAAAAACTTTACATATTGGGATGATATTGCGACTAAATATATGTTCATTTAGAGCACTATCAATGACCCTGGACTTGGTTATCAATAGAATGGTTCTAATGATTTTTCTCCTAAATTAGTTTTACCTACTAAGAATGTTGAAGTTGTTGAAATTCCTACTGCCACTAGAGTTTATTTACCTTGTTCTCCTAATTTAGTTTTACCTACTAATGATGGTGTTGTTGAAATTCCTACTGCCACTAGAGTTTCTTGACGAGCAAATATTATGAAAGGTAACACCAAAGTGAACGGTTCCATGGATGATGCTTCGGTAAGCAACAATTAAGTGGCAGGTTCATCGAGTCCTAATAATAAAGGTTTTTTTCAAGATTTAGTAGGCGAGGGTGTCATTCCCTAACCTTCGGACGTTCTTATAAGCGACAATTCCTCCAACGTTGTCACCTAATCCTTTTCAAATCGGAACGACAAAGGCGTTCGTACTGTTAAGATTGATGGAATGATATCGCGTCTGGATAGAAGAAATCAAAATGGCGGTGCCAAGGGCGGTTAATTTGGTGACCTTGGTTGATAGCTATTTTGGTTGGTTTAAGTTTATGTTTTTTGAATTGATGTTGTGGGTTTACGTTTCCTGTTTTTGAACACTTTGTAGTTTGCTATGTCCGTTAGAGTTGTTTTTGTCTTCGTGTAGTTGTTAATTTCATGCCGCTCGGTTAGAGTTAGTTATGGTTAGATGTCGTTAGTGATTCTAGCAAATATACTTTTAACAAGCGGTTGTTGTTTGGATTTAATGTATCGGTTCATAGGTTCCTTTATTTATTTATGAAGGTTTTTCCAATTTTAATAGTATATTCGTTATTTTAGCAAATTAAAAAAAATAATAAAAAAATCTATCATACTAATTTGCAAATAACTAACTTAGTAACTTTCTTGAACTACGGAGTATAATTATGCCAAGAAAAAAAAAAAAATTCTTTTAAACATCCGTTAGTGCTATTTTTTTGTTTTTTAAATCCTTTTAATATTATTATACAAATAAAAGGATAGTTTTTATTTTTTTAAAGGCAAGTTTGCATCAGTTCGGACCGAAGCCTAGTCATCATTTGCACACACACACGCGCTTTCGGGCAGGAAACCCGAACCACACTCTGAGGATCCGACCCTTAAACCATCCCGAGGGGCAGGCGGGCCGGACCTTAGTCCCGGAGCGGGTCGGTAAAACCTTCTCTTTGGGCCACCTTCAAGGAATATATTTCAATTCCTAGAGCGGGTGATGAGGTTCGAACCCGAGACCTCTAGCCCTGCGAGTACACAAGTGTAACTTCGGTACCGCTGGACCATAGTATCATACTCGATCATAATCATATCATAATTTGTGTAATATTATGAATATTATGGTAACTTAACAGGTATTCTGCATAATTTTTTGTCCATTATGAAACAATCCTACATGCGTCATCAACACGTATGATCTTTTGCATTGATTTATCCCGCATGCAATTGAAGTATTCTACATCCTATACCATATAGTTGATAGTAATTCATCAAATACTATTGGATTGAATTATTCCACAGTTGAAGTATTCTACATATTACACCAACACTTGTACGTGTTGACCATGTATTACTACAAGCTCCATATTAATTATTCTAAAACAAAAAACACAAAATTTAAGAAAAAATAACCGTCGTATATACTTTTTATTTACTTTACTGTTTTACTCTTTACTTTTTTTTTACGTTTTTGTTTTACATGCACAAATTAAATATATAAAAGAACTTTAGTCTCATATTTTTTTTTATCTATTTATGAAAGTGAATAATTAATTTGAAATATTACAAAAAAAAAATACTAAACAATAAATTAGGGACGAAAAAATTACAAAATCCTCTTATTATATTTATATAATATTAACTAATCGCATATTAGACGTCAAACTATACATTAATAGCATTTTATTTATTTATTTACTTTAGTTTAACTTATGGCATAGTGAATGTCAAGCTAATCGCATTTTATTTATTTACATTAGTTTAATACAAATTTAGAAAATTGTTAAAATATCTTATACATGAACAAGACCCAATTAATAATCTTTTTTTGACGGCGGTTAGGAGTCAATGACGGAGGCCCGAACGCGATGTCGGAAGACACTCACCGATCATTTCCTCAGTCTGACTATTACAGTCCTACCGCACATCAGGAAGAAATCTACACGACAAATCCATACGAACATCGCATGCATGTGGTAAAACTCCTCAGATGAGGTTGGAACGCAAGACGTCCGCAACCAAGTTCTTTAACCATATTTATAAATCGTAGCTATAATTGTCTTCAGCTCTTCAAAACAAAGCTTAAAATTGATTAAGAGACGGTTTGATGATTTTTATAACGATCGGATTTTATTAAATTTAGAGAAAAACAAATTATATCTGACTATTACTAGCATTTTTAAATATCTTATGGGTCATAATTTCATGAGTTTCAATTTCTGTAAATAATCTAATCAATATATGTGAGTTGAAAATTTTTATAAGATTTAGTTTTCTATAATAATAATCCAATGTAATTTTCTTTTATATCTAAATATTATCATTCTAGATGAAAACTTTATCACCATTTTATTCTATCCTTTAACGGATATATTTCTTAACTTACACAAGTTACTTGGTGAAAATAAAAAACAGTAATATTAACGAAGACAAAGAAACTCAAAATTCTATAAAAATAAGTGAAAGTGTTTAAAAAATTTGTAATGTTGAAATTAAAAACTCAATGGGAGCGTATTTCACGATTTCGCCCAGGGCATCAATATAGACACGACCGGCCCTGGCAGTTTGCAACTACAAGTTCCAAAGTCCAAACTAATCTAACATGTTTAAATCTATAAATAACCATTCAAATGAAGATAATATTAGTTGATTAGGAAACAAAAAAGTGACAATTATTATTATTATTATTTTGCAAAATAACGAAAACTTTATAGATGGGAACTTCATCGGAAGATGACGATCCAAATCGAAACGTACAATATGAAACCGGGCGGGCTCGAAACTAGTAAACGTTACAAATCGACGCTAACTCCAACCGAGTCATGCCATGAGAACTAAACCTAATACAATTATAACCAAACCAAAATACCAAACTAACAAACGTAAAGTGATAAATATATTACACAACAACAAGGACATAAAAAAATAAGGACACCGAAATAAGGAAGGCCTATTGCCATTCCTTTCGTCCGGTCGATTTTTGAAGCCGTCAATAATATCAACGTGAACCCCTTTACCACCACGGGATTTGAAATTATAAGAAATAACCTTGGTGAACGAGCACCCAATATGTTTCCCGAGAGATGTGCAAAAGTGTGCAGTGCATAATTTGCCTTTCAAACTTTTAAATTTATATAACCTTTGTTTAATACACTTTTAACACCCTAACGAGCAACAAGACCCGGTCAGATGTAGTATTTTAGGTTATCCTCCCAAGAGAGCGTAAATGCGGTTTTAAGTTGATTTATTATATAACTTAGTTCTTATTAAAGAACTAAAGATATATTTTTATATATTTTTAGGTTGTTGAATCTTATCTCTTAGGAAATAGATAATTGAAGTTACGATTTTAATGATTAAAATAACAAATTCTCAAGAAAGAAATGATAAAGAAACAATTAAAAGATAAAAGTAGTTACATGTACGAATAACTTCTAGGGGAATCATATTAGGCAAGTTTCATGACTTAAATTAACTCAAAGCAAGATAATAATCATATACCAACTATTATCCCTAAACAGGTTAAGACAAGTGTTGCATATCATTCAATAGGTAGGACTTAAAGCATATGATAGACAAGTGATGTGCAAGACTAACATCGCAATTCTTAGTGTTCAATTCAATTACATGATACATATCAATTTAATCTTATGATGAGGATTAATTAATATGCAAATAGATTGACAAAAAAATAAACTATTAAACATTAAGTGGATCAACTGAAGTTACTAGCTGAAAGTTAATCTTAACCCAGTTTTCATGCAATCATTAACCAAACACATCCAAACAAAGAATTTTCGACTAAGCCTAACAATATTAACCTTTATTATATAAGTGTAATTCAAATTCAACAGATTTATCACTACCAATGTTGTTTAACTTAATTCTATGCAATCCAATTTAACAAGTTTGATTGATTAGATCTAAACAAATAGCGTGAATCGAATAATAGATTGTTGGCTTAAGTGTTAATCAATCGTAAAATCAAGTTATTTAAACATTAAACATAACAAACAAGCACATTAAAGCATAGCATATTCAAAACACTTTAAATAATCATCACAGAAACTCAGTGTATATAGATCTGGGAAAAACCAGAAACTGCACAAAAGTAAGCACAACGCCGGCGACTTTGCTCCAGTCAAGCCGGCGACTTGGACTGGTGAAGCCGATGGCTTCATCTGATTCCCAGATAATGTTGACTTCGTCCACGCAACCACTATGAACATTTAGTTCATAGTGGTAGACGAACAAAAAATAAAAACTGTAAAATAAATGCAATAACAAGGATAAGATAACAAAGACATGTACCTTAAAGGTAAATTGAAAGATAAACTTAATTGATAACTTTGATTACAACTTGGAACTTTAAATAGAATCCCTAAACTAAGAGTTTTCGTCTTTTGGTAAAAACCCTAAGAGAAAACCGAAAGTACATCCAAAACTAATACAAGAGGCCTCTATTTTTCAAAATCAGTAGCCCAAGCCGGCGGTTTCAGGGTGAAGCCGGCGGATTCACTTGGGCGGTTACTCCTTCTGCAAGTTTAACTTAATCCGCAAGTTAAAAAACGCGTATCTATCTTTGGCCAAGCTGGCAGCTTCATAGGTAAGATGGCGGCTTCATTGATCTTCAATCATTTTGATTTCGTTGCATCTTTTTTAACTTTTTCTTGGGCTTTAAGTACACGAAATTGACCTAAGCCGGCAGCTACAGAAGTAAGACGGTGGCTTCTCTGATATCTTTCGAATTCTGGTGTTTTTCGCAAGATTATGGAATGTTCTGAGTTTTGTCACCTGAGCCGGCGGCTTCATGGCGGCGGCTTCATATGCTATTCTACCACTTTTAACTGTTTTTGATCATGTTTAATACATAACTTAAACAAAAACATAAAAAATATTTTTTTTTCCATTTTTACCCATTTTGGTGTGTTGAAGTATTAAAATGTTTTTAAAATATCAAGATAACTCCTTGAAATGTTATCAAAAATATGTATAATTTGGGAGTTATTAAATTCCCCACACTTAAGCTTTTACTTGTCCTCAAGTAAACTATATGAAAATCTTTAAATAAATCAAGGGATGGCCAAAAGGTTAGATTTTTATGTATATAACCTTTTCAAATAGCCAAACACATGTCCTTGTTTATATTAATATTATAGTGCATAAACATTAGGTTAAGATTAGATGATGGAAAATTAGATGAATGAAGTTTTTATGACAATCATCTCCATAAATTTGGAGTTTAAGTGTAATAAGAAAAAACTCTTATACCTTCAGTGGTCCATGCTTATTATGTCATATGGTAGTGGCTATAAGTTTGCAATCGTTTCATAATTTTTGGTATAATAATTAAAGATATAGAATAATGTACAACTAACTTTTTATTTCTTTAAGTTTCATGTATGAAAGTATTATCAATGTAATAATAACTTTCTTGATTTGTCATGGGTAGAAATGCATAAGCATTTTTATTAATGGATGATAATTTTATTATGAATTTATGCACTGTAAAAAAAAAAACAAAAAAAAATTCTTATCATATTTTAGGATAATCTTACATCGAATATAAATTCAAATTTAAAAATTACAAGTTATGCAATTTTTTATCTCTTGAAAATTTTAAAAAATTTCACAAAATTTAGAATTTTTTCACACTTTTAGGATTTAAGTGAGTAATCGCTTCCGTCTCCACACTTAGATTATGCAATGTCCTCATTTGCATTTATAAATTAAAATAGTAATAAATGAAAGACATAATTGTAAATAAGGGAAAGAGTGATGTTTACTTTCTAGTAGAATCGTAGAATTGCAGAATTGATATCTTTGTATTCGAAAGAGACAACTTAACGGAAGATTGTTAAACAGTACAATATAATAACACAAACATAATCTTTTATTAATCACTTTATCACTTTAACACTTTAACATATATGGGCTATATTGCTCTTACATTCATAATTAAAATTTAAACTTAAACGAGACATATAGAAAACAAAACAAAATCCTAATAGAATATATATGGATATGGAGTTTTGATTATAGATTCGGTTGCGCGACTCATTCTTTCATCGAGATTACTCCTTAGGCTTATATTTCCCACTCTTGTTTCTTTCTATCTCATTTAACATATTAATTTTCTCTAAGAAACTCTATGTGGTGTCAAGACCCCTACGAAAAGACATTTCAAACTCCTTACTTCTTCACTAATCTTATATTGTTCCTTTAAAAATTCCGTCACTATTTTGTCAATAGTAAGCTCATCATCATCCTTATCAACTCTAACCATTTTCACGTTTGATCTCGGAACCTTAGTTCTCGGTACCAATGGAATGGACTAAACAAGCGCACCATAACGAATTACTAGAATATTGTTTTCATAGTTAATGGTTGATAGAGCGGTAGCAAGAAATGGAGATCCCATAAGTAAAGGAGTGATAGGATCTTTTTCCATGTCCATGACCACAAAGTAAACTCTTTAAAAAGCATAACCAACTTGGATTTCAACGTCTTTAACAATCCCTAAAGGTTTTTGCAAACGATTATCGACAAAAGAAACAATTCCTTGGATAGGTTCTAAAGAAGGTAACCCTAGGTGACTGTAGACAGAAAATGGTATAACATTAATACTAGAACCAGTGTCGGCTAGTCCCATGATAGGAATGGGACCACGAATTAAGCAAGGAACATGAAACTCCCCCGGATCAAAAGAAACAATAGGAAAATCAGGCTTTTCGGGTGGAACTACTTCATTAATTTCAAACGAATAAAGAGGAAGGAAACCTTCCTTTTCTCTTTCCTTCAATTTCTCCATAAGTTCAGGTACCCAATCATCATTGGAAAGGCACTCGGATTTTTCACTAGAAGTATCATCATTCTCACGGGACTTTCACTAAATTCTTCCTCATCGAACAACTCATGCATAAAAATGACATCATCACGATCAAGACCTTGAACCTCAGCATCTTTTATCTTATCTTCTTCATCCGAAGAGAAAACCGAAAGTACATCCAAAACTGATACAAGGGGCCTCTATTTATACTTTTCAAAATCGGTGGCCCAAGCTGGCAGTTTTAGGGTGAAGCCGGCGGTTTCAGGGTGAAGCTGACAGCTTCACTTGGGCGGTTACTCATTCTCCAAGTTTAACTTAATCCGCAAGTTGAAAAACGCGTATCTGTCTATGGCCAAGCCGGCGGCTCCATAGGTAAGCCGGCAGCTTCAGTGATCTGCAATCTTTTTGATTTCGTTACCTTTTTTTTAACTTTTTCTTGGGCTTTAAGTACACGAAATTAGCCTAAGCCGGCGGCTTCAGAAGTAAGCCGATGACTTCACTGATATCTTTTGAATTCTGGTGTTTTTTGCAAGATTTTGGAATGTTCTGAGTTTCGTCACCTAAGCCGGCGGCTTCATGCCTTCATGCCGACGGCTTCATCTGCTATTCTGCCACTTTTAACTGTTATTGATCTTGTTTAATCTATATATATATATATATATATATATATATATATATATATATATATATATATATATATATATATATATATATATATATATATATATATATATATAACATTAGAAATACCTTTTTTCCCCATTTTTACCCATTTTGGTGTGTTGATGTATTAAAATGTTTTTAAAATATCAAGATAACTCTTTGAAATGTTGTCCAAAATCTGTATAATTTAGAAGTTATCTCTGAGTATCCAAGGCATTCCTTGATCCTTAAACTCTTGAAAAAAAAAACTATTTTGCTCAAGACCCGAAGAACCTCCGTCATTTGATTCCATGAAAGACCGTTGTATCGCCTCTCCACATTCTAAATCGTCGGCATTATCTTTAAGCAAAAACGTACTTTCGATGGAGACATCTTTCCATTTAACCCTCGAAGCCTTTTTCTATAACCAAATATTTGCATTAGGCCTATCATCTTCATACCGACTATCCGAACACCTCTCCTTTTTACGCTTCTTCTCCCGGATCAACTTATCAATCCTTTCACTACTACAAAAAAGGGAATTGCAAACCGTTTTTTTGGCTTTCGAAACCGATTTTAAAACCGGTTTTTATACGTAGGGGTTTAGAAAGTTGAGACCAGTTTTAAAACCGGTTCCGTTTGGGTGGGTTTGGAGACCGGTTTCTTTAAAAAACCGGTTTAGAATGTCCAATTTTTAGGAAGAAAAAAAAAACAAATTCAAATTTATCTGGCGGAATTGCTCAACATCTGATAGCTTGCTTGTTCATTTCAATCAACAATATCATCTTCATCATCGATACCCACATCATCTTCATCATCGATCACCATCATCAACCATATCTTCATCATCTACCCACAATCATCAACCACAACATCATCATCATCGATCACCATATCTTCATCATCACCTTCACCAGATCTACAATGAATCTGGAGAATGTATGAAAACTTGAGAAACATAGAAATATTATGTAATAGAGAAAGTATGAAAACTTTAGAAAGTATGAAAAAGTATGAAAAAGTGTGTATATATATATATACATGAATCTGGCCGGAAGTTTATCATCACCTATATCGGTTACCTGGATCGAAGTCTAACTCTTTGGTGTAGTTTGAATCTTAGAAGTGAATAAACGAAAATAAAACTTGAGAATAAAAAAAATAAAAAAAATTGAAAGAATAGAATATGGAAGCAGCTGGCAAGTAAACTTTTTACATTGGGTTAAGTTTATTCAACTTTTTCAAGATAGGAATAGATATGGATCATAATGGAAAACAGCCGGCAATTAATTGGCTTAAGTTTTAACTTTTCGTATACAGCATGTTTTTTTTTTTTTTTTTTTTGTAGACTGGTTTAAAAAACAGGTTTGCAAAGTCGGAACCGGTTATGAAGAAACCGGTATGGAAAATATACTTTCGAAACCAGTTTCTATAGCGGTTTTTATCTCTTATCCACGAAACCGGTTTCGAAAAGGAGTTTTTATACTCTTTGATGTAGTAGTATTTGAACAAAAGAAGGTTTAACCACGCGACCTTTGTTATCACTTATCACCACCTTCGATAACAGATACCGAACCACCATCAAGTTGGGCCTTATCAGGCTTGGGCCCATTAAAAGTAGACAAAACCTGTGTCACAGGAGGTCTCTCACAAAGTGGAGACACATTTTCGGTATCCATCACTTCATCGATCCACCTGAATCTTACATCAACACAACTTGCGATCAAACTCAACCCATTTCCACTAATTATTCCACCCGAAATCTAATTATTCCTCGGGTATTACCTACCCGTTAAAAAAAAATTTTCACCATTAATATTTTGTACAAAAGAACTTTTAATTACAATCTTTATGAAAACATATATACATATATATTTTCTTCAGATGAAATCATGAATTTAATGAGTTAATATGATATTAATCGCATTTGCTTTTCGGTTTGAGCTAGAATAAGAAATCTCTAAAACTTTTTGAAACCACATATTCTTCGCAGAATATCAATGAAGTTATGGATCAATACTTCATCGTTCATTATTGTTGGTACTCCTTGGTATCTATGGTGCGTATGATGTTGATGTTTGTGGGACAGATTATGATGTCGAGACGTGTGATGCGGATGTTGTTTGTTAGTGGTGATGATGGTATTGTTGATGTTATTGATGGTGGTGCTGATTATGCTACTGGTGCTGCTGCTGGTGTTTGCAACCTTCGCACCATGTTCTCCAAAGCCGTCACGCGAGCGCGAAGTTCGTTAACTTCTGCTAGTACACCGGGATGATTGGCGGTTGGAGCGAGCGAATGAACAAGATTTGTAATATGGGATAGTATATAATCGTGACGAGATACTCTAGAAATGAGAGAGAAAATGGTGTTTCGAATAGGTTCGCCGGTAAGTGCTTCAGGTTCATCGCCAAGAGGGCAATTTGGTGGATGGAACGGATCACCTTCTTCTTGTCTCCAGTGATTTAGTATATTACGAACCCATCCCCAATTTATCCAGAATAGATGATGGGAAATTGGTTGATCCATTCCGGTGACGCTGCTTTCGGAGCCCGAATGGAAATCCATATCGGCATAACTGTCGGAATCTGAAGAATTCGAACTAGATGCGGAATCCATCCTGTATAATGGGGAAAATGAATTTTTAGTATGGAATAGATTAAAGGAGTTAGATTTGGTACTCTTCAATACATAATTTACATATGTATATATAATACCAAAATTCCGTAAATTACGGAGAATCTATGAAAAGATATCAGTCAAAGTTCGCAATAACAGATATGCTAAGATAAGAATTCATCTATACACTATCAATGCAGTAAATGCAGTAAAACATGTCTAGACTTATGAATGATAAGCAGGTAATTTCCTAAGGATGATAAGCAGATGATTTCCGACTAGAAATGATAAGCAAAACTTTTGACATGTAGACACGGTCAAAGTCCAGACTCATTAATGCATCCTAACAACTACTAGTTAGACACATTAATGCAAGACCTGGTTCGCTACGACCACTGCTCTGATACCAACTGAAAGGACCCGTCCTAATCCACCTGGACGAAGTCATCAACATTTGGTCCCATTGCGATGATCGGCTCCAAGTAATGTCCTTATATTGAGCAAATGCACAGCGGAAGACTTAATTCGTACCTGAGAATAAACATGCTTTCAAAGTGTCAACCAAAAGGTTGGTGAGTTCATAGGTTTATCATAACAATCATTTCAATATGTTAATAGACCACAAGATTTCATAATCATAAACATAATACACTCGCAAGTGTATGTAAAGCATTCTAAGTGGTTGAGCACTTGGTAACCATACTTAACATTTAATCAACGTCGCATATTCCCTTTATTATGAAACCTCACTACACCGTACCAAGTGTAGTCACCAAAATGAAGTACTGTGCAACCGTTGAATACTGGTCGTCCAGTCCGGTTGGGGTTGTCAGGCCCGATAGATCTATCAACAGGATTCGCGTTTACAATACCCATGTAAATAGTAGTTACCAAGCTACAGGGAAATATGCCAGTGGTACAACTCAACGTAGAATATATTTTTAAGTACTTGTGTCTATTTTGTAAACATTTATAAAAGCAGCGCATGTATTCTCAGCCCAAAAATATATATTGCAAAAGCAATTAAAAAGGGAGCAAATGAAACTCACTTTTGCCTTGAAGGTATTTAATTCGACTTGGTCTTCGATAGATATCACGAACCTAACCATATATGTAATATATCAACATATTTTCTTTTTAAGTAATCGTTACATATATATATATACTTTTAATAGTTTTTAATATTTTCTTAGTCCGTAGTTAGCAGTCCGATGTTAGTGGTCCACAATTAGTTGCTTAAATAAAATAAATAAAGACCCCATCGTATTCGTATTGATCAGAATTAATCTCGACCCATGGTACCATGTTGTCAAATGACGTGTTGCGTACATAAAGTACCGTGTTGTCAAATGATGTGTTGCGTACAATCATGAGGTCTTATGATTAATCTTCTCGTGTTGTTTACGGGTGGTCCTGAAATATATAAAATCAAATCATAAGTAATTATATATAAAATATCATATTAATTAGAAAAGATATGATTAATTTACTTTTTCTCCAAATATTTTCGTAGCTAAACTAGCTTCGGATACCCAATCTTGTTTTAGTCGTAGTTTCTTCATTACAACTCCGTTTTTGTTGGTTCAACTTGCCACTTCCTTGGATCGAGTCAAATTTTAAGAATATGAACTGAAAATACCTTAGTTTGTATTCGAAATCATAGGTTATAGATCAAACTTTGGTGAAACTTATGAAAGTGATCATTTTCCATCATAAAAACAACATTTAATGATCATTTTTCTAAAAATACTTACACTTTGAGTTAAACCATGAAATTTTTATGTGTTAACATATTCATAAGAAATATCATTTTTCCAGAACATGAACTTCCAATTTAAAGTTCAAGATGGTTTTTAATTATCCAATCCAAAACGGCCCCCGGTTGCACACTGACGACGTAGATTCAGTTTTTAAGATGTTCTTTGTAAAACCAAGTTATATCTTGTTAGGTTAGCATATCATTATGATATATTACAGGTCTTGAAGTGTTTTAAAAGTCAAGTTAGAAGGATCTATTTAGTTTGCGAACAAGTTTGAAATCATTCAAACTATGTTCATGTTGTTAAAATTTTATACCACAAAATAAGATAGCTATATGAATATGAATTGAATAAGATTATGAACAAGGTTACTACCTCAAGTTACTTGGACAAAGTTACTGTAAAAGATAAGAAATAATCTTGGAATCAAAGAGTGGTGGAGTTAGATCAAAAGGTTGGAAGTAAACTTCTTCAAATGGGTGGTTATTTTGATATGTTCTTGAAAGAGTTTTCTTATGGTGTTTAAGGCTTGTAATTGAAGCTAAATGATGGGGAAAATGATTGGAGATGATCAAGTATGAAGTTAGGAGTATTTTGAGAGAGAAATGAGAATGTAGGTATGAGAAAATGGAGTGAAGAAATGGTGTTCATTTATAAAAACGTTTTTAGTTGATAAAGAAAGAAAAGGATTCCTAATTTTGTTTTCTTACTAATAATTTATACTACTTGACAAATTCTAGTTACCTCATATCTAGGGCAGTAATAATGTTGATTAGGATGTTGATTTGATGTGTATATACCAATAGTAAATACGTATAGAAGCTGGGTATGATAAGGGTACATATACCCTAGATATACGTATAGAAATCTTGAGGAAACGGAACGAGAATTCAAATATAGCTATCTTTTGTGAATATAATTATATTGTTTTATGTATTTAAGTACTTAAAAAGTGATTAAATACATTATATATACGATACATGTATAAGCATTATAGATTATAAGTATATATATCAAAGAATGTTACGTATAGTTATCGTTTTGAAAACTTAAGTTAGTAATTTCAAAATATACTTATAACTCATTGTCATTAGTACACAATGAGATGTTAAACCATCCTTAGATCATGTTAAATATATATAAATACATATATATACACAAATGTATAATTATCGTATGTTATATAGTTCGTGATATCATCGGTCATATTGGACGGTCAAACGTTGTGTAAAACTCTTTTCAAAAACACAAGTCTCAACAATTTGGATTGCTTATCATGTTGGTATGGTTTAATTTATGTAAATATTAATCTCATAAGTATAATTTGGTCGGAAAATTCCGGGTCATTACATAACAGACTTTGCTTATTGTGTCGAAACTATATAGGATTTAAGTTTAAATTTGTTCGGAAATTTCCGGGTCGTCACAGTTAAACTGTTTGTAGTCAGCGATATCAAGTTTCAACTGTGTATGACATCAAAAAGGTTCTGCTTCAAATGTTTGTAGACATTACCATGTCTAGTTTCAAGTTTGTAAACCCCAAGTTTAAGTAACAATAAACAGAGGTTGAAAAACAGTATTCAGAAAAATAAATATTTGTTTTTAAACATTGAGATTTCATAACGTACAACCCAAGTGTTGTAAAAAGTACATACATCCATGAGCACTTGAATACTAGCTAAAGACCTGCGTATAGTTTATAATTACACTTATCTTTTACCCCGTATATCGTATACACTTGTTCGAGTGTACTTATAGTTCAAAGTAAATGCACCACAGTTATAGTAGGGTGATGTTTGTCTTGTAAGGATCGTATAGCCCAAACACAATGTCCTGCAATATAAGCCTAAGAGTCCATCCTTTTCTAAAACCAATTGGTGATAGAGGAACTTCCCCTTAGACTTATATACATACATTTGTTTTGTCCCGTGATCGATGTGGGACTTTGGTTTGCACACCAACAAACCTCCCCTCAAACCCAAGTCCATCTGGGCCTCCCCTCCAACGATAGTCCGAATCCAACCTTTACCGCCACAACCTCGGAACTCTCCACCTGATTGGGTCCAGGATCAGGGAGATTTCGATACAAGGCTCCAGGATTACTCATCATGCCAGGGTGCGCCACGTTGCACCGTCGTGCGCTCAGGATGCGCTCACTGCGCCGTCCACCACATCAGGGCTATAGCCTAGCTCTGATACCATTTGTAAGGATCGTATAGCCCAAACACGATGTCCTGCAATATAAGCCCAAGAGTCCGTCCTTTTCTAAAACCAATTGGTGATAGAGAGACTTCCCCTTAGACTTATATACATACATTTGTTTTGTCCCGTGATCGATGTGGGACTTTGGTTTGCACACCAACATGTCTAACCTAATGGATCCGTCCATCTAATTTGTGCTTACCCGAAGGTAATTAAAGTATTCAAGCTAGGGGCTTTGTGAACAATAACTCAACATGTATAATAGTACTTGTGTCAAAATTAAAACAGTTTAAAGTAGTTTAAGAAATAGTTTCGAAAGTAGCATGTATCTCATCCCAAAAATGTTAATGAAAATGGGATTGTAGACTCACCTTGAGTGCACTTGACAATTCACAAGCAAAGAGTAGTTGAACCTTATGACCGAGTAATGTAACCTAATTGTACCAATACACAGTTACATAAGTTTGTTTCAAAAGACAGTCTCACAGTACAGTTGTCCTATTGCTCAGACCGATAATCGTATAGTAAAAGTCAACACAATAATCAACTAGTCATGCAAGTCAACAAAAGTCAAACTTGGTCAAGTTGGTCAACCTAAGTCAACTATATCAGTATATATCACAAATTCAAACCAAGGTTAAATCATAAGTTTCATATAGTCGTTTGGTCAAATAACGTTTACTAGTTTAGCTATCGTGCGTTTTTACAATGGTCATGCAATCGGACAAGCATAACTAAAAAATGACACAACAAACAATTATTAACAACTCCAGATCATTAGTCCATGTTATAAGCTTTCTAAAAAGACTAAACACGCTATCATATGATTCTTAGAACTCACGTAGCATGCAAAACATTCAAGTTCAGGTTCTGTTTGCGCATCATTTTCATATTAATTCTTATTTAATCTAGAAAATAGCAATTAACAAATGGACATTTGGAGATGACTCTAAACACTCCAAATTATCAGTGGTAAAATAACCAAAGATAACCATGTAGTCAATTTGTACAGTTTTAACCAACTTGTCGGACTTTCTGATTTAGATAGAATCCAGACCTTTGGTTTCGGCGCGCATACAACACATAGCAAATAAGACTTTCAGAGTTAGACATGTAAACAAGATATGCTAAAAAATATACATACAATAACATACCAGAATTACAAGGTCTAGATCAACTTCTACTTCATGTTAGAGAATTATTTGTGCAAAATAGACAGATTCGATCCCGTTCAGGTAGTCATTTTCGGGGTCGATTATACAAGCATCTAAAGACAATTAGCATGTGAAGTCTACATGAAATGTCAATTAATAATCATGCACTTTCCAAAAAATAAAAGCTTAGTTAACATAAATCATGTTAAATGGTCGTTTGGTTCATGAACAAATTGCTAGTCAACACGTTTTACCGCAAACATTCAAGTAGTCATAAAATGACTTTCATGAATCCAATTACTATGATATCCTAGTCCTTTTTATGTGTTTTTCAATTCTATATCCATCTAGCATCCGTTCATAAGCCAATCCAAATCACACAAATTGCAGTTTTCGTAATATAGCATAATTACGTACCGAAACTTCAAACGAGCATAACTTTAGCATAACAAAATGAAATCAAGCGATTCTTGTGAGCAGAGTTATTAATTTTTCGATTCAGTAGCATGCCTTTTAAATTTGGGATTCAATTAAATCACACAAACCGAACAAATTAACGATTAATATCATGCATACACACATATCATTGAGCAATAGAACAACAAACACTATGTAATCTAATAAAAATTAGATTTATAAAATTAGGGTTTATAGTTTTATACCTCTAGAGATCAAGTTTCTTATATCAATGCGTAGAGGACGATAAAAGAAACAATGTTCGTGTAGAGTGCAAGAGTAAACAAGCAAAAATTGATGGTGATTGAGGATGATGAAGATGTCAACATGTAAAGGGTGTTAGGGGCTGATCATAGTCATGGATATGAGGTAGGGATTGAATGACATCTTTTGTTTTGATTAAATTAGGTTTAAAGATAAGTTAGGGCCTAATTGCAAGTACTAGTAGTCCATAAGCCCAAAATAAATCAAAGATGGGCCTCCTCTTGTAAATTCGACCAACGACTGAAAAGAAGAGCCATTGGGCTCATAAATATTTCTAGGCAAATTCCCTAAGTGTACCCATTAAGTGTCGTTAGCCGAAAATGTAAACCGAATCGATAATCAAAATTTCTCGCATTTTTATTCTATAAATATTCCAAAAAATTGAAAGTATTTAAGAAAATTAAAAATTATGTAATATAATTATTAAAAGTGAATTACATTATGTTTTGGCTTGCTAGTACGCTAGGTGTGGTTCATTTCTAGATGGCGTTAACCGTACCGGGTTCCCGGAACGTTAACCGATCGTTAAAACGCATCCCACCAAGTTTAATTCATTAAATATATAATAAATTAAATAAGTGTTTCTTAAAGTTAATAATTATTAAAAATAATTATTTTATTAAAAATCGAGCGTTTCGTAGTCTCACGGGACCTCTGTTGCAGTTTTCAAAACCGTATCGTTTTCTGTAACACCGGCCATTTTTTTTTAAATACACAGCGGAAGACTTTATTAACAAACACAATATAAGTCACGTCATTACGTTTAAGTTTACACAACGGTGTTACGTTATCACAAAACATTATTTATACAAAAGTCCACATCAGAGTTGGGTTGTCAAACATGTCTTCTGCAATAGCACCCTTCCCGACTAGCAGTACCTAAACCTGCAAGGGGAGAATATGTGAGGGATTAGCGCACCGCTAAGTGAATGGAATCTATCTAACAGATATAGCTTAAGTCACACACAAGCTATATACTAACAACAACACATGCTAACTATCAACTAGCATACAATAAGACAATACGAGGATCGGCGGCTTGTACGAGCACACGACTCCTAGCTGATCGGACTTGAGTCTACCGATAGTCCCTGCTGCTCAATTCACAGTATAGTTATCCAGATGCAGGGGATGCATCGTTCACACTATACTCTACAATCAGTATCCTATGGACCCAACCTCCCCTAGGCACGGTTGACCACATACGGACTCTAACCTCTCCTAGGCACGGTTTCGAGTCCCCAGTGTCCCTAGGCCCGACTGGTGTCATTCAAACAGTGTACACATAAATCACATACAACATCAGGCATACTATATCATTCTAACATGGCAATTTCTACACTATGCATGGTAAAAGAGTCAACCACAGTAGCATGATATGCTACTTAAACTCTATCCGGAGATAGACCCACTCACCAATTACCAGCAACTGCTCAGTTATTATTTCTGAGCTTCCTCCTTGTCCTTATAACCTGAGAACAACACAAACAAAGTTAATATACATATCCAATAAATAATATAATCATTTCATATGATTAACTAGGTCATAACACCATATATTCATAATTTTATGAGTCTACATTATGACTCCATTCAATAATGGCATACAGGTGCGTGCAAAACACGACATACACACTAAAACTCCTTTTTCGACCTAAAAACAGTTTGATCTAGTTTCTTAAAAGTTCATCATTGAAAAGTACTCTTCAATACGATTCCAACGATATTTGATTCATCAAAAACGGAGTTACGGTTTGAAAGTTACGCCCGTTTCAATTTCATAAAAGGTACTGTAGCAAATATTGATTTCCAAACACTGTAACAACTCGGTACTGTAGCAACACGGTACTGTAGCAACACGGTACTGTAGCAAATAGTGGTACTGTAGCAATACCGAACACTGTAGCAAATAGTGACACTGTAGCAAATAGTGATACTGTAGCAAATAGTGATACTGTAGCAGTTCGGGTACTGTAGCAAAATACTGTAGCAAACACTGTAGCAACTGGTTCGAACACTTACGCTGATTTCGAACATTTTTTCGCCCAAAACTCGATTTTTGAGCTATTTTGATCAAAGTTTAAGCACATGGAAGCTACTAAACATATATACAACCTATTTCTAACATCAATTGAGCATAACAAACATCAAACAACTAAATTTGAGCTAATTTCTATCAAAAACTCATTTAACACAAAAAACCAATTAGAGCAAGAATCAAAGCATGAATCTATGATATGCATACCTTATATTGATCACGAAATCACAAGGAATATATCTCTAGCTTCAATCAATCTAAAAGCTCACCAAATCAAATTAGGGTTTAAGTATGTGTTTGTGTATGGTTCGTGTGTGTTTTTGAAGAAATGAGAAATGGATAGAAATATCCAGAAACATATACTTAAATGAGTTACAAACTCATACCCCATCACACACGGGTATTTACCAGTTATCTTATCTGATAACCTTTCGTATCTCCTTAGGCGGTCCTAACAGAGTCCAAATTAAATAAACCAACCTGTTCTGGGACCCTTGTCATAAACTGGTCACAACACAATTATAATAAAACACTAATAAAATAATTAAAATAAAAGCACTTAAGACTAAGCACAAACCCTAAGGGCAAAATAGGCAACTTACAACTAGCCCGGGTTTCAGTCTGTTACAAATCCACCCCCCTTAAGAAGATTCCGTCCTCGGAATCTGGTCTTGGTCAAACAAATGAGGGTAGCGATTTCTCATCAACTCTTCTGTCTCCCACGTAAAGTTAGAACCCAAACTGTGTTTCCACTCAATCAACACCATCGGAATCTCTTTCTTTCTCAGCTTAGTCACCTTTTGGTCAACCACACGGACCGGCTCTTCCACCAATTTCTTTTTCAAATCGACCCTTAAATCTTCTAAAGGAAGAAGTTGTGTTTCATCGTCGACTTTACACTTACGAAGATAACATACGTTGAATGTATTATGAATACCGGCTAACTCTGACGGAAGATCTAACACCACAGTCTGATCATTCAACACTTCACTGATCGGAAAAGGACCAATAAATCTCGGTGCTAACTTACCACGTTTACCGAATCTGATAACCCCTTTCCACGGCGAAACTTTCAGATACACTCATTCACCCACATTAAATGTTACTGGACGTCTACGCGGATCAGCATACATTTTCTGCCTATCTCTAGCAGCTTTCAACTTTTCTCTCGCAATTGCAACTTTTTCGGCTGTCATTTGAACAATTTCGGGACCTGCTAACTGTTTCTCCCCGGCTTCTAACCAACAAGTCGGAGTTCTGCAATGACGACCGTATAACATTTCATAGGGCGGCATCCCTATACTCGAATGATATGAATTATTATACGCGAATTCGACCAACGACAAATGTGTATCCCACGAACCACCGTATTCTAACACACAAGCCCTTAACATATCCTCCAAAGTCTGTATCGTTCTTTCACTCTGACCGTCTGTATGAGGAAGATAAGCTGTACTTAAATTCACACGTGTACCCAAATTCTGTTGAAGACTATTCCAAAAATTCGACACAAATCTGGAATCTCTATCTGAAACGATCGATAATGGCACACCATGTCGACTAACTATCTCGTTTATATACAATTCGGCTAACTCACTTAACGAAGCTGTTTCACGAGTAGCAAGAAAATGAGCACTTTTAGTTAGGCGATCCACTATTACCCAAATCATATCATGTCTTTTCTGAGTTCGAGGTAATTTGGTCACAAAATCCATCGTTATATGTTCCCATTTCCACTCTGGAATCTGTAACTGACGTAACGAACCATAAGGTTTCTGATGTTCGGCCTTCACTTGAGCACATATATGACACTTTTCGACATAACGGGCGATATCTGATTTCATTGTTGGCCACCAATACACTGTTTTCAAATCATGATACATCTTATTACTACCCGGATGTACTGTCAATCTGGATTTGTGAGCTTCCGTCATGATTAAATCCCTCAAATATCCAAGCTTAGGCACCCAAACACGATTGTTTAAGGTCTTTAGTCCACGTGAGTCATCAATTAAGTCCACTTTTCGTTTGGTCATTTGTTCAGATTTAATATGTTCGTCCTCTAAAGCACAGGCCTGAATGGTTTTTAAGCTGTTAATCAAATCTGAAGTTATATTCAAACGAAGAAATTTCACATTTTCACTTGACTTTTTACGACTTAACGCATCTGCAACCACATTTGCCTTACCCGGATGGTATTTAATTTCACAATCGTAATCTTTGATCAACTCTTGCCATCGTCTCTGACGCATATTCAATTCTTTCTATGAGAAGATATACTGCAAACTCTTGTGATCTATACATATAACACAATGAGTTCCATACAAATAGTGTCTCCACAGTTTCAAAGCAAACACTACTGTAGCCATTTCAAGATCATGCACTGGATAATTCTTCTCATGAACTTTCAACTGTCGCGAGGCGTAGGCGATTACTTTATCTCTTTGCATTAATACACAACCCAACCCAGCATATGATGCATCACAGTATACCACGAAGTTGTCTGAACCTTCTGGTGAAGCTAACACTGGTGCCTGACACAGTAGCTGTTTCAAAATCTGAAAAGCCTTTTTCTGTTCATCAGTCCATCGAAAGGCTACATCTTTACGAGTTAACTTAGTCAACGGACCCACTATTTTCGAGAAATCCTTGATAAATCTGCGATAATAACCGGCTAATCCCAGAAAACTCTTAATCTCAGTCGGAGTCTTCGGAGAATTCCAATTCATTACCGCTTCTATTTTTGTCGGATCAACTTTTATACCTTCGGCACAAATCACATGGCCCAAAAACTGCACTTCACGTAACCAAAATTCACACTTTGAAAATTTTGCAAATAGTTGTTCACGTTTCAACATGTTCAAAACCTGTCTCAGATGTTCAGCATGTTCACTTTCGGTCTTTGAATACACTAGTATATCATCTATAAACACAATCACAAACTTATCTAAGAACGGGCGACACACTCTATTCATTAGATCCATGAAGATTGCTGGCGCATTCGTCAACCCAAACGGCATGACAAGAAATTCATAATGACCATACCTTGTTCTGAACGCTGTTTTTGGTATATCTGATTCAGCAACACGAACCTGATGATATCCGGATCGTAAGTCTATCTTAGAAAAGAATGAAGCACCCTGTAACTGATCGAACAAATCGTCTATTCGAGGTAACGGATACTTATTCTTCACTGTTCTTTTGTTCAATTCACGATAATCAATACACATACGCATTGACCCATCTTTCTTTTTAACAAACAATACCGGAGCACCCCACGGTGAAGAACTCGGTCGGATAAACTCACGATCTAATAGTTCTTGAATCTGTGACATCATTTCACGGATTTCAGACGGCGCTAATCGGTATGGAGCTTTTGCAACTGGAGTTGTTCCAGGAACCAATTCAATCTTATATTCAACTTCCCTTACCGGCGGCAGACCTGGTAACTCATCTGGGAACACTTCAGAAAATTCTGATACTACCGGAATATCAGCCACTGTTTTCTTTTCTTTCTTCGCATCAATTACATATGCAAGAAATGATTCACAACCCTTGGACATCAACTTTTTCGCTTTCATCATGGTTATCAACGAAAAATTATACCCGCTCCGCTCCCCTCGGGCTACAACACGGGTTCCATCGGTCGAACGAAAGGTAATCATTTTCCTATCACACTTAATATTAGCCCTAAGCGAGCTCAACCAATCCATTCCTAGTACTACATCAAAGCTAGGAATAGGTAACACTAAACAAGTCACCGGGAAAGACTTCCCTTCGATCTCTATACAAACCCCAGTCACATAGGTTGTGACGGGTGTGGTCTTACCATCAGCTACTTCTACACTAACCGGCTTGGGTAACAAAGTAGCTGGTAAATTCAACTTAGCACAGAAATCTAGGGACATAAAACACCTATTGGCACCACAATCAAACAATACGCGAGCAGGTATTGAGTTGATTAGAAACATACCGGTGATTACTTCGTCGGTTGCCACAGCATTTTCCACCGACATCTGAAAAGCACTAGCCTCTGCTGTTGGAGGGTTCTTCCTCTTCTGCCCACTCGAGGCAGTTGACCCTCCAGCTGATGCTGAACGCGCCCCTGACCCTGCCCCGGAACTACCACTCTTCGACGGACAACTAATTGCACGATGCCCTGGTTTGTGACAACTCCAACACACACTATTCAGATACGGGCATGCTGAAGACTCATGCCCAACAACACCACACTTTAAGTATCTTCTTGTAGCCTCAGAACACTGACCACTGTGAGAAGATCGACACGTGTGACACCAATTCCCTTTACCTGATCCTACTCTGACCACTTTTACCCTTCGATTTAAACCCACTAGACTTCTTGAATTTAGATCCTGATTGACCAGATACTTGCCCACCTTGTTGTAGCACATTACCAAACATTCTGTTTCTGGAAGCCTGAACATCACTTTCTACCATCTTAGCCATCACAAAAGCTTGAGACAATGATGTAATTGTTCTAACAAAAGTTCTGTACTCAGGCAGAATGATATTAACAAAATGCTGGATACGAGACGCTTCATCTGGCACCCATTGTTGTATAAACCTCAGTTTATCCATAAACTTCTCTACTACCTCATCGATCGTCATTTGAGGTGTCATCTTCATTTCAAGAAACTCAGTCTTGATTCGGTTCATATCAAATGGATTACAATATTGTTCACACACCTTCCCATGAAACTGCTCCCATGTGATCATACTCACTTGCTCTTTTGATATACTAGAAATCAAAGAATCCCACCAAATCATAGCCCTACCTTTCAACAGTCTACTAGCATATGTTACCTTCAGCTCGGGTTCACACTGACACGCTTCAAATACCCTTTCAACTTCTCGCAACCAATTGAGAGTTACAGTCGGATCAGTACTTCCAGAGAACTCGGAGGGTTTGCAATCACGGAAGTTCTTATACGTACATCTTTTGGGTGGTTGCATGTAAGGTTGATGGAACATTTGCATCTGGTATGGATTCATCATCATGGGATTTTGGTAAGTAAAGGTGTTTTGTGGTGGCATATAATATTGGTTAGGTATTTGATTCTGAAACTGGTTCTGGGGCACATTAGGTATCGTTTGGGATTGCGCGGTTGGGAATCCAGGTGGTGTATCATCATTTCCAGAATGCCTCGCCAATTCAACTCATTAATTTTGTCATCGGCCTCTTTTAGCTTGCTTTCTAACTGAAGGATGTAACTACTCTGATCATCATCTGACTCAACACCTTCTTCTGGTGCTCTGAATGTTCCGGGGTTAGATGGGCCAGTTGCGTTTCTATCAACCATACCTGTGCTACAAAACAGCTCACACAAAAGCTTAGTGGATAACAGTTAGTTCAATCACAACTAACACACGTATATCCTATTTTCACTTAGCCCCCACTCCCACAGACATGTTTGACTTGCCTCAGGGTTTGGGAACAAAATACGCGCACGTATTTGCTGCCAAACCATGCTCTGATACCAACTTGAAACACCGGCCATCTTTTTTTTTAAATACACAGCGGAAGACTGATGTTATGCGAGGTGTATATAAAATAGTTATTATTTTACTAGGAAAAACTATTAAATACGATACAATTTTACACAAGATATTTATTTATTTATAGAATGGATATACTTAAACCTTGCTACAACACTTATAGGCAGTGTACCTAATCGTACAGTAGTGTAGTTTTTAGTAAGTCCGGTTCGTTCCACAGGGAAATCTTTGAACAAAGCTCAACGCTATATTAGTTTACTTTTATAAAAATACAAATATATATATAAGTAATATTATTATTATAAAGGGGGTTTTTACCGTTTAATGACCGGTTTGTCGATTTTAAAACTTTAGTCGCAGTTAAAACCTAATGTAAAATATAAATACAAGACTAAAATTAAAGCGTAAAGTAAATAACGATAATGAAATTGCGAATAATAAAAATGCGATAAAATAAAATTGCGATAATTAAAAAGTACGATAATTAAAAGTGCGATAAAATAAAATAACAATAAATAAAAGTGCGATAATTAGAAGTGCAATTAAATATAAAATAAAGGAAATTAAATATGAAATAAAAGAATTATGCTTATTTAAACTTCCGTAATCATGATGTTTGACGTGTTGATTTTAGTTTTATGCCCATGGGTTAATTGTCCTTTGTCCTGGATTATTCAATATGTCCGTCTGGTTTTTGTCCATAACAGTCCATCAGTCATAAATATAAAGTGCGAGTGTCCTCATCAAATTATTCTTATACCCGAAGTTAAATATTCCAACTAATTGGGGATTCGAATTGTAACAAGGTTTTGATACTTTGTTTAATGAATACACCAGGTTATCGACTGCGTGTAAACAAGGGTTTTACTACTTTGTTAACAATTACACCAATTACCCTTGAATGTAATTTCACCCCTGTTTTAATTATTCTAGTGGCTATTAATCCATTCCCGTGTCCGGTTAAATGAACGATTATTCGTACATATAAATACCCCGCCCATCGTGTCCGATCGAGTTTATATGGTAATTTATAGGGACGCCCAATTGTAAATCTTTATATTAACATTAACAAACTTTCATTTAGTTAAACAAATATAAAGCCCATTAATAGCCCATAGTCTAATTTCCACAAGTGTCGTTCTTTTGTCCAAACCCCAATTATGGTACAAAGCCCAATTACCCAATTACCCAATTTTAGTAATTAGCCCAACATCATGATTACTTCGTTTTAAATAAGCATAATAATAACTTAGCTACGAGACATTAATGTAAAAAGGTTGAACATAACTTACAATGATTAAAAATAGCGTAGCGTTACACGGACAGAATTTCGACTTACACCCTTACAACATTCGCTAACATACCCTTATTATTAGAATTATAATTAAAATTAAAATATAAATTATAAATATAAATATATTTACGTATGAAGAGGAAGAAAAAGATGATTAAAACTCGGCAGAAAACTGGCTTTATATAGGACCTGACCAGCAATTTCACTCCATGCGACTCGCATGGATTTGTGCTTCTGGCCATGCGAGTCGCATGGCCACCCTGGATCCAGCCAAATTGCTTTGTTTTCTTCTTGCCGACGTAATATAATAATAATATATAATATAATATATAATTATATATAATTATATATATATTATATTATATTCTTGTGCATAGTAGACTAGATATTTTTGGTCCGTTGCGTCGGGCGTTTCTTCTTGGCTCAGGTCCCGGTTCCGGATTTTCGAACGTCCTCGCGTACAATTTAATATCTTGTACTTTGCGTTTTGAATCTTGTACTCTTGTGATTTCGAGACGTTTCTTATCAATAATTGGAACCTCTTTGATTGTCTTTTGTTCTTTTGAGCTTTTTGGTCGTTTGCGTCTTCAATTCGTCGAATCTGTCTTTTGTCTTCACCTTTTATTATTTAAACGAATATCACTTGTAAATAGAACAATTGCAACTAAAAGCTTGTCTTTCTTGAGGAATAATGCTATGAAATATATGTTCGTTTTTAGCATTATCAAATATTCCCACACTTGAGCGTTGCTTGTCCTCAAGCAATATTGTCTTGAAATACTAGAATCACTTCTTTATTCTTCACACTTTGTACATCAGTGATTTCTATACGGCGGTATAAACAATGGTAGTAACGATATGGTTTACAGTCCCACATGACTATAAAAATTTAGATCCATTAAGGAAATTGGATCTTTATGAAAACATTTGATCTTTTGAAAATTAAATCTAGTTTTTACCCTAGATAAGTTTTCCGGAATAACCCTTTACCGGTGTTTGCAAAATATTTTAGTGGGTTTGGTGGGTTTCAGATTTGAAAATTTTAGCTCAAAACTTGCGGTTTTGTGTCACCCACTTGCTAACCTTGTATTTGGAAAGCAACACGTCCAGTTTACTTGTCCCGTATATTACCTTTCGGTAAACTACCGTCCGGTTGTAAAGGAAAGCGTTGAACAAGCAACTATTAAGGAAATGTCCCGTGACATGCTTTTGATTATGGTCTATAACGTGTCGGACGCAATTACTATCCTTGGTAGGAGCAATAGTAAAGCTCACCCTTATAATTTTTCGGTCTGGCACAAGGTCCTGTCTTCGACCATGCTATGCAACCACCGTTCTTACGGTTGACACCCGATTTAGTTCAGGTGACCTAATGAATTCCAGGTGAATTCCTAGGATTTTACGTTCAATGGTAATGAACGTATTGAAAATGGGTTTTCAGAAAACAAATCGGTTTGTATTTTTGATCAAAATATTTTCTCGTTCAAGCTCGAGTTTAGATATCATTGAATTCCATGAGTTTGAATTCTCAATCTTTAAGGTCAATCTCAAGGATTGAGTAATATCAGCCTTAAAAGCTGATTTTTAATCTTTAAGGAGATTATCCTTTCTGGGGATCTGATTCATTAGTCTTATCCAGCTAATTTGCACGGTGCCTCCCCATTGTACGAGATAAATCCTTCTCATGGTTAGGATAAATCTGACCACTTGGCGACCCTGTTTAATGCTGAGGTCCGTGGATTTCCTGCTGATTTTAGTGATGACTTTTCTAGATTTTTCGTCAACCTACAGCTGGTCTGGACGACAACTTCACGACCTAAATCAAGAAGCGCGTGTCTTTTTCGGAAGACTTTACTTCCTTTTAAATGATGGAATTGATTCATCGTGTAGATCCATCTCTTCTTTTCTTTCATCGGGTAAAACAGTTTAGTTTAGTCCAAAGCAAAAGTATTTTCAGTTATTTGTTACAGATATATGTGACATATGTTTAAGATAACTTGGTAAATTTTCCCACACTTGGCTTTTATTTTCCTTTTTATCGTCCTCTATTCCATTTTAAATGAATTTTAACATTTTAGTTTGTTTCTCAATTTATGTCCTTTCAGAGGTAACAATAATTTCGGTGTTAAAACCTAGTTTTATCGTTCATAAATATGTATAAACATGATTTTAATTCATTTATTTGAAAATTTTGAAAAATTTTACTAGAATTGGGTAGTCAGTATATAAGACTAGGGCTGTTCTTTTTTATCAGAGAGCACTAGATTCTAATACAACTACTGCTTTACTAGTATTTTTAATGGTAACCAAGTGTATAAAGTAAAAATTTTTAAAATCCGAAAGAATTTAATCCCTTCCCACACTTAAGATCTTGCAATGCCCTCATTTGCAAGAAATTAGTAACAATTTAAATTATTGAGGGTGATTTGTGTGAAAATGATTAAATTTTACCAAAGTTTCCAAATATATTGGCGTTTGTTTGCTGAATGATAAATGGTGCACATCATTTGTTCATTCCGTCTTGTTGTTATTTCACATATATTTTGCATCTTGTCGTCAAAATTACTTGCTTTTGCTGAACTTAATGACAGTCTTTGAAAACGCGTTGTTTTATCCTGTTTTGTGCATAACATAAAATACATACAATACAAATATAATCATACATGTAATTTGAAATGGAACTTTGGCATCCCACTTTCAAATTATAAGAAAAATATTAGTACACAATAATAATAGAAATATCAAACATTACATAAATGTAATTATAATGTTAAGTGTTTAAAATAATAAAAATATAAATTACCAACTTATCTCTACTGATCAGGAGGTGGGTTAGGAGGAAAATTAGGATATGGATCCCAATTCATGTTCGCGTCCGGGTTCCATGGCTGATTATAGGTGAACTGGTATGCTGCGTCATAATCATATGAATCATAGGGTGGTCTCATTTCTGGCTGATGTGCGGGATAGTATGCGGGTCGGGTCGGATAATACATCTCGCCAGGATGCAACTGGCTTATAATTTGGCGCTGATGATAATCCCATCGGCCATGCTCTCGTTGCCGGGAATGCTCGTAGTCATTCCGACGTTGCCATGCCTCGTACTGCATATGCCTATCATAGTTCGTCATGTATTCATCCTCCATACGAACGCCTAAATCAAGAGCAGTCTCCCGAACAACTCCTATAATGTTGTTCGCCTCCTCCATCTCGTCATCCGAACCTCTTTCTACCTGTCGCTGAGGTCCCTCGTATCTATATACCCGACCACGTCTCATCAATAATACCCTTGCACCGTGATAAAGGTTTGAACTTATAGTTTCACCTTCGTCCTCTATTTCGTTCATTGGACCCCCTGGGTGCTTATCCACACCTAAATACTCTCCAATGAGAGTAATGAAAATACCACCACCTATAATACTCCCCGATTTCATCCCCGAAACTACATTAGCAAGATAATAACCAACACAATAGGGAATGTTAACGAAACTCCTCGGGTCTCTAATACACTTGAGGTAGAACAAATCGTTTACGGTCAATTTCTCCTTATTCTTACCCCTTTGTGTAATTGTGTTTGCTAAGAATCTATGAATCACCCGGAGTTCAGCTCTGTCTATATCTAAGTATGTATGATTTCCACTGGCGTGAAATTCATTAAAGTGGGACATACGCCTCCAGACGGCGTTAATATCAAATTCCCTATCTATCCTTTCTCCTTGGGCAATCAGGCTATTACAGTCGGGGCTCAAAAGTTCAGCAGGGGTGTAAATCTGTAAGGCCCTGGCTAAATCTATCATGGACATTCTGTACATGCGTCCACCTAACAGAAATCTAATAAAGTTTCTATCATCTATCCTCCTAACATCACTGTTTAACTTAATAGTACTAAGTAATTCTATACACCATTCCCTATATATGGTTCTACGAATTGAAAATAGGCGCATCCAATCGTTAAACTGAGAATTACCATACCTTTGCACCAATAACTCCCGAATCGGTTCGGCAAGGTCAACTGTTTCCAAAGGTACCCAGTCAATTGCCCTTGGCATTTCAACAACCTTAAAGTAGAGAATGTGCATGTTCTTTTGATAATCTGGATACTCTATCCAACATCGATCAAATCTCAGATTTGGGTGTAACTGATCTTCATTAATGTCTAAGCTCAGAATCATTTGATGTGGAGCGAATTGACGAAACTGATTCATGAATAATTGATCTTGATCGTGATAAGGAATATGTTGCTCCTCATGTTCTTCTTCTTCTTGTTGCATATGTTGTTCTTGTTCATGAAACATTTCTGGTTCGGGCTCTGGTTGTCTGGACGATGATGCACCGTCCGTATCTGTATTTCTCTGCAAAACACATTAAACACAAAATTTGTGCATCCAAATATGCATTAGTGTTAGCAAAATAATAACTTGAAACAATTATGATGACATGTTCAATTCATAACACATTTTATACATATTTTCCTAAAAATAACAATTATATACTTTTACATACGAAAATGTGTACAATGTTTTATCACATTTAAACTCTTAAACATGTCAACAATAATTATTATAACAATTAAACACTTTGTTACATGGCATTCAAATCAAACTAGTGCTCATTTTCACATTTTTGTCAAGTCTACACTTTGTCAAATAAGCATATACGAAAAATGTACATCAAGTTCATAAGCATTTATCTCAAATAACATGCCAAAATAATCACTACTAGCAATGAAACAAGTTTCAAATGGCCTTTATATCAAATTATCCAAGTTCATGAATTTTTAGACTTAAAAAGTCCACTTTAATTCTCAAAAACATGTTTAGGCTCAAAGTTTGGATCAATTAACTACCTAAACATGTTACACTACTTAATTTAGCAACAATTCATGACAAAAATCGGCCATAACCTGTTTATATCAAAAAGCCCCAAATTGCTCAAGAACACAAACCCTAGATTCTTAAAAATTTGAAGTTTTTAGCTTCAATTCATGTTAAATAGCTTCTATCTAGGATATATATGCATAATATAACAACAATTTAGCTCTAATTACACCTAAATTTAACAAAATCAAAATATAAAATTTCTAGCTCAAGAACACAAAAATTCGAATTTAAAGAGATTAGGGGTGAAATCTTTACCTTTCTCCTGAAGGGGTTGAGACTACTGAATCTAGGCATGATTATTGTGAAATTTTTGCAAGAAATTTGGTGAAAATTGGTGAAAAATTGAGAGAGTTTGGGAGGTTTTCGTATGTGTTTGTGTGTGTATTGTGAGAGACAGAAGCAATTCGCTGGATAAATTGATCCTGTCCAGTTTTTGGCTGCCATGCGACTCGCATGGTATAAGCCTTTCCCCCATGCGAGTCGCATGGGGGTATTTTCCAGGGTTTTTTTTTTTTTTTTTTTTTTTTTTATTTTTTATAAAAACCTTATACTTTTAAAACATAAAATTTAATAAAATTTTAAAAATTTTGTTTCTTTTTAAGACGAGGTCGTTTCGGGACGATGCCCTAGTCCGTCCCTCGACAAAATTTTAAAATTTGTCTTTTTGTAGCGATTGTTTTAAAAGCTAGATTTTTGGATTTTTTTAATTTTTTTGGCATACTTTAAATTAATAACATTAAAAATAATGATAATAAAAGTTCTCGTCCCTCCCTGGGGTAAAGCAATTTCGGTTCAAAGACCTAGTCTTCAACTTACGATGAATTTTAAAAATCATATTTTTAACTTAATGAGATAAAGTAAATTTTTGTTTTTTAAATTCACACAACTTAAATATAAAATTCAAAATTAAAAATTAAAAATTAAAAATTCACACCAAACTTAATTTTTGAAATGCATAAAATTAAAAATTCATATTTTTAAAAATTCATACCAGACTTAATTTAAAAATTCATATTATAAATTTACACCAAACTTATATTAATTTTTCAAATATTTACAATTTTAAATATATTGTTTTTACAAAGTTTACAATATTAATTTAAGATTTTATATTAATTTTAAAAACATGGTAAAAAAATAAAATTAAAAATCTTTTTGTCTTTTTATCCCACTTTAATCAATCAAATATTATCAAAAATATGCGCCCCTCTTTTCGGTAAAGTAATTTCGGTTCCAAGACCTAATTTGACTCATGACGAATTTTTGAAATATTTTGGGTTGATTGATTAAAGATATTTATACCTTAAGAATAAACGTTAAATTTCGCAGTGATGTAATAAATTTTTGAACGATATCAATAATTTCGGTCGCCAAACCTAATTTTATTTAATACCAATTTAATACTTTTTAGCGAACAAATTAGCGTTTATTATCAAAAGGTTAAAAAATAAAAATAAAAATAAAAACTGTACAGACATACCTGTGAAATAGATTTCTTAGTTATATGATCTATTATATTCATAAGATAGTCGGTTTAATTGATTTTCCATGGCTCCAAAGGCGTAACCTCGAGCATTCAGTGTCTTTTCTTCTAAACATATGAACGGTCCGTCTCTGCATAAAGTAACAAATTCGGTATTTGAATAGGTTTGATTATTTGAACATTTACCTCCATGTGACCATTTTCCGCATTTGTGACATCGTTCTAGGTGTCGTGCTCTTCTTTTCACTGCGGATTTTGATTTTCCTTTACCAAATTTTAACTTATTATCTTCGCATCTGGATCCTTTTCTAACTCCGTCCATTCTTTCTCTGATTACTGATACTAATTCGCTCGGTAGTATGTCATTATTTCTTTTAGTGATCAAAGCGTGTAGCATTAGACCATGGTTTAGTTCACAGGCAGTCTTCATTTTGTAAAAACCTAAAAAAATAAAAATTCAGAATGGGGGGAGAAGACTAGTTCTTTAGGGTCTGCTAGGGAAAGACCATACGTGTTCCATTTTCGAGAACTACACTAAAACAGACAATCTAACTCTAACAGAAATACATATTATCCTTTAAACACTTGATTCTCCCCACACTTAGTTAGCTGTGGTGTCGAAATTGTGATTAACTTCGTTGTCGACTTCCATCGGACCATGTATGTAATGTTTAACTCTGTGACCATTAACTTTAAATTCAATCCCATTTGAATTTATCAATTCTATTGTTCCGTATGGGAAAACTCTTTTGACTATGAATGGTCCAGACCATCTTGATTTCAATTTTCCAGGAAATAGCTTGAATCGTGAATTGAAAAGAAGAACTCTGTCTCCTTCTTTGAGTTCTTTTGAACTTCTGATTCTTTTATCATGCCATTTCTTCGTTCTTTCTTTATAGATTAACGAATTTTCGTATGCTTCATGTCTTAATTCTTCTAATTCGTTTAGTTGACTTAATCGTAGACGTCCGGCTTCATGTAAATCAAGATTACATGTCTTCAAAGCCCAAAATGCTTTGTGTTCAATTTCTACTGGAAGATGACATGCTTTTCCATAAACAAGTCTAAAAGGTGTGGTTCCAATTGGAGTTTTGTAGGCTGTTCTAAAAGCCCAGAGTGCATCCTCCAATTTAATGGACCATTCCTTCGGATTTGATCCTACGGTTTTCTCTAGAATACGTTTTAAGGCTCGGTTGGTATTTTCAACTTGTCCACTTGTTTGTGGATGATATGCGGTGGAGATTTTATGAGTTACTCCATATCTTTTAAGAACTTTCTCAAGTTGATTATTACAGAAATGAGTACCCCGATCACTTATTAAAGCTTTCGGTGTTCCAAACCTTGCAAAAAGACGTTTTAAAAAGTTGACTACAACTCGTGCATCGTTAGTTGGGAGAGCTTGTGCTTCAGCCCATTTAGATACATAATCAATGGCTACGAGTATATATAGATTATTATGAGATTTTGGAAATGGACCCATAAAGTCAATACCCCAAATGTCAAATACTTCACATACTTGGATGACATTTTGTGGCATTTCATCACGTTGACTTATTTTTCCGGCCCTTTGACATGCATCACAGGATTTGCAAAGAAGGTGTGCGTCTTTGTAAATTGTAGGCCAATAGAATCCAGCTTCATAAACTTTTCTTGCTGTTAGTTGAGGCCCATAATGCCCTCCTGTTGGTCCTGTGTGACAATGGTTTAAAATTTTACTAGCTTCATCTCCAAATACACATCGGCGTATTATTCCATCGGGACAACTTTTAAACAGATGTGGATCTTCCCAGAAATAGTGTTTTATATCACTGAAGAATTTCTTTCGTCTTTGGTACGATAATCCTTTTTCAAGGAATCCACAAACTAAGTAGTTTGCATAGTCTGCAAACCATGGGATTTCTTTATAATCTATCTTCAATAGATATTCATCAGGAAAGTTGTCTTGTATGGCCGATTCATTTAGAACTTCTAATTCGGGATTTTCAAGACGAGAAAGATGATCAGCGGCGAGATTTTCTGCTCCTTTTTTATCTCGGATTTCAATATCAAACTCTTGTAAGAGTAAGATCCAACGGATTAATCTTGGTTTAGCATCTTGTTTTGAAAATAGGTATCTAAGAGCAGAATGGTCGGTATAGACCACCGTTTTTGCTAGAACGAGATATGATCGAAATTTGTCAAAAGCAAAGACAATAGCAAGGAGTTCTTTTTCCGTAGTTGTATAGTTCGTTTGTGCTCCTTGTAATGTCTTACTAGCATAATATATAGGTTGAAATTGTTTTTCAATCCTTTGTCCTAAAACGGCTCCCATTGCAAAATCACTTGCATCGCACATTAGTTCAAATGGTAGATTCCAATTTGGTGTTATCATGATCGGTGCATTAGTGAGTTTTTCTTTAAGAATATTAAAAGATTTGATACACTCATCTGAAAAGATGAATGGCGCATCCTTTTCTAGGAGTTTATTCATAGGAGTGGCAATTTTAGAAAAATCTTTTATGAAACGTCGGTAAAAACCGGCATGCCCTAGAAAACTCCTAACTCCTCTAACATTTGTGGGATGTGGAAGTTTAGCAATTACATCTACTTTAGCTCTATCCACTTCAATTCCTTCTTTTGAAATTTTATGTCCAAGAACGATGCCTTCTTTAACCATGAAATGGCATTTCTCCCAATTAAGTACTAGATTTGATTTTTCGCATCTAATTAGCATTCGTTCCAGATTAACTAGACATGATTTAAATGTATCACCGAAGACTGAAAAGTCATCCATGAATACTTCCATGCATTCTTCTATCATGTCGTGAAAAATCGCCATCATGCACCTTTGAAAGGTTGCAGGGGCGTTACAAAGTCCAAATGGCATGCGTTTGTAAGCAAAAGTACCATAAGGGCACGTGAATGTGGTTTTCTCTTGATCTTCGGGTGCTATTGGAATTTGAAAATATCCGGAAAATCCATCTAGAAAACAATAGTAACTATTTCCGGCTAATCTTTCCAACATTTGATCTATGAAAGGTAAGGGAAAGTGATCTTTTCTGGTGGCGTCATTTAATTTTCTATAATCAATACATACACGCCATCCTGTTACAGTCCTAGTAGGAATAAGCTCATTTTTCTCATTTGTGATGACAGTCATGCCACCCTTCTTAGGTACGCATTGAACTGGACTTACCCATGGACTATCAGAAATTGGATATATCAAACCTGCATCTAGCAGTTTAATAATCTCTTTCTTAACTACATCTTGCATATTAGGATTTAGTCTTCGTTGGCGTTGCACATACGTTTTATGACCTTCTTCCATAAGGATTTTATGTGTGCAATACGAAGGACTTATTCCTTTAATATCATGAATCTTCCATGCAATGGCTGGTTTATGAGCTTTCAACACAGAAATGAGTTGTGATTTCTCATTTTCAGTAAGAGAAGACGATATTATTACAGGTAATTCAGATTCACCATGTAAATAAGCGTATTCCAAATGGTTTGGAAGTGGCTTTAACTCTAATTTCGGAGGTTCTTCTATCGATGATTTATATCGATATCTGTCTTCTTCTTTTAGCATTTGAATTTCTTCTGTTGTTGGTTCATATCCATTAGCTATAAGTGTAGCTAACATTTCAGCTTCATCAATTGGTTCATTACTTTCTCCTAAAGAACATTCTCCTGTTCCTTGTAATTCTGGAAATTCTTCTAATAATTCTGCATGTGCATCTATAGTTTGAATATAATAACATGTATCATCTGCAGATTGTGGTTGTTGCATTGCTCTATCAACTGAAAAGGTAACACTCTCATCCTCTATACTTAGGGTCAGTTTCTTACCGAACACGTCTATCATTGCTTTAGCCGTGTTTAAGAATGGTCTTCCTAATATGAGAGGAACTTGAGAATCTTCTTCCATGTCCAAAACAACAAAATCTACTGGAAATACTAAAGTACCAACTTTAACTAGCATGTTCTCCATTATCCCTCTAGGATATTTTATTGATCTATCGGCTAGTTGTATGCTTATTCTGGTTGGTTTCAATTCTTCAAGGTCTAGTTTAGCGTATAGTGAATACGGCATTAGATTTATACTAGCACCTAAGTCTGCCAATGCTTCTATTGAACTAAGACTACCCAGAAAACATGGAATTGTGAAACTTCCTGGATCAGATAGTTTTTCTGGTATCTTATTCAATAGCACTGCTGAACAATTAGCATTCATAGTAACAGCCGAGAGTTCTTCCATTTTCTTTCTATTCGTGATTAGATCTTTCAAGAATTTAGCATATCTTGGCATTCCTGAAATCACATCAATGAAAGGAAGATTTACATTTATCTGTTTAAACATATCCAAAAATTTGGATTGCTCGGCTTCAAGTTTCTCTTTCTTCATTTTACTCGGGTAAGGAAGTGGTGGTTGGTATGGTTTAACATAAGGTTTATCCTTAACTGTGTTATCTTCATTAACCTTTTCAACTACCGGTTCTTTTTCCTTATCTTGATCAGGTTGTGGTTCTTGTGGAGTAGGAATAATTTCATCAGAAGTTACAGGTATTTCAGGTGGTTTAAGTGTTGTACCACTTCTTGTGGTAATAGCTTTAGCTGTTTCATTCCGGGGGTTAGCATTTGTATCGCTTGGTAGACTTCCCGGTTTTCTTTCACCTATTAACCTTGCTAGGTTACTCACTTCTTGTTCCAGATTTTGAATAGAAGCTTGTTGATTTCTAAATGCTTGAGCATTTTGTTCATTTGTTTGTTTTTGAGATGTGAAAAACTGTGTTTGAGTTTCAACTAGCTTCGTCATCATATCTTCTAAATTCGGCTTTTTATCATCGGTTTGTTGTGGTGGTTTGTTTTGAAAATTCGGTCTTTGCTGATTATAAGTATTATTGGATACTTGTTGATTGCTAGGACCTTGTTGGTTGTTGTATGGAATATTTCGGTTATAATTCTGGTTTTGATTGTAAATCGGTCTTGGCGGTTGATAATTATTCTGATAATTATTTCCAGGCCTTTGGTTTATGTATGAAATATTCTCTCTTTGTTCCATTGTTAATTCAATACTGAGACAATCTTTTGTCAAATGTGGTCCTCCACACTGCTCACAACTAATTCGTATAGCATGAATATCCTTAGTCATCTTTTCCATTCGTCTCTCGAAAGCATCTATCTTTGCGGAAATGGAATCTAAGTCATGGCTAGAATCGGCTCTAGCTGCTTTAGATGATCTAATGATATCTTTTTCTTGGTGCCACTCATGCGAGTGGGAAGCAGTATTATCAATAATTTTGTAAGCATCAGTTTCGGTTTTCTTCATAATAGAACCACCAGCTGCTATATCTATGTCTTTTCTTGTAGTGATGTCGCATCCTCGGTAGAATATTTGTACTATTTGACAGGTGTCTAAACCATGTTGCGGACATCCTCTTAATAACTTTCCATATCTTGTCCACGCCTCATATAGAGTTTCATTTAGTTTCTGTGTGAACGTAACAATTTCTGCTTGAAGTCTTACGGCTTTAGATGCAGGAAAGAATTGTTTAAGAAATTTGTCAACTAAAACATCCCATGTATCAATCGCCCCTTCAGGTAACGATTCCAACCAATCTTTGGCTTCTCCCTTTAAAGTCCAGGGAAATAACATGAGATATATCTGTTCATCCTCCACTTCTCGTATTTTAAATAGTGTGCAGATCCTATTAAAGGTACGTAGATGTTCATTTGGATCTTCCTTCGGCGCACCACTAAATTGGCATTGATTAGTCACCATGTGTAGAATTTGTCCTTTGATTTCATAATCTGGCGCATTAATGTCTGGATGAGTAATTGCGTGACCTTGGCCAGTGCGTTTAGCTCTCATTCGGTCTTCCATACTTAAAGGTTCCAGATTCTCCATAATTGAAATTGTTGAATCGGTATCACTAGATGATTCTGATTTAATGGTTCATTCCTCAACAATCTCTGTTTGAATGATTGGTGGTTCCGGAGGAAAGTTTAGTGGTTCAGGATCTATGAACCGTTCCTGAATATTTTCCGGATTCTCAATTGTGAGGTTGGGTTCAAAAAATGGATTATCGGAAATTTGAACTGAAGTACTTGGTCGACTGGATGACGATTCTAAAGAAAAATCAACGGCGGTTATATTTGTTAAACGATGTCTTGATCGAGTTACAGGTGGTGAACGTACAAAAGGTGATGAACGTCTTGCTCGGTGCATTCACTGAATATCCTATTAGTTTTTAAAAGGAAAGAAAAATTATAATAAGTTATCCAATCAATAGACTTTTCTGATTTTGCCCACGTTTCGAATAGCCAAAAGATGCAGCAGAGGGGCAGGATTCGTTTGGTCTCAATATAATTGAGGACTGTTTGGCTCCAATAACCCGGTCCACGTACAAATCCAACTATTACTACGAACCAGAAAATTTTGATGTCTATTAATTTAACCACTTAAAATAAATTTTCGTAATTTTAAGAAATTTAGATAAGAAGTAGAAAAAATTCTAAGTCCTAAAAACTAGAATGGCGAGAAATAAGAGAGAAAAAGAGTTCGTCGAAAAAGGTCGAAAAAGAAAAAATGGTTGAAAAATAAAAGGTGACGGAAAAATAAAAGAAACTTATAAAAACTTAAAAATACTTTACTAACCTAACCTTATTACTACAACTAACTTAAAATTATAATCGCAAATTGAGATTACTAATTGAAATGATAATTGATACATAGTAAAAGGTGTCTAAAAATATTAAGGCTTACAGGAGAAACTAAATCCCAAATGGAAATAACTTAAAAAGAAACTAAAACTTAAAAAGGCGTCGCAAAATTCTAAAGCACCTAAATCTTAGTCTAAAGAAAAAGCACTTAAGGAATTCTATGGCAAAGCCTAAAAATCTAGGAGTAAAAATGACTATAGCAAAAACTAAGTTTAAAATTAAATATGAGCTAAAAAATACAAATATTACGCTACAACGATTAAAAAGGTACAAAATATAAAAGTTATAAAAAGTTATAAAAATATTAGATTTTATAAAAATATTATTTTTATATTTTATAATAAAAGTATTAAGTTTATAATAAATAAAACTAGTTTAAAAGTAATATAAATAAAATAAAGTAAAAACTTAATTATAATAATAATAATAAGATTAGGGTTTAATAATAATAATTAATAATAATATATTATACTCCGCATTAAATGCAGAATTAGGGTTAGGTTGTGGCCTTGTCAGACCCCTCATGCGAGTCGCATGAAATAAGGGGGTGGGTCATGCGAGTCGCATGAACACCCTGAACTGGTTCAATTGGACTGGTTCAAATGACAGGTCACGTAATATTTATTATTTATTTATATTTTTCTGTTTTATATTTAAAAGATAAATATATATATAATTAAAATAAAACTTAATTTTAAAAACTAAAAATGTACTTAAAATACTTTATAATTTTGTAAAAATAAAAGAAAAACTTAAAAATATATTTAAAATACTCTTTTTTTTTCGATTTTAAAAGCTTTTTTTTTTTATATTTTTTAATTTTTAAACAAAAATATAAATTTTACAAAAACTAATTATAACTTAAAAATTAAAAATATGGCGTTTCGCTTCGGCGAACATCCCCGGCAGCGGCGCCAAAAATACTTGATGTTATGCGAGGTGTATATAAAATAGTTATTATTTTACTAGGAAAAACTATTAAATACGATACAATTTTACACAAGATATTTATTTATTTATAGAATGGATATACTTAAACCTTGCTACAACACTTATAGGCAGTGTACCTAATCGTACAGTAGTGTAGTTTTTAGTAAGTCCGGTTCGTTCCACAGGGAAATCTTTGAACAAAGCTCAACGCTATATTAGTTTACTTTTATAAAAATACAAATATATATATAAGTAATATTATTATTATAAAGGGGGGTTTTTACCGTTTAATGACCGGTTTGTCGATTTTAAAACTTTAGTCGCAGTTAAAACCTAATGTAAAATATAAATACAAGACTAAAATTAAAGCGTAAAGTAAATAACGATAATGAAATTGCGAATAATAAAAATGCGATAAAATAAAATTGCGATAATTAAAAAGTACGATAATTAAAAGTGCGATAAAATAAAATAACAATAAATAAAAGTGCGATAATTAGAAGTGCAATTAAATATAAAATAAAGGAAATTAAATATGAAATAAAAGAATTATGCTTATTTAAACTTCCGTAATCATGATGTTTGACGTGTTGATTTTAGTTTTATGCCCATGGGTTAATTGTCCTTTGTCCTGGATTATTCAATATGTCCGTCTGGTTTTTGTCCATAACAGTCCATCAGTCATAAATATAAAGTGCGAGTGTCCTCATCAAATTATTCTTATACCCGAAGTTAAATATTCCAACTAATTGGGGATTCGAATTGTAACAAGGTTTTAATACTTTGTTTAATGAATACACCAGGTTATCGACTGCGTGTAAACCAAGGTTTTACTACTTTGTTAACAATTACACCAATTACCCTTGAATGTAATTTCACCCCTGTTTTAATTATTCTAGTGGCTATTAATCCATTCCCGTGTCCGGTTAAATGAACGATTATTCGTACATATAAATACCCCGCCCATCGTGTCCGATCGAGTTTATATGGTAATTTATAGGGACGCCCAATTGTAAATCTTTATATTAACATTAACAAACTTTCATTTAGTTAAACAAATATAAAGCCCATTAATAGCCCATAGTCTAATTTCCACAAGTGTCGTTCTTTTGTCCAAACCCCAATTATGGTACAAAGCCCAATTACCCAATTTTAGTAATTAGCCCAACATCATGATTACTTCGTTTTAAATAAGCATAATAATAACTTAGCTACGAGACATTAATGTAAAAAGGTTGAACATAACTTACAATGATTAAAAATAGCGTAGCGTTACACGGACAGAATTTCGACTTACACCCTTACAACATTCGCTAACATACCCTTATTATTAGAATTATAATTAAAATTAAAATATAAATTATAAATATAAATATATTTACGTATGAAGAGGAAGAAAAAGATGATTAAAACTCGGCAGAAAACTGGCTTTATATAGGACCTGACCAGCAATTTCACTCCATGCGACTCGCATGGATTTGTGCTTCTGGCCATGCGAGTCGCATGGCCACCCTGGATCCAGCCAAATTGCTTTGTTTTCTTCTTGCCGACGTAATATAATAATAATATATAATATAATATATAATTATATATAATTATATATATATATTATATTATATTCTTGTGCATAGTAGACTAGATATTTTTGGTCCGTTGCGTCGGGCGTTTCTTCTTGGCTCAGGTCCCGGTTCCGGATTTTCGAACGTCCTCGCGTACAATTTAATATCTTGTACTTTGCGTTTTGAATCTTGTACTCTTGTGATTTCGAGACGTTTCTTATCAATAATTGGAACCTCTTTGATTGTCTTTTGTTCTTTTGAGCTTTTTGGTCGTTTGCGTCTTCAATTCGTCGAATCTGTCTTTTGTCTTCACCTTTTATTATTTAAACGAATATCACTTGTAAATAGAACAATTGCAACTAAAAGCTTGTCTTTCTTGAGGAATAATGCTATGAAATATATGTTCGTTTTTAGCATTATCAAAGACTTTATTAACAAACACAATATAAGTCACGTCATTACGTTTAAGTTTACACAACGGTGTTACGTTATCACAAAACATTATTTATACAAAAGTCCACATCAGAGTTGGGTTGTCAAACATGTCTTCTGCAATAGCACCCTTCCCGACTAGCAGTACCTAAACCTGCAAGGGGAGAATATGTGGGGGATTAGCGCACCGCTAAGTGAATGGAATCTATCTAACAGATATAGATTAAGTCACACACAAGCTATATACTAACAACAACACATGCTAACTACCAACTAGCATACAATAAGACAATACGAGGATCGGCGGCTTATACGAGCACACGACTCCTAGCTGATCGAACTTGAGTCTACCGATAGTCCCTGCTACTCAATTCACAGTATAGTTATCCAGATGCAGGGGATGCATCGTTCACACTATACTCTACAATCAGTAGCCTATGGACCCAACCTCCCCTAGGCACGGTTGACCTCATACGGACTCTAACCTCTCCTAGGCACGGTTTCGAGTCCCCAGTCTCCCTAGGCCCGACTGGTGTCATTCACACAGTGTACACATAAATCACATACAACATCAGGCATACTATATCATTCTAACATGGCAATTTCTACACTATGCATGGTAAAAGAGTCAACCACAGTAGCATGATTTGCTACTTAAACTCTATCCGGAGATAGACCAACTCACCAATTACCAGCAACTGCTCAGTTATTATTTCTGAGCTTCCTCCTTGTCCTTATAACATGAGAACAACACAAACAAAGTTAATATACATATCCAATAAATAATATAATCATTTCATATGATTAACTAGGTCATAACACCATATATTCATAATTTTATGAGTCTACATTATGACTCCATTCAATAATGGCATACAGGTGCGTGCAAAACACGACATACACACTAAAACTCCTTTTTCGACCTAAAAACAGTTTGATCTAGTTTCTTAAAAGTTCATCATTAAAAAGTACTCTTCAATACAATTCCAACGATATTTGATTCATCAAAAACGGAGTTACGGTTTGAAATTTACGCCCGTTTCAATTTCATAAAAGGTACTGTAGCAAATAGTGATTTCCGAACACTGTAGCAACTCGGTACTGTAGCAACTCCGGTACTGTAGCAACTCGGTACTGTAGCAACTCGGGTACTGCAGCAAATAGTGGTACTGTAGCAATCCCGAACACTGTAGCAAATAGTGACACTGTAGCAAATAGTGATACTGTAGCAGTTCGGGTACTGTAGCAAAATACTGTAGCAGACACTGTAGCAACTGGTTCGAACACTTACGCTGATTTCGAATATTTTTCGCCCAAAACTCGATTTTTGAGCGATTTTGATCAAATTTTAAGCACATGGAAGCTACTAAACATATATACAACCTATTTCTAACATCAATTGAGCATAACAAACATCAAACAACTAAATTTGAGCTAATTTCTATCAAAAACTCATTTAACACAAAAACCCAATTAGAGCAAGAATCAAAGCATGAATCTATGATATGCATACCTTATATTGATCACGAAATCACAAGGAATATATCTCTAGCTTCAATTAATCCAAAGGCTCACCAAATAAAATTAGGGTTTAAGTATGTGTTTGTGTATGGTTCGTGTGTGTTTTATTGATGAAATGAGAAATGGATAGAACTATCCAGATACATACACTTAAATGAGTTATAAACTCATACCCCATATCACACAGGTATTTACCAGTTATCTTATCTGATAACCTTTCGTATCTCCTTAGGCGGTCCTAACGGAGTCCAAATTAAATAAACCAACCTGTTCTGGGACCCTTGTCACAAACTGGTCACAACACAATTATAATAAAACACTAATAAAATAATTAAAATAAAAGCATATTTTAAACTCAAATATAAACCTAAGGCAATTAAGAAATCTTACTTCTAATCCCGGTTTCAGTCTGTTACAAATCCACCCCCCTTAAAGAGATTCCGTCCTCGGAATCTGGTCTTGCTCAAACAGATGAGGGTAACGGGTCTTCATCAACTCTTCTGTCTCCCACGTCAAGTTAGACCCTAAGCTGTGTTTCCATTCTACTAAAACCATCGGGATCTTTTTCTTTCTTAACTCAGTAACCTTTCTGTCGACCACTCGAATAGGTTCCTCAACCAACTTGTTACTCAAATCAACTTTCAAATCTACTAAAATACACAAAATTAGATTAAATACACAAAATTAGATTAAATACACAAAATTCAAGTAAGTTCCGTTAAATAACTTAACGGTCAGTTAACGAACCTTAACGGAAGTAACAGGGTTGTTACATAAATTGACGTCATTATCTTTAAGCAAAAATGTACTTTCGATGGAGACATCTTTCCCTCTGACCCTCGAAGCCTTTTTCTTCAACCCAATATTTGCATTAGGCCTATCATCTTCACACCGACTATCCGAACACCTCTCCTTCTTACGCTTCTTCTCCTTGATCAACTTATCAATCCTTTGAACAAAAGAAGGTTTAACCACGCCACCTTCGTAATCACCATCTTCGATAATGGATACCGAACCACCATCAAGTTGGGCCTTATCAGGCTTGGCCACATTACAACTAGATAGAACATGTGTCACAGGAGGCCCCTTACAAAGTGGAGACACAGTTTCGGTATCCATCACCTCATCGATCGACCCGAATCTTAAATCAACACCACTTGCCATCAAACCCAACACATTTTGACTAATCAAAATCGTAACAGTACGAAACCCATAAACCAGTTTATTTGAAAAATCCCCACCATGAGTAGCAGCAGCCTTAACACTCGAAGTACTGTAACGACCCGGAAATTTTTGACCAAATTTAAAACTTAATCTTTATATGATTTCGACAAGATAAGCAAAGTCTGTAATATTGATTCTCAAAATTTTTGAACTAATGTTATATATTCAGTTAACCTTTGACTATTGACCGACGATTCACGAACATCTATTTGTAAATAGTTGTATATATATATATATATATATATATATATATATATATATATATATATATATATATATATATATATATATACAATAAGTTAGAATATTAATTATTAAAATTAATTATAAATAACTTGCAATGTGTATTTAAAAATTGATTTTTGTATATTAAATAAAGATATATACATATATATAATTTCAAGTTATTTAGTAAACGATAGTAACATTCGATTATTGATTCGATTGATATTTAGATAAGTTACCTAAAACGTTTAAGATGAACAAGTAAAGCACTAATTTGCTACAGTATATTCGAATTGCTACAGTACCCGAAAAGCTACATTGTTTTCGAAAACCACTATTTGCTACAGTAAAAATCATTTTGCTACAGTAAAACACTATTTCAAAATGAAAATGTATGTATATTTTACAAATGTTATAAAATATAATATTAACTTAGATATAAAACGTTTTGATTTAAAATAATATTATTATATATTAAGACGTTAATTTATAGACGCAAATGACCAAAACACTTGAAAGTTCAAGATACACTTTGAGTAATATAGTTTATTGATAATTTTAGACTATATTTTGACAAAGGTACGAATCACGAAACGTAAAGTACAAGTTTTCTAAGCGTAGGAAAGGATGTTCGAAAAACCGAAACCGGGACATAAGTCGAACGTAAATGTACAAGACATCGAAACCAAAATTACAAGTTAACTAGGCATGAGAATATAATATAATATATAATTAATTAATATAAATTATATATTTATTTAATCATGTCGACAAGCAAAACAACAAACGATTGTGAGATGGCTGAGGGACTCATGCGATCGCATGAGAATCCCATACAAACCTCATGCGATTGCATGAGGTGCTGGGAAAGAAATGTTCCTATAAATTCCTTCGATTGTAGGTGAGTTCAAACATATATCCTTCTCTATCTATCTTACTCTCTCAATATATATATATATATATATATATATATATATATATATATATATATATATATATATATATATATATATATATATATATATATATATATATAATAATAATAATAATAATAATAATAATTATTATTATTATTATTATTATTATTAAGATTAATATTATTATTAATCTTATAGTTAGGAGTATTATTATTATTAGTATTATACATAAAATACTACGACGAGGTCATGAGCGAGTTGTTTCAAATCGGGTTTTGCGAGCGGGATAGAGTTAAGGAAATTATGGGTTATAGCTATGGATGTTATGGTATGGTTCGAGGGTATTGCTCATGAGTCAAACTAGTTTTTATCATCTCCGTTGCGTCTGCGTACTTTCCTGCAATATTGAATCACAATATTGATACGTGAGCATTCATATCTTATCTTTTATATTTAATGGTGTATCCATGTCTAGTGCTCGAGTATATATGTTTATGTATGCTTTTATGCTTTAACTTTGACGTTAGATAGTTTATGATGAATTACGAATTTGATACATATGCTACTGATATAAAGTATATGATATGCATGTCGTTGGAAAGCTATCGAAAAATTTATAACTTTTCTTTTAGAAATCGAGTGATTTCGATGAACGGATTAAAAGATATGGTCAACTGAATTATGTTTGACGTTAATTGAAATTGTGTTTGAAACTGCAAATTAATATTTAAACAACTTGTCTATGAGATTGATAAATTGGATTTTTAGATATTACTAATCGAGTAAATGAATTTCTATATAAGGCATGTCTCGTTTTGTTGAACAATTGTCAAAGTTGACTGTCTTATCATGTTTTAAAACTTTATAAACACTATAATCTGATTTTTTTTAAAGTATTGGAAAACTATGTGAAATAATAAAATATTTTCGATTGCCATGATAATTCAAATATAATATAGCTCCTGAAATAAATAATATTTTGAGTTTGATAAACTATAAATTCGTTCAATTATCAAGACTTATACTATGTTAATATAATAAACATGTATAGATTTAAAGATCATATTGGGTCAGGTTGACTTTGGGATGACTTTTGTTAACTTTTACATGTCGGTCTCGAGCATTAGGATTGTGATACACTATGACCTGACCTAGTTTGTTAGACATGTATTGACTAACATATGTTCTCTAGGTTAAGATCTACGATTATTTTCCATTCCGAGTTTCGGTCACATTTCGATGAATGACCTTATGTGCTGCTAAGATGAGTTTCATTTGCTCCCTTTTTAAATGCTTTTGCAATATATATTTTTGGGCTGAGAATACATGCACTTTATTCTAAACGCAATAGATACAAGTACATACTAAATTCTACACTGAGTTTGAACCGCAAATCCCTTAGCTTTGGTAACTAGTAACTGCCGGCTATAAGAACTGGTGGACGCGAATAGTTGTATATGGATCCATAGGGCTTGAAATCCCCGTCTGTTCCAGGTATAGAAACCCTAGCCTGAACTATAAAACAGACGTATGCTATTTGAGTTTAGTACACGTTGGTTGGCGTGTATTGTACATGTTGGTTGCATGTATGTTAAAACAGAGGTACTTATTATATATACATTAAAGTTTAGTTACCAGGGTGCTCAATCTTGTAGAATATTTTGATAAACGTTTCTGGATCAAACAACTGAAATCTGAAAATCCACCTTTACATACAGATTATGCGCAACATTAAAACTATGAACTCACCAACCTTTGTGTTGACCCTTTTAAGCATGTTTATTCTCAGGTTCCTAGAAGTCTTCTGTTGTTTGCTTATATGTGATACAAGCTATTTGCATGGAGTCATACATGCTTTATTCAAGAAAATGTTACATTCACAAAATCATCACCATGTATCTTATTTTGACTGCATTATCAACGAATGTAGTATTGTAAACTATTATTTACGGTGATTGTCTATATGTAGAAATCATCAAACGTCAAAAACCTTGGAATTTGATATTCACTTATGGTGTGCCTTTTCAAAAGAATGCAATGTTTACAAAACGTATCATGTAGAGGTCAGTACCTCACTGTGAAATCGATTAATGATGTATTCGTCCAAATGGATTTGGATGGGTCATCACAGTTGGTATCAGAGCTTGAGGTCTTAGGGAACCAAAATTTGCATTAGTGTGTTTAACTGGTAATTGTTAGGATGCATTAGTGAGTCTGAACTATGACCGTATCTGTTTTTACCGAGTTTTGCTTATCATTTCTTGTCAGAAATTATTTATTTATCATTCTTAAGTCTAGACACATTTTTCTGCATTTATTGCATAAATAGTGTACATACGAATTCATATCTTAGCATATCTGTTACTGTACACTTTGCCTGACATCTTTCGAAGATTCCTCCATAATTTATGGGATGTTGGTTGAAATGCCCCGTTCATATCGATTATAAACGTTACATAATAATTGATTTCATTGCGAAGTATTTGACCTCTATATGATACATTTTACAAACATTGCATTCGTTTTCAAAAGACAAACTTTCATTTCATCGAAAGTTGACAGGTATACATACCATTTCATAATATATCCAATCTATAATTGACTTAATAATAATCTTGTTGAACTCAACGACTCGAATGCAACGTCTTTTGAAATCTGTCATTAATGACTCCAAGTAATATCTTTAAAATGAGCAAATGCACAGCGGAAGACTTCTTTAATACCTGAGAATAACCATGCTTAAAAGTGTCAACCAAAAGGTTGGTGAGTTCATTAGTTTATCGTAATCAATCATTTCCATAATTTTAATAGACCACAAGATTTTCATTTAATCAATACACATAACATGTGTAAAAAAAAATTCATTCATATGAATTGAACACCTGATAACCCATATTAACAAAATGCATCAAAATATCCCCAAGGATAAACAGAACCACTTGTCTGTAGAGATAAAACTACTCGTCTGTAGAGAATAGATCGACGAAACCACTCGTCTGTAGAGAACATAACCACTCGTCTATTAGAGAATTGATCTATCTTTAGGATTCGCGTCAATTAGTGGCAATTATAATAAACACTAATTCTTATGTTACCAAGCTAATAGAGGTGATATCCGGTATAGTAATTCAACCATAGAATTTAGTTTCAAGTACTTGTGTCTATTTCGTAAAACATTTATAAAAGCAGCGCATGTATTCTCAGCCCAAATATATATATAAAAAGGGAATAATGAAACTCACAATACTGTATTTTGTAGTAAAAATACATATGACGGCATTGAACAAGTGTAGGGTTGGCTTCGGATTCACGAACCTATATTAGTATATGTTGGTCAAATAAATGTCTAACAAGCTAGGTCAGGTCATAGTGCATCACAATCCTAATGCTCGAGATTATCATGCAAGAGTCAACAAAAGTCAACTTATCCCAAAATGACTTTCAAAATCTATACATGTTTATTATATAACTTAAATATAGTCATTTTATATATTTAAATATATTTATCAGATTTTATTAGAGTAAATAATACAAGTCATTTATTAATAAATAAAAATTTATATTAAATTTATATATGATAAAAATATACTTTTATATATCTCAAGTAATAAAATTTATAAAGTTCACTTGATATCATAAAATATAGTGGTATGTATTATTAATGTAATTATATTACGTGTGGTAAAAATATCTTTGTATCACATATTTATCTGATAAAATAATATTGATAATAAAAATAATGAATAAAAGTTATATTATTTTGTAATAATAATACTATTAATTATTTTAATAATAATATTAATGATAATAATAATAATAATAATAATAATAATAATAATAATAACATTATTTATGTTTATTAAAGATAATAATAATTTTAACAATAAATAATATTATTATAATCATGTTAATAATAACAGTGATACTAATATTGTTGTTATTAAAAATGCTAATAATATTCATAAAATGATAATTTTAATGAATACATTTTCTAACAATTATGATAATCTTAATAATAACGATACTTTTTAATATTATCGATAATAAAAATAATAATCATTTTATTAATAATACTAAAATGATAATAATAATAATGATATTTTATAATAACAATGATATTTCTATTAAAAAATGATAATTTTAATAAAAATGATAGTTTTAATATAAATGATATTTTTAATAATAATAATAATAATGATAAAAATAATGAAATCGATATTTTTCTCTTAAATTAATATCTTACAATATTTTAATTTCATCAATTATTATAATGTATTAATGATAAAAATTTATGTTAATATATAGTAAAAATATATTTTTATATAGTAAGTATTATAATTTGTATAATGTTCACATAATATCTTTTTACTGATAAAAATGTAGTGATATGTATCATAAATATATATTTGTATCCAGTATTTATTTGATTAAATAATATAATATTGATAATAATAATAATGAACCAAAACTTGTATTATTTTATAATAATAATAATATTAATTATTTTAATAATAATAATAATAATAATTATAATAATAATTATAATAATAATAATAATAATAATAATAATAATAATAATAATAATAATAATAATAATAATAATAATAATAATAATAATAATAATAACAATATTGATATTTACTAATGATAATAATAATTTTGATAACAAGTAATAATCTTTTGTAGTAATACTAATGTCATAATAATATTACTAAAAATGATAAAAATAATGAAAACGATATTTTTTTTTATCTAAATCATAATCTTAACAATATTTTAACTGAATCATGATATTTATACTCATTATTTCCTAATCGACTTGTTTAATAGCTTTTAGTCCTCTTTTATATCGTATTCATAATAATGATAATAATAGTAATCATAATAATTATATGATACTAATATTAGTTTTAATGATAATGATACTAATAATAATAAATATTATAATAATATTAATGATATTACTAATAATTATTATAATGATAATAATAATAATAATATTAATAATAACCTTAGTGATAATAACGATAGTTTTAATAATAACAATTTTTAATGATAATATTGATACTAATAATGATATTGATAATAATAATAATAATAATAATAGTAATAATTATTAGATAAAGATAATAACAATGATAATAACGACGATAGTAATAATAATAATCTTTTTAACAATAATACATAAAATTATAGATAATTCAATTGACTACATCTTTTAATCCGTTCATCGAAACAATACGCTTTCTAAATGAAAAGTTATTAATTTTTCACCAGATTTCCAACGACATGCATATCATATACCTTATCCCAGTAGCATATGTATTAAATTCATGATTTATCATAAACTATCTAACGACGAAATTAAGCATACAAGCATGCATAATCTTATATACTCGAGCACTAGTCAGGGATACACTATTAATATATAAAAGATAAGATATGAATACTCACATATCAATATTGTGATTCAACATTGCGGGAAAGTACGTAGACTGAACGAAAATGATAAACGTTAGGTTTACCTTACGAGCAATACCCTCGAATAATACCCATAACCTCCATAGCTATAACCCATAATGTCCTTAGCTCTATCCCGATTGAAAACTTATTTTAAAATCGCCTGAACATAACTCCGTCGTAGTATTTTATGTATACTAATAATATTTTGAAATAATACTGAGTAATATATATATATATATGTAAATCGATTGAGAGAGTTTAGAGAAATATATTTTCAAGTTTCTATGAAATAATGAAACCTATTGAATTCTATTTATAATAGATTTTTGAATTATTAAAGTGAATTATTAAAGTATGAATTATTAAAGTGAATTATTAAAGTATGAATTATTAAAATGAATTATTAAAGTAAAAGTAACGTTAAAGTATAGTAAAAGTATAAAACTATGTATATATAATACGCGTATAAATATATATAATATTAATTTAAATCGTTATATATATTTAATAAAATAATATATAAATATCGTTATCTTTATCATACTGGTTAAGAAATGAGTTGTCAAAAGTGGTTCTAGATATTTATAAAAGTTATATACATTTTAATAATAAAGTTTCTTTTTAAACTGAAAACGTTTTTGTACGTTTGAAACTAAATCAAATAAATATGATAATTTTGTTTTCCAAAACTAAATATATTTAAGAATCATTTTGTTAAAAGGTTAAAATAATGGAAATCGTTATATCATAAAACGTTTTAGAAAAGTAGAATTATATATATTCATAATAGGTTTCAAGTTTTTAAATTACAGTCTGTTGGTGAAGCATGGGATAAAGTCCAAAGGTTAAATAAACGTATGAAATCATCTTAATGAAAAATTTTGAGTTACTTAACTTGTCGATATCCAACATGTAAGTTATTTACACTCCACATTCTTACTTTCACATTAAATAAAATGAAAGTTAACATAGTTATCTTATCAAGGTCACGAGAAAAATATTATAAAACATGAATTGGAAATTAAACAGGAATTTCCACTAACCCTTGTCTAGTTCCCGTTAATTGACACATTTATTCTTACTTATAAATCACTTTGCCATTTTCCGAATGTTGTCAAAAAGAATAGATTCCTTAAATCACAGTGGATCTCATAACATAGACCCGTAATCATATCACAATGTATCTGATAATTCAATCATTTAACATTATCTTTTAATTTCGTCGATAAATATATTAAAGATATATTGAAACAAATACGTTTTTGTAAAGTATTATACATCTAATACTTTTTTAACATTTTCAATTAATATAACTATATTATATATACATATATATATATACACATAAATGTTCGTGAATCGTCGAGCACAGTCAAAGGGTAATTGATTACATGAACACAGTTCAAAGTTTTTGAGATTTCAACATTACAGACTTTGCTTATCGTGTCGATAACATATAAAGATCAAGTTTAAATTTGGTCAGAAATTTTCGAGTTGTCACAGTAACTACCCGTTAAAGAAATTTCGTCCCAAAATTTGATTGGGATCTTCATGGCTGACAATAAGTATGTTTTCATGACGTATACAAGCTAAAAATTAGATTTTTATCATCATCGAGTAATATAGATAAAACAGTTTGATTATGTGAAGAGTACAAATGAAGTTATCACAAAAGAGTGAAATGAGTAAATGTAGATTCGTCATATCTTTTGACGTAGATAGGATTGATTTCCAGAGTTCAAGGGATTTGGAGAAAATCTTCGTAATAAGATTTGATTCTTCGGTAATTAAGGAAATTAGGATCCGCTTTGATTAAATGCGATAATCTATTTTGATTGCTTTATCGGATATCTTATTATATATCCACCCCCTTCGTTTCCTTATTTCCACAACTCACACCTTCTATTCTTTCTCTCTTAATTCATATTTTAAAGCATTCGTCAATATGCTTCATCCAATTCTGATTCTTAATATACTCCTAACTTTCATATCTATCATTCTTCTTTTTCACCTGCCACCGGAAGAATCTATTCACTTCTACTATACTCTTGGTTTTATAGTGTTTTTAGTTCTCCCGTGTCTTTACGTTGCAATACTTATTGATATACACCGTTTGTAATTTATGCGTTGTCGTCGGGCTTTATATCTTTCCTTATTTTTCAAAGTCCCTGCTCTTGTCTCTCTATAATCATTGACATCCACAGTTAATGCTCTCTCTTATTTGCTGCGATTTATACTCCAATTTCTATTTCGGAGCTTCATTCTTTTGTTTTCTCTTCTTGCCATTAAGCACCGCATATAATGGTCCAGAATTCGTAAATATGAATTTCAGAATAAACATAGTTAATGTTCTTAAGAAAGAAGTTGTAATGGCACGATCTTGATTTGTCAAATTACCAGAATTCAAGAGAAAAGATAGAACTATCAAGAAAATATGTTCTTGATATGTTTATGGATTAGATAGAATGTAAGAGTCGTGTAGCATGGTACATGATGACGTTATGATCTGTGAATCATCACGTTCCATTAAACTCAGCATGACTTACTGTAACATAATCACATTGATCAAATGTCATTATATTATACTAACTCATGCTTCAGTTCCCAACACTACTTCAAAAACATTCATATTTTAAATTCGAATTTTCAGAATTTAGAAACTAACACAGTTTCTTTTATGATATAACGCAGATAGCGTGAAGAGATAAATTATTTCAGATAAGAATAGTCATGAAAATATCTTCAGAAATATCGAGGATATTTATAATAAAAGATACGATGATATCTTAGAATTTCTAACATCGGTGGATGATGATGAAGATTTATCCGTAAATGTTTAGAGTCAGGAGCAAGGTATTCTATAATAATTTCAGCAGACACTGAATCATTTGGATTCTTTGAAGGTAGGTTTAGTCTTTGTGATTTGTCCACAGCCTCCTTCATGGTTTGCTCAATCCGTTTTCCAGTTCCAAACCTTCTCTTTTTCTGAGCTTTGCCAACACGTTATTCTTTATCATCAAACTTTTGACTGTTAAGGTCGTTTACAGTTTTTGCTGCTTCATCAGCATTTTTCCAATTTCGGAGAACTAGTTTGCAGTTTGAGATTTTTTTCAGAAACTTCACATTCGAAGTATGTAAGTCTAGGAGATAGACGTTATATGTATATATATATATATATATATATATATATATATAATTGTTGGTGTAGAAATGCTGCGAGATTCAAAATACTGATTGCTAATTCCAGGTAGTTGGTATGGCAATTATTGTTACAAGATGTAGATGAGTATTTGATAGGGTTTTAATGAATGTAATGATTTTTCGGAAAGTCAAAGATCAATGAAGTTGTTGATAAGTTTACTGTTAATCTGGTGGGATATAAATGGTTCCCCGGTAACGATGATGAAGGGCAAACTTATATTTCAAAGTTATAATAAGGCTTATTCGAATGAAAGGTCAATGTTGAATTGCTGGAGATGTGACAAAACTCTCTACTTTGAAAAGGGATTGAAAAGTTATTTTTGGTAATAAATGCCAAAGGATCTGACACGGATACGTGTTAAACTTCTACTTGAGTTTCGGGAGTTTTCTAGGTGCATGACTATATGTATAAGTTCTTCTTTTCATAGATAATGTATGGTTGGATCATCTTCTCGATTGTTTCTTAATTGAGGTGTTTTCAAGACTCATGAAGGGTTTGAACGTAGATTGTAATTGTCAATATACATGTGATGTTCTGGAATTTTGAACGACATGAATATTTTTCCGAGTTTTATGAATAGAAGTGATGTTCTATCACAGTTTTGAAGTCAAAGTATAGTTTTGAGAGCTGTAGGGATCTAAGAGTGATGTCTTCTATTAAATCTTGACTTGGATTTTGATTTGTCAAAATCAGAATATGTAATCAAATTTGGATGAGAATGGTTGTTTTGATTTCTATGAAAGAAAGTATATTGTTGTATAAGTAGTGAGTATAGTTAATGATTGCTGAATCAGATTCGAAGAAGGTAACATATTAATTGTGAATTTATATATATATTTTCCGGGTATTACCTACCCGTTAAAAAAAATTTCACAAATAATATTTTGTACAAGAGAATTTTATCACAGTCTTTATGAAAATATATTTATATTTTCTTTGGATGTAATACAAATTTAATGAGTTAATTATTAAATTAAACTCATTTGATTTTTGGCTGGAGCTAGAAATGAATAATCTCTAACATTCGAGATTACATAATCTTCACAGAGTATTTCACTATTGTGATCAATATTTCATTATTTATTCTTGTTGATATTTCCTCGGTGAATCATGTTTATGCTCTTAGAACTCTTGCTAACTTCGCAAGGTACGAATGATGTTCTTTAGAAAGTTTCGAGTATATCGAAAATGTAAAATCAAACATGTAATTGAATAATATACTTAGTTTATTATGAAACGAAATTCATTGAGTTAAAACAGAGATCGTAGTTAACGATGGTTAAGTTGTTAAGGAAGGATGTACATCATAGCATATTAGTAATATGAATTAACCGAGTAGTACCTACCAGTTAAGATTCACATACGAAAAGATCTATTGTGGTTTCAATACTCATATATATATATATATATATATATATATATATATATATATATATATATATATATATATATATATATATATATATATATATATATATATATATACATATAAATTCTTCAGAGGAAATGAGTTAATACTTCATAACTCGTTGATACAATATACGCGTTGTTGATTAGTGAAGATGTTTGCGGTGATTATGGATCTGGCGGAGTTTGTGATGTTGTAGATGCCGCTGATTCTGACTATGCTGATGGCACTGACTGTGTTGGTGATGCTGACGGTACAGTTGATGCTGCTGGTAAAATAAGTCTAGCTTATAATTCGTGTACTATCCTTGTCAGGGTTTTTACTCTTCCTTTTATCATCTCGGTCCACACATCTGATTTATGGTTAAGGCTAGAATAGATAATCTCTAAGATTTTGGAGATTACATAATCGCTACCGAATGTTTCTCTAACGAAGTTATAGATTAATACTTCATTGGTTATTGTTGTTGGTACTACTTGGTATCTATGGTGCGTATGATGCTATGGTGCGTATGATATTGATGCTTGAGGCACAGATTGTGATGTTGAGGTGTGGGATGCGGATGTTGTTGTTGGTGATGGTGATGGTACTGTTGGTGTTGTTGATGGTGGTACTATTGCTGCCGGTGCTGCTGCTGGTGCTTGTAGCCTTTGCACCATATTCTCCAAAACCACTACCCGAGCGCGAAGCTCGTTGACTTCTTCTATTACACTTGGATGATTGTCGGTTCGGACGAGCGGATGAATAAGATCTAGAATTTGAGATAATATATAGTCATGACGAGATACCCTGGAAATGAGAGAAAAAAATGGTATTACGAACAGGTTCTCCGGTAAGTGCTTCAGGTTCTTCGTCAAGAGGGGAATCTGGTGGATGGAAGGGATCACCTTCTTCTTGTCTCCTATGATTAAGTAGGCTACGAACCCATCCCCAATTCATCCAGAATAGGTGATGGCTGATTGGATGATCCATTCCGGTTACACTATCTTCGGAGTTCAGGTGAATATCCATATCGGAATAGCTGTCGGAGTTTAAGGAATTTGAACTAGATACGGGATCCATCTTGTATAATTAGGGAGATGATTTATGATATGAAATAGATTATAAAATTTAGATTCGTATTCTTCAATACATAATTTACATATGTAAATATAATACCAAAATTCCATAAATCACGGAGGAATTTTCGCAAGATATCAAGAAAAGTTTACAGTAACAGATATGCTAAGATACGAAATCGTCTGTACACTATGTATGCAATAAATGCAGGAAAACGTGTATAGAATTAAGAATGATAAGCAGGTAACTTCCTAAGGATGATAAGCAAATGATTTCCGACTAGAAATGATAAGCAAAACTTTTGACATGCAGACATGGTCGAAGTCCAGACTCACTAATGCATCTTAATAACTATCCGTTAGACACACTAATGCAAGACCTGGTTCGCTAAGACCACCGCTCTGATACCAACTGAAATGCCCCGTTCATATCGATTATAAACATTACATAATAATTGATTTCATTGCGAAGTATTTGACCTATATATGATACATTTTACAAATATTGCATTCGTTTTCAAAAGACAAACTTTCATTTCATCGAAAGTTGACAGGTATACATACCATTTCATAATATATCCAATCTATAATTGACTTAATAATAATCTTGTGGAACTCAACGACTCAAATGCAACGTCTTTTGAAATCTGTCATGAATGACTCCAAGTAATATCTTTAAAATGAGCAAATGCACAGCAGAAGACTTCTTTAATACCTTAGAATAAACAAGCTTAAAAGTGTCAACCAAAAGGTTGGTGAGTTAATTAGTTTATTGTAATCAATCGTTTCCATAATTTTAATAGACCACAAGATTTTCATTTAATCAATACACATAACCTGTGTAAAAAAAATTCATTCATATGAATTGAACACCTGATAACCCATATTAACAAAATGCATCAAAATATCCCCAAGGATAAACAGAACCACTCGTCTGTAGAGACAGAACTACTCGTCTGTAGAGAATAGATCGACAGAACCACTCATCTGTAGAGAACAGAACCACCCGTCTATTAGAGAATTGATCTATCTTTAGGATTCGCGTCAATTAGTGGCAATTATAATAAACACTAATTCTTATGTTACCAAGCTAATAGAGGTGATATCCGGTATAGTAATTCAACTATAGAATGTAGTTTCAAGTACTTGTGTCTATTTTGTAAAATATTTATAAAAGTAGCGCATGTATTCTCAGGCCAAAAATATATATAAAAAGGGAATAATGAAACTCAAAATACTGTATTTTGTAGTAAAAATACATATGACGGCATTGAAGAAGTGTAGGGTTGGCCTCGGATTCACGAACCTATATTAGTATATGTTGGTCAAATAAATATCTAACAAGCTAGGTCAGGTCATAGTGCATCACAATCCTATTGCTCGAGATTATCATGCAAGAGTCAACAAAAGTCAACTTATCCCAAAATGACTTTCGAAATCTATACATGTTTATTATATAACTTAAATATAGTCATTTTATATATTTAAATATATTTATCAGATTTTTTTAGAGTAAATAATACAAGTCATTTATTAATAAATAAAAATTTATATATGATAAAAATATACTTTTATATATCTCAAGTAATAAAATTTATAAAGTTCACTTGATATCATAAAATATAGTGGTATGTATTATTAATGTGATTATATTACGTGTGGTAAAAATATCTTTGTATCACATATTTATCTGATAAAATAATATTGATAATAATAATAATGAATAAAAGTTGTATTATTTTGTAATAATAATACTATTAATTATTTTAATAATAATAATATTAATGATAATAATAATAATAATAATAACATTATTTATGTTTATTAAAGATAATAATAATTTTAACAATAAATAATATTATTATAATCATGTTAATAATAACAGTGATATTAATATTGTTGTTATTAATAATACTAATAATATTCATAAAATGATAATTTTAATGAATACATTTTCTAACAATTATGATAATCTTAATAATAATGATACTTTTTAATATTATCAATAATAATAATAATAATCATTTTATTAATAATACTAAAATGATAATAATAATGATATTTTATAATAGCAATGATATTTCTATTAAAAATGATAATTTTAATAAAAAGAATAGTTTTAATATAAATGATATTTTTAATAATAATAATAATGATAAAAATAATGAAATCGATATTTTTCTCTTAAATTAATATCTTACAATATTTTAATTTCATCATTTATTATAATGTATTAATGATAAAAATTTATGTTAATATATAGTAAAAATATATTTTTATATAGTAAATATTATAATTTGTATAATGTTCACATAATATCTTTTTAATGATAAAAATGTAGTGATATGTATCATAAATATATATTTGTATCAAGTATTTATTTAATTAAATAATATAACATTGATAATAATAATGAACCAAAAGTTGTATTATTTTATAATAATAATAATAATAATAATAATAATTATTTTAATAATAATAATAATAATAATAATAATAATAATAATAATAATAATAATAATAATAATAATAATAATAATAATAATAATAATAATAATAATAATAATAATAATAATAATAATAATAATAGTAACAATATTGATATTTACTAATGATAATAATAATTCTGATAACAAGTAATAATCTTTTGTAGTAATACTAATGTCATAATAATATTACTAAAAATGATAAAAATAATGAAAACGATATTTTTTTTATCTAAATCATAATCTTAACAATATTTTAACTGAATCATGATACTTATACTCATTATTTCCTAATTGACTTGTTTAATAGCTTCTAGTCCTCTTTTATATCGTATTCATAATAATGATAATAATAGTAATTATAATAATTAGATGATACTAATATTAGTTTTAATGATAATGATACTAATAATAATAAATATTATAATAATATTAATGATAATACCAATAATTATTATAATGATAATAATAATAATAATATTAATAATAACCTTAGTGATAATAACGATAGTTTTAATAATAACAATTTTTAATGATAATATTTATACTAATAATGATAGTGATAATAATAATAGTAATAATTATTAGATAAAGATAATAACGACGATAATAACGACGATAGTAATAATAATAATAATAATCATCTTAACAATAATACATAAAATTATAGATAATTCAATTGACTACATCTTTTAATCCGTTCATCGAAACCATACGCTTTCTAAATGAAAAGTTATTAATTTTTCGCCAGATTTCCAACGACATGCATATCATATACCTTATCCCAGTAGCATATGTATTAAATTCATGATTTATCATAAACTATCTAACGACGAAATTAAGCATACAAGCATGCATAATCCTATATACTCGAGCACTAGTCAGGGATACACTATTAATATATAAAAGATAAGATATGAATGCTCACGTATCAATATTGTGATTCAATATTGCAGGAAAGTACGTAGACGCAACGAAAATGATAAACGTTAGGTTGACCTCACGAGCAATACCCTCGAACAATAACCATAACCTCCATAGCTATAACCCATAATTTCCTTAGCTCTATCCCGTTTGAAAACTTATTTCGAAATCGCCTGAACATAACTCCGTAGTAGTATTTTATGTATACTAATAATATCTTGAAATAATACTGAGTAATATATATATGGAAATCGATTAAGAGAGTTTAGAGAAATATATTTTCAAGTTTCTATGAAATAATGAAACCTATTGAATTCTATTTATAATAGATTTTTGAATTATTAAAGTGAATTATTAAAGTATGAATTATTAAAGTGAATTATTAAAGTATGAATTATTAAAGTGAATTATTAAAGTATGAATTATTAAAGTGAATTATTAAAGTATGAATTATTAAAGTGAATTATTAAAGTTAAAGTAAAGTAAAAGTAAAGTAAAAGTAATGTTAAAGTATAGTAAAAGTATTAAACTATGTACGTATAATACGCGTATAAATATATATACTATTAATTTAAATCGTTATATATATTTAATAAAATAATATATAAATATCATTATCTTTATCATACTGGTTAAGAAATGAGTTGTCAAAAGTGATTCTAGATATTTATAAAAGTTATATACGTTTTAATAATAAAATTCTTTTTAAACTGAAAACGTTTTTGTACGTTTGAAACTAAATCAAATAAATATGATAATTTTGTTTTCCAAAACTAAATATATTTAAGAATCATTTTGTTAAAAGGTTAAAATAATGGAAATCATTATATCATAAAACGTTTTAGAAAAGTAAAATTATATATATATATATATATATATATATATATATATATATATATATATATATATATATATATATATATATATATATATATATTCATAATAGGTTTCAAGTTTTTAAATTACAGTCTGTTGGTGAAGCATGGGATAAAGTCCAAAGGTTAAATAAATGTATGAAATCATCTTAATGAAAAATTTTGAGTTACTTAACTTGTCGATATCCAACATCTACGTTATTTACACTCCACGTTCTTAATTTCATATTAAATAAAATGAAAGTTAACCTAGTTATCTTATCAAGGTCACGAGGAAAATATTATAAAACATGAATTGGAAATTAAACAGGAATTTCCACTAACCCTTGTCTAGTTCCCGTTAATTGACACATTTGTTCTTACTTATAAATCACTTTACCATTTTCTGAATGTTGTAAAAAAGAATAGATTCCTTAAATCACAGTGGACCTCATAACATAGACCCGTAATCATATCACAATGCATCTGATAATTCAATCATTTAATATTATCTTTTAATTTCGTCCATAAATATATTAAACATATATTGAAACAAATACGTTTATGTAAAGTATTATACATCTAATACTTTGTTAACATTTTCAATTAATATAACTATATTATATATACATATCTATATACACATAAATGTTCGTGAATCGTCGAGCACAGTCAAAGGGTAATTGATTACATGAACACAGTCCAAAGTTTTTGAGATTTCAACATTACAGACTTTGCTTATCGTGTCGGAAACATATAAAGATCAAGTTTAAATTTGGTCGGAAATTTCCGGGTTGTCACATTGGTATTTGATGTTTCGCGAGGTGTATATAAAATACTATTAAATTTTACAAGGAAATACTTATTAAATACGATACAATTTTACATAAGATATTTATTTATTTATAGAATGGATATACTTAAACCTTGCTACAACACTTATAGGCAGTGTACCTAATCATAAAGTAGTGTAGTTTATAGTAAGTCCGGTTCGTTCCACAGGGAAATCTTTAAACAAAGCTTAACGCTATATTAGTTTACTTTTATAAAAATACAAATATATATATAAGTAATATTATTATTAAAAAGGGGGGTTTTTACCGTTTAATGACCGGTTTGTCGATTTTAAAACTTTAGTCGCAGTTAAAACCAAATGTAAAATAATAAATAAAAGACTTAATTTAAAGCGTAAAGTAAATAACGATAATGAAATTGCGAATAATAAAAGTGCGATAAAATAAACTTGCGATAATTAAAAAGTACGATAATTAAAAGTGCAATTAAATACAATAAAAATAAAAATGCGATAATTAGAAGTGCAATTAAATATAAAATAAAGGAAATTAAATATGAAATAAAATAATTATGCTTATTTAAACTTCCGTAATCATGATGTTTGACGTGTTGATTTTAGTTTTATGCCCATGGGTTAATTGTCCTTTGTCCTGGATTATTTAATATGTCCGTCTGGTTTTTGTCCATAACAGTCCATCAGTCATAAATATAAAGTGCGAGTGTCCTCGTCAAATTATCCTTATACCCGAAGTTAAATATTCCAACTAATTGGGGACTTAAACTGTAACAAGATTTTAATACTTTGTTTAATAATTACACCAGGATGTCGACTGAGTGTAACCCAAGGTTTTAATATTTTGTTATCAATTATACCAAGTGTCCTTGTACATAATTTCACCCCTGTTTTAATTATTCTAGTGACTATTAATCCATTCCCGTGTCCGGTTAAATGAACGATTATTCGTACATAAAAATACCCCGCCCATCGTGTCCGATTGAGTGTATATGGTAATTTATAAGGACGCCCAATTGTAAATCTTTATATTAACATTAACAAACTATCATTTAGTTAAACAAATATAAAGCCCATTAATAGCCCATAGTCTAATTTCCACAAGTGTCGTTCTTTTGTCCAAACCCCAATTATGGTACAAAGCCCAATTACCCAATTTTAGTAATTAGCCCAACATCATGATTACTTCGTTTTAAATAAGCATAATAATAACTTAGCTACGAGACATTAATATAAAAAGGTTGAACATAACTTACAATGATTAAAAATAGCGTAGCGTTACACGGACAGAATTTCGACTTACACCCTTACAATATTCGCTAACATACCCTTATTATTAGAATTATAATTAAAATTAAAATTAAATTTAAAATATAAATATAAATATTTACGTAGTATTATGAGAGAAGAAGAAAAAGATGATTAAAAATGCTCAGAATTCGGTTGGCTTTATAGGGAGTTTCAAAACTTGGGGCTCCGCGACTCGCGGCATTTTTGGCCTTCAAACTCCGCGAGTCGCGAAGATTGAAAATACAGCTCACATTCTTTGGAGTCTTTCTTGCCGACGATTTATTTATAAATATAATATATATATAATTAATATAATTAATTATATATTATATTATATTTATATACATAGTTAACTTGTACTTTTTAGTCCGTTGCGTCGAGCGTTGAGAGTTGACTCATGTCCCGGTTCCGGATTTTCGAACGTCCTTGCGTACAATTTAATATCTTGTACTTTGCGTTTTGAATCTTGTACTCTTGTAATTTCGAGACATTTCTTATCAATAATTGGAACCTCTTTGATTGTCTTTTGTACTTTTGAGCTTTTTGGTCGTTGGCGTCTTCAATTCGTCGAATCTGTCTTTTGTCTTCACCTTTTATTATTTAAACGAATATCACTTGTAAATAGAACAATTGAAACTGAAAGCTTGTCTTTCTTGAGGAATAATGCTATGAAATATATGTTCGTTTTTAGCATTATCAAATATTCCCACACTTGAGCGTTGTTTGTCCTCAAGCAATATCGTCTTGAAATACTAGAATCACTTCTTTATTCTTCACACTTTGTACATCAGTGATTTTTATACGGCGGTATAAACAATGGTAGTAACGATATGGTTTACAGTCCCACATGACTATAAAAATTTAGATCCATTAAGGAAATTGGATCTTTATGAAAACATTTGATCTTTTGAAAATTAAATCTAGTTTTTACCCTAGATAAGTTTTCCGGAATAACCCTTTACTGATGTTTGCAAAATATTTTTGTGGGTTTTGGTGGGTTTCAGATTTGAAAATTTTAGCTCAAAACTTGCGGTTTTGTGTCACCCACTTGCTAACCTTGTATTTGGAAAGCAACACGTCCAGTTTACTTGTCCCGTATATTACCTTTCAGTAAACTACCGTCTGGTTGTAAAGGAAAGCGTTGAACAAGCAACTGTTAAGGCAATGTCTAATGACATGTCTTTGATTATGGTCTATAACGTGTCGGACGCAATTACTATCCTTGGTAGGAGCAATAGTAAAGCTCACCCTTATAATTTTTCGGTCTGGCACAAGGTCCTGTCTTTGACCACTATGCAACCACCGTTCTTACGGTTAACACCCGATTTAGTTCAGGTGACCTAATGAATTCCAGGTGAATTCCTAGGATTTTACGTTCAAAGGTAATGAACGCATTGAAAATAGGGTTTTCATAAAACAAATCGGTTTGTAATTTTTGATCAAAATATTTTCTCGTTCAAGCTCGAGTTTAGATATCATTGAATTCCATGAGTTTGAATTCTCAATCTTTAAGGTCAATCTCTAGGATTGAGTAATATCAGGCTTAAAAGCTGATTTTTAATCTTTAAGGAGATTATCCTTTCTGGGGATCTGATTCATTAGTCCTATCCAGCTAATTTGCATGGTGCCCCCCCATTTTACGAGATAAATCCTTCTCATGGTTAGGATAAATCTGACCACTTGGCGACCCTGTTTAATGCTGAGGTCCGTGGATTTCCTGCTGATTTTAGTGATGACTTTTCTAGATTTTTTGTCAACCTACAGCTGGTCTGGACGACAACTTCATGACCTAAATCAAGAAGCGCGTTTTTTTTTTTCGGAAGACTTTACTTCCTTTTAATGATGGAATTGATTCATCGTGTAGATCCATCTTTCTTTTCTTTTATCGGGTAAAATAGTTTAGTTTAGTCCAAAGCAAAAGTATTTTCAGTTATTTGTTACAGATATATGTGACATATGTTTAAGATAACTTGGTAAATTTTCCCACACTTGGCTTTTATTTTCCTTTTTATCGTCCTCTATTCCATTTTAAATGAATTTTAACATTTTGGTTTGTTTCTCAATTTATGTCCTTTCCGAGGTAACAATAATTTCGGTGTTAAAACCTAGTTTTATCGTTCATAAATATGTATAAACATGATTTTGAGTTCATTTAATTGAAAAAAAATTTTAAAACTTTTACTAGAATTGGGTAGTCAGTATATAAGACTAGGGCTGTTCTTTATTATCAGAGAGCACTAGATTCTAATACAACTACTGCTTTACTAGTATTTTTAATGGTAACCAAGTGTATAAAGTAAAAAATTTTAAAATCTGAAAGAATTTAACCCCTTCCCACACTTAAGATCTTGCAATGCCCTCATTTGCCAGAAATCAGTAACAATTTAAATTATTGAGGGTGATTTGTGTGAAAATGATTAAATTTTTACCAAAGTTTCTAAATATATTGGCGTTTGTTTGCTGAATGATAAATGGTGCACATCATTTGTTCATTCCGTCTTATTGTTAATTCACATATATTTTGCATCTTGTCGTCAAAATTAGTTGCTTTTGCTGAACTTAATGCCAGTCTTTGAAAATGCGTTGTTTTACCCTGTTGTGTACATAAGATAAACTACAAACATATATACATATTTTTGAAGTTTGGTATATTACCCCACATTCAAAAATTATTAAAATCTAAGAATAAAAGTTAGACAATTATAAAAACTATTACAATATTAACAAAAGTATTAAACGTATCAATCATTACAAATTACAAAATAAAAATAAAAAATTAATAAGTAGATTAGGGATGATATTGATACCAATAGGGGTTCCAGGCATAACCATAGGTGCTATAAAATGCTTCGGCAGGGTTATACGTAGGATACGGTGGCTGCATCTCTATAGACCAGGGAGGGAAGATGGGTTTCGGTGTAGGAATATAGTTTCTACCTATATGTTGGCAATGAGCTATGATTTGGTTCTGATGAACTTGCCAATCTTCAATTGCTCTCTGTCTAGCATTTTCGTACTCCTGAGAAGCTATAAACCTTTGCATTTCTTGCATCTCATTCCCCCCTCCTACATTACCTTGCTGTTGGTTTCTCTCAACCTGTGGATGTCTACCATGGTATTGTACTGCGGCATTATTTCGCCTCTTCAAAACTTTCACACCATGGTATACATTTAAACCTATAGTATCGCGGGGTTCTGGTTCTTCTACTAATAATCCCCCCCGACTTATATCCACACCGAGATATTCACTAATCAAAGTAATAAAAATACCACCTCCTATTATGCTATGTGGTCTTATCCCCCTAACCATAGCTGATAAATAATAACCCACACAATATGGTATACTTACAGCGCTTTGTGGGTCTTGAATACACATATGGTAAAACAAATCCTGTTCATTTACCTTTTCCTTGTTCTTACCTCTTTGTGTAATTGAATTAGCTGAAAACCTATGAATCACTCTTAATTCGGCTCTATCTATATCCAAATAAGAGTAATTTCCCCCTTTGAAACGGTGATGGCTTGTCATTTGACTCCACACACCGTGTGTATCAAAATTTTCATCTATCTTTCTACCGTTTAGTATCAACCCTCTACAATCGGCAGATGCTAACTCCTCAGGCGTATATATACGTAAAGCCTGAGCCATGTCTAGTAAAGACATGTGGCGCATCGAACCGCCTAACAAAAATCTAATAAAAGAACGATCGGTTAAACTAGCTACCTGATCATTCAACTCTATACTACACAACAATTCTTCACACCATACTTTATATACAGGTCTACGCATGGTGAATAAACGTACCCAGTCATTAAAAGTAGAATTACCATACCTCTGTACAAGTAATTCTCTAATTGGCCCGGCCAATTCTACAGCTTCTAAGGGTCCCCATTCTATGACCCTCGATACCTCAACAACCTTAGAATGAAGAGTATGCAAACCCCTTTGATATTTTGGATAATCTATCCAAAGTCTGTCAAATCTCAGGTTCGGGTGCAACTCTTCCAAGTGCATATCAGAAAAGGTCATGACTGGATGAGGTATATCCTGCTTGTAGTAGTTATCCACCTCCTGTTGTTTCGCATTCTCAGCAGGAGCATTGCGAGCTTGGGATGAAGATTCACCCCTTTCAGTCTGCAAAACACATCAAACACAATTTTTGTGCATCCAAATATGCATTAGTGTTAGCGAAATCATCAATCAAAATAATTACAATGACATGATCAATTTATATCAAACTTAAGCTCATTTTCATATTTTCATCAAATCTACACTTTTTCAAAATAGCATATACGAAAATGTTTGCCAAGTTCATAAGCATTCAACTCAAATAGCATGTCAAAATAATCATTACTAGCAATTAAACAAGTTTCAAATGGCATTATCTCTCAAAAATCAAGTTCATGAATTTTAGACTTGAAAAAGTCCACTTTAATTCTCAAAATCATGTTTAGGCTCAAAGTTTGTATCATTTAACTACCTAGACATGTTACACTACTTAATTTAGCAACAATTCATGATAAAAATTGGCCATAACCTGTTTATATCAAAAAGCCCCAAATTTGCTCAAGAACACAAACTCTAGATTACTCTAAATTTGAAGTTTAAGGCTTCTAATCATGTTAAATAGCATCAATCTAGGTTATACAAGCATAATACATAAACAATTTAAGCATAATTACACTAAAAAGCATCAAAATCAAATTGGGGAAAAAAATGGCTCAAGAACACCAAATTTCGGATTAAATGGTGTTTAGGTGTAGAAATTTACCGTTTTTCTTGAGTAATTCCTAGATAGCATCCTTCTCAACATGATTTTAGTAAAAAATTTGGTGATTAACGGTCAAAAATTGTGATTTTGGGGGTGTTTTTGGGTGTTTTTTCGGAGTATTTCGCAGTGTTTTTTGTTTTGGGGGTGTGGACTGATCAGTTTGTGCGTTTATATTTTTTTTATTCTGTATTTTGGTCCTCCCGCGACTCGCGGCATTTAAGCCTTCAAACTCCGCGAGTCGCGGAGTTTGGTATATTTTTTTTTTTTTTATAATCTTTAACTTATAAAACAATTAAGTAATTAATTTTTAAAATTTTGTTTCCCTTGTTATTTAGGACGAGGTCGTTTCGGATCGATGTCCTAGTCCGTCCTTCGACAAAATTTTAAAATTTGTCTTTTTGTAGCGGTTGTTTTAAAAGCTAAGATTTTATTTTTTTTAATTTTTTTGGCATACTTTAATTCAATAAGATTAAAAATAATGATAATAAAAGTTCTCGTCCCTCCCTCGGGTAAAGTAATTTCGGTTCAAAGACCTAGTCTTCAACTTACGACGAATTTTAAAAATCATATTTTTAACTTAATGAGATAAAGTAAATTTTTGTTTTTAAATTCACACGACTTAAATATGAAATTCAAAATTAATATTAAAAATTCACACCAAACTTAAAATTTAAAATGCATAAAATTAAAAATTCATATTTTAAAAATAAAAAAATTCATATTATAAATTCACACCAAACTTATTTTAATTTTTCAAATATTTACAATTTTAAAAATATTGTTTTTACAAAGTTTACAATATTAATTTAAGATTTATATATTAATTTTAAAAACATGGTAAAAATAAAATTAAAAATCTTTTTGGCTTTTTTATCCCACTTTAATCAATCAAATATTATCAAAAATATGCGCCCCTCTTTTCGGTAAAGTAATTTCGGTTCCAATACCTAATTTAACTCATGACGAATTTTTGAAATATTTTGGGTTGATTGATTAAAGATATTTATACCTTAAGAATAAACGTTAAATTTCACAGTGATGTAATAAATTTTTGAATGATATCAATAATTTCGGTCGCCAAACCTAATTTTATTTAATACCAATTTAATACTTTTTAGCGAACAAATTAGCGTTTATTATCAAAAGGTTAAAAATAAAATAAAATAAAAACTGTACAGACTTACCTGTGAAATAGATTTCTTAGTTATATGATCTATCCCATTCATAAGATAGTCGGTTTAATTGGTTTTCCATGGCTACATAGGCGTAACCTCGAGCATTCAGTGTCTTTTCTTCTAAACATATGAACGGTCCGTCTCTGCATAAAGTAACAAATTCGGTATTTGAATAGGTTTGATTATTTAAACATTTACCTCCATGTGACCATTTTCCGCATTTGTGACATCTTTCTAGGTGTCGTGCTCTTCTTTTCGCTGCGGATTTTGATTTTCCTTTACCAAATTGTAACTTATTATCTTCGCATCTGGATTCTTTTCTAACTCAGTCCATTCTTTCTCTGATTACTGATACTAATTCACTCGGTAGTATGTCATTATTTCGTTTAGTGATCAAAGCGTGTAGCATTAGACCATGGTTTAGTTCACAGGCAGTCTTCATTTTGTAAAAACCTAAAAAAAAATAAAAATTCAGAATGGGGGGAGAAGACTAGTTCTTTAGGGTCTGCTAGGGAAAGACCATTCGGGTTCCATTTTCGAGAACTACACGAAAACAGACAATCTAACTCTAACAGAAATACATATTATCCTTTAAAGACTTGATTCTCCTCACACTTAGTTAGCTGTGGTGTCGAAATTGTGATTAACTTCGTTGTCGACTTCCATCGGACCATGTATGTAATGTTTAACTCTGTGACCATTAACTTTAAATTCAATCCCATTTGAATTTATTAATTCTATCGTTCCGTATGGGAAAACTCTTTTGACTATGAATGGTCCAGACCATCTTGATTTCAATTTTCCAGGAAATAGCTTGAATCGTGAATTGAAAAGAAGAACTCTGTCTCCTTCTTTAAATTCTTTTGAACTTCTGATTCTTTTATCATGCCATTTCTTCGTTCTTTCCTTATAGATTAACGAATTTTTGTATGCTTCATGTCTTAATTCTTCTAATTCGTTTAGTTGACTTAATCGTAGACGTCCAGCTTCATGTAAATCAAGATTACATGTTTTCAAAGCCCAAAATGCTTTGTGTTCAATTTCTACTGGAAGATGACATGCTTTTCCATAAACAAGTCTAAAAGGTGTGGTTCCAATTGGAGTTTTGTAGGCTATTCTAAAAGCCCAGAGTGCATCCTCCAATTTAATGGACCATTCCTTCGGATTTGATCCTACGGTTTTCTCTAGAATACGTTTTAAAGCTCGGTTGGTATTTTCAACTTGTTCACTTGTTTATGGATGATATGCGGTGGAGATTTTATGAGTTACTCCATATCTTTTAAGAACTTTCTCAAGTTGATTATTACAGAAATGAGTACCCCGATCACTTATTAAAGCTTTCGGTGTTCCAAACCTTGCAAAAAGACGTTTTAAAAAGTTGACTACAACTCGTGCATCGTTAGTTGGGAGAGCTTGCGCTTCCGCCCATTTAGATACATAATCAATGGCTACGAGTATATATAGATTATTATGAGATTTTGGAAATGGACCCATAAAGTCAATACCCCAAATGTCAAATACTTCACATACTTGGATGACATTTTGTGGCATTTCATCACGTTGACTTGTTTTTCCGGCTCTTTGACATGCATCACAGGATTTGCAAGGAAGGTGTGCGTCTTTGTAAATTGTAGGCCAATAGAATCCAGCTTCATAAACTTTTCTTGCTGTTAGTTGAGGCCTATAATGCCCTCCTGTTGGTCCTGTGTGACAATGGTTTAATATTTTACTGGCTTCATCTCCAAATACACATCGGCGTATTATTCCATCGGGACAACTTTTAAACAGATGAGGATCTTCCCAGAAATAGTGTTTTATATCACTGAAGAATTTCTTTCGTTTTTGGTACGATAATCCTTTTTCAAGGAATCCACAAGCTAAGTAGTTTGCATAGTCTGCAAACCATGGAATTTCTTTATAATCTATCTTCAATAGATATTCATCAGGAAAGTTGTCTTGTATGGCCGATTCATTCAGAACTTCTAATTCGGGATTTTCAAGACGAGAAAGATGATCAGCGGCGAGATTTTCTGCTCCTCTTTTATCTCGGATTTCAATATCAAACTCTTGTAAGAGTAAGATCCAACGGATTAATCTTGGTTTAGCATCTTGTTTTGAAAATAGGTATCTAAGAGCAGAATGGTCGGTATAGACCACCGTTTTTGCTAGAACGAGATATGATCGAAATTTGTCAAAAGCAAAGACAATAGCAAGGAGTTCTTTTTTAGTAGTTGTATAGTTCGTTTGTGCTCCTTGTAACATCTTACTAGCACAATATATAGGTTGAAATCGTTTTTCAATCCTTTGTCCTAAAACGGCTCCCATTGCAAAATCACTTGCATCGCACATTAGTTCAAATGGTAGATTCCAATTTGGTGTTATCATGATCGGTGCATTAGTGAGTTTTTCTTTAAGAATATTAAAAGATTTGATACACTCATCTGAAAAGATGAATGGAGCATCCTTTTCTAGGAGTTTATTCATAGGAGTGGCAATTTTAGAAAAATCTTTTATGAAACGTCGGTAAAAACCGGCATGCCCTAGAAAACTCCTAACTCCTCTAACATTGGTGGGATGTGGAAGTTTAGCAATTACATCTACTTTAGCTCTATCCACTTCAATTCCTTCTTTTGAAATTTTATGTCCAAGAACGATGCCTTCTTTAACCATGAAATGGCATTTCTCCCAATTAAGTACTAGATTTGATTGTTCGCATCTAATTAGCATTCGTTCCAGATTAACTAGACATGATTCAAATGTATCACCGAAGACTGAAAAGTTATCCATGAAAACTTCCATGCATTCTTCTATCATGTCGTGAAAAATCGCCATCATGCACCTTTGGAAGGTTGCTGGGGCGTTGCAAAGTCCAAATAGCATGCTTTTGTAAGCAAAAGTACCATAAGGACACGTGAATGTGGTTTTCTCTTGATCTTCGGGTGCTATTGGAATTTGAAAATATCCTGAAAATCCATCTAGAAAACAATAATAACTATTTCCGGCTAATCTTTCCAACATTTGATCTATGAAAGGTAAGGGAAAGTGATCTTTTCTGGTGGCGTCATTTAATTTTCTATAATCAATACATACACGCCATCCTGTTACAGTCCTAGTAGGAATAAGCTCATTTTTCTCATTTGTAATGACAGTCATGCCACCCTTCTTAGGCACGCATTGAACTGGGCTTACCCATGGACTATCAGAAATTGGATAAATTATACCTGCATCTAGCAGTTTAATAATCTCTTTCTTAACTACATCTTGCATATTAGGATTTAGTCTTCGTTGGCGTTGCACATACGTTTTATGACCTTCTTCCATAAGGATTTTATGTGTGCAATACGAAGGACTTATTCCTTTAATATCATGAATCTTCCATGCAATGGCTGGTTTATGAGATTTCAACACAGAAATGAGTTGTGATTTCTCATTTTCAGTAAGAGAAGACGATATTATTACAGGTAATTCTGATTCACCATGTAAATAAGCGTATTCCAAATGGTTTGGAAGTGGCTTTAACTCTAATTTCGGTGGTTCTTCTATCGATGATTTATATCGATATCTGTCTTCTTCTTTTAGCATTTGAATTTCTTCTGTTGTTGGTTCATATCCATTAGCTATAAGTGTAGCTAACATTTCAGCTTCATCAATTGGTTCATTACCTTCTCCTAAAGAACATTCTCCTGTTCCTTGTAATTCTGGAAATTCTTCTAATAATTCTGCATGTGCATCTATAGTTTGAATATAATAACATGTATCATCTGCAGATTGTGGTTGTTGCATTGCTCTATCAACTGAAAAGGTAGCACTCTCATCCTCTATACTTAGGGTCAGTTTCTTATCGAACACGTCTATCATTGCTTTAGCCGTGTTTAAGAATGGTCTTCCTAATATGAGAGGAACTTGAGAATCTTTTTCCATGTCCAAAACAACAAAATCTACTGGAAATACTAAAGTACCAACTTTAACTAGCATGTTCTCCATTATCCCTCTAGGATATTTTATTGATCTATCGGCTAGTTGTATGCTTATTCTGGTTGGTTTCAATTCTCCAAGGTCTAGTTTAGCGTATAGTGAATATGGTATTAGATTTATACTAGCACCTAAGTCTGCCAATGCTTCTATTGAACTAAGACTACCCAGAAAACATGGAATTGTGAAACTTCCTGGATCAGATAGTTTTTCTGGTATCTTATTCAACAGCACTGCTGAACAATTAGCATTCATGGTAACAGCCGAGAGTTCTTCCATTTTCTTTCTATTTGAGATTAGATCTTTCAAGAATTTAGCATATCTAGGCATTCCTGAAATCACATCAATGAAAGGAAGATTTACATTTATCTGTTTAAACATATCCAAGAATTTGGATTGCTCGGCTTCAAGTTTCTCTTTCTTCATTTTACTCGGGTAAGGAAGTGGTGGTTGGTATGGTTTAACATAAGGTTTATCCTTAGCTGTGTTATCTTCATTAACCTTTTCAACTACCGGTTCTTTTTCCTTATCTTGATCAGGTTGTGGTTCTTGTGGAGTAGGAATAGCTTCATCAGAAGTTACAGGTATTTCCGGTGGTTTAAGTGTTATACCACTTCTTATGGTAATAGCTTTAGCTGTTTCATTCCGGGGGTTGACATTTGTATCACTAGGTAGACTTCCCGGTTTTCTTTCACCTATTAACCTTGCTAGGTTACTTACTTCTTGTTCCATATTTTGAATAGAAGCTTGTTGATTTCTAAATGCTTGAGCATTTTGTTCATTAGTTTGTTTTTGAGATGTGAAAAACTGCGTTTGAGTTTCAACTAGCTTCGTCATCATATCTTCTAAATTCGGCTTTTTATCATCGGTTTGTTGTGGTGGTTTGTTTTGAAAATTAGGTCTTTGCTGATTGTAAGTATTATTGGATACTTGTTGATTGCTAGGACCTTGTTGGTTGTTGTATGGAATATTTCGGTTATAATTCTGGTTTTGATTGTAAATCGGTCTTGGCGGTTGATAATTATTCTGATAATTATTTCCAGGCCTTTGGTTTATGTATGAAATATTCTCTCTTTGTTCCATTGTTAATTCAATACTGAGACAATCTTTTGTCAAATGTGGTCCTCCACACTGCTCACAACTAATTCGTATTGAGTGAATATCTTTAGTCATCTTTTCCATTCGTCTCTCCACAGCATCTATCTTTGCGGAAATGGAATCTAAGTCATGGCTAGAATCGGCTCTAGCTGCTTTAGATGATCTAACGATATCTTTTTCTTGGTGCCACACATGTGAGTGGGAAGCAGTGTTATCAATAATTTTGTAAGCATCAGTTTCGGTTTTCTTCATAATAGAACCACCAGCTGCTATATCTATGTCTTTCCTTGTAGTGATGTCGCATCCTTGGTAGAATATTTGTACTATTTGACAGGTGTCTAAACCATGTTGCGGACATCCTCTTAACAACTTTCCATATCTTGTCCACACCTCATATAGAGTTTCATTCGGTTTCTGTGTGAACGTAACAATTTCTGCTTGAAGTCTTACGGCTTTAGATGCCGGAAAGAATTGTTTAAGAAATTTTTCAACTAAAACGTCCCATGTATCAATCGCCCCTTCAGGTAACGATTCCAACCAATCTTTGGCTTCTCCCTTTAAAGTCCAGGGAAATAACATGAGATATATCTGTTCATCCTCTACTTCTCGGATTTTAAATAGTGTGCAGATCCTATTAAAGGTACGTAAATGTTCATTTGGATCTTCCTTCGGCGCACCACTAAATTGGCATTGATTAGTTACCATGTGTAGAATTTGTCCTTTGATTTCATAATCTGGCGCATTAATGTCTGGATGAGTAATTGCGTGACCTTGGCCAGTGCGTTTAGCTCTCATTCGGTCTTCCATACTTAAAGGTTCCAGATTCTCCATAATTGAATTTGTTGAATCGGAATCACTAGAGGATTCTGATTTAATGGTTCGTTCCTCGACAATCTCTGTTTGAATGATTGGTGGTTCTGGAGGAAAGTTTAGTGGTTCAGGATCTACGAATCGTTCCTGAATATTCTCCGGATTCTCAATTGTGAGGTCGGGTTCAAAAAATGGATTATCAGAAATTTGAACTGAAGTACTTGGTCGACTGGATGTCGATTCTAAAGAAAAATCAACGGCATTAATATTTGCTAAATGTCTTGATCTAGTTACAGGTGGTGAACGTACAAAAGGTGGTGAACGTCTTGCTCGGTGCATTCACTGAATATCCTATTAGTTTTTAAAAGGAAAGAAAAATTATAATAAGTTATCCAATCAATAGACTTTTCTGATTTTTCCCACGTTTCGAATAGCCAAAAGATGCAGCAGAGGGGCAGGATTAGTTTGGTCTCAATATAATTGAGGACTGTTTGGCTCCAATAACCCGGTCCACGTACAAATCCAACTATTACTATGAACCAGAAAATTTTGATGTCTATCAATTTAACCACTTAAAATAAATTTTCGTAATTTTAAGAAAATTTAGATAAGAAGTAGAATAAAAATCTATGTCCTAAAACTAGAATAGCGAGAAATAAGAAAGAAAATGAGTTCGTCGGAAAAGGTCGAAAAAGAAAAATGGTTGAAAATAAAAGGTGATGGAAAAATAAAAGAAACTTATAAAACTTAAAAATACTTGACTAACCTAACCTTATTACTACAACTAACTTAAAATTATAATCGCAAATTGAGATAACTAATTGGAATGATAATTGGTACATAGTAAAAGGTGTCTAAAAATATTAAAGCTTACAGGAAAAACTATATCCCAAATGGAAATAACTTAAAAAGAAACTAAAACTTAAAAAGGCGTCGCAAAATTCTAAAGCACCTAAATCTTAGTCTAAATAAAAAGCACTTAAGGAATTCTACGGCAAAGCCTAAAAATCTAGAAGTAAAAATAACTATGGCAAAAACTAAGTTTAAAACTAAATATGAGCTAAAAATACAAATATTACGCTAAAACGATTGAAAAGGGACAAAATATAAAAATATACAAAAAGTTGTAAAAAGTACAATTTTTATAAAAATATTATTTTTATATTATTTATTTATTAAAACTACTAATTTTATAAATTAATTAAACTAATTAATACTAAATAATACAAATTAATTAAAATTAAATTAAATACTAAATTAATTAAATATTTAACCCTAATTACAAATTAATTAATAATAATTAATAATACTCCGTAATAAATGCAGGATTAGGGCTTCCTGTTAGTGTCAGGTCCCCTCTGCGAGTTGCGGTATTCAAGGCACCAAACCCCGCAACTCGCGGGGTTCAGAAATTCAACTGACAGGTTTAAAATTCGACGCGTTTTTCTTTATTTTTTTTTATTTTCTGTTTTCTGTTTTTATATTTTCTGTTTATATTAATTAAAATATTTATATAATTTAAATAAAACTTATCTTTAATAACTAAGATAAAAATAAAATACTTTATAACAATAAAAAAAATAGATTTATATATATTTATATTTTTTTTTCGGTTTTTTATATTTATAAAATATATTTATAAAATAAATTAAATAAAACTTATATTTTTACAAACTAAAGAAACTTTATAAAACTTAAATATTTATCAAAATCTTAAAAATACCCATATTTTTGTTTTTCTTTTTATATTTTCGAATATTTAAAACGTATTTTTATAAAAACGAATTTTAATAAAAGTAAACTAAATTTTTTTTTTTTTTTCTATTAGCGTTGCGCTTCCGGCTTTTAAGAGTAGTTCCCCGGCAGCGGCGCCAAAAATACTTGATGTTTCACGAGGTGTATATAAAATACTATTAAATTTTACAAGGAAATACTTATTAAATACGGTACAATTTTACACAAGATATTTATTTATTTATAGAATGGATATACTTAAACCTTGCTACAACACTTATAGGCAGTGTACCTAATCGTAAAGTAGTGTAGTTTTTAGTAAGTCCGGTTCGTTCCACAGGGAAATCTTTAAACAAAGCTTAACGCTATATTAGTTTACTTTTATAAAAATACAAATATATATATAAGTAATATTATTATTAAAAAGGGGGTTTTTACCGTTTAATGACCGGTTTGTCGATTTTAAAACTTTAGTCGCAGTTAAAACCAAATGTAAAATAATAAATAAAAGACTTAATTTAAAGCGTAAAGTAAATAACGATAATGAAATTGCGAATAATAAAAGTGCGATAAAATAAACTTGCGATAATTAAAAAGTACGATAATTAAAAGTGCAATTAAATACAATAAAAATAAAAATGTGATAATTAGAAGTGCAATTAAATATAAAATAAAGGAAATTAAATATGAAATAAAAGAATTATGCTTATTTAAACTTCCGTAATCATGATGTTTGACGTGTTGATTTTAGTTTTATGCCCATGGGTTAATTGTCCTTTGTCCTGGATTATTTAATATGTCCGTCTGGTTTTTGTCCATAACAGTCCATCAGTCATAAATATAAAGTGCGAGTGTCCTCGTCAAATTATCCTTATACCCGAAGTTAAATATTCCAACTAATTGGGGACTTAAACTGTAACAAGATTTTAATACTTTGTTTAATAATTACACCAGGATGTCGACTGAGTGTAACCCAAGGTTTTAATATTTTGTTATCAATTATACCAAGTGTCCTTGTACATAATTTCACCCCTGTTTTAATTATTCTAGTGACTATTAATCCATTCCCGTGTCCGGTTAAATGAACGATTATTCGTACATAAAAATACCCCGCCCATCGTGTCCGATTGAGTGTATATGGTAATTTATAGGGACGCCCAATTGTAAATCTTTATATTAACATTAACAAACTATCATTTAGTTAAACAAATATAAAGCCCATTAATAGCCCATAGTCTAATTTCCACAAGTGTCGTTCTTTTGTCCAAACCCCAATTATGGTACAAAGCCCAATTACCCAATTTTAGTAATTAGCCCAACATCATGATTACTTCATTTTAAATAAGCATAATAATAACTTAGCTACGAGACATTAATATAAAAAGGTTGAACATAACTTACAATGATTAAAAATAGCGTAGCGTTACACGGACAGAATTTCGACTTACACCCTTACAATATTCGCTAACATACCCTTATTATTAGAATTATAATTAAAATTAAAATTAAAATTAAAATATAAATATAAATATTTACGTAGTATTATGAGAGAAGAAGAAAAAGATGATTAAAAATGCTCAGAATTCGGTTGGCTTTATAGGGAGTTTCAAAACTTGAGGCTCCGCGACTCGCGGCATTTTTGGCCTTCAAACTCCGCGAGTCGCGGAGATTGAAAATACAGCTCACATTCTTTGGAGTCTTTCTTGCCGACGATTTATTTATAAATATAATATATATATAATTAATATAATTAATTATATATTATATTATATTTATATACATAGTTAACTTGTACTTTTTAGTCCGTTGCGTCGAGCGTTGAGAGTTGACTCATGTCCCGGTTCCGGATTTTCGAACGTCCTTGAGTACAATTTAATATATTGTACTTTGCGTTTTGAATCTTGTACTCTTGTAATTTCGAGACGTTTCTTATCAATAATTGAAACCTCTTTGATTGTCTTTTGTACTTTTGAGCTTTTTGGTCGTTTGCGTCTTCAATTCGTCGAATCTGTCTTTTGTCTTCACCTTTTATTATTTAAACGAATATCACTTGTAAATAGAACAATTGCAACTAAAAGCTTGTCTTTCTTGAGGAATAATGCTATGAAATATATGTTCGTTTTTAGCATTATCAGTATTATATATATATATATATATTTATATATATATATATATATATATATATATATATATATATATATATATATATATATATATATGTAAATTATGTATTGAAGAATACCAAATATAAGTCCTATAATCTATTTCACATCAAAATCATTTCCCTGATTACACAAGATGGATCCCGTATCTAATTCAAATTCCTTAGATTCCGACAACTATTCCGATATGGATTTTCACTCAAGTTCTGCAAGCAGTGTGACCAGAATGGATCAACCAATTAGCCATCATCTATTCTGGATGAATTGGGGATGGGTTTGTAGCCTACTTAATCATTAGAGACAAGAAGAAGGTGATCCCTTCCATCCACCACATTTTCCTCTGGGCGAAGAACCTGAAGCACTTACCGGCGAACCAGTCCGAAACACCATTTTCTCTCTCATTTCCAGAGTATCTCATCACGGTTATATACTATCTCAAACTCTAGATCTTATTCGTCCGTTCGTTCGAACCGACAATCACTGTGGTGTAATAGAAGAAGTCAACGAGCTTCGCGCTCGGATAGTGGCTTTGGAAAATATGGTGCAAAGGTTACAAGCACCAGCAGCATCATCGGCATCAGCAGTGCCACCATCATCAACACCAACAGTACCATTACTACCACCAACAACAACCTCCGCATCCCACACCTCAGCATCAACATCATACGCACCGTAGATACCAAGGAATACCAACAACAACAAACGATGAAGTATTGACTCATCACTTCCTTGAAGAAATATTCTGCAGAGAATATGTAGTTTCTAAAAGTTAAAGAGATTACTTATTCTAGTTCTAACCGTAAACCAGATGAGTGGACCGAAATGATAGAAGGAAGAGTAGAAACCCTGACAAGAATGGTGCATGATTTACAAGTTAGACTTGTTATACAAGTGCCACCGGTAGTACCACCAGCATCACCATCAGTATCACCAACACCAGCAACACTGTAGTGACCCGAACGTTTCCATGATTATCCCATGATTATATATTAAATGAAAACTATATTTACATGATTAAATGTTTCCAACATGTTAAGCAATCAAACTTATTAAGACTTGATTATTTGAAATAGGTTTCATGTAGACAATTGACCACCCAAATTGACCGGCGATTCACGAACGTTAAAACTTGTAAAAACCATATGATATATATATATATATATATATATATATATATATATATATATATATATATATATATATATATATATATATATATATATATATATATATATATATATATATATATATATATATATATATATATATGGATATATATATATATAGTTAACAAGATATTATGATAAGTAAGTATCTCATTAGGTATATTAACAATGAGTTATATACATAATAATGAGACTACTAAGTTATGAAACTCGAAACGATATATATAACGATTATCGTTATAACAACGTCTTACTAAATACATATGTATCATATTAAGATATTGTTACACTATATTTAACATGATAAAATTATAATTAAATATATTATTAAGTGTGTTAACAATGAACTACATATGTAAAACAAGACTACTAACTTAAGAATTTCGAAACGAGACATATATGTTACGATTAACGTTGTAACGACATTTTAATGTATATATATCACATTAAGATATATTCATACATCATAATATTATGATAATGTAATAATTTAACATCTCATTAGATATAATTAACATTGGGTTAACAACATTAAATGAGATCGTTAACTTAAAGGTTTCAAAACAACACTTACATGTAACGACTAACGATGACTTAACGACTCCGTTAAAATGTATATACATGTAATATATTAAGATGTATTAGTACACTTTTGAAAGACTTCAAGACATATATCAAAGTACTTCTACTTAACAAAAATGCTTACAATTGCATTCTCATTCATTTTCATCAACAATTCTACTCGTATGCACCCGTAATCGTACTCGTACAATACACATCTTTTAAATGTATTTACTATTGGTATAAACACTCCAATGATCAGCTCTTAGCAGCCCTTGTGAGTCACCAACACAAGTGGGAACCATCATTTGGCAACTAGCATGAATGATTACACAAAATTACAAACTAATGGAGCCTTTATGAACACCCTTAGTTCACGTGAATATGCACATACACAAACACATTTTGATCACAACTTTCATGCATCAAACAACTCTCTCTCAAGTGTTCTTCTATTGTTCTAAGTGTTCTTCATCATCTTCATCAAAATCTAGCTCAATCTAGCTCATAAATCCTAACCTAGATCAACATACAAAACAACAACTCAAGAACACACCAAGAACACTTTCAAGTTTACTAGCTTACTTCCAATCTTGCAAATCTATTTCAAGTGATCATCCAATCTCAAAAAATCTTTCTTATTTACAGTAAGATATCTTTCTAATTCAAGGTAATACTCATACTCAAACTTTGATTCAATTTCTATAACTATAACAATCTTATTTCGAGTGGAAATCTTACTTGAACTTATTTTTCGTGTCATGATTCTACTTCAAAGAACTTTCAAGCCATCCAAGAATTCTTTGAAGCTAGATCAAATTTTATCACTTCCAGTAGATTTACCTACTAAACTTGAGGTAGTAATGATGTTCATAACATCATTCGATTCACACATATAAAACTATCATATTCGAAGATTTAAACTTGTAATCACTAGAACATAGTTTAGTTAATTCTAAACTTGTTCGCAAATAAAGTTAATCCTTCTAACTTGACTTTAAAAATCAACTAAACACATGTTCTATATCTATATGATATGCTAACTTAATGATTTAAAACCTGGAAACGCAAAAAACACCGTAAAACCGGACATAAGCCGTTGTAGTAACACCGCGGGCTGTTTTGGGTTTGATAATTAAAAACTATGATAAACTTTGATTTAAAAGTTGTTCTTCTGGAAAAATGATTTTTCTTATGAACATGAACCTATATCCAAAAATCATGGTTAAACTCAAAGTGGAAGTACATTTTTCTAAATGGTCATCAAGATGTCGTTCTTTCGACGGAAATGAACACCTCTTTAAAAAATGACTTGTAACCTGTATTTCCAACTATAAACTTATACTTTTTCTGTTTATTTTCATAAATTTCAGTTCATTATGAAACCATATCAACTTGAATCACTCAAAACGGATTTAAAACGAAGAAATTATGGGCAAAACAAGATTGAATAATTTTGCTTTTTGTAGCTACATGAAATTTGTAACAAATCTATACAAATCATAACTTAACTAACTTATATTGTATTATACATGTATTCTAACATATATTATGTAATCTTGGGATACCATAGACACGAATTCAATGTTTTGACATATCATATCGACCCATCTATATATATATTTCGGAACAACCATAGACACTCTATATGCAGTAATGCTTGAGTTAGCTATACATGGTTGAGGTTAATTCCAAAATAATATATATACTTTGAGTTGTGATCTAGCCTGAGACTTGTATACACTGGGTCGTGGATTGATTCGAGATAATATATATTGATTTATTTCTGTACATCTAACTGTGGACAACTAGTTGTAGATTACTAACGTTGGACTGCTAACTTAACAAACTTAAATCGTTAAAGCGTAATAAAAAATGTTGTGAATATATTTCGATCATACTTTGATATATATGTATACATTTGTTACAGGTTCGTGAATCAACCCGTGGCCAAGTCTTACTTCTCGACGAAGTAAAAATCTGTGAATGTGAGTTATAGTCCCATTTTTAAAAATCTAATATTTTGGGATGAGAATACATGCAATTTTATAAATGTTTTACAAAATGGACACAAGTACGTGAAACTACTTTCTATGGTTGAATGATCAAAGCCGAATATGCCCCTTTTTGCTTGGTAACCTAAGAATTAGTAAACCAGTCTACTAATTGACGTGAATCCTAAAGATAGATCTATTAGGCCCAACAAACCCCATCTGTTGTAGCTGATGCTTTAGTACTTCGAAATTTATATCATGTCCGATGGATGTCCTGGAATGATGGGGATATTCTTATATGCATCTTGTTAATGTCGGTTACCAGGTGTTCACCATATGAATAATTTTTATCTCTATGTATGGGATGATGTTTACGAAAAATGGAAATATGAAATCTTGTGGTCTATTATTACGATTGATAAATATATAGGTTAAACCTATAACTCACCAACATTTTTGTTGACGTTTTAAGCATGTTTATTCTCACGTAATTGTTAAGAGCTTGCGCTGTTGCATACTAAATTAAGGACAAGATTTGGAGTCCATGCTTGTATAATATTGTTTGAAAACTGCATTCGAAGACATATATTGTTGTGTAATATTATTGTAAACCATTATGTAATGGTCATTTGAAAACGCTATATTTTTTATTATCATTATTTGATAATCGTCGTAATATTTTTAAACCTTTATCGATAAAATAAAGGTTATGGTTTGTTTTAAAATCAAAATGCAGTCTTTGAAAAACGTCTCATATAGAGGTCAAAACCTCGCAACGAAATCAATTAATATGGAACGTTTATAATCAATATGAACGGGACATTTCAGTTGGTATCCGAGCGTTGGTCTTAGAGAACCAGAAATTACATTAGTGTGTGTCTAACCGAGTTTGTTAGGATGCATTAGTGAGTCTGGACTTCGACCGTGTTTTCTTTAAAAACGATTGCTTAACACTTTTTGTTGGAAACTATATATTATTAACATGTAAATATTATGTGATATATTAATCTCTTAACATGTTTGATATTGTGTAATAGATATCTCCCTCTAGTACAAATCCCATCGACTCACCTAATAATAATGAAGAGTCGAATAAATTTTGGGAAGATTCACAAATTCCCGAGGAAGAACCAGAAGAGGAGGAACCGGAAGAGGAGGAACCGAAAGAAGAAGAGGTTTCGGAGGATGAAATATTAATAACTACAGAAAAATGATTAAATAAAAGAAAATCCTCAACCAATAGACCAAAGTTAAAAATGGTCAATGGTGTTTTTGCCAAGGAAGCAAAATATTGGGAAAATTACCAATTTTCGGATGAATCGGATCCCGATGAGGATTCCGATGATGTTATAGAAATTATCTCGACCCAATTTGAAAAAGCAAAAGAAAACAATAAGGGAAAATGCATCAAAATAGAAAAACCCAAGCCAAAACCGATGAACTTTATGTTAACATGAAGTACCCTGATGGGGTGTACCGTAAGCACCCGTATTTCTTAAACTTTCACTATAACCCGGGAACATCTAAGTCACCCGGTTTTTCTAGACCATTTGAGAAAAGAACGGCTCGTATTAGGGGAGCACCATATATCCCTAGGAAATTAGCGAAACGAACCAAGTCCGAAGAAGAAGAAGAAACGATTGAGTCAGAATAAAGAGTTGTAATCATGTTGTGTAATATATGTATTGTAGTGTGTTTGTATTTTTATGTTATATGTAAAAATTGCTTGTATTGTTTGTTAACTATGTTTTACGAATCTAATCCTTGTTTATTTTATAGTATAAAAACAAAAATGGACGTTAAGGATAGACAACCAAAAATTTTAGAAGACCTACCAGGGGATATGATTGATGAAATCTTGTCTAGAGTTGGGCAGAATTCATCAGCACAATTATTTACGGCAAAATTAGTTTGTCGAACGTTAGAAAGACATTCCAGGCATGCCTTAGTTTATAAAAGGTTTTCCTTTGAAAGATGGGGTATATCACATTGGGGAGACTTTAAGTTACGCCAAGTTTTCTTTAAGGCATTTAGTGTGGGAAACCAAGATGCAATTTTACGCTACGGGTTACGAACCTATTTTGACTCAACATATCCCAACATAAGACTCCGTTCTTTAGAAAGAGCTTCTAACATGCAACATAAAGAAGCATGTTATGCTTACGGATTAATAATGTTCGCTTCTCACCAAATTGAGAAAAAGAACATTGGGTTGCTACTTTTAAATAAAACATTCCCACAAGTGACGGACTCGGTAGTTGAGGTGAGAAACAAGGTTTTTAGATTGTTACGGGACTCTGTACTTTCTATTCGATTTTCAAAACCTTTAGAGATCTTAATAGGGCTAAAATCTTAGCTTCTCTTGATGCATTCATTTAAGCCCTATACTTTTTCTGTTTAGCTTCATAAAATACAGTTCAATATGAAACCATAGCAAGTTGATTCAATTAAAACGGATTTAAAACGAAGAAGTTATGGGTAAAACAAAATTGGTTAAAAATGATTAATTTGACTAGGGGATGAATTGACAAAAATCTATACTAACCATATCCTAACTAACTTATATTGTATTATACATATATTCTAACTTATATTGTATTATACATATATTCTAACATATATTATGTAATCTTGATAGACCATAGACACGTATACTATGTTTTGACATATCATATTGACGTCATCTATATATATTATTTGGAACAACCATAGACACTCTATATGCGGTAATGTTCGAGTTAGCTATACAGGGTTGAGGTTAATTCCAAAATAATATATATACTTTGAGTTGTGATCGAGTCTGAGACTTGTATACACTGGGTCGTGGATTGATTCGAGATAATAGATATTGATTTACTTCTGTACTACTAACTGTGGACAACTAACTATGGACTACGAACGTTGGACTGTTAACTTAACAAACTTAAATCGTTAAAACATAATAAAACATATTGTGAATATATTTTGATCATACTTTGATATATATGTATATATTTGTTATAGGTTCGTGAATCGACCCGTGGCCAGGTCTTATTTTCGACGAAGGAAAAATCTGTGAAAGTGAGTTATAGTCCCACTTTTAAAATCTAATATTTTTGGGATGAGAATACATGCAGTTTTATAAAGGTTTTACAAAATAGATACAAGTACTTGAAACTATATTCTATGATTGAATCATTATACCGGATATCACCCTTTCAGCTTGGTAGCCTAAGAATTTGGGAACAGACCCCCAAATTGACGCGAATCCTGAAGATAGATCTCTGGGCCTAACGAACCCCATCCATGTTATGGATGCTTTAGTACTTCGATTTTATATACAGATGGGTGTACCTGTAAATTGGGGATATTCTAGATGCATTTGTTAATGTCGGTTACCAGGTGTTCATCATATGAATAATTTTTATGCAGATTGCATGCTGTTTATGAGAAATGGAAATATGAAATCTTGTGGTCTATTATTACGATTTGATAAATATATAGGTTAAACCTATAACTCACCAACATTTTTGTTGACGTTTTAAGCATGTTTATTCTCAGGTGATTATTAAGAGCTTCCGCTATTGCATGCTAAATAAAGACAAGATTGGAGTCTGCATGCTTGTATAATATTATTTAAAAACTGCATTGGAAGACTTAAGTTGATGTGTAATATTATTGTAAACCATTATGTAATGGTCGTGTGATAACGCTATATTTTAGATTATCATTATTTGATAATCGTCGTAATGTTTTTAAAACCTTTAACGATAAAATAAAGGTTATGGTTGTTTTAAAAATCGAATGCAGTCTTTGAAAACGTCTCATATAGAGGTCAAAACCTCTCAATGAAATCAATTAATATGAAATGTTTATAATCATTATGAACGGGACATTTCAGTTGGTATCCGAGCATTGGTCTTAGAGAACCAAAAATTTGCATTAGTGTGTGATATGGCCGAAACGGACGGTTTTTATTGCTCGGTGTCGTTAGGCCGCAGCTCGCCAGGATCAGCCACTCATGGGAGAGGGTACTGTTTTAAATTTATATTTAACGGGGCCTAAATCTTACTACTCCTTATAAGTAAGGGAAGTATAACCTAGAGTCGTATTTTTGAGATATCAGTAACATCGAAACTATATTTTAGCCTAAGATAGGTAGGGAGTAGTGAATATTTATTTTTAGGATTTTCTAATTTAATAAGAAAGATAAAGTAAATGCGATAAAATTTGTAATTCAGATAAGGTTAAAGTAAGTGCATACTATGATTTCGTCAGTTATGTTGCCAAGATTATGGAATACTGGCTCATGAATAGGCAGAGGCCCTGTATTTATTACACTGGTCCTAAACGCCCCTGTAATAATGTGACAACCTGGAAATTTTTGACCAAATTTAAACTTAATCTTTGTATGATTAACATTTCCGACAAGATAAGCAAAGTCTGTAAAACTGAATCTCAAAATTTTTGAACTACTTTTATATATTTAAATACCCTTCGGTTATTTTCGACGATTCGCGAACAATTATATGTAAATAGATACATATATACTATAACTTGAAAATGTAACGATGTATTAATTGTTTGATACCGTACATTAAACTTATTGGTTTAAATATCTATTTGAATATATATGATAAGTTGAAATATTTATTATTAAAATTAATTATAAATAACTTCCAATGTGTATTGAAAAACTGATTTATGTATATTAAAAAGATATATACATATATATAATTTCAAGTTATTTAGTAAACGATAGTAACATTCATTTATTGATTCGATTCATATTTAGATAAGTTAACTAAAGCGTTTAAGATGAACTAGTAAAATACTAATTTGCTACAGTATTTTCAAATTGCTACAGTACCCAAAATGCTACATTGTCTTCAAAAATCACTATTTGCTACAGTGAAATTGACTTTGCTACAGTGAATTGTTACAGTAAAACACTATTTCAAAATAAATAATATATATATATATATATATATATATATATATATATATATATATATATATATATATATATATATATATATATATATATATATATGTATATGTATATACCACGAGACGATAATTTATAGAAGCAAATAACCAAAACACTTAATTGATTAAAGCTACATTTAGAGTGACATAGTTATCAATGATTAAGTTTATATTTTGACAAAGGTACGAGTCACGAAACGAAAAGTACTAGTTTTCTCAGCGTACGAAAGGGCGTTCGAAAAACCGGAACCGGGACATAAGTTGAGTGACAACGTACGACTTATCGGAGGAAAAATTACAAGTCAACTATGCATGTAAATTTAATATAATATATAATTAATTATATAAATTAAATATATTATATTTATAATTAAAAAATATGTCGACCAACTAGAAGTTAAAAGATCATGAGCTGGAAATCCATCCCATGCGATCGCATGGGAAATGGTCTTGGAGGCCATGCGATCGCATGGCAGTCCTGGACAGGCCACACCTATAAAAGCTCGAGATATCTGCCTCTGTTTTGATTTAAAATTACTCCGTAAGTAAATTATTTATTTATTTAATTATTATTATTATTATTATTATTATTATTATTATTATTATTATTATTAATATTATTATTATTATTATTATTATTATTGTTATTATTACTATTATTATTATATTATTAAGATTAATATTATTATTAATCTTAATATTATTAGTAGTAATATTATTAATTAGTATTATACATAAAATACTACGACGAGGTCATGAGCGTATCACTTTCAAAATAGTTTTATGAGCGGGATAAAACTAAGGAAATTATGGGTTATTGCCAAGGAGGTTATGGGTAATGTTCGGGGGTATATTTGTGAATCAAATCTAGTGTTTATCATCTCCGTTACGTCTATGTACCTTCCTACAATATTAAATCACAATATTGATATGTAAGCATTTATATCTTATCTATTATATATTAATAGTGTATCCATGTCTAGTGCTCGAATATATATTTATACATACTTTTATACTAAATTTCGTCATTAAACAGTTTATAATGAATCACGAATTAAATACATATATTACTAGTAAAAGGTATATGATATACATGTTTTCGGAAAGCTGGCGAAAAATCAATAACTTTTAATTTAGATATCGAATAAATTCGATGAACGGATTAAAAGATATGATCAAGCGAATTATGATTGACGTTAATTGAAATTGCTTTTGAATCTGCAATTAAGATTTAAACAACTTGTTTACGAGATTGATAAATTGGATTTTTGAATATTACCAACCGAGTAAATGAATCCTTATATAAGGTACGTCTCATTTTGTTAAACAACTGTCAAAATTGACTTTTTGAAACTACTTTGGATAACTTTTGTATGGCGATCTTGAGCATTAGGATTGTGATACACTATGACCTGACCTAGCTTGATAGACATTTATTGACCAACATATGTTCTCTAGGTTGAGATCTACGGTTATTTGGTAATCCGAGTTTCGATCACATTTTTGTGAACGACTTTATATGCTGCTAAGGTGAGTTTCATTTGCTCCCTTTTTAATTGCTTTTGCAATCTATATTTTTGGGCTGAGAATAGATGCATTTTATTTTAAACGCAATGGATACAAGTACATACTAAATTCTACACTGAGTTTGAACGGAAAATCCCTTAGCTTTGGTAACTGTTAACTGCCAGTTATAAGAACTGGTGGGCGCGAGTAGTAGTATATGGATCCATATGGCTTGATATCCCCGTCCGAGCTAGAGCACTAGCCTTTTAACGGACGTATGCTATTTGAGAAGCGTACACGTTGGTTTGCGTGTATTATTAAGATGATTATACAAAGGGTACAAATTATATATACGTTAAGTTTAGTTACCAGGGTGCTCAATTTCGTAGAATATTTTGATAAATGTTTCTGGATTGAACAACAGAAATCTTGTGATCCACCTTTATATATAGATTATGCGCAACATTAAAACTATGAACTCACCAACCTTTGTGTTGACACTTTTAAGCATGTTTATTCTCAGGTTTCTAGAAGTCTTCGGCTGTTTGCTTATATGTGATACAAGCTATGTGCATGGAGTCATACATGCTTTATTCAAGAAAATTTTGCATTCACAAAATCATCACCGTGTATCTTATTTTGACTTCATTGTCAACGGATGTATTATGGTAAACTATTATTTATGGTGATTGTCTATATGTAGAAATCATCAAACGTTGAAAACCTTAGAAATTGATATTCATTTATTGTGAACCTTTTGAAAAGAATGCAATGTTTACAAAACGTATCATATAGAGGTCAAATACCTCGCAATGAAATCAATGAATGACGTGTTCGTCCATATGGATTTGGAGCGATTGTCACAGTTGGTATCAGAGCGTTGGTCCTAGCGAACCAGGTCTTGCATGAGTGTATCTAACTGATAGTTGTTAGGATGCATTAGTAAGTCTGGACTTCGACCGTGTCTGCATGTCAAAAGTTTTGCTTATCATTTCTGTCAGAAATTACCTGCTTATCATTCCTAGTCTAGACACGTTTTACTGCATTGATTGCATGAATAGTGTATAGACAAAATTCATATCTTAGCGTATCTGTTACTGTAAACTTTTCCTGACATCTTTCGAAAATTTCTCCGTGATTTATGGAATTTGGTATTATATATACATATGTAAATTATGTATTGAAGAATACCAAACTAAATTCTATAATCTAATTTATATAAAAAGAATCATCTCCCTAATTATACAAGATGGATCCCGTATCTAGTTCAAATTCCTTAAACTCTGACAGCTATTCCGATATGGATATTCACCTAAATTCCGAAGACAGTGTAACCGGAATGGATCAACCAATTAGCCATCATCTATTCTGGATGAATTGGGGATGAGTTCGTAGCCTACTTAACTATTGGAGACAAGAAGAAGGCGATCCCTTCCATCCACCACATTGCCCTCTTGGCAAAGAACCTGAAGCACTTACCGGCGAACCTGTTCGTAATACCATTTTCTCTCTCATCTCTAGAATATCTCGTCATGATCATATACTCTCTCAAATTCTGGATCTTATTCATCCGCTCGTCCGAACCGCCAATCATCCCGGTGTAGTATAAGAAGTCAACGAGCTTCGCGCTCGGGTAGTGGCTTTGGATAATATGGTGCAAAGGTTACAAGCACCAGCAGAATCACCGGCATCAACAGTACCACCGACAACAACACCAACAGTACCATTACCACCACCAATAACATCAGCACTGCAAGCCTCAACATCACAATATGTACCTTGAACATCAACGTCATACGCATCGTAGTTACCAAGAAATACCAGCAACAATAACCGATGAAGTATTAACTCATTTCGCCTGAAGAAATTTTATGTATATTTAATATATATGAATTTTGAAATCAAAATAAATCTTTTCGTACTAAGCTATTACGTGTGAATCTTAACTGGTAGGTACTACTTGGTTAGTTCATATTACTAATATGCTATGATGTACATCCTTCGTTAATGACTTAACCATCGTTAACTACAATCTCTGTTTTCAACTCAATGAATTCCATTTCATAATAAACTAAGTATATTATTCAATTATATGGTTGATTTTATACTTTCATCTTCGATGTATTCGAAACTTTCTATAAAACATCATTCGTACCTTGCGAAGTTAGCAAGAGTTCCATGAGCACCAACATGATTCACTGAGAAAATATCAATAAAACTGAGTATTGATTACATTAGTGAAATACTCCGTAAAGATTATTAAATCTTTAATGTTTTAGAGATTATTCATTTCTAATTCAAGTCAAAAATCAAATGAGCTTAATATAATATTAACTCATCAAATCTGTATTACATCTGAAGAAAATATACATACATATATTTTCATAAAGATGGTAATAAAAAGTCTTTTGTACAAAATATTACTTGCGAAATCTTTAACGGGTAGGTAATTCCCGAGAAATATATAAGTTCACAATTAATATGTTATACTTTACATTCTTCAACTTTGATTCAAAAATTATTAACTATGCTCACAACGATATACAATCGTTTTCATACAAATTCAATTAGATATTCTGATATTGATGGATCAGAATCCAAGTCATAACTCTGAACCGGTGACATCATTCTTAGATCTCTACAACTTTCAAAGCTATATTTTAACTTTAAATCTGTGCAAGATCCTTTAACGTTGTTATTACCGAAAATAATCTTGCAATTCTTTTCAAGATATCAAATTTTCATCACACTTCCAACCAGTCAAATTCGACTTTTCAGATTAACCTTATTATAACCTTGACATATACGTTCTTGTTACTGGAGAACTTTTCATGTTCCACCATATTAGCAGTAAACTTACCAACAACTTCCTTGATCTTTGACTTTCCAAAAAATCATTATATTTATCGAAACCCCATCATTTACTCATCTGCATCTTATAACAAGAATTATCTTGCCAATTACTGGGAATCAGCAATCAGTATTTTGAAATCTCGCAGCATGTCTACTCCAACATTTATATGTGTACATATAACATCTATCTCCTATACTTACGTACTTTGAATGTGAAGTTTCCGAAAAACACCTTAAACCGATAACAAGTTCTCGAAATTTTGAAAAGTACTGATGAAGCAGAAAAAACTGTAAACGACCTTAACGGTAAAAAGTTTGATAAAGAATAGTGTGTTGGCAAAGCTCAGAAAAAGAGAAGGTTTGGAACTGGAAAACGGATTAAGTAAAGTATGAAAGAGGCTGTGAATAAATCACAAAGACTGAACCTGCCTTCAAAGAATCCAAATGATTCAGTAACTGCTAAAACCATTAGTAAGAACCTTACTTCTTATTCTAAACCTTCACAGACAGATTTTTCGCATCATCCTCTAATATTAGAAATTCTAAGATATCATCGTATCTCCCATTATAAATATCCTCCATATTTCTGAAGATATTTTTCGAAACCATTCTTATCTGAAATCATTACCTCTTCGCGCTATCTGGTTACATCATAAAAGAAACTATTTTAGTTTCTAAAATCTAAAAAATTCGAAATTTTTTTTGATGTTTTGAAGTAATATTGGGAACTGAAGCATGAGTTAGTATAATATAATGACACTTGATCAACGTGATTATATTACAGTAAATCATGCTGAGTTTCTAACGGAACTTGATAAAGGTTCACAGATCTCACCCTCATCATGAACCATGTTACATAACTCTTTCATTCTATTTAATCTCTAAATATATCAAGAAAATACTTTTCTTGATGATTCGGTCTTTTTCAGGTATTCTATTATGGTAATTTGACAAGGCAGATTGTGCAATTACCGTTTCTTTCTTAGAACATTAGTTATGTTCATTTCAAAATTCGTACCTACGAATTCTGGACCATTATTAGCCTGACTTGAAGTCGGGAAGGAAAAACAAAAGCATGGAGCTCCTAAATATAAGGGAAAATATAAAGCCTGACAACAACACATATATTACAAACCGTTTATATCAATGCGTATAGCAATATAAAGACACAGGAGAATGAAAAACACTATAACCCCAAGGTAATGGTAGAAGAAAGTAATTTCCTCTGGTGGTAGATGAAAAAGAAGAATGACAGATATGAAAGTTAGGAGTATATCAAGAATCAGAACTGGATGAAGTATTTCACAATCTTTTGAAAGTATGAAATGAGGAAGAAGATATAGGAGTAGTGAAAATAGTGAAACGGAAGAGGTCAATTTATAGCAAAATATCGGACGCAGCAATAGAGGCAGATTACGCATATAAAAAAAATCCTAATTTCCGCAAATTCTGAAAAATCAAATCTTATTTAAATTATGAAGATTTTCTATTCCTTAAATTCCGAAAATCAATCGTTACTACATCAAGAGATAAGATGAATCTCTATTCTCCATTTCACTCTATTACGATAACTTCTCACATACGATTCGAGTAATCGGATTGTTTTATCCGTATTATTCAATGGTGATAAAATTCTGTTTACCAACTCATATTCGTCATGAAAAAAAATTTATTGTCAGCCATGACGACCTCACTCAAATTTCGGGACGAAATTTCTTTAACGGGTAGGTACTGTGACAACCCGGAAATTTTTGTCCAAATTTAAACTTAATCTTTGTATGATTAACATTTCCGACACGATAAGCAAAGTCTGTAAAACTGAATCTCAAAATTTTTGAACTACTTTTATATATTTAAATACCCTTCGGTTGTTTTTGACGATTCGCGAACAATTATATGTAAATAGATACATATATACTATAACTTGAAAATGTAACGATGTATTAATTGTTTGATACCATACATTAAAATTATTGGTTTAAATATCTATTTGAATATATATGATAAGTTGAAATATTTATTATTAAAATTAATTATAGATAACTTCCAATGTGTATTTAAAAACTGATTTATGTATATTAAAAAGATATATACATATATATAATTTTAAGTTATTTATTAAACGATAGTAACATTCATTTATTGATTCGATTGATATTTAGATAAGTTAACTAAAGCGTTGAAGATGAACCAGTAAAACACTAATTTGCTACAGTATTTTCAAATTGCTACAGTACCCAAAATGCTACATTGTCTTCGAAAATCACTATTTGCTTCAAAAATTACAAGTCAACTATGCATGTAAATTTAATATAATATATAATTAATTATATAAATTAAATATATTATATTTATAATTAAAAAATATGTCGACAAACTAGAAGTTAAAAGATCATGAGCTGGAAATCCATCCCATGCGATCGCATGGGAAATGGTCTTGGAGGCCATGCGATCGCATGGCAGTCCTGGACAGGCCACACCTATAAAAGCTCGAGATATCTGCCTCTGTTTTGATTTAAAATTACTCCGTAAGTAAATTATTTATTTATTTAATTATTATTATTATTATTATTATTATTATTATTATTATTATTATTATTATTATTATTATTATTATTATTATTATTATTATTATTATTATTAATATTATTATTATTATTATTATTATTATTATTATTGTTATTATTACTATTATTATTATTAAGATTAATATTATTATTAATCTTAATATTATTAGTAGTAATATTATTAATTAGTATTATACATAAAATACTACGACGAGGTCATGAGCGTATCACTTTCAAAATAGTTTTATGAGCGGGATAAAACTAAGGAAATTATGGGTTATTGCCAAGGAGGTTATGGGTAATGTTCGGGGGTATATTTATGAATCAAATCTAGTATTTATCATCTCCGTTACGTCTACGTACCTTCCTACAATATTAAATTACAATATTGATATGTAAGCATTTATATCTTATCTATTATATATTAATAGTGTATCCATGTCTAGTGCTCGAATATATATTTATACATACTTGTATACTAAATTTCGTCGGTAAATAGTTTATAATGAATCACGAATTAAATACATATATTACTGGTAAAAGGTATATGATATACATGTTTTCGGAAAGCTAGCGAAAAATCAATAACTTTTCATTTAGATATCGAATAAATTCGATAAACGGATTAAAAGATATGATCAACTGAATTATGATTGACGTTAATTGAAATTGCTTTTGAATCTGCAATTAAGATTTAAACAACTTGTTTACGAGATTGATAAATTCGATTTTTGAATATTACCAACCGAGTAAATGAATCCTTATATAAGGTACGTCTCGTTTTGTTAAACAAATGTCAAAATTGATTTTTTGAAACGACTTTGGATAACTTTTGTATGTCGATCTCGAGCATTAAGATTGTGATACACTATGACCTGACCTACCTTGATAGACATTTATTAACCAACATATGTTCTCTAGGTTGAGATCTACGGTTATTTGGTAATCCGAGTTTCGATCACATTTTGGTGAACGACTTTATATGCTGCTAAGGTGAGTTTCATTTGCTCCCTTTTTAATTGCTTTTGCAATCTATATTTTTGGGCTGAGAATAGATGCATTTTATTTTAAACGCAATGGATACAAGTACATACTAAATTCTACACTGAGTTTGAACCGAAAATCCCTTAGCTTTGGCAACTGTTAACTGCCAGTTATAAGAACTGGTGGGCGCGAGTAGTAGTATATGGATCCATAGGGCTTGATATCCCCGTCCGAGCTAGAGCACTAGCCTTTTAACGGATGTATGCTATATGAGAAGCGTACACGTTGGTTTGCGTGTATTATTAAGATGATTATACATGTAACATCCCGCCTTTTTCCATTTTCTTTTCCGTTATACTAATTTAAACTCCGTTATATGTTTATAACATCTCCCGTTAATACGCGTTTTAAAATATTCCGTTTAGGTAATTTTCGCACCCGACTACAAACTCGAGGGACTAAAATTGACACGGGGCAAACTAGTTGACTAGGTCACCTAGTCCACCCCAATCACCACCATTCAACCATCTCCATCTCTCTCTCTTTCTCTCTAGCAAGAACACACACACAATTTCCAAATTCATTCAATCATCATCTAAATTCGATCTAGGAGGCTTGCAACAAAATAAATTACATATTCGTGATCCTCTCTTCATCCTCTTCATTTTGGTACCAACTTCATCTCGTTTGGGTAACATTTCTAAAACTCTAGATTTCTCTAAATTCGTGTTTTTGACTTGAAATGGTGTTAGTTAGTGTCTATGGCTCATTGTGATGTCGTGTATGTAATTTGTAGGCTCGATCTTCTTATTTGGTGTAACTAGCATGAACACTTGAAATGGGTTAGTTTAACCTTTGATTTTGAATGATAAAATGTGTTTAGATGTTAATGGTTGTGTGTTCAAAGTGTTAGTTACTTCATTAGCTTCGTTTTGGTGTGTTGATTGACATGAAAACCTTACATTAACATGATTATTGGTTTTGAGATTTTGGTTAGGGTTTGATAAGCTTTATATGAACTTTTGATGTATCAAATGCTATGAAATATTGTTGATAAGTGTTTTGTTGCAACGTGTGTTTGATTACCTTCGAAACGGCATATCATACATGTAAATTGGTTACCCGAATCATGAAATGCGTTTTTAGAACTTGAACCTTTGATTATGAACGTTTGATGCGGTTTTGGGTAGTTGTAGGTGTTAAATTACTTGTTGAAATATGTTTAGTTGTCTTCCTCGTCAAATTACCTTCCCAACGGTATAAAATACTTGACTTGATTGTTTGCGGATCATAAATTGTGTTTATTTGGTTTTTGGTTCGTGCACTTAGGAGTTCTGCATCAGACTTGAAATCCAACCTGGACGCCGTCCAGATACTTGGACGCCGTCCCAGTATTCAAAGCTGGACGCCGTCCAGAAAGTCTGGACGCCGTCCCAGCCTTCAAAGCTGGACGCCGTCCAGAAAATCTGGACGCCGTCCAGATGCACTGGCAGGCTACTGTCCTCGTTGGTCATTTTACGGAAAATGTTTGCTATGCTATGGACCTACGATTCACATGTAACTTGTTCTAACATGCTTATATATGATTAAAAACCTCAGAAAAATAGTTCGGGACCCAACCCGAACGTGTTGACTTTTTCGTTGACTTTGACCGACCAAAGTTTGGCTTTTTGTCAAACTTAACCAAATATTTGTGCAATCGTTCTAACATGCTTTTATACTTGTACCTTGCATGAAACATGACAATTTGATTCACACGCTATTATGATCGAGTCTTAACGAGCCATAGGACTAATTGAACATCTTTGACCTATCGTGTTTACCGTTATTGATACAACCTATTGTTTAGGTCAAGACTAGCATTGTTCTTTGCATACGTTTACTTGTTGAAATACTTTACTACTCGTGCACTCAAGGTGAGATCATAGTCCCACTTTTACTCTTTTGAAACTTACATTTGGGATGAGAAAACATAAACGTTCCTTTTTAACTAAGTGAACACAAGTACAGGAAAACAAACATTCTACATACGAGTTTGAACAAAAATCCTCAATTCGATTATCATTAGTTACACTTGCCGGGTGTAAGCGAGAACTTATGTTATATGGCCATATGGGTTTGACAAACCCTCATTCAAACGGTTCGCTACCGTTTACGAATGAAATATATTTTCGAGAAACAGTGTATGTTCAAACACTATTGTGATGGGGTTCTATGGAAGGAATGTTAAGCATTGATAATTGGGTGCTCGTGAAACAAACTTTTGGAATGTATTACTATTATACCAATGTTACAAATCTTGTGGTTCACTTGTACTTACTTACTTAAACCTATGATTTCACCAACGTTTTCGTTGACAGATTTCTATGTTTTTCTCAGGTCCTTGAACGATACATGATACATGCTTCCGCTCATTATTTTGATACTTGCATTGGATGTCGAGTATATATGCATACATGGAGCGTCTTTTGGCTACTTTTAAATTGTGTCGCATAAGTTTCATTTGTACTTATAACTTTGTAACGTAACTTGTGGTGGAACTATTCTCGTAAACTTTGAACAATCTTTACATTTGAAATGAATGCGACATATCTTTTGGTCAAACGTTGTTTTAAAGACTTATGACCACGTAACGGGACCTAAGTAGACGGCGCCGTCAATGACGATTTTGTCGGGTCGCTACAGATGGTATCAGAGCGTTGGTTGTAGGGATTTAGAGTTCATTGGTGTCAACGTCGAGTCATAGGGTACATTGGTGAGTCTAGACTACAACCGGCATATAGACTTGAAGTAGGAATTACTTGACTACTTGTGCATTTATACTCGAACGCTTTTACTCATATCTACTCTTAGTTCACCTTAATCTCACGTTGTTTAATTTGATTGACACGCCACCTTGACTTTATAGAATAATGTCGAATGCACATATGAATCAGGGTAATATAATTGCCGGGATTATATTACGGTGACTCATATGAACGTTCCGACATTATGGCATAAAGAATTTAAGGCGAGTCAAGGAAAAACTTCTCTTTATCCTTATTCTATATCACGGTTAGTATTATTGAGAATACTAATCAATGATAATCTTGTGTCTTGAAGGAACAATGGCTCCTCGTCGTGTACGCCGCAATGAAACTCCCGAACAAGCTCTCGAACGGATGATAGCTACCGCCGTAGATGCGGCCATGGCCGGTCACTCATCCAACAACAATAATAATAACAACCACAACAACAACAACAACAACAACAACAATGGAGTCGGTAACTCAAACGAGGGATGCTCCTATAAAGCTTTCATGGGGTGCAAACCTCACACTTTCGATGGAACCGGAGGACCGGTTGCTCTCACCCGATGGTTTGAGCAAACAGAAGCCGTTTTCAGCATAAGCGGTTGTCGGGACCAAGACAAGGTCAAGTACTCCACTCACACTTTCTCCGGCGTCACTCTCACTTGGTGGAACACCTATGTACAATCGGTGGGTACCGATGAAGCCCACGCTCTCTCTTGGTCCGATTTGAAAGGAAAGATGATCACCGAATACTTTCCGCGCGAGGAAAGCCGAAAACTTGAACAAGAGCTAAGAACTCTAAAAGCGGTCGGAAACGATCTCAAGGCTTATAATCAACGATTTTCCGAACTAGCCTTGATGTGCCCAAATCTTGTGAACCCCGAAGCTTTAAGGGTTGAACTTTACATGGATGGTCTTCCAAAGAGTATCAAACACGGAGTAATGTCATCCAAACCCACTAATCATCAAGAAGCTTTGAACATGGCCCGCAAATTGATAGAAACGGTTGACGAAATCGTAGTACTGGCACCTAAAGCCGAGGACAAGTCGGGTAACAACAAAAGAAAATGGGAAGCTCCCCAATCAAGCAACAACAACTTTGCCAAGAAATCTTACACCTCCGACGGCAAGACGGGTTATGCCGGGAACCTACCTCTTTGCAACAAATGCAACAAACATCACTTTGGTGAATGTGGCAAGCTAATTTGCCACTGGTGCCAAGGAGTTGGTCATAAGGCCAACAATTGCACAAGCGCCGCCCCCATCGCTCGAAAGGGGCCCAATCCTCAAAAAACGGTCACTTGTTACGAATGTGGCCAAACGGGCCATTATAGAAATGCATGCCCGAAGAGGAAAGATAACCCCAATACGCGCGGCCGAGCTTTCAACATCAACACCGAGGAAGCCCGAGATGATAATGAATTAGTCACGGGTACGTTTCTTCTCAACAATTCTTATGTCTCTTGCTTATTCGATTCGGGTGCCGATAAATGCTTTGTATCCAAGACTTTGACTCATTCTTTTAGCACTCCACCTCTTCCATTAGATACCACTTATACCATTGAAGTGGCCAACGGAAAACTATTGAGTGCCGACACATATTACCGGGGGTGTACGTTAAATATTTTGGGTAAGGAATTTGAAATTGACTTGATACCCATGGAACTAGGAAGCTTTGATGTAATAATCGGTATGAATTGGTTAGTCAAGACGAAATCTCACATCCTTTGTGATCTCAACGCAATCCGAATTCCTATCGAGAATGGTGAATCTTTGATTGTTTATGGCGATAAGAGTTGCACCAGACTCAGCCTCGTTTCGTGCCTTAAAGTTAGAAAACTACTCCGTAAGGGTTGTTTTGCGATCCTTGCCCACGTTAAGAAAGTCGAGTCCGATGAGAAGCATATCGATGATGTGCCAATTGTTAGTGACTTTTCCGATGTATTTCCCGACGAATTGCCGGGTCTTCCACCTCATCGACCGGTTGAATTCCAAATCGATCTTATTCCGGGAGCCGCACCCGTAGCACGTGCACCATATAGACTTGCTCCATCCGAAATGCAAGAATTGTAAAGTTAAATCCAAGAACTACTTGACCGTGGTTTTATCCAACCTAGCCATTCACCATGGGGCGCTCCGATTTTGTTTGTTAAAAAGAAAGACGGATCCCTACGAATGTGCATTGATTATCGTGAACTAAATAAATTGACGGTTAACAACCGATATCCTCTTCCTCGCATCGATGACCTCTTTGATCAACTACAAGGGTCTTGTGTATATTCGAAAATCGATCTCCGTTCGGGTTATCATCAATTAAGGGTTAAGGGGGAAGATGTCTCCAAAACCGCTTTCCGAACTCGTTATGGTAGTTATGAATTTCTTGTAATGCCATTTGGTCTCACTAACGCACCGGCGGTGTTCATGGATCTTATGAACCGCGTGTGCAAACCATATCTCGATAAATTCGTTATTGTGTTCATCGATGACATATTGATCTATTCTAAAAATGAAGAAGAGCACGAACAACATCTCCGACTTGTGCTTGAACTCTTGAGACAAGAACGACTTTATGCCAAATTCTCCAAGTGTGAATTTTGGTTGAAGGAAGTTCAATTTCTGGGTCATGTTGTAAGTGATCAAGGTATTAAAGTCGATCCCACGAAAATCGAAGCCATTAGTAAATGGGAGACTCCTACTACTCCTACTCACATTCGTCAATTCTTGGGTCTCGCCGGGTACTATCGTAGATTCATCGAAAACTTCTCTTTGGTTGCACGTCCTCTAACCGCATTAACTCACAAGGGAAAGAAATTCATTTGGGCGACCGAGCATGAATCCGCATTCCAAATCTTGAAAACGAAGCTAACCACCGCTCCTATCTTGTCACTTCCTGAAGGCAATGATGACTTTGTTGTATATTGCGATGTCTCGAAACATGGTTTTGGGTGTGTATTGATGCAACGAACGAAAGTCATTGCTTATGCTTCTCGACAACTCAAAATTCATGAACGAAACTACACGACGCATGATCTCGAACTCGGAGCCGTTGTCTTTGCACTTAAAATGTGGAGACACTATCTTTATGGAACCAAGAGTACTATCTTTACCGACCACAAAAGTCTCCAACACATTTTCGATCAAAAGCAACTAAACATGAGACAACGAAGGTGGATTGAAACCTTAAACGATTACGATTGCGAGCTTCGTTACCATCCCGGGAAGGCAAATGTAGTAGCCGATGCCTTAAGTCGAAAAGAAAGAGTGGTGCCTCTTCGTGTCCGAGCCTTAAACATCACCATCCACACAAACCTTAATAGCCAAATTCGGGTAGCCCAAGATGAGGCTCTCAAGGATGAAAACCTTTCACACGAGCTCTTGAACATTCTCGTCTCTCGATTCGAAATTAGAGAGACCGGACTCTGATATTACGCCGGAAGGATTTAGGTGCCTAGTTATGGGGACCTACGAAGCCTTATTTTAGACGAAGCCCATAAGTCACGATACTCGATTCACCCCGGTGCCAATAAGATGTACCACGACCTTAAACAGCTATATTGGTGGCCGAACATCAAAAGGGACGTAGCTACTTATGTTTCCAAGTGTTTGACATGTTCCAAAGTCAAAGCCGAACACCAAAGACCGTCCGGACTACTTCAACAACCCGAGATCCCGCAATGGAAGTGGGAAAGGATAACGATGGATTTTATCACCAAGCTACCAAAAACGACGGGCGGTTATGATACCATTTGGGTTATTGTTGACCGTCTCACCAAATCCGCACACTTCCTTGCCATGAAAGAAACGGACAAAATGGAGAAACTTGCACAACTTTACATTAAGGAGATCGTAGCCCGACATGGTGTACCTTTATCGATTATCTCCGACCGAGATGGCCGTTTCGTTTCTAGATTTTGGCGTACTTTACAAGAAGCGTTGGGAACGCGTTTAGACATGAGCACCGCATATCATCCTTAAACTGATGGACAAAGCGAACGTACAATTCAAACCTTAGAGGACATGTTGCGAGCTTGCGTGGTTGATTTCGGAAAAGCTTGGGACAAGCACTTACCCCTCGCCGAGTTCTCTTACAACAATAGTTATCACGCGAGTATAAAGGCCGCACCTTTTGAAGCGCTATATGGCCGAAAAATGTCGTTCACCTCTTTGTTGGGCCGAGGTAGGTGACGTGCAAATTACCGGACCCGAACTCATTCACGAAACCACCGAGAAAATCGTTCAAATCCGAGATAGGCTTAGGACGGCCCGAAGTCGTCAAAAGAGCTATACCGACAAACGATGCAACGATCTTGAATTTTAAGTCGGTGACCGAGTAATGTTAAAAGTCGCGCCTTGGAAAGGTGTAATCCGTTTTGGGAAACGCGGGAAGCTGAATCCAAGGTATATTGGTCCTTTCGAAATCTTGGAGCGTATTGGAACCGTTGCTTATCATTTAGATCTTCCGCCTCAATTGAACTCCGTTCATCCTACCTTCCATGTATCTAACTTGAAAAAGTGTCTTGCCGAACCTGATATCGTCATCCCTCTCGAGGAACTTACCATTGATGGCAAACTTCATTTTGTGGAGGAACCGGTTGAAATTGTGGACACCTCCGTCAAGACAATGAAACAAAGTCGAATCCCGATTGTTAAAGTCCGTTGGAACGCCAAAAGGGGACCCGAGTTTACTTGGGAAAGACAAGATCAAATGCAAAGGAAATACCCTCATTTATTCGTGAATTCGGAAACGCAAGATCTCGAGGAAGAAACAACGACTACTACGCCTACTTAAATTTCGGGACGAAATTTCTTTTAAGGAGTAGGTAATGTAACATCCCGCCTTTTTCCATTTTCTTTTCCGTTATACTAATTTAAACTCCGTTATATGTTTATAACATCTCCCGTTAATACGCGTTTTAAAATATTCCGTTTAGGTAATTTTCGCACCCGACTACAAACTCGAGGGACTAAAATTGACACGGGGCAAACTAGTTGACTAGGTCACCTAGTCCACCTCAATCACCACCATTCAACCATCTCCATCTCTCTCTCTTTCTCTCTAGCAAGAACACACACACAATTTCCAAATTCATTCAATCATCATCTAAATTCGATCTAGGAGGCTTGCAATAAAATAAATTACATATTTGTGATCCTCTCTTCATCCTCTTCATTTTGGTACCAACTTCATCTCGTTTGGGTAACATTTCTAAAACTCTAGATTTCTCTAAATTCGTGTTTTTGACTTGAAATGGTGTTAGTTAGTGTCTATGGCTCATTGTGATGTCGTGTATGTAATTTGTAGGCTCGATCTTGTTATTTGGTGTAACTAGCATGAACACTTGAAATGGGTTAGTTTAACCTTTGATTTTGAATGATAAAATGTGTTTACTTCATTAACTTCGTTTTGGTGTCTTGATTGACATGAAAACCTTACATTAACATGATTATTGGTTTTGAGATTTTGGTTAGGGTTTGATAAGCTTTATATGAACTTTTGATGTATCAAATGCTATGAAATATTGTTGATAAGTGTTTTGTTGCAACGTGTGTTTGATTACCTTCGAAACGGCATATCATACATGTAAATTGGTTACCCGAATCATGAAATGCGTTTTTAGAACTTGAACCTTTGATTATGAATGTTTGATGCGGTTTTGGGTTATTGTAGGTGTTAAATTACTTGTTGAAATGTGTTTAGTTGTCTTCCTCGTCAAATTACCTTCCCAACGGTATAAAATACTTGACTTGATTGTTTGCGGATCATAAATTGTGTTTATTTGGTTTTTGGTTCGTGCACTTAGGAGTTCTGCATCAGACTTGAAATCTAACCTGGACGCCGTCCAGATACATGGACGCCGTCCCAGTATTCAAAGATGGACGCCGTCCAGAAAGTCTGGACGCCGTCCCAGCCTTCAAAGCTGGACGCCGTCCAGAAAATCTGGACGCCGTCCAGATGCACTGGCAGGCTACTGTCCTCGTTGGTCATTTTACGGAAAATGTTTGCTATGCTATGGACCTCCGATTCACATGTAACTTATTCTAACATGCTTATATATGATTAAAAACCTCAGAAAAATAGTTCGAGACCCGACCCGAACGTGTTGACTTTTTCGTTGACTTTGACCGACCAAAGTTTGGCTTTTTGTCAAACTTAACCAAATATTTGTGCAATCGTTCTAACATGCTTTTATACTTGTACCTTGCATGAAACATGACAATTTGATTCACACGCTATTATGATCGAGTCTTAACGAGCCATAGGACTAATTGAACATCTTTGACCTATCGTGTTTACCGTTATTGATACAACCTATTGTTTAGGTCAAGACTAGCATTGTTCTTTGCACACGTTTACTTGTTGAAGTACTTTACTACTCGTGCACTTAAGGTGAGATCATAATCCCACTTTTACTCTTTTGAAACTTACATTTGGGATGAGAAAACATAAAAGTTCCTTTTTAACTAAGTGAACACAAGTACAGGAAAACAAACATTCTACATACGGGTTTGAACAAAAATCCTCAATTCTATTATCATTAGTTACACTTGCCGGGTGTAAGCGAGAACTTATGTTATATGGCCATATGGGTTTGACAAACCCTCATTCAAACGGTTCGCTACCGTTTACGAATGAAATATATTTTCGAGAAACAGTGTATGTTCAAACACTATTGTGATGGGGTTCTATGGAAGGAATGTTAAGCATTGATAATTGGGTGCTCGTGAAACAAACTTTTGGAATGTATTACTATTATACCAATGTTACAAATCTTGTGGTTCACTTGTACTTACTTACTTAAACCTATGATTTCACCAACGTTTTCGTTGACAGATTTCTATGTTTTTCTCAGGTCCTTGAACGATACATGATACATGCTTCCGCTCATTATTTTGATACTTGCATTTGATGTCGAGTATATATGCATACATGGAGCGTCTTTTGGCTACTTTTAAATTGTGTCGCATAAGTTTCATTTGTACTTATAACTTTGTAACGTAACTTGTGGTGGAACTATTCTCGTAAACTTTGAACAATCTTTACATTTGAAATGAATGCGACATATCTTTTGGTCAAACGTTGTTTTAAAGACTTATGACCACGTAACGGGACCTAAGTAGACGGCGCCGTCAATGATGATTTTGTCGGGTCGCTACAATACAAAGGGTTCAAATTATATATACGTTAAGTTTAGTTACCAGGGTGCTTAATTTCGTAGAATATTTTGATAAACGTTTCTGGATTGAACAACTGAAATCTTGTGATCCACCTTTATATACAGATTATGCGCAACATTAAAACTATGAATTCACCAACCTTTGTGTTGACACTTTTAAGCATGTTTATTCTCAGGTTACTAGAAGTCTTCTGCTGTTTGCTTATATGTGATACAAGCTATGTGCATGGAGTCATACATGCTTTATTCAAGAAAACTTTGCATTCACAAAATCATCACCGTGTATCTTATTTTGACTTCATTGTCAACGGATGTATTATGGTAAACTATTATTTATGGTGATTGTCTATATGTAGAAATCATCAAACGTTGAAAACCTTAGAAATTGATATTCATTTATTGTGTACCTTTTGAAAAGAATGCAATGTTTACAAAACGTATCATATAGAGTTCAAATACCTCGCAATGAAATCAATGAATGACGTGTTTGTCCATATGGATTTGGAGCGATCGTCACACATAAGACATGTCACTGGGTACTGCGTTAGGCTTGAAGATTCTGAATAGACAGCAACGTCCCTTACCCCCGACGCCCGTGCAGTCTGACTACAGGCATATACGTTCAGACGGCTCATCCAATTGAGCGACTCGGTTGGGTGACATATTAACGTTCCAAAATGGTCTAAACTTTCTTAAGCATAATAGAATACATGGTTTACCATATCCGAGAGACGTGATGTGCCTCAATGCTTTCGTTAATGATTGGTAAATGATAGTTAGGCCCTTAAAAAGAGTTCAACCATAAAGAACACCATGGCCAAGTCAAGTCAACTTCTATGAACACGTTCGGTTATCCTAACGGTCCAATCCTTTATGTGTCTAAACAAACATTTCCTTAATTAACTAAGAATCCCTCAAACGGGGTGCAATGCTTGAGACCGCGTTATGGTGCAGTGTACTGGTCAACACTAACCGTGTTCTATGGCCTTACTTAGCAGAGGTACAGCTTACAACAACCGCTATGCTTCAGCGTGCACGTACGAAGTTTATATGCTTGGTGACTACACTAGCATGGTCTAGGACCGACAATGTACTAAGGGTCTAGTCAGATGTTTCACTACGAAAGAGTCCTCAGTTGGAATCCAAAGCTCGATAGACTTACTACAACTGGTGTGCCTCGGGCAATCTTACGTGGTATCCGATAGACTTCTCTTACCAAGGGGTGACACACATAGTGTACTCTGAATCGGGGTTCGCGACTTCCCAATAACAGAGCCTATAAACACGTTCTATTAGTTGGAAAGGCAATTGAGTTTAAAGCATAATCGGAAAGCATTTCGACAACATACACAAACCATAATATTATTTCGGCATTATAATTGATTACATCACATCATACACTAAAGATAACTACTCGCTAATCATGGCAATAATATCATAAAACATTATATAAGATAAAGGATAGAAGTACCAGTAGATTAAACGAGTTCTGAATACAAAAGTGACAACTTCAAGACTCCAGACCGCTCCTAATACAATCTTCAGCGTTCTTCTCCGGGTACTAGGTTTCCTGCACGGAGTCGAAGGCCTTGAGAGAGTGACTAATATTGTACAAGAGAGAGAAAGAAGTGAATTGAAGTGTGTGTTGGAATGAATGACAAAGACCCTTTAAATAGACCTGGAAATTGCCAGCATACGCCTGGCAGGCCGCATGGCAGGGCGTAAGGCAAGGCGTATTTAGCAGGCCGTATGGCTGGCAGACCGCATGGTGGGCCATTTGTTGGCACGTATCTGGCAGGCTGTTTCCATACTGGCAAGCCGTATGGCAGGCCGTATGGCAAGCCGTATGGTGTGCTGGTCAGCCTTGATTCCTTGGATCGTAACTTGATTTCTTGTCTTTCACCGTTTTTGCTCTAGAATCTTCGTATTAGCTCCGATTCTCTTGATTCTTTTTGCACTGCCTTTGTAATTACTTGTTCTTCAATTCTAACCGACGAAGTGGGTATTTTGCCGATAAAGTTCGAATCTTTCTTGTTTTTGGGCCTTAATACCGGGGTGAAAACGTGACTTTTTAGCCGATATCAGTGTTTAGGGTTCCATATAGATCTAAGAAATGAAGTACGCTCATAGCCAGTCATGCTGCATCCATCATCATAGGCTTGATAAAGACTCAAATCCTTGCTGCTAACGCGAGAACGGTAGTAATCTCAACTTAATAGGTCATTTGTCAATGATGGGAAAGGAATTTTGGAGTGGTAGTGAAGTTGTTTTTGAAGGGTGAGATAAAAAGGGTAATGTAGTCTTTATACAGACTTTTATTCGGATAGGTAGGAGCGCTGAAGTATTTTGAGAAGCACTTTTGAACTTTTTCTTCATTTGATAATCATTTTCGGTCGAGTTCTCTTCGGCATTTCTCTTATTTAGTTCTGCTCCTTTTTTTTTTTTTCAGAACTTCATTATTTATTTTTTTGGAGACTTCATCTCGAGAAACTTTTTGCCGGTAAACTTTTTCAAGACCTTTGCCATGATACTTGAGAGGTTTATAACATCGGGTTTTCGGAAGGAATCTCATTTTCTGGATTTTTCGAGAGATGGTAAAGGTGATATGGATGTGGTGGTGGAGTAAAAGCAGTGGAGGTGCGGAAGGTTTATGTTTGACAAATGGCTAGCTATTTACAACCGAATCGTGTTTCGCTGCTTGGAGATGTAGATCTAAAGCAAGTTCTGATTCTGAGCACAGACATCGGCACTCTCAATGGAAAATAGTGAAGCATTAAAGATGAATGCTGGTCTTATTTGGGGTGACTCACCATAATCAATTTAGGTCGATAATGCCTTAGTCATGCAATGCTCTATTAGAGATTTCAATCTAACAAGAATTTCACCTTACTTAAGCCTTATTTTTATTGACAAACGTTTTAGGTTTTCAAAAATACTCTTTCGAAAAGGGTTTCTTTTGCAAAAATTTTGAAATTTGGCTTAAGGACTTGGAATCTTTGTAATGGTTTATTATAATATAGCATAAAAAGATACCAACATCCCACACTTAGACGAACATTGTCCTCAATGTTCCTAGTGTACCACACTTAGGAGTTGAAGATTTGGGAGTATTTGTCGAGTGTTTTTATTGGGTGTTATCCCACACTTAGTGAAAAGCTAGGATGTGGCATATTTTGAATCTTAAGCTAGCAGCGAAAAGAAAGAAATACCCCTAGCAGATGCGGCTGGCTTCCTTGCTTCTTTATCGGCTCATTTGTCATCCTTTATTCTTCTACTCTACTTTATTACACGGGTTGCCTACCGAGAAGCGCTTTTGTTTAAGGTCGTTGGCTCGACCGTAGTGATGCTTCAAAAAGCAAACATTCCTCGCTGATGGTTGTGATCTTGGTCTTCTCGAGGGAATGTAAGTCTTGGTGGATAAGTCCTGAGAAAGTGCCGGACCAATAGTGGTAACAAGTCCGGTACTTCTCTTGAAGATCTTCTGAAAGATAAGTAGTGCACAGTTTCGACTCTTGATAAGTCTTGAGGTCCGATGAGAATATGATCCACAGCCCTGATGGTTAACCCATGAATGTCAATCATAGAAGCAGTGCTGGTGTTGATGATTTCTCTGATGGGATGCTCATTTAGAATCTCGAAGTCGTCAGAACGGTGATCTCCACAGTAGGAGTTAGTAGCTTTGCACAGATTAGTTAAGAGACGAAGCTGGAAAGAAGTGAACAGCAATCCTGATCCGAGTATTAGTTTCACCGTCTTTGAGTATATCTCCCGATATCCAGCTTTAAATGTGAAAGTAGGATCTGTGGACTCGTGGAAGATACGTGATAGCTGTTTCGTAACATAGGTGGCAATGTTGACTCGATCTGGTTCAAGATGAGAGAACGGATTGTTTCGCCTTGATTCCTCCATAACAGCGTCTTGTAACTCTTTGATAATCAGATCAGCGTGGTGATCAATTGTTACGTAATTCACTAGTCTGTCTAGTGTGCTTTCGAAATTATCTCTATCCAGAAGGGCAAAAAAGCTGTGAATATCCTCGATCATTTGCAAATCAGAGTGATAAGTCGGGCGTCCGGTGGAAAGATCCATATGCTTTTAGATCAGAGTCAGTAGTGCTCATTGGTTTCGTGAGAACGGAAGAGCAGATCCGGCTAAGGCGTTGTAAACCCTAGAGTAAATGATCTTCTGATCTCGACAGAATCTTGTCTCAAGAATAGTGCGAACCACTGAATTATGCTCTCGTTGCCTTTCTTCGTGATAGATATGATCGTGAAGAGAATTGATAAAGTCTTGAATGCGTTCTTCTAGGATTTCAACATCATTGTCTTCTCTTCGGAGATAGAGGTGGTGTTCTTCTCTAATAGCCATGATTCGTTCTGTTAAGTGTAGCGAAAAGTCAATGGTTGACTTTCGGATGGCTTCGAGAATGTCTTCGAATTCATCGGTATCATTGATGAAGGTGATCATGTCTGCATGTGTGGATATAACCGAAATTTGATCTAAAGAAGAGTCCGGCTCAACTTGATCTGCTTCGGTTAGAGAGTGTGAGTTAGTCAGAATGTCTTCATGATGCTCTTCCTCGTCATCATCGGTATCTGGTTCCTCTGAGGATGCATCCAATGAACGGGTTTCTTCAGTATTCTGATTCTCCACTTTGATACTTACAGGATCAATTTCTATATCCTTAACCTCAGCCTTGTTGGTCTTCTCCTTGAAGCGAATGATTAAACCGTGATCTTCCATCTCAAGCCTCATTATTTCTTCACGACACTCAGTGCTTGGAACGGGTACTGTCATAGTTTCTTTTACGTCTTCCATTTCCTCTTCCTCCTCAGATTCTTCTTCTTCCTCTATTTCTTCGCTGGGATCCTCTTCTTCCATTTCTGGGTCGTTTACAGACTGTGATTCGACACCCATTTCGATATCATCGGCTGGTGGTGACTCGTCATCGAAAGTGATCCGTCTGGTGGAAATAGTAAACATCTCTGCCTGTCCAGAAAGATCGGTTGGTCGGTCAATTTTGAAGGTAACGCTCTGTAAAGACCTCGACCTAATCCTCCCGGACGAAGTCTTCAACAGTTGGTCCCATTGCGATAATCGACTCCAAGTAAGGTCCTTAATATGAGCTTATGCACAGCGGAAGACTTAATTCGTACCTGAGAATAACATGCTTTAAAACGTCAACATAAAGTTGGTGAGATATATAGGTTTGATGCTAGCAGCATTATAACTATGGACCACAAGATTTAAAGTTTATACATAATACACTCCTCGTGTATGAAAAGTCGTTGAGCACTTGGTAACCATACTTAACATTTTAAATCACAGCAGCATATTCTTAAATAAACCCTACACCGTACCAAGTGTAGTAACGAAACGAAGTACTGTGCAACCGTTAAAAACTGGTCGTCCAGCCCGGTTGGGGTTGTCAGGCCCGATAGATCTATCAACAAGATTCGCGTTTACGCTCCTCACGAAAATATTAGCTACCAAGTATAAAGAGATATGCCATGGTACAACTCAACGTAGAATTTATTTTTGATCACTTGTGTCCATAACGTAAATCTTTTATAGAAACAGCGCATGTATTCTCAGCCCAAAAATATTTAGAGTTTAAAAGGGACTATATACTCACCTAATGTATTTTGTAGTAAAATACATACAACACCATTGAGCAATTATAAGGTTGGCCTCGGATTCACGAACCTATATCCATACTATATATATTAACACATATAATTGTAATCGAACAGATTTATATATTATTATTAGTGATATATTTGTTATGTTTAATATCTTATAGGTGTCCTAAATATTTTAATTAAATATATCTATTTTAGTAAGAATATTAATATAGTTATGTTACCTATATTAAATAAAAATATTTGTTTGTCATAATAGTAATATAGTAATTGTAGTAATAATAAAATTAATAATTTTATTTAACTTGTAACTTAATTGTTTCTATAATAATATATGTATCCATACCCATAATAATAATAAGAATGTTACTAATATTAAAAATGAAAATAATGATAATAATAATAAAAATTAATAATAATAATGTTAATAAAAAAATTTTACTAACAAAATGATAAATTTAACAATCATGCAAATATTTATATTCCTAATAATGATAATATTGATAATAATAATAATAATAATAATAATAATAATAATAAGAATAATAATAATAATAATAATAATAATAATAATAATAATAATAATAATAATAATAATAATAATAATAATAATAATGGTAATAGTAATACTACCTCATAGAATGAGTTTCAAAAAAACATCCCATGCCTAGACTTGAACCCACGACCTCTCGAATACCCGCAAACATCATGAACCATTCTACCACTGTGGTTTTTCTATTTTAATACCCACTACAATTAATATAACCCGTCTTATTTGATTCCCCTCTTCTTCTTTATCATCAAAATCCAATTAACAGAATCATATCAATTGGCAGTAAGGGTTTTAGTTCATCATCATCTTAATATCAAATCATCTCACGTCTTATATTATTATTTTTATCTTATCCTAACCTTTCTCACTATCATCCCAATCACGTCCCTCATCAAATAATATGTATCATATTTTCAGCCCAATTGTACTAAGTTCAAAGAAACCCAATAAAATATGGATTCTTGGCCAGCTTTATTTCGGCCCTCTAACTAATTCATCTAGGCCCGTAATAACCCACAAGTCCAGTAACCAAGATTGTCCCAATACTGTTGTGTTGCACGATTAAATTGGGGGATTTCCAATTAAAAAAAAAATAAGACAGCTCAAAAGTCGTTATCAAATGGGGTTTATTAATTGGTAATTGTCGGCCACAAGCAGGGGTTGATAATTTAATAATGGCGGTTTTCTGTTCGAGCAGGAATTGTGATCTGATTGATGGTAGCTCGACCCAAAACAGAAAAACAGAAAGAGGTGACACAATAGCAGGATTTGGTGTTGGGCTTCGATGATAGTGGTGACGGGTTTTGTGGAGATGGTTTTTCGGTTCAAAACAGGAAACGACACAGAATAATTAGAGAGAGGAGAGAGAGTAGGGATGTGGTGTTGGAGGTTGTTTCGAAGGTTGAAGATGGTGGTCTTTCGAATGCAAACCTAATCAGAAACGAGTGAGTAGAGGTAGAATAAATCACGATGATGGTGTTGGGCTGTTTCAACATAAACGTATAATAGAAGTGAGAGAGAGGAATAAATCGAGGGTGGAAAATAGATGCTGGTTGTTCATCACTATGCGAAACAGAAGTAGTATTTACGTGAGGGTTTTTGGTTGGTGAAGGTGGTTGTGGATTCCAAGTTGAAGGTGATCGGGTGTGGTGTTTGGTTGTAGGGTGAAGGATGGTGAACAATGGTTTTAGTGGTGATGATATAGTTTGATCGAGCGTGAAATACAACATGATGGTAACGGTTGTATATGCTTGATTGTGGGTTGTGAAGGTTCGACCAAACTTAATCAATATAAGATAACAGCAGCACTTGTGGTGGTGATGATTATTGTGGTTGGTACTCAACAACATGAAAGAAACAGATAGACAAAGTATATACGTATGGTGGTTTCACGGTTTAATTGGGTGGTGTAGGGTGATCCTAGCAGACGAGTAGAAAAATATGAAACGGGTAGTGGAAGTTGGTTGTTAGTTCTTGATGGTTCATGGTGGTAATGTGGGCTAGTGTTTATAATCGCTGGTAGTGGCTATGTTGGTGTTTATGGTTTACTGAATGCTATGTGTATATGCTAGTAATGTATGTTGCTAAATGCATACATATAAATAATATGTTGAGAACAGACAAAAGTACTAAGACTATTTGCACAATTTAATTTACATTCACAATCATTCACAAAAGACATAAAGCAAATGATTGAATACGTCCAGCTATATTATTTTGTAATTTTTCTACCGACGGTTTTTCTTACACTGTTATATCGTGATCCGTGATCATTAAGTGGCGGATAAAAGTATAACCTATTTATTCAAAACATTATATATACACTTAAATTTATATTTATATCCATATGTATTTACACACAAATGTTCGTGAATCGTCAGGCTTGGTCAAAGGGTAACTAATTATCCAAATATAGATTTCAGACTTTCTAGACTCAACAATAAGGTTTTTGCTTATCGTGTCGGAAACATATAAAGAATAAGGTTTAAATTTGGTCGGAAATTTCCGGGTCGTTACAGTACCCACCCGTTAAAGAAATTTCGTCCCCGAAATTTGATAGAGGTCGTCATGGATAACAATAGGAATGTTTTCATGACGAATATGAGGTGATAATGAAGTTTTATCATTATTGAGAGATATAGATAAAACGATTTGATCATGTGAAGCGTACGAGTGAAGCTATCACAAAAGATTGAGAAAGAGATTTAACTTTTGACGTAGTCACAGTGAATTTCCGGAATTTAAGGGATTTAAAAGAAAATCTTGAAAATCTAAAAGATTTGATTCTTCGGTGATCAGGATCTTCTTTGACTTAATGCAGCAATCTGTTTTGATTTCTTTGTTGGAATACTTCACTATAAATTTACCCCTTCGTTTCTTTACAACTCATACCTTCTATTCTTTCTCCCTCTACTCATTTAATATACTCCATCCAATCCTTGATATACTCCTAACTTCTTTATCTGTAATTCTTCTTTTTCATCTACCGCCAGAAGAATCTATTTACTTCTACTATACCCTTGTGTTCATAGTGTTTCTAGTTCTCCCGTGTATTTATATTGTTATATGCATCGATATACACGGTTTGTAATTTCGGGGTTGTTGTTGAGTTTTATATCTTCCCTTATTTTTCGGAGCCTCATGCTTTTTGTTTTCTCTTCCCGACTTCGAGTCAAGCGAGAAATGGTCCGGAGTTTGTAGGTATGAAATTCAGAATGAACATAGCTAATGCTCTTAGAAGGAAATGGTAATGACACGATTTTGATTTGTCAAATTACCAGAATTTAGAAGAAAAGATGGAACTATCAGGAAGATATGTTCTCGATATTTTTGAAAATTGGGTAGAATGTAAGAGTCGTGTAACATGGCACATGATGATGGTACTGTAAATCATCACATTCCATTATAAATTCAACATGACTTACTGTAATATAATGAAGTTGATCAAGTTTCATTATATTATACTAATTCATGTATCAGTTCCCAACACTACTTCAAAACATTCATATTTTAAACTCAAGGTTTCAGAATTCAGAAACTAACACAGTTTCTTTTATATTGTAATGCAGATATTACGAAGAGATACATGATCGCAGATAAGAATAGTTGTGAAAATATCTCCAGAAATATGGAGGATATGTATAACAGAAGATATGAAGATATCTTATAATATCTAAGATAAGATGATGATGAAGAATATCATCCGGAAAGGTTTAGAATATCGAGTAGGGTTCTTACTAACGGTTTCAGCAGGTACTGAATTGTTTGGATTCTTTGAAAGCAGATTCAGTTCTTGTGATTTATCCACACCTCCCTTCATACTTTGCTCAATCCGTTTTCCAGTTTCAAGCCTCCTCTTTTTCTGAGCTTTACCAACACATTATACTTTATCGTCAACTTTTGACTGCTAAATTCGTTTACAGTTTTTGCTGCTTCATCAGCATTTTAAGAACTACTTCATAGTTCAGGGTGTTTTTCAGAAACTTCACATTCGGAGTATGAATTTCTTAGGGATAAACGTTATAGGTATAACTGGAGAAGTTCTAGGAGATTTTCAAAATACTAATTGCGGATTCCGCCAAAGAGATTACGAGCTGCTGGTATATCTGCTGATGATGTCGCGGGATATAAAAGGTTCTTTGGTAACGATGGCGGAAGAACAACGTGTATATATCGAGGTTGTAATGAGAGTAGTCTTGCTGAGAAGTCGAAGTAGAGCTGTGACAAAATTGGCTACTTGAAAAGGAATCGTATGGTTGTTTTTGCTAATGAATGATAAGGAATTCGACGCGGATAGGTTTTAACTATAACTTCGGTTTCGAAAGTTTTTCAGGTGCATAACTGTATGCATGAATTTTTCTTCCATAGACGAGGTGCGGCTGGTTCAACTTCTCGATTGAGGTATTTTCAAGAATCCTGATAAGTTTGTACGCGGATTGTAAACGTCGAGATACAAATGAGGTTTAGGATGAAATCAAGTGGTAAACTTGAAGAATTGTTTAGTTTCATATGTTATAATCAATATTTTAATTCATTTTAATTGTCCAAAGTTAGCAGTCCAATAATCCAATTGTCCAATCATCCAATATATTCATATATAAATTAATATATAATATTTGAATTAATTAATACGTATCGTGACCCGTGTACCGGTCTCAGTGTCGATCACAACTCAAAGTATATATATTATTTGAGAATCAACCTCAACCCTGTATAGCTAACTCCCGCATTACTGCATATAGAGTGTCTATGGTTATTCCAAATAATATATACAGATGCGTCGATATGATATGTCAAAACCTTGTATACGTGTCCCGATATTTAAAGGGCGTAAAATAAATAACAGAAATTAAATGACGATAAATTAAATGCGTAAAGTAAATAACAGAAATTAAATGACGATAAATAAAATTGTGATAATTAAATTGCGATAAATAAAATGTAATCAGTTAGCTAGGAACAGTTAGCTGGAACAGTTAGCGTAGATTCTTAACAAAATTTCAATTAGTTAATTCGTTTGTTTCTAACAAATTTTATTTTGTCCAATGTTTTCTTCATTATGCCACTTGTTGGATTCTGATAGGTTAAAATCCAAATATGAAATTGAACGAAAATGGATTCTGTGGTGAACGGATACGTATATCTATGGATACAAGTAGGATAGTGACTGACTGTTGAATCAGAGTCGAAGAATGTACCGTGTAGCTGATTAATGTGAAATCTAAATATTCCTCGGGTATTACCTACCCGTTAAAATATTTTCACCATTAACAGTTTGTACGAAAGAATTTTTAATTACAATCTTTATGAAAATATACTTGTATATATATTTTCTTCAGATGTAATCATGGATCTAATGAGTCAATAAGATATTAAATTTTTTTGATTTATCGTTAATACTTGATTACATGATCTCTAAAACATTAAAGATTACATAATTACCATGTCGAACGAAGATAAATGAGATAGAACGATAAGTAAAGCGAAGATAATCGATATAGAATGATATGTAAAACGAAGATCATACTCGAAGTACAGATAGTGATATTGAGGTGTGTGATGTTGATATCCGAGGTACAAATTGTGATGTTGAGGTTTACGACGCGGTTGTGGTTGAGGGTGATATGGGTACTGTCGGTGTTGATGATGGTGGTACGGATTATGCTGCTGGTGCTGCTGCTGGTGTTTGTAACCTTCGCACCATATTCTCCAAAGCCGTCACGCGAGCGCGAAGTTCGTTAACTTCTGCTAGTATACCGGGATGATTGGTGGTTGGAGTGAGCGAATGAACAAGATCTGAAATATGGGATAGTATATAATCGTGACGAGATACTCTAGAAATGAGAGAGAAAATGGTTTCTCGAACAGGTTCGCCGGTAAGTGCTTCAGGTTCATCGCCAAGAGGGTAATTTGGTGGATGGAAGGGATCACCCTCTTCATGTCTCCAATGACTTAGTATATTACGAACCCACCCCCAATTCATCCAGAATAGATGATGGGAGATTGGTTGATCCATTCCGGTGACGCTGCCTTCGGAGCTTGAATGAAAATCCATATCGGCATAGCTGTCATAATCTGAGGAATTCGAACTAGATGCGGAATCCATCTTGTATAATCGGAAAAATGAATTTTTGGTATGAAATAGATTATAGAAGTTAGATTTGGTACTCTTCAATACATACTTTACATGTGTATATATAATACCAAAATCCCATAAATTACGGAGAATCTTTGAAAAGATGTCAACTAAAGTCCAAAGTAACAGATATGCTAAGATATGAATTTTGTCTATACACTATCGATGCACTAAATGCAGTAAGACGTGTCTAGACTTATGAATGATAAGCAGGCAATTCCCTAAGGATAATAAGCAAATAATTTACGACTAGAAATGATAAGCAAAACTTTTGACATGCAGGCACGGTCGAAGTCCAGACTCATTAATGTATCCTAACAGCTACTAGTTAGACACACTAATGCAAGACCTGGTTCACTAAGACCACCGCTCTGATACCACCTGTAAAGACCTCGACCTAATCCTCCCGGACGAAGTCTTCAACAGTTGGTCCCATTGCAATAATCGACTCCAAGTAAGGTCCTTAATATGAGCTTATGCACACCGGAAGACTTAATTCGTACCTGAGAATAACATGCTTTAAAACGTCAACATAAAGTTGGTGAGATATATAGGTTTGATGCTAGCAGCGTTATAACTATGGACCACAAGATTTAAAGTTTATACATAATACACTCCTCGTGTATGAAAAGTCGTTGAGCACTTGGTAACCATACTTAACATTTTAAATCACAGCAGCATATTCTTAAATAAACCCTACACCGTACCAAGTGTAGTAACGAAACGAAGTACTGTGCAATCGTTAAAAACTGGTCGTCCAGCCCGGTTGGGGTTGTCAGGCCCGATAGATCTATCAACAGGATTCGCGTTTACGCTCCTCACGTAAATATTAGCTACCAAGTATAAAGAGATATGCCATGGTACAACTCAACGTAGAATTTATTTTTGATCACTTGTGTCCATAACGTAAATCTTTTATAGAAACAGCGCATGTATTCTCAGCCCAAAAATATTTAGAGTTTAAAAGGGACTATATACTCACCTAATGTATTTTGTAGTAAAATACATACAACACCATTGAGCAATTATAAGGTTGGCCTCGGATTCACGAACCTATATCCATACTATATATATTAACACATATAATTGTAATCGAACAGATTTATATATTATTATTAGTGATATATTTGTTATGTTTAATATCTTATAGGTGTCCTAAATATTTTAATTAAATATATCTATTTTAGTAAGAATATTAACATAGTTATGTTACCTATATTAAATAAAAATATTTGTTTGTCATAATAGTAATATAGTAATTGTAGTAATAATAAAATTAATAATTTTATTTAACTTGTAACTTAATTGTTTCTATAATAATATATGTATCCATACCCATAATAATAATAAGAATGTTACTAATATTAAAAATGAAAATAATGATAATAATAATAAAAATTAATAATAATAATGTTAATAAAAAAATTTTACTAACAAAATGATAAATTTAACAATCATGCAAATATTTATATTCCTAATAATGATAATATTGATAATAATAATAATAATAATAATAATAATAATAATAATAATAATAATAATAATAATAATAATAATAATAATAATAATAATAATAATAATAATAATAATAATGGTAATAGTAATACTACCTCATAGAATGAGTTTCAAAAAAACATCCCATGCCTAGACTTGAACCCACGACCTCTCGAATACCTGCAAACATCATGAACCATTCTACCACTGTGGTTTTTCTATTTTAATACCCACTACAATTAATATAACCCGTCTTATTTGATTCCCCTCTTCTTCTTTATCATCAAAATCCAATTAACAGAATCATATCAATTGGCAGTAAGGGTTTTAGTTCATCATCATCTTAATATCAAATCATCTCACGTCTTATATTATTATTTTTATCTTATCCTAACCTTTCTCACTATCATCCCAATCACGTCCCTCATCAAATAATATGTATCATATTTTCAGCCCAATTGTACTAAGTTCAAAGAAACCCAATAAAATATGGATTCTTGGCCAGCTTTATTTCAGCCCTCTAACTAATTCATCTAGGCCCGTAATAACCCACAAGTCCAGTAACCAAGATTGTCCCAATACTGTTGTGTTGCACGATTAAATTGGGGGATTTACAATTAAAAAAAAAATAAGACAGCTGTCATAACCCGTCCTTAACCCTAAGAACGAGTTAGATAACGTATGATTTCATTGCGAGGTATTGACCTCTATATGAGACATTTTTAAAAGAAAACTGCATATATTTTACATTACAAACCACAAATCTTATTTTTGATACAAGCTTTAGACGATAGAAAGATGATTATCGTTTAGCGATAATCTTCGACTTACAAACTTTACAAATAATGATAACAACACGATTTCTAGTATATTTTACAACACAAATCCTTGGGTATGCAGTTTTATTTTTGACACAAATATGCGTACGCAAGATCCTGCTCAAATTCAACATAATGCAGCGGAAACTTCTAATTATCACCTGAGAATAAACATGTTTAAAACGTCAACATAAAGTTGGTGAGATATAGGTTTAGTGCCGGCAGCAATATATATATAGACCACAAGATTTCATATATAAACAGTTTAATAAAAATATTCTAAGTGGTTGAGCACTTGGTAACCATACTTAACATTTAATCACGTCGCATATTCCCTTTATTATGAAATCTTACTACACCGTACCAAGTGTAGTCACGAAACGAAGTACTGTGCAACCGTTGAATACTGGTCGTCCAGTCCGGTTGGGGTTGTCAGGCCCGATAGATCTATCAACAGGATTCGCGTTTACAATACCGCTGTAAATATTAGTTACCAAGCTACAGGGAAGTATGCCAGTGGTACAACTCAACGTAGAATATATTTTTCAGTTACTTGTGTCCATAACGTAAAACATAAAATACATGTATTCTCATCCCGAAATATTTAGAGTTTAAAAGTGGGACTATATACTCACTTTCGTCTTGAAGATATATATATAATTTGACTTGGTCTCCGGTTGATATCACGAACCTATCCATATATAATATATCAATACCTTTTCTTTTTAAACAAACGTCACATATATATACTTGTTATACTTTTAATACTTTGAATAATTCCTTAGTCCGTAGTTAGCAGTTCGTTGTTAGTAATTCAATTTTAATGGTTCATTTTTAGATGTTTAATATACCCGCAATGAAATAAATAAAACCCCCAACGAAATAAATAAAACCCCATCGTATATGTATTGGTCGAGATTAATCTTGACCCATGGTACCGGTGTTGTCAAATGACGTGTTGCGTACATAAAGTACCGGTGTTGTCAAATGACGTGTTGCGTACAATCATGGGATCTTATGATTAATCTTCTCGTGTTGTTTACGGGTGATCCTGAACCATATAAAATTGAATTATAAGTACATATATATAAAATATCATGTTAACTTAAAAAGATGTGATTTATTTAATTTTTCCCAATTATTTTCGTGGCTAAACTAGTCTTGGATATCCGATTTTGTTTCGGTCATAGTTTCTTCGTTACAACTCCGTTTTCGTTGATTCAACTTGCCATCTCCTTGGATCGAGTCCCTCTTTAAGACTATGAACTGTAAATACCTTAGTTTGTATTCAAAATCACACGGCATAGGTCAAACTTTAGTGAAACTTATGAAGTTAATCATTTTCCATCATGTAAACAACCTTAAATAATTATTTTTCTAAAAATACATATACTTTGAATTAAATCATGAAATTTTTATGTATTATCATATTCATAGAAAATATCATTTTTCCAGAAAATAAACCTCCAATTCAAGGTTCAAAATAGTTTTTAATTATCCAACCCAAAACAGCCCCCGGTTACACTCCGACACCGTAGATTCAGTTTTTAAGGTGTTCTTTGAAAAACCAAGTTATACCTTGTTAAGTTAGTATATAATTAAGATATGTTACAGGTCTTGAAGTATTTTAAAAGTTAAGTTAGAAGGATCTATTTAGTTTGCGAACAAGTTTGAAATCATTCAAACTATGTTCTAGTTTATAAACTCTTATATATATAGCTATAAATATATGAATTGAAAAAGAGTTGAAGTAGAGTTTTTACCTCAAGTTTAAAATGTAAAGTTGCTGGAAAGAAGTAGTAAAATAAAAGTTGAGAGAGTTCTTGCAAGTGTGTGTGAAAATTGGAAGTAAAATTTGGAAAATGAATGTGTAAAAATGAGTTAGAAATGGTGCTTATTTATAGGCTTGAAAATTTGGTTTTTAGTGAAAATATCTAAGATAAGTTAAAATTTATTATGTCATGAATGACATATTATTCCAATAATTGAAGATTTCTATTGGTATATACCAATAGTAAATACTTCTAGAAGCTGTGTATAGTACCCTAGATATACGTATAGGATTATTGAGGAAACGGAACGAGAATTCAAATATAACTATCTTTTGTAAATATACTTATATTGTTTTATGTATAAAAGCCCTTTAAAAATGATTAAATACATTACTTATACGATATATGTATAAACATTATAAATCATCAGTATTTATGTCAAATAACGTTACGTATGGTTATTGTTTTGAAAACTTAAGTTAGTAGTTTCAAAATATACTTATGACTTTTTGTTATTAATACAAAATGAGATATTAAAACATCATTAGATCATGTTAAATATGTATGTATAATTATCATATATTGTATAGTTCGTGATATCATCGGTCAAACTAGACGGTCAAACGTTGTGTAAAACTCTTTTCAAAAACATAAATCTTAACAATTTGGATTGCTTATCATGTTGGTAAGGTTTAATTTATATAAATATTAATCTTATAAGTATAGAACGATCGAAAAAGTGCGGGTCATTACAGTACCTACCCGTTAAATAAATTTCGTCCCGAAATTTTAAAATTGTACCTATTTTGCGTCATCGGAAAACAAGTGTGGATATTTTTGTTTCATTTGATCCTCTCGTTCCCAAGTAAACTCGGGACCCCTTCGAGCATTCCAACGAACCTTAACGATCGGTATGTTGCTCTGCTTGAGCCGTTTAACTTCACGATCCATGATTTCGATTGGTTCTTCGATGAATTGTAGTTTCTCGTCGACATGGATTTCTTCAAGAGGAATGGTGAGGTCTTCCTTTGCAAGACACTTCTTAAGGTTTGAGACGTGAAAGGTATTATGTACTCCGGCGAGTTGTTGCGGTAACTCGAGTCGATAAGCTACCGGTCCAATGCGTTCGATGATCTTGAACGGGCCTACATACCTTGGGTTTAGTTTACCCCTTTTTCCAAAACGTATTACACCTTTCTAAGGTGACACCTTTAACATAACCATGTCACCGATCTGAAACTCTAATGGTTTCCTTCGAACATCGGCGTAGCTCTTTTGGCGACTACGGGCTGTTTTCAATCTCTCCTTGATTTGTACTATCTTTTCAGTCGTTTCGTGTATGATCTCGGGACCAGTTAATTGTCGATCTCCTACTTCATTCCAACAGATAGGAGATCTACACTTCCTTCCATACAATGCTTCGAATGGTGCAGCTTTAATGCTCGCATGATAACTATTATTATACGAGAATTCTGCTAACGGTAAATACTTATCCCATCCGTTTCCAAAATCGATCACACATGCCCTGAGCATGTCTTCAAGAGTCTGAATTGTTCTTTCACTCTGCCCGTCGGTTTGCGGATGATACGCGGTACTCATATCCAAACGAGTTCCTAGGGCCTCCTGTAGTGATTGCCAGAACTTTGATGTAAATCTACTATCACGATCGGATATAATGGAAATAGGTATTCCATGCCTTGAAACAACTTCCTTTATATACAATCGTAATAGTTTCTCCATTCTATCCGTTTCCTTTATAGGCAAGAAGTGTGCAGACTTGGTGAGACGATCAACAATCACCCAAATGGTGTCGTATCCCCAGGCAGTCTTTGGTAACTTCGTGATGAAATCCATGGTAATACCATCCCATTTCCATTCTGGGATTTCTGGTTGTTGAAGTAACCCTGACGGCTTCTGGTGTTCAGCTTTGACTTTGGAACAAGTTAAACATTCCCCAACATATGTTGCAACGTCTGTCTTTAAATTAGGCCACCAATAATGTGTCTTAAGATCTTGGTACATCTTTCCAACTCCAGGATGTATCGAGTATCTTGTCTTATGTGCCTCATTTAATATCAACTTCCTTAATCCACCCAACTTCGGTACCCAAATACGATTTGCAAAATATCGAATTCCATCTTCCCGCATAACGAGTTGCTTCTCATACTTCTTCATTATTTCATTTCCTATATTTTCTTTAGTAAGTGCTTCTCGTTGAACTTCTTTGATTTGTGAGTTGAGATTCATGCGAATTTTTATGTTCATCGCTCGTACTCGAATTGGTTCTCGTTCCTTTCTGCTTAAAGCATCGGCCACCACGTTCGCCTTCCCGGGATGATAACGAATTTCACAATCATAGTCATTTATTAACTCGACCCACCTACGTTGTCTCATGTTCAGCTGTTTCTGATCAAAAATATGTTGAAGGCTTTTATGATCAGTAAACACAGTGCATTTCACCCCATACAAGTAGTGTCTCCATATCTTCAATGCAAACACGACTGCTCCCAGTTCTAGATCATGCGTCGTATAATTCCGCTCGTGAATCTTCAATTGTCGGGATGCGTATGCAATAACTTTCTTTCGTTGCATAAGAACGCAACCAAAACCTTGTCGCGAAGCGTCACAATATATTTCAAAATCATCGTTCCCTTCTGGTAACGATAAAATAGGCGCCGTAGTTAACTTCTTCTTTAGTAATTGAAATGCACTCTCCTGCTCAGAAGTCCATTCATATTTCTTCCCTTTTTGCGTTAACGTTGTCAACGGCTTAGCTATTCGGGAAAAATCTTGAATAAACCTTCTATAATAACCGGCTAAACCCAAAAATTGACGTATCTGCGTTGGTGTCTTAGGAGTCTCCCATTTTTCAATGGCTTCAGTTTTTGCTGGATCAACCTGAATTCCTTTGCTACTAACAACGTGGCCAAGAAATTGAACTTCTTTCAACCAAAAAGCACACTTAGAAAATTTAGCATATAGTTGTTCTTTTCTCAACAACTCTAATATCAACCTTAAATGCTCTTCATGCTCTTGCTCACTCTTGGAATAGATAAGAATATCATCAATGAAAACGATAACAAACTTATCTAAATACGGACTACAAACTCGATTCATGAGGTCCATGAATACAGCTGGCGCATTCGTCAATCCAAACGGCATAACCAAAAATTCGTAATGACCATAACGTGTCCGAAAAGCAGTTTTCGGTATATCTTCTTCTTTGACACGTAATTGATGATAGCCCGACCTTAAGTCAATTTTTGAGTACACACATGATCCTTGGAGTTGATCAAATAAGTCGTCAATTCTCGGTAGTGGATACCGATTCTTGATAGTTAACTTATTTAATTCACGATAATCTATACACATCCTAAAAGATCCATCTTTCTTTTTAACAAATAGAATCGGAGCTCCCCACGGTGAAGTACTTGGTCGTATGAATCCATGATCCAGTAATTCTTTTAACTGACTCTGAAGTTCTTTTAACTCGGACGGTGCAAGTCTATATGGAGCACGAGCCACTGGTGCAGCTCCTGGTACTAAATCTATTTGAAATTCTACAGATCTAAATGGAGGTAATCCCGGCAACTTTTCCGGAAAGACTTCAGGAAAATCTCTTGCCACAGGCACGTCATTGATGCTCTTCACTTTTTCCTTTGTTTTGACTTTATTAACATGTGCTAAGATAGCATAGCACCCTTTCTTCAAGCACTTTTGAGCTTTCAAATAACTAATGAGTTTTAGCTTTGAGTTACCCTTCTCTCCATAAATCATTACTGGCGTTTTATCCTTACGAGGAATGCGAATTGCCTTCTTGGCGCACACAACTTCAGCTCCTATTTTGGACATCCAGTCCATGCCGACTATTACATCAAAACTTCCTAATTCTACGGGTATCAAGTCAATTTTAAACGTTTCTCCGGCTAAATTTATTTTACAATCACGGCAAATTTTATCGACTTTAATTAGTTTACCATTAGCTAACTCAATCATGTACTTAGCATCGAGAGGTAATGATGAACAATTTAATTTAGCGTGAAAGTCTCTACACACGTAACTTCTATCAGCACCAGTATCAAATATAATAGATGCGGATAAGTTATTAATGGTAAACGTACCCGTAACAAGCTCCGGGTCTTCACATGCCTCTTTAGCATTAATAACAAATGCTCTTCCACGTGCAGGTCCGATATTCTTCTCTGGATTCGGGCACTGGCTCTTATAGTGGCCTTGTTTTCCACACCCAAAACAAGTAATGGTAGCCAAAGCAGTTCTATTTGCGTTGGTGGCAGGAGTCTTGGCACCATTTGTATTCGTAACGAGAGCCCTACAATCTTCAGCAAGATGACCCTGTCGATTACATTTGTTGCATACCACACTACAGTAACCAAAGTGATGTTTGTGACATCGGTTGCATAAAGGACTTTGTCCTTTGTAACCAAAGCCTGAACCACTACCCGCACCTTTCGGGGTTTCTTGTTTCTTAAAAGTTTGTTGTTGATTACCTCGATCATAGCTTCCATTCCACTTTCTCTTGTTACCTGATACCTTCACATCAGTATTGAATGCTTTCTTATCCAAAATGACCTGATCCATTAGCTCGTTTGCCATGGTTATAGCTTCATGAATTGTCTTAGGTTTCGATGCTGTAACATTTGCCTTGACCTTTTTGGGCAAACCATCTTTGTACATTTCAATCTTCCGTTCTTCGGTTGGAACCAATTCAGGACATAGCAAAACTAATTCCATGAATCGCTGATTGTAGTTGGTGATTTCAGTACCAATAACCTTCAGACTTCGTAACTCATCTTCCAACTTCCTAACCTCGTTCCTTGGACAATATTCATTGATTAACATTGTTTTGAATTCTTCCCACGGAGTATCATAAGCTACATCTCCTCCTACAGCCTTCACATAATTTTTCCACCACGTGAGTGCACTATCTTGTAAAGTGCACGATGCGTATTTGGTCATGTCCTTTTCAACACAACCACTGATTTTGAACACAGTTTCCATCTTTTCTATCCACCGGGTTAAACCGATCGGTCCTTCTGTTCCACTGAATGATGAGGGCTTGCAAGCTTGAGAAGTTTTGTAAGTGCACCCCACACGAGGATTTGGGTTAACTGCAGCACCTCTTGCAGCCTCGACCCATAACATTCTGTCGTTCACTCGCTGATTGATGAGTTCCTGGATTTCTTGTTCCGTCATTCGGTTCAATCGCGCCATATTCTTCTATAAGAATGAAAAGAAAATAATTATTCACATGGAATATTATAGATGTAGTGTATATTTACAGTACATTATAGCTTATTAATAATATGAACCAGGTATTATTATAAAAGCCTTTTCTTCTTATTAGCGTTTTATAATTATATCTAGGGTAGTACCTACCCGTTAATGTTCATACTTAATAGCTTAGTACCGAACCAATTACTACAATCTAAATAATACTTAACCATGGAAAATTATTGCATTTCACACTTCACTATTTTACATATGCTTATCTTACATCGAACATTAAGCAACCCACACTAATAATATTATACAAAACATTATATGATCCCATGGTTTAATACGGCAGCGCATCGTTTGGTCTATTTTCTAGGACGTTTAGTTCCAATGAATGGCCTAACGCTTATCCTAGCTGTCTGCCTATATTTTGGCGGTGGGGCTGAAGAACTAGATGCCGGGACAGCACGAATAGGAATAGCGGGAATAGGGGTGGTAGTGTCTAGTGGAGTTGGTGCCACATCATCCTTACTAAACTCGGGATTTGAATTTTCTAATTCATTAGCCTTTCGTTTCTTTCCTAGTTCGAACTCGTCTTTTGTAATTTCCTGTATTTCTTCCTCGGGTTCACTTTCCTCCTCGGGTTCACTTTCCGGGTTCTCTATAGTCGGTTCATCCGGAATTTGTGAGTCTTCCCCAAAGATATTATTTTCGTCATCGGATAGGTTAATGACTGGAACACCATCTGAAGATTCTGATTCGGAGTCGCTGAATGTGATAATAAGTTTTGAGCCCGACATCTATCACACCACAACTAACTCATTAGTACTACATAATATTTACATATAAATTTTAACCAACAGTGATAAGCAATGGTTTTTGAAATCAGACCCGGTCAAAGTCCAGACTTACTAATGTATCCTAACGACTTATCAGTTAGACACACTAATGCAAACCTGGTTCGCTAAGACCACCGCTCTGATACCACATGTCATAACCCGTCCTTAACCCTAAGAACGAGTTAGATAACGTATGATTTCATTGCGAGGTATTGACCTCTATATGAGACATTTTTAAAAGAAAACTGCATATATTTTACATTACAAACCACAAATCTTATTTTTGATACAAGCTTTAGACGATAGAAAGATGATTATCGTTTAGCGATAATCTTCGACTTACAAACTTTACAAATAATGATAACAACACGATTTCTAGTATATTTTACAACACAAATCCTTGGGTATGCAGTTTTATTTTTGACACAAATATGCGTACGCAAGATCCTGCTCAAATTCAACATAATGCAGCGGAAACTTCTAATTATCACCTGAGAATAAACATGTTTAAAACGTCAACATAAAGTTGGTGAGATATAGGTTTAGTGCCGGCAGCAATATATATATAGACCACAAGATTTCATATATAAACAGTTTAATAAAAATATTCTAAGTGGTTGAGCACTTGGTAACCATACTTAACATTTAATCACGTCGCATATTCCCTTTATTATGAAATCTTACTACACCGTACCAAGTGTAGTCACGAAACGAAGTACTGTGCAACCGTTGAATACTGGTCGTCCAGTCCGGTTGGGGTTGTCAGGCCCGATAGATCTATCAACAGGATTCGCGTTTACAATACCGCTGTAAATATTAGTTACCAAGCTACAGGGAAGTATGCCAGTGGTACAACTCAACGTAGAATATATTTTTCAGTTACTTGTGTCCATAACGTAAAACATAAAATACATGTATTCTCATCCCGAAATATTTAGAGTTTAAAAGTGGGACTATATACTCACTTTCGTCTTGAAGATATATATATAATTTGACTTGGTCTCCGGTTGATATCACGAACCTATCCATATATAATATATCAATACCTTTTCTTTTTAAACAAACGTCACATATATATACTTGTTATACTTTTAATACTTTGAATAATTCCTTAGTCCGTAGTTAGCAGTTCGTTGTTAGTAATTCAATTTTAATGGTTCATTTTTAGATGTTTAATATACCCGCAATGAAATAAATAAAACCCCCAACGAAATAAATAAAACCCCATCGTATATGTATTGGTCGAGATTAATCTTGACCCATGGTACCGGTGTTGTCAAATGACGTGTTGCGTACATAAAGTACCGGTGTTGTCAAATGACGTGTTGCGTACAATCATGGGATCTTATGATTAATCTTCTCGTGTTGTTTACGGGTGATCCTGAACCATATAAAATTGAATTATAAGTACATATATATAAAATATCATGTTAACTTAAAAAGATGTGATTTATTTAATTTTTCCCAATTATTTTCGTGGCTAAACTAGTCTTGGATATCCGATTTTGTTTCGGTCATAGTTTCTTCGTTACAACTCCGTTTTCGTTGATTCAACTTGCCATCTCCTTGGATCGAGTCCCTCTTTAAGACTATGAACTGTAAATACCTTAGTTTGTATTCAAAATCACACGGCATAGGTCAAACTTTAGTGAAACTTATGAAGTTAATCATTTTCCATCATGTAAACAACCTTAAATAATTATTTTTCTAAAAATACATATACTTTGAATTAAATCATGAAATTTTTATGTATTATCATATTCATAGAAAATATCATTTTTCCAGAAAATAAACCTCCAATTCAAGGTTCAAAATAGTTTTTAATTATCCAACCCAAAACAGCCCCCGGTTACACTCCGACACCGTAGATTCAGTTTTTAAGGTGTTCTTTGAAAAACCAAGTTATACCTTGTTAAGTTAGTATATAATTAAGATATGTTACAGGTCTTGAAGTATTTTAAAAGTTAAGTTAGAAGGATCTATTTAGTTTGCGAACAAGTTTGAAATCATTCAAACTATGTTCTAGTTTATAAACTCTTATATATATAGCTATAAATATATGAATTGAAAAAGAGTTGAAGTAGAGTTTTTACCTCAAGTTTAAAATGTAAAGTTGCTGGAAAGAAGTAGTAAAATAAAAGTTGAGAGAGTTCTTGCAAGTGTGTGTGAAAATTGGAAGTAAAATTTGGAAAATGAATGTGTAAAAATGAGTTAGAAATGGTGCTTATTTATAGGCTTGAAAATTTGGTTTTTAGTGAAAATATCTAAGATAAGTTAAAATTTATTATGTCATGAATGACATATTATTCCAATAATTGAAGATTTCTATTGGTATATACCAATAGTAAATACTTCTAGAAGCTGTGTATAGTACCCTAGATATACGTATAGGATTATTGAGGAAACGGAACGAGAATTCAAATATAACTATCTTTTGTAAATATACTTATATTGTTTTATGTATAAAAGCCCTTTAAAAATGATTAAATACATTACTTATACGATATATGTATAAACATTATAAATCATCAGTATTTATGTCAAATAACGTTACGTATGGTTATTGTTTTGAAAACTTAAGTTAGTAGTTTCAAAATATACTTATGACTTTTTGTTATTAATACAAAATGAGATATTAAAACATCCTTAGATCATGTTAAATATGTATGTATAATTATCATATATTGTATAGTTCGTGATATCATCGGTCAAACTAGACGGTCAAACGTTGTGTAAAACTCTTTTCAAAAACATAAATCTTAACAATTTGGATTGCTTATCATGTTGGTAAGGTTTAATTTATATAAATATTAATCTTATAAGTATAGAACGATCAAAAAAGTGCGGGTCATTACAACAGCTCAAAAGTCGTTATCAAATGGGGTTTATTAATTGGTAATTGTCGGCCACAAGCAGGGGTTGATAATTTAATAATGGCAGTTATCTATTCGAGCAGGAATTGTGATCTGGTTGATGGTAGCTCGACCCAAAACAGAAAAACAGAAAGAGGTGACACAATAGCAGGATTTGGTGTTGGGCTTCGATGATAGTGGTGACGGGTTTTGTGGAGATGGTTTTTCGGTTCAAAATAGGAAACGACACAGAATAATTAGAGAGAGGAGAGAGAGTAGGGAGGTGGTGTTGGAGGTTGTTTCGAAGGTTGAAGATGGTGGTCTTTCGAATGCAAACCTAATCAGAAACGAGTGAGTAGAGGTAGAATAAATCACGATGATGGTGTTGGGCTGTTTCAACATAAACGTATAATAGAAGTGAGAGAGAGGAATAAATCGAGGGTGGAAAATAGATGCTGGTTGTTCATCACTATGCGAAACAGAAGTAGTATTTACGTGAGGGTTTTTGGTTGGTGAAGGTGGTTGTGGATTCCAAGTTGAAGGTGATCGGGTGTGGTGTTTGGTTGTAGGGTGAAGGATGGTGAACAACGGTTTTAGTGGTGATGATATAGTTTGATCGAGCGTGAAATACAACATGATGGTGACGGTTGTATATGCTTGATTGTGGGTTGTGAAGGTTCGACCAAACTTAATCAATATAAGATAACAGCAGCACTTGTGGTGGTGATGATTATTGTGGTTGGTACTCAACAACATGAAAGAAACAGATAGACAAAGTATATACGTATGGTGGTTTCACGGTTTAATTGGGTGGTGTAGGGTGATCCTAGCAGACGAGTAGAAAAATATGAAATGGGTAGTGGAAGTTGGTTGTTAGTTCTTGATGGTTCATGGTGGTAATGTGGGCTAGTGTTTATAATCGCTGGTAGTGGCTATGTTGGTGTTTATGGTTTACTGAATGCTATGTGTATATGCTAGTAATGTATGTTGCTAAATGCATACATATAAATAATATGTTGAGAACAGACAAAAGTACTAAGACTATTTGCACAATTTAATTTACATTCACAATCATTCACAAAAGACATAAAGCAAATGATTGAATACGTCCAGCTATATTATTTTGTAATTTTTCTACCGACGGTTTTTCTTACACTGTTATATTGTGATCCGTGATCATTCAGTGGCGGATAAAAGTATAACCTATTTATTCAAAACATTATATATACACTTAAATTTATATTTATATCCATATATATTTACACACAAATGTTCGTGAATCGTCAGGCTTGGTCAAAGGGTAACTAATTATCCAAATATAGATTTCAGACTTTCTAGACTCAACAATAAGGTTTTTGCTTATCGTGTCGGAAACATATAAAGAATAAGGTTTAAATTTGGTCGGAAATTTCCGGGTCGTTACACGCTCTCCCCATGTGATCGTAAGATTAAGGTTTGATTGTACACATCAATGACAGTCCTAGCCGTATTCATGAAAGTTCTTCCTAACACTATTGGGGTGTGTAGGTCTTCCTTGATATCCATCACTACGAAATCCGTATGATACAAGAATTTGTTGACTTTTACCAAGACGTTCTCAACTATGCCCTTAGGATACCGAATTGTATGATCGGCAAGTTGGATTGTCATTTTGGTTGGTGACAAGTCTCCTAACTCTAATCTCTTGTAGAGAGAGTGGGGGATTAGGTTGATACTTGCTCCTAAATCTGCTAGCACATGAATGGTTCCAGATTGGTAGATTGAACACAGGAAAAGGAATCAGCCCGTATCTCCTAGCTTTGGTGATAGAGAGTTTCTGAGTAATGCAGAGCATTCTTCACTAAGTGGAATTTTGTTAGAGTATGGTATCCTCTCCTTTGTAGAAAGAATCCTTTGGATGTATCTCTTCTAGTTGGGAACTTTGGACATGGTGTCCAAGAATCTGCCATCTAGTTTGAAGGAATCAAGCTTGGATGGTTCTTCTTGTAGCCTTCCAGGATAAGGTACGCGAACTGAAGTTTCAGGGGTCAGCTTCTGAGTATATGTCGATTTATTCTTGAGCCTAGTTGATCTTCTCCGTGGTTCTTCTTCTGGGATTAGGGAATCTATTTGCTTTGCTTCTTCTATGTGGGGATTCTGGATAGTATTACTTGGCAATCTTCCCTGTGGTAGGGTTTCAAGGCGTTGTGATAACTGTCCGAGCTGCGTTTCCAAACTTTTGAGCAGAGCCAATTGATTTCTCATTAGTATCTCCGTTTGATCTTGTCTGGTTGCAGTTCTCTGATTTAGCTGTTGTTGTCCTTGGATGAACTGAGTTAACTGATCATCAGCTCCGAGAGTGGGGTTAGTTGCTTTTGTAATCTGGGTGGTAGGGGAATTTTCCTCAACTGGGGGACCAGTGAGTGGAAGTGGTTGATCGTAGGTCAATTGAGATTGTTGGGCTGGATAAGGTGGATAACGATAGCGGAAAGGTTGATTACTTCGCTGAAATTGATTAACCCTAGGTGGTTGATTGAATCCGGGATTTGGTGGACGAGCTTGGTATTGGATGTACCAGACTGAACCGTCAGGGTTTTCGTACTCAACTTGATAATCTTCATTTGGTTGCGGGTTGGTACAATTAACACAAGCCTGAGCTTGGTTAACCTGCTGCGACTGCGTCTTCAATTCTCCGAGTTGTTTAGCAAGAGATTCCATCTTATCCGAGAGGGATTTGATGGCCTTCGTTTGATTGTTAAGTGCAGAGAGTGGGGCAGATGATGAAGTTGTTTCACCATTGTTCCAGTCATGTTGATGCATTGTCATGTTTTCGAGTAATTCCCATGCTTCATCTGCGGTTTAGTTCATCAGATTCCCTTGAGCTGCTGCATTGATCGTCGTCCTATGATTTACCGTAAGACCATTGTAGAAGGTACAGATTTGGGCTGACCGTTCTAGCTGGTGATTAGGGCATTTCTTCAGCAGGGTTTTGAATCGCTCCCATGCGGTGTAAAGAGATTCATCATAACTTTGTTTGAAGTTAATGATGTCATTCTTTAGCTTGGTTTGTTTAGAAGGAGGGAAATATTTTTTTAGGAATTTAGTAGCCATCTCCGTCCATGACGTGATGGAATCTTTTTTCAATCCTTCAAAACAAGTTTGAGCATGATGAGTGAGAGAATAAGGGAACAAGTATAGCCGGACTATATCTTGTCCTATCCCTGGGTGTTTGTAGGAGTTCGAAAGAGATATGAATTTATCAAGGTGAGAATTAGGATCATCATTCGGTAATCCATGAAACTGACAGCTATTCTGAATGAGCTAGATGATGTGATGTTTTAACTCGAACGAGTGTCCTTGAATCTCTGGAAATCTGATTAGTCCTCCTCGACCTTCAATCGAGGGTTTGGTATTTTCTGCTAAAGTAACGCGTAACGCCATTTGGTTTCTGATTCGTGCTTCCTTGTGTGCTTTAGAGATTATTGCGTCTGGATCAGGTACGAATAACAACGACCCTGGTCTAGATCGGGTTTGGGTCATACACTAGGTATGCCTTTTTGTTTTTAATTTTTCACAAATAAACTAAAATTATAATAAGCTAAACTAATCTAATCTAATCTAGGATAATCTAATTTTATCTAAGGTAATCTAAGGTAATCTAATCTAAAGTAGTCTAAAGTAATCTAAAGTAATTCAATTAATTAACTAACTATCCTATGGTGGAATATGTTTTTGGTTCTGGCTACTGATTCCCTGGTATTTTGGTAACAGAGCTTCGCACAAACTATTCAACAAAACAAGTGGTCAGGCCGACTATGGAGAGGCATGATCCTTTTGGTCCCAATATAATTGGCGACTATTCGAAAAATCCAATAACCAAGTCCGTGTATAATTGTCTTTCTTAGACACCACTAAATGCTTGTGAATAAGTTTGATAGAGAGCAGTATTGCCTGATAACAGTTCCCCGGCAGCGGCGACAAAAACTATAGTATTCTCTCTTGATATGGCCGAAAAAGACGGTTTTTATTGCGCGGTGTCATTAGGCCGCGGCTCGCCAGGATCAGCCACTCGTGGGAGAGGGTACTGTTTTAAATTTATATTTAGCGGGGCCTAAATCTTACTACTCCATATAAGTAAGGGAAGTATGATGTAGAGTCGTATTTTTGAGATATCAGTAATATCGAACCTATATTTTAGCCTAAGATAGTTAGGGAGTAGTGAATATTTATTTTTAGGATTTTCTAATTTAATAAGACAGATAAAGTAAATGCGATAAAATTTGTAATTAAGATAAGGTTAAAGTAAGTGCATACTATGATTTCGTCAGTTATATTGCCGAGATTATGGAATGCTGGCTCATGAATAGGCAGAGGCCCTGTATTCATTACACTGGTCCTAAACGCCCCTGTCATAAGACATGTCACTGGGTACTGAGTTAGGCTTGAAGATTCTGAATAGACATCAACATCCCTTACCCCCGACGCCTGTGCAGTCTGACTACAGGCTTACACGTTCAGACGGCTCATCCAATTGAGCGACTCGGTTGGGTGAAGTATTAACATTCCAAAATGGTCTAAACTTTCTTAAGCATAATAGAATACATGATTTACCATATCCGAGAGACGTGATGTGCCTCAATGCTTTCGTTAATGATTGGTAAAAGATAGTTAGGCCCTTAAAAAGAGTTCAACCATAAAGAACACCATGGCCAAGTCAAGTCGACTTCCATGAACACGTTCGGTTATCCTAACGGTCCAATCCTTTATGTGTCTAAACAAACATTTCCTTAATTAACTAAAAATCCCTCAAGCGGGGTGCAATGCTTGAGACCACATTATGGTGCAGTGTACTGGTCAACACTAACCGTATTTCATGGCCTTACTTAGCAGAGGTACAACTTACAACAACCGCTGTGCTTCAGCGTTCACGTACGAAGTTTATATGCTTGGTGACTACACTAGCATGGTCTAGGACCGACAATGTAGTAAGGGTCTAGTCAGATGTTTCACTACGAAAGAGTCCTCAGTCGGAATCCAAAGCTCGATAGACTTACTACAACCGGTGTGCCTTGGTCGATCTTACGTTGTATCCGATAGACTTCTCTTACCAAGGGGTGACACAGATAGTGTACTCTGGATCGAGATTCGCGACTTCCCAATAACAGAGCCTATAACTACGTTCTATTAGTTGGAAAAGCGATTGAGTTTAAAGCATAATCGGAAAGCATTTCGACAGCATACACAAACCATAATATTATTTCGGCATTATAACTGCTTACATCATAGCATACACTAAAGATAACTACTCGCTAATCATGGCAATAATATCATAAAACATTATATAAGATAAAGGATAGAAGTACCAGTAGATTAAACGAGTTCCGAATACAAAAGTGACAACTTCAAGACTCTAGACCGCTCCTAATACAATCTTCAGCATTCTTCTCCGGGTACTAGGTTCCCCGCACGGAGTCGAAGGCCTTGAGAGTATAACTAATATTGTATAAGAGAGAGAAAGAAGTGAATTGAAGTGTGTGTTGGAATGAATGACAAAGACCCTTTAAATAGACTTGGAAATTGCCAGCATACGCCTGGCAGGCTGCATGGCAGGGCGTATGGCAAGGCGTATTTGGCAGGCCGTATGGCTGGCAAACCGCATGGTGGGCCATTTGTTGGCACGTATCTGGCAGGCCGTTTCCATACTAGCAAGCCGTATGCAGGCCGTATGGTAAGCCGTATGGTGTGCTGGTCAGCCTTGATTCCCTGGATCGTAACTTGATTTCTTGTCTTTCACCGTTTTTGCTCTAGAATCTTCGTTTTAGCTCCGATTCTCTTGATTCTTCTTGCACCGCCTTCGTAATTACTTGTTCTTCAATTCTAACTGACGAAGTGGGTATTTTGCTAATAAATTTCGAATCTTTCTTGTTTTTGGGTCTTTATACCTGGGTGAAAACGTGACTTTTTAGCCGATATCAGTGTGTCTAACCAAGTTTGTTAGGATGCATTAGTGAGTCTGGACTTCGACTGTGTTTACTTGAAAAACGATTGCTTAACACTTTTTGTTGGAAACTATATATTGTAAACATGTAAATATTATGTGATATATTAATCTCTTAACGTGTTTGATATTGTGTGATAGATGTCTACCCCTAGTACAAATCCCATCGACTCATCTAATAATAATGAAGAGTCGAATATATTTTGGGAAGATTCACAAATTCCCGAAGAGGAACCGGAAGAAGAGGAACCGGAAGAAGAGGAACCGTAAGAAGAGGTTCCGGAGGAGAAAATATTAGAAACCACAGAAAAACAGATAAATAAAAGAAAATCGTCAACCAATGGACCAAAGTTAAAAATGGTCAATGGTGTTTCCGCTGAGGAAGCAAAATATTGGGAAAATTACCAATTTTTTGATGAATCGGATTCCGATGATGTTATAGAAATTACCCCGACCCAATTTGAAAAAGCAAAAGAAAACAATAAGGGAAAATGTATCAAAATAGAGAAATCTAATTCCGACCCCGATGAACTTTATGTTAACATGAAATATCCCGATGGGAAATACCGTCAACACCCGTATTTCTTAAGTTTTAACTATAACCCGGGGACATCTAAGCCACCAGGTTTTTCTAAACCATTTGTGAAAATAACGGCTCGTATTAGAGGGACATCATATATCCCTAGGAAATTAGCGAAACGAACCAAGTCTGAAGAGGAAGAAATTGCTTGTATTGTTTGTGTAATATATGTATTGTAGTGTGCTTGTACTTTGATGATATACGTAAAAATTGCTTATATTGTTTGTTAACTATCTTTTACAAATCTAATCCTTGCCTACTTTACAGTATAAAACACACAATGGACGTTAAGGATAGACAACCAAAAATTTTAGAAGACCTACCAGGGGATATGATTGATGAAACTTGTCTAGAGTCGGTCAGAATTCATCGGCACAATTATTTATGGCGAAATTAGTTTGTCGAACATTTGAAAGACGTTCCAAGCATGCCTTAGTTTATAAAAGGCTTTCTTTTGAAAGATGGGGTATATCACATTGGGGAGACTTTAGGTTACGCCGTGTTTTCTTTAAGGCATTAAATGCGGGAAACTCAGATGCAATTTTACGCTACCAGTTGAGAACCTATTTTGACTCCACATATCCCAACATAGGACTTCGTTCTTTAGAAAGTGCTTCAAACATGCAACATAAAGAAGCATGTTATGTTTACGGGTTAGTGATGTTCGCTTCTCACAAAATTGAGAAAAGGAACATCAAATTGCAACTGTTAAATAAAACATTCCCACAAGTGACGGATTCAGTAGTTGGGGTGAGAAATAAGGTTTTTAGATTGTTACGGGGCTGTTGGGCATTACGTAACCCTCGTCCTTTTGACGATGTTACAACATGCTGTCTTGCTAACGACCACAACGGTTATTTTCCACAAGACCAAGGATGGGAAATAATACTAGTAAAACCCAAATGCATGACTTGTTTCTGGACTTATGAATTACGTGCCTTTATTGCTTTTACTGAACGACTTGCGTATTAAATAGAATTGTCTTCACAATTGCCTTGTATCAAAGTTATTGTGTGCTATATTTATGCTATATATAAAATAGCGGTATTGTAAGTTTGTAAAATATTGTATATAAGTTTGAACGCGAAATATTATTGTATTTAGTTTTTCATATCGAATCGTAGTAGTTGAATTGTATAGTAGCTACTAAGTATGAACTTAACGGGTAGGTACTACCCGAATTAAAACTATAAAACGCTAATATGAAGAAAAAGCTTTTATAAATAAGTTCATATTATGCTACGAAATACTATTGACTACTCTTGAATTCTATATGATTAACTCAATTCTTTTGGCTATTTTTGAAGGAAATGGCACCGACGACTCGTCAGAACTTGAACACGAGTGAGGAAGACTTCCGTATTTTCCTTGCTGCGAACATAGCCGCAGTGCAGTCCGTAATGAAAAATAACAACAATAACTCTGGTTCTAGAAGTGGAACTAATTCCACAAGAAATCATGTAGGATGCTCCTACAAAGAATTCACTGCCTGTAAACCTTTGGAATTCGATGGAACCGAGGGTCCAATCGGATTAAAACGGTGGACTGAAAAGGTTGAATCGGTGTTTGCCATAAGTAAATGTACTGAAGAAGATAAAGTAAAGTACGCTACGCATACCTTCACAGGTACTGCATTAACATGGTGGAACACATATCTCGAGCAGGTGGGACAAGATACTGCTTACGCATTACCGTGGTCAGCATTCAAGCACTTGATGAACGAACAGTACTGTCCCAGAAACGAGATCAATAAGCTCAAGATAGAGCTTAGGGGATTACGAACGCAAGGTTTCGACATTACCACATACGAACGAAGATTCACAGATTTGTGCCTATGATGTGGTAGCGTGGGGGTACGTGATAGTACTATATTTTACTACGAAATACGTTACAATCTTACACAAGTTTTAATTATTTATTTACAAATGGGATATACCTAAACCTTGCTACAACACTATAGGTAGTGTACCTAATCGTAGAGTAGTATAGTTTTTAGGAAGTCCGGTTCGTTCCACAGGAATCGGGCTTATTACACACTATATTTTTAAACAACTATATTTGTACAAAATATATATAATTATATATAATAATATATAAAAGGAGGTTTACCGTTTAATGACCGGTTTTTCGATTTATATTTTAAGCGAAGCGTATAGTAAATGACGATATTTAAATAACAATATAAAATAAATAACAATAATTAAAATGACAATAAATAAAAGTACGAGGAAATATGAAATAAAATATATTATGCTTATTTAAACTTCCGTAACCATGATGGTTGACGTGTTGATTTTAGTTTTATGCACATGGGTTAATTGTCCTTTGTCCTGGATTATTTAATATGTCCATACGGATTTGTCCATAATAGTCCATCAGTCATAAATATAAAGAGCGAAAGCCTTCGTCAAATTATTCTCATTCCCGAAGTCAAATATTCCAACTAATTGGGGATTCGAATTGTAACAAGGTTTTAATACTTTGTTTAATGAATACACCAGGTTATCGACTGCGTGTAAACCAAGTTTTTACTACTTTGTTAACAATTACACCAATTACCCTTGAATGTAATTCACCCCTGTTTCAACAAGTCTATTAACTATTAATCCAGTTCCGTGTCCGGTAAAATGAATAATTATTGGTATTTATAGATATCCCGCCCACCGTACCCAGTCAAGTGTATGTGGTTATATATAAATACGTCAAATTATAAGTTTGTATATTAAATTAACAAGGTATTGTTTAGTTAATATAAAACCCATTAATAGCCCATAGTCTAATTTCCACAAGTGTCGTTCTTTTATCCAAACCCCAATTATGGTACAAAGCCCAATTACCCCATTTTTAATATTTAGCCCAACATCACGATTACTTCAATTTAAATAAGCATAATAACAACTTAGTTACGAGACATTAATTTAAAAAGGAGAACATAACTTACATTGAGTATTTATCGCGTAGTGTAACACGGACAGAATTTCGACTTCAAAAACCCGTAAAATAACCTTTACATAACCCGAACTAATCTAATATAAAACTACCCTATACTATATATATTATATATATATATTTATTTTTTTATTTATTACAGAGTATTATTATTATTATTTATTTATATTTTTTTTAAACTGCAGAAGCTCGTGGCCTTTTATAGGCATTTTGGAATCTGGCTGCTCCGCGAGTCGTGGAGTTTTTGGCCTTCAAACTCCGCGAGTCATGGAGTTTGATTTTTCAGCTCACAATTTTTTGGATCTTAGCTTGTCGACGTAATTAAATAATAATATAATATATAAATAATTTTAAGAATTATTTAAATATTATATTTTATTTATGTGCATAGTTGACTTGTAATTTTTGCACCGTTGCGTCGCCCGTTGAGAGTAGACTCATGTCCCGGTTCCGGATTTTCGAACATCTTTTCGTATAATTTAATATCTTGTATTTGCGTTCCGCAACAAGTACTTTTGTCATTTTTAGACGTTTCTTATCAATAAATTGAACCACTTGGATTGTATCTTGTACATTTGAGCTTTTTGGTCATTTGCGTCTTCAAATCGTCGTTTTCGCCTTTTGTCTTGGCACTTATTTAATATAAATGATTACAACTTAAAATAGGACAATTACAACTATATAATTTACATATTGGGAGGATATTGCTACTAAATATATGTTCATTTGGAGCACTATCAAATATCCCCACACTTGAACGTTGCTTGTCCTCAAGCAATAGAGAACTTGAAATTAAATCACACGAATCACTTCTTTATTCTTCACACTTTATACATCAGTGATTTTGATACGGCGGTATTAACAATGGTAGTAACGATGTGGTTTACAGTCCCACATGACTATGAAAATGTAGATCCTTAAGGAAACATTTGATCTTTTTGAAAATTCAATCTAGCTTTTACCCTAGATAAGTTTTCTAGAATAACCCTTCATCGGTGTTGCAAAATATTTTTGTGGGTTTTGTGGGGTTCAGATTTGAAAATTTTAGCTCAAAACTTATGGTTTTGTGTCACCCACTTGCTAACCTTGTATTAGGAAAGCAACACGTCCAGTTTACTTGTCCCGTATATTACCTTTCGGTAAACTACCGTCCGGTTGTAAAGGAAAGCGATGAACAAGCAACTGTTAAGGCAATGTCCCGTGACTTGCTTTTGATTATGGTCTATAACGTGTCAGACGCAATTACTATCCTTTGTAGGAGCAATAGTAAAGCTCACCCTTATAATTTTTCGGTCTGGCACAAGGTCCTGTCTTTGACCATGCTATGCAACCACCGTTCTTACGGTTGACACCCGATTTGGTTCAGGTGACCTAATGAATTCCAGGTGAATTCCTAAGATTTTACGTTCAATGGTAATGAACGCATTGAAAATAGGTTTTTAGAAAACAAATTGGTTTGTAATTTCGATCAAAATATTTTCTCGTTCAAGCTCGAGTTTAGATATCATTGAATTCCATGAGTTTGTAATTCTCAATCTTTAAGGTCAATCTCAAGGATTGAGTAATATCAGGCTTAAAAGCTGATTTTTAATCTTTAAGGAGATTATCCTTTCTGGGGATCTGATTCATTAGTCTTATCAAGCTAATTTGCACGGTGTCCCCCCATTGTACGAGATAAATCCTTCTCATGGTTAGAATAAATCTGACCACCTGGCGACCCTGTTTGATGCTGAGGTCCGTGGATTTCCTGCTGATTTTAGAGATGACTTTTCTAGATTTTTCGTCAACCTACAGCTGGTCTGGACGACAACTTCTTGACCTAAATTAAGAAGCACGTGTATTTTTCGGAAGACTTTACTTCCGTTTAATGATGGAATTGATTCATCGTGTAGATCCATCTTTTCTTTTCTTTCATCGGGTAAAATAGTTAATTTAGTCCAAAACAAAAGCACCTGCAATAAACTTTACAGAAACATGTGCTAGATAGTTTTTAATTGAATAACTAGGTACATTCTCCCCACACTTAGTTTCTTTCTTTGCCTTTTTATTCTCCTTTATTCCATTTTAAATGAATTCAAGCGTTTTAGGGTGTTTCTCAATTTATGCCCTTTCCGAGGTAACGATAATTTCGGTATTAACACCTAGTTTTCACCGTTCATAAATATATATAAACATGATTTTAAATTCATTTAGTTGAAAATTTTTCAAATTTTCATAAAATTTGGCGTATAAACCCGAGAGAATTTATAACCCTTCCCCACACTTGAGATCATGCAATGCCCTCATTCGCATGAAATCAGACTCTAATTATAAATTCATGAGGGTGATTAGTGTATAAAAGTGATTGAAAATACCCAGTTTGTAATTACAAAGCTCGTCAAATGATAGATGGCGCGCCTCATCGTTCATTCCTTCTTGTTTTATCACACATATTTTTCTTTAAAAATGGTTGCTTTTCTGAACTGTTTGCTAATCTTTGAATATACGTATTTTACCCTAAATTATCATGCATTTTTATTAACGAGTTATGCACTAACCCGAACCCCGAATTTAACGTTAAGTGGGGTTAAACTTCCCCACACTTAGCTGACGACATGTGAAGTCGGTAGAATAAGTTCCACGAATTAAAATAGTGAGCCAGTTATTTACATCTCGGGTGGTGTATAATATATCAATGTGTTTAAAGTTTAGACTCGCCAGATTGTCACTACTTAATTCTTTTTTAAGTGTAGCTTTTAGTAAATGGATATATCTCTTTTCTGGTTCTTGGTCAAATGGATCGATATACACCGACATACTTATTTCTATAGGGTGGACAATTCATAATATTTCCTTCCTTTTATTCTCGTGATCAAAGTTTTCACCTCTATTACCCGATTGGGTGAAATCCGAGGTGTCATTATCTATTAAAGCTCGTAGTTCATCTTTGGTAGATGACTTGTCTATTGAGAATATTGGGTTGGAAAGTTGTGGAATAGTGAATTTTGGGATCGAAGTAGATTCTTCTTCATTAACGGTACTTATCGGTCCCACTATTTTGGTCTCGGGGGTAAAATTTTCAACGTTATCGTTTTTCCAAGAGTACCAATTTGTCACCCTTACTTCTTCTTCATTCATTGATTGGTCGATGATTTCGTCGGTAGAGGCTAATGTGTCGATATGTTGTGAAATTGGTAAAGCTGAATAAAAAGTATCATCGGGATAGTTGGTGATTTCGGAACTCTCGAATTCATCAAAATTCGATGATATGAGATTTTCTTGCACACGACTCCTCAGATCAACAGGTGTGTAATCTGATAGAGTTTCAGCTTGCCGATTTACAAACTCTCTCATTTGTTCATTTTGAGCATCAAGTTCTTCGAGTTTGATTTTCATATAATCTAAAGAATTTTCAGGCACATAATTTTCCTCGTCTACTGGTTGTTGAGTTTGGATATATTCTTGGGAATAATTCCAATTAGAATTGTATTCCTCATAATCATTCCATTCAGGTTTCATGGGTGAGTAATTTTTCATAGGAACGTAATAATAACATTCCCATGTTGAATGATAATCTCCACAGATTTCACAACCAGTTATTGTTTCGTCATTTGTGATTCAAGATTGACTGAACGAATTGTCATCAACACCCGTTTGAGAGTATTGATTTAATTGATTTTGGATATCAAAAAGAGTTTCCATAGCCTTGTTTTCAAAATTTTCCATTTTATTGAGATGGCCAAATTTTAGCTACAATGTGGTGCATTTACTAATTATCCTATTAGTTATAAAAATAGAAAAACTTATATAAGTTGTCCAATTAATAGACTTTTCTGCTTTTGCCCACGTTTCGAATAGCCAAAAGATGCAGCAGGGAGCCAGAGCCCCTTAAATCGGAAGCTCACAACTCAGCCACTAACAAATCCAACTATTACTACGAAGCAGAAAATTGTCAACGTCCATTAATTTAACCACTTAAATAATTTTTCTTTCCGTTTGAGATATTAGATAAGAAATAGAGAAAATTTCTAAGTTCTAAAAACTAAAGCGTCGAGAAATAAGAAAGAAAAAGAATGCGCGTCGAAAAACGTCGAAAAATAAAAATAAGAAAATAGCGCGTCGTAACTTAAAAGTCTAAAAATTAAATCTAAAAAGTTGCGCCTAAAGGTCTAAAGGTAAATGCAATTTTATTCAAAAACGGCAATTACTTAAAGGCACTAAAATCTATTTAAAACTAAAGCGAAAAACAGCGTCGCAAAATTCCAAAGCGCCTAAATCTTAATCTCAAGAAAAACCACTTAAGGGATTTTACGGCAAAGCCTAAAAAAAAACTAGAAATAAAAATAAACTACGGCAAAAACTAATCTTAAAACTAATTACGAACGAATAAACGATAAAAATACAAATTATAATTAAAATGATAAAAATACAAATTTTATAAAAATATTATTTTTATATTATATTTTATAAAAGTATTAATTTAAATATATATTTAATAATACTAATTAATATTTAAAATACAAATTAATTTAAAAACTAAAACTAAATATTAATATTAAATATAAACCTAATTAAGTTTTAATAATAATAATTAAATTGTACTCGTAATAAATGCCAAATTAGGGTTCTAGGTGCGTCTGTCAGGGCAGCTCCGAGAGTCGTGGTGTTTTAAGCCTGCAAACTCCCCGAGTTGTGGAGTTTGAAAAACGTGTTTTTTTTAATTTTATATTGTTTTTCTAAAAATATATATAATTATATTTATACAAAAATAAATTAAAAATATAGTGTTTTGCCGAGTCCCCGGGAGCGGCGCCAAAAACTTGATGTGGTAGCGTGGGGGTACGTGATAGTACTATATTTTACTACGAAATACGTTACAATTTTACACAAGTTTTAATTATTTATTTACAAATGGGATATACCTAAACCTTGCTACAACACATGGAGCGGGCTTATTGCACACTATATTTTTAAACAACTATATTTGTACAAAATATATATAATTATATATAATAATATATAAAAGGGGGTTTACCGTTTAATGACCGGTTTGTCGATTTATATTTTAAGCGAAGCGTATAGTAAATGACGATATTTAAATAACAATATAAAATAAATAAAAATAATTAAAATGACAATAAATAAAAGTACGAGGAAATATGAAATAAAATATATTATGCTCATTTAAACTTCCGTAACCATGATGGTTGACGTGTTGATTTTAGTTTTATGCACATGGGTTAATTATCCTTTGTCCTGGATTATTTAATATGTCCATACGGATTTGTCCATAATAGTCCATCAGTCATAAATATAAAGAGCGAAAGCCTTCGTCAAATTATTCTTATTCCTGAAGTCAAATATTCCAACTAATTGGGGATTCGAATTGTAACAAGGTTTTAATACTTTGTTTAATAAATACACCAGGTTATCGACTGCGTGTAAACCAAGGTTTTACTACTTTGTTAACAATTACACCAATTACCCTTGAATGTAATTCACCCCTGTTTCAACAAGTCTATTAACTATTAATCCAGTTCCATGTCCGATAAAATGAATAATTATTGGTATTTATAGATATCCCGCCCACCGTACCCAGTCAAGCGTATGTGGTTATATATAAATACGTCAAATTATAAGTTTGTATATTAAATTAACAAGGTATTGTTTAGTTAATATAAAACCCATTAATAGCCCATAGTCTAATTTCCACAAGTGTCGTTCTTTTATCCAAACCCCAATTATGGTACAAAGCCCAATTACCCCATTTTTAATATTTAGCCCAACATCACGATTACTTCAATTTAAATAAGCATAATAACAACTTAGTTACGAGACATTAATTTAAAAAGGAGAACATAACTTACATTGAGTATTTATCGCATAGTGTTACACGGACAGAATTTCGACTTCAAAAACCCGTAAAATAACCTTTACATAACCCGAACTAATTAATATAAAACTACCCTATACTATATATATTATATATATATTTATTTTTTTATTTATTACAGGGTATTTTTATTATTATTTATTTATATTTTTTTAAAACTGCAGAAGCTCTGGCCTTTTATAGGCATTTTGGAATCTGGCTGCTCCGCGAGTCGTGGAGTTTTTGGCCTTCAAACTCCGCGAGTCGTGGAGTTTGATTTTTCAGCTCACAATTTTTTGGATCTTAGCTTGTCGACGTAATTAAATAATAATATAATATATAAATAATTTTAAGAATTATTTAAATATTATATTTTATTTTTGTGCATAGTTGACTTGTAATTTTTGCACCGTTGCGTCGCGCGTTGAGAGTAGACTCATGTCCCGGTTCCGGATTTTCGAACGTCTTTTCGTATAATTTAATATCTTGTACTTTGCGTTCCGCAACTTGTACTTTTGTCATTTTTAGACGTTTCTTATCAATAAATTGAACCACTTGGATTGTATCTTGTACAATTAAGCTTTTTGGTCATTTGCGTCTTCAAATCGTCGTTTTCGCCTTTTGTCTTCGCACTTATTTAATATAAACGATTACAACTTAAAATAGGACAATTACAACTAAATAATTTACATAATGGGAGGATATTGCTACTAAATATATGTTCATTTGGAGCACTATCAGCCTATTATGTCCAGGAGCGTTCGAAGATGAAGAAGAGAAAATCGACGCATTTGTAAAAGGGTTACCGGAAAGGATTCAAGAAGATATGAGTTCACACGAGCCTGCCTCTATACAAAAGGCAAGTCAAATAGCTCACAAACTCATAAATCAGATTGAGGGAAGGATTAAAGAACAGGCGGTCGAAGAAGCCAACACGAAACAAGTCAAGAGAAAGTGGGAGGAAAACAATGACAAGGGTCACCAATACAACAACAACAATTACAACCACAATCGCAACAACTATCTCAACAACTGCAATATCAATCACAACAACAACCGTCCCAACAACAACAACAACCATCCCAACAACAACAATAACAACAACAATAACAACAACAACAACAACCGTCCCAACAACAACAACAATCATCCCAACAATAACAATAGTGACAACATGAGGCAGAAAACCAGGTGCTTAAGGTGTGAGAAATACCATCAGGATAATTACTGTAGGGAGTTATGCACAAAATGCAAAAGAACGGGTCACAGTGCTGCAAAGTGTGGAATCTATGGACCGAAGATTAACAGGAGTAAAGGAACAAATAATGTCGGAACATTTAATGCCGCCATTACTTGGTTTAGGTGAGGAAAGACTGGCCATTACAAAACTGCATGCCTGGACGAAGTAAATAATAATGACTAAAACCATGGAAGAGTCTTCAACATTAATGCGATTGAAGCGCAGGAAGACCCGGAGCTTGTTACGGGTACGTTTCTTATTGACGATAAACTTGCTTATGTTTTATTTGATTCGGGTGCGGATAGAAGCTATATGAGTAGAGATTTTTGTGCTAAACTAAGTTGTTCACCGACGCCCTTGGATAATAAATTTTTACTCGAATTAGCAAACGGTAAATTAATTATAGCAGATAATATATGTCGGAATCGAGAAATTAAACTGGTTAGAGAAACATTTAAGATTAACTTGATACTAGTAGAGTTAGGGAGTTTTGATGTGATAATTGGTATGGACTGGTTGAAAGAAGTAAAAGCAGAGATCATTTGTTACAAAAATGCAATTCGCATTATACGAGAAAAAGGAAAACCCTTAATGGTGTACGGAGAAAAGAGCAACTTCAAGTTAAATCTTATTAGTAACCTGAAGGCACAAAAACTAATAAGAAAATATTGCTATGCTGTGCTAGCACACGTCGTGAAAGTCAATTCCGAAGAAAAGAACATCAATGATGTTCCAGTCGCAAAAGAATTTCTCGATGTATTTCCGGAAGAATTACCGGGACTACCTCCACACCGATCCGTTGAATTTCAAATAGACCTTGTACCGGGAGCTGCACCAATAGCTCGTGCTCCATACAGACTCGCACCTAGAGAAATGAAGGAACTTCAGAGCCAATTACAAGAACTTTTAGAGTGTGGTTTCATTCGACTAAGCACATCACCGTGGGGAGCTCCTATTTTATTTGTCAAGAAAAAGGATGGTACATTTAGGTTGTGTATCGACTACCGAGAGTTGAAAAAACTTACCATCAAGAACTACTACCCACTACCGAGAATCGATGACTTATTTGATCAACTACAAGGCTCGTCGGTTTATTCGAAGATTGATTTACGTTTTGAGTATCATCAAATGCGGGTGAAGGAGGATGATATTCTAAAGACTGCTTTTAGGACGCGTTACGGTCATTACGAGTTTATGGTTATGCCTTTTGGTTTAACTAATGCACCAGCTGTGTTCATGGACCTCATGAACCGAGTGTGTGGACCATACCTTGAAAAGTTTGTCATTGTTTTCAACGATGACATACTTATTTACTCAAAGAATGATCAAGAGCACGAAGAGCATTTGAGAAAAGTGCTAGAGTTGTTGAGGAAAGAAAAACTGTATGCTAAGTTTTCAAAGTGTGCATTTTGGTTGGAAGAAGTTCAATTCCTCGGTCACATAGTGAACAAAGAAGTTATTCAGGTAGATTCGGCAAAGATTGAAACCGTTGAAAAGTGGGAAACCCCAAAAACTCCGAAGCATATACGCCAATTTTTAGGATTGGCTGGGTACTACAGAAGATTCATCCAAGATTTTTCCAAAATAGCAAAACCCTTGACTGCATTAACGCATAAAGGGAAGAAATTTGAATGGAAGGATGAGCAAGAGAAAGCATTTCAATTGTTGAAGAAAAAGTTAACTACGGCACCTATATTATCATTGCCTGAAGGAAATGATGATTTTGTGATTTATTGTGATGCTTCAAAGCAAGGTATCGGTTGTGTATTAATGCAACAAACGAAGGTAATTGCTTATGCGTCCAGACAATTGAAGATTCACGAATAAAATTATATGACTCACGATTTGGAATTGGGCGCTGTTGTTTTTGCATTAAAGACTTGGAGGCACTATTTATATGGGGTCAAAAGTATTATATATACCGACCACAAAAGTCTCCAACATATATTTAATCAGAAACAACTGAACATGAGGCAGCGTAGGTGGATTGAGTTGTTGAATGATTACGAATTTGAGATTCGTTACCACCCGGGGAAGGCGAATGTGGTAGCCGACGCTTTGAGTAGAAAGGACAGAGAACCTATACGGGTAAAAGCTATGAATATAATTATTCGTACTAACCTTACTACTCAAATAAAGGAGGCGCAACAGGGAGTTTTAAAAGAGGGAAATTTGAAGGATGAAATACCCAAAGGTTCGGAGAAACATCTTAATATTAGGGAAGACGGAATCCGGTATAGGGCTGAAAGAATTTGGGTACCAAAGTTTGGAGATGTGAGAGAAATGGTACTTAAGGAAGCACATAAAACCAGATACTCAATACATCCTGGAGCGGAAAAGATGTACAAAGATCTCAAGAAACACTTTTGGTGGCCGGGTATGAAAGCCGATATTGCTAAATACGTAGGAGAATGTTTGACGTGTTCTAAGGTAAAAGCTGAACATCAAAAACTATCAGGTCTACATCAACAACCTGAAATCCCAGAGTGGAAATGGGAAAACATTACCATGGATTTCATTACTAAATTGCCAAGGACTGCAAGTGGTTATGATACTATTTGGGTAATAGTCGATCGTCTGACCAAATCAGCACATTTTCTACCAATGCGAGAAGATGATAAAATGGAAAAGTTAACACGACTTTACTTGAAGGAAGTCATCTCCAGACACGGAATACCAATCTCTATTATCTCTGATAGGGATGGCAGATTTGTTTCAAGGTTTTAGTAGACATTGCAACAAGCATTGGGGACTCATCTAGACATGAGTACTGCCTATCACCCACAAACTGATGGGCAGAGCAAAAGGATGATACAAACGCTTGAAGACATTCTACGAGCATGTGTTATTGATTTTGGAAACAGTTGGGGTCGACATCTACCGTTAGCAGAATTTTCCTATAACAACAGTTACCATTCGAGTATTGAGATGGCGCCATTTGAGGCACTTTATGGTAGAAAGTGCAGGTCTCCAATTTGTTGTAGTGAAGTGGGAGATAGACAGATTACGGGTCCAAAAATTATCCAAGAAACCTCAGAGAAAATCATTCAAATTCAACAACGGTTGAAAACCGCCCAAAGTCGACAAAAGAGCTACGCGGACATTAAGAGAAAAGATATAGAATTTGAGATTGGAGAGATGGTCATGCTTAAGGTTTCACCTTTGAAGGGCATTGTTCGATTTGGTAAACGGGGGAAACTAAATCCAAGGTACATTGGGCCATTCAAAATTATTGATCGTGTTGGACCAGTAGCTTATCGACTTGAATTACCTCAACAACTTGCCAATGTACATAATACTTTTCATGTCTCGAATATGAAGAAATGCTTAGCCAAAGAAGATCTTACTATTCCTTTAGACGAAATTAAGATCAATGAAAAAATACAGTTCATTGAAGAACCCGTCGAAATTATGGATCGTGAGGTTAAAAGACTTAAGCAAAACAAGATACCAATTGTTAAGGTTCGATGGAATGCTCTTAGAGGACCCGAGCTCACCTGGGAATGTGAAGATCAGATGAAGAAGAAATACGTGCACCTATTTCCAGAAGATGCGTCAACACCTTCAACAGCTTAAAATTTCGGGACGAAATTTATTTAACGGGTAGGTACTGTAGTAACCCGAACTTTTCCATGATTATCCCATGATTATATATTAAATGAAAACTATATTTACATGATTAAATGTTTCCAACATGTTAAGCAATCAAACTTGTTAAGACTTGATTATTTGAAATAGGTTTCATGTAGACAATTGACAACCCAAATTGACCGGCGATTCACGAACGTTAAAACTTGTAAAAACCATTTGATGATATATATATATGGATATATATATATATATAGTTAACATGATATTATGATAAGTAAGTATCCTATTAGGTATATTAACAATGAGTTATATACATAATAATGAGACTACTAAGTTATGAAACTCGAAACGATATATATAACGATTATCTTAATAAAAACGTCTTACTAAATACATATGTATCATATTAAGATATTGTTACACTATATTTAACATGATAAAATGATAACTAAATATATTATTAAGTATGTTAAAAATGAACTACATATGTAAAACAAGACTACTAACTTAAGAATTTCGAAACGAGACATATATGTTATGATTATCGTTGTAACGACATTTTAATGTATATATATCACATTAAGATATATTCATACATCATAATATCATGATAATGTAATAATTTAACATCTCATTAGATATAATAAACATTGGGTTAACAACATTAAATGAGATTGTTAACTTAAAGGTTTTAAAACAACACTTACATGTAACGATTAACGATGACTTAACGACTCCGTTAAAATGTATATACGTGTAGTATATTAAGATGTATTAGTACACTTTTGAAAGACTTAAAGACATATATTAAAGTACTTCTACTTAACAAAAATGCTTACAATTGCATTCTCATTCATTTTCATCAACAATTCTACTCGTATGCACCCGTATTCGTACTCGTGCAATACACAGCTTCTAAATGTATTTACTATTGGTATATACACTCTAATGATCAGCTCTTATCAGCCCTTGTGAGTCACCAACACAATTGGGAACCATAATTTGGCAACTAGCATGAAATATCTCACAAAATTACAAACTAATGGAGGCTATATGACAAGCCATCTTTCACGTGAAAGACCACACACAAACACACTTTCATTTTCAACTTTCATGCATCAAATTGATCTCTCTCTTGTTCTCTCATTATGTTCTAAGTGTTCTTCATCATTTTCTTCATAATCTACATCAATCTAGTTCATAAATTCTAACCTAGATCAACTTACAAAACAACTACTCAAGAAAACTTCAAGAACACTTTCAAGTTTGCAAGTCTACTTCCAAGCTTTCTAATCCATTCCAATCAATCATCTATGTGACGACCCGTAAATTTCCGACCAAATTTAAACTTAATCTTTATATAATTCTGAATTGATAAGCAATGAATTTTTCATAAATCTTGAACCTCTGGAAAGAGTTTTACACAAGCTTTTGTTTACGTTTTTTATTCCGAAGATTCATGAACATCATAACGTGATTTAATTGTTTAATTGTTTAATTATTGTGTATATATATGGATTTATATATATATAACTTGAAAATATGATAATTAAATATCTCATTAAGTATATTAACAAAGTATTGTATATATATTTTCATACTACTAATTTAAAGAGTTTTTAAACAATATATATGTTACTATTTAAACGACGTAATTAACTTATGTTAAAATGTATTTACATATAATGTATTACGAGTGTAAATACATCCTTACAAGTATTGAATACACTTTATAATATACCAATACATATAAAGGATAGCTATACTCGTATTTCTATTCAATTTTCTCAAGAATTCTACTCGTATTCATACCGTATTTTTACCCGTATTATACACAGCTTCTAGAAGTATTTACTATTGGTATATACCAATATAAATCTGCAATTATTTGTGTAATATGTCATTCATGACCTAATCAATTTAATATGTCATCCATGACTTAATATATTTTAACTTATCTTAGATATTTTCACTAAAAGCCAAATTTTCAAGCCTATAAATAAGCACCGTTTCTAACTCATTTTTACACATTCATTTTCCAAATTTTTACTTCCAATTTTCACACACACTTGCAAGAACTCTCTCAAGTTTTGTTTTACTACTTCTTTCCAGCAACTTTACATTCTAAACTTGAGGTAAAAACTCTACTTCAACTCTTGTTCAATTCATATGTTTATAGCTATCTATATAAGAGTTTATAAACTAGAACATAGTTTAGTTGATTCTAAACTTGTTTGAAAAACTAATCTAATCTTTCTAACTTAACTCTAATAACACTTATTTATATGTATTATGATGTTATATTAAGTTAATATAAGAACTTATAACTTGTACATATGAAGAACACCTTGAAACTTAACATATATCCTTTAATCTCCATTCAGTAAAAAGCGGGCTGTTTTGGGTTGGGAATTATGTTAATATATGTAAATAAGACTTCCAGTATTTTTTTCATGATTTTAGACAAAGTGGAAGTATTTTATCAAAAATCATATATTGGGTGGATGCCGGGATTTTTCCAAATCTGTCCACCGACACAAAAAGAGGGTAAAGCTCTAAAAATTACTACTTGGGATGAACTTTTCGAATTGGTTTTGTAAAATTGACTTCTTAAGGAATCCATAGCAATTTGATTCACTTTAAATGGAGTTGTAATGAATATTTGGCGAGCAAAACAAAACCTGCTAAAATTAACGTGGTATGGATGAAATTTATATTATAAAAACTATATTAACCATATCCTTGTTAACTTTTCTTATATCCTATATATATATTTGGACATGTTATCATTAGTATAAAAAAATATTATAATCTTGATTAATTTTGAGATTGTATATATATAATAATCTTGGTACGTTCCATGACAATACGTGCACAATACGTTTTGATAAATCCTAAGACAAAACGTACACAATACGTCTTAGTTAATTCTAAGACAATACGTATCTGGATTGATGCAAGACAATACGTACACAATACGTCGTGGGGTAATTATAAGATTATATATATATATATATATATATATATATATATATATATATATATATATATATATATATATATATATATATATATATATATATATATATATATCGTATGTATATTAACGATTATAATCTGTGTTCAAAACTGTGTTAGAATATCGTATGTATATTAACGATTATAATCTGTGTTCAAGCCCTTCGAAATACCTGAAGACACTTCAAATAATGAACAATCGAGATGATGATCCAACCACATGTTATCCACAATTACGTACCTGAAAAACTCTTGAAACCAAAGTCATAATTTAACATGTATCCATGTCAGACCTTTTGGCATTTACTAGCTAAAATAACTTTTCAATCCCTTCTAAAAATAGACGATTTTGTCACAGCTCCAGCAAACCAACTTCAATTGTTCATTCGAATAAGCCTTATTATAATGATTACCCCTTCATCATTATTATCGGGGAACCTTTCATATCTCGCCACATCAGCAGTAAACTTATTAACAACTTCATTGATCTTTGACTTTCCGAAAAATATTTATATTTATCAAAACCCCATCATTTACTCATCTGCATCTTGTAACGAGAATTTCCATACGAATCATCGGAAATTAGCAATCAGTATTTTGAAATCTCGCAACATGTCTACGCCAACAATTATATGTGTCTATCTTCTGGACTTATATACTTTGAATGTGAAGTTTCTGAAAAACACCTTAAACTGCGAACTAGTTCTCGAAATGCTAATGAAGCAGCAAAAACTATAATCGACCTTAGCAGTAAAAAGTTTGATGATAAAGAGTAGTGTGTTGGCAAAGCTCGGAAAAAGAGAAGATTTGGTACTAAAAAATACGGATTGAGCAAACCATGAAGAAGGCTGTGGATAAATCACAAGGACGAAATCTACCTTCAAAGAATCTAAATGATTCCGTGTCTGCTGAAGTCATTATCGCATACCTTGCTCCTGACTCTAAACCCTTACGGACAATATTCTTCATCATCCTCTGATATTAGAAATTCTAAGATATCATCGTATCTTTCATTATAAATATCCTCTATATTTCTGAAGATATTTCCATAATTATTCTTATCTGAAATCATTTACCTCTTCGCGCTGTCTGTATTACATCATAAAAGAAACTATTTTAGTTTCTAAATTCTGAAACTTTCGAATTTAAAATAGGAATATTTTTGAAGTAGTGTTGGTAACTAAAGCATGAACTAGTATAATATAATGACACTTGATCAACGTGATTATATTAAAGTAAGTCATGCTGAGTTTCTAAATAGAACATGATGATTCACAGATCATAACGTCATCATGTGCTATGTTACACGACTCTTGTATTCTCTTTAACCTCTAAAATATCAAGAAAATATTTCTTGATGATTTGGACTTTTTCGAGGTATTCTAGTAATTTGACTAGTCAAGATCGTGCCATTACAATTTCCTTCTTAGAACATTAACAATGTTCATTCCGAAATTCATATATGCGAATTCTGGACCGTTACAAGCGGTGCTTAATCGCAAGAAGAAGAAACGAAAGGACAAAACTCCGAAATAGAAATTGGGGTATAAATCGCATCAAATAAAATAGAGCATTAATTGGGGATGACAATGATTATAGAAGATAGAAGCAGGGACATCGAAATATAAGGGAAGATATAAAACCCAACAACAACCCAGAAACTATAAACCGTATATATCGATGCATATAGCAATATAAAGACACGGGAGAACTAAAAACACTATAAAACCAAGAGTATAGTAGAAGTAAATAGATTCTTCTGGAGGTAGATGAAAAAGAAGAACGACAGATATGAAAGTGAGGAGTATATCGAGAATCAACACTGGATGAAGCATATTGATGAATAATTTTAAAGTAAGAATTGAGGGAGAAAGAATAGAAGGTGTGAATTAAAAGGAAACGAAGGAGGTGGATTTATAGTGAAATATCCGACAGAAAAATCGAGATGAATCATCGCATTAAATCGAAGAGGATCATAATTTACTTAATCACCAAAGAATCAAATCCTATTTAGATTACAAAGATTTTCTTTAATCCAGAGATCAACCGTGATGACGTCAAAAGATAAGACGAATCCCTATTTTCTCATTTCACTCTTTTACGCTAGCTTCAATCATACGTTTCGAGTAATCGAATTATTTTATCCATATTTCTCAATCATGATAAAACCCTATGAATCAACTTATATTCATCATAATAACATTCTTATTGTTAGCCATGACGACCTTGATCAAATTTCGGGACGAAATTTCTTTAACGGGTAGGTACTGTGACGACCCGGAAATTTCTGACCAAATTTAAATTTAATCTTTATATAATTCTGACTTGATAAGCAATAAATTTTTAATAAATCTTGAACCTCCAGAAAGAGTTTTACACAAGCTTTTGTTCACCCTTTTATTCCGACGATTCATGAACGTCATAACTTGATTTAATTGTTTAATTGTTTAATTATTGTGTATATATATGGATTTATATATATATCTAACTTGAAAATATGATAATTAAATATCTCATTAAGTATATTAACAAAGTATTGTATATATATTTTCATACTACTAATTTAAAGAGTTTTTGAACAATATATATGTTACTATTTAAACGACGTAATTAACTTATGTTAAAATGTATTTACATATAATGTATTACGAGTGTAAATACATCCTTACTAGTATTGAATACACTTTATAATATACCAATACATATAAAGGATAGCTATACTCGTATTTCTGTTCAATTTTCTCAAGAATTCTACTCGCATTCATACGGTATTTTTACCCGTATTATACACAGCTTCTAGAAGTATTTACTATTGGTATATACCAATAGAAATCTGCAATTATTTGTGTAATATGTCATCCATGACCTAATCAATTTAATATGTCATCCATGACTTAATACATTTTAACTTATCTTAGATATTTTTACTAAAAGCCAAATTTTCAAGCCTATAAATAAGCACCATTTCTAACTCATTTTTACACATTCATTTTCTAAATTTTACTTCCAATTTTCACACACACTTGCAAGAAATCTCTCAAGTTTTGTTCTACTACTTCTTTCCAGCAACTTTACATTCTAAACTTGAGGTAAAAACTCTACTTCAACTCTTGTTCAATTCATATGTTTATAGCTATCTATATAAGAGTTTATAAACTAGAACATAGTTTAGTTGATTCTAAACTTGTTTGAAAAACTAATCTAATCTTTCTAACTTAACTCTAATAACACTTATTTATATGTATTATGATGTTATATTAAGTTAATATAAGAACTTATAACTTGTACATATAAAGAACACCTTGAAACTTAACATATATCCTTTAATCTCCATTCAGTAAAAAGCGGGCTGTTTTGGGTTGGGAATTAAAAACCTATCTTAGACTTTGAGTTCGAGGCTAAGACTTTGGAAATATGTTAATATATGTAAATAAGACTTCCAGTATTTTTTCATGATTTTAGACAAAGTGGAAGTATTTTATCAAAAATCATATATTGGGTGGATGCCGGGATTTTTCCAAATCTGTCCACCGACACAAAAAGAGGGTAAAGCTCTAAAAATTACTAATTGGGATGAACGTTTCGAATTGGTTTTGTAAAATTGACTTCTTAAGGAATCCATAGCAATTTGATTCACTTTAAATGGAGTTGTAATGAATATTTGGCGAGCAAAACAAAACCTGCTAAAATTAACGTGGTATGGACAAAATTTATATTATAAAAACTATATTAACCATATCCTTGTTAACTTTTCCTATATCCTATATATATTTGGACATGTTATCATTAGTATAAAAAATATTATAATCTTGATTAATTTCGAGATTGTATATATATAATAATCTTGGTACGTTCCATGACAATACGTGCACAATACGTTTTGATAAATCCTAAGACAATACGTACACAATACGTTTTAGTTAATTCTAAGACAATACGTATATAATACGTCTCTGGATTGATGCAAGACAATACGTACACAATACGCCGTGGGGTAAATCAAAGATTATATATATATATATATATATATATATATATATATATATATATATATATATATATATATATATATATATATATATATACCGATTACTGGACTGTTGGACTGTTGGACTTTTCGGACTATTTTGGCTACTAAACTTGACAACTTAAATAATCACATGTGATTGAAAATATAAATAATCACATGTGATTGAAAATATAAACTTAAACAATCACATGTGATTGAATATATGATATGAACTTGCTATATTAATTTTGTTCACATGTATTATTATCTGAATCGTTATTATTATTATAGGTTCGTGAATCCAAGGACGACGACCATATTTTTAATAAGTTAAAAACTTATTATTAATATACTTTTACTACCGTGAGTATATAGTCCCATTTTTAAACTCTACAAATATTTTGGGATGAGAATACATGCATTTTATGTTTTACGCCATAGACACAAGTATTTAAAATATATTCTATGTTGAGTTGTACCACTTTGCATATCTTCCCTAATAGCTTGGTAACTAATATTTACATGTTGTAAGAACATGTATAAGCGAATCCTATTAATAGATCTATCGGGTTTGACAACCCCAACCGGGCTAGTCGCTCTAGTATCGTAAACGGTTGCATAGTACTTCGTTTTTACTACACTTGGTACAGTGTAGGGAGATTTCATAATAAAGGGAATATGCCACATTAATGGTTAAGTATGGTTACCGAAGCGCTCAACAACTTATAGAATACTTTTATACACTTGCGAGTGTACATATATTTATAACTATGAAAATCTTGTGGTCTATATTTATATCGATACTAAACCTATATATCTCACCAACCTTTGTGTTGACTGTTTAAGCATGTTTATTCTCAGGTCCTTAAGAAAGTCTTCCGCTGTTGCATTATCTGAGCAAGCTGTGCATGGAGTCTCATGCTTTTGTTTAAATGAAGTGTTGCATTCAATAAAATCTTTGTCATGTATTATATTCGATTGTTATGTCACGTGTGTAGTATTTGGAAACCGATGTATCATGGGGATTATTTCTTAAATAATCGGCCACTTATTTAAAACATGCATTATGTATAATAATGGTGTACCTTTTATGAAATGAATGCAATATTTTTTTAAAAAGTATCATATAGAGGTCAAATACCTCGCTATGGGACCAATGAATAACGTACTGCGTTTATAGTAATATGGACGGGTCGTTTTAATCTAAGATCAAGAAACCTTTGTTATTTAAAGTAGGTTATCTCTCTAATTCAAGGTAATACTCATATTCAAACTTTGATTCAATTCCTATAACTATAAACGATCTTAATTCGAGTAAAAATCTTACTTGAACTTGTTTTCGTGTCATGATTCTACTTCAAGAACTTTCAAGCCATCTAGAATCCTTTAAAGCTAGATCATTTCTTGTCACTTCCAGTAGGTTTACCTACTATATTTGAGGTAGTAATGATGTTCATAACATCATTCGATTCATATATATAAAACTATCTTATTCGAAGTTTATAACATGTAATCACTAGAACATAGTTTAGTTAATTCTAAACTTGTTCGCAAACAAAGTTAATCCTTCTAACTTGACTTTTAAAATAAACTAAACACATGTTCTATATCTATATGATATGCTAACTTAATGATTTAAAACCTGAAAACACGAAGAACACCGTAAAAACGGACATACGCCATCATAGTAAAACCGAGGGCTATTTTGGGTTAGATAATTAAAAACTATGATAAACTTTGATTTAAAAGTTGTTCTTCTGGGAAAATGATTTTTCTCATGAACATGAAACTATATCCAAAAATCATGGTCAAACTCAAAGAGGAAATATGTTTTTCAAAATGGTTATCAAGACGTCGTTTTTTCGACTGAAATGACTACCTCTACAAAAATGACTTGTAAACTTTATTTCCGACCATAAACCTATACTTTTTCTGTTTAGTTTCATAAAATACAGTTCAATATGAAACCATAGCAAGTTGATTCACTCAAAACGGATTTAAAACGAAGAAGTTATGGGTAAAACAAAATTGGTTAAAAATGGTTAATTTGACTATGGGATGAATTGACAAAAATCTATACTAACCATATCCTAACTAACTTATATTGTATTATACATATATTCTGACATATATTATGTAATCTTGATAGACCATAGACACGTATACTATGTTTTGACATATCATATCGACGTCATCTATATATATTATTCGGAACAACCATAGACACTCTATATGCGGTAATGTTTAAGTTAGCTATACAGGGTTGAGGTTGATTCCAAAATAATATATATACTTTGAGTTGTGATCGAGTCTGAGACTTGTATACACTGGGTCGTGGATTGATTCGAGATAATAGATATTGATTTACTTCTGTACTACTAACTGTAGACAACTAACTGTGGACTACGAACGTTGGACTGTTAACTTAACAAACTTAAATCGTTAAAACATAATAAAACATATTGTGAATATATTTCGAGCATACTTTGATATATATGTATATATTTGTTATAGGTTCGTGAATCGACCCGTGGCCAGGTCTTATTTCCGACGAAAGAAAAATATGTGAAAGTGAGTTATAGTCCCACTTTTAAAGTCTAATATTTTTGGGATGAGAATACATGTAGTTTTATAAAGGTTTTACAAAATAGATACAAGTATTTGAAACTATATTCTATGATTGAATCATTATACCGGATATCACCCTTTCCGCTTGGTAGCCTAAGAATTTGGGAACAGACCCCCAAATTAACGCGAATCCTGAAGATAGATCTATGGGCCTAACGAACCCCATCCATGTTATGGATGCTTTAGTACTTCGATTTTATATATATGTGAGTGTACCTGTATATTGGAGATATTCTAGATGCATTTGTTAATGTCGGTTACCAGGTGTTCATCATATGAATAATTTTTATGCAGATTGCATGTTGTTTTTAGAAATGGAAATATGAAATCTTGTGGTCTATTATTACAATTTGATAAATATATAGGTTAAACCTATAACTCACCAACATTTTTGTTGACGTTTTAAGCATGTTTATTCTCAGGTGATTATTAAGAGCTTCCGCTGTTGCATGCTAAATAAAGACAAGATTGGAGTCTGCATGCTTGTATAATATATTTAAAAACTGCATTCGAAGACTTAAGTTGATGTGTAATATTATTGTAAACCATTATGTAATGGTCGTGTGATAACGCTATATTTTAGATTATCATTATTTGATAATCTTCGTAATGTTTTTAAAACCTTTAACGATAAAATAAAGGTTATGGTTGTTTTAAAAATCGAATGCAGTCTTTGAAAACGTATTATATAGAGGTCAAAACCTCGCAATGAAATTAATTAATATGAAACGTTTATAATCATTATGAATGGGACATTTCAAACACCTGTAGCACCACAAGCTACATTAGCTCTATAACCATCAACGGTATCGACACCACAAGCAACAATGAGTATGTTATATCAACGAGTTATGAAATATTAACTCATTCCCTCTGAAGAATTTATATGTATATCTCATATATATAAATTTTGGAAACCATAATATATCTTTCCGTACTAAGCTATTACGTATGAAATTTTTGGGGGTAAGTACTACTCGGTTAATTCATATTACTAATATGCTATGATGTACATCCTTCGTTAATGACTTAACCATCATTAACTACAATCTCTGTTTCAACTCAATGAATTCCATTTCATAATAAACCTAGTGTATTAATCAACTACATGTTTGATTTTACACTTTTATCTTCGATGTACTCGAAACTTTCTAGAAAACATCATTTATATCTACGAAGTTCATAAGAATTCCACGAGCACCAACATCCTTCATCGAGGAATATCAATAAGAATAGATAATGAAGTATCGATTACATTAGTGAAATACTCCACGAAGATTATGTAATCTTTAATGTTTTAGAGATTATTTATTTTTAGTTCCAGCTGAAAATCAAATGAGTTTAATAGTATATTAACTCATTAAATCTGTATTACATCCGAAGAAAATATACATATATATTTTCATAAAGACGGTAGTAAAATTCTTCTGTACAAAATATTACTTGTGAAATTTTTTAACGGGTAGGTAATACCCGGGAAATATATAAGTTCACAATTAATATGTTACATTGTACATTTTTCAATTTTGATTCAAGAATCATTAACTATACTCACTATATTAAAAGCGATATACATCCTTCCATAAGAATCATAACAACCATTATCATACAAATTCGATTACACATTCTAATTTTTGATAGATCAGAATCCGAGTCAAGATTTAACAGAAGATATCACTATTAGATTTTCACATCTTACAAAACCATACTTTGAATTCAAAACTGTGTTAGATCCTTTGACATTATTATTACCGAAAATAACTTTGCAATTCCTTTTCAAAGTAGCAATTTTGTCACACCTCCAGCAAATCAACTTTAATTTTTCATTCGAATAAGCCTTATTATAACGATTACCCTTTCATCATTGTTACAGTGGAACCTTTTATATCTCGCCACATTAGCAGTAAACTTACCAACAACTTCATTGATCTTTGACCTTTCGAAAAATCATTATATTCATTGAAACTTTATCATATACTCATCTACATCTTGTAACAATAATTGTCATACCAACTACAGGGAATTAGCAATCAGTATTTTGAATCTCGCAGTGTTTCTACATCAACAGTTATATGCATACATACAACAATTATCTCTTAGAATTATGATCTTCCATTATGAAATTCTGAAAAGCGCCCAACCTACAAATCAGTTCTCGAAATTTTGAAAAATGCCGATGAAGCAGCAAAAACTGTAAACGACCTTAACCGCCAAAAGTTTGATGATAAAGAATAGTGTGTTGGCAAAGCTAAAAAAAAGAGAAGGTTTGGAACTGGAAAACGGATTGAGAAAACCAAGAAGGAGGTTGTGGACAAATCACAAAGATTAAACCTGCCTTCAAAGAATCCAAATGATTCAGTGTCAGCTGAAGTCATTAACGAATACCTTGCTCCTGACTCTAAACCTTTGCGGACAAATATTCTTCATCACCTTTCGAAATTAGAAATTCTAAGATATCATTGTATCTTTCATTATAAATATCCTCGATATTTCTGAAGATATTTTCATCTGAAATTATATATTTCTTCGCGCTATCTGCGTTACATCATAAAGGAAACTGTTTTATTTTCTAAAATCTGAAAAATTCAAATTTAAAATATGAATTTTTTTGAAGTAGTGTTGGGAATTGAAGCATGAGTTAGTATAATATAATGACACTTGATCAACGTGATTATATTACAGTAAGTCATGCTGAGTTTCTAATGGAACGTGATGATTCACAGATCATAACGTCATCAAGTGCCATGTTACACGACTCTTACACTCTATCTAGTATATAAACATATCAAGAACATAATTTCTTGATAGTTCTATCTTTTCTCTTGAATTCTGGTAATTTAACTAATCAAGATCGTACTATTACAATTTCTCTCTTAAAACATTAGCCATGTTCATTCGAAACTCCATACCCACGAATTCTGGACCATTATTCGCTTGACTTGAAGTCGGGAAGGAAAAACAAAAAGCATGGAACCCCTAAATATAAGGGAAAATATAAAGTCTGACAACAACACATAAATTACAACCCATGTATATCAATACGTATTGCAATGTAAAGACCGGGAGAATTAAAAACATTATAACCCCAAGGTAATAGTAGAAGAAAATAACTTCCTCTGGTGGCAGATGAAAAATAAGAATGAAGGATACGATAGTCAGGAAAATATCAAGAAATCGGGACTGGATTTAACATTTTCACAACCTATTGGGAGGTATGAAATGAGGAAGAAGATGTAGGAGTAATGAAAATAAAGGAACGGAAGAGGTTGATTTATAGCGAAATATCATACATTGCAATCGAGGCAGATTACCGCAATTAATCAAAGAGGATCATAATTTCCTTGATTACCGGAGAATCAAATCTTTTATAGATTTTAAGGATTATCTTTAGATTCCTTGAAATCCGGAAATCCACTGTGACTACGTCAAAAGTTAAATCTTTATCTCAACCTTTTGTGACAACTTCACTCGTACGCTTCACATAATCGAATCATTTTATCTATATTAGTCAATAATGATGAAACTCTATTCATTAACTCGTATTTGTCATGAAAACATTTTTATTGTTAGCCATGACAATCTCTATCAAATTTCGGGACGAAATTTCTTTAACGGGTAGGTACTGTGACGACCCGGAAATTTCCTACTAATTTTAAAACTTAATCTTTATATGATTTCAACAAGATAAGCAAAGTCTGTAATATTGATTCTCAAAATTTTTGAACTAATGTTATATATTCAGTTAACCTTTGACTATTGACCGACGATTCACGAACATCTATTATATATATATATATATATATATATATATATATATATATATATATATATATATATATATATATATATATACACACACACAATAAGTTGGAATATTATTTATTCAAATTAATTATAAATAACTTGCAATGTGTATTTAAAAACCGATTTATGTATATTAAATAAAGATATATACATATATATAAATTCAAGTTATTTAGTAAACGATAGTAACATTTGATTATTGATTCGATTGATATTTAGATAAGTTAACTAAAACGTTTAAGATGAACAAGTAAAGCACTAATTTGCTACAGTATTTTCGAATTGCTACGGTACCCGAAAAGCTACAGTGTTTTCGAAAACCACTATTTGCTACAGTAAAAATCATTTGCTACAGTAAAACACTATTTCAAAATGAAAATGTATGTATATTTTACAAATGTTATAAAATATAATATTAACTTAGATATAAAATGTTTTGATTTAAAATAATATTATTATATACTAAGACGTTAATTTATAGACGCAAATGACTAAAACACTCGAAAGTTCAAGGTACACTTTGAGTAATATAGTTTATTGATAATTTAAGACTATATTTTGACAAAGGTACGAATCACGAAACGTAAAGTACATGTTTTCTAAGCGTACGAAAGGTCGTTCGAAAAATCGAAAACGGGACATAAGTCGAACGTAAACGTACAAGACATCGAAACCAAAATTACAAGTTAACTAGGCACGAGAATATAATTTAATATATAATTAATTAATATAAATTATATAAATTATATATTTATTTAATCATGTCAACAAGCAAAACAACAAACGATTGTGAGCTGGCTGAGGGAGTCATGCGATCGCATGAGAATCCCATACAAACCTCATGCGATCGCATGAGGTGATGGGACAGAAATGTTCCTATAAATTCATTCGATTGCAGGTGAGTTCAAACATATATCCTTCTCTATCTATCTTACTCTCTCAATATATATATATATATATATATATATATATATATATATATATATATTATAATAATAATAATAATAATAATAATAATAATAATTATTATTATTATTATTATTATTATTATTATTATTAAGATTAATATTATTATTAATCTTATAGTTAGGAGTATTATTATTATTAGTATTATATATAGAATACTGCGACGAGGTCATGAGCGAGTTGTTTCAAAACGGGTTTTGCGAGCGGGATAGAGTTAAGGAAATTATGGGTTATAGCTATAGATGTTATGGGTATGGTTCGAGGGTATTGCTCGTGAGTCAAAATAGTGTTTATCATCTCCGTTGTGTCTACGTACTTTCCTGTAATATTGAATCACAATATTGATACGTGAGCATTCATATCTTATCTTTTATATTTAATGGTGTATCCATGTCTAGTGCTCGAGTATATATGTTTATGTATGCTTGTACGCTTTAATTTTGTCGTTAGATAGTTTATGATGAATTACGAATTTGATATATATGCTACTGATATAAAGTATATGATATGCATGTCGTTGGAAAGCTATCGAAAAATTTATAACTTTTCTTTTAGAAATCGAGTGATTTCGATGAACGGATTAAAAGATATGGTCAACTGAATTATGTTTGACGTTAATTGAAATTGTGTTTAAAACTGCAAATTAATATTTAAACAACTTGTCTATGAGATTGATAAATTGGATTTTTAGATATTACTAATCGAGTAAATGAATTTCTATATAAGGCACGTCTCGTTTTGTTGAACAATTGTCAAAGTTGACTGTCTTATCATGTTTTAAAACTTTATAAACACTATAATCTGATTTTTTAAAGTATTGGAAAACTATGTGAAATAATAAAATATTTTCGATTGACATGATAATTCAAATATAATATAGCTCCTGAAATAAATAATATTTTGAGTTTGATAAACTATCAATTCGTTCAATTATCAAGACTTATACTATGTTAATATAATAAACATGTATAGATTTAAAGATCATATTGGGTCAGGTTGACTTTGGGATGACTTTTGTTAACTTTTACATGTCGGTCTCGAGCATTAGGATTGTGATATACTATGACCTGACCTAGTTTGTTAGACATGTATTGACCAACATATGTTCTCTAGGTTGAGATCTACGATTATTTTGCATTCCGAGTTTCGGTCACATTTCGATGAATGACCTTATGTGCTGCTAAGGTGAGTTTCATTGCTCCCTTTTTAAATGCTTTTGCAATATATATTTTTGGGCTGAGAATACATGCACTTTATTTTAAACGCAATGGATACAAGTACATACTAAATTCTACACTGAGTTTGAACCGAAAATCCCTTAGCTTTGGTAACTAGTAACTGCCGGTTATAAAAACTGGTGGGCGCGAATAGTTGTATATGGATCCATAGGGCTTGACATCCCCGTCTGTTCCAGGTATAGAAACCCTAGCCTGAACTATAAAATAGACGTATGCTATTTTAGTTTAGTACACGTTGGTTGGCGTGTATTGTACATGTTGGTTGCATGTATGTTAAAACAGGGATACTTATTATATATACGTTAAAGTTTAGTTACCAGGGTGCTCGATCTTGTAGAATATTTTGATAAACATTTCTGGATGAAACAACTGAAATCTTGTGATCCACCTTTACATACAGATTATGCGCAACATTAAAACTATGAACTCACCAACCTTTGTGTTGACACTTTTAAGCATGTTTATTCTCAGGTTCCTAGAAGTCTTCCGTTGTTTGCTTATATGTGATGCAAGCTATGTGCATGGAGTCATACATGCTTTATTCAAGAAAACGTTGCATTCACAAAATCATCACCATGTATCTTATTTTGACTGCATTATTAACGGATGTAGTATTGTAAACTATTATTTACGGTGATTGTCTATATGTAGAAATCTTCAAACGTCAAAAACCTTGGAATTTGATATTCAATTATGGTGTACCTTTTCAAAAGAATGCAATGTTTACAAAATGTATCATGTAGAGGTCAGTACCTCACTGTGAAATCGATGAATGATGTATTCGTCCAAATGGATTTGGATGGGTCATCACAAGTACCAACACCATTCGAAAACCCCAAACAACTATTCGAAACACGAAACGATTGGTTAATTCCAACAATTTTCGTCAAAAGAATTTGCTAACAATGATTCAACATATTGACCTCATTAATCTCATTGACCCAGAAGTTTTTTAAAGTGATAGTCGTACACAAATCATCTTCAACATCCACAACTACCGAATGGTGCACGTGTTTTGGGTTTGACGTCTTGACAAACACATACAAAGGTAATTTTTGCAACCGTCAATACCTCCCTTAATAAACTACCCACAACATTTGCGTTAGGTTTGGACGCACATGTCACATGAATATCAGATGTCTCAATCCAAATAAATCAAGAAAACACTTTGGATAACGGCTCAAAAGGAAGAACACGTAATAAAAATACCAGAACTATTTTTTTGTCAAATTGGAAAAACTAGCAGCATCACCACAGAAACAAATACATATGAATAAACCCAATTCAGAGATCTTAGAAACATGAGCATTAAAGGATATCAAGAAACTTGATACCTTAGTTTCTTCAATAGCGACCGAATCAATCAACAATATAGAGTACTGCAGCAAATTAGTAATCGTTGAGTTTGTAGAAATCTTACACCTTAGTTTGGGCTGATCAGAAACACGAACATGACCAATGTAACCCTAACACTCTTCTTTGGCCAACCTACAAAAATTGGCCAGCCAAAGTACTTGGACCTGTAAAAAGAAGAAATAGCCGCCAATGCTTCTTTTGCATCCCCATACGTAATAAAGCAATATCTTCTTGTCAACCTGAACTTGATTTCCAAAATCGTTCCAAGTTTACCGAAGAATGATTCCACCAGCTGTCTATTAACAGATTTATCAATCCTGCCAATAAAGACTATACAAATAAGCGAACCACTCTCTCCAAACTCACAGGACTTCGTGCCTCTGTTTCAATGTGACCATCCTTTAATTTTCCAGCCAAAATGTGGTGATCCTGATCTAATCTATAGTATCTAGGAGTATAATCGTCATCAGAAATTGAATTTTTGAAGTTAGTGTTAATGAAATCGTCGAAGGTTAAAGGTTTAGTGGGTGGAAGTGTGATCGGCGTGTTATCCAGCGGTTTCGTTGAGGGAGACTCAAAATTAGTGTTTCTTTTGTTCACAGAAAAATCAATGGATATGGACATGATTATGATAGGGGATTCTGAGAATCGAAGTTGGAAATGGAAGGAAACAGCCGCATTATTAGACGATGGATACTTAAGGACATAAATGACCTAGCTAACAAGAATGGGGTTTTCTTTTCTGTGAACAACATCATAATGTATTAAGAAAAAGAGACTAAAGCACCTAGCACAATATAAAAAAAGGTAGCTAAGCCAAGTGTTCCTACAAGAGATTCGGTGTCCTTTCGTATAAGCCAAGAAAACGAAGAAAAGTCTAACACTATCATAAAGAGTACATTTTCGAAAATTATAAGTAACAAAAATAGCATAGTTTCAAAACCTCCAAAGTCACCATAGAGTAGTAGCAATTATGACGTATAGACGATCCTTTTGGAGATGATTTCCTTTCTATTCATCAAAACAAAAAAATAAAGAATATATTGTATATGATATCGGCCAAGCTATATCAACCGATCTTCGAATTCGGTCCCATAATTCAACCACCGTGTTACAAGGATAGAAAATGTGATCGCGTGATATTACTTCAATGCGAAAAATTGGCATATAGTAGAAGGAATTTTTTATACATCCAATTGAAAGGTTGAGACGAGCAAGCAATCGATCTAATTAACAAAATGCGCCATAAGTGTTGAAGTGCGAAGCGAGTTAAACAAGGAATCAAATAACGAAAAAGGTGTTGCTGGGTGGAAACTCGCGACCACGAGCTTGGACATGGTGGCAGCGAAGTTTGAAAATCGATAAGATGCTGAGAAGACATCCTCGCGATCGCGAGGTGTATGGTCGCGAGCGTGAAATTCAGGCAGACGGGCCAAAATTGTCTAGAAGCTTTTTTCTTGTTCGTTAAGTAGTTTCCTTGTTGAGTTTTTTCCTATTTAAACATTCTATTGTAACTCATACATGTATTCACGAAAATTATTAATAAAAGAACTCTTTTTGGTGGCCGAGGATTAAAATAATCATTCGTGATTGCATATAACCTCATTAAATTCTCTTGTCTTTATCTTTTTTGCTAATTTCTTCGTATGCATAAACTATTTTCGTTTATTGTAAGTGGGATTGTGAATTTTGAGAAAATGCCTCTTTTCTCTCTTCCATAGACTGAACAGACAAGAATTCATCTCCATCCAGTGTCGGCCCTTGCATAACCCTTGAAAAACCTTCAGAATCTTTACAATGAACAACACAGCCGTAAAAACCCCATAAGCAAATAGAATTAATAAGGATATTACTATTTTTCAACCACTAAAGAACTTTCTCCTTGCATATTGGCTTGTGATCAATTAACATAACGAACTAGCTGTTAACTTTTTATATGTATTTAAGTGTTTGGTAGAGTAGCTGGAACTGTTAAAATATAGAGAGAATCTTAATTCCGTGCGCCAACGGCAAACAATAGTAACATACCGGAACTCCTCAATGGCAAACATCCTAACATCAAAACAGATCACAGAGTAGTTCTTTGGCAAGCTACGACATGGACAACCGCATATACGTTATGGAAAAAATCGAAATGTCGTCGTCTTTGGTAAGGATCATCTCAAGCCTGCCTCTATCATTAATGATATCCAAATTAAAACCTTTGATTGGATATCCACAAGATGGAAGAAAAGAATAATTGAAAGGTATAACTGGGTGTCAAACCCAATTACATATGATTCGATCCCTGTCAAAATGACCATTGGCTGATAAAATTGTATCTTGTGCCTAAATTTTGTATTGAAAATTTATTATGGATATTAATTAAGTTATTATTTGTAATATTGAGGCATAACACTCGGGTGTATGTTTCTGATGATGTATATTTTATATGATGAATAAAGTAGATTGTTTTGCTTTAAAAAAAAAATATGTTCGCCAATTTTCGTGCATGTTTGACATAGAGCTTTTAATTTTTATCTAAAAGTTCATATCTAATAAAGAGTTTCACTTGGTTCAAAGAGATTAAAGCTTTTAGACTGAAAAAAGCTAAAATCTTAAAGCAAATAGAAGTAGCGTTTAAGAAAAACTCATAGTTTTGTCATTTTACTATTTATTTTAACAGTTTCAGCTACTCTACCAAATACCTAATATATAAAAAGCTAATAACTTACAGCTACAAGCTACCGGCTATTAACTACAAGCTTCCAGCTAGTTTTGTCAAACATATCCTAAAATGAAAAAAAAAAAAAAAAAAAGAGTTTATTTCTCAAACGCTATTTCTATTAGCTTTTAACTTTTTTCATCCGTTTAAAAGGTTTAAGTTCTTTTAACCAAACGAAACTTTATATTATATATGAGTTATTTTTACAAAAGCTATAAGCTAAAAGCTCTTTAAAACTCCAAAAAGTTGCGTGAACATACCCTATGGGTATGTTTAGCAAAACTAGCTATTTGCTGGTAACTTTTAGCTGATACCTAGTAGCTTGTAGCGGTTAGCTTGTAGCTTATAATTGTTAGCTAGTAGCTGTTAGCAGCAAGTAGGTGTTAGTTTTTTTTTATATGTAATTAGATGTTTGATAAGGTAGCTGAAATTATTAAGATATAGAATAAAATGACAAAATAATATTAGTTTTTTTTTTTTTTTTTTTTTAAATTCTGTGCAATTAGCTTTTAATTTTTAACCTTTTCACTCCATAGAAAAAACTTTAAACTCTTGTAACAAACAGATTTACTATGAGCTTTTCATAAAAACTAAAGTTAAAAATTTCAAAAAGCCTAGTGTCTCAAAACATGCCCTATTCATAATTTTCTTGTTGAAGAACGAGACGTATATGTATGCAAAAGTCGGTTCAAATTAGAAAGATATGTACTGTAGTAACTTTCTAAATATTCTTGTCCCGTCAACAAGATAAATTGGATTCAAGTCTGAGCAAAATATTCTTCCTTTTAGATAGTCAAAGAATGAAAATTTCAACCGTTTTTACGCTTTTCAGTGTTGGGCTGTATAAATTAATAATTAATAAATATAACCGATGGTTGACAAATTGGTAGCATGACTTCATTGGAGACAACAAGTTAGACTACACCTATGCATGATTGTTACGTCAAATGTAAGTGATGTATTTTTTTATAATGTGACAACATCAAGAAGTGAAGTTTTTTTTTTTTAAAAGGAAGTGTCAAATTTGAGTGTTAAATTGTGATTGGTGATGTAGTAAAATATCATTGATAACTGGGTATAAAATATATTAATTAATAATATATAAAAATATGTGTTGAAATTTGATTGGTTGAGAAAAAATTTGACACATCTTTTTGTTCCGTCAAACCCGAGGCGTCAAATTTTGACGGCGCGTTAGAGATGTCAAGGGCGTTAAACAAGTTGCCAACTGAGATGACGGAGGAAAAATGACGATGCATTGGGAATAGCCTTACATTACAAAAAAATCCCTCTTTTGTGGCGAGGAAACTCGCCGCTTTAAACTGGGTACCTCGCCGCAGTAGGTCATTTGCGGCGAGGTCTCGCCGCATTATACCTCGTCACCGTAAGTTCGCCGTCTTTAGTCTTTTGCGTCAAGGTTTTGTGGCGAAGGAAAGTGGGACCCACATTTATTAAGAAAGAAAAATGGAAAGGGAAATTATTTATTGCGGCGATTCTTGCGCGACGAGATGGTGGCGCCAAGATTTCCCTGCAAAGCAAATGCGGCGACTAATTATGACGAGTAAGTGTATTTAACAGGCTAAACTGTCACGTTTCTTTTGCGGCGACCCTCTCCGCTAAAGATACCTGCATCAGGAAGCAGGATTCTGCTGTATTTGCACCATTCCACCTGAAATTATGGGCGTCTTTCCAAAACCTGTTTCATACCATTTTATAGCAGCTATAACAACAATAAATACGAACAACACTAAAATAAATAAACGTTTATGCAAAGTTGTAACAATTATACAAACTACAAATATTAAAGTTCAAAAGCACCAATTCGGCATTTTTACACAAACTACACAAACTATTCGCCTCCTTTTCATATTTCGCCCATCTATGCATCATCATTATTACTGTCATCCAATTCATCAAGTCCCGGATCATCCGACTCTTCATCCACCAACATGGCTTGTTTTTCTTTACCCTTATCCTTCTTTTTCTTTGACCTACTAGAACTTACACCACCCATATTTAAGAACCTTTTCATCACATTTTTCATCGATTGTTTCATGGTTTGTGTGATGGACTTTTGTACACTTCCCGTGACTTCCTTGGTCAAACTTGATTTTACCTCAGCTTCCTTGGTCAAATTCTTTCTCAGTGTAAAAACGTTGACTTGAATGGCTGGATAGAACTTGCGGAATCCACGGACCTGCTGGACCCAAAAATGCGAGGACCAATACCACGATCCCATCCGTAACGTGGTCCTAATACCTTATTCATGATCTGTTGTTCTGTCGTCGGGTCATTAGATCCAACTTACTCATTTCGAAGTCGAACCATGTCATCTTGCATATTTAAAACACAAGAATAACCCAAGTTATAAAATTAATCTTTTAGTCTGTTTTAATTTAGATACAAAATTAATGTTCTAGTGAAGGTAATTACTTACATAATTTCTTTGAGTTATCTCGGGATAACAAAAATTACCAAAAACATCAATGTTATTCTGTTTGTACCCGTCAACTTTCAGGCTCGTTTGTCTCCATGTTACGCTGTACGGTATATAATATTAATAAATAGGTAGTAGCAATATATGTACATATATATACAATTATATATATATATATATATATATATATATATATATATATATATATATATATATATATATATATATATATATATATATATATATATATATACTCATACATATATATATATATACACATACATATATATATACACACATACATATATATACATACATACATATATATACATATATATACGTATATATATACGTATATATACGTATATATATACATATATATACGTATATATATATATATACGTATATATACATATACATATATGTATATATATATGTATATATATACATATATATACATATACATATATATACATATATATTATCACAACTCTAGCTTTTCGACTTAAGTTGTCTAGTTTGACTTCTTTAAGTTACAATTTTCGACATGACGAGTAAATTTATTAATCTATGTCTTGGTTTATTTTATGGTTTGTATAGCCCTAAGGATGCATTTTAGGTTTTACTTGACTAAGTGTTACTTCACACATTTTGCATAAAGTCCTAAAACCCTAGCTTACTACTATGAACCCAAGTTCATTACCATAAACCCTAGACTTGTAAATCATATAGATAAACTTAGATTAAAGACATGAAATATTTTCATTTGAACATTGATCATAAGATAAAAACATTTCTACACTTAGTCATTTTTCACAACTAGTCTTGATCACTTTGTACACAGCCATTTCTTTCACTTAACCAACCTTAAACTATCTTGATTTGAACCTAACCTAAGCTTACTTCCTAAACCCTAAACATACAAGAAAACATCTTAGAATTATACATTAGAAAGACTACACAAGTACATGTATGTAACGACCCGGAAATTTTCGACCAAATTTAAACCTTAATCTTTATATGTTTCTGACACGATAAGCAAAATATGTATTGTTGAGTCTAGAAAGTTTGAAATCTCTATTTGGATAATCAGTTACCATTTGACCAAGACTGACGATTTACGGACAATTAATTGTAAATAGATATCTAAAGTATATATATATATATATATATATATATATATATATATATATATATATATATATATATATATATATATATATATATATATATATATATATATATATATATATATATATATATATATTTAAATGAATAATGTACATTCTAATCAGTTAAAATATTAGTAAGTATTCTTATAAAAGGATTTTTGTTATTATTATTATAAATGTTATTAATATCCTTATTATATCCTATTATTAATATTATTTAGAGTTAACAGTAATATTATTTCTAATATATTTATGTTTAATATTAAATATAAAACATTAAAACAAATAACTTATGCGGTCTGAGTAAATTCAATCCCCGAAATATCGCGATTGAACTGTACTAAATTTTGTTTTTAGTCTTTTGTCACAATTCAAATATCAGGAATCAAACAAATGGGTAATGGAGTTGGTTATCAGTCCCATCTATTTTTTTTTCCTCTTATATATTTCTGTGTCTGTGAACTCCTGCCGACCAGTTCATCACTAAAAATCAAACCACTTCAGCTGTTAAGTGTATCCATCGATCTAAACCACAATTATCAACCACCACTTCCACCATAACCATTATCTTCTTTGCTACCAACTACTTCTGTATTCTGTTACTATTTCGAACGATCATATCATCATCTCTCATCATCTTTATTCACCAATGAACAAGAGCATCAAGTTGTTGCTATGTTGCTAATTACCGTTCCTTCCACCTTCGAAACCCTACAACAATAACTATCCCTTGTAAACTAAAACTGTCACTATTTTGGGTTCATGTTCCATACGATCAAAACCCAAACAAAACATCACCTTCTTCATCAAGCATTCGAACCGTTACCCACTTGAAAACCGCCACCTATTTCGCCACACCACTTGGAAACCACCATGGAACCACCTCTACTCGTTTGATTCTGTTTCGAATTCACAACCAACATAACCCACCATGTTTGATACTATTTTTCTGTTGCAACCGAATTCACAATCATCATCTTTATTAAACCCTTACACTATAATTCAACAACCGATTCATCACCCCCTTGTATTATTCTTGTCGATACTAGACCACTACCACACCCTACAACCCTCCAACTACAACCTGCTACTATTGTTTCCACTCCTATTTTCGTTCAATGAACCACAACTTGCTTGCAATCCTGCTGTGATTCAATGGTGTTTGCAACTACTATTATACAGTTGTTCTAATGTTATTCGAATACCCAAAATCGTCACCCAACACCTTTGATATTCTTCTTCCTTTCGTTTCTCTTTTCTTCTGGTTGCAAACTCGAACACCACACGCACCATTAAACTGCAGTTGTAGCCGTGCCTTTTTCTGTTTTCTCTTTCTGATAAATATCGAATATGATGATGGTGATAAATACTGGATAAAGATGGCAATACTTGGGAGGATTGCATGATTATTTTTACTGAAATGTCCCGTTCTTATTGATTAAAAACGTTCCATATTAATTGATTTCGTTGCGAGGTTTTGACCTCTATATGAGACGTTTTTCAAAGACTGCATTCATTTTTAAACAAACCATAACCTTTATTTCATCAATAAAGGTTTAAAAAGCTTTACGTAGATTATCAAATAATGATAATCTAAAATATCCTGTTTACACATGACCATTACATAATGGTTTACAATACAAATATGTTACAACAAAATAAGTTCCTTGAATGCAGTTTTTACACAATATCATACAAGCATGGACTCCAAATCTTGTCCTTATTTAAGTATGCGACAGCGGAAGCTCTTAATAATCACCTGAGAATAAACATGCTTAAAACGTCAACAAAAATGTTGGTGAGTTATAGGTTTAACCTATATATATCAAATCGTAACAATAGACCACAAGATTTCATATTTCAATACACATCCCATACATAGAGATAAAAATCATTCATATGGTGAACACCTGGTAACCGACAATAACAAGATGCATATATAAGAATATCCCCATCATTCCGGGACACCCTTCGGATATGATATAAATTTCGAAGTACTAAAGCATCCGGTACTTTGGATGGGGTTTGTTAGGCCCAATAGATCTATCTTTAGGATTCGCGTCAATTAGGGTGTCTGTTCCCTAATTCTTAGATTACCAGACTTAATAAAAAGGGGCATATTCGATTTCGATAATTCAACCATAGAATGTAGTTTCACGTACTTGTGTCTATTTTGTAAATCATTTATAAAACCTGCATGTATTCTCATCCCAAAAATATTAGATTTTAAAAGTGGGACTATAACTCACTTTCACAGATTTTTACTTCGTCGGGAAGTAAGACTTGGCCACTGGTTGATTCACGAACCTATAACAATATATACATATATATCAAAGTATGTTCAAAATATATTTACAACACTTTTAATATATTTTGATGTTTTAAGTTTATTAAGTCAGCTGTCCTCGTTAGTAACCTACAACTAGTTGTCCACAGTTAGATGTACAGAAATAAACGATAAATATTATCTTGAATCAAGCCACGACCCAGTGTATACGTATCTCAGTATTGATCACAACTCAAACTATATATATTTTGGAATCAACCTCAACCCTGTATAGCTAACTCCAACATTCACATATAGAGTGTCTATGGTTGTTCCGAAATATATATAGATGTGTCGACATGATAGGTCGAAACATTGTATACGTGTCTATGGTATCTCAAGATTACATAATATATAATACAAGTTGATTAAGTTATGGTTGGAATAGATTTGTTACCAATTTACACGTAGCTAAAATAAGAAAAATTATCCAATCTTGTTTTACCCATAACTTCTTCATTTTAAATCCGTTTTGAGTGAATCAAATTGCTATGGTTTCATATTGAACTCTATTTTATGAATCTAAACAAAAAAAGTATAGGTTTCTAGTCGGAAAAATAAGTTACAAGTCGTTTTTGTAAAGGTAGTCATTTCAGTCGAAAGAACGACGTCTAGATGACCATTTTAGAAAACATACTTCCACTTTGAGTTTAACCATAATTTTTGGATATAGTTTCATGTTCATAATAAAAATCATTTTCTCAGAATAACAACTTTTAAATCAAAGTTTATCATAGTTTTTAATTAACTAACCCAAAACAGCCCGCGGTGTTACTACGACGGCGTAAATCCGGTTTTACGGTGTTTTTCGTGTTTCCAGGTTTTAAATCATTAAGTTAGCATATCATATAGATATAGAACATGTGTTTAGTTGATTTTAAAAGTCAAGTTAGAAGGATTAACTTTTGTTTGCGAACAAGTTTAGAATTAACTAAACTATGTTCTAGTGATTACAAGTTTAAACCTTCGAATAAGATAGCTTTATATGTATGAATCGAATGATGTTATGAACATCATTACTACCTTAAGTTCCTTGGATGAACCTACTGGAAAAGAGAAAAATGGATCTAGCTTCAATGGATCCTTGGATGGCTCAAAGTTCTTGAAGCAAAATCATGACACGAAAACAAGTTCAAGTAAGATCATCACTTGAAATAAGATTGTTATAGTTATAGAAATTGAACCAAAGTTTGAATATGATTATTACCTTGTATTAGAATGATAACCTACTGTAAGAAACAAAGATTTCTTGAGGTTGGATGATCACCTTACAAGATTGGAAGTGAGCTAGCAAACTTGAAAGTATTCTTGATTTTATGAAACTAGAACTTTTGGAATTTATGAAGAACACTTAGAACTTGAAGATAGAACTTGAGAGAGATCAATTAGATGAAGAAAATTGAAGAATTAAAGTGTTTGTAGGTGTTTTTGGTCGTTGGTGTATGGACTAGATATAAAGGATATGTAATTTTGTTTTCATGTAAATAAGTCATGAATGATTACTCATATTTTTGTAATTTTATGAGATATTTCATGCTAGTTGCCAAATGATGGTTCCCACATGTGTTGGGTGACTCACATGGGCTGCTAAGAGCTGATCATTGGAGTGTATATACCAATAGTACATACATCTAAAAGCTGTGTATTGTACGAGTACGAATACGGGTGCATACGAGTAGAATTGTTGATGAAACTGAACGAGGATGTAATTGTAAGCATTTTTGTTAAGTAGAAGTATTTTGATAAGTGTATTGAAGTCTTTCAAAAGTGTATAAATACATATTAAAACACTACATGTATATACATTTTAACTGAGTCGTTAAGTCATCGTTAGTCGTTACATGTAAGTGTTGTTTTGAAACCTTTAGGTTAACGATCTTGTTAAATGTTGTTAACTTAATGTTTATAATATCAAAAGAGATTTTAAATTATTATATTATCATGATATTATGATGTACGAATATCTCTTAATATGATATATATACATTAAATGTCGTTACAACGATAAACGTTACATATATGTCTCGTTTCAAAATCATTAAGTTAGTAGTCTTGTTTTTACATATGTAGTTCATTGTTAATATAATTAATGATATGTTTACTTATCATAATATCATGTTAACTATACATATAACCATATATATGTCATCATATAGTTTTTTACAAGTTTTAACGTTCGTGAATCACCGGGCAACTTGGGTGGTCAATTGTCTATATGAAACCTATTTCAATTAATCAAGTCTTAACAAGTTTGATTGCTTAACATGTTGGAAACATTTAATCATGTAAATATCAATCTCAATTAATATATATAAACATGGAAAAGTTCGGGTCACTACAGTACCTACCCGTTAAATAAATTTCGTCCCGAAATTTTAAGCTGTTGAAGGTGTTGACGAATCTTCTGGAAATAGATGCGGGTATTTCTTCTTCATCTGATCTTCACGCTCCCAGGTGAACTCGGGTCCTCTACGAGCATTCCATCGAACCTTAACAATTGGTATCTTGTTTTGCTTAAGTCTTTTAACCTCACGATCCATTATTTCGACGGGTTCTTCGATGAATTGAAGTTTTTCGTTGATTTGGATTTCATCTAACGGAATAGTGAGATCTTCTTTAGCAAAACATTTCTTTAAATTCGAGACGTGGAAAGTGTTATGTACAGCCGCGAGTTGTTGAGGTAACTCTAGTCGGTAAGCTACTGGTCCGACACGATCAATAATCTTGAATGGTCCAATATACCTTGGATTTAATTTCCCTCGTTTACCAAATCGAACAACGCCTTTCCAAGGTGCAACTTTAAGCATGACCATCTCTCCAATTTCAAATTCTATATCTTTTCTTTTAATGTCAGCGTAGCTCTTTTGTCGACTTTGGGCGGTTTTCAACCGTTGTTGAATTTGGATGATCTTCTCGGTAGTTTCTTGTATAATCTCCGGACCCGTAATCTGTCTATCCCCCACCTCACTCCAACAAATCGGAGACCTGCACTTTCTACCATAAAGTGCTTCAAACGGCGCCATCTCAATGCTTGAATGGTAGCTGTTGTTGTAGGAAAATTCTGCTAACGGTAGATGTCGATCCCAACTGTTTCCGAAATCAATAACACATGCTCGTAGCATGTCTTCAAGCGTTTGTATCGTCCTTTCGCTCTGCCCATCAGTTTGTGGATGATAGGCAGTACTCATGTCTAGACGAGTTCCTAATGCTTGCTGTAATGTCTGCCAGAATCTTGAAATAAATCTGCCATCCCTATCAGAGATAATAGAGATTGGTATTCCATGTCTGGAGACGACTTCCTTCAAATACAGTCGTGCTAACTTCTCCATCTTGTCATCTTCTCTTATTGGTAGGAAGTGTGCTGATTTGGTGAGACGATCAACTATTACCCAAATAGTATCAAAACCACTTGCAGTCCTTGGCAATTTAGTGATGAAATCCATGGTAATGTTTTCCCATTTCCATTCCGGGATTTCGGGTTGTTGAAGTAGACGTGATGGTTTCTGATGCTCAGCTTTGACCTTAGAACACGTCAAACATTCTCCTACGTATTTAGCAACATCGGCTTTCATACCCGGCCACCAAAAATGTTTCTTGAGATCCTTGTACATCTTCCCCGTTCCAGGATGTATTGAGTATCTGGTTTTATGAGCTTCTCTAAGTACCATTTCTCTCATATCTCCAAATTTTGGTACCCAAATCCTTTCAGCCCTATACCGGGTTCCGTCTTCCCGAATATTAAGATGCTTCTCCGATCCTTTGGGTATTTCATCCTTTAAATTTCCCTCTTTTAAAATTCCTTGTTGCGCCTCCTTTATTTGAGTAGTAATGTTATTATGAATCATTATATTCATAGATTTTACTCGAATGGGTTCTCTATCCTTCCTGCTCAAGGCATCGGCTACCACATTTGCCTTCCCCGGGTGGTAACGAATCTCAAAATCGTAATCATTCAATAATTCAATCCACCTACGCTGCCTCATATTCAGTTGTTTCTGATTAAATATGTGTTGAAGACTTTTGTGGTCGGTATATATAATACTTTTGACCCCATATAAGTAGTGCCTCCAAGTCTTTAATGCAAAAACAACCGCGCCTAATTCCAAATCATGCGTCGTATAATTTTGTTCGTGAATCTTCAATTGTCTAGACGCATAAGCAATCACCTTCGTTCGTTGCATTAATACACAACCGAGACCTTGCTTTGATGCGTCACAATAAATCACAAAATCATCATTCCCTTCAGGCAATGACAATATAGGTGCCGTAGTTAGCTTTTTCTTCAATAACTGAAACGCTTTCTCTTGTTCATCATTCCATTCAAATCTCTTCCCTTTATGCGTTAATGCAGTCAAGGGTTTTGCTATTCTGGAAAAGTCTTGGATGAACCTTCTGTAGTAACCAGCTAGTCCTAAAAACTGGCGTATGTGTTTCGGAGTTTTCGGGGTTTCCCACTTTTCAACAGTTTCTATCTTTGCCGGATCCACCTTAATACCTTCTTTGTTCACTATGTGACCGAGGAATTGAACTTCTTCCAACCAAAATGCACACTTTGAAAACTTAGCGTACAATTCTTCCTTCCTCAATACTTCTAACACCTTTCTCAAATGTTCACCGTGTTCTTGGTCATTCTTTGAGTAAATAAGTATGTCATCAATGAAAACAATGACAAACTTGTCAAGGTATGGTCCACACACTCGGTTCATAAGGTCCATGAACACAGCTGGTGCATTAGTTAAACCAAACGGCATGACCATAAACTCGTAATGACTGTAACGTGTTCTGAAAGCAGTCTTTGGAATATCATCTTCTTTCACCCGCATTTGATGATACCCGGAACGTAAGTCAATCTTTGAATAAACAGACGAGCCTTGTAGTTGATCAAATAAGTCGTCGATTCTCGGTAGTGGGTAGCGGTTCTTGATGGTAAGTTTGTTCAACTCTCGGTAGTCGATACACAACCTGAATGTACCATCTTTCTTCTTGACAAACAAAACAGGAGCTCCCCACGGTGATGTGCTTGGTCGAATGAAACCACGCTCTAAAAGTTCTTGTAATTGGCTTTGCAGTTCTTTCATCTCGCTGGGTGCGAGTCTGTAAGGAGCACGAGCTATTGGTGCAGCTCCTGGTACAAGATCTATTTGAAATTCAACGGATCGATGTGGGGGTAATCCCGGTAATTCTTTCGGAAATACATCGGGAAATTCTTTTGCAATGGGAACATCATAGATGCTCTTTTCTTCAGTTTGTACTTTCTCGACGTGTGCTAGAACAGCATAGCAACCTTTTCTTATTAGTTTTTGTGCCTTCAAATTACTAATAAGATGTAGCTTCGTGTTGCCCTTTTCTCCGTACACCATTAAGGGTTTTCCTTTTTCTCGTATAATGCGAATTGCATTTTTGTAACAAACGATCTCCGCTTTCACTTCTTTCAACCAGTCCATACCGATTATCACATCAAAACTCCCTAACTCTACTGGTATCAAATCAATCTTAAATGTTTCGCTAACCAGTTTAATTTCTCGATTCCGACATATATTATCTGCTGAAATTAATTTACCATTTGCTAATTCGAGTAAAAATTTACTATCCAAAGGCGTCAATGGACAACTTAATTTAGCACAAAAATCTCTACTCATATAGCTTCTATCCGCACCCGAATCAAATAAAACGTAAGCAGATTTATTGTCAATAAGAAACGTACCCGTAACAAGCTCCGGGTCTTCCTGTGCCTCTACCGCATTAATATTGAAAACTCTTCCACGGCCTTGTCCATTCGTGTTCTCCTGGTTCGGGCAATTTCTAATAATGTGGCCTGGTTTTCCACATTTATAACAAACTACATTGGCATAACTTGCTCCGACACTACTTGCTCCGCCATTTACTCGTTCCGACACCATTTGTTCCTTTCGTTCTATTAACCCCTGGTCCGTAGACCTCACACTTCGCCGCGCTATGACCATTTCTTTTACACTTGTTGCAAAATTTGGTGCAGAACCCCGAGTGATTCTTTTCACACCTTTGGCATAGTTGCTTCTGATTGTTGTTGTTGTTGCGGTTATTATTGTTGTTGGGATGATTGTTGTAGTTGTTGTTGTTGTTGTTGTTGTTGTTGTTGTTGGGCCGTTTGTTGTAGTTGCGATTGATGTTGCGATTGTTGGGATAATTGTTGCGATTATTGTTGTAATTGCTGTTGTTGTTGTATTGGTGATTCTTATCACCGTTTTCCTCCCACTTTCTTTTGACTTGCTTCACATTGGCCTCTTCAGCAGTCTGTTCTTTAATTCTTTCTTCAATCTGGTTCACTAGTTTGTGAGCCATTCTACATGCCTGTTGTATGGAGGCGGGCTCGTGTGAACTTATATCTTCTTGGATTCTTTCCGGTAATCCTTTCACAAACGCGTCGATCTTCTCTTCCTCATCTTCGAATGCTCCCGGACACAATAGGCACAATTCTGTGAATCGTCTTTCGTACGTGGTAATATCAAATCCTTGGGTTCGTAACCCTCTAAGTTCTGTCTTGAGCTTATTGACCTCGGTTCTGGGATGGTACTTCTCCTTCATCAAGTGCTTGAATGCTGACCACGGTAGTGCGTACGCATCATCTTGTCCCACTTGCTCTAGATAGGTATTCCACCATGTTAACGCAGAACCTGTGAAGGTATGCGTAGCGTACTTCACTTTGTCCTCTTCAGTACACTTACTTATGGCAAACACCGATTCAACCTTCTCGGTCCACCGTTTCAATCCGATCGGTCCTTCGGTTCCATCAAATTCCAAAGGTTTGCAGGCAGTGAATTCTTTGTAGGTGCATCCTACACGATTTCCTGTACTGCTAGATCCAAGGTTATTGTTGGTATGTAGCGCAGCCTGTACTGCGGCTATGTTTGAAGCTAGAAAAGTACGGAATTCCTCTTCATTCATATTCACGGTGTGTCGAGTAGTCGGTGCCATTTCCTTCAAAATAGTTAAATGGAACAAGTTAATCATACAGAATATTAAGAGTAGTTAATAGTATTTCGTAGCATAATATGAACTCATTTATAAAAGCTTTTTCTTCATATTAGCGTTTTATAAGTTTAAATTCGGGTAGTACCTACCCGTTAAGTTCATACTTAGTAGCTAATATACAATTCAACTACTACAATTCTATATGAAAAACTGATTATAATAATATTTCGCGTTCAAACTTTTATACAATATTTTACAAACTTACAATACCGCTTATTTTACATAAAGCATGAAATATAGCACACAATAACTTTGATACAAGATAGTTGTGAAGACAATTCTAGCTAGTACACAAGTCGTTCAGCAAAGGCAATAAAGACACGTAATTCATACGTCCAGAAACAAGTCATGCATTCTGGTTTTACTAGGACTACTTCCCATCCTTGGTCTTGTGCAACATAACCGTTATGGCCGTTGATAAGACAGCGTGTTGTAACGTCATCAAAGGGACGAGGGTTACGTAATGTCCAACAGTCCCGTAATAATCTAAAAACCTCATTTCTTACCCCAATTACCGACTCCGTCACTTGTGGAAACGTTTTGTTTAATAGTTGTAGCCCGATGTTCTTGTTCTCACTTTGGTGAGAAGCGAACATTACTAATCCGTAAGCATAACATGCTTCTTTATGTTGCATGTTAGCCGCTTTTTCTAAATCACGAAGTCCAATATTCGGATATATTGAGTCAAAATAATTTCTTAACCCGTTGCGTAAAATAGCATTTGGGTTCCCCGCAATATATGCGTCAAAGTAAACACATCGTAACTTATGGGTTTCCCAATGTGATATCCCCCATCTTTCAAACGAAAGTCTCTTATAAACCAAGACATTCTTGGAACGTTCTTCGAATGTCTTACAAACTGATCTCGCCTTAAATAGTTGTGCCGAAGAATTCTGGCCGACTCTAGACAAGATTTCATCAATCATGTCTCCGGGTAGGTCTCTTAAAATATTGGGTTGTCTATCCATTTTGTGTTTTTAAACTGTAAAATAGACAAGAGTTAGATTCATAAAAAAAATACTTATTAATACAAGCAATTTTTACATATATCATAAAGCATAAGAACACTATATTCCATATATTACACCACACGAATACAACTATCTTATTCCGACTCGCTCGTTTCTTCTTCTTCGGTTTTGGTTCGTTTTGCCAAGTTTCTAGGGATATATGATGTTACCCTAATACGAGCCGTCGTTGTCCACATTGGTTTAGAAAAACTTGGTGGTTTAGAGGTTCCCGGGTCATTGTTACAACTTAAGGACTTCGGGGGTTGACGATACATATAAAGTTCATCGGGGTTGGAATTAGATTTCTCTATTTTTATGCCCTTTCCCTTATTATTTTCTTTTGCCTTTTTAAATTCAGTTGGGGTAATTTCTATAACATCATCGGAATTCTCGTCGGAATCCGATTCATCGGAGAATTGGTAATCCTCCCAATATTTTGCTTCCTTGGCGGAAACACCATTGACCATAATTAACTTTGGTCGGTTGGTTGAGGATTTTCTTTTACTTAACCGTTTTATTATTTCCCCCACCGGTTCTATTTCTTCATCCGGTTCCGATTCTTCTTCCGGTTCCGATTCTTCTTCCGGTTCCGACTCTTCTTCCGGTTCCTCTTTGGGAACTTGTGAATCAGTCCACAAATCATTCCAATTTACATTTGACTCTTCATTATTATTAGGTGAGTCAATGGGACTTGTTCTAGAGGTAGACATCTATCACATAATATCAAACACGTTAAGAGATTAATATATCACATAATATTCATATGTTAAAAATATATAGTTTCCAACAAAAATGTTAAGCAATCATTTTTAAAGAAAACACGGTCGAAGTCCAGACTCACTAATGCATCCTAACAAACTCGATAAGACACACTAATGCAAATTTTCTGGTTCTCTAAGACCAACGCTCGGATACCAACTGAAATGTCCCGTTCTTATTGATTAAAAACGTTCCATATTAATTGATTTCGTTGCGAGGTTTTGACCTCTATATGAGACGTTTTTCAAAGACTGCATTCATTTTTAAACAAACCATAACCTTTATTTCATCAATAAAGGTTTAAAAAGCTTTACGTAGATTATCAAATAATGATAATCTAAAATATCCTGTTTACACATGACCATTACATAATGGTTTACAATACAAATATGTTACAACAAAATAAGTTCCTTGAATGCAGTTTTTACACAATATCATACAAGCATGGACTCCAAATCTTGTCCTTATTTAAGTATGCGACAGCGGAAGCTCTTAATAATCACCTGAGAATAAACATGCTTAAAACGTCAACAAAAATGTTGGTGAGTTATAGGTTTAACCTATATATATCAAATCGTAACAATAGACCACAAGATTTCATATTTCAATACACATCCCATACATAGAGATAAAAATCATTCATATGGTGAACACCTGGTAACCGACAATAACAAGATGCATATATAAGAATATCCCCATCATTCCGGGACACCCTTCGGATATGATATAAATTTCGAAGTACTAAAGCATCCGGTACTTTGGATGGGGTTTGTTAGGCCCAATAGATCTATCTTTAGGATTCGCGTCAATTAGGGTGTCTGTTCCCTAATTCTTAGATTACCAGACTTAATAAAAAGGGGCATATTCGATTTCGATAATTCAACCATAGAATGTAGTTTCACGTACTTGTGTCTATTTTGTAAATCATTTATAAAACCTGCATGTATTCTCATCCCAAAAATATTAGATTTTAAAAGTGGGACTATAACTCACTTTCACAGATTTTTACTTCGTCGGGAAGTAAGACTTGGCCACTGGTTGATTCACGAACCTATAACAATATATACATATATATCAAAGTATGTTCAAAATATATTTACAACACTTTTAATATATTTTGATGTTTTAAGTTTATTAAGTCAGCTGTCCTCGTTAGTAACCTACAACTAGTTGTCCACAGTTAGATGTACAGAAATAAACGATAAATATTATCTTGAATCAAGCCACGACCCAGTGTATACGTATCTCAGTATTGATCACAACTCAAACTATATATATTTTGGAATCAACCTCAACCCTGTATAGCTAACTCCAACATTCACATATAGAGTGTCTATGGTTGTTCCGAAATATATATAGATGTGTCGACATGATAGGTCGAAACATTGTATACGTGTCTATGGTATCTCAAGATTACATAATATATAATACAAGTTGATTAAGTTATGGTTGGAATAGATTTGTTACCAATTTACACGTAGCTAAAATAAGAAAAATTATCCAATCTTGTTTTACCCATAACTTCTTCATTTTAAATCCGTTTTGAGTGAATCAAATTGCTATGGTTTCATATTGAACTCTATTTTATGAATCTAAACAAAAAAAGTATAGGTTTCTAGTCGGAAAAATAAGTTACAAGTCGTTTTTGTAAAGGTAGTCATTTCAGTCGAAAGAACGACGTCTAGATGACCATTTTAGAAAACATACTTCCACTTTGAGTTTAACCATAATTTTTGGATATAGTTTCATGTTCATAATAAAAATCATTTTCTCAGAATAACAACTTTTAAATCAAAGTTTATCATAGTTTTTAATTAACTAACCCAAAACAGCCCGCGGTGTTACTACGACGGCGTAAATCCGGTTTTACGGTGTTTTTCGTGTTTCCAGGTTTTAAATCATTAAGTTAGCATATCATATAGATATAGAACATGTGTTTAGTTGATTTTAAAAGTCAAGTTAGAAGGATTAACTTTTGTTTGCGAACAAGTTTAGAATTAACTAAACTATGTTCTAGTGATTACAAGTTTAAACCTTCGAATAAGATAGCTTTATATGTATGAATCGAATGATGTTATGAACATCATTACTACCTTAAGTTCCTTGGATGAACCTACTGGAAAAGAGAAAAATGGATCTAGCTTCAATGGATCCTTGGATGGCTCAAAGTTCTTGAAGCAAAATCATGACACGAAAACAAGTTCAAGTAAGATCATCACTTGAAATAAGATTGTTATAGTTATAGAAATTGAACCAAAGTTTGAATATGATTATTACCTTGTATTAGAATGATAACCTACTGTAAGAAACAAAGATTTCTTGAGGTTGGATGATCACCTTACAAGATTGGAAGTGAGCTAGCAAACTTGAAAGTATTCTTGATTTTATGAAACTAGAACTTTTGGAATTTATGAAGAACACTTAGAACTTGAAGATAGAACTTGAGAGAGATCAATTAGATGAAGAAAATTGAAGAATTAAAGTGTTTGTAGGTGTTTTTGGTCGTTGGTGTATGGACTAGATATAAAGGATATGTAATTTTGTTTTCATGTAAATAAGTCATGAATGATTACTCATATTTTTGTAATTTTATGAGATATTTCATGCTAGTTGCCAAATGATGGTTCCCACATGTGTTGGGTGACTCACATGGGCTGCTAAGAGCTGATCATTGGAGTGTATATACCAATAGTACATACATCTAAAAGCTGTGTATTGTACGAGTACGAATACGGGTGCATACGAGTAGAATTGTTGATGAAACTGAACGAGGATGTAATTGTAAGCATTTTTGTTAAGTAGAAGTATTTTGATAAGTGTATTGAAGTCTTTCAAAAGTGTATAAATACATATTAAAACACTACATGTATATACATTTTAACTGAGTCGTTAAGTCATCGTTAGTCGTTACATGTAAGTGTTGTTTTGAAACCTTTAGGTTAACGATCTTGTTAAATGTTGTTAACTTAATGTTTATAATATCAAAAGAGATTTTAAATTATTATATTATCATGATATTATGATGTACGAATATCTCTTAATATGATATATATACATTAAATGTCGTTACAACGATAAACGTTACATATATGTCTCGTTTCAAAATCATTAAGTTAGTAGTCTTGTTTTTACATATGTAGTTCATTGTTAATATAATTAATGATATGTTTACTTATCATAATATCATGTTAACTATACATATAACCATATATATGTCATCATATAGTTTTTTACAAGTTTTAACGTTCGTGAATCACCGGGCAACTTGGGTGGTCAATTGTCTATATGAAACCTATTTCAATTAATCAAGTCTTAACAAGTTTGATTGCTTAACATGTTGGAAACATTTAATCATGTAAATATCAATCTCAATTAATATATATAAACATGGAAAAGTTCGGGTCACTACATTTATCCCTTTAACTTGGTGACCGACACACTTTACAACCAGTAATCCACTTGAATAAATAATTGAATTAGGAAATTGAATTGGGATACAGCTTTTAACATTTGGTGGTTGGTTGTATTTTAACCTAGCATACCTATTACTAATTAAATCGGTGGGGTATCGGACCATTTACTGGATCATTATCATTGGGCCTAGGAATTTAAATTGGGTCGTATTATTTTTTTTTTTTTTTTGGGCTTGTGTTTTGCGTGTTTTGCTGATGGATGATTAGTAGGATACATGATGAAATGATTATGGTATTGGCGAGATAAATGATGAAGGTGACAACGAGATTATGTGATGATGAGAATGGCGTATGAGTTTGATTAGAAGATTATATGATGATAAGTATAATGATGATGAGGTTGTTATATAATAATCATGGTGGAAAATTCTATGACTATGTTGATAATAATTTTAACCCATAAAATAACGAAAATAATAATAGATATATAATGTATGAATCTGGGTCGATAAAAATCATGATTGATAGTAATAATCATGATCGTGGATGTTTGATGATGAGGGGAAACAAAATTATACAAAATAGATGCATTTAAGTGGAGGTATTTAGCAGAAAGTAGAATTTGAGGAATGATTTAGGTTGTTATCGGGTTAGCGGGACGTCGCAAGTTCAAACCCGGACTTGGGCATTATATTTAGGGCTACTACCTTAAGGTATCATTTACCTATTTATTATCATTAATATTATTATTATCAATACTATTATTATTATTAATATTAATAATACCATTAATATTATTATTAGTATTATTTTTAATTAAAAACTATTATTTATATTAAAAGTATTATTTTTTTTACTATTATTATTATCATTATTAGAAAAATTATAAAATTATTATTATTACTATCATGATTATTTCGACATTAATATTATTTTTATCAATATTATTATTATCATAATAACTATTACTATTATTATTGTAAAGTAAAACAACTTTTAGTTATTATTATTATCAATATTATTTTGTCAAATAATTATTAATTATATGAAGCTATATTTACTACATATAACATAACTATATTAATATTTTCATAATAAATATTAATAAAAGTAATTTATTAGAGTTTTAATGAAACACTTAATCAAGATAACAATTATATCACTATTAATATGCAAAATTCGTTCGACTACAATTATATGTATTAATGATTATACAAATAATATAGGTTCGTGAATCCAAGGCCAACCTTATACGTGTTCAATGATGTTATATGTATTTTTACTACAAAATACAGTATGGTGAGTATATAGTCCTTTTTTGAACTTTAAATATTTTTGGATGAGAATACATGCGCTGTTTTTATAAATGATTTACGTTATGGACACAAGTGATCAAAAATATATTCTACGTTGAGTTGTACCACTGGCATACTTCCCTGTAGCTTGGTAACTATTATTTACAGCGGTATTGTAAACGCGAATCCTGTTGATAGATCTATCGGGCCTGACAACCCCAACCGGACTGGACGACCAGTATTCAACGGTTGCACAGTACTTCGTTTCGTGACTACACTTGGTACAGTGTAGTAAGATTTCATATTAAAGGGAATATGCAACGTGATTAAAGGTTAAGTATGGTTACCAAGTGCTCAACCACTTAGAATATTTTTATTAAAAATGTTTATATAGGAAATCTTGTGGTCCATAGTTATAACGCTGCTAGCATCAAACCTATATATCTCACCAACTTTATGTTGACATTTTAAAGCATGTTATTCTCAGGTACGAATTAAGTCTTCCGCTGTGCATTTGCTCATGTTAATGATATTACTTGAAGTCGATCATCGCAATGGAACCAAATGTTGAAGACTTCGTCCGGGAGGATAAGGTCGAGGTCCTCACAGGTGGTATCAGAGCGTTGGTCTTAGCGAACCAGGTCTCTCATTAGTGTGTCTAACTGGTAGTTGTTAGGATGCATTAGTGAGTCTGGACTTTGACCGTGTCTGCCTGTTAAAAGTTTTGCTTATCATTTCTAGTCGGAAACCATCTGCTTATCATCCTTAGGGAACTACCTGCTTATCATTCTTAAGTCTAGACACGTCTTACTGCATTTAGTGCATCGATAGTGTATAGACGAAATTCATATCTTAGCATATCTGATAATTTCTATCTTGGCGTATCTGTAGATTTGCCTGATATATGCCGTAACATCCTTTGTAGCCTACGAAATCTTTAGTATTATAGATATTCTATGAAGTTAGAATATCATCCTATATTCGAAAATCATTTCACATCAAAGATTCTTCTCAAATTTCTCTCTTGGCGATGAACCTGAAAGCACTTACCGGCGAACCTGTTCGAGAAACCATTTACCCTCTCATTTCTAGAGTATCCTGTCACGATTATATATTATCCTATATTTGAATCTTACTCACCTGCTCGTTTCAATCGTCAATCATCTCGACATAATATAAGAAGTTAACGAACTACGTGCTCGAGTAATGACTTCGGAAAAATCTGGTGCGGAGGTTACAAACACTAGCAACAGCACCAGCAGCATAAACCGTACCACCATCACCAACGTCGACAGTACTCTTATCACCCCCAAACCACAACCACACCGTAAATCTCAACAACACAAACTGTATCTCGGATATCAATATCACATACCTCAAAAACCTCATCGGAATTTCGAGTATGATCTTCGTTCTACATATCGTTTTACATCGATTAATTTCGTTGTACGTATTGTTCTACCTGATTACCTTCGTTCGACATGGCAATTATGTAATCTCTAATGTTTTAGAGATCATGTAATCAAGTGTTAACAATAAATCAAATGAGTATAAAATCTTATTGACTCATTAAATCCATGATTACATCCGATGAAAATATATATGCGAGTATATTTTCATAAAGATTGTAATTAAAAATTCTTTTGTACAAACTGTTAATGATGAAAATATTTTAACGGGTGGGTAGTACCCGAGGAATAATTAGAATTCACATTAATAAGTTACACTGTACATTCTTCGAATGATTCAACGATCATTTACTATCCTGCTTATAACTACCGATATACGTATCCGTTCACTACAGAATAACCATTTCTATTCAATTTCATATTTGGATTTTGACCTATCAGAATCCAACAAGTGGCATAATGAAGAAAACATTGGACAAAAATAAAAAGTGTTAGAAACAAACGAATTAATTAATTAAAATTGTGATAGGATTTCACGCTAACTGTTCTGGCTAACTGTTCCCAGCTAACTGATTAACATTTAATTTATTGCAATTTACATTCTCGCAATTTTATTTATTGTCATTTAATTTCTGTTATTTACTTTTACGCATTTTAAATAACGGGACACGTATGCAAGGTTTCGACTTATCATATCGACCCATCTATATATATATTTCGGAACAACCACAGACACTCTATAGGTGAAGGTGGGAGTTGGCTATACAGGGTCGGAGTTGATTCCAAAATATATATATACTTTGAGTTGTGATCGACACCGAGACCGGTACACGGGTCACGATACGTATTAATTATGTATATTAAATTATATATGAATATATTGAACTGTTGAACTATTGGACTATTGGACAATCGCACTATTAGACTGCCAACTTTGGGACAATTAAAATGAATTAAAATGTTGATTATAACATATGAAATTAAACAATTCTTCAAGTTTGCCACTTGATTCTATCCTAAAACCTCATTTGTACATTGACAATTACAATTCGCGTTCAAATCTTTCGCGATTCTTGAAAACACCTCGGTCGAGAAGTTGAACCAGCTGCAACTCGTCTATAGAAGAAAATATTTGCGCACCTGAAAAACTCTCGAATCCAAATTCATAGTTTAACACATATAGTGTTGAATCATATGCCATTTATTAGCAAAAACAACCCTACAATTTCTTTTCAGGAAGCTAATTTTGTCACAGCTCCACTTCGACTTCTCAGTGAGACTACTCCTATTATAATCTCGATATTTATACCTTGTCCTTTCGTCGTCGTTACCGGAGAACCTTTTATATTCCACAACAACATCAGCAGATGTACCAGCAGCTCGTTATCTCTTTGGCGAAATCCGCAATCAGTATTTTGAAAATCTTGCAGAACTTCTTCAGTCATACCTAAAATGTTTATCCCTAAGAATTTCATACTCTGAATGTGAAGTTTTGAAAAACACCCTGAACTGCGAAGTAGTTCTTGAAATGATGATGAAGCAGCAAAAACCGTAAACGACCTTAACAGTCAAAAGTTTAAGATGAAGTAAAGTATGTTGAAAAAGCTCAGAAAAAGAGGAGGTTTGAAACTAGAAAACGGATTGAGCAAAGTATGAAGGAAGGTGTGGATAAATCACAAGAACTGAATCTGCTTTCAAAGAATCCAAACGATTTAGTGCCTGCTGAAATCGTTAGTAAGAACCCTACTCGATATTCTAAACCTTTCCGGATGATATTTTTCATCAACATCTTATCTCAGATATTATAAGATATCTTCATATCTTCGTTATACATATTCTCCATATTTCTGGAGATATTTTCACAACTATTCCTATCTACGATCATGTACCTCTCCGTAACATCTGCGTTATAAAATAAAAGAAACTGTGTTAGTTTCTAAATTCTGAAACCTTCGAGTTTAAAATAGGAATGTTCTGAAGTAGTGTTGGAAACTGATGCATGAATTAGTATAATATAATGAAACTTGATCAACTTCATTATATTACAATAAGTCATGTTAAGTTTCTAATAGAATGTGATAATTCACAGTATCATCATCATGTGTCATGTTACACGACTCTTTCATTCTATTTAACCTCTAAACATATCAAGAAAATATTCTCTTGATATTTCTATCCTTTCCGTAATTTCAACAATCGCTAATGAATCGTGCTATTACATTTTCTTTTTAGAAGATTTTCTTTAAATTTCTTAAATTTTGGAAATTCACCGTGATTACGTCAAAAGTTAAATCTCTATCTCAATCTCTTGTGACAACTTCACTCGTACGCTTCACATAATCGAATTGTTTTATCGCTATTACTAAATGGTGATAAAACTCTAGCTATCAATTCATATTCGTCATAAAAACATTTTATTGTTAGTCATGACGATCTCGATCAAATTTCGGGGACGAAATTTCTTTAACGGGTGGGTAATGTAACGACCCGGAAATTTTCGACCAAATTTAAACCTTAATCTTTATATGTTTCTGACACGATAAGCAAAATATGTATTGTTGAGTCTAGAAAGTTTGAAATCTCTATTTGGATAATCAGTTACCATTTGACCAAGACTGACGATTTACGGACAATTAATTGTAAATAGATATCTAAAGTATATATATATATATATATATATATATATATATATATTTAAATGAATAATGTACATTCTAATCAGTTAAAATATTAGTAAGTATTCTTATAAAAGGATTTTTGTTATTATTATTATAAATGTTATTAATATCCTTATTATATCCTATTATTAATATTATTTAGAGTTAACAGTAATATTATTTCTAATATATTTATGTTTAATATTAAATATAAAACATTAAAACAAATAACTTATGCGGTCTGAGTAAATTCAATCCCTGAAATATCGCGATTGAACTGTACTAAATTTTGATTTTAGTCTTTTGTCACAATTCAAATATCAGGAATCAAACAAATGGGTAATGGAGTTGGTTATCAGTCCCATCTATTTTTTTTTTCCTCTTATATATTTCTGTGTCTGTGAACTCCTGCCGACCAGTTCATCACTAAAAATCAAACCACTTCAGCTGTTAAGTGTATCCATCGATCTAAACCACAATTATCAACCACCACTTCCACCATAACCATTATCTTCTTTGCTACCAACTACTTCTGTATTCTGTTACTATTTCGAACGATCATATCATCATCTCTCATCATCTTTATTCACCAATGAACAAGAGCATCAAGTTGTTGCTATGTTGCTAATTACCGTTCCTTCCACCTTCGAAACCCTACAACAATAACTATCCCTTGTAAACTAAAACTGTCACTATTTTGGGTTCATGTTCCATACGATCAAAACCCAAACAAAACATCACCTTCTTCATCAAGCATTCGAACCGTTACCCACTTGAAAACCGCCACCTATTTCGCCACACCACTTGGAAACCACCATGGAACCACCTCTACTCGTTTGATTCTGTTTCGAATTCACAACCAACATAACCCACCATGTTTGATACTATTTTTCTGTTGCAACCGAATTCACAATCATCATCTTTATTAAACCCTTACACTATAATTCAACAACCGATTCATCACCCCCCTTGTATTATTCTTGTCGATACTAGACCACTACCACACCCTACAACCCTCCAACTACAACCTGCTACTATTGTTTCCACTCCTATTTTCGTTCAATGAACCACAACTTGCTTGCAATCCTGCTGTGATTCAATGGTGTTTGCAACTACTATTATACAGTTGTTCTAATGTTATTCGAATACCCAAAATCGTCACCCAACACCTTTGATATTCTTCTTCCTTTCGTTTCTCTTTTCTTCTGGTTGCAAACTCGAACACCACACGCACCATTAAACTGCAGTTGTAGCCGTGCCTTTTTCTGTTTTCTCTTTCTGATAAATATCGAATATGATGATGGTGATAAATACTGGATAAAGATGGCAATACTTGGGAGGATTGCATGATTATTTTTATCCCTTTAACTTGGTGACCGACACACTTTACAACCAGTAATCCACTTGAATAAATAATTGAATTAGGAAATTGAATTGGGATACAGCTTTTAACATTTGGTGGTTGGTTGTATTTTAACCTAGCATACCTATTACTAATTAAATCGGTGGGGTATCGGACCATTTACTGGATCATTATCATTGGGCCTAGGAATTTAAATTGGGTCGTATTATTTTTTTTTTTTTTGGGCTTGTGTTTTGCGTGTTTTGCTGATGGACGATTAGTAGGATACATGATGAAATGATTATGGTATTGGCGAGATAAATGATGAAGGTGACAACGAGATTATGTGATGATGAGAATGGCGTATGAGTTTGATTAGAAGATTATATGATGATAAGTATAATGATGATGAGATTGTTATATAATAATCATGGTGGAAAATTCTATGACTATGTTGATAATAATTTTAACCCATAAAATAACGAAAATAATAATAGATATATAATGTATGAATCTGGGTCGATAAAAATCATGATTGATAGTAATAATCATGATCGTGGATGTTTGATGATGAGGGGAAACAAAATTATACAAAATAGATGCATTTAAGTGGAGGTATTTAGCAGAAAGTAGAATTTGAGGAATGATTTAGGTTGTTATCGGGTTAGCGGGACGTCGCAAGTTCAAACCCGGACTTGGGCATTATATTTAGGGCTACTACCTTAAGGTATCATTTACCTATTTATTATCATTAATATTATTATTATCAATACTATTATTATTAAAATTAATATTAATATTAATAATACCATTAATATTATTATTAGTATTATTTTTAATTAAAAACTATTATTTATATTAAAAGTATTATTTTTTTTACTATTATTATTATCATTATTAGAAAAATTATAAAATTATTATTATTACTATCATGATTATTTCGACATTAATATTATTTTTATCAATATTATTATTATCATAATAACTATTACTATTATTATTGTAAAGTAAAACAACTTTTAGTTATTATTATTATCAATATTATTTTGTCAAATAATTATTAATTATATGAAGCTATATTTACTACATATAACATAACTATATTAATATTTTCATAATAAATATTAATAAAAGTAATTTATTAGAGTTTTAATGAAACACTTAATCAAGATAACAATTATATCACTATTAATATGCAAAATTCGTTCGACTACAATTATATGTATTAATGATTATACAAATAATATAGGTTCGTGAATCCAAGGCCAACCTTATACGTGTTCAATGATGTTATATGTATTTTTACTACAAAATACAGTATGGTGAGTATATAGTCCTTTTTTGAACTTTAAATATTTTTGGATGAGAATACATGCGCTGTTTTTATAAATGATTTACGTTATGGACACAAGTGATCAAAAATATATTATACGTTGAGTTGTACCACTGGCATACTTCCCTGTAGCTTGGTAACTATTATTTACAGCGGTATTGTAAACGCGAATCCTGTTGATAGATCTATCGGGCCTGACAACCCCAACCGGACTGGACGACCAGTATTCAACGGTTGCACAGTACTTCGTTTCGTGACTACACTTGGTACAGTGTAGTAAGATTTCATATTAAAGGGAATATGCAACGTGATTAAAGGTTAAGTATGGTTACCAAGTGCTCAACCACTTAGAATATTTTTATTAAAAATGTTTATATAGGAAATCTTGTGGTCCATAGTTATAACGCTGCTAGCATCAAACCTATATATCTCACCAACTTTATGTTGACATTTTAAAGCATGTTATTCTCAGGTACGAATTAAGTCTTCCGCTGTGCATTTGCTCATGTTAATGATATTACTTGAAGTCGATCATCGCAATGGAACCAAATGTTGAAGACTTCGTCCGGGAGGATAAGGTCGAGGTCCTCACAATGTACACTTGCAAAACCAAAAATTGACTAGAACATCACACCATCATCATCACCATCGTTTTTCATCATCATTATCATGTACCATGATCAAAACACCTTCCCCTAATACTTCTTCACTAAGTAAATATAATGCAAAACATCATCATACCTTTCATTAATGGATCATGGTGAGTCATTCCCTCCCCTTCCTCTTATTGTGCCACGTCTCCCAGCCATCACCACCACCACCACCTCTATATAAACTTGCTTCCATCTTCCATTCTCTCATTTCTTCATTCTCTCTTCTTCTCTCACACTTCTCCACTCTCAAATACAGATTATAAGCTATCATTTGATCATCTTCTTTAAGCATTAGGAGTATATTTCATCAAGGTATAACTAGCTAAACTAAATCTATTCATCATTTCTAGTCAAAATCAAGAACTTTCATGGTGTAAAAGCTAGATCTAGAGTGTTAAATCACTCAACGATGACTATATGGCTAACCATGATCTAGATTCTAGATCATTAAACATAAGATTCTTAAAATGAAGTTAAAGTAAGAACCAAAGTGGTTAAAGTATGTAAAAATATTTTGTCTTTGAGCTGTCCAAATTTCTATTTGAAGTCTAGGACCAAAACACCAACCTATGGTTGCTCTCTGGAACTCATGAATTTATATAATGTTCATATATGTGTTTGAGACTTCTAGTAAAGATTTAATGATTTATCTCAAAGGGAAAGTCATTTTAAAATTTTATTTGGCAAAACATCTTCAGATTTACAACAATCTGACCAAGTGTCAAAGATTCATGTATAGCTCAAAATATAAAATAGATCTTGAACCAAAGTCATCTGATCTAAGAATTACACTTAATAAGGAAACCAAGACGGTAAAATCACCAAAATCCATTAATAAATCATTAAGATATAGTCCTATCTAGTTGACACAAGATTTTATTGAAGTCAGAAATTAGTCTAAAATCTTATCTCCAATGACAAGGTTAATGAAGACTTGGAGACTATTACTTTTGAGAATAAGCACTTTTATATGTTCTAAGACTTCTGTAAAGTTCTTGAGTCAAATAGATAAGTTTTTCTATTTCTAAACTTTCATAAGATCTTGTAGTGTAAAACTGGACAGTTTTGCACACTTGTGACAAAATGAACTTTTGACCAACTTATGTTCTGAGTTTAGAGGCTAACCTTACATGGTTAGAACCTACACTCAACGATATATCCAGAGATAGTGAATTCACTTAAAATGGATGTCTAGATCAATAGAAACACCTACACTTATGTCATGATAAAACTAGTCAAAAACAGTCTACTCTTAAAACTATGAACTAGTAACTTTTGAAACCGAGAACCGAATTGGACATATAAGATTACTTAAGGGATTGCTCTTAAACCTAACCTAAGTACTATATTAGATAGTATGACCTCTGACCTTACAAAATTTCATTAGGTCTCAAGCCCGGAACACCGAACACAATCTGACCGATTACCGTGAACGCTTCGCACCGCATTACTTGTGAGTTCGTAGTCCCATTTTTAATCAATCTTTTATACTTTTGGGATGAGATAATACTTATTTATTATTTTACATATTGGAATCAAGTACTTACAACTATATTCTATGTTGAGTAACAAAGGTCAATTTAGAAAGCCCGATTTTGATATCGTTAATTACCAGTTTGGTAAATGCGAATATTATGAATAGATCTATTTGAGGATGACTCCTGTGACAACCCAAAAATTTCCGACCAAATTTAAACTTGATCTTTATATGTTTTCGATACGATAAGAAAAGTCTGTAATGTTGAATCTCAAAATTTTGGAAATACATTTATGTAATCAATCACCCTTTGACCGTGCTCGACAATTCACGAACAATATATATATATATATATATATATATATATATATATATATATATATATATATATATATATATATATATATATATATATATATATATATATATATATATATATATATATATATATATATATATATATAACTGGATGTGCATATATGATTATATGTATATATTAATTGAAAATATTAACAAAGTATTAGATGTATAATACTTTACATGAACATATTTGTTTCAATATATGTTTAATATAATTATCAACGGAATTAAAAGATAATATCAAACGATTGAATTATCAGATACATTATGACATGATTACGGGTTTTTGTCACGAGGTCTACGTTGATTTGAGAAATCTTTTCCTTTTAACGGTATTCGGAATAATTGGTAAAGTGATCTGCAAGTAGGAACAAGGTGTCAAATAACGAAAGCTAGACAAAAGTTAGTGAAGAACTAAATTTCATAATATTCGATTGATCTATTTTTCAAACGTACGGAAACGCTTTTCGATTCAATAGAATTTGATTATTAAAATGTTTTATTTAAATAACATAATTTGAATATATACAATAGGATATTAATTATTAGAATTAAATATATAGATAACTCGCAACGTGTATTTAAAACGTGTTTATGAATATTGAAAATATATATGATTTCAAAGTATTTAAGTAAACGATAGTAACATTGATTATTTGATTCGATTGATATTTAGATATGTTTTTAAATTAAGTGCTGGCACATAAATGAATGATATCAAATTAAGTTTTAATGTGTAAACGTTACGTGTCATAATATTTTCTAAACGATTTTAAAATAAACTTTGAAATATAATTAGTTTTGAAAAACTAAATATTATGTTATTAAATAAATATTTCAATTACGTATGATATGTACAAGTTTATATTTTTAAATGAAAATATATATATTTTGCAATGTGATAAAATATAATATTAATTTAGTTATAAGACGTGTCGATTTAAAATAATACTTATATATATATATATATATATATATATATATATATATATATATATATATATATATATATATATATATAACGACACGATGATTTATAGAAGCAAATGACCAAAACACTTAAATGATTAAGTTACACTTCGAGTGATATATTTATTGGTGAATTAAGTCTAATTATTAATAAAGGTACAAGTCGCGAAAGGTAAAGTGCTAGTTTTCTAAGCGTAGGAAAATGCGTTCGGGAAACCGAAATCGGGACATAAGTCGAGTGACAACGTACAAATCATCGGTACTAAAATTATAAGTTAACTATGCATGTAAATATAATATAATATTTTATTAATTATAAAGATTTAATATATATATTTATATATTAATAAAACCATCGGCAGCCCACGTTTAAATCAAGAGTGAGCTGTACCTGAAAGCTCCGCAATCACGGTACTATTACCCTCATATGCTTCGCAATCACTGAGCTATGGGTCACCAAACTGGGCTATAAAACTCGATCATTTTGCTGCCGAATCCATCTACCACTTCTCTCAATCTCTCTGTCTCTAATATAAATATACATATATTAATGATTATTAAGATTAATATTATTATTATTATTAATCATATTATTATTAGTTGTATTAGAATTATTATTAGTATTATTATTACATAAAATATCACGATGAATTTTGCTCGCGTGTTTTCAAAACGGGTTTTTCGAGTAGGATAGAGCTAAAGAAATTATGGGTTATAGCTATGGAGGTTATGGGTATTGTTCGGGGGTATGCTCGTGAGTCAAACCTAGTGTTTATCATCTCTGTTGCGTCTACATACTTTCCTGCAATATTGAGTCTCAATATTGATACGTGAGCATTCATATCTTATCTTTTATATATTAATAGTGTATCCCTGACTAGTGCTCGAGTATATATGATTATGCATGCTTTTATGTTAAATTTCGTCGTTAAATAGTTTATGATAAATCACGAATTTGATACATATGCTACTGAGATAAGGTATATAATATGCATATCGTTGAAAAGTTGGCGAAAAATTAATAACTTTTCATTTAGAAAGTGTATGGTTTCGATGAACGGATTAGAAGATATAGTCAACTGAGTTATCATTAATTTTAGTATTATTATTAAAATGATTATTATTTTTATTGTCGTTATTATCGTCGTTATTATCATCGTTATTATTATGTAATAATTATTATTATCATTATTATTATTATTGTTATTAATATATGTATTATTATTAATAATTGTTATTTTTATTATTATTACTATCGTTATTATCATTAAAATTATTATTAATATCATTATTATTATTATTATTATTATTATTATTATTATTATTATTATTATTATTATTATTATTATTATTATTATTATTATTATTATTATTATTATTAGTATTATCATTAGTATTATTATAATATTTATTATTATTATCATTATCATTAATAAAGGTACAAGTATCGTTATTATTAAAATTATCATGATTAGAATTATCATTTTATCATAATTAATATCATCATTAGTAAATATAAATATTATTATTATTATTAGTAGAATAATAATTATTATTATTATTACAAAATAATACAACTTTTATTTATTGTTATTATTATCAATATTATCTTATCAAATAAATATGTAATAAAAAGATATTTTTACCATACATAATATAGTAATACATACCACTATATTTTTATGATATTAAGGGAATTCTATAAATTTTATTACTTAAGATATATAAAAGTATATTTTTATCATATATAAATTTTAATATCAATTTTATTAACAAATGACTTTTATTATTTACTCTAATAAAATCTGATAAATATATTTAAATATATAAAATGACTATATTTAAGTTATATAATAAACATCATTAGATTTTGGAAGCCATCTTTGGATTAGATGACTTTTGTTGACTTTTGCATGATAATCTCGAGTATTAGGATTGTGATACACTATGACATGACCTAAATTGTTAAACAGATATTGACCAATATATATATATATATATATATATATATATATATATATATATATATATATATATATATATATATATATATATATATATACTTAATATAGGTTCGTGAATCCGAGGCCAACCCTGCACTTGTTCAGTGCCGTCATATGCGTAATTGCTACGAAATACAGTATTGTAAGTTTCATTATTCCCTTTTTATATATATTTTTGGACTGAGAATACATGCACTGCTTTTATAAATGTTTTACAAAATAGACACAAGTACTTGAAACTACATTCTATGATTGGATTATTATACCGGATATCACCTTTATTAGCTTGGTAACATAAGAATTAGTGTTTATGTTTTCCCACTAAAGATAGAAATTCTCTAACAGACGAGTGGTTCTGTTCTCTACAAACGAGTGGTTCTGTCGATCTATTCTCTACAGACGAGTGGTTCTGTCTCTACAGACGAGTGGTTCTGTTTATCCTTTGGGATATTTTGATGCATTTTGTTAATATGGGTTATCAGTGAAATGTCCCGTTCATATTGATTATAAACGTTCCATATTAATTGATTTCGTCGCGAGGTTTTGACCTCTATATGAGACGTTTTTTAAAGACTGCATTCATTTTTAAAACAACCATAACCTTTATTTTATCGATAAAGGTTTCAAAAGCATTACGTAGATTATCAAATAATGATAATCTAAAATATACCGTTTACACACGACCATTACATAATGGTTTACAATAAGAATATATTACATCAAAAATAAGTTTCTTGAATGCAGTTTTTACATAATATCATACAAGCATGGACTCCAAATCTTGTCCTTATTTTAGTATGCAACAGCGGAAGCTCTTAATAATCACCTGAGAATAAACATGCTTAAAACGTCAACAAAAATGTTGGTGAGTTATAGGTTTAACCTATATATTATCAAATCATAATAATAGACCACAAGATTTCATATTTCAATATACATCCCATACATAGAGATAAAATTCATTCATATGGTGAACACCTGGTAACCGACATTAACAAGATGCATATAAGAATATCCCCTATCATTCCGAGAAATCCTTCGGACATGATAAAAACGAATTCGAAGTACTAAAGCATCCGGTACTTTGGATGGGGTTCGTTAGGCCCAATAGATCTATCTTTAGGATTCGCATCAATTAGTAGATCGGTTTACTAATTCTTAGGCTACCAAGCAAAAGGGGCATATTCAGCTTCGATCATTCACCCATATAATGTAGTTTCAATTACTTGTGTCTGTTTCATAAAACATTTATAAAACTGCATGTATTCTCATCCTAAAATATTAGATTTTAAAAGTGGGACTATAACTTACTTTCACAGATTTTTACTTCGTCGGGAAGTAAGACTTGGCCACTGGTCGATTCACGAACCTATAACAAATATGTACATATATATCAAAGTATGTTCAAAATATATTTACAACACTTTTAATACATTTTGATGTTTTAAGTTTATTAAGTCAGCTGTCCTCGTTAGTAACCTACAACTAGTTGTCCACAGTTAGATGTACAGAAATAAATCGATATATATATATTATCTTGAATCAATCCACGACCCAGTGTATACACGTCTCAGGCTAGATCACAACTCAAAGTATATATATTTTTGGAATCAACCTCAACCCTGTATAGCTAACTCCAACATTACTGCATATAGAGTGTCTATGATTGTTCCAAATAATATATATACATGGGTCGATATGATATGTCAAAACATTTGCATACGTGTCTATGGTATCTCAAGATTACATAATATATTAGAATACATATATAATACAATATAAGTTAGCTAGGATATGACTTGTATAGAATTGTTAATATTTCCCGTAGCTACAAAAATCAAAAAATATCCAATCTTGTTTTACCCATAACTTCTTCATTTTAAATCCGTATTGAGTGAATCAAATTGCTATGGTTTCATATTGAACTCTATTTTATGAATCTAAACAGAAAAAGTATTGGTTTAAAGTCGGAAATATAAGTTACAAGTCATTTTTGTAAGAGGTAGTCATTTCAGTCGAAAGAACGACGTCTTGATGACCATTTTGAAAAACATACTTCCACTTTGAGTTTAACCATGATTTTTGGATATAGTTTCATGTTCATAAGAAAAATCATTTTCCCAGAAGAAAAACTTTTAAATCAAAGTTTATCATAGTTTTTAATTATCAAACCCGAAACAGCCCGCGGTGTTACTACGACGGCATATGTTCGGTTTTACGGTGTTTTTCGTGTTTCCAGGTTTTAAATCCTTAAGTTAGCCTATCATATAGATATAGAACATGTGTTTAGTTGATTTTAAAAGTCAAGTTAGTAGGATTAACTTTTGTTTGTGAACAATTTAGAATTAACTAAACTATGTTCTAGTGATTTCAAGTTTAAAAACCTTCGAATAAGATAGCTTTATATGTATGAATCGAAAGATGTTATGAACATCATTACTACCTCAAGTTTTGTGGATAAACCTACTGGAAAAGAGACAAATGGATCTAGCTTCAAAGGATCTTGGATGGCTTGAAAGTTCTTGAAGTAGAATCATGACACGAAAATAAGTTCAAGTAAGATTTCCACTCGAAATAAGATTGTTATAGTTATAGAAATTGAATCAAAGTTTGAATATGAGTATTACCTTGTATTAGAAAGATATCTTACTGTAAATAAGAAAGATTTCTTGAGGTTGGATGATCACTCTACAAGATTGGAAGTAAGCTAGCAAACTTGGAAGTATTCTTGATTTTATGAAACTAGAATTTGTAGAATTTATGAAGAACACTGAGAACTTGAAGATAGAACTTGAGAGAGATCAATTAGATGAAGAAAATTGAAGAATAAAAGTGTTGGTAGGTGTTTTTGGTCGTTGGTGTACGGATTAGATATAAAGGATATGTAATTTTGTTTTCATGTAAATAAGTCATGAATAATTACTCATATTTTTATAATTTTATGAGATATTTCATGCTAGTTGCCAAATGATGGTTCCCAAATGTGTTAGGTGACTCACATGGGCTGCTAAGAGCTGATCATTAGAGTGTATATACCAATAGTACATACATCTAAAAGCTGTGTATTGTACGAGTACGAATACGGGTGCATACGAGTAGAATTGTTGATGAAACTGAACGAGGATGTAATTGTAAGCATTTTTGTTAAGTAGAAGTATTTTGCTAAGTGTCTTGAAGTCATTCAAAAGTGTATGAATACATATTAAAATACTACATGTATATACATTTTAACTGAGTCGTTAAGTCATCGTTAGTCATTACATGTAAGTGTTGTTTTGAAACCTTTAGGTTAACGATCTTGTTAAATGTTGTTAACCCAATGTTTATAATATCAAATGAGATTTTAAATTATTATATTATTATGATATTATGATGTATGAATATCTCTTAATATGATATATATATATACATTAAATGTCGTTACAACGATAATCGTTACATATATGTCTCGTTTCAAAATCATTAAGTTAGTAGTCTTGTTTTTACATATGTAGTTCATTGTTAATATACTTAATGATATGTTTACTTATCATAATATCATTTTAACTATATATATATCCATATATATGTCATCATATAGTTTTTACAAGTTTTAACGTTCGTGAATCACCGGTCAACTTGGGTGGTCAATTGTCTATATGAAACCTATTTCAATTAATCAAGTCTTAACAAGTTTGATTACTTAACATGTTGGAAACACTTAATTATGTAAATAAAAATTTCATTTAATATATATATAAACATGGAAAAGTTCGGGTCACTACAGTACCTACCCATTAAATAAATTTCGTCCAGAAATTTTAAGCAGTTGGAGGTGTTGACGTATCTTCTGGAAATAAATGCGGGTATTTCTTCTTCATCTGATCTCCTTGTTCCCAGGTGAACTTGGGTCCTCTACGAGCATTCTATCGAACCTTAACAATTGGTATCTTGTTTTGCTTAAGTCTTTTAACCTCACGATCCATTATTTCGACGGGTTCTTCGATGAATTGAAGTTTTTCGTTGATTTAGATTTCATCTAACGGAATAGTCAGATCTTCTTTAGCAAAACATTTCTTCAAATTCGAGATGTGGAAAGTGTTATGTACAGCCACGAGTTGTTGAGGTAACTCAAGTCGGTAAGCTACTGGTCCGACACGATCAATAATCTTGAATGGTCCAATATACCTTGGATTTAATTTCCCTCGTTTACCAAATTGAACAATGCCTTTCCAAGGTGCAACTTTAAGCATGACCATCTCTCTAATTTCAAATTCTATATCTTTTCTTTTAATGTCAGCGTAGCTCTTTTGTCGACTTTGGGCGGTTTAAACCGTTGTTGAATTTGGATGATCTTCTCGGTAGTTTCTTGTATTATCTCCGGGCCCGTAATCTGTCTATCCCCCACTTCACTCCAATAAATCGGAGACCTGCACTTTCTACCATAAAGTGCTTTAAACGGCGCCATCTCAATGCTTGAGTGGTAGCTGTTGTTGTAGGAAAATTTTGCTAACGGTAGATGTCGATCCCAACTGATTCCGAAATTAATAACACATGCTCGTAGCATGTCTTCAAGCGTTTGTATCATCCTTTTGCTCTGCCGATCAGTTTGTGGATGATAGGCAGTACTCATGTCTAGACGAGTTCCTAATGCTTGCTGTAATGTCTGCCAGAATCTTGAAATAAATCTGCCATCCCTATCAGAGATAATAGAGATTGGTATTCCATGTCTGGAGACGACTTCCTTCAAATACAGTCGTGCTAACTTCTCCATTTTGTCATCTTCTCTTATGGGTAGGAAGTGTGCTGATTTGGTGAGACGATCAACTATTACTCAAATAGTATCAAAACCACTTGCAGTCCTTGACAATTTAGTGGTGAAATCCATGGTAATGTTTTCCCATTTCTATTCCGGGATTTCGGGTTGTTGAAGTAGACCTGATGGTTTCTGATGCTCAGCTTTGACCTTAGAACACGTCAAACATTCTCCTACGTATTTAGCAACATCGGCTTTCATACCCGACCACCAAAAATGTTTCTTGAGATCCTTGTACATCTTCCCCGTTCCAGGATGTATTGAGTATCTGGTTTTATGAGCTTCTCTAAGTACCATTTCTCTCATATCTCTAAATTTTGGTACCCAAATCCTTTCAGCCCTATACCGGGTTCCGTCTTCCCGAATATTAAGATGCTTCTCCGATCCTTTGGGTATTTCATCCTTTAAATTTATCTCTTTTAAAAATCCTTGTTGCGCCTCCTTTATTTGAGTAGTAAGGTTATTGTGAATCATTATATTCATAGATTTTACTCGAATGAGTTCTCTGTCCTTCCTGCTCAAGGCGTCGGCTACCACATTTGCCTTCCCCGGGTGGTAACGAATCTCAAAGTCGTAATCATTCAACAATTCAATCCACCTACGCTGCCTCATATTCAGTTGTTTCTGATTAAATATGTGTTCAAGACTTTTGTGGTCAGTATATATAATACTTTTGACCCCATATAAGTAGTGCCTCCAAGTATTTAATGCAAAAACAACCGTGCCTAATTCCAAATCATGCGTCGTTTAATTTTGTTCGTGAATCTTCAATTGTCTAGACGCATAAGCAATTACTTTTGTTCGTTGCATTAATACACAACCAAGACCTTGCTTTGAGGCGTCACAATATATCACAAAATCATCATTCCCTTCAGGTAATGACAATATAGGTGTCGTAGTTAACTTTTTCTTCAATAACTGAAACGCTTTCTCTTATTCATCCTTCCATTCAAATTTCTTCCCTTTATGCGTTAATGCAGTCAAGGGTTTTGCTATTCTGGAAAAGTCTTGGATGAACCTTCTGTAGTAACCAGCTAGTCCTAAAAACTGGTGTATGTGTTTTAGAGTTTTCAGGGTTTCCCACTTTTCAACGGTTTCAATCTTTGCTGGATCCACCTGAATACCTTCTTTGTTCACTATGTGACCGAGGAATTGAACTTCTTTCAACCAAAGTGCACACTTTGAAAACTTAGCGTACAGTTTTTCTTTCCTTAACAACTCTAGCACTTTTGTCAAGTGTTCTTCGTGCTCTTGATCATTCTTCGAGTAAATAAGTATGTCATCGATGAAAACAATGACAAACTTGTCAAGATATGGCCTACACACTCGGTTCATGAGGTCCATGAACATAGCTGGTGCATTAGTCAATCCAAATGGCATAACCATAAACTCGTAATGACCGTAACGCGTCCTAAAAGCAGTCTTTGGAATATCATCCTCCTTCACCCGCATTTGATGATATCCAGAATGTAAATCGATCTTTGAATAAACAGACGAGCCTTGTAGTTGATCAAATAAGTCGTCGATTCTCGGTAGTGGGTAGCGGTTCTTGATGGTAAGTTTGTTCAACTCTCGGTAGTCAATACACAACCTGAATGTACCATCTTTCTTCTTGACAAACAAAACAGGAGCTCCCCACGATGATGTGCTTGGTCGAATGAAACCACGCTCTAAAAGTTCTTGTAATTGGCTCTGAAGTTCCTTCATTTTGCTAGGTGCGAGTCTGTATAGAGCACGAGCTATTTGTGCAGCTCCCGGTACAAGGTCTATTTGAAATTCAACGGATCGGTGTGGAGGTAGTCCCGGTAATTCTTTCGGAAATACATCGGGAAATTTTTTGCGACGGGAATATCATTGATGTTCTTTTCTTCGGAATTGACTTTATCGACGTGTGCTAGCACAGCATAGCAACCTTTTCTTATTAGTTTTTGTGCCTTCAGGTTACTAATAAGATTTAACTTTGCATTGCTCTTTTCTCCGTACACCATTAAGGGTTTTCCTTTTTCTCGTATAATGCGAATTGCTTTTTTGTAACAAACGATCTCTGCTTTCACTTCTTTCAACCAGTCCATACCGATTATCACATCAAAACTCCCTAACTCTACTGGTATCAAGTCAATCTTAAATGTTTCGCTAACCAGTTTAATTTCTCGATTCAGACATATATTATCTGCTGAAATTAATTTACCATTTGCTAATTCGAGTAAAAATTTACTATCCAAAGGCATCAATGGGCAACTTAATTTAGCACATAATTCTCTACTCATATAGCTTCTATCCACACCCAAATCAAATAAAACATTAGCAGATTTATCGTCAATAAGAAACGTACCCGTAACAAGCTCCGGGTCTTCCTGTGCTTCTGCCGCATTAATATTGAAAACTCTTCCACGGCCCTGCCCATTAGTATTCCCCTGATTCAGGCAATTTCTAATAATGTGGCCCGGTTTTTCACATTTATAACAAACAGCGTTGGTATTACTTGCTCCGACACTATTCGTTTCGGCATTACTTGTTCCGGCATTATTTGCTCCCTTAGTTCTGTTAAACTTTGGTCCGTAGACCTCACACTTTGTCGCGCTATGACCATTTCTTTTACACCTGTTGCAAAATGTCATGCAAAACCCCTGGTGATTTTCTTCACACCTATGACATGGCTATTTTTGGTTTTTGTTGCCGTTGTTGTTATTGAGGTTGTTGTTGGGATTGTTATTGTTGTTGAAATGGTTGTTGTAGTTGTTGTTGTTATTGGGATGTTTGTTGTAGTTATTGTTAGGATCGCGGTTATTGTTGCGATTGTTGTTGCGGTTGTTGGGATAGTTGTTGCGATTGTGGTTGTAATTGTTATTGTTGTTGTATTGGTGACTCTTGTCACCGTTTTCCTCCCACTTCCTCTTGAGTTGTTTCGTGTTGGCTTCTTCGACCGCTGTAATGACCCGCACTTTTTCGATCGTTCTATACTTATAAGATTAATATTTACATAAATTAAACCTTACCAACATGATAAGCAATCCAAATAGTTGAGATTTATGTTTTTGAAAAGAGTTTTACACAACGTTTGACCGTCTAGTTTGACCGATGATATCACGAACTATATAATATATGATAATTATACGTTTGTGTATATATATGTATATATACATATTTAACATGATTTATGGATGTTTTAATATCTTATTTTATATTAATAACAATAAGTTATAAGTATATTTTGAAACTACTAACTTAAGTTTTCAAAACGATAACCATACGTAACGTCATTTGACATAAATACTTATGACCTATAATGTTTATACATATATCGTATATATAATGTATTTAATCACTTTTTAAGGACTTAAATACATAAAACCATATAAGTATATTCACAAAAGATAGCCATATTTGAATCCTCGTTCCATTTTCACAAGAATTCTATACGTATATCTAGAGTATATGTACTCGTATCATACCTAGCTTCTATACGTATTTACTATTGGTATATACACATCAAATCACCACCTAACCAGCCCTTGTTACTACCCTAGGTATAAGGTAATTAGAATTTGGAAGCAAGTATGACTAAGTTTACAAAATAACAAACTTGAAATTTGTTCTTGTCTCCCCCCATTCACGTTTTTAATGAGGGTGAGGAGTACTCCATTTTGATTCATTTTCACTTCCATTTTCTAGCTAAACACACACACTTACTAGCATCATGTCTCTCTAAGAACTCCAGCAAAAATCCTCTCAAGAATCACCTTAAACATCACCATAACAAGATCAAACAAAAACACTACAAAAATACAACTTTCAATTCAAGTTTATGTCTTAAGTTGCTTCCAATCTTTCATCCAATTCCATCACTCTTTTGGTTCTAGGTTTTTACTCCTCTTTTACAGCAATCTTGTCCAAGTAACTTGAGGTAGTAACTTTGTTCATAACCTTATTCGATTCATATATATATAGCTATCTTATTTTATGGTATACAATTTTAACAACAAGAACATAGTTTGAATGATTTCAAACTTGTTTGCAAACTAAATAGATCCTTCTAACTTAACTTTTAAAATACTTCAAGAACTGTAATATATCATAAATATATGCTAACTTAACAAGGTAAAACTTGGTTTTTCAAAGAACACCTTAAAAACTGAATTTACGACGTCGGAGTGCAACCGGGGGCTGTTTTGGGTTGGATAATTAAAAACCATCTTGAACTTTGAATTGGAGGTTTATATTCTGGAAAAATGATATTTCTTATGAATATGATAACACATAAAAATTTCATGATTTAACTCAAAGTATAAGTATTTTTAGAAAAATAATCATTTAAGGTTGTTTACATGATGGAAAATGATTAACTTCATAAGTTTCACCAAAGTTTGACCTATGACCTGTGATTTCGAATACAAACTAAGGTATTTACAGTTCATATTCTTAAAGAAGGACTCGATCCAAGGAAGTGGCAAGTTGAACCAACGAAAACGGAGTTGTAACGAAGAAACTATGACCAAAACAAAATCGGATATCCAAGACTAGTTTAGCCACGAAAATAATTGGAGAAAAATTAAATAAATCACATCTTTTTAAAATAACATGATATTTTATATATATGTACTCATAATTTAATTTTATATATTTCAGGATCACCCGTAAACAATACGAGAAGATTAATCATAAGATCCCATGATTGTACGCAACACGTCATTTGACAACACCGGTACTTTATGTACGCAACACGTCATTTGACAACACCGGTACCGTGGGTCAAGATTAATCCCGACCAATACGAATACAATGGGGTTTTATTTCGATGGGGGTTTTATTTATTTATTAAACACCTAAATATGAACCATTAAAAATTGAATTGCTAACTACGGACTAAGAAGACATTAAAAGTATTATAAGTATATATATGTGACGATTGTTTAAAATGAAAATATATTGATATATTATATATGGATAGGTTCGTGATATCAATCGGAGACCAAGTCAAAATATATATATCTTCAAGGCAAAAGTGAGTATATAGTCCCACTTTTAAACTCTAAATATTTCGGGATGAGAATACATGTATTTTATGTTTTACGATATGGACACAAGTAACTGAAAAATATATTCTACGTTGAGTTGTACCACTGGCATACTTCCCTGTAGCTTGGTAACTATTATTTACAGCGGTATTGTAAACGCGAATCCTGTTGATAGATCTATCGGGCCTGACAACCCCAACCGGACTGGACGACCAGTATTCAACGGTTGCACAGTACTTCGTTTCGTGACTACATTTGGTACGGTGTAGTAAGATTTCATAATAAAGGGAATATGCGACGTGATTAAATGTTAAGTATGGTTACCAAGTGCTCAACCACTTAGAATATTTTTATTAAAATGTTTATATATGAAATCTTGTGGTCTATATATATATATATATATATATATATATATATATATATATATATATATATATATATATATATATATATATTGCTGCCGGCATTAAACCTATATCTCACCAACTTTATGTTGACGTTTTAAGCATGTTCATTCTCAGGTGATAATTAGAAGCTTCCGCTGCAACATGTTGAATTTAAACAAGATCTTGAGTATGCATATTTGTGTCAAAAATAAAACTGCATATCGGAGGATTTGTAATGTAAAATATGCTAGAAATCGTATTGTTATCATCACATGTAAAGTTTGTAAGTCTAAGATTATCGCTAAACGATAATCATCTTTTTATTGTCTAAAGCTTGTATTAAAATAAGAGTTATGGTTTGTAATGTAAGATAAATGCAGTTGTTCTTTTAAAAATGTCGCATATAGAGGTCAATACCTCGCAATGAAATCATACGTTATCGAAATCGTTCTTATGGTTAAGGACGGGTTATGACATGTGGTATCAGAGCGGTGGTCTTAGCGAACCAGGTTTGCATTAGTGTGTCTAACCGATAAGTCGTTAGGATACATTAGTAAGTCTGGACTTTGACCGGGTCGGATTTAAAAACCATTGCTTATCATTGTTGGTTAAAATTAATATGTAAAAATTATGTAGTACTAATGGGTTAGTTGTTGTGTGATAGATGTCGGGCTCAAAACTTGTTATCACATTCAGCGACTCCGAATCAGAATCTTCAGATGGTGTTCCAGTCATTAACTTATCCGATGACGAAAATGATATCTTTGGGGAAGACTCACAAATTCCGGATGAACCAACTATAAAGAACTCGGAAAGTGAACCCGAGGAGGAAAGTGAACCTGAGGAGGAAAGTGAACCCGAGGAAGAAATACAGGAAATTACAAAAGACAAGTTCAAACTAGGAAAGAAACGAAAGGCTAATGAATTAGAAAATTCAAATCCCGAGTTTAGTGAGGATGATGTGGCACCAACTCCACTAGACACTACCACCCCTATTCCCGCTATTCCTATTCGTTCTATCCCGGCATCCAGTTCTTCAGTCCCACAGCCAAAATATAGGCAGACAGCTAGGATAAGCGTTAGGCGATTCATTGAACCTAAACGTCCTAGAAAATAGACCAAACGATGCACTGCCGTATTAAACCATGGGATCATATAATGTTTTGTATAATATTACTAGTGTGGTTTGCTTAATATTCGATGTAAGATAAGCATATGTAAAATAGTGAAGTATGAAATGCAATAATTTTCCATGGTTAAGTATTATTTAGATGGTAGTAATTGGTTCTGTACTAAGCTATTAAGTATGGACATTAACGGGTAGGTACTACCCTAGATATAATTATAAAATGCTAATAAAAAGAAAAGGCTTTTATAATAATACCTGGTTCATATTATAAACAAGCTATAATGTACTATAAATACACACTACATCTATAATAATCCATGTGAATAATTATTTTCTTTCATTAGGAAATGGCGCGATTGAATCGAATGACGGAACAAGAAGTCGAGGAATTCATCAACCAACGAGTGAACGACAGAATGTTATGGGTCGAGGCTGCAAGAGCTGCTGCAGTTAACCCAAATCCTCGTGTAGGATGCACCTACAAGACTTTTCAAGCTTGCAAGCCCTCATCATTCAGTGGAACGGAAGGACCGATCGGTTTAACCCGGTGGATAGAAAAGATGGAGACTGTGTTTAAAATCAGTGGTTGTGTTGAAAAGGACATGACCAAGTATGCATCGTGCACTTTACAAGATAGTGCACTCACGTGGTGGAAAAATTTTGTGAAGGCTGTAGGAGGAGATGTAGCTTATGATACTCCATGGGAAGAATTCAAAACAATGTTAATCAACGAGTATTGTCCAAGGAACGAGGTTAGGAAGTTGGAAGATGAATTACGAAGCCTGAAGGTTGTTGGTACTGAAATCACCAACTACAATCAGTGATTCATGGAATTAGTTTTGCTATGTCCTGAATTGGTTCCAACCGAAGAACGGAAGATTGAAATGTACAAAGATGGTTTGCCCACAAAGGTCAAGGCAAACGTTATAGCATCGAAACCTAAGACAATTCATGAAGCTATAACCATGGCAAACGAGCTAATGGATCAGGTCATCTTGGATAAGAAAGCATCCAATACTGATGTGAAGGTATCAGGTAACAAAAGAAAGTGGAATGGAAGTTATGATCGAGGTAATCAACAACAATATTTTAAGAAACAAGAAATCACGCAAGGTGCGGGTAGTGGTTTAAGCTTTGGTTACAAAGGAAAAAATCCTTTATGCAACCGATGTCACAAACATCACTCTGGCTACTGTAATGTGGTATGCAACAAATGTAATCGAAAGGGTCATCTTGCTGAAGATTGTAGGGCTCTCGTTACAAATACAAATGGTATCAAGACTCCTGCCACCAATGCAAATAGAACTGCTTTGGCTACCATTACTTGTTATGGGTGTGGAAAACAGGGTCATTATAAGAGCCAGTGTCCGAATCCAGAGAAGAATAATGGATCTGCACGTGGAAGAGCATTTGTTATTAATGCTAGAGAGGCGTGTGAAGACCCGGAGCTTGTTACGGGTACGTTTACCATTAATAACTTATCAGCATCTATTATATTTGATACTTGTACCGATAGAAGTTACGTGTGTAGAAATTTTTACACTAAATTGAATTGTTCATCATTACCTCTAGATGCTAAGTACATGATTGAGTTAGCTAATGGTAAACTAATTAAAGCCGATAAAATTTACCGTGATTGTAAAATAAATTTAGCCGGAGAAACATTTAAGATTGATTTGATACCCGTAGAATTAGGAAGTTTTGATGTAATAGTCGGCATGGACTGGATGTCCAAAATAGGAGCTGAAGTTGTGTGCGCCAAGAAGGCAATTCGCATTCCTCGTAAGGATAAAATGCCAGTAATGATTTATGGAGAGAAGGGTAACTCAAAGCTAAAACTCATTAGTTATTTGAAAGCTCAAAAGTGCTTGAAGAAAGGGTGCTATGCTATCTTAGCACATGTTAATAAAGTCAAAACGAAGGAAAAAGTGAAGAGCATCAATGACGTGCCTGTGGCAAGAGATTTTCCTGAAGTCTTTCCGGAAGAGTTGCCGGGATTACCTCCATTTAGATCTATAGAATTTCAAATAGATTTAGTACCAGGAGCTGCACCAGTTGCCCGTGCTCCATATAGACTTGCACCGTCCGAGTTAAAAGAACTTCAGAGTCAGTTAAAAGAATTACTGGATCGTGGATTCATACGACCAAGTACTTCACCGTGGGGAGCTCCGATTTTATTTGTTAAAAAGAAAGATGGATCTTTTAGGATGTGTATAGATTATCGTGAATTAAATAAGTTAACTATCAAAAATCGGTATCCACTACCGAGAATTGACGACTTATTTGATCAACTCCAAGGATCATGTGTGTACTCAAAAATTGACCTAAGGTCGGGCTATCATCAATTACGTGTCAAAGAAGAGGACATTCCGAAAACTACTTTTCGGACACGTTATGGTCATTACGAATTTTTGGTCATGCCGTTTGGATTGACGAATGCGCCAGCTGTATTCATGGACCTCATGAATCGAGTTTGTAGTCCATATTTAGATAAGTTTGTTATCGTTTTCATTGATGATATTCTTATCTATTCCAAGAGTGAGCAAGAGCATGAGCAGCATTTAAGGTTAATATTAGAGTTGTTGAGAAAAGAACAGCTATACGCTAAATTTTCTAAATGTGCTTTCTGGTTTAAAGAAGTGCAATTTCTTGGTCACGTAGTTAGTAGCAAAGGAATTCAGGTTGATCCAGCAAAAATTGAAGCCATTGAAAAATGGGAGACTCCTAAAACACCAATGTAGATACGCCAATTTTTGGGTTTAGCCGGTTATTATAGAAGGTTTATTCAAGATTTTTCCCGAATAGCTAAGCCGTTGACAGCATTAACGCAAAAAGGGAAGAAATACGAATGGACCTCGGAGCAGGAGAACGCATTTCAATTACTGAAGAAGAAGTTAACTACGGCGCCTATTTTATCGTTACCAGAAGGAAACGATGATTTTGAAATATATTGTGACGCTTCGCGACAAGGTTTTGGTTGCGTTCTTATGCAACGGAAGAAAGTTATTGCATAAGCATCCCGACAATTGAAGATTCACGAGCGGAATTATACGACGCATGATCTAGAACTGGGAGCAGTCGTGTTTGCATTGAAGATATGGAGGCACTACTTGTATGGGGTTAAATGCACTGTGTTTACTGATCATAAAAGCCTTCAACATATTTTTGATCAGAAACAGCTGAACATGAGGCAACGTAGGTGGGTCGAGTTAATAAACGACTATGATTGTGAAATTCGTTATCATCCCGGGAAAGCGAATGTGGTGGCTGACGCACTAAGCAGAAAGGAACGAGAACCAATTCGAGTACGAGCGATGAACATAAAAATTCGCATGAATCTCAACTCACAAATCAAAGAAGTTCAACGAGAAGCACTTACTAAAGAAAACATAGGAAATGAAATAATGAAGAAGTATGAGAAGCAACTCGTTATACGGGAAGATGGAATTCGATATTTTGCAAATCGTATTTGGGTACCGAAATTGGGTGGATTAAGGAAGTTGATATTGAACGAGGCACATAAGACAAGATACTCGATACATCCTGGAGTGGGAAAGATGTACCAAGATCTTAAGACACATTATTGGTGGCCAAATTTAAAGACAGACGTTGCAACATATGTTGGGGAGTGTTTAACTTGTTCCAAAGTCAAAGCAGAACACCAAAAGCCGTCAGGGTTACTTCAACAACCAGAAATCCCAGAATGGAAATGGGATGGTATTACCATGGATTTCATCACGAAGTTACCAAAGACTGCCTGGGGATACGACACCATTTGGGTGATTGTTGATCGTCTTACCAAATCTGCACATTTCTTGCCTATAAAGGAAATAGATAGAATGGAGAAATTATTACGATTGTATATAAAGGAAATTGTTTCAAGGCATGGAATACCTATTTCCATTATATCCGATCGTGATAGTAGATTTACCTCAAAGTTCTGGCAATCACTACAGGAGGCACTAGGAACTCGTTTGGATATGAGTACCGCATATCATCCGCAAACTGACGGGCAGATAGAAAGAACAATTCAGACTCTTGAAGACATGCTCAGGGCATGTGTGATCGATTTTGGAAACGGAATGGGATAAATATCTACCATTAGCAGAATTCTCGTATAATAATAGTTATCATGCGAGCATTAAAGCTGCACCATTCGAAGCATTGTACGGAAGGAAGTGTAGATCTCCTATTTGTTGGAATGAAGTAGGATATCGACAATTAACTGGTCCCGAGATCATACACGAAACGACTGAGAAGATAGTACAAATCAAGGAGAGATTGAAAACAGCCCGTAGTCGCCAAAAGAGCTACGCCGATGTCCGAAGGAAACCATTAGAGTTTCAGATCGGTGACATGGTTATGCTAAAGGTGTCACCTTGGAAAGGTGTAATACATTTCGGAAAAAGGGGTAAACTGAACCCAAGATATGTAGGCCCGTTCAAGATCATCGAACGCATTGGACCGGTAGCTTATCGACTCGAGTTACCGCAACAACTCGCCGGAGTACATAATACATTTCACGTCTCGAACCTTAAGAAGTGTCTTGCAAAGGAAGATCTCACCATTCCTCTTGAAGAAATCCATGTCGATGAGAAACTACAATTCATCGAAGAACCAATCGAAATCATGGACCGTGAAGTTAAACAGCTCAAGCAGAGCAACATACCGATCGTTAAGGTTCGTTGGAATGCTTGAAGAGGTCCTGAGTTTACTTGGGAACGAGAGGATCAGATGAAACAAAAGTATCCACACTTGTTTCTCGAAGACGCAAAATAGGTACAATTTTAAAATTTCGGGACGAAATTTATTTAACGGGTAGGTACTGTAATGACCCGCACTTTTTCGATCGTTCTATACTTATAAGATTAATATTTACATAAATTAAACCTTACCAACATGATAAGCAATCCAAATAGTTGAGATTTATGTTTTTGAAAAGAGTTTTACACAACGTTTGACCGTCTAGTTTGACCGATGATATCACGAACTATATAATATATGATAATTATACGTTTGTGTATATATATGTATATATACATATTTAACATGATTTATGGATGTTTTAATATCTTATTTTGTATTAATAAAAATAAGTTATAAGTATATTTTGAAACTACTAACTTAAGTTTTCAAAACGATAACCATACGTAACGTCATTTGACATAAATACTTATGACCTATAATGTTTATACATATATCGTATATATAATGTATTTAATCACTTTTTAAGGACTTAAATACATAAAACCATATAAGTATATTCACAAAAGATAGCCATATTTGAATCCTCATTCCATTTTCACAAGAATTCTATACGTATATCTAGAGTATATGTACTCGTATCATACCTAGCTTCTATACGTATTTACTATTGGTATATACACATCAAATCACCACCTAACCAGCCCTTGTTACTACCCTAGGTATAAGGTAATTAGAATTTGGAAGCAAGTATGACTAAGTTTACAAAATAACAAACTTGAAATTTGTTCTTGTCTCCCCCCATTCACGTTTTTAATGAGGGTGAGGAGTACTCCATTTTGATTCATTTTCACTTCCATTTTATAGCTAAACACACACACTTACTAGCATCATGTCTCTCTAAGAACTCCAGCAAAAATCCTCTCAAGAATCACCTTAAACATCACCATAACAAGATCAAACAAAAACACTACAAAAATACAACTTTCAATTCAAGTTTATGTCTTAAGTTGCTTCCAATATTTCATCCAATTCCATCACTCTTTTGGTTCTAGGTTTTTACTCCTCTTTTACAGCAATCTTGTCCAAGTAACTTGAGGTAGTAACTTTGTTCATAACCTTATTCGATTCATATATATATAGCTATCTTATTTTATGGTATACAATTTTAACAACAAGAACATAGTTTGAATGATTTCAAACTTGTTTGCAAACTAAATAGATCCTTCTAACTTAACTTTTAAAATACTTCAAGACCTGTAATATATCATAAATATATGCTAACTTAACAAGGTAAAACTTGGTTTTTCAAAGAACACCTTAAAAACTGAATTTACGACGTCGGAGTGCAACCGGGGGCTGTTTTGGGTTGGATAATTAAAAACCATCTTGAACTTTGAATTGGAGGTTTATATTCTGGAAAAATGATATTTCTTATGAATATGATAACACATAAAAATTTCATGATTTAACTCAAAGTATAAGTATTTTTAGAAAAATAATCATTTAAGGTTGTTTACATGATGGAAAATGATTAACTTCATAAGTTTCACCAAAGTTTGACCTATGACCTGTGATTTCGAATACAAACTAAGGTATTTACAGTTCATATTCTTAAAGAAGGACTCGATCCAAGGAAGTGGCAAGTTGAACCAACGAAAACGGAGTTGTAACGAAGAAACTATGACCAAAACAAAATCGGATATCCAAGACTAGTTTAGCCACGAAAATAATTGGAGAAAAATTAAATAAATCACATCTTTTTAAAATAACATGATATTTTATATATATGTACTCATAATTTAATTTTATATATTTCAGGATCACCCGTAAACAATACGAGAAGATTAATCATAAGATCCCATGATTGTACGCAACACGTCATTTGACAACACCGGTACTTTATGTACGCAACACGTCATTTGACAACACCGGTACCGTGGGTCAAGATTAATCCCGACCAATACGAATACAATGGGGTTTTATTTCGATGGGGGTTTTATTTATTTATTAAACACCTAAATATGAACCATTAAAAATTGAATTGCTAACTACGGACTAAGAAGACATTAAAAGTATTATAAGTATATATATGTGACGATTGTTTAAAATGAAAATATATTGATATATTATATATGGATAGGTTCGTGATATCAATCGGAGACCAAGTCAAAATATATATATCTTCAAGGCAAAAGTGAGTATATAGTCCCACTTTTAAACTCTAAATATTTCGGGATGAGAATACATGTATTTTATGTTTTACGATATGGACACAAGTAACTGAAAAATATATTCTACGTTGAGTTGTACCACTGGCATACTTCCCTGTAGCTTGGTAACTATTATTTACAGCGGTATTGTAAACGCGAATCCTGTTGATAGATCTATCGGGCCTGACAACCCCAACCGGACTGGACGACCAGTATTCAACGGTTGCACAGTACTTCGTTTCGTGACTACATTTGGTACGGTGTAGTAAGATTTCATAATAAAGGGAATATGCGACGTGATTAAATGTTAAGTATGGTTACCAAGTGCTCAACCACTTAGAATATTTTTATTAAAATGTTTATATATGAAATCTTGTGGTCTATATATATATATATATATATTGCTGCCGGCATTAAACCTATATCTCACCAACTTTATGTTGACGTTTTAAGCATGTTCATTCTCAGGTGATAATTAGAAGCTTCCGCTGCAACATGTTGAATTTAAACAAGATCTTGAGTATGCATATTTGTGTCAAAAATAAAACTGCATATCGGAGGATTTGTAATGTAAAATATGCTAGAAATCGTATTGTTATCATCACATGTAAAGTTTGTAAGTCTAAGATTATCGCTAAACGATAATCATCTTTTTATTGTCTAAAGCTTGTATTAAAATAAGAGTTATGGTTTGTAATGTAAGATAAATGCAGTTGTTCTTTTAAAAATGTCGCATATAGAGGTCAATACCTCGCAATGAAATCATACGTTATCTAACTCGTTCTTATGGTTAAGGACGGGTTATGACAGCCGCCTACTCTTTAATTCTTCCCTCAATCTGATTTATTAGTTTATGAGCCATTCGACTTGCCTTCTGTATAGAAGCGGGCTCGTGTGAACTTACATCTTCTTGAATCCTTACTGGTAACCCTTTTACAAACGCGTCGATCTTCTCTTCTTCATCTTCGAATGCTCCTGGGCACAATAGGCACAACTCTGTGAATCGTCGTTCATATGTGGTAACGTCGAACCCTTGTATTCGTAACTCTCTAAGTTCTGCCTTGAGTTTATTGACTTCGTTTCTAGGACGTTACTGCTCGTTCATCAATTGCTTGAATGCCGACCACGGTAGTGCGTAAGCAGCATTTTGTCCTACCTGTTCAAGATAGGTGTTCCACCACGTTAACGCAGTACCTGTGAAGGTATGCGTAGCGTACTTAACTTTGTCCTCTTCAGTACACTTACTTATGGCAAACACTGATTCGACTTTCTCGGTCCACCGTTTCAATCCAATTGGTCTTTCGGTTCCATCAAATTCCAAAGGTTTGGAGGCAGTGAATTCTTTGTAGGTGCATCCTACACGATTTCTTACGCTGTTAGCTGTATTGCTAGATTCAGCGTTATTGTTGGTATGTAGCGCAGCCTGTACTGCGGCTATGTTTGCAGCAAGAAAGGTACGAAATTCCTCTTCGTTCATATTCATGGTGTGTCGAGTAGTCGGTGCTATTTCCTTCAAAATAGACAACTGAATCGAGTTAATCATACAGAATATTAAGAGTAGTCAATAGTATTTCATAGCATAATATGAACTCATTTATAAAAGCTTTTTCTTCATATTAGCGTTTTATAAGTTTAAATTCGGGTACTACCTACTCGTTAAGTTCATACTTATTAGCTAATATACAATTAAACTACTACAATTCCATATGAATAACTGAATATAATAATATATCACATACAAATATTCTTCAAACTTACAACTTTGCTATATTACATATAACATGAAATATAGTACACTATGATATATGACAGTTTTGAAGATAAATCTAGTTAATACGCAAGTTGTTCAGCAAAGGAAATAAAGACACATAATTCATAAGTCCAGAAACAAGTCATGCATTCTGGTTTTACTAAGATGACTTCCCATCCTTGGTCTTGTGGAAAATAACCGTTATGACCATTGGCTAGGCAGCATGTTGTAATGTCGTCAAAAGGATGAGGGTTTCGTAATGTCCAATAGCCCCGTAATAATCTAAAAACCTTGTTTCTCACCCCAACTACTGAATCCGTCACTTGTGGGAAGATTTTATTTAAAAGTTACAATCCGATATTCTTTTTCTCACTTTGGTAAGAAGCGAACATCACTAACCCGTAAGTATAACATGCTTCTTTATGTTGCATGTTAGAAGCTCTTTCTAATTCACGAAATCCTATGTTGGGATATGTTGAGTCAAAATAGGTTCTTAACCCGTAGCGTAAAATTGCATTTGGGTTATGCTTTAAAGAAAACACGGCGTAACTTATGGTCTCCCCAATGTGATATACCCCACCTATCAAAGGAAAGCCTTTTATAAACTAAGGCATTTCCGGAAAGTCTTTCAAATGTTTGACAAGTTAATTTCGCCATAACTAAATGTGCCGATGAATTCTGACCGACTCTAGACAAGATTTCCTCAATTATATCCTCTGATAGGTCTTCTAAAATATTCAGTTGTCTACCCTTAACGTCCATTTTGTTTTTATACTGTAAAATAGACAAGGATTAGATTCGTAATAACAAACAATACAAGCAATTTTTACATAGAACATAAAAGTACAAGCACACTACAATACATTTATTACACAACATGCTCACACCCCTTTAATCTGAATCACTGATTTCTTCTTCTTCGGACTTGGTTCTTTTTCCTAATCTTCTAGGGATATATGATGTTCCTCTAATACGAGTCGTCGTTTTCCACATTGGTTTAGAAAAACCTGGTGGTTTAGAGGTTCCCGGGTTATTGTCACGATATTGAAAATATGGGTGTTGACGGTACATATAAAGTTCATCGGGGTCGGAATCAGATTTCTCTATTTTGATGCCTTTTCCCTTATTATTTTCTTTTTCCTCATTAAATTGGGTCGGGGTAATTTCTATAACATCATCGGAATCCTCATCAGGATCCGATTCATCAAAAAATTGGTAATTTTCCCATAATTTTGCTTCCTTAGCAGAAACACCATTGACCATTATTAAATTTGGTCCATTGGTTGAGGATTTTCTTTTATTTGACTGGTTTTCTATGGTTCCTACTATTCCCCCCTCCGGAACCTCTTCTTCTTCTTCCGGTTCCTCTTCTTCTGGTTCCTCTTCTTCCGGTTCCTCTTCTTCCGGTTCCGTTTCCTCTTCTTCCGGTTCTTCGGAAACTTGTGAATCTTGCCAATATATAATCGAATCTTCGTTATTATTAGGTGAGTCAATGGAATTTATTCTAGAGGTAGACATCTATCACACAATATCAAATATGTTAAGAGATTAATATATCACATAATATTTACATGTTAATAATATATAGTTTCCAACAAAAATGTTAAGCAATCATTTTTAAAGAAAATACGGTCGAAGTCCAGACTCACTAATGCATCCTAACAAACTCGATAAGACACACTAATGCAAATTTTCTGGTTCTCTAAGACCAACGCTCGGATACCAACTAAAATGTCCTGTTCATATTGATTATAAACGTTCCATATTAATTGATTTCGTCGCGAGGTTTTGACCTCTATATGAGACGTTTTTCAAAGACTGCATTCATTTTTAAAACAACCATAACCTTTATTTTATCGATAAAGGTTTAAAAAGCATTACGTAGATTATCAAATAATGATAATCTAAAATATACCGTTTACACACGACCATTACATAATGATTTACATTAAGAATATATTACATCAAAAATAAGTTTCTTGAATGCAGTTTTTACATAATATCATACAAGCATGGACTCCAAATCTTGTCCTTATTTTAGTATGCAACAGCGGAAGCTCTTAATAATCACCTGAGAATAAACATGCTTAAAACGTCAACAAAAATGTTGGTGAGTTATAGGTTTAACCTATATATTATCAAATCATAATAATAGACCACAAGATTTCATATTTCAATATACATCCCATACATAGAGATAAAATTCATTCATATGGTGAACACCTGGTAACCGACATTAACAAGATGCATATAAGAATATCCCCTATCATTCCGGGAAATCCTTCGGACATGATAAAAACGAATTCGAAGTACTAAAGAATCCGGTACTTTGGATGGGGTTCGTTAGGCCCAATAGATCTACCTTTAGGATTCGCGTCAATTAGTAGATCGGTTTACTAATTCTTAGGCTACCAAGCAAAAGGGGCATATTCGGCTTCGATCATTCACCCATATAATGTAGTTTCAATTACTTGTGTCTGTTTCATAAAACATTTATAAAACTGCATGTATTCTCATCCCAAAATATTAGATTTTAAAAGTGGGACTATAACTTACTTTCACAGATTTTTACTTCGTCGGGAAGTAAGACTTGGCCACTGGTCGATTCACGAACCTATAACAAATATGTACATATATATCAAAGTATGTTCAAAATATATTTTCAACACTTTTAATACATTTTGATGTTTTAAGTTTATTAAGTCAGCTGTCCTCGTTAGTAACCTACAACTAGTTGTCCACAGTTAGATGTACAGAAATAAATCGATATATATATATTATCTTGAATCAATCTACGACCCAGTGTATACATGTCTCAGGCTAGATCACAACTCAAAGTATATATATTTTTGGAATCAACCTCAACCCTGTATAGCTAACTCCAACATTACTGCATATAGAGTGTCTATGGTTGTTCCAAATAATATATATACATGGGTCGATATGATATGTCAAAACACTTGCATACGTGTCTATGGTATCTCAAGATTACATAATATATTAGAATACATGTATAATACAATATAAGTTAGCTAGGATATGATTTGTATAGAATTGTTAATATTTCCCGTAGCTACAAAAATCAAAAAATATCCAATCTTGTTTTACCCATAACTTCTTCATTTTAAATCCGTTTTGAGTGAATCAAATTGCTATGGTTTCATATTGAACTCTATTTTATGAATCTAAACAGAAAAAGTATAGGTTTATAGTCGAAAATATAAGTTACAAGTCGTTTTTGTAAGAGGTAGTCATTTCAGTCGAAAGAACGACGTCTTGATGACCATTTTGAAAAACATACTTCCACTTTGAGTTTAACCATGATTTTTGGATATAGTTTCATGTTCATAAGAAAAATCATTTTCCCAGAAGAACAACTTTTAAATCAAAGTTTATCATAGTTTTTAATTATCAAACCCAAAACAGCCCGCGGTGTTAATACGACGGCGTATGTCCAGTTTTACGGTGTTTTTCGTGTTTCCAGGTTTTAAATCATTAAGTTAGCATATCATATAGATATAAAACATGTGTTTAGTTGATTTTAAAAGTCAAGTTAGAAGGATTAACTTTTGTTTGCGAACAAGTTTAGAATTAACTAAACTATGTTCTAGTGATTTCAAGTTTAAACCTTCGAATAAGATAGCTTTATATGTATGAATCGAATGATGTTATGAACATCATTACTACCTCAAGTTTTGTGGATAAACCTACTGGAAAAGAGACAAATGGATCTAGCTTCAAAGGATCTTGGATGGCTTGAAAGTTCTTGAAGTAGAATCATGACATAAAAACAAGTTCAAGTAAGATTTCCACTCGAAATAAGATTGTTATAGTTATAGAAATTGAATAAAAGTTTGAATATGAGTATTACCTTGTATTAGAAAGATATCTTACTGTAAATAAGAAAGATTTCTTGAGGTTAGATGATCACTCTACAAGATTGGAAGTAAGCTAACAAACTTGGAAGTATTCTTGACTTTATGAAACTAGAACTTGTAGAATTTATGAAGAACACTTAGAACTTGAAGATAAAACTTGAGAGAGATCAATTATATGAATAAAATTGAAGAATGAAAGTGTTTGTAGGTGTTTTTGGTCGTTGGTGTATGGATTAGATATAAAGGATATGTAATTTTTTTTCATGTAAATAAGTCATGAATGATTACTCATATTTTTGTAATTTTATGAGATATTTCATGCTAGTTGCCAAATGATGGTTCCTACATGTGTTATGTGACTTACATGGGCTGCTAAGAGCTGATCATTGGAGTGTATATACCAATAGTTCATACATCTAAAAGCTGTGTATTGTACGAGTACGAATACGGGTGCATACGAGTAGAATTATTGATGAAACTGAACGAGGATGTAATTGTAAGCATTTTTGTTAAGTAGAAGTATTTTGCTAAGTTTCTTGAAGTCTTTCAAACGTGTATGAATACATATTAAAACACTACATGTATATACATTTTAACTAAGTCGTTAAGTCATCGTTAGTCGTTACATGTAAGTGTTGTTTTGAAACCTTTAGGTTAACGATCTTGTTAAATGTTGTTAACCCAATGTTTATAATATCAAATGAGATTTTAAATTATTATATTATCATGATATTATGATGTATGGATATCTCTTAATATGATATATATACATTAAATGTCGTTACAACGATAATCGTTACATATATGTCTCGTTTCAAAATCATTAAGTTAGTAGTCTTGTTTTTACATATGTAGTTCATTGTTAATATACTTATCATAATATCATGTTAACTATATATATATATATATATATATATATATATATATATATATATATATATATATATATATATATATATATATATATATATATATATATATATATATATATATATATATATATATGTCATCATGTAGTTTTTACAAGTTTTAACGTTCGTGAATCACCGGTCAACTTGGGTGGTCAATTGTCTATATGAAACCTATTTCAATTAATCAAGTCTTAACAAGTTTTATTGCTTAACATGTTGGAAACACTTAATCATGTAAATAACAATTTCATTTAATATATATATAAACATGGAAAAGTTCGGGTCACTACAATCAGGTGTTCAATTCATATGAATGATTTTTATACACATGTTATGTGTATTGATTAAACGAAAATCTTGTGGTGTATTAAATTAAAGAATTGATTATTGGTATTAAACTAATGAACTCACCAACCTTTTGGTTGACACTTTTAAGCATGTTTATTCTCAGGTATTAAAGAAATCTTCCACTGTGCATTTGCTCATTTTAAAGATATCACTTGGAGTCATTCATGGCATATTTCAAAAGCCGTTGCATTCGAGTCGTTGAGTTCAACAAGATTATTATTAAATCATTTATAGTTTGGATATATTATCAAATGGTATGCATGCCTGTCAACTTTTGATGTGATGAAAGTTTGTCTTTAAAAACGAATGTAATGTTTGTAAAATGTATCATATAGAGGTCAAATACCTCGCAATGTAACCATATGTTATTGTATTCGTCCTTATGGATTAGGACGGGTTGTCTCATGTGGTATCAGAGTGGTGGTCTTAGCGAACCAGGTCTTACATTAGTATGTCTAACTGATAGATATTAAGATGCATTAATGAGTCTGGACTTCGACTGCGTCTGCATGTCAAAAGTTTTGCTTATCATTTTTGTCGGAAATTACATGCTTATCATCTTAAGTTTAGACGCGTCTTACTGCATTCATTGCATAGATAGTGTATAGACAAATTCATATCTTTACATATCTATTACAGTAAACTCTGTCTGACATCTTTTGAAAATTTCTCCGTAACTTATGGAATCTTGGTATTATATATACATATGTAAAGTATGTATTGAAGAATACCAAACTAAATCCGATAATCTATTACATATCAAAATTCATTTCCCTGATCGCACGAGATTAACCCTTCAACTACTTCATGTTCCTCAGATTCCGATATGGATTTCCACTTGAGTTTCGAAACCAGTGTGACCGGAATGAATCAACCAATTAGCCATCATCTATTCTGGATGAATTGGGGATGAGTTCGTAGCCTACTTAATCATTGGAGACAAGAAGAAGGCGATCCCTTCCGTCCACCACATTTCCCTCTTGGTGAAGAACTTGAAGCACTTACCGGAGAACCTGTTCGAGACACCATTTTCTCTCTCATTTCCAGAGTATCTCGTCATGATTATATACTATCCCAAATTCTAGATCTTATTCATCCACTCGTCCGAACCAACAATCATCCCGGTGTAATAGAAGAAGTCAATGAGCTTCGCGCTCGGGTAGTGGCTTTGGAGAATATGGTGCAAAGATTACACGCACCAGCAGCATCACCGGCACCAACAGAACCACCATCGTCAACACCGAAAGTACCATTACCACCACCAACAACATCCACCTCCCATGCTTCAACATCACAAACTGTCCCACGAGCATCAACGTCATATGCATCAGAGATACCAAGGAGTACCAACAACAATAATCGATGAAGTATTAATTCATAAGTACATTGAAGAAATATTCTACGGTGATTATGTAATCTCTAAAGTTTTAGAGATTATTTATTCTAATCATAACCGTAAATCAAGATAAGTGGATGGATAGAGATGATAGAGGGGAGAATAGAAACCCTGGCAGGAATGGTGCGTGCGTTACAAAATAGACTTGTTATACAAGCAACACCAGCACTAGCAGTACCGACAGCATCATCAGCACCAGCAGCATCTACAACATCACAAGCTCGGCTAGTTCCATAACATCATCACAAATCAACAACGCGTATATTGTATCAATGAGTTATGAAGTATTAACTCATTTTCCCTGAAGAAATTATATATATATGAATTTTGAAGTCAAAATAAATCTTTTCGTACTAAGCTATTACGTATGAATTCTCAAGGGTAGATACCACTCGGTTAATTCATATTACTAATATGCTATGATGTACATCCTTCGTTAATGACTTAACAATCAGTACCTATAATCCCTGCTTCAACTTAATAGATTCCATTTCATAATGAATCAAGTGTATTATTCAAATACATGTTGGTTTTACACTTTCATTTTCGATATACTCGAAACTTTCTATAAACATCATTCGTGTCTTACGAAGTTCACAAGAATCCCACAAACACCAACATCATTCATCGACAAATTACGAAGTATTGATTCATAATTTCATTATGTTGAAGAAATAATCCGCAAAGATTACATAATTTCTAAAGTTTGAGAGATTACTAATTCTAGTTCTAGCCGAAAATCAAATGAGTTTAATATTATATTAACTCATTAAATCTGTATTACATCTGACAAAAACATACACATATTTTCATAAAGTTTGTAATAAAAATTCTCTTGTACAAAATATTATTTATGAAATTTTTTAACGGGTAGGTAATACCCGAGAGATATATAAATTTACAATTAATATGTTACATTCTTCGAATCTGATTCAGCAATCATCAACTATACTCACTACTTTCACAACAATATACATTCTTTCATAGAAATCAAAACAACCATTCTCATCCAAATTTGATTACATATTCTGATTTTGACAAATCAAAATCCAAGTCAAGATTTACCAGAAGACATCACTCTTAGATTTCTACATCTTTCAAAGACATATTTTGAATTCAAAACTGTGTTAGAACATCATTTCTATTCATAACAACCAGAAAAATATTCATGTCGTTCAAAATTCTAGAACATCATATGTATATTGACGATGACAATCTGCGTTCAAACCCTTCATGATTCTTAAAACCCCTCAATTAAGAAACAATTGAGATGATGATCCAACCACATGTTATCCACAGTTATGCACCTAGAAAACTCTCGAAACCAAAGTAAAAGTTTAACACATATCTGCGTCAGATCCTTTTGCATTTATTACCAAAAAAAAAAAAACCATGCGATTCCTTTTTAATGTAGCAAATTCTGTCACAGCTTCAGCAAGTCAACTTTGATTTTCAGTCAGACTAGCCTTATTATAACCTTGATATATACGTTGTCTTTTCGTCATCGTTACCGGAGAACCGTTTATATTCCACCACATTAGCAGTAAACTTATCAACAACTTCAGTGATCTTTGACTTTTCGAAAAATTATTATATTCATTGAAACCTTATCATGTACTCATCTGCATCCTGTAATGGTAATTGTCATACCAAAAAGTTTCAATCATTATTCTCAAATTTTGCAGTGTTTCTACATCAACAGTTATATGTATACATATAACATTTCTCTCTTAAAATTTTGATCTTCCATTCTGAAATTCTGAAAAGCACCCAGTCTACGAATCAATCCTATGAATTTTGAAAAAGTTGAATGAACTAACAAAAACTGTAAACGACCTTAACAGTCGAAAGTTTGATGATAAAGAATAGTATGTTGGCAAAGCTCAGAAGTATTGGAACTGGAAAACGGATTAAGCAAACCATGAAGGAGGCTGTGGACAAATCATAAAGACTAAACCTGCCTTCAAAGAATCTAAATGATTCAGTAGCTGCTGAAGTTATTAACGAATACCTTGCTCCTGACTCTAAACCTTAACGGACAAATCTTCTTCATCATCCACCAATATTAGAAATTCTAAGATACCATCGTATCTCCCATTATAAATATCCTCGATATTTCTGAAGATATTTTCATAACTATTCTTATCTGAAATCATTTATCTCTTCGCGATATCAGTGTTACATCAGAAAGGAAACTGTTTTAGTTTCTAAAATCTGAAAAATTCGAACTTAAAATATGAATGTTTTTGAAATAGTGTTGGGAACTGAAGCATGAGTTAGTATAATATAATGACACTTGATCAACGTGATTATATTACAGTAAGTCATGCTGAGTTTCTAATGGAACATGATGATTCACAGACCATACCATCATCATGTGCCATGTTACACAACTCTTTCATTCTATTTAACCTTTAAAAATATCAAGAAAATATTTTCCTTGATGATTCGGTCTTTTCCGTGACTTCTGGTAATTTAACAAGTCAGATCGAGCTATCACAATTTCTTTCTTAAAACATTAGCTATGTTCATTTCAAATTTCATACCTACAAATTCTGGACCATTATTCGCTTGACTTGAAGTCGGGAAGAGGAGACAGAAGCATGGAACTCTTAAATATAAAAGAAAATATAAAGCCCGACAACAACACATAAATTACAAGTCGTGCATATCAATACGCATTGCAACGTAAAGGCACGGGAGAATTAAAAATACTATAACCCCAAGGTAATAGTAAAAGTAAATAAATTCCTCCTGTGGTAGATGAAAAAGAAGAATGACAGATATGAAAGTTAGGAGTATATCAAGAATCAGAACTGGATGGAGCATATTGACGAATGCTTTAAAATATGAATTGGGAAAGAAAGAATAGAAGATGTGAGCTGTGGAAATAAGGAAACGAGGAGGGTGGATTTATAGTGAAATATCAGACAGAGCAATCGAGATAGATTATCACATTTAACCAAAGAGAATCCTAATTTCCTTAATTACCGAAGAATCAAATCTTATTACGAAGATTTCTTCTAAATCCCTTGAATTTTGGAAATCAACCGTGACTACGTCACCAGTTAAGACGAACCTCATTTATTCATTTCACTCTTTTGTGATAGCTTCACTCGTACTCTTCATATAAATGAATTGTTTTATCCATATTACTCTCTGATGATAAAACTTAAATTTCTAGCTCGTATGCGTCATGAAAACATACTTATTGTCAGCCATGACCATCCTAATCAAATTTCGAGACGAAATATCTTTAACGGGTAGGTATTGTGACAACCCGGAAATTTTTGACCAAATTTAAACTTGATCTTTATATGTTTTTGACACGATAAGCAAAGTCTGTAATGTTGAATCTCAAAATTTTGGAACTACATTCATGTAATCAATCACCCTTTGACCGTGCTCGACAATTCACGAATAATATATATATATATATATACATAACTGGATGTGCATATATCATTATATGTATATATTAATCGAAAACATTAAAAAAGTATTAGATGTATAATACTTTACATGATCATATTTGTTTCAATATATGTTTAATATAATTATCAACGAAATTAAAAGATAATATCAACGATTGAATTATCAGATACATTATGATATGATTACGGGTTTCTGTCACGAGGTCCACATTGATTTGAGAAATCTTTTCCTTTTAACGGTATTCGGAATAATTGGTAAAGTGATCTGCTAGTAGGAACAAGGTGTCAAATAACGAAAGCTAGACAAAAGTTAGTGGAGAACTAAACTTCATAATATTCGATTGATCTATTTTTCAAACGTACGGAAACACTTTTTGATTCAATAGAATTTGATTATTAAAATGTTTTATTTAAATAACATAATTGGAATATATACAATAGGATATTAATTATTAGAATTAAATATATAGATAACTCGCAACGTGTATTTAAAACGTGTTTATGAATATTGAAAATATATATGATTTCAAAGTAGTTAAGTAAACGATAGTAACATTGATTATTTGATTCGATTGATATTTAGATATGTTTTTAAATTAAATGCTAGCACATAAATGAATGATATCAAATTAATTTTTAAAGTGTAAACGTTACGTGTTATAATATTTTCTAAACGATTTTAAAATAAACTTTGAAATATAATTAGTTTTGAAAAACTAAATATTATGTTATCAAATAAATATTTCAATTACATACGATATGTACAAGTTTATATTTTTAAATGAAAATATATATATTTTGCAATGTGATAAAATATAATATTAATTTAGTTATAAGACGTGTCGATTTAAAATAATACTTATATATATATATATATATATATATATATATATATATATATATATATATATATATATACATATATATATATATATACATACATACATATATATATTAGTAAATAACGAGACGATGATTTATAGAAGCAAATGACCAAAACACTTAAATGATTAAGTTACACTTCGAGTGATATAGTTATTGGTGAATTAAGTCTAATTATTAATAAAGATACAAGTCGCGAAAGGTAAAGTGCTAGTTTTCTAAGCGCACGAAAATGCGTTCGGGAAACCGGAACCAGGACATAAGTCGAGTGACAACGTACAAGTCATCGGTACTAAAATTATAAGTTAACTATGTATGTAAATATAATATAATATTTAATTAATTATAAAGATTTAATATATATATATATATATATATATATATATATATATATATATATATATATATATATATATATATATATATATATATATATATATATATATATTAATAAAACCGTCGATAGCCCACGTTTAAATCAAGAGTGAGCTGTACCTAGAAGCTCCACAATCGCGGTACTATTACCCTCATATGCTTCACATTCGCGGAGCTATGGGTCACCAAACTGGGCTATAAAACTCGATCATTTTGCTGCCGAATCCATCTACCACTTCTCTCAATCTCTCTGTCTCTAATATAAATATACATATATTAATTATTATTATTAAGATTTATAATATTATTATTATTAATCATATTATTATTAGTAGTATTAGAATTATTATTAGTATTATTATTACATAAAATACTACGATGAAGTTTTGCTCGCGTGTTTTCAAAACAGGTTTTTCGAGTAGGATAGAGCTAAAGAAATTATGGGTTATAACTATTGAGGTTATGGGTATTGTTCGGGGGTATGCTCGTGAGTCAAACCTAGTGTTTTTCATCTTCGTTGCGTCTACATATTTTCCTGCAATATTGAGTCTCAATATTGATACGTGAGCATTCATATCTTATCTTTTATATATTAATAGTGTATCCCTGACTAGTGCTCAATTATATATGATTATACATGCTTGTATGTAAAATTTCATTGTTAAATAGTTTATGATAAATCACAAATTTGATACATATGCTACTGAGATAAAGTATATAATATGAATGTCGTTGAAAAGCTGGCAAAAAATTAATAACTTTTCATTTAGAAAGTGTATGGTTTCGATGAACGGATTAGAAGATATAGTCAACTGAATTATCATTAATTTTAGTATTATTATTAAAATGATTATTATTATTATCTTCATTATTATCGTCGTTATTATTATCTAATAATTATTATTATCATTATTATTATCGTTATTAATATATGTATTATTATTAAAAATTGTTATCTTTATTATTATTACTATCGTTATTATCATTAAGATTATTATTAATATTATCATTATCATTATCATTATTATTATTATTATTAATTATTATTATTATTATTATTATTATTATTATTATTATTATTATTATTATTATTACTATTATTACTATTATTACTATTATTATTATTATTATTATTATTATTATTATTATTATTATTATTATTATTATTATTATTATCATTAGTATTATTATAATATTTATTATTATTATTATTATCATTAAAAACTAATATTAGTATCATCTAATTATTATAATTACTATTATTATTATCATTATTATGAATGCGACATAAAAGAGGACTAAAAGTTATTAAACAAATTGATTAGGAAATAATGAGTATAAGTATCATGATGAAATTAAAATATTGTAAGATATTGATTCAGTTAAAAATATCATTTTCATTATTTATCATTATTATTATTATTATTAAAAGTATCATATATATTTTATATATATATATATATATATATATATATATATATATATATATATATATATATATATATATATATATATATATATATATATATATATATCTATATATATATATATATATATATATATATATATATATATATATATATCATTTTATTAAAATTTTCATTTTTATATCATTATCATTATAAAATATCATTATTATTATCATTTTAGTATTATTATTAAAAATCATCATTTAAATAGAATTATTATTATTATATAAAAATATTATTATTATTAAAGAGTATCGTTATTATTAAAATTATCATGATTAGAATTATCATTTTATCATAATTAATTTCATCATTAGTAAATATAAATATTGTTATTATTATTAGTAGAATAATAATAATTATTATTATTACAAAATAATACAACTTTTATTTATTTTTATTATTATCAATATTATCTTATCAAATAAATATGTAATACATACCACTATATTTTTATGATATTAAGGGAATTCTATAAATTTTATTACTTAAGATATATAAAAGTATATTTTTATCATATATAAATTTTAATATAAATTTTATTAACAAAGGACTTTTATTATTTACTCTAATAAAATCTGATAAATATATTTAAATATATAAAATGACTATATTTAAGTTATATAATAAACATAATTAGATTTTGGAAGCCATCTTTGGATTAGATGACTTTTGTTGACTTTTGCATGATAATCTCGAGGATTAGGATTGTGATTCACTATGACCTTACCTAAATTGTTAGACAGATATTGACCTATATATATATATATATATATATATATATATATATATATATATATATATATATATATATATATATATATATATATATACACACACACACACACACACACTTAATATAGGTTCGTGAATTCGAGGCCAACCCTGCACTTGTTCAGTGCTGTCATATGCATAATTGTTATGAAATACAGTATTGTGAGTTTCACTATTCCCTTTTTATATATATTTATGGACTGAGAATAAATGCACTGCTTTTATAAATGTTTTACAAAATAGACACAAGTACTTGAAACTACATTCTATGATTGAATTATTATATCGGATATCACCTTTATTATCTTGGTAACATAAGAATTAGTGTTTAATATAATTACCACTAATTGACGCGAATCCTAAAGATAGAAATTCTCTACAGATGAGTGGTTCTGTCTCTACAGACGAGTGGTTATGTTTATCCTTGGGGATAATTTGATGCATTTTATTAATATGGGTTATCAGGTGTTCAATTCATATGAATGATTTTTATACACAGGTTATGTGTATTGATTAAATGAAAATCTTGTGGTCTATTAAATTAATGAATTGATTATTGGTATTAAACTAATGAACTCACCAACCTTTTGGTTGACACTTTTAAGCATGTTTATTCTCAGGTATTAAAGAAATCTTCCGCTGTGCATTTGCTCATTTTAAAGATATTACTTGGAGTCATTCATGGCATATTTCAAAAGACGTTGCATTCGAGTCGTTGAGTTCAACAAGATTATTATTAAATCATTTTTAGTTTGGATATATTATCAAATGGTATGCATGCCTGTCAACTTTCGATGTGATGAAAGTTTGACTTTAAAAACGAATGTAATGTTAGTAAAATGTATCATATAGAGGTTAAATACCTCGCAATGTAACCATATGTTATTGTATTCGTCCTTATGGATTAGGATGTGTCGTCTCAACTCCTCACATCAGGATAGTCCTACTAGGCTATCGGATGCATAACCTTCGACCATATGCACTTAGACCTTAAGTGACGCTTGTTTTCGGGTACTTTTCCATTAACGTTCTATATCAAAAGCTCATGAACTAGAATATCTTTTTACTATTTTATACATGAAAATCTTGATGTCCATTAACTATACATTATAACTAAACCTATGAACTCCCCAATATTTATATTGACGTTTTTAAGTATTTATCTCAGGTACTTAGCTTTTAGAGCACTTTCAGGTCGGGCATCGTGAATGTTTTAAAAATGTCTTTTGTTAAATCTAGTTTTGATAGGCTAGATTATGATATATTTGTATTTGTACTATGTCTGTACTTGTATTTTGTAACCACGATGTACCAAAACTAAAAACAGAGACCGTGATGTAATAATATTTATGTTTGCGCTGCTACGTTGACTATAACCTGGGACACTATATTAAAGTTCACACCACGTCTTGGAAAATCGAGACGGGGGTCATGACAGACATGGTACCAGAGCTTGGGTTATAGGGAATGTGGATAACATTAGTGTGTCTAGACCTGACCGACTAGGATTGCATTAGTGTGTCCCGCCTATAACCGAGTAAAAAATTTTCCGGTCTCTACTATTTTTCGAGTCATATATTATTACTTTTACTCGTCGGAAATTCTATAGGCTAACTTTTATGTGTTGTGTATGTTAAGATGGCTTTGTCTAGTTCTATGGGATCCAACACCATGACTACACCTATCATTGTTAGTGATGATTCTGACGACAATTCTAATAGGAACGAGTTTGAGATGTATCAACCATTTTGGGGACGATGGATATGGGTTAGGGAAATTCTAGGTAGATGGAACCAACAAGAAGGAACCCCTTATCATGAACATAATGTGCCTCCGACTATTAATGGTAAGGATGGATTAATGGGTCAATCACAACAGGACACAATTTATACCTTGTTTGCTAAGATGTTTAGGCATGAGAGACGCATTGAACAACTTCAAGGGACTGTTGATTATTTGTATATTCAGGAGAATCAGGATGGTAACTATTCCTGTTTTAACGAGATCGAGGGTGTTCAGTGTACATAGCAGGAGGAGATTAAGTTGTTGAAGCATCATGTTGATGTTTTATCAGCTAGCAATCGTGATCTTGCAAAGCAAGTTACTTGTTTGAACATCCATTTGAACGAAGTGATTTCTGTGGCTAACACCATTGCACCACCTTAGACTCATCGTTTGTGATTAGGAGTGTTGATTTTCTAGCTTACACTCTTAGATGTTCATATTTCGGATATTATAGGTTAAGTAACTAATGTAACAGTTGTTTATATGTATGAATGGAACTAACGGGTAGGTTAGATACCCAAATTTTGTAATATTGAAAAGCCTATATTAATCGATAACTTTTATATTATGATTGCTTGAGTTCGTTTTCATATTATGAACAATTATGTATATATGTTACTTATAATATCTCAAATATTTGAATTATCTTTCTTTGTTAGAAAAATGCCTCCGAAGAGAAATCCAAAAATGGGAATGAGTGATGCTCAGATTGAGGAGATGGTAACTCAAAGAGTAGCCGAAGTAGTTGCTAACGCTCAAGCAGGGCGTGCAGCAAATGCCACGAATGAAAGGAGACCCAAAGTGGCAAACGTTCAGCAGTGATGCAATTACAAGGCATTATGGGTTGCAAGCCCCAGAGTTGTTCAGGAACGGAAGGACCCGTAGGGTTAATGAGATGGCTTGAAAAACTAGAATCGGTATTCAAAATCAGTGAGTGTGCAGATAATGATCGAGTGAAGTTCGCATCATGTACTCTTTTGGATGGAGCCTTAACCTGGTGGAATTCTTCTGCCAAGTCTGTGGGTATTGATGTTGCATATAATACACCATGGGACGAATTCAAGAAGTAGATGATTGATGAGTATTACCCGAGGAATGAGATTCAAAGGCTAGAAACTGAGTTATGGAACTTAAAGTTACAAGGAACGGATATCTCAGGATATACTAATCGATTTCTTGAGTTAGCTTTAATGTGCCCAACCATGATTACTCCCGAATATAAGAGAATTAAGAGATATATTTGGGGATTTTCAGAAGATATTCAAGGAAATGTTATGTCATCCAAACCTGAAACGATCCAGAGTGCTATTCGTATGGCGCATGATTTGATGGCACAAGTAGTTCGACGTCAATCAATCAATGCTAAGGTAGATGTCAAGTTACGACTGAGAAGCGTAAGTGGGATGGAAACCAAGAAGGTAATTCCAAGAAGCAAGGAACTGCCAAGGTTGAGAGTTCGAATAATAAGTATGCAGGAAAGAAACCCTACTGCAGCAGATGCACGAAACATCATTTTGGTGTTTGTACTGTAGTTTGTGAGCGATGCAAGAAGCAAGGACATCTCCCAAAAGATTGTAGAGTTCGTTTATCAGGGAATGATAGGAACGATAAGAACAATCAGAATGTTTGCTTTGGATGTGGTCAAGCAGGGCATTTCAAGAAAGAATGTCCTAAGGCTAAGAAGGGTGAAACGGCTAAGGGCCGAGCTTTTTCAGATCACAACGAAGGAAGCTCGTGAGGACCCAGAGTTAGTCACGGGTACGTTCCTCCTAGATAATCATTTAGCATCTATTTTATTCAATACTGGCGCTGATACGAGTTTTATAGCTAAGGATTTTAGTGTTGCGATAAATAGGCCTTTAACTGCCTTAGACACTAGATATGCTGTAGAATTGGCAAACAGTAAGTTGATAAAAGTAGATAAGATTATGCAAGGTTGTGCCTTAAATTTTTTCAAACAATCTGTTCGAGATTCATTTAATGCCCGTTGAGTTAGGAAGTTTTGATGTTGTTATTGTTATGGACTGGTTATCTAAGAATCGTGTGGACATTAATTGTGCAGAAAAGTCTATCCGTATACCTCTTGAGAATGGTGAGAACTTAGTCATCCAAGAAGATAAGAGTAAGGTAAACCTAAATATTATTTCCTGTATGAGAGCTCGAAGGTATTTAAAGAAGGGATATCCTTCTATTCTCGCGCATGTGAAAGAACTCAAAACCAAAGAGGTTGGATTGGAGGATGTTCCAGCTGTTCGTGAGTTTCCTCAAGTATTCCCAGAAGATTTTCCAGGACTACCTCCGCATAGACAAGTTGAATTCCAGATTGATTTAGTTCCCGGAGCTGCACCAGTTGCCAAATCACCTTATCGATTAGCTCCTTCAGAACCTCAAGAACTATCAAATCAACTCCAAGAATTATTAGATAAAGGATTTATTCGACCTAGTGTTTCTCCATGGGGTGCTCCAATTTTGTTTGTCAAGAAAAAGGACGGATCTTTCAGAATGTGCATTGACTATCAAGAGCTGAATAAGCTTACAGTCAATAATCATTACCCGTTACCAAGGATAGATGATCTATTTGACCAATTGCAAGGGTCAAGTGTTTATTCTAAGATCGACCTCAGATCAGGGTACCATCAATTAAGAGTCAAAAAGGACAATGTGCCTAAGACAGCATTCAGAATACGCTATGGCCATTATGAATATTTGGTAATGCCGTTTGGTTTAACCAACGCCCCTACAGTATCTATGGATCTGATGAACAGTGTATACAAGCCGTATCTAGATAAATTCATCATAGTGTTTATCGATGATATTTTGATCTACTCCAAGAATAAGGAAGAGCACGAGCAACATTTGAGATTAGTTTTGCAACTTTTGGAAAAACAGCACTTATATGCTAAATTTTCAAAGTGTGGTTTTTGGCTCGATTCAGTCCAATTTTTGGGTCATGTGGTTAATAGAGAAGGTATCCATGTTGATCCTACCAAGATTGAGGTTATTAAGAATTGGGAAGTGCCTAAGAACCCATCTTAAATTCGTCAATTTCTAGGACTTGGTGGATATTATAGAAGATTTATTCAGAATTTCTCCAAGATAGCAAGACCGTTAACTGTGTTAACACACAAGGATAAGAAATTTGAATGGTCCTCAGCACAGGAGTCTGCTTTTCAAATGTTGAAACAGAAGTTGAAAACCGCACCTATACTATCACTACCGGAAGGAAATGAAGATTTTCTGGTTTATTGTGATGCGTCTAGACAAGGGTTAGGATGTGTTTTAATGCAACGACAGAAGGTCATTGCGTATGCATCTCGTCAACTGAAGAACCATGAGTAGAATTATACAAATCATGATTTGGAGTTAGGAGCCGTTGTGTTTGCATTAAAAATATGGAGACACTATTTATATGGGACCAAGTGTACCATATATATAGATCATAAAAGTCTTCAGCATATTTTCAATCAGAAACAGCTAAACATGCGACAAAGACATTGGGTGGAGCTTATAAATGATTACGATTGTGATATTCAATATCATCCGGGGAAAGCGAACATTGTAGCTGATGCATTGAGTCACAAAGAAAGGGTTAAACCTCTGAGAGTTAGGTCATGAATATGACTATTCAGACAAACCTTGTGTCTCATATTCAAAATGCACAATTAGAAGCTATGAAGGAAGGGAACGTGAAGAAGGAAGGAATTAGTGAGAAGGATAAGAACTTTGAAGTTAAGAGTGACGGAACCCGATATTTTGCCAACAGAATTTGGATTCTGAAGATTGGTGGATTGAGAGAACTTGTGATGGATGAAGCACACAAGACAATATATTCAATTCATCCAGGGTCTGGGAAAATGTACCATGACTTAAAGCAATTCTATTGGTGGCCGAATATGAAAGCTGAAATTGCAACTTATGTTGGGAAGTGTTTGACATGTTCAAAGTTTAAGGCTGAGAATCAGAAACCATCAGGATTATTGCAACAACATGAGATTCCCGAATGGAAATGGGAAGGAATTACGATGGATTTCATTACGAAATTACCAAAGACAGCGAAGGGTTATGACACTATTTAGGTAATAGTGGATCGCCTTACGAAATCTGCACATTTCTTACCCAAGAAAGAAACCGACAAGATAGAAAAGTTGGTAGATTTGTATATCAAGGAGATTTTCTCTAGACATGGAGTTCCAGTTCCTATTATCTCTGACCGAGATAGCAGATTTACTTCAAGATTTTGGCAATCTTTACAAAAAGCCCTAGGTACTCATCTGGACATGAGTACGGCTTATCATCCCCAAACCGGTGGACAGAGTGAGAGAACTATTCTGACATTTGAAGACATGCTCCGAGCATGTGTAATTGATTTTGGAAGTGGCTAGGATCAGTATTTACCTTTAGCTGAGTTTTCGTATAACAATAGTTATCACTCAAGTATAAAGGTTGCTCCATTTGAAGCTTTGTATGGAAGGAAATGTAGATCACCATTGTGTTGGAGTGAGATTGGTGATTCACAATTGACAGGACCAGAGATTATCCAAGAAAAAACTGAGAATATCTTTCAGATTCAGGAAAGATTAAAGACGGAAAGAAGTAGGCAGAAGAGTTATGCCGATGTCTGAAGGAAATTACTAGAATTTCAAGTGGGTGACAAAGTTATGCTAAAAGTTTCTCCATAGAAAGGAGTAATAAGGATTGAGAAGCGAGGAAAGCTGAGCCCGAGATATGTAGGACCTTTTGAGGTTATTGAAAGGATTGGTCCAGTTGCATATAGATTAAAACTACCACAGGAGCTTAGTGGTATTCATAATGCTTTACATGTTTCGAAATTAAAGAAGTGTTTGTCGGATGAGAATTTAGTAATTCCTTTGGAAGAACTAAGTGTCGATGACAAGTTGCATTTTGTTTAGGAACCAGTAGAGGTATTGGATCGTGAGGTGAAAATGCTGAAGCATAGTAGAATCATAATTGTTAAAGTTCGTTGGAATGCCCGGAGAGGTCCATAGTTCACGTCGGAATGTGAGGACCATATAAGGCAGAAATATCCTCATTTGTTCAATAATCTTAGTACCTCCTAAATTTCGAGGATGAAATTTTCCTTAACGGGTAGGTAATATCACAACTCTAGCTTTTCGAATTAAGTTTTCTAGTTTGACTTCTTTAAGTTACAATTTCCGACATGACGAGTAAATTTATTAATCTATGTCTTGGTTTATTTTAGGGTTTGTATAGCCCTAAGGATGCATTTTAGGTTTTACTTGACTAAGTGTTACTTCACACATTTTGAATAAAGTCCTAAAACCCTAACTTACTACTATGAACCCTAGTTCTTTACCATAAACCCTAGACTTGTAAATCATATATATATATATATATATATATATATATATATATATATATATATATATATATATATATATACACACACACTTAATAAATAAACTTATTAACCAAGTAATTAGATTAAAGACTTGAAACATTTTCATTTGAACATTGATCATAAAATAAAAACATTTTTACTCTTAATCATTTTTCACAACTAGTCTTGATCACTTTGTACATAGCCATTTCTTTCGCTTAACCAACCTTAAACTATCTTGATTTGAACCTAACCTAAGCTTACTTCCTAAACCCTAAACATACAAGTAAACATCTTAGAATTATACATTAGAAAGACTACACAAGTACTTGTACACTTGCAAAACCAAAAATTGACTAGAACATCACACCTTCATCATCACCATCATTTTTCATCATCATTATCATGTACCATGATCAAAATACCTTCCCCAAATACTTCTTCACTAAGTAAATATCATGCAAAACATCATCATGCCCTTCATTAATGGATCATGGTGAGTCATCCCCTCCCCTTCCTCTTCTTGTGCCACGTCTCCCACCCATCACCACCACCACCACCTCTATATAAACTTACTTCCATCTTCCATTCTCTCATTTCTTCATTCTGTCTTCTTCTCTCACACTTCTCCACTCTCAAATACATATTATAAGCTATCATTTTATCATCTTCTTTAAGCATTAAGAGTATATTTCATCAAGGTATAACTAGATAAACTAAATCTATTCATCATTTCTAGTCAAAATCAAGAACTTTCATGGTGTAAAAGCTAGATCTAGAGTGTAAAATCACTCAATAATGACTATATGGCTAACCATGATCGTGATGCTAGATCATTAAACTTAAGATCTCTATATGTCCAATGTCTTAAAATGAATTTAAAGTAAGAACCAAAGTGGTTAAAGTATGTAAAACTGTTTTGTCTTTGAGCTGTCCAAATTTATACTTGAAGTCTAGGACCTAAAAACCAACCTATGATTGCTCTCTGGAACTAATGAATTTATATGATGTTAATATATGTGTTTGAGACTTCTAATAAAGATTTCATGATTTATCTCAAAGGGAAAGTCATTTTAAAATTTTATTTGGTGAAACATGTTCAGATTCACACCAATCTGACCAAGTGTCAAAGATTCATGTATAGCTCAAAATATAAAATAGATATTGAACCAAAGTCTTTGATCTAGGAATTAAACTTAATAAGGAAACCAAGGACAGTAAAATCACCAAAATCCATTAAGAAATCATTAAGATATAGTCCTATCTAGTTGACACAAGATTTTATTGAAGTCATAAATTAGTCTAATACCTTATCTCCAAAGACAAGGTTAATGAAGACTTGGAGACTATTCCTTTTGCGAATAATCACTTTTATATGTTCTAAGACTTCTGTAAAGTTCTTGAGTCAAATAGATAAGTTTTTCTATTTCGAAACTTGCATAAGATCTAGTAGTGTAAAACTAGTCTGTTTTGCACACTTGTGAAGAAATGAACTTTTGACCAACTTATGTTCTGAGTTTAGAGACTAACCTTACATGGTTAGAACCTACACTCAAAGATATTTCCATAGATAGTGAATTCACTTAAAATGGATGTCTAGATCAATAGAAACACCTACACTTATATCATGATAAAACTAGTCAAAAACAGTCTACTCTTAAAACTATGAACTAGTAACTTTTGAAACCGAAAACCGAATTGGACATATAAGATTACTTAAGGGATTGATCTTAAACCTAATCTAAGTACTATATTAGATAGTATGACCTCTGACCTTAGAAAATTTCATTAGGTCTCAAGCCTGGAACACCAAACACAATCTGATCGATTACCGTGAACACTTCGCACTGCATTACTTGTGAGTTCGTAGTCCCATTTTTAATCAATCTTTTATACTTTTTGTGAAGACCCGTCCTAATCCATCCGGACGAAGTCCATATCAATTATAAATGATTCACAATAGTTGATTACATCACGAGGAATTTGACTTCTATATGATACATTTTACAAACATTGCATTCAATTTTAAAAGACAATCTTTCTTTACAACGAAAATTGATGGTAGGCATACCATTTCATAATATATCTAACTATAATTGACTTAATAATAATCTTGATGAACGCAACAACTCGAATGCAACGTCTTTTAAAATATGTCATGAATGACTCCAAGTAATTTCTCTAATATGAGCAAATGCACAGCGGAAGATTTCTTTCATACCTGAGAATAAACATGCTTTCAAGTGTCAACCAAAAGGATGGTGAGTTCATTAGTTTAACATAAATAATCATTTCCATTATTTTAATAGACCACAAGATTTCATATTTCAATACACATCTCATTCATAGAGATAAAAAAATCATTCACATGAATTGAACACCTGGTAACCGACATTCACAATATGTATATAAGAATATCCCCATCATTCCGGGATCCTCCTTCGGACATGATATAAATTTCGAAGTACTAAAGCATCCGGTACTTTAGATGGGGCTTGTTGGGCCCGATAGATCTATCTTTAGAGTTCGCGTCAATTTGGATGGGGCTTGTTGGGCCCGATAGATCTATCGGTTTAATAATCCAATCATAGAATGTAGTTTCGATCACTTGTGTCTATTTTGTAAAGCATTTATAAAAGCAGTGCATGTATTCTCAGTCCCAAAAATATATATTGCAAAAGCATTTAAAAAGAGATTAATGAAACTCACCTAATGTATTTTGTAGTAAAAATACATATGACGATACTTAACAACTGAACAATGCAGGGTTGGCCTCGGATTCACGAACCTATATCATGTATATATATTCACACCAAATAGTAATCGAAAAAGTTTATATATATTATAATTATTAACATACTTGTTATTTTATACATTACATAGATAAATTTATATTTAATCTATATATTTTATATAACTAATACTTTTCATATTAAATTTTAATTTAGTAATTACTCATTAAAATATTATTTAATATAATATATATTATTGATACTAATGTAGTTATGTTCTATGTCATAAATATATTATATAGACAATCTTTATTTGATATATTAATAGTTAATTAATAATACTAATAATACTAATGATAAAAATAATACTAATTATAATAAAAATCATGATAATTTTAATAATAATAATAACAATGATAATTTTGATAATAGAAATGATGATTTTTAATAAAAATGTAAATTTCAATAAAAATATTAATTTTAACAAAAATGATAAATTTAAAAAAAATAATGATACTTTTAGTAATAATTATAATAAAAATTGTACTGGTAATAATAATAACTATAATAATAAGTTTTACATCAATAATGATAATAATATCCCTAATCATGATATTCATAATAATAATGATAATAATAAAAATAATAATAATGAATATTTTACTACCTTTTAAGAGAATACAAAAGTTTTCTAGGAAATAAAATAGTCGCTGCCAAGTCTCTAACCCACGACCTCTCGATAAACACCAACACCACCAAACCACTCCACTGCCTATTCATTTATTTTTAAATACTCGAATTCTATCTATATATCCCGTATTTTCTGGTAACTTAATCTAATTCTTCTTCGGTCCAATAACGATTTCCTAAGCCCAAAACAGGTTTTAAATGAATTCATCCATGGGTTTGTGGGTACTGAGATTCGACCAGAAACAAAACAGCAACTGCATCATGTATTAACATCAACATATCGTTATCATTATCATTGCTACCATCATCATTATGACATCGTTACCGACCTAATCCTCAATATCAATGTTTTCACAATCATCCTCACCCTTAATATAACACCCACTATTAATCGTCTAGCATCATGCATTATTATCGTTAACTTTACAGAATCATCATCATCATCCAGCAATATATAGATAGTAAGATCAATCGTGATCCAATATTATAAATAAGAATGTGGCCAGAAATAAAATACAAGGAAAAGGTGGCCTAACTAGTGATCCCTTTTTCTTTTAATAATCAACAAATGGTTGATTTGTTTAAGGGGTTTTCGGCCATGATCTTGAACATGGTCCTACCAGCACAAAATCTTATCTTTTACTTATATACTGCGTTTTAAATTCCAACCAATACATCAAGATGGAGAAACAATTAATTGTAGTAGTGGATTTGGTGAAAGACACGATGGGGTATACTCTGCCAAAAGAAAGATTCGTTGCTTTGGTGGTGTCGTGGTTGTATTGAAACACGAATTCAAAGTAGTAGTTTAAACAGAAAACCGTAAACCTGTAGCAATAATAAGGATATTTAATGGAGGTGGTTTCGTTCTAATGATAGAATATTGCAGCATTGAAACAAGCTTTGAGGTGGTTTGGTTCGAATGACAGATTATAGCAGGCATCGAAACAAGCTAGTAACAGTTTGTTTTAAATGGTTTAATTGTGGTGTTAGGCGATGAGGTAAAAGATGATGGTGTTAGTGCCTATTCGAAGAATAAATGAAGGTGGTGATTAAATAGGTAGTTCATGGTGGTTTCATCGAAAAACAGAAATAAAATTAGGAGGTTGATAGTTTTGATGGCGTTTTATTGTATTAGAATAAGAAAATGGCGGGGTGTGATGGTAATCCGATAGGACAAAAAAATGATGAGGTGGTGATTTGCATACGAGCTTGGTGATGGTTAATTGTGGTTTTCATTGTTGGCTCATCAAGAGAAGTAGATAGATGGTCATCGTGATCATGGGTTTGAAGTGGGTTGATGGTTGAAGGAGGTGATGGGACTATGGTGATCAAGGGTGGTCGTTGATCAAAGTAGAAAACGAAAAGAAAAATAATTAAGATGTGATGTTGGGTGTCGGTAGAGGGTGTTTGAATAATAAGTAGAAGAATGAAGACTGTTAGTTAAAAATGATCCATGATCATATCTCTATATATATATAATATGTTAAATATCTCTTAATAATTTAATCTAACTGTATAAACAGTGTACCCACTATGAAAATTCTAGTTCACGGATCAATTTAACACTTCAATAAGTTAAAGAACTTTTTATAGTTGAAAAGAAATTTGCTTACATGAGAAATACATGAATTAAAATTCAAATGAAGAAAGAAATAAAGGATTTATATGTGAGTAATAATAATGGTGTTGGTTTAAAAAGGTAAGAAGACATCACTTCTAATTTTCGGATATAATTTCGTTCTCCGTGGTTAATCCATGGAGGATAAAAGGTTTTAGGAAACTCCCAAATTTTATATTACATTCTTTTATTTATTTCAGTCATTAAATGTGAAACAAGTGCTCAATAGGTTCGTCTAACATTTATTTTATTACACTCACAAGCTTGTATTTTACCTGTTTAATATTAATCGAAACGTCAAACTCGTATTACAATCAATTAATATTTATTTTTAATATACTATATATATATATACATACATATATATATATATATATATATATATATATATATATATATATATATATATATATATATATATATATATATATATATATATATATATATGTATATGTATATAGTTGTGTTATAAATAATAACTATAATAATATCCTATTTTATTTTATCTTTCATAGTAACTTTAGATAATTGATTTATATAATATTTCAAATTTATATATATATATATATATATATATATATATATATATATATATATATAAAATTAAATGTGTACATATCTATTTACAAATAGTTGTTCGTGAATCATCGAGAACAGTCGAAGGGTAATGAATGTATGAACACAGTTTAAAATTCTAGAGATTTAACATGACAGACTTTGCTTATCGTTTCAAATATATATAAAGATTCAAGTTTAAATTTGGTCGGAATTTCCCGGGTCACTACAGTACCTACCCGTTAAAGAAATTTCGTCCAGAAATTTGAGTGAGGTTGTCATGGCTAACAATAAAAATGTTTTCATGGCAAATATGAGTTGATAAATAGAATTTTATCACAGGGGGTAACCTCGATAAAATAATTCGATTATTCGAAGCGTACGAGTGAAGCTATCACAAAAGATTAAAATAGGAAAAATACAGATTCGTCTTAACTTTTGGCAGAGTTAGGGTTGAATTCCGGAATTCAAGGGATTTAAAGAAAATCTTCGAAATATAAAAAGATTGATTCTTCGCGAATAAGGAAATTAAGATCTTTATAATTAAATACGGTGATCTGCCTCGATTACTCCGTCTGATATTTCTATTATAAATTAAACTCTTCCGTTCCATTATTCTTACCATTCCTATACTTTCTTTCTTAGTTCATAGCTCCAAAAGATTGTGAAAATGCTTAATCCAGTTCTAATCCTTGTCTTTATCCTTACTATCACAACAATCATTCTCCTTTTCCAACTTTCATCGGAGGAATCTGTTTTCTTCTACTTCGCCATTGGGGTTATAGTGTTTTTAATTCTCCCATGTCTTTATGTTGCGATAAACATTGATATACACGGTTTGTAATTTATATGTTGTTATCAGCCTTTAAATTCTCCTTTATATTTCGGAGTCCCTGCTCCCGTCTTATATAATCATTGTCATTCACGGTTATTGCTCTCTCTTATTTGCTGCGATTTATACCCATTTTCTATTTCGGAGCTTCATGCTTTTGTTTTCTTTTCGCAAGTAATGGTTCAGAATTTGTAGGTATGGAGTTTCGAATTAACATAATGTTCTAAACAAGAGAGAACGTAATAGCACGATTTGACTTGTCAAATTACTAGATTCACTGAGAATGGAACTATCAAGAATATACTTTCTTGATATGTTCAGAAGTTAAGCAGAATGACAGAGTTATGTAACATGGCACATGATGACGTTATGATCTGTGAATCATCACATCCCATTAGAAACTCAGCATGACTTACTGTAATATAATCACGTTGATCAAGTGTCATTATATTATACTAACTCATGCATCAATTCCCAACATTACTTCAATAACATTCATATTTTAAGTTCGAAAGTTCACTGAATATAGAAACTAATAGTTTCTCATATGATGTAACACTGATAGTTCAAAGAGATAAATGATTTCAGATAAGATTAGTTATGAAAATATATTCAGAAATATCAAGCATATTTAAAATGAAAGATACAATAATATCTTTGAATATTTAAGATCAGAGGAGGACGAAAACTATTGTCCGCAAGGGTTTAGAGTAAGGAGCAAGATATTCGCTAAAGACTTCAGCAGGCATTGAATTATTTGGATTCTTTGAAGTCAAACTTATTCTTTGTGATTTATCCACGGCTTTCTTCATAGATTCGCATAATCTGCTTTTCGGTACTAAATTTTCTCTTGAATGTTTCCAATATAATGATACACAGGAAGCACGGAGAGGTATATAATTTCGGACGAGAATATTTATGAAAATATCCTCAGAAATATCGAAGATACTGATGATGATATTTTGGAATTTCTAAGTTCGATGGTTGATGGAGAAAGATTTTTCGCAAAATTTTAACATGACTTCGGAGCAAGATATTCTCTAAAGATTTTCAACGGATCCATAATTATATGAATTCTTTGAATATAGGGTATGGTCCTTGCATTTGTCCTTGGTCTCCTTCGTGGTTAACTCAATCCGTTTTCCAGTTTCAACGTTTCTGAGCTTTTCCAACATACTATACTTTATCATCAAACTTTCGATGATTAAGGTCGTTTACGGTTTTCTATGGTTTCTGCTGCTACATTCAGCTTTTTCAACATTCAGAGTATTGATTTGTGACTGAGTGCTTATCAGAATTTCAGAATGAAAGATCATAATTCTAAAAGATAAATGTTATACATATAACTGTTGATGTAGATATGCTGTGAGTTTTCAAAGTACTGATTGCTGATTCCCGGTAATTGGTATGACAGTTCTCGTTACAAGATGCAGATGAGTATATGATAGGGTTTCAATGAATAAATATAATGATTTATCAGAGAGATTTAAGCCAAGAAGCAACGAGGTTGCTGGTACATCTACTGATAATATGGTGGAATATAAAAGAATTCTCCGGTATAAAAAGGGTAATCGTATATATATCAAGATTATAGTAAGGCTACTTCGAATGAAAACTCGAAGTTGACTTGCTGGAGGTGTGACAAAATTGGCTACTTTGAAAAGGGATCGCAAAATTATTTTTGCTAATAAATGCCAAAGGATCTAACGCGGCTACGTGTTAAACTTTTACTCAGTTGCTGAGAGTTTCTCAGGTGCATAACTATATGCATAAATCTTTCCTTCCGTTAATGAAGTGCAGTTGATTCATCCTATCGATTGAGGTGTTTTCAAGAATCATGAAAGGTTTGAACGCAGATTGTAATCATCATGATACAAATGAGGTTTAAGATGAAATCAAGTGGCAAACTTGAAGAATTGTTTAGTTTCATATATTATAATCAATATTTTAATTCATTTTATTTGTTTAATGTTATTAGTCCTCAGTCGATAGTCCACAGTTGACAGTCCAATAATTCATATATATAGTTTAATATATAATATTCGAATTAATTAATACGTATCGTGACCCGTATACGTCTCAGACTCGATCACAACTCAAACTATATATATTATTTTAGAATTAACCTCAACCCTGTATAGAGAACTCGATCATTACTGCATATAGAGTGTCTATGGTGATTCCAAATAATATATGTAGATGCGTCGATATGATATGTCAAGACCTTGTATACATGTCCCGATATTTAAAGTGCGTAAAATAAATAACAGAAAATTAAATAACGATAAATATAGTGCATAAAGTAAATAACAGAAATTTAATGACGATAAATAAAATTACGAGAATGTAAATTGCGATAAATAAAATGCGATAAATAAATTGCGATAATTAAATTGTAATATGGAATTAACAGTTAGCTAGGAACAGTTAGCTAGAATTTTGTTAGCGTGGATTCTTAGCAAAATTTTTCATAGTTAATTAGTCTGTTTCTAACAAATTTTATTTAATCAAATGTTTTCTTCATTATGCCACTTGTTGGATTCTGATAGGTCAAAATCCAAATATGTAATTGGATGAATATGGCTATTCTGTGGTGAACGGATTTGTATATCGATGGATGTAAGTAGGATAGTATATGACTGTTGAAACAGATTCGAAGAACGTACAATGTAACTTATTAATGTGAAATTTAAATAGTCCTCGGGTATTACCTACCTGTTAAAATATTTTCACCATTAACAGTTTGTACAAGAGAATTTTTAATTACAATTTTTATGAAAACGTATATACATATATATTTTCTTCAGATGCATTCATGGATTTAATGAGTTAATATGATATTAAACTCATTTGCTTTTCGGTTGGAACTAGAATAAATAATCTCTAAAACTTTAGAGATTCCATATTCGCCATGTCGAACGAAGATAAATGAGGTAGAACGATACGTAGAACGAAGATCATACTCAAAGTACAGATGATGATATTGAAGCATGGATTGTTGATTTTACTGGTGCTGTTATTGATTGTACTGTTGGTGCCGGTGATGTTGCTGAAGCTGGTACATTTTGTACCATATTCTCTGAATTGATTATTCGCGCGCGAAGTTCGTTGAGTTATTACTCCAGGATGATTGTCGGTCGGAACGAGCGGATGAATAAGGTTCAGAATTGTGGATAGAATATAATCTTGTCGAGTTACCCTGGAAATGAGACTGAAAATGGTGTCTCGAACAGGTTCGTCGGTAAACGCTTCAGGTTCATTGTCAAGAGGTGAATTCGGTTGGTGGAAGGGATTTCCTTCTGTGCGTTTCCATTATTTAAGTCGACTACAAACCCATCAGATGAATTGATAATGGCTGATTGGTTGATTCATGCCGATGACGCTGTTTTCGGAGCTTAGGTGAACATCTATGTTGGAATAGCTGTCGGAATAACTATCGAAATAGCTATCGGAATATGAGGGACTCGAACTGGTTGCAGGATTCATCTTGTACGATCAGATGAAGGATTTTCGATAAGAAAAAGATTATAGGTTATAGATTAGTACCCTGCAATACATAGTTTACATATTCATATATAATACTAAAATCCCATAAGTTACGGAGGAATCTACGGAATATGTCAGACAAAGTTACAATAACAGATACGCTAAGATATGAATTTTGTCTATACACTATTCATGCAGTCGATACAGTAAAACGTGTCTAGACTAAGAATGATAAGCAAGTGATTCTCTAAGAATGACAAGCAGGTAGTTTTCAACACGAAATGATAAGCAAAACTTTTGACATGCAGACCAGGTTCAAGTCCAGACTCCTTAAAGTAACCTAAAAACTATTAAGTCGAAGTCCAGACTCACTAATGCATCCTAACAACTCCTAGTTAGACACACTAATGCAAGACCTGGTTCGCTACGACCACCGCTCTGATACCAACTGTGAAGACCCGTCCTAATCCATCCGGACGAAGTTCATATCAATTATAAACGATTCACAACAGTTGATTACATCGCGAGGTATTTGACCTCTATATGATACATTTTACAAACATTGCATTCAATTTTAAAAGACAATCTTTCTTTACAACGAAAATTGACGGTAGGCATACCATTTCATAATATATCTAACTATAATTGACTTAATAATAATCTTGATGAACGCAACAACTCGAATGCAACGTCTTTTAAAATATGTCATGAATGACTCCAAGTAATTTCTCTAATATGAGCAAATGCACAGCGGAAGATTTCTTTCATACCTGAGAATAAACATGCTTTCAAGTGTCAACCAAAAGGTTGGTGAGTTCATTAGTTTAACATAAATAATCATTTCCATTATTTTAATAGACCACATGATTTCATATTTCAATACACATCCTATTCATAGAGATAAAAAAATCATTCACATGGATTGAACACCTGGTAACCGACATTCACAATATGTATATAAGAATATCCCCATCATTCCGGGATCCTCCTTCGGACATGATATAAATTTCGTAGTACTAAAGCATCCGGTACTTTGGATGGGGCTTGTTGGACCTGATAGATCTATCTTTAGAGTTCGCATCAATTAGGGTGTCTGTTCCCTAATTCTTAGATTACCAAACTAAAAAGGGGCATATTCGGTTTAATAATCCAACCATAGAATGTAGTTTCGATCACTTGTGTCTATTTCGTAAAGCATTTATAAAAGCAGTGCATGTATTCTCAGTCCCAAAAATATATATTGCAAAAGCATTTAAAAAGAGATTAATGAAACTCACCTAATGTATTTTGTAGTAAAAATACATATGACGATACTTAACAACTGAACAATGCAGGGTTGGCCTCGGATTCACGAACCTATATCATGTATATATATTAACACCAAATAGTAATCGAATAAGTTTATATATATTATAATTATTAACATACTTGTTATTTTATACATTACATAGATAAATTTATATTTAATCTATATATTTTATATAACTAATACTTTTCATATTAAATTTTAATTTAGTAATTACTCATTAAAATATTATTTAATATAATATATATTATTGATACTAATGTAGTTATGTTCTATGTCATAAATATATTATATAGACAATCCTTATTTGATATATTAATAGTTAATTAATAATACTAATAATACTAATGATAAAAATAATACTAATTATAATAAAAATCATGATAATTTTAATAATAATAATAACAATGATAATTTTAATAATAGAAATGATGATTTTTAATAAAAATGTAAATTTCAATAAAAATATTAATTTTAACAAAAATGATAAATTTAAAAAAAATAATGATACTTTTAGTAATAATTATAATAAAAATAGTACTGATAATAATAATAACTATAATAATAAGTTTTACATCAATAATGATAATAATATCCCTAATCATGATATTCATAACAATAATGATAATAATAAAAATAATAATAATGAATATTTTACTACCTTTTAAGAGAATGCAAAAGTTTTCTAGGAAATAAAATAGTCGCTGCCAAGTCTCGAACCCACGACCTCTCGATAAACACCAACACCACCAAACCACTCCACTGCCTATTCATTTGTTTTTAAATACTCGAATTCTATCTATATATCCCGTATTTTCTGGTAACTTAATCTAATTCTTCTTCGGTCCAATAACGATTTCCTAAGCCTAAAACAGGTTTTAAATGAATTCATCCATGGGTTTGTGGGTACTGAGATTCGACCAGAAACAAAACAGCAACTGCATCACGTATTAACATCAACATATCGTTATCATTATCATCGCTACCATCATCATTATGACATCGTTACCGACCTAATCCTCAATATCAATGTTTTCACAATCATCCTCACCCTTAATATAACACCCACTATTAATCGTCTAGCATCATGCATTATTATCGTTAACTTTACAGAATCATCATCATCCAGCAATATATAGATAGTAAGATCAATCGTGATCCAATATTATAAATAAGAATGTGGCCAGAAATAAAATACAAGGAAAAGGTGGCCTAACTAGTGATCCCTTTTTCTTTTAATAATCAACAAATGGTTGATTTGTTTAAGGGGTTGTCGGCCATGATCTTGAACATGGTCCTACCAGCACAAAATCTTATCTTTTACTTATATACTGCGTTTTAAATTCCAACCAATACATCAAGATGGAGAAACAATTAATTGTAGTAGTGGATTTGGTGAAAGACACGGTGGGGTATATTCTGCCAAAAGAAAGATTCGTTGCTTTGGTGGTGTCGTGGTTGTATTGAAACACGAATTCAAAGTAGTAGTTTAAACAGAAAACCGTAAACCTGTAGCAATAATAAGGGTATTTAATGGAGGTGGTTTCATTCTAATGACAGAATATTGCAGCATTGAAACAAGCTTTGAGGTGGTTTGGTTCTAATGACAGATTATAGCAGGCATTGAAACAAGCTAGTAACAGTTTGTTTTAAATGGTTTAATTGTGGTGTTAGGCGATGAGGTAAAAGATGATGGTGTTAGTGCCTATTCGAAGAATAAATGAAGGTGGTGATTAAATAGGTAGTTCATGGTGGTTTCATCGAAAAAAGAAATACAATTAGGAGGTTGATAGTTTTGATGGTGTTTTATTGTATTAGAATAAGAAAATGGCGGGGTGTGATGGTAATCCGATAGGACAGAAAAATGGTGAGGTGGTGATTTGCATACGAGCTTGGTGATGGTTAATTGTGGTTTTCATTGTTGGCTCATCAAGAGAAGTAGATAGATGGTCATCGTGATCATGGGTTTGAAGTGGGTTGATGGTTGAAGGAGGTGATGGGACTATGGTGATCAAGGGTGGTCGTTGATCAAAGTAGAAAACGAAAAGAAAAATAATTAAGATGTGATGTTGGGTGTCGGTAGAGAGTGTTTGAATAATAAGTAGAAGAAGGAAGACTGTTAGTTAAAAATGATCCATGATCATATCTCTATACATATATAATATGTTAAATATCTCTTAATAATTTAATCTAACTGTATAAACAGTGTACCCACTATGAAAATTCTAGTTCACGGATCAATTTAACACTTCAATAAGTTAAAGAACTTTTTATACTTGAAAAGAAATTTGCTTACATGAGAAATACATGAATTAAAATTCAAATGAAGAAAGAAATAAAGGATTTATATGTGAGTAATAATAATGGTGTTGGTTTAAAAAGGTAAGAAGACATCACTTCTAATTTCCGGATATAATTTCGTTCTCCGTGGTTAATCCATGGAGGATAAAAGGTTTTAGGAAACTCCCAAATTTTATATTACATTCTTTTATTTATTTCAGTCATTAAATGTGAAACAAGTGCTCAATAGGTTCGTCTAACATTTATTTTATTACACTCACAAGCTTGTATTTTACCTGTTTAATATTAATCGAAACGTCAAACTCGTATTACAATTAATTAATATTTATTTTTAATATATATATATATATATATATATATATATATATATATATATATATATATATATATATATATATGTATATATATATATAGTTGTGTTATAAATAATAACTATAATAATATCCTATTTTATTTTATCTTTCATAGTAAATTCAGATAATTGATTTATATAATATTTCAAATTAATATATATATATATATATATATATATATATATATATATATATATATATATATATATATATATATATAATTAAATGTGTACATATCTATTTACAAATAGTTGTTCGTGAATCATCGAGAACAGTCGAAGGGTAATGAATGTATGAACACAGTTTAAAATTCTAGCGATTTAACATTACAGACTTTGCTTATCGTGTCAAATTTATATAAAGATTCAAGTTTAAATTTGGTCGGAATTTCCCGGGTCACTACACTTTTGGGATGAGATAATACTTATTTAGTGTTTTACATATTGGAATCAAGTACTTACAACTATATTCTATGTTGAGTAACAAAGGTCAATTTAGAAAGCCCGATTTTGATATCGTTAATTACCGGTTTGGTAAATGCGAATATTATGAATAGATCTATTTGAGGATGAATCCTCACATCAGGATAGGCCTACTAGGATATCGGATGCATAACCTTTGACCATATGCACTTAGACCTTAAGTGACGCTTGTTTTCGGGTACTTTTACGTTAACGTTCGATATCGAAAGCTCATGAACTAGAATATCTTTTAACTATTTTATACATGAAAATCTTGATGTCCATTAACTATACATTATAACTAAACCTATAAACTCACCAATATTTATATTGACGTTTTTAAGTATTTTTCTCAGGTACTTAGCTTTTGGAGCACTTTCGGGTCGGGCATCATGGAAGTTTTAAAAATGTCTTTTGTTAAATCTAGTTGTGATAGGCTAGATTATGATGTATTTGTATTTGTACTATGTCTGTACTTGTATTTTGTGACCACGATGTACCAAAACTAAAAACAGAGACCGTGATGTAATAATATTTATGTTTCTGCTGCTACGTTGACTATAACTTGAGACACTATGTTAAAGTTCACACCACGTCTTGGGAAATCGAGACGGGGGTCGTGACAGACATGGTATCAGAGCTTGGGTTATAGGGAATGTGGACAGTATTAGTATGTCTAGACCTGACCGACTAGGATTGCATTAGTGTGTCACACCTATAACCGAGTCAGAATTTTTTCGGTCTCTACTATTTTTCGAGTCATATATTATTACTTTTACTCGTCGGAAGTTCTATAGGCTAACTTTTATGTTTTGTGTATGTTAGGATGGCTTCATCTAGTTCTATGGGATCCAACACCGTGACTACACCTATCATTGTTAGTGATGATTCTGACGATAATTCTAATAGGAACGAGTTTGAGATGTATCAACCATTTTGGCGACGATGGATATGGGTTAGGGAAATTCTAGGTAGATGGAACCAACAAGAAGGAACCCCTTATCATGAACATAATGTGCCTCCGACTATTAATGGTAGGGATGGATTAATGGGTCAATGGCAATAGGACACGATTCATACCTTGTTTGCTAGGATGTTTAGGCATGAGAGACGCATTGAACGACTTCAAGGGACGGTTGATTATTTGTATAATCAGGAGAATCAGGATGGTAATTATTCCCATTTTAACGAGATCAAGGGTGTTCTGTGTATACAGCAGGAGGAGATTGAGTTGTTGAAGCATCGTGTTGATGTGTCAAAAGTGTGTTGTAGTGCTTAACTTATCTTTCAACTTTTAAATTTATAAAACCTTTATTATTACACTTTAACACCCTAACGAGCAAGGAATTGAAGATTCAAAACAAAAAGATAAAAATAAAAGTAGTTACACGAACAACTAACTCATACAGGAATCGTATTAGGCAAGTTTCATAACTTATATTAACACAAAGCAGAATAATAATCATAGACCAGCTATTATCCCTTATAGGTTAAGCTAAGTGTTGCATATTATTCAATAAATAGGACTTAAAGCATATGCTAGATACGTGATGTGCATGACTAACATCTCAATTCTTCATATTTAATTGAATTACATGATACATATTAATCTTGTCATGAGGATCAATATACAAATAGACTGACAGATTATATACGCTATTAAACACCAAGTAGATCAGTTACTAGCTAAAAGTCAATTACTACTAAGTTTTCATGCAATCATTAATTAAACAATTCCAAACGAAGGTTCTTCGATTAAGCCTAACAATATCAAACTCTATTATATAAGCGTAATTCCAATTAAATAAGTTTATCACTATTAAGCTCTTTACCTTAGCTGTATGCAATTCAATTTAACAAGTTTGATGGACTAGATATAAACAAGTAACATGAATCAAATAATAGATCATCAGATTAAGTACAAATCAACCCTAAAATCATGTTATTTAATCATTAAGCATAGCAAACAAGTATATTAAAGCATGACAGATTCAAAACAGTTTAAACATCATTACAGAAATTCAACCATACACATCTGGAAAAGAACCAGGAACTGTACGGATGAAGCACACGAAGCCAGCGGCTTCCTTCCCCCCAAGCGGGCGGCTTGATTGATGAGGCCGGCGGCTTCATCTGATTCCCAGATGAAGTTCAATTTTCGTCCACGTAACCACTATGAACGTTTAGTTCATAGCAGAAGATGAACAGAAACGATTAAAGTAAACAAAATAGAATAAATAATAAAGTAAAGATAGAATCATACCTTAAAAAGGTAGATGGAAAGAACTTGATTAATTAACTTGAATGATGCTTGATTACAATGAAAAGTAAATCTAATCTAATCTAAGGGTTTTAGAGAAAACCCTAAGAGAAAAATGAAACCAAACTGAATTGTATTGAATTGTATTCAATTGCACACCTAAAACTGAGACTGGAGATTATAAGAAATGGTGGCCAAGCCGGCGGCTTCATTGGGTCGATGACTCCTTTTATAAGTAAACTTGATCTGTAAGCACAAAACGCATAACCGTCATAATTAAGCCGACGGCTTTGTAGCAGGCTGGCGGCTTCAGTAATCCGGCAAATCTTTCTAATTTTGTATCCATTTTTACTTGAACTTGGTCGACAAGTCGAGAAACCGTATTCATTAAGCTGGCGGCTTTAGGTTGAAGCCGACGGCTTCATCTGCTTTTTGCTTGGTCAACAAGTTCATCCAATTCTTCGGTAATTCTAGAACATTCTGGCATATTCCAATCCCAGGCCGGCGGCTTCCTTGAACCCTTGCCGGCAGCTTCATGCCTTTTTCTGCAGTTTTCTCTGTTTTTGATCCTATTTGATACATAACTTTAATAAAATCTTTAGAATCACCTTTTTCCCCTTTTTACCAATTTTAGTATGTTTTAGGATTAAAATTACTTAAAAACGTTAAGATAACTCCTCAAAATGTTATCGAAAAAATGTATAATTTAGGAGTTATCAAATTTCTCACACTTAAACCTTTACTTGTCCTCAAGTAAACTTTATAAATCATGACTTTAAATGGGTATAAGCTTGAAAATCAAAAATATGTCTTAATACGAAGTTTAGTTTTTTATTATTCATAAGAACTAGTCTGAACCAGACCAAAGATTACAAGTAGTCCTAATATTTATCAAGTCAAATTTATACAAGTTGGTCATCATTGGACTCTTTTATTTTCTAACTAGAGCTTTTAAAAGTGTGTGGTTCTCATTGGAACTCTTTTCTTTTATTGGCCTTCATTGGGCTCTTTTACCCTTCATTTCTTTTGCTTTCATGCTTAGCATTTAGCTTTACACTTGGCAATTTTTCTAAATTGGCCCTCATTGGGACTCTTTTGCTGCCTCAGTGGTCTATGCTTATTATGCCATATGGTCGTGGCTATAAGTTTGCAATCGTTTCACATTTTTTGGCTTTTACTTCTTATCTTAAACAGGTAATCCGATCTCGAAATTGAGAGTAGTTCTATTATTATTTTTAGATTAAGTTAGTAAAAAGACATAAATTTAACTGAGAATTTATACTTTCTAAAAACAAAATTAATTTGTACCCATTTTTCAATTTTTTTTCCGGAAAATTAGTATCTTTTAATCTTTTTAAGTGAGTAACCACTCCCCCCCACCACACACACACACACACTTAGATTAAGCAATGTCCTCATTGTATTTATAATAATAAAATCGTAACAAATGAAAGACATAAAAATAAGGGAAAGAGTGATGTTACTTGATTGTAGGATCATTGACTGATTGCGGAGCACTTTTGCAGATTTCTTTTTAAATTGAATATAAATAACTTGACAAGATATTAAATAATGTAAAAATAACACAACACAACATTTTATTATTAACTTCGTCACTTAAACAATTTAACACTTAGGATCTATATTGCTCTTACATCGATAATCAAATAATTAAACGAATAACAAAATACTTAGAAAACATAATACTAATAAATATAAAGGGATATGTATTTTTTATTATAGAGTCTGTTGCGCGACTCATTCTTCTGACGGAATTACTCCTTAGGCGCATTTTCCCCACACTTATTCTTTTCTATCTCATTATGTTTCCTTTTCATACTTGATCTTGTAACTATAGGTAAGGTTTCACTTTGTTTTCCTTGATGAATAATAATTGTGTTATTGAAATAATTGATGATGGCTTTGGATGTGGACAAAAATGGTGTTCCTAAAAGAATAGGTGTAATCTTATTTTCCACCATGTCCATGACAAGAGAATGAACAAGGAATTTAGTTAACCCTATTTTGATTGTAACATTTTTCATAGTACCCATCGGACGACTCATATTATTATCAACATAGCAAACAATTTCATCCATTGGCACTAGCGTGGTTAATTTCAATCGACCAAACATACTAAAAGGCATGATATTCACACTAGATCCACTATCAGCTAACACACGAATAGATGTGAAACCATTGATTTCACAAGGGATATGAAATTCCCCTGAATCAGCACGAATTATGGGAAAGTCAGAAATCGAAATTTTTATTGCATCTAATGACATTTCACTAATATCTTTCCCTCCACCAACCATCTTATCATCTTGAGTTCTATCATTACGAGGAGGAATATATTCTCAATGCTTATCTCCTTTTAGCGACTCAACAAACTTTACAACTTCCTCAGTTTCATCATTATATTTTTTAACTTTACGAGTTATTTCTTCAACTATCTTTTCCACATACTCATCTAAGTCAGTATCCTCCTCCTTAACGGATTTGGAATCAGTAACAATATCCTCTTTGTCGGAATCGGAGTATCCACCATTCATCTCTTCTATTTCTTTGGACAATTCTTCCTCAGTTAATTCATATTCCCACATTATATCAGCTTCTCTCAAAGCTACACATTCATGAATTGCTTCTCTTCCTAGATGTTCTCTTTCAGCTATACCCTTAACAGTTTCTCTAAACTCATTATACTCTGGATCATTCTCTCTAGGTCCTTTATTAAAATCATATTCAGACCCATCAGAATCATCACTGTCATCTTCATTAACAAAAGTAACTGAATTCACTTTCTCAAAATTAATGGATTTTGGTTTTTCATTAGTGGATGAATTCTTGTCTTCGACCAATTGGAATAACTTATCAACATTTCATTCTAAGCTTAGAATGGACGCTTGATGATTATTTTGCACTTGGGAAAGTTGAGCTTTTATGTTATCATTAGCTTCATTTTGATTCTTGATGAAAATTAGGATGCTTTCCTCAAGATTGGACTTCTTTTCGGATTGAACATTAGGAGACAAATTTGGAATGAAGGGTAATCTAACAGGAAAGAAACCAGGTGGATTTAATTATTATTATTATTAGCATAAGGTGTATTATAATTATTACGATAGTTCAGGTTTCCTTGAAATTGATTCACGTAAGAGACATTTTCAACCTGCTCCATAGTAAGACTAGCCACACAATCTTTAGTAGCATGAGGACCTTGGCATTTTCCACAACCTACCTAAATCATATGCATTTTTTTGGTAAGCTTTTCAATTCGCCTTCCTAAATTACCCAACTGCACATTCATAGCCTTAACCATATCTTCAGAATCATAACTAACAGATTTTACCGAGCGAGAAATGTCTAAGTCTTGGTGCCATTCGTGGGAATGAGCAACTAACTTATTGATTAATGTTTCAGCTTCTTCGGCAGTTTTACTCATGATATTCCCTCCAGCAGACGTATTAATCTCTCTTCTTGTAGCAATATCACAACCTTTATAGAAAGTAGTTACCTTTTTAAACTTATCTAAACCATATTGTGGACAACCTCTAAGTATTTGACCAAATCGTACCCAAGCAGAATAAAGAGACTCGTTAGTTTTCTGATAAAAACTAGCAATTTCAGTTTGAAGGGTGACAGTTTTTGATGCGGGAAAGAATCGAGTTAGAAATTTTTTGAGTAATATCTCCTTCGAGCAACGAGTTTAACCATTCTTTAGCTTCATCTTTTAATGACCATGGAAACAAACGAAGATAGATGATATTACTCTCCACATTATTAATATTAAACAAATTGCATATATCCTTAAAATTTCGAATGTGAGCATTGGCATCTTCTTTTTCAGTACCCCTAAATTGGTTATCCTTAAGTAGGTGAAAGATAGGACCCTTAATATCAAAATTTTCTTTTATAACAGGCTGAGTAATAGCGTGACTTAATCCTTCCCGACCTGCTTTCATTAACGCTTCCATTGAATTTTCAGTAGTCATTTCGATGTCTGAACCAAAAAGAGATCCCAAATTAGAATCAGGATTAGACGGTGGACTAGATAATGAGTTATCATCCTTCATTAAAATTTAATTTCCTAATAATATTCGGCGCTTTAGAAGGTTTAAATAATATATCGATATTTGGTAACATGTCTTGTAAGACCGGTTTCTTGGATCGAGTATTCATGTGATCTAGAATCATAAAAAGAAATATTTTAGGAGAAAATGTTTTAGACCTAAAAGGACATAGATAATTTAATTTTAAATTTGTAATAATTCCTTTTCTGATTATGGATTTTATATTTATGAAGATATTTAGGAAATATGTTAGTATATTAATAAGATTTAAATTGGTAAATATGATAATTAATATTAATGACATAATTAATAATATAAGAATTAAATAACAACTTTTATCGCATAACAACGAATAATCAAACATACACGGCCTATTGAATCTTTCAATACTTAAGTGACCCGTCAGCGTCTAGGTTCGAGCAGATTGGAACCCCAACAACCCTCCCATAAAGGAAGACAGTCATCACCCGTTTTCAAGAAATATCAATAACCAAAGTGTATCCAACTTCCATATTTACCGCGCTCCCCGGCAGCGACGCTAAAAAGTTGATGTGTCAAAAGTGTGTGCAGTAGTGCTTAACTTATCTTTCAACTTTTAAATTTATAAAACCTTTATTATTACACTTTAACACCCTAACGAACAACAAAACCCCGATCAGATGTAGTATTTTAGGTTATCATCCCAAGAGAGCGTAGATGCGTTATAAGTTGTTTTATTCTATAGCTTAGCTCTTATTAAAGAACTAAAGATAAATTTTTATGTCTTTTATGGGATAGATTCTTATCTCTTAGGAACGAGATGCTTTAAAAATAAACTTAAATAATAAAATAGAACAAGGAATTGAAGACTCAAAATAAATAGATAAAAATAAAAGTAGTTACAAGAACAACTAACTCATAAGGGAATCATATTAGGCAAGTTTCATAACTTATATTAACACAAAGCAGAATAATAATCATAGACCAACTATTATCCCTTATAGGTTAAGCTAAGTGTTGCATATTATTCAATAAATAGGACTTAAAGCATATGCTAGACACGTGATGTGCATGGCTAACATCTCAATTCTTCATATTTAATTCAATTACATGATACATATTAATCTTGTGATGAGGATCAATATGCAAATAGACTGACAGATTATTTAAGCTATTAAACACCAAGTAGATCAACTCAAGTTACTAGCTGAAAGTCAATTACTACTAAGTTTTTATGCAATCATTAATTAAACAATTCCAATCGAAGGTTCTTCGATTAAGCCTAACAATATCAAACTCTATTATATAAGCGTAATTATAATTAAATAAGTTTATCACTATTAAGCTCTTTAACTTAGTTGCATGCAATTCAATTTAACAAGTTTGATGGACTAGATGTAAACAAGTAGCATGAATCGAATAATAGATCATCGGATTAAGTACTAATCAACCCTAAAATCATGTTATTTAATCATTAAGCATAGCAAACAAGTATATTAAAGCATGACAGATTCAAAACAGTTTAAACATCATTACAGAAACTTGACCATACAGATCTAGAAAAGAACCAGGAACTGTACGGATCAAGCACACAAAGCCGGTGACTTCCTTTCCCCCAAGCCGGCGGCTTGGTTGATGAGGCCGGCGGCTTCATCAGATTCTCAGATGAAGTTCAACTTTCGTCCACGTAACCACTATGAACGTTTAGTTCATAATAGAAGACGAACAAAAACGATTAAAGTAAACAAAATAGACTAAACAATAAAGTAAAGATAGAATCATACCTTAAAAAGATAGATGAAAAGAACTTGATTAATTAACTTGAATGATTCTTGATTACAATTAAAAGTAAATCTAATCTAATCTAAGGGTTTTAGAGAAAACCTAAGAGAAAAACGAAACCAAACTGAATTTTATTGAATTGTATTCGGCAGCTTCATTGGGAAGCCAGCGGCTTGCCTTAGGTCGGTGACTCCTTTTACAAGTAAACCTTGATCCGTAAACACAAAACACGTAACCGTCATAATTAAGCCGGCGGCTTTGTAGCAGGCCGGCGGCTTCAGTGATCCGGCAAATCTTTCTGATTTTGTTTCCATTTTTACTTGAACTTGGCCGACAAGTGGAGAAACCTTGTTCATTAAGCCGGCGGCTTTAGGGTGAAGCCGGCGGCTTTATCTGGTTTTTTGCTTGGTCAACAAGTTCATCCAATTCTTCGGTAATTCTAGAACATTCTGGCGTATTCCAATCCCAAGAGGCTTCCTTAAACCCTTGCCGCGGCTTCATGCCTTTTTATGCAGTTTTCTCTATTTTTGATCCTGTTTGATACATAACTTTGA